>NC_090445.1:1208858877-1211258877 GCF_031143425.1 Pleurodeles waltl
CGCGGCGGTGTGTACCGCCAATGGAATACCGCGGTTGAAAGACCGCTGCGTGGATTCGTGGGTCGTGATACTGTGGGCGGATTCCTGTTGGCGTGACAGTGGAGGTTTTGTTATCGCTAGTTTATCACTGGCCTTTGGTGTGGTGGAATTGTGTGGGTGTCTGGATTTTGCCAGATTCCGGCCTGTGGGTCATAATATCTGTAGCGGAATTCTGCCATTGCAGCGGTGTGTTGGTGGTTTTCTGCGCGGCGGTAAGCAGGATTTACCGCCAATGTTGTAATGAGGGCCTTAATCTTAAATACATCTCTACTTTTAAAGTGTTTTTCTGAGGTAGAGTCGCTTAGGCTAATTGAAAGTAATAATATAAACTTATCATCTATAGAGGACCCGGGTCTTGGCCCCAAAACAAGTGTTCTTTAGTGTTCTAATGTACAGGTTTTGATGTTGTTCCTAATTTGAGGGAGGTGCCTGCAGGTAAGGACTAACAGTATCCCCACAAAGGTGCTGGGAGGCACATGTCTATTCTCCTAAGTAACCTCAACAACTACCCTCTCAGTCAACAGGGTTTAAAACTTTCTCTAGGGAAACACTGCAGGCAGGTGTCATTTAAGGACCACCCAAAGTGTACACCCAAAGAATCAAGTGCCAGCACCCACTCTTGGAATTGGTTACCGGCTACTTTAAGCAGCTCTTCCACAATGTCTCATCCAATAGTACTATCACATTAGCAGTGAGCTCATTATTGTATCCTGGAACGTTGCTGGCATAAAAAATAATGGGGAAAAAATTGAGTTCTAGAACTCTTTAATTGCAGGCATAATCTGCCTACAAGAGACTTGGGTGGTCATTCTGACCTCGGCGGTAAAAGGCGCTTACCGCCGGTCAGAAGACCGCCATAACACCGCCGCGGCCGCGGTAAACCGCCACGGTCATTCTGACCTGCAACTGGCAAACCGCCAAAAACCCGACATCCACAAAAGTCCGCCACACCAAAGGTCAGCGAAAAACTGACGATGACCAGACCTCCACCGTCACGCCAACAGAAAAACACCCATGCCATTACGACCCATGAATCCACGCGGCGGTCTTTCAACCGCGGTATTCCATTGGCGGTACACACCGCCGCGGTCGAAATACACACACCCTTACAAAACACAACCACATTGGACAATTTGAAACACACACACCTGATACACATACAAACAACACTCCCACACACCCAATACAATATAAAACACACACCCACATCACCCACAAACCCCTTCGGAAAAAAAAAATGACAGAAAGCCAGAGATAGACAGCACTGCTTAGACAAAACCATCACACAGAGGCAAACCACACCATCACCCACACAATATCCACGCACTAAACACCACACATCACCACACTCACCACACTCATCAACACATACACCACCCCACACCTCATCCACATCACCCTATGGCACCCCAAAGACACCCCCGGTTTTCAGACACTGAACGGGTCATGGTGGAGGAAACAGTCCGGGTAGAGCCCCAGCTCTTCGGGACACAGGTGCAGCACACCAGCATTGCCAGGAAGATGGAGCTATGGCAAAGGATAGTCGACAGGGTCAACGCTGTGGGACAGCATCCACGAAATCGGGATGACATCAGGAAGCGCTGGAACGACCTATGGGGGAAGGTGCGTTCCATGGTATCAAGGCACAACATCGCGGTGCAGAAGACTGGCGGCGGACCCCCACCTACTCCCCCAGAATTTACAGCATGGGAGGAAGAAGTCTTGCACATCATGCATCCTGACGGCCTCGCAGGAGTATCTGCAGGAATGGACTCTGGTAAGTCAAATCTTAACTACTTCTTCCCACCCCCACCCCACCTGCATCCCAAATCATACCCCCACCCTCATCACACCTACTCCCTGCAAATGGCTCACCATCGCAACCCACCCATCCCAACACCAAGACCTGCATGCGTCCACAAAGCATGGACACCCATCACCAAAGCATGCCCACTGCACATACACATCTCCCCCACAAGCCACCCTCACAAACGCCCACACACAGGAATGCCAGCCCTGGGGTACACGGGCACCCACCCATTGACCGATATGGCACACACTGAAGCAATAACCATACCTCTATACCCCTGCAGGACCCGAACGCCACCACACCGCCCAGGAGGGTCCAGAAATGTCCATCCCACCCCCAGAAGAGGCCACCAGTGATGACAGCAGCTCTGTCTCCCTGGACCCAGATGACCAGCCCGGGCCATCAGGGACCTCTGGAGAGTCGGTTCCCCTCACACAGCCACAGGCCACAGCAGACCCAACCCCCTCTGGGAACACCAGTACAGCTCCCACCCAGCGGGCCCGTGCCTCTGTCTCCAGGACACGTCAATCAGCGATGTGTCCACCACTACAGGGCACCCAGGTTAATCCACCACCCCAACAACAACAGGGACCTGGGGGCAGTGGTAGTGGGCACACGCTCCAGGGGACAGAGGCCCAGGGAAACAGGGGAACTGGAAGGGCTGCTGTGCGACAGGGGGGGGACAGGCCAAGGGAACCCACTCTCCACGAGGCCCTCTCCTCCATCATGGGAGCATACCACCACTCCCAGGAGACGATGGCAACGTACTGGCCAGGTTCCGGGAGATCCAGGTCATGCAGGAGCAACAGTACATGGGGTTCAGGGAAGAACTTAGAACCATCAGTTCCGCAATGGGCACCATCGCAGGGGCACTCAACCAGATTGTCACCACATTGCGGGACCATGTGGCACCACAAAGGGCCCCTGTCACTAGCATGGACCAAGAACAGGCAACCACCTCCGCCGGCGCTAGTGGACAGGAGGCCCCCACACAACAACAGGCCACCAGAACCCCACCTCCTGCAGAAGAAGAACCACCCCGCAAGCGGGGCCTGAGATCTCGGAAGAAGACAGAGTAGGATGTCAAGACCCCCGCCAGCAAAAGATACCCCCTGATGTCATCCCACTGTCCCACATTATCACCCTGTCCAACCTTTAACTGCCCCTGCTCCACCTTCCACAGGCATATGGACAATGCACCTGTGAGACTGAAAAGCTGGACTCTGCCATGGACATTCCTCCACCATCACCCATCACCGATTTCCCACTATGTCCCTAAATTCAGCATTTTAATAAAAACACTTATTGCACAAAAACAATCTGGAGTCTGCCTGTATTGTGAACAAATGTATTAAACATAATGCTGCCAAAATGTCCAGTTACACAGTGATGAAAACATACCACTGTCATACAGCTGTAGTCCATGGGGAAACAAAGCAGAGGTCACGCAGTGGGGGCCACATCTCTGAAATTGGAAGGGAAAGTCACAACTCAGTTAACATACACTGGGGGAATAGGACAGACAGTAGAGAGGTAGGAGACTGTAAGTAATTGTAAAATGCCTGTGTTGATTCTTACCTGTGTGTTATTGAAAATACTGTAGTATCACTCTGTCCCTGTTGTCTGTGTCGTCCTCTTCGTCTTCCTCCTCTTCACTCTCCACAGGTTCCACCGCTGCCACAACACCACCATCTGGACCATCCTCCTGCAGGAAAGGCACCTGGTGTCGCAAAGCCAGGTTGTGAAGCATACAGCAGGCCACGATGATATGACACACCTTCTTTGGTGAGTACATTAGGGATCCACCTGTCATATGCAGGCACCTAAACCTGGCCTTCAGTAGGCCGATGGTCCGCTCAATCACCCTCCTAGTACGCCCATGGGCCTCATTGTACCGTTCCTCTGCCCTGGTCCTGGGATTCCTCACTGGGGTCAGTAGCCAGGACAGGTTGGGGTAACCAGAGTCACCTATTAGCCACACACGATGTCTCTGTAGCTGTTCCATCACGTAAGGGATGCTGCTATTTCGCATGATATACGCGTCATGCACTGACCCAGGGAACTTGGCATTTACATGGGAGATGTACTGGTCAGCCAAACAGACCACCTGGACATTCATGGAATGATAACTTTTTCTGTTCCTGTACACCTGTTCACTTCCTCTGGGGGGTACCAAAGCCACATGGGTCCCATCAATGGCACCAATGACGTTGGGAATATGTCCAAGGGTATAGAAATCACCCTTCACTGTAGCCAAATCCTCCACCTCAGGGAAAACAATGTAGCTCCGCATGTGTTTCATCAGGGCAGACAACACTCTGGATAAAACCTTAGAAAACATAGGCTGAGACATCCCAGATTAAATGGCCACTGTTGTTTGGAATGATCCACTAGCCAAAAAATGGAGTACTGACAGAACCTGCACTAGAGGGGGAATCCCTGTGGGTTGGCAGATGGGTGACATCCGGTCTGGCTCCAGCTGGGCACACAGTTCCTGTATAGTGGCACGGTCAAGTCTGTAGTTGAGTATGACATGTCGTTCTTCCATTGTCGACAGGTCCACCAGCGGTCTGTACACGGGAACAGCCCTCCATCTCCTCACAAGTCCCTGTGGACGGTGCCTAGGAAGGACAAAGTGGAGCACAGAGTCAATCAACCCACAGGTACTTTTACACAGCTTGCACTGTACACGATTCTCTATGCATTGAATGGCATGTATGAGTGGCAATGCAAGGCCTAGGCCTGTGTGACGCAGTAGAAATTAAGCCATGTGGGCCTTTGAAATGGCGGCTGCCTGATCTGTGAAGTGTGACAATGTGATGTGAGCTCATTGCGCTGGCGTGGCACACCGTGGCGGTAGGCGGTCGAAGACTGCGGTGCAAAGCTGCATTGGTTAACATTGAACCCTATGGGTTTCAGGAGCCAATGACGATGTGCGCCGGCGGTCGCGGTACGCACCGCCGCGGCGTAACCGCCATTTTCTATCTGCTTAATCACTCGAGACCTGATCATCCACAGGAGAGGACCTATACTGCAAGCGCTGCTGTGACCTCGGTCTGGAAGTGACAATGGCTGCTGCGACTGGGGAAAGGGCCCCTGCCTTCACTTCAGAAGAGTTGGAGACACTCGTGGATGGGGTCCTCCCCCAGTATGCGCTACTCTACGGTCCTCCAGACCAACAGGTGAGTACACTGGGACCATGCTTAGTGGGCAATGCCTGGGTTGAGTGGGGTGAATGAACGATGGTGGTGAGGGGAGCGAATGAGGAATGCATTGCACGACAGATGAGAGCATGTGCCACATGGCAAGGTTGGGGAGGGGGGGGCCACTCACATCGACCATGCAGAAAAGTGATGATGTTTCTTTTCCCACCCTGTACATGTCACATAGGTCAGCGCCCATCAGAAGATCGAGATTTGGCGTGCCATCGCCAAGGACGTCCGGGCCCTGGGGGTCCACAACAGACGGGGCACCCACTGCCGCAAGAGGTGGGAGGACATCCGCCGCGGGAGCAGAAAGACCGCCGAGGCTCTGCTGGGGATGGCCTCCCAACGTAGGAGGGGTGCTAGTCGGACTTTGACCCCCCTGATGTCCCGGATCCTGGCGGTGGCCTACCCCGATTTGGATGGGCGCGTGAGGACATCACAGCAGACACAAGGGGGTGAGTACCAGCACATTCTGCTATCTTTGCGCGCAGTAGAGGTGCCTGGGTGGGGAGGAGGGCTGTGGGGGTATCCCTAGGCCAGGGCGATTTCTGTAGGCTAGTCCCCTCCGTGAGGCATGGCCCTGTGCCCCCGCCCCCCACCTCTGTAGGGTGCCTAGTACAGCTATTCATGGCCCTGTGTCAGCTATGTGTGCAGTTGTCGTCCATAGGCTTGTAGGCCATGTCCCACTGATTGAGTAGTGTACCCCAAGTGCGCGGCGTAGTGCAGTGGGCTTCTGTGTCTGTCCTCTCCGCCAACGGTGTCGCCAGTGCATGCACTCAACATGTCTTTATTTCTTCCCCCCCCCCTTTTTATTGGTCTTCCTGTTCATGTGTGCATTAGCATCATCTGGCAGAGGAGAAGTGGCATCGGCGCACGAGGGAGATGCATCTCACATGGCCCCGGAGGGCCATGCAACCGACTCCGAGTTCACCAGTGAGACGGAGGGCGAGGGGAGCTCCACAACGGGGACCCGTGGAGACATCAGCGACCCCGACACGTCCTCGAAAGGGAGCTCCCTTGCGGTGACGGCAACATCCGTGCCCACCGCTACAACAGGTACAGCCGCCACCCAGCGCACCAGCTCCGCCCTCCCAGCAGCCCCTCAGCGTTCGCCCCGTGCCCGCTCGGCCAGGAAGCCGGGCATCTCCTTCGCCCCAGGCACCTCAGGCCCTGCCCCAGTTACCCCTGCTGCCCTCAGTGCGGAGATCATTGACCTCCTCCAGACGCTCATTGTTGGGCAGTCGACCCTTTTGAATGCCATCCAGGGGGTAGAAAGGAAGGTGCATCAGAGCAATGCATACCTGTAGGGCATTCATTCGGGTCAGGCTGCCCATCAGCGATCGTTCAATGCTCTGGCCTCAGCACTGACGGCAGCCATTGTCCCTGTCTCCAGCCTCCCTCCTCCAACTCCCTCCACCCAGTCCCACTCCCCTGTTCCTCTGCCTATCCCAGCCACACCTACAGACCAGCCTGCACACACCTCAACACCCAAGGGCAGCTCATCCAGACATAAGCACCACAGATCACACAAGCATTCACCCAAGCAACATCCAGATGCAGACATGCCAACAGCCACTGCCTCCACTGTGTCCCCCTCCTCCTAGTCTCCCTCCTCCCTCCCTGTGACGTCTCCACTCACACCTGCATGCACACCACCATCAGCCAGTACGTCCATCACCAGCACACCCTCCAGAACACTCCGCACACGTGCAGTCACCACCCCCACTGCCATTTACACGTCCCCTGTGTCCTCTCCCACTGTGTCTGTCACCCCCTCTTCCAAACCACACAAACGCAGGCAGCCACCCACCCAACAGCCATCCACCTCACGACAGCCTCCGTCACAAGCACCTGCACCCAAAGACAGCACACTTGACTCTCCTACAACCACATCCTCTTCCTCCACTCCCATACCCACTACAACTACCCGTCCCTGTCTTTCTAAATTGATTTTCCTTTCCAACCTTGACCTCTTTCCAACAACTGACTCACCCCGTCCATCTCGTAAGAGTCCAAAGAGCACCTCAGCCACCACAATCCCTGCATCTACTAGGACCATAGTTCAGGGCTATTGGAGTCCACCAGCTCCTAGGGCAGGAACATCGGCCAGCAGCAAGGGGACAGCCAGCCCACCCCCTGGGAAGAGAACCAAAAAAGTGAAGGGCCGGCGCGACAGGCCTGAGACGGCTGCCCCCAAGGACACTACCCTGGCACCGTCACCTGGCACATCCACAAAGGGAGGCAAGGGCCCCAGAGATTCTACGAAGGAGGGCAAGGGCAGCAGGGCGGACAAGTCCGGCAGCAGGCGAGCTGACCAGGAGGGGCCCACCAGCCCCATTTGGGGTGTGACGGAGGACACCCACGGGCCCAGTACTCCAGCACAGAAGGGCCTGCAAGCGACAGGTCGGATGGCGACTGAGCGGGAAGTATTGGCCAGATCTGGTTCCCTAGGAACACAAGACAAGCACCGCTGAACAGGGCCCCGCAGCGAGAAGCACCGCTAAACAGGGCCCGCCGTGAGAAGCACCGCTGAACAGGGCCCGCCGTGACATGCACCGCTGAACAGGGCCCCGGCAAGACAAGCACCACTGAACAGGGCCCCGCCGTGAGAAGCACTGCTGAACAGGGCCCCGCCGTGACAAGCACCGCTGATCAGGGCCCCGCCGTGAGAAGCACCGCTGATCAGGGCCCCGCCGTGAGAAGCACCGCTGAACAGGGCCCGCCGTGAGAAGCACCGCTGAACAGGGCCCGCCGTGAGAAGCACCGCTGAACAGGGCCCGCCGTGACAAGCACCGCTGAACGGGGCCCCGCCGTGAGAAGCACCACTGAACAGGGCCCCACCGTGAGAAGCACCGCTGAACAGGGCCCGCCGTGAGAAGCACCGCTGAACAGGGCCCCGGCAAGACAAGCACCGCTGAACAGGGCCCGCCGTGACAAGCACCGCTGAACAGGGCCCCGGCAAGACAAGCACCGCTGAACAGGACCCCGGCAAGACAAGCACCGCTCCGCTGGGCCCTTCCTGTCAAGCACCGCTCCGCTGGGCCCTTCATCTCAAGCACCGCTCCGCTGGGCCCTTCCTGTCAAGCACCGCTCCGCTGGGCCCTTCATCTCAAGCACCACTCCGCTGGGCAACGCCGTCTCTGAACTGCTCTGCTGGGCCCTTCCTGTCAAGCACCGCTCTGCTGGGCCCTTCATCTCAAGAACCGCTCCGCTGGGCAACGCCGTCTCTGAACTGCTCTGCTGGGCCCTTCCTGTCAAGCACCGCTCCGCTGGGCCCTTCATCACAAGCACCGCTGGCCCATCGGCAGCGCCGGATCTGTGTCGGGCAGGGCTTCACAAAGCACTCTGGCCACCTTGCCTCCTCCATAACCAGTGGAGTCTGTAATCCACCTGATGGACTGTGGCTTTGCACTTGCCAGGATGCAGCAGTGTGCAACCCACCCACTGTTTAGAGTTGAGAGACTGTGGCTTTGCACTTCCCAGGATGCAGCAGTGGGCAACCCACCCACTGTAGAGACTTGTGAGACTGTGGCTTTGCACTCCCGAGGATGGCACAGTGGGCAATCCACCCACTGTAGAGACTTGTGAGACTGTGGCTTTGCACTCCCCAATGAAAGATTGCCAATATGTGCCAGACTTTTGGCCTATGGATATATTGTTCTTGATGTTATTTATATATTTCATATTTCACATTACTTAAAATGTGCTATAATATACTTAAATTTTAATGATCATTTTATTTTGTCTTTGCATTATTCCGTGGGGTTTGGGGGGTGTCACTCTGACTTGTTGCTCTGCATTGGTGTGTAGGTATTTGGGTGGGGGGGTGGGTGTATCGCGTATGTGTGTGTCCGTAACCTTTCCTCCTCCCCCCTCCCCTGTGTCGTAGGTGCAGTGCTCACCGTTGTCGTCTGCGCCGGCGTTCGTGCTCCTGGTAGAGGAGCAGGTAGACAATAGCTGGTAGGATGTTTAATTCGGGTTCCATGCTGTCCAGATTCCTCGTGAAGTGTATAGAGGTGAGCGTTTTCCCGTTCGTAGTCTGTTTCCGCCGTGTTTTTATCGGCGGGGCTCCCGCCCCGGAAAAGGTGGCGGATTGGTGAGTTGTGATAGTGTGGGCGGTACATTGTCTGCTGCCTGCCTGTTGGCGGTGACCGCCGCGCTGTTTGTTTGTCCCGCCGTGGCGGTCGGAGTGTTAAAGTGGCGGTCTGTGTTGGCGGTTCCCGCCAGGGTCAGAATTCCATTTTTTTTACTGCCTGCCTGTTGGCGGGTTGGCCGCCGCTTTATCACCGACCGCCAGGGTTGGAATGACCCCCTTGGTCTGTTGGGGAGCTCTTGTGTAACAATTATTATTCGTTTTACCTTAATGCTACCCCCTCAAAGAGAGACCACGCTAAGGGTGGGGTAGCCTGCCTGCTGTCCAATAGGCTTAACTGGCGTTATGAATGTCTTAGAGATCCCAGCAATGTGTTCTTGGATATAATTTTATATGGTGTTGGAGAGGGGTCTGATGGAGCTCCCTTGGCATTGGTAAACACCTATATCCCCCCCGGTTCCTCATATGATCGCCTCCTAGCTAAGATATTTATTTTCATTAACAAGCTTTGTGACATGGAGACCGCAATTCAAATTATCATGGTCGGGGACTTAAATTGTAAAATTTCTAATCTCGACCTTTCACAATTCCAGGATGAGGAAAAAGAGAAAGCAATTGGAATCCCCACTTGTGTCTTTCCCCATAAAATAAGAACTGATAACGCATCCTAGGTACATTTTCACGCTAACAGTGTTAGTGTGTGTTTAAAATTACATGAAGACTCTTTTAGCATTTTTAGTGATAACTTGACTTGTGTATTGTGGATTTTTGTCGTTTTGGTCTTGTTTTGTTTAGATAAATATTTTCTATTTTTCTAAACCTGTGTTGTGTAAGTTTGTAGTGTTTTCATTAAGTTACTGTGTGTGTTGGTACAAATACTTTACAGCTAGCACTCTGAAGTTAAGCCTACTGATTGTGCCAAGCTACCAAGGGGGTACGCAGGTGTTAGCTGAGGGTGATTCTCTTTTACCCTGACTACAGATAGGGGGTAACCTGACTGCCAACGAAAGATCCCATTTCTAACATTGATGATCAGCGAATGGGATTGGACTTGTATTTGTACCTGACATAGAGTAATTAAGTGTACACTACTGTTTTGAGTTCAGACCACTACGTGACCACATACTACTTGTCTTGTGATTTTTGCTTTTCTCTTTGGGATTTCTTTTTATTCTATTTCTCGCTGATCCCTTGACTAACTTTTTTGAAACTTAATTGGGAACTTGTTTTTCTGCCTTTGAAACTTTGCACATGTTTTTGACTCTTCATCATGTCTCACTCTGGAGATGCATCATCTAGAGCTGCTTTTGACATAGAGAAATTGGAGAGCTACACAGTGGCTCAGTTGAAGCAACTCTGTAAGAATTTGGCCTGGCTCATGAAGAGCTCATCCAAGAAAGAGGAGCTGCAAAAGGCTCTGAAGGCCTGGGTGGCAGACAAAGAAGCTGAGGGGCACGCAGAGGAGGAAGAGGAGGATGAGGAGGAGGAGGATGTGCAATCCATCCATGATTGTATAGTGTGTGGGCCTGTTATGTCCAAGGAGAGAGTCTCCAGGGCAGGTAGCAGTGTATCATCCAAGGGTCTGACTCCTGAAGAGTTACGGGACAGACAGGCAGAGAGAGAGTACCAACTGGAGCTGGAAAAACTCAAGATCGAGACGGAAAGTGAGGACAGAAGGATGGCCATTGAGGAAAGGAAGATACTGCTGGCTAATGAACTTAGCTTAAAGAAGTTAGATCAGAGGACCCAGTCTAGTAGAGATGGTGGCAGCAACAGGACAGTGCAGCCTGAAAGAAGGGTACACATCCCAAAAGACCTAGTGAAGGATTACAAAAGGGAGGATGACATGTACTTCTGGTTCAAAGGGTATGAGTCTGCTCTCCACATGAATCTGGTCCCTGAAGCTCATTGGGGCGGCTCTGTGGAAGCACTTTGAGGTAGACCGGACTGATACACTGACAGCCTTCGTGGATGCTCAGAGTCTCACCTACACTATTATGAAAGATGCCCTACTCAAAAGATATGGTCTGACCCCTGAGCAGTAGAAGGACAAGTTTAGGTCCTCTAAGAAGAAGGAATCCTAAACATGGTTGGAATGTGTTCATTCTTATTGCAGGTCACTGGATGGTTGGGTGAAGACAGTAAGGTAACTATGTATGAGGGGCTTTACAATCTGATTGTTTGAGAGCACTTGTACAGTTTATGTTTTCCAGAGCTGCACCAGCACCTGATTGACAGCAAGCTTACTGGTCCCAGGAAGCTTGCGCAGGAAGCGGACTGCTGGGAAAGCATCAGGGTCCAAAGGAGGTATGGGGAGAAGAAAGGGGGGGTAAGGGTAAACAGGGAGAGTTCTCTAAAGGGCCCCAAACTGATTCCCAGGGTAAGGATTCCCAACCCCTCCAGTGAGAAGAAGCCATGGTTCTCCAAAGGGAAGCCAGTGGCAGGTGGTCCCCCACGTAGGTGCTATGCATGTGACCAGGTGGGTCATGTGAGGGGGGGGGATCCCTAAATGCCCCAAAAGTACACCGGCACCCACTGGTGCACCATCACAGGGTTTGGCCAGTGTAGCGCTTGGGGAAGAGTTGGTTCCAGGTGGGTGGGAGCTAGCTGAGATGACCCCTGTCTCACTAGGGGACAGAGAGATGGTCCAGAGAACCCTTGTGCCTGAGAACACTAAGATATACAGGCAGTGGGTGACTATCAATGGACTGAGGGTGGAGGCTCTGAGAGACACAGGAGCCACAAATTTCCTTCCACCCAGTGTTCCCCCAAGTCTCCCGATAAAAATGGTACCTCACTTGTGTGGGTTGTGTGGGAAACCTAGCAAACTTGCGCATTTATGAAAACTAGACTCCTAGGGAAATCCAGGATGAGGTGACTTGTGGGGCTCTGACCAGGTTTTGTTACCCAGAATCCTTTGCAAACCATAAATTTTGGCCAAAAAAAACACTGTTTCCTCTCATTTCGGTGACAGAAAGTTCTGGAATCTGGGAGGAGCCACAAATTTCCTTCCACCCAGTGTTCTCCCAAGTCTCCCGATAAATATGGTTCCTCACTTGTGTGGGTAGGCATAGCACCCCGACAGGAAAAGCCCCAAAACACAACATGGACACATCACATTTTCCCAAAGAAAACAGAGCTGTTTTTTGCAAAGTGCCTAGCTGTGGGTTTTGGCCTCTAGCTGAGCTGGCGCCTAGGGAAACCTAGCAAACTTGCGCATTTTTGAAAACTAGACTTCTAGGGGAATCCAAAATGGGGTGACTTGTGGGGCTCTGAACAGATTCTGTTACCCAGAATCCTTTGCAAACCTTAAAATTTGGCCAAAAAAACACTTTTTCCTCTCATTTCGGTGACAGAAAGTTCTGGAATCTTAGAGGAGCAACAAATTTCCTTCCACCCAGTGTTCCCCCAAGTCTCCTGATAAAAAATGGTACCTCACTTGTGTGGGTAGGCCTAGCAACCGCAACAAAAAATGCCCCAAAACACAACATGGGTACATCACATTTTCCCAAAGAAAACAGAGCTGTTTTTTGCAAAGTGCCTAGCTGTGGATTTTGGCCTCTAGCTGAGCCAACACTTAGGGAAACCTTGCAAACCTGTGCATTTTTGCAAACTAGACACCCAGGGGAATCCAAGATGGGGTGACTTGTGGGGCTCTGAGCAGGTTCTGTTACCCAGAAACCCTTGGCAAACCTCAAAATGTGGCCAAAAAACACTTTTTCCCCTCATTTCGGTGACAGAAAGTTCTGGAATTTGATAGGAGCCACAAATTTCCTTCCACCCAGCATTCCCTCAAGTCTCCGGATAAAAATGGTACCTCACTTGTGTGGGTAGGCCTAGCGCCCCGACAGGAAATGCCCCAAAACACAATGTGGACACATCACATTTTCCAAAAGAAAACAGAGTTGTTTTTTGCAAAGTGCCTAGCTGTGGATTTTGGCCTCTAGCGCAGCCGGCACCTAGGGAAACCTAGCAAACTTGCGCATTTTTGAAAACTATACACCTAGGGGAATCAAGATGGGGTAACTTGTGGGGCTCTGCCCAGGTTCTGTTACCAGAAACCCTTGGCAAACCTCAAAATTCGGCCCAAAAAACACTTTTTCCTCTCATTTCGGTGACAGAAAGTTCTGGAATCTGAGAGGAGCCACACATTTCCTTCCACCCGGTTTTCCCCTAGTCTCTGATAAAAATGGTACCCCACTTGTGTGGGTAGGCCAAGCACCCGCGACAGGAAATGCCCCAAAACACAACATGGAAACATCACATTTTCCCAAAGAAAATAGAGCTGTTTTTTGCATAGTGCCTAACTGTGGATTTTGGCCTCTAGCTCAGCCGGCACCCAGGAAAACCTAGCAAACCTGCGCATTTTGTAAAAATAGACATCTAGGGGAATTCAAGATGGGTTGACTTGTGGGGCTCTGCCCAGGTTCTGTTACCCAGAACCCTTTGCAAACCTCAAAATTTGCAGAAAAAACACCTTTTCCTCTCCTTTCGGTGACAGAAAGTTCTGGAATCTGAAAGGAGCCAGCAATTTCCTTCCACCCACGTTCCCCCAAGTCTCCCGATAAAAATGGTACCTCACTTGTGTGGGTAGGCCTAGCGCCTGCGACAGGAAATGCCCCAAAACACAACGTAGACACGTCACATTTTCCCACAGAAAACAGAGCTGTTTTTTGCAAAGAGCCTAGCTGTGGATTTCGGCCTCTAGCTCAGCTGGCACCTAGGGAAACCTAGCAAACCTGCAGATTTTGTAAAACTAGACATCTAGGGGAATCCAAGATGGGGTAACGTGTGGGGCTCTGATCAGGTTCTGTTACCCAAAATCCTTTGCAAACCTCAAAATGTGGCCCAAAAAGACACGTTTTCCTCTCATTTCGGTGAAAGAAAGTTCTGGAATCTGAGAGGAGACACATATTTTCTTCCACCCAGCATTCCCCCAAGTCTCCCGGTAAAAATAGTACCTCACTTGTGTGGGTAGGCCTAGCCCCTGTGACAGGAATTGCCGCAAACACATCGTGGACACATCACATTTTCCCAAAGAAAACAGAGCTGTTTTTTGCAAAGTGCCTAGCTGCGGATTTTGGCCTCTAGCTCAGCCGGCTCCTAGGGAAACCTAGCAAACGTGCACATTTCGTAAAACTAGACATCTAGGGCAATTCAAGATGGGGTGACCTATCGGGCTCTGACCAGGTTCTGTTACCCAGAATCCTTTGCAAACCTCAAAATGTGGCCAAAAAAACAATTTTTCCTCTCATTTTGGTGACATAAAAGTTCTGGAATCTGAGAGGAGGCACAAATTTCCTTCCACCCTGCGTTCCCCCAAGTGACCCAATAAAAACGGTACTTCACTGGTGTGGGTAGGCCTAGCGCCTGCGACAGGAAATGCCCCAAAACACATCGTGGACACATCACATTTTCCAAAAGAAAACAGAGAGCTATTTTTTGCAATGTACCTAGCTGTGGAATTTGGCCTCTAGTGCAGCCGGCACCTAGGAAAACCCAGAAAACTTGCGCATTTTTAAAAACTAGACACCTAGGAGAATCCAAGATGGGGTGACTTGTGAGGCTCTGACCAGGTTCTGTTACCCAGAATCCTTTGCAAACCTCAAAATTTGGGCAAAAAAAACACTTTTTCCTCTCATTTCGGTGAAAGAAAGTTCTGGAATCTGAGAGTAGCCACAAATTTCCTTCCACCCAGTGTTCCGCCAAGTCTCCCTGAAAAAATGGTACCTCACTTGTGTGGGTAGGCCTAGCACCCGCAACAGGAAATGCCCCAAATCACAACATGGGCACATCACATTTTCCAAAAGAAAACAGAGCTGGTTTTTGCAAAGTTCTTAGCTGTGGATTTTGGCCTCTAGCTCAGCCGGCACCTAGGGAAATCTAGCAAACCTGCGCATTTTTTAAAACTAGACACCTAGGGGAATCCAAGACGGGGTGACTTCTCAGGCTCTGACCAGGTTCTGTTATCCAGAATCCTTTGCAAACCTCAAAATTTGGCCGAAGAAACACTTTTTCCTCTCATTTCAATAACAGAAAGTTCTGGAATCTGAGAGGAGCCACATATTTCCTTCCACCCTGCGTTCCCCCAAGTCTCCCAGTAAAAAAGGTACCTCACTTGTGTGTTTGTAGGCCTAGCACCCGTGTCAGGAAATGCCCCAAAACACATTGTGGACACTTCACATTTTCCCAAACAAAACACGGCTATTTTTTGCTTTGTACCTAGCTGTAGATTTTGGCCTCTAGCACAGCCGGCACATAGGGAAACCTAGCAAACGTGCACATTTTTGAAAACTAGACACCTAGGGGAATCCAAGATGGTGTGACTTGTGGGGCTCTGACCAGGTTCTGTTACCCAGAATCCTTTGTAAACCTTAAAATTTGGCCAGAAAAAAACACTTTTTCCTCACATTTTGGTGACAGAATTTTTGGAATCTGAGAGGAGCCACAAATTTCTATCAACTCAGTGTTCGGCGAAGTCTCCCCGTAAAAATGGTACCTCACTTGTGTGGGTAGCCCTAGCACCCACAACAGGAAATGCCCCAAATCACAACATGGGCACATTACATTTTCTCAAAGAAAACAGAGGTGTTTTTTGCAAAGTGCCTTGCTGTGGATTTTGTCCTCCAACTCATCCGGCACCTAGGGAAACCTAGCAAACCTGTGCATTTTTGAAAACTAGACTCCTAGGGGAATCCAGGAATCCAAGATGGGGTGACTTGTGGGGCTCTGATCAGGTTCTGTTACCCAGAATCCTTTGCAAACCTTACAATTTGGCCAAAAAAAATCACTTTTTCCCACTCATTTCGGTGACAGAAAGTTCTGGAATCTGAGAGGACCCACAAATTTCCTTCCACCCAGCGTTCCCCGAAGTCTCCCGATAAAAATGGTATCTCACTTGTGTGGGTAGCCCTAGCGCCCGCGATAGGAAATGCCCCAAAACACAATGTGTACACATTACATTTTGCCAAAGAAAACAGAGCTGTCTTTTGCAAAGTGCCTAGCTCTGGATTTTGACCTCTAGCTCAGCCGGCACCTAGGGAAACCTAGCAAACCTGCACATTTTTTAAAACTAGACACCTAGGGGAATCCAAGATGGGTTAACTTGTGGGGCTATGACGTGGTTCAATTACCCAAAATCCTTTGCAAACCACAAAATGTGGCCAAAAATACACTTTCCCCCCTCATTTCAGTGACAGAAAGTTCTGGAATCTGAGAGGAGCGACATATTTCCTTCCACCCAGCGTTCCCCCAAGTCTCCCGGTAAAAATGGTACCTCACTTGTGTGGGTAGTCCTAGCGCCCGCAACAGGAAATGCCCCAAAACACAATGTGGACACATTACATTTTCCAAAAGAAAACAGAGCTGCCATTTGCAAAGTGCCTAGCTGTGGATTTTGGCCTCTAGCTCAGCCGGCACCTAGGGAAACCTAGCAAACCTGCACATTTTTTAAAACTAGACACCTAGGGGAATCCAAGATGGGGTAGCTTGTGGGGCTCTGACCAGGTTCTGTTACCTAGAATCCTTTGCAAACCTTACAATTTGGCCAAAAAAACACCTTTTCCTCTCATTTCAGTGACAGAAAGTTCTGGAATCTGAGAGGAGACACAAATTTCCTTCCACCAAGTGTTTCCCCAAGTCTCCTGATAAAAATGGTACCTCACTTCTGTGGGTAGGCCTAGCGCCCGCAACAGGAAATGCTCCAAAACACAACGTGGACACATCACATTTTCCAAAAGAAAACAGGGCTTTTTTTTTGCAAAGTGCCTATCTGTGGATTTTGGCCTCTAGCTCAGCCGGCACCTAGGGAAATCTAGCAAACCTGTGCATTTTGTAAAACTAGACACCTAGGGGAATTTAAGATGGGGTGACTTCTGAGGCTCTGACCAGGTTCTGTTACCCAGAATCATTTGCAATCCTCAAAATTTGGCCAAAGAAACACTTTTTCCTCTCATTTCAGTGACAGAAAGTTCTGGAATCTGAGAGGAGCTACAAATTTCCTTCCACTCAGCGTTCCCCCAAGTCTCCCAATAAAAATGATACCTCACTTGTGTGGGTAGGTATAGGGCCCGTGACAGGAAATGCCCCAAAACACAACGTGGACACATCACATTTTCCCAAAGAAAACAGAGCTGTTTTTTGCAAAGTTTGTAGCTGTGGATTTTGGCTACTAGCTCAGCCGGCAGCTAGGGAAACCTAGCACACCTGCACATTTTGTAAAACTAGACATCTAGGGGAATTGAAGATGGGGTGACTTGTGGGGCTCTGACCAGGTTCTGTTACCCAGAATCCTTTGCAAACCTCAAAATGTGGCCGAAAAAACACCTTTTCCTCTCATTTCTGAGAAAGAAAGTTCTGGAATCTGAGACGAGACAAAAATTACCTTCCACCAGCGTTCCCCCAAGTCTCCCGATAAAAACGGTACCTCACTTGTGTGGGTAGGCCTAGCGCCTGCGACAGGAAATGACCCAAAACACAACGTGGACACATCTCATTTTCCCAAAGAAAACAGAGCTGTCTTTTGCAGAGAGCCTAGCTGTGGATTTCGACCTCTAGCTCAGCAGGCACCTAGGGAAACCTAGTAATCCTGCACATTTTGTAAAACTAGACATCTAGGGGAATCAAAGATGGAGTGACTTGTGGGGCTCTGACCAGGTTCTGTTACCAAGTATCCTTTGCAAACTTCAAAATTTGGCCAAAGAAAACACTTTTTCCTCTCATTTCGGCGAGAGAAAGTTCCGGAATCTGAGAGGAGCCACAAATTTCCTTCCACCCAGTTTTCCCCCAAGTCTCCCGATAACAATGGTACCTCACTTGTGTGGTTAGCCCTAGCACCCGCGACAGGAAATGCCCCAAAACACAATGTGGACACATTACATTTTGACAAAGAAAACAGCTGTCTTTTGCAAAGTGCCTAGCTGTGGATTTTGACCTCTTGCTCAGCTAGCACCTAGGGAAACCTAGCAAACCTGCACATTTTTTAAAACTAGACACCTAGGGGAATCCAAGATGGTGTAACTTGTGGGGCTATGATGAGGTTCTGTTACCCAAAATCCTTTGGAAACCTCAAAATGTGGCCCAAAAAAAACACAGTTTCCTCTTATTTTGGTGAAAGAAAGTTCTGGAATCTGAGAGGAGCCACAAATTTCCTTCCAACCAGCGCTATCCCAAGTCTCCCAATAAAAATAGTACCTCACTTGTGTGGGTAGGCTTAGCGCCCGCAACATGAAATGCCCCAAAACACAACATGGACACATCACATTTTCACAAAGAAAACAGAGCTGTTTTTTGCAAAGTGCCTAGCTGGGGATTTTGGCCTCTAGTCAGCTGACACCTAGGGAAACCTAGTAAACCTGCACATTTTTGAAAACTAGACACCTACGGTAATTCAAGATGGAGTGACTTATGGGGCTCTGACCAGGTTCTGTTACCCAGGATCCTTTGCAAACCACAAAATGTGGCCAAAAAGACACTTTCCCTCCTCATTTCGGTGACAGAAAGTTCTGGAATCTAAGAGGAGCAACACATTTCCTTCCACCCAGCGTTCCCCCAAGTCTCCCGGCAAAAATGGTACCTCACTTGTGTGGGTAGGCCTAACACCCGCGACAGGAAATGCCCCAAAACACAACATGGGCACATCACATTTTCCCAAAGAAAACAGAGCTGTTTTTTGCAAAGTGCCTAGCTGTGGATTTTGGCCTCTAGCTCAGACGGCACCTCTTGAAACCTAGCAAACCTGTGCATTTTTGAAAAATATACACCTAGGGGAATCCAAGATTTGGTGACTTGTGTGGCTCTGAGCAGGTTCTGTTACCCAGAATCGTTTCCAAACCTCAAAATTTGGCCGAAATAACACTTTTTCCTCTCATTTCAGTGACAGAAAGTTCTGGAATCTGAGAGGAGCCACAAGTTTCCTTCCACTCAGCATTACCCCAAGTCTCCCAATAAAAATGATACCTCACTTGTGTGGGTAGGCCTAGGGCCTGCAACAGGAAATTCCCCAAAACACAACGTGGACACATCACATTTTCCCAAAGAAAACAGAGCTGTTTTTTGCAAAGTTCCTAGCTGTGGATTTTGGCTCCTAGCTCAGCCGGCAGCTATGGAAACCTAGCACACCTGCACATTTTGTAAAACTGGACATCTAGGGGAATTCAAGATGGGGTGACTTGTGGGGCTCTGACCTGGTTATGTTAACCAAAATCCTTTGCAAACCTCAAAATTTGGCCAAAACCCCCCACTTTTTCCTCTAATTTCGGTGACAGAAATTTCTGAAATCTGAGAGGAGTCACAAATTTCCTTCCACCCAGTGTTCCTCCAAGTCTCCCGATAAAAATGGTACCTCACTTGTGTGGGTAGGCCTAGCGCGCGCAACAGGCAATGCCCCAAAACACAACATGGGCACATCACATTTCCCCAAAGAAAACAGAGCTGTTTTTTTGCAAAGTGCCTAGCTGTGGATTTCGGCCTCTGACTCAGTCGGTACCTAGGGAAACCTAGCAAACTTGCGCATTTTTGAAAACTAGACACCTAGGGGAATCTAAGATGGGGTGACTTGTGGGGCTCTGACCAGGTTCTGTTACTTTGCAAACCTTAAAATTTGGCCAAAAAGAAACACTTTTTCCTCTCATTTCGGTGACAGAAAGTTGTGGAATCTGAGAGGAGCCACAAATTTCCTTCCACCCAGTGTTCCCTGAAGTGTCCCGATAAAAATGGTACCTCACTTGTGTGGGTAGGCCTAGCACCCGCGACAGGAAATGCCCCAAAACACAACATGGGCACACCACATTTTCCAAAAGAAAACAGAACTGTTTTTTGCAAAGACCCTGGCTGTGGATTTTGGCCTCTAGCTCAGCCGGCACCTAGAAAAACCTAGCAAACCTGCAGATTTTGTAAAACTATACATCTAGGGGAATCAAAGATGGGATGAATTGTGGGTCTCTGACCAAGTTCTGTTACCCAGAATCCTTAGCAAGCCTCAAAATTTGGCCAAAAAAACACTTTTTCCTATCATTTCGGTGACAGAAAGTTCTGGAATCTGAGAGGAGACACACATTTCCTTCCACTCGGCATTCCCCCAAGTCTCCCTATAAAAATGATACCTCACTTGTGTGGGTAGGCCTAGCGCCTGCGACAGGAAATGCCTCTAAACACAATGTGGACACAATTCATTTTCCCAAAGAAAACAATGCTGTCTTTTGCAAAGTGCCTAGCTGTGGATTTTGGCCTCTAGCTCAGCCGGCACCTAGGTAAACCTAGCAAACATGCACATTTTGTAAAACTAGACATCTAGGGGAATTAAAGATGGGGTGACTTGTGGGACTCTGACCAGGTTCTGGTACCCAGATCATTTCGATGACAGAAAGTTCTGGAGTCTGAGAGGAGCCAAAAATGTCCTTCCACCCAGCGTTCCCCCAAGACTCCCAATAAAAATGGTACCTCACTTGTGTGGGTAGGCCTAGCACCTGCAACAGGAAATGCCCCAAAACACAGCATGGACACATCACATTTTCCCCAAAAAAGCAGAGCTGTCTTTTGCAAAGAGCCTAGCTGTGGATTTCGGCCTCTAGCTCAGCCGGCACCTAGGGAAACCTAACAAACCTGCAGATTTTGTAATACTAGACATCTAGGGGAATCAAAGATGGGATGACTTGTGGGTCTCTGACCGAGTTCTGTTACCCAGAATCCTTTGCAAGCCTCAGAATTTGGCCAAAAACACACTTTTTCCTCTCATTTCGGTGAGAGAAAGTTCTGGAATCTGAGAGGAGCCACAAATTTCCTTCTACTCAGCATTTCCCCAAGTCTCCCAATAAAAATGATACCTCACTTGTGTGGGTAGGCCTAGCGCCTGCAACAGGAAAGGCCCCAAAACACAGCGTGGATACATCACATTTTCCCAAAGAAACAGAGCTGTCTTTTGCAAAGTGCCTAGCTGTGGATTTTGGCCTCTAGCTCAGCTGGCACCTAGGGAAACCTAGCAACCCTGCACATTTTTAAAAACTAGACACCTAGGGGAATCCAAGATGGGGTAACTTGTGGGGCTCTGACCAGGTTCTGTTACCCAAAATCCTTTGCAAATCTCAAAATTTGGCCAAAAACCCCCACTTTTTCCTCTAATTTCGGTGACAGAAATTTCTGGAATCTGAGAGGAGTCACAAATTTCCTTCCACCCAGTGTTCCTCCAAGTCTCCCGATAAAAATGGTACCTCACTTGTGTGGGTAGGCCTAGCGCCCACAACAGGCAATGCCCCAAAACACAACATGGGCACATCACATTTCCCCAAAGAAAACAGGGCTGTTTTTTTGCAAAGTGCGTAGCTGTGGATTTTGGCCTCTAACTCAGTCGGTACCAAGGGAAACCTAGCAAACTTGCGCATTTTTGAAAACTAGACACCTAGGGGAATCTAAGATGGGGTGACTTGTGGGGCTCTGACCAGGTTCTGTTACTTTGCAAACCTTCAAATTTGGCTAAAAAGAAACACTTTTTCCTCTCATTTCAGTGACATAAAGTTGTGGAATCTGAGAGGAGCCACAAATTTCCTTCCACCCAGTGTTCCCCGAAGTCTCCCGATAAAAATGGTACCTCACTTGTGTGGGTAGGCCTAGCACCCGCGACAGGAAATGCCCCAAAACACAACATGGGCACACCACATTTTCCCAAAAAAAACAGAGCAGTTTTTTGCAAAGTGCCTAGTTGTGGATTTTGGCCCCTGGCTCAGCCGGCACCTTGGGAAACTTAGCAAACCTGTGCATTTTTGAAAACTAGACACCTAGGGGAATCCACGATGGGGTGACTTATGGGGCTTTGAACAGGTTCTGTTACCCAGAATCCTTTGCAAACCTCAAACTTTGGCCAAAAAAACACTTTTTCCCTCATTTCGGTGACAGAAAGTTCTGGAACATGAGAGGAGCCACACATTTCCTTCCACCCAGCGTTCCCCCAAGTCTCTCAGTAAAAATGGTACCTCACTTGTGTGGGTAGGCCTAGCGCCTGTGACAGGAAATGCCCCAAAACACATCCTGGACACATCACATTTTCCCAAAGAAAACAGCTATTTTTTGCAACGTACCTAACTGTAGATTTTGGCCTCCAGCGCAGCCGGCATCTAGGGAAACCTAGCAAACTTGCGCATTTTTGAAAACTATGCACCTAGGGGAATCCACGATAGGGTGACTTCTGGGGCTCTGACCAGGTTCTGTTACCCAGAATCCTTTGCAAATCTCAAAATTCGGCCAAAGAAACACTTTTTCCTCTCATTTCGGTGACAGAAATTTCTGGAATCTGAGAGGAGTCAAAAATTTCCTTCCACCCAGTGTTCCCCCAAGTCTCCCGATAAAAATGGTACCTCACTTCTGTGGGTAGGCCTAGCGCCCGCAACAGGAAATGCCCCAAAACACAACATGGGCACATCACATTTCCTCAAAGAAAACAGAGCTGTTTTTTGCAAAGTGCCTAGCTGTGCATTTTGGCCTCTAGCTGAGCTGGTACCTAGGGAAACGTAGCAAACCTGCGCATTTTTTAAAACTAGACACCTAGGGGAATCCAATATTGGGTGACTTGTGGGGCTCTGACCAGGTTCTGTTACTTAGCAAACCTTAAAATTTGGCCAAAAAGAAACACTTTTTCCTCTCATTTCGGTGACAGAAAGTTCTAGAATCTGAGAGGAGCCACAAATTTCCTTCCACCCAGTGTTCCCCCAAGTCTCCCGATAAAAATGGTACCTCACTTGTGTGGGTAGGCCTAGCGCCCGTAACTGGAAGTGCCCCAAAACACAATGTGGACACATCCCGTTTTCCAAAAGAAAACAGCGCTGTTTTTTGTAAAGTGCCTAGCTGTGGATTTTGGCCTCTTGCTCAGCCGGAACCTAGGGAAACCAGCAAACGTGTGCATTTTTTTAAACTAGACAACAATGGGAATCCAAGATGGGGTGACTTGTGGGGCTCTGACCAGGTTCTGTTACCCAAAATCCTTTGCAAACCTCAAAACGTGGCCAAAAAAACCACTTTTTCCTCTCATTTCGGTTTCAGAAAGTTCTGGAATCTGAGAGGACCCACAAATTTCCTTCCACCCAGCGTTCCCCAAAGTCTCCCGATAAAAATGGTACCTCACTTGTGTGGGTAGCCCTATCGCGCGCGACAGGAAATGCCCCAAAACACAATGTGGACACATTACATTTTGCCAAAGAAAACAGAGCTGTCTTTTTGCAAGGTGCCTAGCTGTGGATTTTGACCTCTAGCTCATCCGGCACCCAGGGGAACCTAGCAAACCTGCACATTTTTTAAAACTAGACACCTAGGGGAATCCAAGATGGGGTAACTTGTGGGGCTCTGACCAGGTTCTGTTACTCAGGATCCTTTGCAAACCTCAAAATGTGGACAAAAAAACACGTTTCCCCCTCAATTTGGTGACAGAAAGTTCTGGAATCTGAGAGGAGCCACACATTTCCTTCCACACAGCATTCCCCCAAGTCTCCCGGTAAAAATGGTACTTCACTTGTGTGGGTAGGACTAGCACCCGTGGCAGGAAATGCCCCAAAACACATCATGGACACATCAAATTTTCCCAAAGAAACCAGAGCTATTTTTTGCATTGTACCTAGCTGTAGATTTTGGCCTCTAGCACAGCCAGCACCTAGAGGAACCTAGCAAACTTGCGCATTTTTGAAAACAAGACACCAGGGGAATCCAAGATGAGGTGACTTGTGGGGCTCTGACCAGGTTCTGTTACCCAGAATCCTTTGCAAACCTTAAAATTTGGCCTAAAAAAACGCTTTTTCCATCCATTTCACTGGCAGAAAGTTCTGGAATCTGAGAGGAGCCACAAATTTCCTTCCACCCAGTGTTCCGTGAAGTCTCCTGGTAAAAATGGTACCTCAATTGTGTGGGTAGGCCTCGCACCCGCGACAGGAAATGCCCCAAAACACAACATGGGCACATCACATTTTCCCAAAGAAAACAGACCTGTTTTTTGCAAAGTGCCTAGCTGTGGATTTTGGCCTCTAGCTCAGACGGCACCTATTGAAACCTACCAAACCTGTGCATTTTTGAAAACTATACACCTAGGGGAATCAAAGATGGGGTGACTTGTGGGGCTCTGAGCAGGTTCTGTTACCCAGAATCCTTTGCAAACCTCAAAATTTGGCCCAAAAAACACTTTTCCCCCTCATTTCGGTTGCAGAAAGTTCTGGAATCTGATAGGAGCCACAAATTTCCTTCCACCCAGCGTTCCCCCAAGTCTTCCGATAAAAATGGTACCTCACTTCTGTGGGTAGGCCTAGCGCCCGCAACAGGAAATGCCCCAAAACGCAATATGGACACATCACATTTTCCCAAAGAAAACAGAGCTGTTTTCTGCAAAGTGCCTAGCTGTGGATTTTGTCCTCTAGCTCAGCCGGCACCTAGGGAAACTAGCAAACCTGCGCATTTTTGAAAACTAGACACCTAGGGGAATCCAAGATCTGGTAACTCGTGGGGCTCTGACCAGGTTCTGTTACCCAGAATCCTTTGCAAACGTCAAAATTTGGCCAAAAAAACACTTTTTCCTCTCATTTCAACAGAAAGTTATGGAATCTGAGAGGAGCCACAAATTTCCTTCCACCCACCATTCCGCCAAGTCTCCCGATAAAAATGGTACCTCACTTGTGTGGGTAGGCCTAGCGCCCGCGATAGGAAATGCCCCAAAACACTATCTGGACATATTAAAATGATCAAATACAAAACTACCTGTTTTTGGGGGATGGTGGGGGGGGGGGACCTGCTTTTTTGGTCCTGGGCTCAGCAGCCATCTAGGGAAACCTACCAAGCCAGACATTTCTGAAAACTAGACACCCTAAGGAGTCCAGGGAGGTGTGACTTGCTTGGATCCCCCAATGTTTTCTTATGCAGAATCCTGAGCAAACCTCAAAATTATCTAAAAAATCACTTTTTTCCCCACATTTCTTCGTGCGATCACCTTACCAGGACAAATTCCCTACCATCCAACGTTCCCCTCAGTCTACCGGTAAAAATGATACCTCACTTGTGTAGGTGGACCAAGTGCCTGTGACAGGGAAGAGTAAAAAACATGTCGAAATTGAGGGGGAACCAAAGCGTGTGCAAAAGGGCAGTTTGAAAAAAAACATTTTTAGGCTGACACATGCAGTTTAATGTTGGGTGGTAGGAATTATTTGGATTCCGGAAGGTTCTGTCACAAAAATGTAGGAACAATGTGTGATTTCCAGTAAAGTTGGAGGTTTGCAGGGCATTGTGGGTAAGAAAATGGTGCGGGTGCATGTGAAGCACACCACCCTGGAATCAACCAGATGTTTAGTTTTCAGATGTTTCTGGGTCTTCTGTATTTTTCTACATGGCAGCGTCCCAAAGTAAAAAAAGTGCAGCCCTCATCATTCCAAGTGGGACGATTTTGAGAGTTACCAAGCTCTCGTGGCCCCAATGTAAAACCAAAACCCAAAATAATCAAATGTCCTCTTGCTTGCCATGGGATAAGATGTTTTAGTGTGTGGTGGGAGAGCTGAAGGACTGTTATCCCCTTCAGTTAGTGTGGGGGCACAACCAGGCCCATACTGGTTGGTAGCCACCACCCCACTATTTTTTTTTTTAATTCCATGCCATCTAATAGACTTTCTGCCGCCCCCCCTCGGGGTGTGGATCTGGGGTAATTGCCCCAACTGCCCACTGGTGAGCAGAACAACTTTGGCCCCCTTTATTTGGGGTGGCGTATATGGCCATACCCCCACCCTCTTATTTTGAAAAAAATACCTTCCCTGGTCTCTGGTGGGCTTTCTGCCCCCCTTGGGGGTAGATGGACCTTCCAAAAATAGGCCGATCTGCCCCCAAGGGGGGCAGATATGGCCAACAGTAATGTGCCCCCATGGGGAGTGACCCTTGCCCAAACAAAACACACACATACATACACATTAATCCCTGGTGTCTAGTGGTTTCTGCCCCCCTTGGGGGCAGATTGGCCTAACAAAAATAGGCTTATCTGCTTCCAAGGGGGGCAGAAATGGCCTAAATACAATTTGCCCCCCAGGGGAGCGACCCTTGCCTAAGGGGTCGCTCCCCATACATAAAAACATGAAGTAAATAAAAATATTATATCTATCCCTGGTGTCTAGAGGTTTCTGTGCCCCCGGAAGCAGATCAGCCTAATTACATTACATTACATTAGGCCAATCTGCCCCCGGGGGGCAGAAATGGCCTAAAAACAATTTGGCCCCCCAGGGAGCGACCCTTGCCTAAGGGGTCGGTCCCCACACATAAAAAAATATATATATATTATCCCTGGTGTCTATGGGTTTTCTGCCACCGCTGGGGGCAGAAGTGGCCTAAACATATTTTGTCCTCCACTGCCAGGGACCGGCCCTTGCCCAAGGTGCCTCTCCCCTTATGGTGTAAGGAAAAAAAAAAACCTCCCTAGTGGTTTCTGCCCCCCTTGGGTGCAGATCGGCCTAACTATATTAGCCCGATCTGCCCTCAGGGGAGGCAGAAATGGTCTAAAAACTATTTGGCCCCCAAGGGAGCGACCCTTGCCTAAGGGGGTCTCTCCCCACACATAAATGAAAAAAATAAAAAATTAGCCCTTGTGTCTAGGAGTTTTCTGCCCTCCCCCGGTGGCAGATCGCCTAATTATATTAGGACGATCTACCTAAAAATGGCGCAAAAAGTATTTCCCCCCCTGCGGAGCGGCCCTTGCCCAATGGGTCGCTCCCCTCATGTCCTTTCACCCAAAAAATAAATCCCTAGTGTCTAGTGGGCATTTCTGCTGCTCGATCGCATCACGATGCTTGCAGAGACATGAAAGGAAAGGAATGGCCTTTCCTTTCCTTTCATGCCTCTGCTGGCCACCTCCTCCCGAGCAAAAGAGAGATGCTGAGCATTTCTCTTCCGCAATCGCCCTGGAAGCATGCTTCCAGCGTGATGGGGGGGTGACCTCCGATGAGGTCAGCACGCTCTTGCGTGCTGATGTCATCAGACCTCACTGGGAGGGGTCGGGGGTGGAAGGGGAAGGGATTCCCCTTCCCGCCCTGACCTGGAGGGTGGGGGGGCAGCCCTCGGGGGAGCAATAGCACTTCCCCCGAGGGCCGGTAATTGGACGGAATGGTTACGTCCAAGGCTCCTGAGAGGTGCAGCCACGGACGTCCGCAAGGGGTTAAGCATTAGGAACGCTTGCTTTGGTGACAGCCTTTAGGACGGGCACCAGGGTAACAACAATAATGCGTTCCCCTAGGGCAACTGGCCTCTCCTTGATGACGACCATCTGTATAGCAGTACGAATCTTTTCTGTGGGTGCAAAGCGTTGTTCTGCATTGGAAATTGAATGTGATTTATATGCTATGGGCACTGTGTCACCCTCATTAAAGGTGACATAGGTGAACCCAGTGGCACCGGAAATTATTCTGATGACCAAATTTGTTTTGTTGTCACATGTTTAAGTGTTTTGCTTCTAGCACGTCTTGCTGCATCTTCTAAGAATGTGCATGTGTTCGATTGTCCAGTGTCTTCTTGAGAAATGTGGGCGAATTAAGTCGTGGAGTAGCTTGATGCGTTGTGCATAATCAGGAATGGAAGTTCTGCCAAACTTGACGAAACGAAGTAAAGATTGCAGTTTCTTGATAGTATTCGGTGGTTGGAGCTGAGCACATTGCCGTCTTACCCTCATTTGATAGCTTGTATCCAAGGAACAATACACTGAGAAAGGATATTTTAGTTTTGCTAAAATTGAATTTGTAGCCAAGGGCTGCGATTCCTAGAACTAGCCGATCGACCCTGGCAAGATGAATCTCCAGGTTGTCATCTGTGAGAAAGATGTCATCCACATAGGACAACGCCTCTGGATCAATATCATGCAATATTAATGTTACACGGGCGAGAACAACCCGGGCAGTTCTTATAGCCTTGGGGCAAACAAAAGAAGCATGTTTGTGAGCCAAATGAGAATGCACTAAGGGCGCAACTTTCATGTGCTATGTTTTCGCAGAAACAAATGTTGGAAATATCCAAGGTTGTTTTGTATTTTTTATGCATTATGTTGTTAATTAGTGAAGTGCTATGTGAATTCTGTATTGCATATGTGCGTGCATGACTGTTTAAGTGTCTGTAGTCTAACACTATTCTTTTTCAATGGTCTGGTATTGCAATGTGGAATAACGGGTTATTCATTACAGCGAAAGATCTCTATTACTTCCTGGTACTCAAGTGAGGCTCTCTCTCACTGGAGCTTTTGCTTCATGTTTAACAGGATATTTGGTCTGCAGCTGGGGGTGTAGACCTGATAGGTATTACAGGGTAAGGGGAATCTTTATCCTATCCTACGTGGTTGCGGTATAGCGCAGGTGCTTGCGCCAAAACCCAGTCAACAGTGTGGGCTTCTTTTACTGCTTCCAGAACAAGATCTGAGAAAGAAGGCAAAATTACATCTTCCCCAGGTAGGAGCTTACGGACGAGCCCCAGTGGCCAGTCTCTTTCTGCCAATAGGATATCACAATTAAGTTAATCCCAAAAAAGTACACTAATGGTGCACTCTGTCTCTCTCAATTTAGATATTTACATCATAAACCCTGTTGAGTGGGAGAACGCACCCGTCTGCAGTCTCGAGTGCAAGAACGTCGTTAGTTGGCTGTCACATCCAGATGATCTTTCAGATTCTGGTGACATATTGTGACTTCTGCTGCGCTGTCCAGCATGGTCACTGCCCACATCTTGTTCTTCAGCAATGTTCTCAAGTTTGCTGGCATGTTTTATTGAAATTGCTGCAACCTTTTTCTTTTTAAGCTGTTGCTTTTGTTGTGGGGACTTGTCTTCTTTCTTGTCGGAAGACCGCTGTAAGTCTTTCTTCTGTTTCATGAGTTAGGACTTTGCTCTGACCAGCCCACTCTCTTGCTACGTCTACCCAGTGTGTCCTGAAAGAACTGAGAAGGACGTGAATCAGTATACCTGTCATCAGCCTTTATATTTTCTCTATTTCTGAAATTATATCTCCTTTCGAAGTTTTCCAGATACAGCGAATCTGACTTTGTCTGTTCTATTTTGTTTTTATTTTAATTAGCGCTTTTTAGAACCCTTTGTGCTTGTTTAGTCCTCCCTTAGGAGCGGTACACTGAATGTCAGGTTTTTTTGGGTTGACTCCCAAACTATCCCGTCCTATGCTAGTATATGTGTCGGGAATAGTCTTCGATAGTTGACGCTCCTGTTCCAACTGTGGAATCTCCCAGAGCTGCTGGCTTATAGCCAACACTACTGCTTCCCCTTTAATGTTATTGAGCATTAGTGGAGAGACTGTGTCAAAGTTGCATATCCGTTTCTTCCTCAAATCTAGGGCTGCAGCAGCCCTGTCCTCATTTTGAATTTGTTTCAACACTTTCAGTAAATTGGCAAGTGTAGGGGTACCACGTGTGGTAGTGTATATTGCAGCGAAGACTGTACCCCAGGTGGTGCAGTCGTCCACTGAGGGAACCATTCAGAATGGCAATCACTTTGTGAGAGTTCTATGTTTTTCCTGTGGACCCGTATGGAGAAACACAGTTTCCAGCTGATTCATTTTTTGTGCTATCCAGAATGGGATTTTCTCTCATTCCGTGAGCACCTTACCCATGATAGGATGAACTGTTTGTGGGTTGCTCTCAGTAACGGACGATTTGTATCCAGCTGGTGCTGGTGATGCTGGGCGCGCTGGTGTCGTGTTCAAAGTTTGCAATACGAACTGAACATGTCTATATATTGGTACTAGCTCATTATAAAGATTGTGCAGATCAGCTGTCAGCAGGTTTTGTACACCTGGGTGTGGTGTATACGTGACAAACATTGGCCACGTTGGTCTGTCATTACTTAAGCGACCTTAACTCACGGGTTGTATTACATGTGGTAGGACGCCATTCAACCAGTTCTGATGTTCTTGATAGGTCATAGGTGTTTCAAGATACTGGTAAGCTTGGTACCATTGTGGTACGTTGGCTATTTCATATGTCTGAAATGTGTATGTTGTGGAGTCTGCCTCAGGAAAGGTGACCCAGGAATAGAATGTTTCTGTTTGGTAACCTTTATTTGCTTCCACTAAGAACATAACATCCCCGTATCAGCTTTCAAGCCAGGAGCTATTAGATGTAGTGTTAATGCATGTGTACCATTTTCTGGAATATCTATGCCGTTAGCCATGTTAGGTAATGGGTAAAGAGAAAGAACACCAAATGGGGGAAAAAATCCTTTTAAGAATTCACGCTTGACCAACCTACAGCACAGTTAGGGGCTCCTTATTCAGCTGAGAAGGAATATCCCCAAGACTATGAACCTCTCCATATAATGGTACTTAGAGTACCTATTGTGTGTGAGACAGAGATACTCAAGAAATCTGTAAATTAGTGCCAAAACACCATTGTTGGTGGCGCCATGTCGTGGTTGGGCTCTCACTCCTAGGTGAGACTGCTGGTTTAGGAATGACAGCACTTTTGTTTGTAGGTGACTAGGCCATTCCTACAACAAGTCGCAACTGTTTGCCCAATCCTCCCAGCTCACAAGGAGCACCTCACCAAAATCCCAAACAGTAACAGGTGGTTTCTGGCAGCCTTTACGCATGGACTCTAGAATGCAATATTTCAGGGGAGTCATGGTGGAACAGAAGTTACCTTTTTCTCACGTTAGCAATAAGTCTCAGTCACACACAGACAATGAAGGAGATGCAGGAAAGATTTCAGAAGGTTTACTAAAAAAACTGCAATCCACTTTAAAATTCTTGAGCTGCAATGGTGAGGAAAATTAACAATGCAAGAAGCAGAATAGTAAAGATGAGAGCCGTGAATACAAAAACGCCTACCATCTTGCAATAAACATGAAATAGAAAAACCCTAGCATGGAGAGCCTAAACCTTAACATAACAAGAGCTAGGTGTAATAAACCTAATCTGCCAGTACCTGTCACGGTCTGAACGATGCTTCTCATCTTTGATGGAAGGGTTTGAAAGAGCACCCGGTCTTCTGCTGGTTCTGGTTAGTCCAAGATAGGGACAACCCTTTCTAGTAGTCAAGATGCTGCTTGACAGAGAAACGCCAAGGCAGAATGTACCCTCCAAAAGGGGTCCCAGAGGAAAAAAAAACCAAAATAGGAAAAACCTCTAAAACAGATACTCCTGAAACAGAGGAAAAAACAGGATTGAATACTGGAAAAAAGAAGGAAAATTCGCAATCAGAGGAGCAGGAACTGGAAAACAAACGACGAACAGGAGCGAAGATCATCACCAAGAGAAAGTGTTTGCAATGCAAAGCAGATCAGGACTGAGTGACTTGTATACAGGAAGACAGGAAGTGACAACACAGGAAAAGGAAGCAACACCATCTTGGATTGGGAAAAGGCCCATAGAAAAGAATAGGAAAAAAGTAGCAGTATAAGAGAAAAAGGCATGCTGGGAAAAAGGAACAGAACAAGACAATATGGATCCCTGCAAGAAGATAGCATGGAGACCAAAAAGAAGAAAAAGACAAGAGCACAGAAAAGACAGAAGAAAAGAAGAAAAAGAAAAAAGAAAGGAGTCCACCACTGACAGGAAAGAAAAATATTATTAGGACAGGTAAGAACAACGCGACCGAAAGCGTAAAAAATGCTTCCTGGCATGCATTGCAAAAGCAGGACAAAAACGCGGAGGACAGCGCTTCGATAATCGGAGGTGCTGTCTGACCACAGTGGTAAACAGAGACGCTGCGGTTAAGCGCGGCGTCACGTTACCATGTCCATGAGACACGTCCCCAACCTAGGAATGAGTTCTCTAGATCAGACTTTGCGGTGGCACGAAGGCTAGGTCTGCATCAGTGCAACGTGCAGCATAGAAGGCGTCAATGTCATCAGGTAGGAATTCCTCTGATAACCTTGTCTGTGTGACATGTATTTATACAGATCTTGTAAGTCCCCTGATAAAAGGGGCAGGCTTGTGGCGGCGATTATGTACACAATCCGCACCAAAAGTACATTATGTTCTCGTCACACATAAGTGGGAAAGGGACATGATGTGAATACCTACGTATATCACGTTTGACGCTGATAGTGATGCCTTTACAGAGTGGCACTGATAATGTAAATCAGAACATTGCTTTAACTCTAAACAAAGGCAGTTATCTTAAAAGAAATGTGGAAGGAATGTGGTATAACTTACAAGTTCACCACCACTTACCACCCCCAAACCAATGGTTTGGTAGAGAGGTTAAATAAAAATCTCAAGGGATGGATCATTGCACTCTCTGAAAAACTCAAAAGGAGATGGGGTATCCTACTGCCATGCCACCTTTTTGCCTACAGGGAGGTTCCTCAGAAGGGAGTGGGCTACAGCCCCTTTGAACTTCTGTGTGGACACCCTGTTAGGGGTCCACTTGCTCTTGTAAGGGAGGGCGGGGAGCAACCTCTCAAGCCCCGTGACAAGACATTGTGGATTATGTACTTGGCCTCAGATCCAGAATGGCTGAGTACATGAAAAAGGAAACTAAAAACCTTTGGGCCAGCCAGGAACTGCAGAAGCAGTGGCATGACCAGAAGGCTGTCCTAAGTGTTTACCAACCAGTGCAGAAAGTGTGGGTCCTGGAGCCTGTGGTTTCCACGGCACTCCAAGACAAGTGGAGTAGTCACCACCCTATAGTGGAGAAAAAGGGAGAGGTCACCTATTTGGTTGACCTAGGTACTCCCAGAAGCCCCCTCAGGGTGCTTCATGTGAACCACCTTAAGCCCTACTATGACAGGGCTTACATGACCCTGCTCATGGCCACTAATAAGGGACAGAAAGAAGAGAGTGAACCTCTCCCTGACCTTTTCTCCAACACTGCAGCTGATGGCTCAGTAGATGGGGTTGTCCTAGCTGAATGTCTTTCTGAATCTCAGTAGGAAGACTGCAGGAACCTCCTAGGGCAGTTCTCAGAACGGTTCCCCTGACACCTGGTCAGACAATATGGTGTGAACACACCATTGATACAGGGGACAGTTTGCCTATCAACAGTAACATTTACAGGCAACCTGACCATGTGAGAGACTGCATCAAAGCAGAGGTGCAAAAGATGCTGGACCTAGGAGTCATTGAGGATTCTGACAGCCCCTGGGCTAGCCCAGTGGTGCTGGTTCCAAAACATTATTCCCAAAATGGGAAAAGAAGAGGTGAGGTTCTGTGTTTATTACAGAGGGCTCAACACTGCCACGAAAACTGATGCTCATCCTATTCCTAGGGCAAAATTAGCTAATAGATACACTGCCATCTGCCAAGTATCTGAGCACATTTGATTGGACTGCAGGATATTGGCACATCAAATTATCAGATGATGGTAAAGAACATTTTCAACCATTGGAGGGCATTATCACCTTACAGTGATGCCCTTTGGTGTGGAAATGCACCGGCCACATTTCAGAGGCTGGTTAACACTGTCCTCAAAGGATTGGAAGGCTATAGTGCAGCTTATCTAGATGATATAGCAGTCTTTTGTCCACGTGGCAGGATCGCCTGGTCCACCTATGGAACATTTTGGAGGCTCTTCAGAAAGCAGGCCTCACTATCAAGGCCTCTAAGTGACAGATAGGGCAGGGGAAGGTTGTATATCTGGGCCAACTGGTAGGTGGAGGCCAGATTCAACCACTACAGGGGAGAATACAAACCATTTTAGATTGAACTTCTCCCACTACTCAAACTCAGGTGAGAGCCGTTTTAGGCCTCACTGGGTATTACAGGAGGTTCATTAAGAACTATGGCTCCATAGCAACCCCTCTTAATGACCTCACCTCAAAGAGAATGTCCAAGAAAGTCTTATGGACAGCTAGCTGTCAGAAAGCTTTTGAGGATCTTAAACAGGCCATGTGCTCTGCACCTATTTTAAGAAGCCCTGACAACTCCAAGCAGTTCATAGTTCAGACAGATGCTTCTGAGGTAGGGGTTGGGGCAGTGTTATCACAAATTAACACTGAGGGCCAGGACCAACATGTAGCTTTTATAAGCAGAAGGCTGACCCCAAGGGAAAAGCGTTGGTCAGACATAGAAAGGAAGGCCTTTGCGGTGGTCTGGGCCTTGAGAAAGCTGAGGTCATACTTGTTTGGCACTCACTTCCTTGTTTAGAGAGACCACAAGCCCCTTCTTTGGCTCAAACAGATGAAAGGTGAAAATCCCGAACTGTTAAGGTGGTCCATATCCCTACAGGGAATAGACTATACAGTGAAACTTAGACATGGGAGTAACTAATCCAATGCAGATGGACTCTCCATATATTTCCACTTAGACAATGAAGACTTCACTGGACAAGGTTAGCCTTATTGTCCTTCGTTTGGAAAGGGAGGGAGTGAATGAAAGTACCCTCTTTCTTGGCATGGTTACCTCCATTTTATGCCTGTTGTCAGTGTGTTTGACTGTGTTCTCTGGGATTCTACTAACCAGGACCCCAGTAATTATGCTCTCTTCCTTCAAACGTAGTTACTTGAACCACTTACACCCCACATTTGGCATACTGGTGCCTCCATGTAAGTCCCTAGTATATGGTACACAGGTACCCAGGGCATTAGGGTACCAGGAGATCCCCATGGGCTGCAGCATGTATCATGCCACCTATGGGGAGCCCATGCAAAGTGTACCTACAGGCCTGTTAATTGCAGTCTGCGTGAAAGGGTGCATGCACCCTTTTCACTACAGGTCACTGCCCGAGGTCACTGTAAGTCACCACTAAGGAAGGCCCTCCTAGACCAGAAGCAGGGGGCAAGTACCTGTGTGTGAGGGCAACCGTGCACTAGCAGAGATGCCCCCAGAAACTCCAGTTCAATTTTCCCATACTTAGTGAGTGCGGGCATGCCATTTCACACATGTACTGGAGATAGGTCACTACCTATGTCCAGCTACATAATGGTAACTCCGAACCTAGGCATGTTTGGTATCAAACATGTTGGAATCATTTCCCAATACAGTTGGTAGTATTTAAAGTATTATTCCATGCATTCTGGGGGCTCCTTAGAGGACCCCCAGCATTGCTCCTACCAGCCTTCTGGGGTTTTCTGGGCAGCCCAAGGTGCTGCCACCCCTCAGGCAGGTTTCTGCCCTCCTGCTGATTGAATAGCTCAAGCCCAGGAAGGCAGAACAGAGGATTTCCTTTGGGAAAGGGGGGGGCAACACCCTCTCCCTTTCGAAATAGGTGTTACCTGGCTAGGGTGGGGTAGCCTCACTATTACTATTGCCCTACTTACCTGCATTCTATCTAACTAGAGGACTGCTTTTTTACAGCAGAAAACCCCCACCTGTAGGAAACAACACAAAAACAGCACAAGAATTAGGATCGACCGCAATGACAAGCACAGTCTGGTGACCCACCTAGGTAGCCAGGAAAAAAAATCAAATAACCATCCTGATCATGTGCGCCTCCCTCCTCTTTCGTGTCTGCTTGGAGATGATGCAGTGCTTGGATGGCAAAAGTTAGCATCCCATTGTTCAGGTTGTTTCATGGGATCAATGTACAACAGGATGCACAGAGTTTGGTGCACACCTCACCCTCCATCACGGTCAAGTGCAGCAAATTCTGATGTTGTATCACCATAAGGTGGATAGCTCTTGATTCTTCCATGACAGCATTTAGGCTGAACTCAGTGTTGCTTGATCATTTTCAGCATTGCCTTCCTTGTTATTTGCAACCAGCAGGCATTTGCTTTTGTCTGTAGGGTGAAGGGGGGTATGGACCCTCCCGCATTTACTTGAGTGTCACTGAAAATTCTAAATTCGTCCAGAATGACCTTATACTGAGCTCAGCCAAAATATTCAGCATCTCTTTTCTGTTGAGCCTGATGGAACAGAGTTATTTTCTTCTGTAGCAGATGTTGGAACAACTCAGACAGGTCTTTTCTAGAGATGACGTGGTCCGGGGTGTGTATGGTTGTGAGGGAGCAGAAGACCCGCTGTATGGGGACGACCTGAGCTTAGGAAAATTCTCCACACTGCAAGTAGAAATCCATCAGTGCAGAGGTGCCCTAGTAAATCCCTGGTATGTCCAGAATTGCTTCACAAATCTCATTCTTGCCAAGTGAGATCATCCTTTTGCCTCTGATACACAAGGAATACAGTGTAAATATCTGTACAATTAGGAGTTGCCCCTTCCCTTCTAACCACGTGTACCTATCTATCTCAGCATCCTAGATTTCTCTGCATTGGGTGTCTATGCTCGTATTCAATCCTCCCTTATGAGACTCATTTCCCCTTGTATCATTGAGGTACAACGAACTTCATTTCTGGGGTCTATATCTTATTAAAGAAGACTGCCCCAGATACGCTAAGGGCCACCCTATGACCACAGATGGAGGCGGGAGTGGACGTGTTTGTGAACTATCGTAGTGGTTTTGCTAACTCAAAGAACCTCTTTTCTGGAAAGTCTCGGGCCCAACAATGTCCTCCTCTAAAGTGCCTCACCTGCACATCCTGTCTAGCTTGGTTTGAATATCACTAGGCTCAGTGGAAAGGTAGAGAGAGGTGGGGTTGGTCTCATATCGAGTGACATTTACTACCACCCTACGGAGTTCCACTCTGCTGTAGTGTGGTTAGTTTTACGTATATTTTGTGCATTAGCTTCAGGCTTTAGGCCTTTCTGCACTTTGCCCTGAATGTATTTTATTCATTTGCTGACAGCTTAGAGCCTCTGTGCACTTTGCTCTAAATGCTTTTTATTAGGCTTCGTACTGATATTTTACAAAATGGCCAGTTCTACGGTGTTGTTTTTTATTCATATCACACTGTTTTGCCTACTTCAGCACTGGAGTTCTTCATAACATATTCACTCTGTGCTTTAGTCAAGGATACAGTCTGGTACATTGCTGATAGACGTGGCAAGAGTTTAGATTTGGCATTCCTGCGTAGCGACATTTTGTGATCACGTTGACATGTTAGTTATAAAATAACTTCCTTGTCCCAATACATGGAAGAGGGAGATTCCGACCAGGGAACCACAACTAGAGGCTGACCGCCTCGTTGCAGATGCTGAACCAGATCACAGGCCTTTGCTCAGGTATGAGGGCTTATGTCTCCCTTTTGATTCGGAAAGGCAAGCTAGAAGCTTAACATGCTGTGCTCTAAATAGAACAAGCAGAGGGAGAGTAGAAACTGATAGGCAATATGATAGCCTTGTTCTTATGTTTTACTCTCCTGGTGACTATTTCAATCCTACTATGTTGTATCGTTCTGGTTATTGCGGCTCACGCCTTAATATCTAAAATACAGTCGTTTTATTAAAACATTATATAAAACTTATACTGTCTTTGTCATTTGTATATGAGACCATATTGTAAATGAGAGAGTTGGTTTGGATCTGAGTGACCACGACTTCCCTGAGAAGTTCCAAAGATGTAATGCGCCCAGCTGCCCAATCATCTCTTCCCCATGGGAGAAATGAGGCACTGCTAGTTAGCCGGAGCAAAAACCGGATTTAGGGTGACAGAGTTCTTTACACGTGGGTCAGACTCAGTCCCCCACACCGTTATCGATCCTGCTGCCTAGAAATCCAGTAGTCTCATTTAGGATAATGAGAGCCTACGCGACACTGCTAGGTTGTAACTTGGCCCTAATCCTACATAGGTACAGATGGATAAGAGATTTTGCCTTCTCAGAGGCTGTGTCCTGAGATAAATAAAGCATATTTGCTCCTATGGTGTGTGGTATCTGTGAACAGATGTAGCACAGTCTGGCTGATATCTGGGTGCCACCGGCGGTCATGTGCTGCTGCCAAGTGTTGTGTAAAACTGCGCTGTGTAGTGCGTGTGGAATACTAACATTAGGTTTGGTCTAACTGTAAGTGATGTGGGAATTGCCCCTGTGCAAGTGCTGTAGAAATGTCAAAGTAGGCTCGATGTGACAAGGCAGATTTCTGGCTATGGGTGGATTAGACCACACCCACAGCAAAAAGAGGGTACATAGTGATGGAACTTTGTAGTTTTTGGGATGGCTTCCTGGGGCAACATCTGCGGTCTTCTGGTGATCAAGGGTGTCTTTGCTCTTGGTGAAAGTACTCTGGTACCGAGGGTGTCTTTGCTTTTGGAAAAACAGTTTGTACAAGAATGTCAGAAAAAAAGTTCAAAACAATCTGTGGTCTTTGTTTTGCACACTTGGGGCTTTTTGGGGTTCTGGAAGTTGCTGCTGAAGCAGTGATGGGCCACTGTACAGGTGGTGCACTTGTGGCTCGGTCAGAGGGGGGCTCAACCCAGGAGGGAAGCCCGAGGTGACCCTCAGCAACACAGAGAGCCCACAGGAACAAAGGCAGCTGCCACAGGACGGGGACACAGAAGTTGCAGAAGGAGCCCATGCAGCACTATGGAAAGGGATCCCACGCCGGAGAACCGAGCAGAGGGCTGTGTGTCGCAGGAAGGAGTGCGGAGGGCTGGAGCTGCACGTAGCCTGAAGTTCCCTTCGAGGAGATGCAAACAAGCCTTGGCAGCTGCAAGAAAATGGGGCATGGGGGTACTGTCCTGAATGGGAAAGCAAGGGCTTATTACCACCAAAGTTGGACAGCTAGCAGGGAGGACCAAGAGGACTACTCTGGACCATCACCTGTGATGCAGGATCCATGCAGCTCAGGATGAGAAGAGATCCACGCAGCCGGTCGTTACTCCTTCACTCTAGGAGAGATTCCTTCTTCCTTCTATTGCAGACTGAAGACTTGCCGCCCTCAGAGAATGCACAGCCGGGGAAATGTTGCAGATGCTGGAAGGAGCCATGGAAACAATGTTGCAAGAGTCTTTGTTGTGGATGCAGATTGTCTGTTCCTGGAGGGTCTAGTTGCGGTTCCATTGGCTAAGAGTCGAAGTGGAGGTTGCAGAGGAGTCCTGCTGGAATCTTGCAAGACAAATCTGAGGACCCACCCAAGAGAGTGACCCCAAATAGCCCTGAAAGGGGGATTGGTCACCTGGCCAGGTGAGCACTTTTGGAAAATACCATCTTTCTTGGCATGTTACCCCCATTTTTACCTGTATGTCAGTATGTTTTTGCCTGTCTCACTGGGATCCGGCGTGTCAGGACCCCGGTGCTCATAGTTTATGGGCTAATGTGTGTGTCTGTATAGTGCTAATCAGAACCTCAGTGCTTATGCTCTTTATGCTTTTAAATTTGTCACTGTAGGCTAGTGACTTCTTTTACCAATTTAATTTGGCACACTGGACCCCCCTTATAAGTCCCCAGCATATGGTACCTAGGTACCCAGAGCATTGGGGGTTCCAGGAGATCCTTAAGGGCTGCAGCATTTCTTTTGCCACCCATAAGCAGGTCAGACAAACCTTTCACAGGACTGCCATTGCAGCCTGCATGAAATAGTGCACACAGCCATTTTCACTGCACTTAAATAACTTATAAGTCACCTATATGCCTAACCTTTTTTTGCTGAAGGTTAGGTGCAAAGCTAACAGAGTGTGTGGGCACCCTTGCACTAGCAAATGTGCCTCCACATAGTTCAGGGCCATTTCCCCATACTTTGTGAGTGCGGGGACACCATTACACACGTGCACTACATATAGGTCAATACCTATAAGGAGCTTCACATTAGTAACTCCGAATATGGCCATGTAACATGTCTAAGATCATGGAATTGTCCCCTCATTCCAAATCTGGTATTGGGGAGCCAATTCCGTACATCCTGGGGGCCTGTTGTTGAAGAATGGGATCCTTTCGACTTGGAGACCATCCTAGTGACTTGGGTGAGGGGAACTGGGTACCTGTTTTTATGCACTGGCTGGGGACCGCCCTTCCCCCTCATCAGACTACCTTCCCCCTGGGGCATTGCCAACCAACCCTGCCCAGGGGGACCAGAAGCAGAGTGGGCCCAGGCCACTGCAGGCACCCAAATGGTGGACTCTAGCATGGATTCCTGATCGACCGAGTGTATAGTGGCCCTAAGTTTTTCCAAATGCGAGTAAAGCTTGAGTTTTTCTACTAATGTTATCATTAGTCTTTATTTTTTAAATTACTTTTGAAGTCGGTAGATTGTGAATATAAACTTATTGGGGGTTTAGGACTACCTGTGTATTTGGATTTTGCGATTGTATAAAGGCATTGCGGAGCCAGACAGTTATCCCTCCCTACCATGTTTGTGGCACCAGTCCTTGTGAGGCTGGGTTCCCTATCTGCTGTTGCCATGTGTTTGGCCAATCACCTGGTCCCTGCTGTAGTGCCTGCCTGATTTCTCTGCAGCTGATTGGAGGATGCATTTGGGTTGGCCTGGGCTTGGTTTTGTGGATGGGGATTTTGCGGGGACTTGCCTAGGCTTATCGCTCTTTGCTCATGATACGCCTTTAGGTGGAATCGGTCAGCCATGTGGCCCATTCTGTGGCAGTAGTAACATTCTGTGAGGTCTGGCTGCTGCTAGACTCCCTGACCTCTGCTGCTAGGACTGGGTGGAAACCCTCTGGGATTCTGAGTTGGAGCTCCCTTCAAGACAGGTGCCATTTGCACACTTGCAGCAAATGCAGCTCCCACAAGGGCGGTCTTTTTTAGTTTATTCTGGTCCACCTTAGCAGCGTTTCTTTGGGCTTGCTCCTTCTTTATTCTGTCCTTCTCATATTTCTTTCTACAGAAGTGTAATATATGGGCCTGTATTTCCCACCAAGGTTTGGTGTCTAATCCTACTACACTGTCCAGCCCACTCTGTATTTTAGTGGGCAGCCACTTTTTGAGGATGTTGTAAAAGAATGTACCCTAGGGGCCTGCATCAGTCCATGGTTGTCATGGTTCTTGTCCCCATCGCTCCCTCATTCGGTCTAGAAAATTAGTCATGGTTTCCCCAAGCTTCATGCTCTCCGCCATCAATCTTCCTATCCAGGCAGCCAGGAAACATTTCCCTCAGGGCCTACATATCTGGTGTCTGAATTAATTGAATGCGGCCCTGTCATGTTCGGTGTTAGTCAGAGTGACTGCTGGGATGCAGGCTTCAGAAAACACTGAGTAGGTCTGCTCTCCAATGAGGCTGATGAGCAGGCTCTGGATATCGCCTATTGCTAGGTTTACTCCACTGTGTTCTTATCAAAACATGAGTTCCGTTTTCCTGCCCCGTACATCAGTGGGGGTGGTTTGGTCCTGAACCCTTCTTTTTCCGTCTGCTCCCATGGCACATATATGGTCCCTGATGTGCCCTTCTGTAACAAGGGACTAATTTTGGCTTGGACCAGCTCCGCTGGTTTTTCCTCAACTTAGTTCTCCCATCTTCTCAGGCATTCCTGCATGTAAAGGAATCTTCATTTTAGATCTCCGCCTTCATGCCGGATGCATTCTTCCACGGTGGCCATGTCAGGTCCATCAAACTGACCCTCGCTTTTGGTCCAGCGACCAGCAGGTGGCAAAATGGTCACATAAAGGCCTTGCTGCTGTATTTTCTGGACACTATCTCTCTAGGGGTCTGTTTGTCTGACTGACGCATTCAGGGCCCACCTGTCTGGCGACCCTCTAGCCCTGGATTCAGCAGCTCTCTGCCTGGCAGAGGGCCCTCTGGGCCCCATAATTGGCAGATTGGTGTCACTTAGTGCAGGAACGGCTGGAATGGCAGGCATCAGAGAGAGCATCTCCATACCTGTGTATGGTGGGGGAGGTGCGAAAACCTTGCTTGTGGGTTCTGGGTGGTTGCAGGTCAGGCCACCTCTTAGATGGCCCATAGCTCTAACAGTGCCTCTCTTTTAGCCTTCTTTTGCCCTACAAATTAGGTCTGAATGTGTGTCGTTGTGTGTTCTATTAAAATAACAATTGATAAAACCCAGATCTGTGAATGTGGATAAGTGTTTGAAAAGTTTCAAAACTCTGTCCATCATCTTCTTTTGTTGCTTAGCACATTAATAATCACTGTTGAATCTTAACAATTAAACTACAGGGTAAACACTTTGAGTTTTCACTGGTTTTGTTTGAAAGGGATTTTTTTTTAAGGAAGAAGTATATGATGAAGCATTTGGTCTCTCTGAAAAGTAGTGACACTATCTGTGGGACTCTGCTTTGACTGAGGTAATTTAAAGACTGCACTTCAGTAGCACTACGTCCCAGGAAACCTGCTGAAAGGGACATCTGTGGACAAAGGTTCTCTATTAAATGCCAAATCTGCAAAAGACAATAAGAGAGGTGTTTGCTTTCCGGTTAAATTCTGGGTTTGAAAAGAGAGATTGTTAGAGCAGCAAGGACGCTTTGTCTGCCCATCATAAATGGGAGTGTCAGTGTGGCCAACCATTGGGGAAAAAAGCAGAACTCTTTATTGGCCCATCACTTTCCCTTCCAAGGGGAGTGAAAATGCTGCTGCTCAGAAGCAGCATCTCCTGTTGTGAGGCCTCCTTGTCATACCATAACGTTAGTGTGGGAGGATTTGCACACACTGTGGCTGCTGGGGCTTATCCATTGTCATTTTATATATGACAATGGGCATGACAATATGTGCAGGGTTGTAAAGGGGCTGCTGCAGTCTCTCGACTTCACAGCAGGCCTGAATATCGATGGGAAAAAAACAGCCCACATGAAGTCTCTGGCACTGGGCTCCGGGCACCAGCCGAATGCCTGCCTTACAAATCCAACCCTCACTGAGAGGCTCACTAATATCCTTAATCAGTGCTGGAAAGTTGAGGGATCCTGCTGGATTCTCATTCCAACATCTATTTCTGGGCCAGATATGGGATCCACCTGACCCAGGGAAACATGATGAATATATCCTGGTGTAATTTTTCCACCAACGGGACATAATTCAGCAGCACCCGGACATTGTCAGCATTCTGTTCAGAGCAGCAACCTGAAGGCAGGGAGGAGGCTTTCTTATTTTAACATCCAGCTGGGCCCAAAACAAAGGCCTGATTTAAGGAGCCATCAGCCCTCCTTTTGTTCAAGAATCATCCTGGCTGGGAGCCGCTTAGACCCTAACACCTAAATGCCAATGCAATCAAAGGTAACAAAGGCACACTGCTTGTAATCACTTTACAAGTTACTTAAGAGAAACTATGATTTGGAGGCAAGTTTTTTTTTCAACTTAGTTCAACTCTCCATGTAAGACGTGCTTGCACTACAATAATGCAATATTTTTCTGTTTGTAGCACTAATTATACAAATTTGAATTTAAATGGCACCTACTAATTTGTTTATTTAATTTTTTCATAACACTCCTCATCCCTGTTGTAGAGTGAAAAGCACTTTGCATCACATACAGAGGCATAATAAATCATGCAAGTGTGTAAGACAATGTACAGGAAATTTTAGATAACACTCTGGGGGTTATAAAGTATAGGAATTATCCATACTTGTAGACATTATGGCCATCATTAGAACCCTGGCGGTGGGTGATAAAGTGGCAGTAATACCGCCAACAGGCTGGTGATACACAGCCAAAGTACCACACTGACCACCAGGGCGGAAACAACAGCCACCACGGCGGCAGCCACCTACATCCAGAAGGAAGGCAAAGTACTGCCCACCATATTTTGACCCAGGAAACCGCCACCTTTTCCAGGGCAGTACTAGCGCCATTAAAAGCCTGGCAGAAACATAGCACAAAAGTCAAAGGACTCACCATTGGAGACACAGGGAAGAACCACGCCGCCATGGAACCAGAACTGCAAGTTTGCCTGATGATCTTCTATGTCATGCTCCACCTGGAACACCAACGCCGGCGAAGATTATGACGATGAGTACAGCCACCTAGCACACAAGGGAGGGTGGGAGGAAAACGAGAGTCACACACACACACACACACACCATATACACAACCATATGCATAACAAAAACAATGTGACCACAAAAATCTTCAGAATAATGCCAAGGCAACAGGAATATACGAAAATGTTTGTAATCAGTCTAACAATAAATTCAACAATCTGATTTACACATTAAACAGATCTGTACACGTGTATAAAAAAGGGACACTGCCCAGTCCATAGTTCACAGGGCCCACATGTCCACAGGGCAAATTCCAAGGCCCCACTCAAATCCTGCCCCAATCTGGAGAGAACACTGCAGGGGCATCAGTTGGCAAATAGGCAGGCACTTCAGGGTGAGGAGGGGGCACCTCAGCCAGATGCGGAAACAAGCCTACTGGTTCTGGAGGGAGCAATATGCCATGTGCTTGGTCCTAGGGAGTGGAAGGCCACAGTCTCTGGAGTGGGTGACTTGCCCACTAGTTCTGGAGGGAGCAACATGCCCTGTGCTTAGTCCTGGGGAGAAGAAGGCCACATTCTCTGGAGTGGGTGACTTGCCCACTGGTTCTGGAGTGGGCAACATGCCCTGTGCTTGGTCCTGGGGAGTGGAAAGCCACAGTCTCTGGAGTGGTTGACTTGCCCACTGGTTCTGGAGGGGGAAACATGCCCTGTGCTTGGTCCTGGGGAGTGCAAGGCCACAGTCTCTAGAGTGGGGAACTTGCCTACTGGTTCTGGAGGAGGCAACATGCCCTGTGCTTGGTCCTGGGGATTGGAAGGCCACGGTCGCTGGAGTGGGTAACTTGCCCACTGGTTCTGGAGGGGGCAACATGCCCTGTGCTTGGTCCTGGGGAGTGGAAGGCCACAGTCTCTGGAGTAGGTGACTTGGTTCTGGAGGGGGCAACATGCCCTGTGCTTCGTCATGGGGAGCACAAGGCCACAGTCTTGGAGAGGGTAACTTGCCCACTGGATCTGGAGGGGGCAGGCCGCACTGCAGCCCTTGGAGGCTGGACTATATATAGTCCACCGGTGGTGACGGCTGCACTGTGGTGGTGGTTGTGGGAGGCTCCTGCTCAGCCCCTGCACCCTCCGATGGCTGCTCCGTGGTGGTGGTTGTGGGAGGCTCCTGCTTGGCCCCTACACCCTCCGAGGGCTGCACTGTAGTGGTGGTTGTGGGAGGCTCCGACTCAGCCCCTGCACTCTCTGATGGCTGCACAACCACGGCTGGCGGTGGGGGCTCTGTGACAGCTGGTGGTGGTGGCGGTGTATGGCTTCATCTTTCGCTGGCATAGATTGCCTCCTCTCCACCTGCTCATGGGTTGGGGGTCCCTTACCCTTCCTGGCACTGGTGGATGGGCTCTTCTCCCCTCTGCAGCTGGTGCAGTCTCCTTCCCCTTCTCTGCAGCTGGTGCAGGCTCCTTCCCCTTTTTTGCAGTAGGTGCAGGCTCCTTCCCCTTTTTTGCAGCTGGTGCAGGCTCCTTCCCCTTTTTGGCAGCTGGTGCAGGCTCCTTCCCCTTTTTTACAGCTGGTGCAGGCTCCTTCCCCTTTTTCCAGCTGGTTCAGGCTCCTTCCCCTTTTTTGCAGTAGGTGCAGGCTCCTTCCCCTTTTTTGCAGCTGGTGCAGGCTCCTTCCCCTTTTTGGCAGCTGGTGCAGGCTCCTTCCCCTTTTTTACAGCTGGTGCAGGCTCCTTCCCCTTTTTCCAGCTGGTTCAGGCTCCTTCCCCTTCTTTGCAGCTGGTGCAGGCTCCTTCCCCTTCAGTATTTTTGGCCTGGAATCCTTTCCACCACGAGTAGGTGCTGCTACCATTGGGCCCGTGGAATGTTTGGCTGAGGTGCTTGGCTGGGTCCTTGCTACCCTGCCCATACGTGCAGGGCGGGGGGTGGAGGGGTAGGAAAGAGGTCAACCTGGGAAAGGAAAAGCTTTTTAGGGAAGTTGGGGCGAGAAGAGGGAGGAGTAATGGGAGTGGTGGATGAGGGAATGGTTGTTGGAGGTGTTTGTCTGCTGGATTGGGTGCAGGCGCAAGGGCTGTATGGTGTTGTGAGGTGGATGGCTGTTGGTTGTCTGAGTGCTTGCGTTTGTGTACTTTAGGAGGGGGGGACAGACACAGTGGGACAGGCACAGGGGATGTGTGCGTGGAGGTTGTGGAGGTGTCTGCCAGTGAGGCGTGTGTTCTGCTTGGTGTGGTGATGATGCTGGTAGTGGATGATGATGTAGTGCATGCAGGTGTGAGTGTGAACGTAACAGGGTGGGAGGTGGAGGAGAAGGGGGAGTCTGGAAATGGTGGATATTGTTGTGTCTGCAAATGAATGTTGTTTGTGTGAGTGCCGGTGGGATTGAGTGTGGTGCTTGTGTTTGCCTGTGATACTCTTGGGTGTTTTCTAGTGTGCATGCTAGTCTGCCTGTGTGCTTGGGATGGGTTGGGGTTAAGGACAGTGGGACTGGGAAGTTGTAGTTGGAGGGTGGACGGTAGAAACATGGACAATGACTGCCATCAGAGAGGAGTCCAGAGCCTGAATCGATCTCTGTCGGGCAGCCAATCCGACGTGAATGTCCTCCAGGAATGTATTAGATTGCTGCATCTGGGCTGCCAGCCCCTGAATGGCATTCACTATGGTTGTTTGCCCTAAAGAGAAGAATCTCAGGAGGTCAATAGCCTCCTCACTCAGGGCAGCGGGGCTCAATGGGGCAGGGCCTGCGGTGCCTGGGGCAAAGGAGCTGCCCACCCTCCTGGGTGAGTGGGCATGGGCAACTCTCTGAAGGGCTACTGGGAGGGCGGTGCTGGTACGGAGGTGGCGGCTGTACCTGCAGCTGGGGTGACCACAGAGTTGTCCGCCACCACCAGGGAGCTCCCATTGGAGGAGGTATCAGAGTCTGTATTGTCCCCTCCAGTCTCCGCTGTGGTGCTCCCCTCGCCCTCCGTCCCACTGGTGCCATCATGCAGCTCCCTCTATCGCCGGTGGCTCTGCTCCTCCGCCAGATGATGCTAATACACGTAAGGACAGGATGACAAAACAAGAAAGGTGGGGAGAAAGACAAAGGATTCACTGGGTCAATGACTGCACCAACACCACCGTTGGTGTACACAGCACCCTCACACACAGGGAACAGGCCTACGCATTATGCCTGGCCCTACTAGTGAAATGGCTACTCAAGGAATGAGGAGGGATACACACCGCAAACTGCAGCACAGCTGGGACCCACGCAGCACTGCCCAGTAGTGAATACTAACGAGCTAGGTAAGCAGTATTTCACAATCAAACCCTTAGCCACCAGAGGACTTACGCTGCTATGTCTGGCCTGGCCTAGGGGCACCCACTGACACACAACCATCACCCGGATACCACCCCTCCAGCCGTGCGTTTCAATGATAGCCACTGTATTCATCCACTTGTGGCTGCTGTGATGCCCTCAAGCACCCATCCAGCTCAGGGTAGGCCACCGCCAGTATGCGGGCCATCAGTGAGGTCAGGGTCTGATGGGCACCCCTTCTTCTTTGGGAGGCCATCTCCAGCTGGGCCTCTGCGGTCTTCCGTGCTCAGCGTCTCAGGTCCTCTCACCGTTTCTGACAGTGGGTGCTCCACCTGCCATAGACCCCCAGGGTCCGCACCTCCTTGGCGCTGGTACACCATATTCCCTTCTTTTGATGGGCGCTGACCTGCAGAGTCAAAACAGACAGGAGAACACCATTAGACAAACAGTCCAGCCAGTAACACAAATGGCACACTGTGAGAAAGTAGCCTCTATCTAGCATGGTTACCCCCACTTTTGGCCTGTTTGTGAGTGTGTGTCACTGTGTTTTTACTGTATCACTGAGGCTCTGCTAACCAGAACTTCAGTGTTTATGCTCTCTCTGCTTCCAAATTAGTCACTATAGTTTAGTGACTTCATTTACCAATTCCAATTGCCACACTGGACTACCCTTATAAGTCCCTAGTATATGGTACCTAGGTACCCAGGGCATTGGGGTTCCAGGAGATCCATATGGGCTGCAGCATTTATTTTGCAACCCATAAGGAGCTCAGACAAACCCTTTCACAGGACTGCCACTGCACCCTGAGTAAAATAGTGTTCACACTATTTCACATCCATTTTCACTGCACTTAAGTAACTTATAAGTCACCTATATGTCTAATCTTCATTTAGTGAAGGCTAGGTGCAAAGTTACTAAGTGTGAGGGCACACTTGCACTAGCAAAGGTGCCCCCACCCTCTACAGGGCCAAATCCCCAGACTTTGTGAGTGCGGGGACACCAATACCCATGTGCACTACATATAGGTCAATACCTATATGTAGCTTCACAATGTTAACTTCGAATATGGCCATGTGAGGTGTCTAAGATCATGGAATTGTCCTCCATTCCAAATCTGCTATTGGGGGGGGCAACCCCATGCATCCTGGGGGCTCCACCATGGACCACCAGTACTGCCAAACCAGCTCTCTGAGGCTTGCACTGCAGCTACAGCTGCTGCCACCTCACAGACAGGGTTTTGCCCTTCTGGGGCCTGAGCAGCTCAGTCTCAGGAAGGCAGACCAACGCATTTCCTTTGGGAGGAGGGTGTTACACCCTCCCCCTTTGGAAATAGGTGTTACAGGCTTGTGAGGGGTAGCCTCCCAGAGCCTCTGGAAATGCTTTGAACAGCACAGATTGTGCCATCCTTGCACAAGCCAGTCTACACCGGTTCAAGGACCTCTAGTCCCTGCTCTGCTGCGAAACTGGACGAAGAAAAGGGAAGTGACCACTCCCCTGTCCATCACCACCCCAGGGGTGGTGCCCAGAGCTCCTCCAGTGTGTCCCTGGCGTTAACCATCTTGTTTTCCAAGGTGTGGGGTCACTCTGGAGATCTCTGAGTGGCCAGTGCCAGCAGGTGACGTCAGAGACCCCCCCCTGATAGGTGCATACCTGGTTAGGTAGCCAATCCCCCTCCCAGGGCTATTTGTGGTCTTTCCTGTGGGTTCCTCTTCAGATTCTGCTTGCAAGTTTCCATCAGGAATCCTCTGCAACTACTACTTCATCCTCTGACCTCAGATTGACTGCAGACTGCTCCAGGAACTGCTGTAACTGCAACAGAGTATCCAGAAGGGCTACTTGGACTCTGCAACGTCAGCTCCAGCCAGCAACTGCAACAGTTTCCACAGTGTGCACACTCTGGGGACTCCGTCTTCACCCTGCACCAGAAGGACCAAAGAAATCTCCTGTGGAGTGACGGAGTAACTTCCCTGCTCCAGCAAGCATCTTCTAAGAAGACGACCGGTTCACTTGGACTCCTCTCCTGGCCAGGAGCGTGCTCCTTGAACACAGGTGGTGGACCCCTTCGACACACCCTGTCCTTAGGTCCTGCTGTCCAAATTTGGTGTAGGTAAGAGCTTGCCTTCCCCGTTTGCGACAGTACCCCTGTGCACTACGTCATCGCCACATCCTGAGGCCTCTGTGCACTATTTGCAAGAATCCTTCATGTACAGCCTGGCCCAGGTCACCAGCACTCAATCCTGTGATGCTCAACTCACGGAGTTGTTCTCCAGTGGCGTGGGACCTTCTTTTCTAGTGCTGCAACAACCGCAATTTGCTCCTTCTTTGTCCCCATGTCCTGGGACCTCCGTGGGTGCTGCCTGGTCATCTGTGAGTTCCCTCCAGTATTGGGAGCCCCCTCTGCTTCCTCAGTTTGAGTTGAGGCCCCCAGGTCCCTCCTGGCTCCAGGCAGCGCCATTTTGATGCAGTCTGCGACATTGCTTGAACCAAGGCTTGTTGGACGAATCCAGCGCTGCAACTCGCCTGCATCCAACATCTCCACGTGGGACATCCTTTGCATCATGCAGGAACCCGCAGCTATCTTCCTTGGTGCTCTTCTGCAGTCTACTTCTTCTAACCCGAGACTCCTCTTTTGCACCATCTTCTACGTTGGCAGGGGCTCCTGTCCTTCCTGAAATCTTCTGTGACTTCTAGACTTGGTCTCCTCTCTTTACAGGTCTTCAGGTCCAGAAATCCACCATTTGTTGCTTTCAGTCTTGCTTGTTTCTTGCAATAACTCTAATCACGACTTGTAGTGTGTCCTAAGGAAACTTGCAGTACTTTACTCATACTTTCCTGGGCTCTGGGGTGAGGTATTTTACTCACTTTTGTGGTTTTCTTACTCTTCCAGCGATTCTCTACACACTACACTTGTCTAGGGGGGAATTAGTGATTTGCATTCCACTTTCTTGGTATATGGTTTGTGTTGCCCCAGACCTATTTTTTCCAATTGCACTGTATAGCATTTCCTATTGTTTGCACTAACCTATGACTATTTGCTTACCTTATTTTGGTGTCTAGTGTATATATTGTGTATAATACTTATCTCCAGAAGGAGTATTGCCTCTAAGATATTTTTGGCCTTGTGTCACTAAATTAAACCACCTTTTTTTTTGGTAACACTGAGTATTGTCTTTACTTGTGTATAAGTACAGTGTAGCTATAGTGGTATTGCAGGAGCTTTGCATGTCTCCTAGTTCAGCATAAGCTGCTCTGCTACAGCTACCTCTATCAGCCTAAGCTTCTAGAACACTACTTCATTTCACTAATAAGGGTCAATGGGACCTGGTATAAGGTGTAAGTACCCAAGGTACCCACTACAAAGCAGGCCAGCCTCCTACACCCACCATACCCGTTTCCATCACCATTGGCACACACATAGCCCATCACACAACATGTACACCGCAAAGAGGACATCCACCCACCCCCCTTACATGAAGCCTTCACACACACAACTCCAAGCATTCATGCCACATTCATTGTGCCCACAGTGTACTCACCTGTTGGTCTGGAGGCCCATACAGCAATCCGTACTGGGGTAGGACCCCATCAACCAGTCGCTCCAACTCCTTAAAAGTGAAGGCTGGGGCGCTTTCCCCGGTCACACGGGCCATGGTAGGTACCAGACACAGGTCACAGCAGCACATGCAGTGTAGGTCCTCTCCTATGGAAGGTCAGGAAGCAAATGAGGAATCTGAAAGAAAATGGCAGTCAAGTCTGTGGCGTTGCATACCGTCACCGCCGGCGTAGATCACCATTGGCCACTGTACCCCATAGGGCTCAATTATAACCAATGAGGAATTGCACAGCGGTTCACAACCGCCTACCGCCACCCCGCACAACGTCAGCTGCATTACCTCACTTCCACCTTTCCCTCCACACAGGACAGGCGGACGCCATTTCAGGGGGTGGGGGGACATGCCTATGGATTAATTCTGAGTCACAGGATATATAGGCACATACTTCACAAATTATACTGTCCCATAACATCTTTGCACATTGCGGACTGCTGTTGTGGCTCCATTATTCAGTCTGTGACAGCCTCCTCACTCTTTTGTCCCATAGATACCTACCTCTGAGGATGAATAGGAGATGGAGACATACCTCCATTTACAGACCCCTGGTGGGCTTGGCTACACCAGAGAACAGGCACATCATACTCACCTATAAACTGGACAGGTCAACAATCACAGAGCTGTGTGCCCAATTGGAGTCTGACCTGATATCTGATATCCGTCTCTCCACTGGGATCCCCCCTCTTGTGCAAGTGACAGTGGACTTGGCAGCAGGAATGTGACAGCCAATGTTCTCAAATGTGCTAACAAGAATGGTGTCTGCCCTGATAAAACACATGTGCAGCTACATTGCATTCCCCCAGGTTGAGGATTTGGCCATTGTGAAGGCCGGATTCTATACAATAGGACATATACCCAACATAATTGGTGCAATTGACGGAACACATATAGCATTTGTTCCCCCCCCCGCCAGAATGAACAGGTGTTCAGGAATCGTAATTGTTTCCACTCCATGAATGTGCATTTGGTATGCTTGGCGGACCAGTACATCTCCCACGTCAATGCTAAGTATCCTAGGTCGGTACATGATGCCTTTGTCCTGAGGAATATCAGCATCCCAAATGTGATGTCCCAACTAGAGAAGCACAGGGTGTGGCTAATAGGTGAGCCCTGGTTCCCACCCAGTATATGTTGGTGTTTGCCAATAGTGTTGGCCATATTAGATAGTGTGTGGCTAAATGTTGTCCCTCAATCTCTGGTTACCCAAACCTATCATGGGTGCTGACCCCTGTGAGGAATGCGAGGACAAGGGCAGAAGAACAGGTGGATCCCTGTGCTACTCACCCAAGAAGGTCTGCCAGATAGTAGTGGCATGCTGCATGTTGCACAACCTGGCCCTCAGACAACATGTGCCTTTTCTGATGGAGGAGGAGACTGGAGATGCCCCTGTGGCAGTAGTAGACCCTGAGGACAGTGAGGATGAGGAGGCAGAGGATGAGGATGTCGACAACAGGACATTTGTGATCGGTCAGTACTTCCAATGACACACAGGTGAGACAGTGCAACTTTACATTTCTATGACTTTGGTTGTATTCTGTGTGGCATGGGCATGCTGGCATTTCCCACTTTTTTGCCCACTTACTGGTACCGCTGGATATTCATTTTGCAGATGTTGGTGATTTGACAAATTCTCCTGGTGTGATCACAACAGCCAGCTACAGGTCATTAATTCTATGCTCATTCTATGTACAGTTCATTTGCAATGGTTGTAGCTGTTTCAATCAATACATATTTGAAATATATGAAATACTTGAAGTCAAATTTTATCCAAGGGTGTTTATTGTAGTGCTAATATATAGAGGGGAAAGTGCAATGGGATGGGGTGATGATGGAGGAAAGTCCAGGGTATTGTTCCAGTCTGTTTGTAGCACAGGTGCATTGTCCATAGGGACATAGGAAGGGGAGCAATGGCAGTTCAAGGTAGACAAGGTGACCGTCTGACATACAAGGGGGACAATCAGGAGAGTCTCCTTTCCTGGCGGTGGTCTTGGCAAGTGTCTCTGGCTTCTGTCTGGTTCGCAGGGAACATTTGCGGGGTGGTTCACCTTCTGCAGGGGGAGGTGTGCTGGTGGCCTGTTGGTCCTGTGGTGGGCCTCCTGGCCACTAGCGGCAGCGGAAGTGGAGAGCTGTTCAGATGACTGGCTAGTGGCAGGGGCACGCTGGTGTGACACAGCCTCCCTCATAATGTTGTCCATGTCTGCCAGCACCCCTGCTATGGAGATTAGGGTGTTGTTGATGGCCTGCAAGTCCTCCCTGATCCCCTGATACTGTCCCTCCTGCAGCCGCCTGTTTTCCTGCATGTTATCTAGGATCTGGCCCATTGTGTCCTGGGAATATCGGTAGGCTCCCAGGATCTCGGAGAGTGCCTCCGGGAGAGTCGATTCCCTAGTCCTGTTCTACCCTGGCACACAGCAGTCCTCCCAGTGTCCCTGTTGACCTGTGCCTCTGTCCCCTGAATGATGTGCCCACTGCCACTGACCCCAGGTCCCTGATTGTCTTGTGTGCGAGGTGTGGCCTGGGGTCCCTGTACAGGTGGGCACATTGCTGATTGACGTGTCCTAGGGGCAGAGGTTTGGGGATGCTGGGTGGGTGCTGAGGAGGCTCTGTGGTGGTCTGTGACTGGGCTTGGGTGACTGAGTGTCCAGTGGTCACTGATGGGCCAGGTAGATCGCCAGATCCTGAAGTCCAGAGTTACTGTCATCACTGTGGGCCTCTTCTGTTGGGGGACTGGATAGTGATGGCACCTCCTCTCCAGTGACATTAGCTGGGGTAGCTGTGGAGATGTAAATGATGCATTATGCTTCATGTGTATGACATTTGTACATCCCTTGCTTCCCCTCCATGGTTGGTGTTGCCCTGCTGGCTTTTACTTGTGTATGTGGTGTATGGTGGGGTCGCTAGTTTCCCTATGCTGTGCATGCTTTAGTGATGAGTGTCCATGCAGGCCTGTGAGGGGTGTCCATGGATTGGTACAGCATGCAGGGTTTGGCATTGGGATTAGTGTGATGTGATGGTGGAGTGTGAAGGATGGAGTTTAGTGATGGAAGTGAGGGTGAGGGTGTGTGATGGCATGCTGGTATGGGGGGTGATGGTTGTTGAAAGTTGACTTACCAGAGTCCAGTCCTCCTCCAACTCCGGCCAGTCCCTCAGGATGCAGTATTGCTAAGACTTGCTCCTCCCATGCTGTGAGTTGTGGGAGAGGAAGTGGGGGTCCACCGCCAGTCCTCTGTATAGCGAGCTGGTGTCTTGCTGCTATGGAACGTACCTTCCCCATAGGTCTTTCCACCTCTTCCTGATGTTGTCCCTTATTCTGGGGTGCTGTCCCACGGCGTTGACCCTGTCCACAATTCTCCACCATAGCTCCATCTTCCTTGCTATTGAAATCTGCTGTACCTGTGCTCCAAATAGCTGTGGCTCTACCCTGACAATTTCCTCCACCATAACCCTTCACTCCTCCTCAGTGAAACAGGGGTGCCTTTGTGGTGCCATAGGTGTTATGTGATGTGTGTTGGGGAGGGTGTGTTGGTGGGTAATATGTTGGGGTGTGTGATGTGGAGTGCGTGAGCGGTGTATGGGTGTGAGTGGTGTGTGTGTCTAGTTGTCGCAGTGGTCTTGGTGTCAGTCTGGTGGCAATCATTTGTATTTGTGAAGGGTTGTGGGTGATCTGGGTGTGTGTTTTATAGTGGTGTGGGTGTGGTGTGTGTATGGGTGTCCGGGGTGTGTTGTTTGAATTGTCCAATGTTGTGTTGTTTTGTATGTGAGTGTCCATTGTGAGCGCAGCAGTATATACTGCCAGTGGTTTACCACGGTTGAATGTCCGCCATAGTGATTTGTGGGTCATAATGTGATGGCCGTTGTTTTGTTGGCGTAACGATGTGGGTTTTGATACCGTCAGTTTATCACTGACCTTTGATCTGGAGGATTTGTGTATGTTGCTGTATTCTGTCAGATTGGTGTGTGTGTGTCCTAATATGGTGAACGGATATCCGCCACAGCGGAGGTAAGTTGTCGGACGTCAGTGTGGTGGTAAGCAGGATTTACCGCCAGTGTCGTAATGAGGGCCTATATGTTAGAAGTGGTCAGGAGAAACACAAAGTGAGGATATAATATGTAACACAGTGATTGTGGTTCTCTATATTAACAAGACTTTATAAGTTCCCAAAGGAACCCTTTTTTTAAATCTTAGAATAACAACCAATTGAGAAAAAACAATAAGGATCAAAACCCATGATTTACAGTTTGCATGCAGCTCCTTGATGCCAGTAAATAAATAGATCACTACACTATAGTAGAAGACTTGCAACCTATGAACTAGATATAACAGAATGGCCTAAGAATCAAAATGAGTAGGCCATGTACCTATCTAAATAAAACACAAATCTGTGATCTGCATGTTACGCAATATGCATTGCAGCAGGCACATTAACCCTCTATGCTACTTTACGAGTCAAAAGTGTGACTGGAGAATACAAAACATTTCTCCCAGAAAAACCAGTAAAGTGACCTTACCTTGTATATCCATTTTAGTGCTGCACTTATCCACGTTATTTTAGCAACTAGGCCTGCCGCTTGTGCCCTTTAGCCCAGTTACATTTTATTTTGCTTCATTTTTATTACTTCAGCATAGGCCGCATTCATGGTGCTGTTTAATTTTCTTTATCTAGTTTTTCTTTGGCCTAGAAAAGTATTGCTTTTCTTGACAAGACATTCACTTTGTGCTTTCCTCAAGGCTGCAGCGAGGTAGAGTTGCCAGAAAAGTGGTACACTGCGTCTCTAACATTCACAGAAACATACATATCCTTAAGTAGAGACATTTTCTCAGAACATCAGCTGTTTGATATAAAAACACTTCTCAGTCCCATGCACTTTAGAGGGAGAGTCCAGCCACATGACCACAATGCATGCTGATTGACTTTGTTACAGCTGCTTGCTGAGACTGCCAGTTCCTTGCCTATATGGGGATGGTGTCTCTCTAGACAACAGGCTTCCTTGCTCAGGTATGTGGGATGATGTCTTCCTAGGGGGGTCCTGAAGTGTAGATTAAGACTTATCACCCTGTGCTCTAACGTAGCTTAGGTAGGAACCGCAAATATTACCCGCATGGTGACAGTATGGTGGGACTTTTTCAGTGTTTCACTTTTCTCGTCACCATTTTGCTTTTTCCTCATTCTAACTGTTGCATTACATGCCATTTTATCCGAGAGGCAGGTGATTCAATAAATCCTATTGAACCATTTTCTGCCTCTGTTTCTCTTTGTCTGTGTGAGACTAATGTAAATGAGAGAAAAGGAGGAGATCTGATACACCACTATTTCCCTGAGAAGTCATTCTTGTCATGCGCCCGGGTGCTACAGATCATCCCTGCTCTTGGGCACAGGTGAGGCGCTGCTAGTTGCTGTAATCGATTATGCCGACAGTTGTCACATGGTGTGGGATTGGGCTCGGTTCCCCACAATTCAGGTGATACTGCCTCCCGAATCCAGCAGCTTCATTAGGATAATAAGAGGCCTTGCGGCATGGCACCACCAACTTTTGGTCAGGTACTGATTTTCAGACCCTCCTAAGTAACTCTGTCTCACTACATGCTAAAGGCACCTCAGTACTATATACGGAGACATCTGTGGTATTGACGATTTCCTATCCAGCTAGGTAGGTAGTACCTATCCAACGCTGTAGGTTGTTCAAGCTTGAACCTTAAAAGGATCAATCCCCATTTGGTGTCCTTATCTCTGAACAAGTATATCAAACCATGGCAAACCCACAATGGGCAGCAAGTGCAGTAAACATGCAACCTCCCCTCACTGGTCATTGCTAGCAAATGGCCTCAGGGGCCAGGGGATCCTGTAACATATGTAGTTGAGGCTCATCCAGTCTACAGAACAGAAATATTCTGTTTTTGAGTCACCTTTCCAGCAGTTTATAGGAACACTAATACATTTCATCACTACACACACACACACACACACAAGCATCTGAGGGTTCTAAAAAACGCTGGGATAAGCAAGAACAAACACCTAAGAAAGAAAGGGGAGAATCTCCACATTCAAAGTCCCCTCAAAATCGCTATACTCTTCGGATAATATAAAAATGCCTGATAGATATCAATATACTGCTACGTGACGACCTCATTCCTTTCAGGGGTCACTGGATAAACGCAGTGACAGAGGTGGGTGGTTAGAGCAACAAACTGAGATTGTGAAACAGAGAAAGGACTCACAACACACGTCAGAAGTTTCTGTTAAAAAAGAAGAGGAACTTCCCCAACAAAAAACACAATTTAAATGCAATAGGTCTCACATTAGCAAGGGTTAGAGCTGTTGACGTTGTAAATGATCAAGACAACCTCACATTTGGGACCTTATAAATATTTAGCCATGTAGCACATTAAACCTTTATCAGAAATAAAATGTGTGTTGTGCATTCCTTCATACACTTGGCATTAGACTGTAATGGTCTGAACATCCCCTACAGAGCACAACATTAAAAATAGCATTCTGAAGAAACATGGTCATGTAACCATATAAGTCATACAAAAAGAGTACACTGTTCCTGTAGAAAAACGCACAGGTTCAAAATGAGGCACTTCTTTTATCAGAAGCAAGGGCCCTCGACACCCAATGGGTGTCATGCTTCATCATAGGGCAGCTCCTCGTTAGGCCGGCGCTGCAATGTCTAACGGGCCCCACAGGAGGGTACTTTACCGGAGATCTTTTCAAATTGAAGGTGTGTGCCATGAAAAAGTAGAACTACATTGAAGTCTACCTTCAAAAAGGAAAGCTGGAGAAAAATAAAACGTAAAATTGTCTCTAGAGTCTCTAAACAACTAATTTAATTGGTATAGAGACTCTAAGTCAATATTAAAAACAGGGGGGGGGTAGGAATGGAAGAAGGTTCTACCACTCAACAACCAATAACAGCCTAAACAGGGAAAATCTCCTTAATGCTGATGCATGGTTGACATGTTTCGTGCCCTGGGTGTCTCTGCAGATCAAGTGGTGCTTCCTCAGGACCAGAAAATATAACTAGTATGCTTTTAAAAGTGTAGAATAATAAGGTCACAACCAATCTCAAGGTAAACTCTCACAGTCACAGGTTATCCTGTGTCAGGCATGAGCTGATAATTTTACCCATCTGCAATTCTCAAGATTTTCTAGGCCAGAATGAAGAATCATAGGGAGTCCTATTTTTTTAGTTTTCGTTCTGGTATTGATACTTTGTCTTTCCTAAAATTGCTGAAGTATACAAAACTGTAATGAATGGAATGCTTGAATCAATCTTAGCCATTGGTAATTACTCAGGGCTGCATCCCAGTCCATCATTGTTTTGCATACATGCCACCTAAATATTGGATCCAGTCATATGCAAATCAGTCCTGCTCGAATGGGAAAAGTCCAGCGTGAACTGCCAGGCCAGGCCCTCCTTGAACTGGAACACAAGTAACTGGTTTTGCCATTATTAGGGCTCATCGGCTGGGTACTGCTTGATTCCAGCGATACAGTGTGCACGAGACCAATGTCTCTGCAGTCACATTTAGGGCATCACACTGAAGCACCAAAAAAAGTGATAGATGGAATGCTTAAATTAATCTCAGCCACTGGTAATTACTCTGGCCACATCCCAGCCCACCTCTATTTTGTACACCATACCGCCACATTTTGGACCCACCAATAAGTAAATCAGTCTTGAACCTGCTCCACTGGGAGAAGTACAGCCCAAACTGTGTAATGCCCTGTTGCATAAATTAGTCATTGTATTGTGTAGCCTTTGCATTATACCTTCCCCTTCCCCTCCCCATCACCCTCATGTGTGTGCGCGTGACAAATGCCACACAGTTTTGGAATATTGAAGGAAGCGCAATGGCATGCAGCCATTGGAGGTTTTTCTGTGAGGGACTGTGAGCAATAAAGGAGTGTTTTACCTCACTTCGCCTCCTGGTCATGACATTATTCTTTTTTTTGGCTATGATTACGGGATAGAACACACCACAATCTTGCCCTGCGCTCCCAAATCAGTTGCAGTGAGGTGTGGCTGCATCCAGAGACCCCTGCAGGCTCATTCTAGCTCACTTTCCCCGGCGTGAAAAAGTGGGAGGAGTGTTGCTGTTTGTTGGTGCCTTCTGCCACACGCCTATGTCGGCCCCTCGACCTCCCCATCCGCAGTTGACAACACCTTCACCCTGCCTGGACCAGCCCCTCAGAGGAGTAAAAAACATAAACAGACTGTACAGTGAGTGAATTAACCACTGAATTCTTTTAAAGAAGAGCTATACTTCAAGTGACCACTAGAAGGAGCCAGATCATTAATAGTGATAATAAGGAATCTTACATAGAGAGTACTGCATTCTCAAATGTTAGTGAACAATTTCTATACTTTAATTTATAGTACAGTATATCCCCACAGATTAGCAGAGTGAATGCAGTGGCAATGCCCAGTACCTTTTTTACAAGTGCCTGGACCACCTGCAGAAAGTGGACCCAATGGATGAGACGTTTTGAGAAGCATTGGAGGCTATCATCAGAAACAAATATGATCCTGCCAGGAAACAAGCCATGATGTATAGTTCTCTGGGAGTAGAGGGAAGAAGGTTGCTTGACTGTATATCCCCTGTTGAGAAAGAGGAGGCAGAGGATCAAGAATCGAATATATTAATTGAAGCCAAAACTAGAATGAAGAATTATTTTGATACAACAATGGATGTTATTATGGAAAGGTTCAATTTCTACTACTGCTATCAAGCACCTGGGAAATCAATTGAAACTTATGTTGCAACTCTAAGGATGTGGACCACAATATGCTCCTTCAAAGACATGGATGAAATGATCCATGCCCAGGTGGTAATGTGCACCACTTGTGTGAAAGCACAAGAATAACTATTATGTCATTGCAACCCTAGTTGCAATGACATAATAAGTGATCTCAAATATAAAAAGCATTGAAAGGTTCTGCTATGGGACTAAAGTTGCTGCACAAACCTGGCAACCATCATACGGTGGTCAATCTATTTCACAAGGAAGGAGAAGCATCGACAAACCAATTCAAAAGGAACGACAAAAAGAGCAATTCAGATTCAAGTAGCAACACATTGGCATGCTATCGTTGTGGGTCCAGTACCCACTTGGCATCTAACAAAGGATGTCCTGTGTTAGGCAAAGTCTGCAAAGGATGTGGAAAGCAGGACATTTCCTTAAGGTTTGCAAAACCTCTAGCATAAAGTCTTCAAAGTGGAAGAATCAAAGTCATAGGAAGACTCAGATGACAGTGAAATGATGGAGAACTTAGTGTTACTTAAGGACATCATCAACAAGGAAAACTTACAGTATCAACGTAAGTGCATTGTTCACGTGAATGTGGAAAGTATGGAGATGTTAGTAGACAACGATGCAGAATCACTATTCTGTCAAAGGACACCTACGAAAACTGAGAATGCAAAACTCCATTACATGCAAGCAGGATAATCCCAAGAGCCTATGGGGGCCACAAAATAAAACTGAAAGGAGTATATAATGAGGATTTGAGGTTCAAGAAGAAAAGTACATCAACAAAGGTTTTCGTAGTAGACTACAGTGTCAACATCCTTTAATGGTTAGAACAGAAGCTTAAAATATTGATTCATCCATGCCAACCTCATTATGTGTTTAGCATCCAAAAAGACAATTTAGAAACAATTCTTGAAGAACACAAGGGAGGATTCAGTAAAAAAACTTGGATGCCTAAAATGTTTTAAACATGAATCAAATTTCTTAAGCGCGCTACTCACCCGGTAGGGTCTCAAGGCGCTGAAGGTGGGGGGGGGGGGTTACTGCTCGAAGAGCCATGTTTTGAGGCGCTTCCTGAAAGTTAGGAGGTCCTGGGTCTTGCGTAGGTTGGTGGGGAGGGAGTTCCAGGTTTTGGCAGTGAGGTGGGAGAAGGATCTGCCGTCTGAGGTGGTGCATTGGATGTGGGGGACTGTTGCAAGGGCGAGGTCAGCGGATCGGCATGTGGAAGTTCATTTGTTCGTTGAGGTAGGCCAATCCGGTGTCGTAGAGGGCTTTGTGAGCGTAGATTAGGATTTTGAAGACAATCCTTTTGTTGATGGGCAGCCAGTGTAGGGGTCTGAGGTGGGCGGAGATGTGCTTGTGGTGAGGGAGGTTGAGGATGAGACGTGCGTCGGCATTCTGGATGCGCTGGAGTTTTCTCTGAAGCCTGGCTGTGGTCACTCCGTAGAGGGCGTTGCCGTAGTCCAGTCTGCTGCTGATGAAGGCGTGGGTGACCGTTCTTCTGGTTTCTATTGGAATCCACTTGAAGGTCTTGCGTAGCATGCGGAGGGTGTTGAAGCAGGAGGATGATATGCCGTTGATTTAGTGAGTCATGGAGAGAGACGAGTCTAGTATGATGCCGAGATTGCATGCGTGGGTGGTGGGTGTCGGGGGTGGTCCTAGGGTGGCAGGCCACCAATAGTCATTCCATGCTGTCTTGTTGGGTCCGAAGATAATGATCTTGGTTTTTCCTGAGTTTAGTTTGAGGTGGCTTGCTGTCATCCAGCTAGCGATAGCGAGGAGTCTGGCATGTAGGTTGTTCTTGGCGGTAGATGGGTTCCTCGTGAGGGAGAGGATGAGCTGGGTGTCGTCGGCGTATGAAATGATGTTGAGGCCGTGGGGGCGGATGATGCTGGCTAGCTGAGCCATGTAGATATTAAAGAGGGTGGGGCTGAATGAGGATCCTTGGGGGACTCCACAGATGGTCTTGGTAGTTTTAGACCAGAATGGAGGGAGGCGGACTCTCTTGGTTCTTTCAGAGAGGAAGGAGGTAAGCCAGTCTAGGGCTTTGTGGCAAACATGACATAATTCTAAAAACAAACACTCAACCCGTTAAGCAACATGTAAGGCTGCCCTTCTCAACCCTCACTGAGGTCAAAGTCATTTTAAAGGATTGATATGACAATGGAATAATAGAACCAATCAGTGCACCAGTATGTCTATCTCATGTTGTCATTGCGAAGAAAACAAATGGCTCAATCGTTTGTGCATTGACTTTTATCAACTTATACGACATGTAGTAGCTAATTGTCAAACATTGCCTCTAATAAATGAAATGGTGATGACATTGTAGCATGCAAAGATGTTCACAATGTTAGACTTCTGTGCAGCTTACCATCAGAAGAAAGGTAAAAAATTACCCAGCATTTATCACTCCGGAAGGAGTTTACCAATTTCCCACTGCCCTGTGGGCAATGTTCAGCATCTGCCATCTTCCAATGTGTAATGAATCAACTTTTCTTGGGCATAGAAGGCGGAAGTTCATTTTAAGATGACATACTAATATTCCCCAAAACGGAGTAAGAACACATGTCAATTTTAGGAAAAGTTCTCCAAAGAATCCAAGACAGCGACACAACTGCAGAAAGACAATTGCGGATTTCTCAAAGGAACAGCAGAGTACCTGGTACACCTTATTGATGAACATGGTGTTCGACTAAAACCATCCTTGATATCCAGTGGAGGAGAAGTGGCAGTGCTGGCAGTCCGACCATGGTGCGACTGCCACGGTCATCATGAGGTTCTAGATATTGTCTAATATTGAGCTTCTGTCTTTCGTTTTTCAGAAATAAAGTTAGAATAAGATGAAGGGAGAGTATCAAAATTGGATCCTTAATGAATTTTTCATCAAGTCTGACCAGGACAATGGTAGAACCCTGTACCTATATGCTTTAGCTAGGCATAATATTGAATCTGCTGCAGTCTTAACTAAGTTAATTTCTCATAAAAATACCATTTTGATTCTACTGGGTTCCCCTGAAAATGGCCTTGTTGTCTCTTTGTTCAATCGGACAGCAATGGAACTGATGGTGGGCCCTAAAACATGTTATGGGATTGCAAAAGGATGATGAACATGATGCCCTATTACAAGGAAAACACCCACACACAAAGTAGTTCCCTCCACTGCCCGGGAGTAATATCGTAATGTTTCCTTTTTTTAAGACCAAAAAACTGTTTTGCTTTTCACCATTGTTTTGTCTTTTAATTGATGAAGGCTTTGCAGCTCCCTGAACAACAGAGTTTTGAAAAAATCAAAACAAGAATTATTAAAAGGCTGGTGACCAACACTAGACCTACTGGCTTTGCCAATTATTGTTTTTTATTGCCATTGCTGCACAGCATCAATATTTGAATTGTCCCCAGTGCTGCACAACATGGGCAAAAAAGCACTGGCAAGCCAATAGTTCAGCAAGGTGATTCCTATTGGTTTTGCCAATGCTTGTTCCATAAGGACACCCAGCTTAACTCGTCATAGGAGGCTAGCTTTCGAGTGCACTGAACAAGTTTGCAACGCCTTTAATCCCTCATGAGTAAATCTATCTTTAAAGAATATAATACATATTGACATGGAAACCAAAGGTCAGATTTACAAGAACCTGGTGCATCAACACTGATGTGACTGCTTTCTTGCATCACCCCTGTCCCACCTAACAACATCATGGATGGGCCGTATTTACAATATGGTGCACCATTGTGGTTGTTAGGACAATAGCACCAAAAATGTTGACGCTATTGTGGTGCTTTGCTGCACAAGCATCAAAAATGTTGGCTCTAGTGCAGCGAAGGGTATGGAGGCCCATAGGTGTGTATGGGTGCGTCATTTTAACGCCTGCTTTGAGCAGGCATTAAAACTGACGCCAAAAATGATGCAGTGAAATCTTTTAGATTTCAATGCGCCATTTTTGTGGGCCTCCTAACGCCGGAATGCCCCATTCCATACATTATGCATGCCATAGGCATAATGTGTCACAAGGGGGGGAGGGGCAAAGTGGAGCAATGTATGCATGGCACCACATTGTAAATCTGCAGCAGCAAAAATGGCCTCCTTTCGCTACATTAGGGTTAAAAAAATGACGGTAATATGGCACAGGAAGGCAGTAGGGACTTGTAAATCTGCACCCCAGACTTAGACGTCTTAACAATGGTAATAGTATTGTCTTGAATTTAACTGCTGCTCCCCTTACTCAGGACTAAGCTATGTGCCAGCAGGAAGGTTGGGTGCAACTGGGAGTTTCCAGACAGGAGAAATCCAACAAAAGGGTACAAAAGCAAGGGATCTATGCCACTAAACTATTTGTTAACCTATGTGGTATGTGGTGGCCTTTTCAGAGAACAATGGGCAAGGGAGGGTCAAGGGGAAACTCCTAAATTCGAAGTTTCTCTCTGTCCCCTTTCCTTCACACTCTCAAAAGTCTGACACACAACAAAGGGAGCATAGAATGCCCTGGCAAAACAATAAAATGTCCATCTGCAACCCTTCATCTTAGGAACCTCTTGGATGATCAAATGCAAAATGGATGCCAGAATGGGTATGGCCACATACATTGTACTTACTTCCCGCATTTCCTCTGCACACTTAAAAATGCAATATCCTTGTTCTGCATGGATGGGAAAAGGACATGTTGGCAGCGGAGTGTCAAACTGATTTGAAAAGATGGGATAGTTGTTGTTAGCCAGTAGGCTAATATTCTGGCAACAAGGAACATCTTGGCACTACAAACTGTATTACTGCCACCACTGATAGCCCTCTACAGCCTGGTGGTTTGACAGTAGTCTCTCTTGGAAATGTGGTTTCACATGTCCTCCAGACCCCAGTTCCCTACTCTGCATCTCAGTTCTCGTCAGACATGCCTCTGGGGGTAAATACATTATTGCCATGCGTGCTAAGTTGTGGGTCACAAAAGCTGTGAGTTACTATGATGAACTGAAAGCAGAGCTTTACACTCTCCAAAGTCTTGCAGGGTACCTTTCTCCAACCCAACAACAGCCAATGCAAGTTCATTCACTATAAACCTGACCACAGCTCCTTTGTTGTGAAGATTGACGCAGGCTAAAAAGCAAAAGAACAACAAATTCCCATTGTCACCCTTCCTACCTGCATAAAGGCCTATCCTATAGAACTGAACACTTTTTCTGCATTGACGGGACCACTTGGGGGGACTGTGGGAGGCTGGCCTGGTTTGCAGTGGGTACCTTGGGTACTTACATCTTACACCAGGTCCAGTTATCCTTTATTAGTGAAATGTACTAGTGTTCTAGCAGCTTAGGCTGATAGAGGTAGCTATAGCAGAGCAGCTTAGGCTGAACGAGGATACATGCAAAGCTCCTGCAATACCACTTATAGTCACACAGTACTTATACACAAGTAAAGACAATACTCAGGGGGTCATTCTGACCCTGGCGGCCGGTGGCCGCCAGGGCCACCGACCACGGGAGCACCGCCAACAGGCTGGCGGTGCTCCCACGAGCATTCTGACCGCGGCGGTTCAGCCGCGGTCAGAAGCGGCAAGTCGGCGGGCTCCCGCCGACTTACCGCTGCTCGGGGGAATCCTTCATGGCGGCGGAGCGCGCTCCGCCGCCATGAGGATTCTGACAGCCCCTACCGCCAACCCGCCATGAACAGGATGGCGGTAGGGGGTGCCGCGGGGCCCCTGGGGGCCCCTGCCGTGCCCATGCCAATGCTTGCAGACACTGAAATACGCGACGGGTGCAACTGCACCCGTCGCACCCCTGCAACTACGCCGGCTCAATTTCTGAGCCGGCGTCCTCGTTGCAGGGGCATTTCCTCTGGGCCGGCGGGTGCTCTTTTGGAGAGCGCCCGCCGGCCCAGAGGAAATGTCTGAATGGCCGCCGCGGTCTTTTGACCGCGGTGCGGTCATTTGGCGGCGGTACTATGGCGGACGGCCTCCGCCGTCCGCCATAGTCAGAATCACCCCCTCAGTGTTACCAAAAATAAAGGTAGTTTATTTGGGTGACACAAGGCCAAAAATATCTTAGAGGCAATACTCCTTCTGGAGGTAAGTATAAGACACAATATATACACTAGACACCAGAATAAGGTAAGTAATTAGACATTGGATAGTGCAAACAATAGGAAATGCTATAGAATGCAATGGGAGAAAATAGGTCTAGGGGCAACACAAATCATATACTAAGAAAGTGGAATGCGAATCACGAATTCCCCCCTTGACAAGTGTAGTGTATAGAGAATCGCTGGGAGAGTACGAATTCAGCAAAGGTAAGTAAAATACCCCACCCCAGAGCCCAGAAAAGCAGGAGTAAAATACTGCAAGCTTCCTTAGAACACACTACAAGTCGTGATTAGAGTTATTGCAAGAACCAAGCAAGACTGCAAACAACAAATGGTGGATTCCTGGACCTGAAGACCTGTAAAGGAAGGAGACCAAGTCCAGAAGTGGAAAGAAGTTCCAGGAAGGACAGGAGACCCTGACAACCCAGAAGAGGGTGTAAAAGAAGAGTTCTAGGTTGGACGAAGACTGCAGAAATGCACCCAACGGAGATATCAGTGGGTTCCTATGTGATGCACTGGATGTCCCACGAAGAGAAGTTGGATGCAGGCGACTTTTGGCGTTGGATTCCTCGAACAAGCCTTCGTTCCGTCAAAGTCACATTTTGCGTCAAAGTGGCGCTGTCTCGACCCAAGAGGGACCTGGGGCCTCAACTCTGTGTGAGGAGGAAGAGGGGGCTCTCAGCACTTCAGAGAGTCCTCAGAAGATCAGACAGCAACCACGGGAGTCCCAGTACCCCGGGACAAAGAAGGTGCAAAATACAGTAGGTGCAGCACTACAAAGAAGGGTCCCACACTGCTGGAGGTCAACTCAGCGAGTTGAGTGTCACACGATAGAGTGCTGGGGACCTGGGCCAGGCTGTGCATGAAGGAATTTTGCAAATAGTGCAGAGAGGCCACAGGAGGTGAAGAAGACGTGGTGCAGAGGGGTACTGTCGTTCTCGGTGAAGGCAAGGTCTTACCTCCTCCAAATTGGGACAGCAGGACCTCAGGACAATCTGTGTCAAAAGGGTCCACCTCTGTGTTCCAGGGAGCACCCTCGTCGCCAGGAGAGGAGTCCAAGAGAACTGGTTGTCGACTAAGAAGGTGCCTGCTTGAGCAGGGGAATGACTCCGTCACTCCACAGGAGATTTCTTCGGTCCTTCTGGTGCAGGGTGAAGACAGGGAGTCTCCAGAGCGTGCATACCGTGGAAACTGTTGCAGTTGCTGGCTGGAGCTGAAGTTGCAGAGGAAAAGTAGCCTTTCTGGATACTCTGTTGCTGTTACAGCGGTTCCTGGAGCAGCCTGCAGTTGATCCGAGGTCAGAAGGTAAAGTAGTAGTTGCAGATGCTTTCTGCTGGAAACTTGCAAGTAGAATCTGAAGAGAACCCACAGGAGATACCCTAAATAGCCCTGAGAGGGGAATTGGCTACCTTATCAGGTATGGACCTATCAGGAGGGGTCTCTGACGTTACCTGCTGGCACTGGCCACTCAGAAGCCTCCAGAGTGTCCCCACACCTTGAAAAACAAGATGGCTGAAGTCTGGGACACACCGGAGGAGCTCTGGGCCTCACCCCTGGGGTTGTGATGGACAGGGGAGTGGTCACTCCCCTTTCCTTTGTCCAGTTCCAAGCCAGAGCAGGGACTGGGGGTCCCTGAACCGATGTAGACTGGCTTATGCAAGGAGGGCACCATCTATACCCTTCAAAGCATTTCCAGAGGATGGGGGAGGTTACTCCTCCCCAGCCTGTAACACCTATTTTCAAAGGGAGAGGGTGTAACACCCTGCTACCAAAGGAAAGGCTTTGTTCTACCTTCCTGGAACTGAGCTGCTCAGACCCCAGGAGGGTAGAACCCCGTCTGTTAGGTGGCAGCAGCTGTAGCTACATTGCAAGCCTCAGAGAGCTGGTGTGGCAGTACTGGGTGTCGATGGTGGAGCCCCCAGGATGCATGGGATTGCCTCCTCAATACCTGATTTGGAATGGGGGGACAATACCATGATCTTAGACACCTTACATGGCCATATTTGGAGTTACTATTGTGAAGCTACATATAGGTATTGACCTATATGTAGTGCACACGTGTAATGGCATCCCCGCACTCACAAAGACCCGGGAATTGGCCCTGAATTATGTAGGGGCGCCTTTGCTAGTGCAAGGGTGCCCTCACAGTTAGTAACTTTGCAACTAGCCTTCATTAAATGAAGGTTAAACATATAGGTGACTTATAAGTTACTTAAGTGCAGTCAAAATGGCTGTGAAAAAATGTGTGCACTATTTCACGCAGGCTGCAGTGGCAGTCCTGTGAAAGGGAGCTCCTTATGGGTGGCAAAATAAATGCTGCAGCCCATAAGGATATCCTGGATCCCCAATGCCCTGGGTACCTAGGTACCATATACTAGGGACTTATAAGGGGGATCCAGTCTGCCAATTGAAATTAGTAAATGATGTCACTAGCCTATAGTGACAAATTTAAAAGCAGAGAGCGCATAAGCCCTGGGGTTCTGGTTAGCAGAGCCTCAGTGACACAGTTAATCACTACTGACAACACACACATTAGGCCACAAACTATGAGCACTGGGGTCCTGGCTAGCAGGATCCCAGTGAGACAGGCAAAACTCACTGACATATACGTTTTTATCTGTGATCACTGGGGTCCTGGCTAGCAGGATCAAAGTGACACAGTAAAAACACACTGACACACACTCACAAGCAGTCCAAAATTGGGGGTAACCATGCTAGAACGAGGCTATTTTGTCACAGGGGCTATCAACAATTTCCTTAGAAATTGATTCTCCACTAACTGGATTTCCTTCATATTTAAAAAAAAAAAACATATATCGCTGCCATAAGTCACTGTTGGAACACATTTACCTTGATATACCTTAACAAGGGCCTGGATCGGCATTGCACCCACTCTCCTACAAAAAATCTAACTCTGCTGTTACCATCCATGAAAAAACATTCCTTTTCAACCTCAAATGTGGACACTATGATCCTTCATTATCAAAAAGAACTCCCAGATATGGGAAGGTCGGGACCTTGACTAGTTCCTTGCCTCTCCCACAACACTTTCTCTGGGGCTTCGTTGTTCCAACGACTATCGTGTGTGACTTAGAGTAATTAGTACTCAAGTCAAGCTGGCTCATAAATGCAGCAGATGAGTCGACCAGCTACTACAAAACCCCTTGCAGTCCTAGCAATTACAACCGCGTTGTCCACGTAATGAAGGGCGGGTACTAGATTGGAGCCCACTCTAGGAATGTCTTTGCATGCTGAGTTTATTAATATAGAAAACAAATAAAAAGGACCCAGGATACAACCTTGCCTAATTCCCTTATAAAAACTCACTGGCTCTGATAAATGCTCATCCTGATCATACATTTTATTGGCGGCCATACCCTATAGCTGAAACAACACTAGATTCCTCTCCACCATGAGGTCTATCAACATCCCCCACAATTTCCCTTTGTTCACACAGCGAAGTGCGGAGGTGAGGTCCATTAATGCCTTTTGTAATGAACCCCTTTTAGCCACTGTATATTTACTGATAACCAATTTTACATTTAAACATTGGCCCATAGTACCTTTCACTGACTTAAATCCACGCTGGGGAACAGATATTACTTGGCTGCAATCAGTCCACTTCACCAATTTGGATAGAATGACTTTACCTAAGACCTTAATAGTTGTGTCTATAGGAGAAAAGAGGCAGTAACATTTTGGATTCGGTCTTAGACTCCTCTCATAAATGGAAACAATGATAGCTTTCGAACAAGTATGCAGAATCCCTTGGGAAACAGCACTAATAACACGGTCAATACAGCGAGATTCATTGACCACGCTGCCGTTTTCACACATATGCTTTAGCTACGCATGCGTTTACCACGCATATGCATGGTAACGGTAGAGAGAGCAGTCGGGCTGAAGGAAGGAAGCAAGCAGGAAGGAGCAGCGACCAGAGAGAGGTAAGTGGGCCTGGGTTGGGGAGGGAGGGTTGTGGTAGTTTTTAGGACAGGGTGGGGGATTGGGGTAGGTTTTAAGACAGAGCAGGGTTGGTTTTAGGTTTTAAGGTGGGGTGGTGGGATGGGGTCGTTTTTAGGACAGAGGTGGGTAGGTTTTAGGACAGGAGTAGTGTAGGTTTAGGGTGATGTCAGGGGTCGGGGTAGGTTTTAGGACAGGGTGGGGTAGATTTTAGGATTTAGAGCAGGGGTCAGGTAGTTTTTAGGACAGAGCGGGGTAGGTTTTAGGACAGGGGAAGGGTAGGTTTTAGAGTTTAGGGTGAAGGCGGGGTCGCGGTAGTTTTTAGGACCGGGTGGGGTTGGTTTTAGGATTCAGAGAGGGGTGGTGGGGACTGAATAGTTTTTAGGACATGGTGGGGTAGGTTTTAGGACAGGGAAGGTTTCAGGGTTTAGAGCGGGGTTTAGGACCGAGCAGGGTAGGTTTTAGGACAGGGCAGGGTAGGTTTTGGGGTTTTAGGGTGGGGTGGTGGGTCGAGGTAGTTTTTAGGACAGAACAATGAAGGTTTTAGGGTTTAGGGAAGTTTTTAGGAGAGGGTGGGGTAGGTTTTAGGACAGTGTAGGTTTTATGGATGAGGGCTGGGTCAGGTAGTTTTTAGGGCAGCAGAGGGTAGGTTTTAGGACAGGAGTAGTGTAGGTTTTACGGTGAAGGCAGGGGTTAGGGTAGTTTTTAGGAAGGGTGGGGTAGGTTTTAGGACAGGGTAGGTTTTAGGGTTCAGAGCGGGGGTCGGGTAGTTTTTAGGACAGATTGGGGTAGGTTTTAGGAAAGGGGAAGGGTAGGGTTTAGGGTGATGGTGGGGGTCAGGTAGTTTAAGGGACAGGGTGGGCTAGGTTTTAGGATTAAGGGTGGGGCGGGGGACAGGGTGGGCTAGGTTTTAGGACATGGTAGGTTTTATGGTTTAGAGGGGGCTGAGTAGTTTTTAAGAAAGAGCGGGTACATTTTAGGACAGGGACAATGTAGGTTTTAGGGCAGGCGGCCAGGTAGTTTTTAGGACCGGGCAGGGTAGGGTTTGGGACGGAACAAGGTAGCTTTTAGGGTTTAGGGCGAAAGCAGGGGTATAGGGTAGCTTTTAGGACAGGGCAGGGTAGGTTTTAGGGTTCAGGATGGGGGCTCTGGTAGTTTTTAGGAAAGGGTCGGGTAGCTTTTTAGGACAGGGTAGATTTTAGTGCTGAGGGCGGGGGTGGCGGAGTAGGTTTTAGGACAGGTCAGGGTAGGTTTTAGGAGTTAGGGCGGGGTCATTTTTAGGACAGGGCGGGGTAGGTTTTGAGACAGGGCAAAGTAGCTTTTGGGGTTTAGGGCGAAGGCAGGGGGTTGGGGTCATTTTGAGGACAGGGCAGGGTAGGTTTTAGGGTTCAGGATGGGGGCTCGTGTAGTTTTTAGGAAAGGGTGGGGTAGTTTTTAGGACAGGGTAGATTTGAGTGCTTAGGGTGGGGACTGGGTAGCTTTTAGGACAGGGCAGGGTAGGTTTTTGGGTTTTAGGGTGGGGTGGGGGGTCGAGGTAGTTTTTAGGACAGAACAATGAAGGTTTTAGGGTTTAGGGAAGTTTTTAGGACAGGGTGGGGTAGGTTTTAGGACAGTGTAGGTTTTATGGATGAGGGCTGGGTCAGGTAGTTTTTAGGGCAGCAGAGGGTAGGTTTTAGGACAGGAGTAGTGCAGGTTTTACGGTGAAGGCAGGGGTTAGGGTAGTTTTTAGGAAGGGTAGGGTAGGTTTTAGGACAGGGTAGGTTTTAGGGTTCAGAGCGGGGGTCGGGTAGTTTTTAGGACAGAGTGGGGTAGGTTTTAGGACAGGGGAAGGGTAGGGTTTAGGGTGAAGGTGGGGGTCAGGTAGTTTAAGGGACAGGGTGGGCTAGGTTTTAGGATTAAGGGTGGGGCGGGGGACAGGGTGGGCTAGGTTTTAGGACATGGTAGGTTTTATGGTTTAGAGGGGGCTGAGTAGTTTTTAAGAAAGAGCGGGTACATTTTAGGACAGGGACAATGTAGGTTTTAGGGCAGGCGGTCAGGTAGTTCTTAGGACCGGGCAGGGTAGGTTTTGGGACGGAACAAGGTAGCTTTTAGGGTTTAGGGCGAAAGAAGGGGTATAGGGTAGCTTTTAGGACAGGGCAGGGTAGCTTTTAGGGTTCAGGATGGGGGCTCGGGTAGTTTTTAGGAAAGGGTGGGGTAGTTTTTAGGACAGGGTAGATTTTAGTGCTTAGGGTGGGGACTGGGTAGCTTTTAGGACAGGGCAGGGTAGGTTTTTGGGTTTTAGGGTGGGGTGGGGGTCGAGGTAGTTTTTAGGACAGAACAATGAAGGTTTTAGGGTTTAGGGAAGTTTTTAGGACAGGGTGGGGTAGGTTTTAGGACAGTGTAGGTTTTATGGATGAGGGCTGGGTCAGGTAGTTTTTAGGGCAGCAGAGGGTAGGTTTTAGGACAGGAGTAGTGTAGGTTTTACGGTGAAGGCAGGGGTTAGGGTAGTTTTTAGGAAGGGTGGGGTAGGTTTTAGGACAGGGTAGGTTTTAGGGTTCAGAGCGGGGGTCGGGTAGTTTTTAGGACAGAGTGGGGTAGGTTTTAGGACAGGGGAAGGGTAGGGTTTAGGGTGAAGGTGGGGGTCAGGTAGTTTAAGAGACAGGGTGGGCTAGGTTTTAGGATTAAGGGTGGGGCGGGGGACAGGGTGGGCTAGGTTTTATGACATGGTAGGTTTTATGGTTTAGAGCGGGCTGAGTAGTTTTTAAGACAGAGCGGGTACGTTTTAGGACAGGGACAATGTAGGTTTTAGGGCAGGCGGTCAGGTAGTTTTTAGGACCGGGCAGGGTAGGTTTTGGGACGGAACAAGGTAGCTTTTAGGGTTTAGGGCGAAAGCAGGGGTATAGGGTAGCTTTTAGGACAGGGCAGGTTAGGTTTTAGGGTTCAGGATGGGGGCTCTGGTAGTTTTTAGGAAAGGGTCGGGTAGATTTTTAGGACAGGGTAGATTTTAGTGCTGAGGGCAGGGTGGCGGAGTAGTTTTTAGGACAGGGCATGGTAGGTTTTAAGATTTAGGGCGGGGTCGTTTTTAGGGCAGGGCGGGGTAGGTTTTGAGACAGGGCAAAGTAGCTTTTGGGGTTTAGGGCGAAGGCAGGGGGTTGGGGTCGTTTTGAGGACAGGGCAGGGTAGGTTTTAGGGTTCAGGATGGGGGCTCGGGTAGTTTTTAGGAAAGGGTTTGGTAGTTTTTAGGACAGGGTAGATTTTAGTGCTTAGGGTGGGGACTGGGTAGCTTTTAGGACAGGGCAGGGTAGGTTTTAGGACGGGGTAGCTTCTAGGGTTTTGGGCTGGGAAGGTATAGTTTTTAGGACAGGGCAGGTTAATATTCAGGGTTTAGGGCAGGGGGTCGGGTAGTTTTTAGGGCAGGGTAGTTTTTAAGACAGGGAAGAATTTAGGGTTTAGGGCGGGGTTGGGGTAGTTTTTAGGACAGTTGGGGCCGTTTTTAGGCTAGGGTAGGTTTTAGAGTTTAGGGCAGGGTGGGGGGGTCATGGTAGTTTTTAGGAAAGTTTGGGACAGGTTTTAGGACAGGGCAGGGTAGGCCGGGGGGATGTTAGTGCTCTGGGCAGGGGTTGGAAGGGGCAGTTTTAATGGCTTAAGCAGGTGGAGTATGATGTTAGGTTTAGTTGGCAGGGCGGGGGAGAATTTACCATGCATGTTACTTTACCAAACATGCTTTTACAACCAAATTTGTTGTGCAGGCATGCGTGGTAAAGGCATGCGTGGTAAAGATGCAGTTGTTGTACAGACCACGTTGTAAAGGCATGCATTGCAAACGCATTTGTTGTTCCATCGTACATCCGTCTGAAGAGGAGGTTTTCGACACAATTGTGTCATTTATCCAATAGGAAGGCTCCTGGCCCCATGGGGTGCCTGCTGACCTGTTTAAGGTAGAGCCCTTATTGTGGGCTTTAACGCGTGTTGGTAATGCGGTTTGTACCAAAGGGTTTGGGTGGATGATGGAACAACGAAGGCGTTTACAACGCATGCCTTTACAACATGGTCTTTACAACAACCGCGTCTTTACCACGCATGCCTTTACAACGAATTTAGTTGTAAAAGCATGTTTGGTAAAGTGACATGCATGGTAAATATTCCTTCGCCCTGCCCCCTAAACGTAACATCATACTCCACCCGCCCAAGCACTTAAAACTGCAACTACCAACCCCTGCCCAGAGCTCTAAGCCCCCACTGTCCTAAAACCTGTCCCAAACTTTCCTAAAAACGACCCCGACCCCACCCTGCCCTAAACTCTAAAACCTACCCTGGCCTGAAAACGACCCCACCTGTCCTAAAAACTACCCCGACCCCACACTAAACCGTGAATCCTACCCTGGCCTAAAAACAACCCTTCCCTGCCCTAAAAACTTCTTCCACCCGCATGCTGAAACCTAAAACCTACCCTGCCCTGTACTAAAAACTACCCCGACCCCCTGCCCTGAACACTAAAATTTTCCCTGTCTTAAAACTTATCCCACCCTGTCCTAACAACTACCCGAAACCCTGCCCTTAACCCTAAAAATTAACCTGCCCTGTCTTAAAAACTACACCTCCCAGCCCCAAACCCTAAAAGCTACCCTGTCCTAAAACCTACCCTGCCCTGTCCTAAAAACTACCAAGCCCCCGCCACCCCCGCTCTAAGCACTAAAATCTTCCCTGTCCTAAAAACTACCCCACCCTTCCCTAAAAACTACCTGAGCTCCTAAACCCTAAAAGCTACCATGCCCTGTCCCAAAACCTACCCCACCCTCTCCTAAAAACTACCCTACTCGCTGCCCTAAACCCTAAAACCTACACTGTCCTGTCCTATAAACTACCTCAACCCCTTGCCCCACCCTAAACCCTAAAACCTACCCCGCCTTGTCCTAAAACCTACCCCGTTCTGTCATAAAAACTACTCAACCCCGCTCCAAACCCTAAAACTTACCCTGTCCTAAAACCTACCCCATCCTGTCCTAAAAACTACCCTGTCCCCCACCATACCCTGAATACTAAACTACCCCGACCCCGCCTTCACCCTAAACGCTACCCTTCCTCTGTCCTAAAACCTACCCTGCTCTGTCCTAAAAACGACCTGACCCCGCTCTAAACCCAAAAACCTACCCTGTCCTAAAACCTACACCACCCTGTCGTAAAAACTACCCCGACCCCTGTCTTCACCCTAAAACCTACCTTACTCCTGTCATAAAACCTACCCTGCGCTGCTCTAAAAACTACTCTAACCCCCACCCTAAACCCTAAAACCTACCCTGTTCTAAAGCCTACACCGCCCTGCCCTAAAAACTACCCAACCCCCTGCCCTAAACTCTAAAACCTACCCTGCCCTAAAACCTACCCCGCTCTGTCCTAAAAATGACCTGACCCTGCTCTAAATCCTAAAACCTACCGTGTTCTAATACCTACCCCACCCTGTCCTAAAAACTACCCGACCCCTGCCTTCACCCTAAAACCTACCCTTCCCCTGTCCTAAAACCTACCCCGCTCTGTCCTAAAAACATCAGGACCCCCACTCTAAATCCTAAAACCCACCCCACCCTGTCCTAAAAACTACCCGGACTTCACCCTAAAACCTACCCTACTCCTGCCCTAAAACCTACCCTGTGCTGTCCTAAAAACTACCCTGACCCCCACCCTAAAACGTACCCTGTCCTAAAACCTACCCAGCCCACCCGGCCCCCTGCCCTAAACCCTAAAACCTACACTGTCCAGTCATAAAAACGACCCTGACCCCCCACCCTAAACCCTTAAGCCTACCCTGCCCTGGCTTAAAACCTACCCGGCTCTGTCCTAAAAACTACCAGACCCCACCCTAAACCCTAAAACCTACCCTTCTTCTATCCTAAAACCTATCCTGCTCTGTCCTAAAAACTACCTGACCCCACTCTAAACCCAAAAACCTACCCTGTCCTAAAACCTACACCACCCTGTCGTAAAAACTACCCCAACCCCTGTCTTCACCCTAAAACCTACCCTACTCCTGTCATAAAACCTACCCTGCGCTGCTCTAAAAACTACCCTAACCCCCATCCTAAACCCTAAAACCTACCCTGTCCTAAAGCCTACACCGCCCTGCCCTAAAAACTACCCAACCCCCTGCCCTAAACTCTAAAACCTACCCTGCCCTGTCCTAAAACCTACCCCGCTCTGTCCTTAAAACTACCTGACCCTGCTCCAAATCCTAAAACCTACCCTGTTCTAATACCTACCCCACCCTCTCCTAAAAACTACCCGACCCCCACCTTCACCCTAAAACCTACCCTTCCCCTGTCCTAAAACCTACCCCGCTCTGTCCTAAAAACCACCCGACCCCCAATCTAAATCCTAAAACCCACCCCACCCTGTCCTAAAAACTACCCTGACTTCACCCTAAAACCTACCCTACTCCTGCCCTAAAACCTACCCCGTGCTGTCCTAAAAACTACCCTGACCCCCCACCCTAAAACCTACCCAGCCCACCGGACCTCCTGCCCTAAACCCTAAAGCCCACACTGTCCAGTCCTAAAAACAACACTGACCCCCCGCTCTAAACCCTAAAACCTACCCTGCCCTGGCTTAAAACCTACCCGGCTCTGTCCTAAAAACTACCCGACCCCACCCTAAAACCTACCCTGTCCTAAAACCTACCCCAACACCCACCTTCACACTAAAATCTACCCTACTCCTGTCTTAAAACCTACCCCGTGCTGCCTAAAAACTAGCCTGATCCCCCACCCTAAACCCTAAAGCCTACCCTGTCCTTAATCCTACCCCACCCTTTCCTAAAAACTACCTGACCCCCCTGCCCTAAACCCTACACTGTCCTGTCCTAAAAAATACTCCCAATCCCCCACCCTGTCCTAAAAACTACCACAACCCTGCCCCTTCCTGCTTGCTTCCTTCCTTCCGCCCAACTGCTCTCTCTACTGTTAACATGCATATGTGTGGTAAACGCATGAGTAGAAAACCCATATGTGTGGTAACGGCAGCGTGGTCAATGCATATCGTTGCATTGACGGGGTTATTAATGCTGTTTCCCCTTCAGACATCCCAAGTGAGTACGTCACAAGCCATCCAGCCTGATGCAAGGACTGAGTAGCCTCCATAGGTTGATCATACAGACTGTGAAAATGTGAGACCCAAACCTCAGGGGAGATTACGCAAACCAAAGAGTCCACTCCACAATCTTTAAAGAATGGTCGATTTCTCACCTCCCAAAACTTTGCACTGTTATTCAATACACTGGCCTGTTGCCAACCCTCCTGAGCACTTCTTTTAATCTCAGCTTTCCTACAAGCCAAGGTTTGCTTGTAGATTTCCTCTTCAAAGCAACCTCATTGCTGTCCTGCTGGACTTTACTCAAAGCCATCTTAAGGTCCTTATAAGCACCTTAACAATTCTCAAACCACTTACACACTACCTTATGTCTCTTACGTGGTGGCCTACTAAGATCAGAAGCCACCTGCCCACATACATGTTGAATTGCATATAGAACCTCCTCATCTGAGTAAGCTTGGGTCAAACAGATATTAAGATCAGAGACATGCAAACAATAAAGATTGCTAACAAACTCTTCAGGTATTCCACTTAATACAACAACCTTGGTCCTTTGATTGCAGCACCCTACTTCCACAACCCCACCCCAGGCATTTCCATTACCCCTACTTCCCTATCCAAATCAACAAGGGGGTTATGATCGCTGTACAAACACCTTTTGACAGAAAAGTATTTTACTTTATCATGGACATGACCCGAATTAGAATGCAATCAATAGTTGTGGTGCAGCCCACTCCTGTAAAGGATGAAATAGGGCTTCCCCCTAAATTATTAAGACAGTGCAAATTGCAATCATCCAAAATAGACTCCAGTAGCTCCCCTTGTATAGTGTGTTCAAAATGAACAGGCTCTAAATACTCAGTGAGAGACATCCCAGCTGGCATTTGTGCACTTTAAAATCACCAAGTACAACCATCGGGTGTATGCCATGGTACTCCTCTCTATATGATTCAAGAAAGTCTTTCAACCCATTTAAATGCTCATTGAAGAAGTCTTCGAAAAAGAGTTAAAAAAAAAAAAAACTACCACCAAGCTAGGAGCGTTTTTGAAATCTAGCTACACCACTAACAAATAATTCTCAGAGCCTGAATCAATAAAACTAGGGGAACATAGGATAGTTAGGGAGACAAGAGTAAGTAACCCCTCCACGTGCACTGCCGTGGTTAGATGGATTAGCAGGAGAGAGAAGGAAGAAAATCCATCTATAACAAATGAAGTAGAAGTGTACCACATTTCCATTACAAATCAGATTCCTTAGTTCTTCTTTCAGCATGGCTACTTTACAGAGCAGGCCAGCATTATTTGGGGCTTCCATAGATAGCCCTTTCCATTTCCAGCATGAAATCAATGTTGGGTTCTCTCTCCTTTTCCCAGGATAGAAGATCTAGCACGTGATAATATGTTGTAGTTTATAGTTTCACCACAATGTTCTTATCTTTTAAGTCCCAGTCGTTCAGTTTCTATCCCTCATGCTAGTTGCATGCTTTCAAGTACTGTTTTCAAGGAGGAGTGATCTGAGATCTCACTCACCAGAAAGGTTGTACATGTTAATCCATGTGCTATGTAGCAAGGCATTAAAATGAAGTCCTGAGATTTCCATAAGCTCCCTTCTCCTCACATCTAATAGCTGCATTGCTTTCATGGCATCCCCCAGAATAGTTCATTCCTCAAGTTCGTCAGCTCCCAAAGCAGACTCTTTAGCCCTACTCCTATGCATGAGCATATTCAAATCACTACTCACAACCAGGAAAGTCACCTCATAACACCACGTTTCTTGTAACATGAAGGGTACACTTTTTTTTAGTAATGTCACTATGCCTTCAGAACTGGATGAGTATCTTGCATATTCTAAATGTCATCACCTAATCGTTAGATTATAGTGGTAGTTACTTCACTGTTTGGAGTGTTTTTTGCATTATCACTATATTTTACCTGATAAGCACCTGTTCCACCACCCCCAGTTGATCCTGTTACCCAAGCCATTTACATTCCTGGTCACTATTTTCAAGTAATAGGTGTATGTCCCTATCAGCCCGTTTCAAGACGGGTAGAGGTGTATACAATTTGTGTAATTTTCTTTTGCATTATTATGCAAACGTTATTAAAAAAATGTCATATTAAACAGAATTTCATGGAATGCAAATTCAGCATTTAGAGCTATGTTTTAATGTAAAATGCATCCTCACGTCCATTTTTCATACAAGGATACATTTCATGAAAGCACAAGTACAGCAAACAACAGTGTAAATACAGGAGGTGGCATAATGGTATAGTTTTAGAAATTTTGCATAATGCATGGTGTCACAAATTATGCAATTTATGCTGGCACAATTTAAATTTCTCCTAGGCCTAATATCAAGTTTGCTGTGAATTATATTTTATATTTATTTAATGTTCACAGAAATAAGTATGTGTTTAAAAAGGCCAATATTAATTGAACTTTAAAAACATATTAAAAATTCAAAATATAATAAATATTTACAGTTTGATGATATTATCATCCAGAATGTATGATTCTTTAGACATATAGGCTTTAGAAATTATTTCCCCAAGTTTTTCAACTATGACAAAGTAGCACTCTGCAGTTATATAAGTTGCAGACCAAGACACTCTATCAATACCTTTGTTGCAACTCGAACAATTTTCTAAAGCAAGGCAACTCATTTTAGAATAAAGGAAACCCTGCTTGCAATGGGTTCTAAGGTCGTCCTAAATACATTATAACTATAAACTAGTGGTGAAATAAACTAGCAATTTAAGCTCTTATTTGATAAGCACCTGTTTCTGTCTTGTAAAAATTAAGATTATTCAATAAATTGCATGCCTTTATACTCCATTTCATAACTCAAGAGCTGACATCATCGTCAGCAATGTTTAGAACCTACACGATCTCTTTAATTAAACCATGAAATTTGAGGTTTGCTGCCCTAGCAAAAAACAATTAATCATTAATGATTTTTCAAGTTTCTGGCCTCTGCATGAATAAAAGTATACCTGTACTTGCCATATAACCTTATATCCTTCAGGAGAATAACACTTAATCACAAGAGATAGTCCCTGTCCCGGATCTAGCTTTGTCTGCTCTACCTAGGACAGAGACATTAGTTTGCTATCCACTATGGGGGCATACTCGGTGAAACCCCTCTAGATCACAGGACAGGTCTTGGACTGCTTACAGTCAAGGACAGGCCTAGGCCTCTGTGCACCTGCCTAATTATTGTGATGAAGGGGCCATAGTATATATCAGAATACCAGATACGTAGTAAGTCAGGTATTCAGGGCAGGAGAACATGTTGGTATACCGTGCTGTCAACTTTCCCTTTCTAACACTGATTCTCTACTGACCCAGTGAACTGATACCAGCTAGTTCACATGGGAACCTCAATGCCCTAGAAGTTTCCTACCACCTATAGTGTCCTTGTGGTTACTTCTTGTTCCTTTCATCCTCAACCTCAACATGGAGCCCCCTGATAATAGTGTTAAAAGTATCTAATACGCCAATGACACACAATTATAATTGAAAGTCTCCTCTGCTCTAGACAACCACTACCTCAAACACTTCAAGTGATTAATCCAGGCCTGGATGTCCAGCACCTACCTGAAGCTCAGCCTTACAAAAAAAATCCTACTGTTCACCAAGTACAACAAGCAATAGGTAGTCACAAAGTTGCTCAATTACATGAATCTGGAAATATTTGAAGCCCAACTTTCCTAGTCACTTGGATTTACCCTGTACATTATTTACAAATAGTTGATAATATGTGATCTAATCTTTCATCATCTACACTAACAAAATATATATTTTATTCTTGTACACTTTAGGATTTAGAGTATGTACTGTTCATCTTCTTGGGTCTAACCTTTGAGTGTGACTGCCTTATATATGCTTGCTAAGCATGTGTTTGTAACCCAGTCAGATGCACTGATTTTGTTTTACTCACTGCACACAGTTAATGTCTGCTGTTGATAATACAATTTTTAAAATCATTTTAACCATTCGATATTTTATAATATATTGAGTGAATTATATGTTTGATAAATAAACACATTTAAAACACCTGGGCAGTGATCACCTTCTCAAGGAACAAATCCCCAGTAAAACCAAAATCACGTTAGTGGAAAGTGAAACAATTCCTCTTGGAAAGAGACTTTAGAAATTATGTTTAAGCCCTCATACAGTCTTATCTGGAAGGTAGCAATGTTCGGTTCCCAGTTCTCCAAGACTCCACACTGGCCCACCTGAACGGCATCCTAGGTGCAAGAGTACACCTCATGGGGGTCACAAAGAAGTACAAATACATCATGCCTGCTGCGTATAAACCCCACTGGTTCTCTTTCACCACTTCTGGTGGCTCTCACCACACCAACATCCTGCACAATATCAGAGTGAAGACAAGGAAGTACGAAAAAGAAAAAAACAAAGCAAGGGGTCATCTCAGTTTGTGCATCCAGCATCTGAAGTGACATCTTCATATCCATCAGGTCCGCCTCAACTCTGCTCAAATTTAGTAAAGAGCCGAAGACACTCTTATTTGCAAAAACACACCACAAAGTAACAGTCCATTCCACTCTCAGATCCCAGCTATACCTTCAGTCACTTATTGCCTATATCTATGACTTAGACCCTGTACAACTCTCTACTGCTCTTGGCTAGGTTTTCAATATACAAATACCAGATACATACTTACTTTTTTCTCATTTGTTAGTACATTCATACCTTGATTTTTTTTTTCAAAGGTATGGCTCTTGTAGAACAACAGGAGTAAAATTATTCAACATAATACATCAATGCAAACAATTCAATGAAAGGCCCTATTAGCTAGCTTAGAGGAAGTCTGCAATGTCTAGGGAAAATAAATGGGGAAAACAAAATTAATTTTCAGAACAAATTTTAATCTTGCCATGTATAACAAAAATAAAAAGCGTTCAAGTACACAGAATTGCAAAGATCCACTGTGGACATACAAATACTTTGTATGTACTGGCCTTGTCTATAAATGTACAAACGTGTAATTTTATTGAATTCTAAAATGTGGTTCAATAAAAAAGGATCTATACCTCAATTACTAATATTACATAAGAAGTACATCTATTCACTTTGTCAAACATACTGCTCATTTCAATAAACACCGCAATTACTGTTTGATGCTAAATAATATTGTATTTGTGAGCAATAAAGACAATTATCTATGATCCATGCTAGTTTTCTAAAACCAGACTTTTTCACCGAGGCAGTGTTTAGGGCAGGTGTCTCCAACCAGTCGATCCCTAGCTACCAGTAGCTCCCACACCCCTTCAGAGTAGCTCACAGCCTGGAGTTCACTTTTAAATAAACACAGTAATACATTTTCCCTTTAAAATTAAGGGAAGGCTGTGTTTATTTTATATTATTATCACCAGACTTCAGATAGCGGGGCCAGATAAGGAGCAGTGCTGGAGTCTGATTAATGACCCAAGGCACAGAGGTTACAAATTGAATCACTAGGGTATTTAACTCTTAATTAAAAGTCCTCGTTAGCTCATTATTGGAAGTGAGAACAAAGTTATGTTTCTCAATGCTTTTAAATCGGAGAAATGAAAAGTTGCCTTATAATTGAGTTAACTTTTCATTTTAATTTTCTCAAATTATTTTTCAAAATATTGCATTTACAAACAGCAAGCCTCTTGCTCCCAGTGGCCACTAGAACACTGTGCAATATTTATCACTGAAAAATACAATAATTTTTTTAAATGGTAGAAATTCAAAGTGTAAAAAAATGTTCAACATTATGAACTTTTTTGGACTTTAAATTTCTCCCATTTAAAAACATGGCTTTATGTTTGTGCTATACTTGTAACAGTGCCAAATATGGCAAAAGGGCTACCCTGTATCACAAGTACCTTGACACCGGCTGTCAGTTACCCATACAGATATATCCTATTCGTATGCACACATTTTCATACATCCCTAAATACCACGGTCACTGACACACATGGCAGCCCTGCCATGGTGCCCCAGTCAAAGCATGCTGTTCAAACCATAGTATCTGGCTCCATGAACATTAGGCTTAAAGTCAAGGAAGTTTGGCGTGGAGGTGTTTGGTAATAATGCGCAAGCTGTTTAGCTTTAAGTAGCTCACAATGATTTTCACTGATCAGAATTAGCTCTTGCTACAGAAAAGTTTGGAGACCTCTGGTTTAGGGAATTTGGCCATGCCTGTAGATGCTTTAACCGGTGGTCCCCAAAATGCTTAGCAGTGGAATCTAATAAGGCAATAGGCCTATAGGTATCCTCAGGCCATTATTGTGGGCTTTTAACCATGCCATCTCACACCAATCACTTTCACTCATTTGTGGGCTTGCCTTTCAAAAATCCCTTGATGTCATTGGTAATTGCTTTACGCTTGTCCCGCCTTGGGGTGGTTTTGTTACCGCCTTGCAGATTGCCCCTGTTACATGGATAATTGCACAATTGCCAATAAACTTCAGTGTGAGCAAACTATTTTCTTCTTTTGTCTCTTCCCTTCATGCTGCATGATGGTCATGGTGCTCACAGCGCAAACAGGCACAACAGTGGAATTTGATAGGCTGTATTGAAGCGCTGGTCACATTGTTCACAGTTATTTAGTCAGAGTAATTTTTTGTGGCCTCTCCCCTTAAAACACTTGAAGTTGGTAAACGCTTTATGTAAAACAAAAATCCTGAAAGTGAAAGCGGCTCTCTCGGCAGAGCCAATACTACAATATTCAGTGCACTTAGGAAATTTGCCCCATAATGCTTTGCAGGGCATTACTTTCACAAAACATTTCTGCTCATAACTCAGCCTGTGGTGGTCCTAGGACAATGAGACCACCTACAAAATGTTCAGCACTACATGCTCTTTCTGTCTTCATCATCTCTGGGTCCCCACACTAGGTTAGTGGGGAGCCCAAAATAATATCAACTCCCACCATTCAGTGCCTCTTTAGGTGCTCTCATTGCTCAAACTTTTGTTTTATAGCTGGGAGTAGCTTGTGTTTTGAGGGCCTTGTTTGTAAAATCGGTGCTATAGGTCAGCTACTCCTGAAAATGCATAATGCACCCTGCTCTCTAAGGGCTAAATACATGGTTACACTGCATTATATATAGCCATTTTCTTTTTGTTTGGTTATGCCCTGTAGGGGTTAATTATATAATTATATGACCATGTTTTTAAAAAATACTATTTTCATTGTGGTGTCCTCTATGTCCTGTTCTAAACATTAGAGCCATATCAACATACTAAAATATTTGTGTCACGGAAACTTGCCCCATAATGCTTTGTAGGGCATTACTTATACAAAACATTTTTACTCATAACTCAGCCTGTGATGGTCCTATGACAATGGGACCACCACCAAAATGTTCACAACAATGTGCACTTTCCATTTACATCATCCCCGGGTCCCCACACTAGGTTAGTCGGGACCTCAAAATAATAACCTCTCTCATCACTGTTTCTTTTAAGCTTTCTCACGGCTAGAACTTCTGTTTTACAAGTGGAAGAAGTTCTGTTTTAAAGGCCTTATTTGTAATATCAGTGTGGTGGGTCTGCTAGTCCTATAAATGCTCACTAGGGGCTAAGTATATGGTTACACAGCACTACTTTCTTTAGTTTTTTTCCATGGGGTTATGTCGCCTAGGGGCTAACAATATGGTTGCAGGACCATGTTTCTTACAAATGATATTTGTGTTGTGGTGTCCTCTGGGGGCTGTTTTGACCATTAAAGTCTAATGCCAAATATTTATTTCAGATGAAGGTTTATATGTTAATTGTATATGTTTTAATAATCTCTCCTTATTATAATTATGACCATGACTCAGGCCAACTTAACATCCTTATTACACCATGACAGTTGAAAACTCTTGGCACATTAGGGTGATCCTTCTAGTTCATTTCTCCTCTGCGGCTGTCTTGTGCTGTTTTTGGAGAATTGTGTTAGCCAGCCAGCAACTCTGATGGTGGGGTTGTGAAAGTGGTATTCTATTGGAATTAGTATGGCCTATTTAAATTAGGGTGCTAAATAGCAACATTTACATTTCTTGCTGCAGATAGAGGAAGAAGGTAAATGGAAGTGCTTTAGTTACATGCAGGGCCACTGGAACTGTATGGCAGAAAAACACGAAATTATGAGGCACAGTTAACCAATTTATGTGGCAAGAAAAGTCCAGTTATGAATATACAATGAAAATAGCTCTAACTCCAGCAAATGAAAGACCTATTGCATTGCAAATGCTTGTTGTATCTGGCTTATGGACATTTTTTGCTATTGCTTCAGCATCATGTAATCAAAAGATAAAATACAACATGTATGACTTTGGGTCAGCACTCTTTATCTTTTACACTGTTTACATGCTATACACATTTTGCTTCTGCCCACAACAACCTATATCATGAGGCAGTTAGTCAGCCCACTCCAACTACTGGCTCTCTTGCTCAATGTGTCCTGGAATGTAATTGCATGTTTACACCTACTTAAAAGAAGTGTTTTTTCAGTACCAGGGTGGTGAGGCAATATCTTACTTTGCCATTCCTTTTTCTGGTTTCCTTTTAGGACTGGCTTAGACCACTTTAGGCCGGATTGGGCTTTAGGTGTCAACCAGTCTCATGCAATGACTAAAAATGATATTAATACTGCAACGGTAGGGGCTTTTAGTTTGGTCAGCCCACTTCAGCCATTTCTCTGTTGATGTATTCTTCTCATTCTGGATCAGCCCACATTTTGCTTAATTAGAATGCGACAAAGTGTCAGTCCCCCTCAGCCAGTGGCTTGTAGGCAATACCATTCATATTTTACTCCACCTACACTACAGCCATTCATTGTTTAGAGCTTTAGGCAGTTTGAGTGACAACATTTGGCCTTATTACGTCTCCTTACAATTTTAGGAAGAAAAGGCAGTGGGAGTTTGAAGTATCCACATCATATGTGGGATAATTTAATGAATAAATAAAATAGACATCATTCTCAAAATTTGGGAGCCAAACTATGTTGCTTTGTGAGGGATATTGTGATGGAAATTATTCGGCTATTTACGGTATTCACTTCACATCATCGAAGGGGATTGACAGCCTAGAACGTTATTCAGGCTATCACAGTAAGCAGTGATAGACTGCCAATATGACAGTGTTGGTGGAGCTTTTCCTCGAGGGTACCCATTTCCTCTTTCTGTAAAATGTGTACCAGCGCTCCAAAAAGCTAAGGAAGATCAGAAAGTTAAGGCTATGGAGTTTGAAAAGTAGAAACTCTGGTTAGCCTGCCGGAAAAGAGAAAAGAGAAGAGAGAAGAGAGGGCCAGGTTAGCAGCAGGAAAAGGTGCTTATCCTGAGGATAAGGATTCCTCCTCCAAGTCCAAGGGACCTATCACTAAGGTACCAAAATTGATACACATGTATGTGCCAGGCACTGACATTCTAAGACGGTTCCACAGCTTTAAGATTGCATATAAGATTAAACGTTTGTATGATACATCAGGAGAGAAACTCTACTGAGTCAGCTCTCTTTTAAAGAAAAGGAGGCCATTTGAAGTATGATTGATAATGTCAGTTAGCCATATCAGTCCACAAAAGATGCTCTGCTTTGTGTCGAAGACAGTAATTTCATATTTCTCATGGAAGCAAGAAGGCAGATGATTTTCTGTTTGAAATTTGGATCAATGACCTGGTGCATAATTAGGATGAGAGAATCAGTTAATGATAGTAGATTAACTAAGCAAAGAATGCTGTAACCAACTGAGACAATACTTGTCCGACCTTACTGAGAAAGATCCAGAAAAGCTTGCTGTGTTTGCTTACACGTGTCTAGATAATAGGGTGAACAAGGGTCTGGAGCAACATAGTTTCAAGCCAAAAAAGGAGCTGAACTCTGAGCAGAATTGCTCTAGACAGGAAGGAGAGGACAAGAATGGTTTCCAAGAATCCCTCCTGAAACAAAAACCTATGGGGATTTAGGTTAATTTTTACAATCAGAGCAACAATGGAGGGAAAGAGATCCCTCTCTGCCCAAGGTTGTAACCTATTTTAGGTTCCTTTGGAAACCTATTACAAGGAGGACTGTCCGGTTAAGGAACGTGTGCCAGCTGTTCCTGTAGTAGATAATATGCTGTCAGTAGGGATGGGTAGCAATAAGGCCCCAGTGACACTCATCATAGTTGCTGTGTACATCTGGGAAAGTGATCCAGATGCCCCAAAGTACTATCACCCAAATACCATAGGGTTTGTGAGTGAGATGGCCTCAACTGGAGAGAGGTTCCTGCTCAACCTGGTCTAGATAGCATTGGCTGTGCTGACCAGAGGACAGAATGTATGTCAGCCTTAGGAGGAGGCTGTGTTCACTCCTAGAGTAGAAGATGCAGGAGAGATTAGAGTATTATGGACCTAGGCTGGCTCTGAGAAGACATCAACCATGAGGCCCCTGTAGCTGAAGTCTGGGTCGCTGCCACAGCTGTAGGAGTTGTGGGAAAACATATTTGAAAACAGGAAAGCAAGAATTCAATGATGGATGGAATGTTATTTATCTCGGATGTCATGTAAGAATGTAAATTAAAAACTGTTTACAGCCTTGAAGAAGCCCCATGCAGGTACGAAACATATTTTGCCTGCTACGATGTAAGGATATACTTAATAATGAAAATAAAGAACTGTTATTTTACCAATTCTGGATACATTGGTGGCATTTAAATGTTTGATGCAGTTGAGCAAGTGTAGATTAGAACAAGGCTTTTGTAAACATCATATACAGCAAGTTGCACTAGATATCTAACAATGAACACCTGTATTACCAAGTTCACACTGAACGCATTTGATAATGCTGTGCTTGTGTTGAATGGTTGATTCTAATTTCAGGTCAACACCATTGGCAGCCAAATGTGAAACACTTAAAGGACCCTTTAAGGATTTTGTAAAAATGGACAAAAATAACATCAACAGTCATTACACTACATTGCAATATTTCTTATGAATGTGCAACATCTGTACCCCTGCTACCCTTTTTCATTGTCTGAATGTTAATATCTGTGTTTAACTAGGAACGTGTGGGCCAAAATACCAGGAAAGCCCAAACAGCAAGTGTGAATTGCAGGGCTTCCCAGAACATTCGAAGGATCCTTTGCAGTGGGTCAGATTGTGGAATGTGAAGCAAAGCTGACATGGGGCCTAATTGAAGTTAAGAAGTTTCCCCCTTCCCTTTCCTTGCCCACTCTTCTCTGGAAGAGCTAGCCTCGCAGGTAACAGGCAGTTACGTGGCCTTTGTGCCCTTGTTGTGCATTTTCCCGAGGAGAAACTTCAATTTCCAGTGCACCATCCTGCTCACGCGTTGTGGCAGGGACCTTCCCTGGACCAGTATGAATAGAATAAGCAAAACAGCAGAACTGCCCAGACCTAACCTCAGTGTTGGGTTGGATTAAATCGGTGAGTTGCCCAACATTCACCCCCTTGAGTCTTTGGCTTGGGAATATCAATGAAAATCACAAAAAACAATGACTTTTTAGGGATAGATCTTTGTATAAGTATTTTGTCAACAATAATATACTAGTTATTTTTCGACTATTTTTTTTAGTATATTTCGTATTTTAGAATACTTTCAGTAGTATCAAACGGCACTAAGATATAGGACCAATATGTATCATTCTTGTACCAAAGATAGTATAAACTGAAAACAAAATTGTGTGTTTAGATCGCCATATCACAATATTATAAGCATCTAATGGAAAACATTCATCCACTGTACATTGTCCTTATATATAATTGTTTCGTGGGTGATGGCCAATGTGTACAGTCCATATTGTTCTGTCCGTCATTCAGGTGGTCCGCAGTTCACATACCAATCGCCTAATGTCTAAATTGTCTCACACCTATTGTGAATTTTTGCCTGATGGTCTCCCTGCACTCATATACTTTGTAATTTTTTGATGACTCCTTGTAGAAAGAGAAGTGTCTATGCGTTTCGGCCTTTTATCCTTGGCCTCTTCGGAAATAAATGGAGTGTGCATACTTAACTTCAAGGAATGCAAACAAAAGACAATCCCATATCATTATCGGTCTTAAATTAAGAAATTCCTATTCCACCATGTGCTTATATTTACATGCGACAAGACCCCTGAGGTGAAAAGGGCCACAAATAATAAAGAATTCATCGTAAAAAAGAGTTCATTAAAAAACATGTACAGGAACAATACTCTTACTTTACTGTTATACAATGTGTGAGACGTGGTGTCCAAGGTGCAGGTTTCCAGCCTCTATTGCCTGAATAATCAAATCACAACCAAATATATGTGTTAAGGGACCTTTGAAAACCACTGGCCAGTACAAAAGGTGTCAATATAAAAAGTGTACGTTGCGGCCCCGTGTCTCATGCCCTCCAGTGCAACCAAGGGAAGCTATTCAAGCAATATACGGATTACCCGTGCTCGTACTAGTTACTGTGTACATTACACCGATGGTAAGGCCAGCCAAGCAAGTGAAGCACAACTCTCCTATGCCGCAATGCGCTATTTACAAAGATAGAAGGATGATAGCAGAGCTGGGGGAGTGGGGGATTAAACTAGACATACCCGTCGAATTGGTGTGTCGTAACCTATCAGTGGTGACGGCGCCTCCCTTTCAGGGCATGATCACAAAACTGCTGGATTGCGATCTGTGCAGATTAAAATAGTTTATATCAATCCGTATCTTAAAGGACGCGGGCAAAACATGTTCGCTGCGGGCGGTAACGGCTACCCGAAATGGCACTGTGGGGCTCCCTCTGCAAAGCTGGAGTGACTAGACAGCATATCTGAAGGTGCAGCTAGTGTCATATCAGCGACACCTTGGCGAAATACGTAAAATGTTCAGTGTACGGCATTCCAAGCGGCGCAGAGCCCCTGAGAAAATGGTTTGTGTCCCTGTCTGTCATTATAGGGATTGGTTTGTGAGATCGGCCGTTTATAAACTAGACATCAACGCCACATTAAAACATCTACACCATAACGCTAAAGTAAATCACGTCACACCATTATCAAGGAAAAAAGTGCCACAATGGAACTATCATCTATGGACAAGTACATTAAAAAAAAAAACGTTTCTGCATGTTCCACCGTGATTGAAGATGTTACATGTTGTGCCCATACTTCATCATATTCATTTAATCCTTGTGCAGCTGTATGAGATGTAGCTATTAATTGTACATAATCCACATCCATTTTAACCCCCTATCCACAGGCATGGATAGGGGGTTAAAATGTATCAACAGGTTTTGTGCCATGCTAGGGCATGTGCAAGGAAAGCTACCACTGGTGACTGAAGCATCAGGCTGTGCATGTGGATGCCTACCAGCTGTCCCATGATCATGTGGATGCCTACCAGCTGCCCCATTGAAAGCTTAAAATGTGCCATGGGCTCTTTAGTATCAAACTGTTTTGCACAGGGTGTTCAGAAGGGGACAACTTTGGCTCGATGGCGCAGGTGGGTTCATGAATTAGATAAAAGTAGGAGCTGCCCAATATCAGAAAGGTTCTTACCACAGTGGCAGCAGGGGGGCGCAGAGGTGTGGGGCATTAGCTTGCTATTACTGGGTGGTAAAGAAGAGGAACTATGTCTGTTTATGCCTCAATAATAATGGGGTAACCCATAATAACATATCATATTAAGTATTTCTCTCACTATGTTGCCTCCTGGGTAAATTAATTTATATCACTTCTCATTCTGCATGCCACTGCTTCCTCCTCCTGTGCCGGTCGCGATGAGAGATTTGCTTTCAGCTAAATGCAGACAGCAAAGTTTGCTGTTGAGGTTGAGGGTAAGGGAAGAGAGTGCCGTGCATGGTTCAGTTTTGTGTCCGGAAATACCCAAGTAAATGAATCTCCCATACAGACTCCTGACGTCCTGCTTGCCACCAACAATATAAAACCTGTGCAGATGTATAAGACCATACCGACTCAACTCCCATACAAAGTAACTAAAAAATTGGGCATGTGCACCCATACCTACCCTAGATAACCAGCCCTGTGTATTCTCCCTCATGTAATGAATATAACTCGTGTGCAAGCACCAAATAATATAGTTCCCCGGCAAACATAAGGGAATGTGTCCTCATGCTGAGAATGGTGCCCATGCAAACCTCAGAGAATGGAGATCCTGTACAAAACCCATGCAGTGTGGATCTGTTGCAAGCACCAGCAACACATACCGCAAGTAAAATGAATCCTGTGCAACTCCAGAGATAGAGAAACCAACCCCAGTGCCTCATGCACAATCTGTTTAGTGTGCGTCTCATGCATCCCTAGGAAATGTGCTTCCCATTCGGAGCTCATGGTCACAGCATCCTACGGAGGAGACCCTGGTTGATGTATCTGAGAAGGCACTCCCTCTCAGGTCTAAAACCTCAGCAAGGGCTCCAATCAAACCACACCAGAGCCTTAATAATACCCCCATTGGTGTCCAGTGCTTCTGGTACTCACTGTCCGTACATCTCCTCCGGCTTCTCAGTACTCATCTGTACCGGGTCCTGGATAGTCTCTTACCCTGCTATTCTAGGAAAGAAGCCATGGGCACATTGTGTGATAACTCTAAAACCCCAAACAAAAAGTATCAATAATAAAGTGCTTCTTGCATAGCCTTAATTAAGCACTCCAGTTGCTGACACAAAATGGCTACGCCAATGCTTGTTAGTGGTTAGGTAGCCACCATTTGTTTTTTCATAGCCCAGAGACAACAGTAACAATGACATTGTAGTCCAATATGAACTTTCTTTGGAAGTGGATTAGTTATGACTTTTGATTTTCACAACCAGAGTTTAGTAATTTAATGAAGGCAGCACGAGATCCCAACCAAATGTGGATTACTCAAGAGATCACAAAGAGCTTTGTCAGTTAATTCCACAGTGTTTAATCTTCACAGATAGGTATTATGTAATAAATCACTGATGAATACTTGTATTTGTGAGAAGGATTAAATTGGCTTTTCATTTTAAGTGTTCCTGGTAGACAATGATCAACAGGGCATCAATCAGATTCACAACTCTATTATCAAACCTTGAGTGCTCTCTGAGACAAAGGTTGAGGCACAATTGTTTCCCATTTCCCTATTTACGATTGTTTTCAAGTAGGGTCATGGTTACTGCTGAGGAAGCTCTCAGGGTGAGTGAGGTAAAGAATATGGCTAAAATATGTGGGTATATTGCAGTAGCAAATGGTGGAATTTGAAGGGGTGTAGCGCCTTGTGTATGCTTTTAACATGTGGGGGCTAGAATGTTGGCACAGTCGGCGAGGCATTGGTGTCTGTGGTGTCCGGTGGTGGGGAGCGGCAGAGATAGGTGGTAAGCTTGGCTTCGGAGACCTTGCTCCAGTTTCTGCAGGAGGGGGCAGTGGGCATGGTGACGTTCGGTGGTTTTGGTGAAGGAAAAATGGATGCCATGGTGGTCGGTCCAGTGGAGTTCGGAGGTGCGAGATGTTGTTTCCGGCAGAGAAGACAGGGAGGGTCCATGGTGTGTCCTGCTGAGCGTATGGGTAAGTTGACCAGTTGTTTGAGCCCAAGGGTGGCAAGGTTCTCCATGAGGGTTGCGATGTTCGGGTCTCTGTGGCTGTCAAGGTGAAAGTTGAGGTCGCGGAGGAGGATGTAGTCCATTGAGTTGAGGGCGTGTGGAGCGATGAGGTTTGCCAGGGCTTTGCTGAAAGGAGGCAGGGTCCGGGGGGGGGGGGTCTGTAGATGAGGGTACCGCGGAGGGTGGTGTTTGAATTTTTCTGAATCTGAAAATGTAGGTGATTGGTGACAGGAGATTGGACATTGATGCTGATCGTGAGGCAGAGTGAGTTTTTGTGGACGATGGCAACACCTTCTCCTGGTCGGTTGATGCACTTTTTATGTATGATCTTGTAACCATCGGGGATGACAGTTGCGATGTCCAGCACTGAGGTGGTGGTAATCCAGGTCTCTGTGAAGAAGGTGATATCCTGGGCGATGGAGTTAAGTAGATCACATACTTCTATTGCATGTTTGACGAGGGAGTGAGTATGCTTCTGCATGTTAAAAGAATACAAGAGACTGTAGCACTTTTAAATATGTTAGTTCAGGATGCACACATCCTGCGCTCAGATATTTAAAAGTAACTCTCTTCAATGCTTTTAATATGGTGGAGAGTTTCACTTTAGCACATCAATTTAAATCACTATTTTGAGAGGCATTTGTTAATATTTTTAATAAATGCCTCTCTATATAGTGATATAAACTAATGTACTAAAGTAAACCGCCCGCATGATAAAAGCACACAAAGAGCGCAGTTTTAAATTTATGAGCTTTGAGTGTGTGCTCTGCTGTGTCAGCCTGTGGTCGGTTTTTATTGTTTCAAAAACAGTAAAAACAAACCACAGGCTGGCAGGCATGATGGAATCAATCAGTTTTTGTAGAGCGCAGCTACTCATGGGTGAGAGTCTAAAGGCACTGGTGGGGAGGGTGTAGCCCCATCCGAAAAGCCACATCTTGAGGTTTTTCCTGAAGATGGTGAGCGAAGGTGAAAAGGCCTCCATCCCCCCAGTCCCACTTACCTGCAAATTCTGCTCTGGAACATGCACGGCGGCCCGCAACAGGGTGTGCTGCTGCTGTTCCAGTCCAGGATGGGAGGCTTCAGAGTGCCAAGTGTGCCTTCTCGGCCTCTGCTGGCTAGAGGTCACAGGGTCACATTTTTGCAATCCTTTACAGGCTGCAAGCAACACCCTTTCCCAACATGTCACAGGTGACCAGTTGGGAAAGGGTGTTGGTCGCAGCCTGTGAAAGTGATTGACAGGTAGTCTTGGGAATACAGGGCTTGTTGCTTAGACACCTGGGTTTGCTTATAAATATGGCACTGCTGGTGTCATGAAAGGGTGGTCTCTTCAGAACTCCTAGCATTGTAGGCCAGGGCTGGTGCTAGGTCAACCCTGTGCCTGCATAGGGATAGTTTTTACAAAAAGGGAAATGCTGAGGAAACATGCTCACTAGAGCATGTGTCCCACTCAAAAGTGTCTGGCTGCCTGACTCATCACAGCAAGTGCGAGAGGCAGGCAGGCACTTAAGTAGCACCTAGCACAGGCTTAGAGGCAATATTTAATAAACAAATTAAAAAATGTATGTGGATGGTAATTGCTCTTTGCAGTTACCACACACATAACTTGAATACGATGTGGGCGGCTCCCTGGCACGCTCCAGTGGCAGCGCTGCTGGTATATTGCAATCTTCTCAGCCATACTGAATATGTAAGTATAAATCTATATCAGGACCAGAGGAGGGGATTATTCCTACAACTTTCTCCTTTTTTCCCCGGTGGCCATTAAAACCATGAAACTACACTTCGGTACTAACTGACACAAATCACCAAGCACGGTGGTGTTTATCTATCTCTGTTGGCTATTGTAGGGATTGTAATGCATTGTCCCCCATTTAGCTAGTCCGAGATCAGAACCAGCAGTGAGAGACACAGAGCAGATGTTTTCACCCTGTGAAATTGTTTCCCTAGCAGGCAAGCCCTCAGAGCTGGAGCAGTTTTTCAATAGCAGGGGTCACCGTGGTCTACCTGCACCCTCCAGAGCAGGTGTTGGCATCTGGATAACGGGGCCAAAAGGCTCTTACTAGATGGGCAGGACTCAGCAGGCCCACCTGCCAAAAGTGGGTGTCATTTTAAACTCCAAAGATACATATCCAATCACAGGCCTCCACTTGAACCCCTGCAGAAAAGGTGGGTCAATATGCTGGTAATAGGCCATGAAAGCCTCTCTGCAAAGAAAGTAGCCTGTTTCTTGGAATCACAAATTGCACCTTGTCCATGGAGCAAAGACACTGCATCTTGATTAAAGTGGACCCCAACCATGAGAATCCAGTTTTTTCGGAGGCAGGTCCAATGGCACAAGGTAGCTTCTTTGAGTACCCTTTCATTAAAGACCTAGAGAGGTTCTTCATCGCCTTTTCCTCTCTAGATAAAGAGCTCAGAAAGGGCATGGTGGTCCAAACTTTCCTACATCCATGAAAAGTTTTGAGCAACTTGGTGGAGTAAAAGGACTAGGGTTATTGACTAATCATTAACCAAATGAAATTCAATGAATGGTTGGTGTATCAGCACTTCTAAGTGGAAGGGATACACCTGCTAAGAGATACCCTCCTTCAGGGAGATTGGATGATCACACTACATCTGAAGGATGTGTTCCTCATGTGCAGATCTTTGGACCCCAGGAAGATTCCTTCCATTTCTTGTGAATAGAACACCTGTTCAATTTGTGGTTCCACCTTGTGGTCTGCCCTTAGCAGTGTGGTGCACCATTAAGCTGCTGGAAACAGTGGTAAGGGTCCTGAAGTATGGGAGTCTACATTTCATAGTGTACCCTGACATAATTTCCCTGATGAAACAGTGCTTCACAAGTTTCAGTTAAAGAGGAAGGTGGAGCTTCTTCAAGGTTTGAGGTTCATCATCAATGGAGATAAATCACAACTACTTCTGGCTCGGAAAATGATCTTCTTGGAGTATGTAGGGGATTTGGCATTAACAGTTCTGCAACTCTCTCAAAATAAGATGACGAACATCGGAAAATAATTGAAAGATAACATATTTCTGACGCAGCTGGCAAGATTGATAGCACTTCTGGCTTCATCCATCCAGGCAATCTTTTCTATACCCAGTTCATTTCAAGGCACTCCAGAGACTCAGGTCTTGCATCTGAGTAAAGGCCACTCTTGCTTGGAGCAAGCCCAGCTATTGGAGGTGGCTGGATCATATGGACATTTGGAATGACATGTCCATCTTTGGCATGATCATTGAGTTGGATGCTGGCCAGCTGGGCATTTTGCGGTGGAGATATTACCACCAGAGGCCAGTAGTCAGACTACAAGCTTGACCTGCAGGACAACTGTCTTGTACTCACAGCGGAATTGTTTTCATTAAAGAGCATGACCAGCAACAGGGTCACATTCTCTGTCATTTTAAGGATGGGCAATGTTTCAGCAGAAAGGTACATCAGGCCCTAAGAATATACATTTTAAAGTCCTGGCAGAGCTGGCCAAGAGCTTTTGGCACTCCTGAATGGACAAGTGTATCTCCGTCAATGCAGAGCTTCTACCAAGGAGGCAGAACCTGCTTGTGGACCAGACCTCCAGATTTCTCAGGGTTTCCAGTCTGTAAACTACCTCCTGAAGTGAATTGAACAAGCAACTGTCAAGGTACTATAGCTGCAGGATGAATCAGGCAGTGAAGATGGTGGATGCCTTACCACAAACATGAGGGAGGAGTTTGCAATTATGCCTTCCTCCTTTTCTTAAGGATCACCAGAGTAGCAGCAGCACTGAAGACACAGGTCGCAGATGTCTTCCTGTTAACTCCACTTGCAAGTTTAGTTTCCAGTTCATCAACTTTCTTGGGATTCTAAAATCATTCTACCCCACTTTCTGAGCATCTTGAGAAATAGTCAGGTGAGAGTGCGCCAGCTGGTGTAGCAGGATTCCTATAAATAAAGGAGTGGAGTATTATAAGAGAAGATGAAATATCCTTGGACTTTCTCTCCAGGTTAAAGAGTTTATCCAGCTAGCCTGGGAAGACTCTATAATCAAAAGATACAACAAGGCTTGAAAAAGCTGGACCTATATATAGTTGTTTGGGAAGGAACAAGGATCCCTTTTGGACAGACATCCTGAATTAACTTTCAGAGTTGGCAGAGAAAGGCTTGGTCTACAGAACAGGTAATACTTACTGATCATTGATTTCTGCAGGTCACGGACCAATCAATGGTAGTTCTAGTGGTGGAACGTCCTCTTGTGTGGTGGCTACTCTGGGGTATCTAGCTAGTAATACGTCCAGAACTAAAGTACTAGCAGCAGTGGGACATCAATGTGGCCTTGCAGTTCATTCTTTCCTGGCCAGACTTTGAGTTTCTTTCTAGGGAAGAACTTTTAGCTAAGGTAATCTTTTTGTGTTTGATATACCTCAAAAAAAGCTTCTGATGTCCACACTGTGAATGTGTCACAGTGGTATTTCACAGTATCAAGAATCATGAAATCAAACACCAGAGTTATTTCGTACCTATCCTTTCCCAAGTCTTCCAAACTATTTGTGGTCCTATGTCTCAAGGACCAAAAGAATCAGACAAGTATGATTAGACCACGAGGAGTGACTCAACTCAAACCAACGTAATCAGAAAATCTTTTGTTGCAGTTTCATTGCCCACCATAGCAAGATGGGCATTTGTGATTGTGTCTGAGACAGGTGTTGGTGCATAAATTTTTGGAACATTTTCTTCAAGAAGAACTTTATCTTGAAGAATTATTTTCTAGACAGCTGTCTGGAAGATATAAAAGCTGCAGGTTGGTTGATGCATTCAACCTTCATAAAGGTTTATTTCAAACTAGTGATGGGCGCTGATCATTAAATTCTGAACATGCATAAACCTTGCCTCTGATCCAGAGTTAGAATATCATATTTCCTAAGTAACATGAAGGAATGTTTCAGTTCTATTAAGGTCATGAATATGAGGATTATTCCAACCCTTGGAAGGAGAAAGAAAACTCAAGATTCTAGCACATACTTTTATATTGAGAAAAAACAAGAACATTGGATAAAAATGTTTTTATGAATTACTGCACAGATTGCCTTTCATTACAGGCTCTGTTTTACTTTCTCAGATCGTTATGGCAGGAAGGTTACCAGAATTATGTTGTGCTACACCACAGGTAATATTGATGTAAGGTGTAAAATGGTCTGTTTTTCTTCAGTATCTGATCAGAAGCAGGAATGAGGAGGAACGAAACTAGATTCACATGAAGGATAAACTGACTTGAAGAGAGTTGAGACACTGTACGTGATAGGGGCCCGGAGTAAGGACTTCCCCAGGGCTGAAGTGACAGTCTGGACTGAATCAGCGAGTGTCTGTCAGCTGCATCATGAGCTGAAGACTGGGCAACTGGGCCTTGTGAGGGAGTATGGCAAGTGAGGGCCTCCGCTGGGTGAGTGGATTGAGACAATCGAGGTGGAGTGGAAGCAGTGGTTCACAGGCTGGTGGTGGTCCTGAGCTGTACTGACTTGAGGGTCCCAGGGGTAGGCGCCCCCAGGCTGGGCTCTTGCTGTGCAGAGAGGAACCTGTAGAGGCGATTGGGGGCTTGTAGGAGCACCATTGGTCCCACTCTATCACTTGACTTTGGGGGTCCGCAGGCCCCTGCTAAACTTTAGGACATACTCATCAGCCTGTGTGATTTCTGCTGGGCCCCTCTCACATGCAGATACCATAGTGAAAGACAAAGTAGCTTTTCCTAGCCAAGGGAAAACCAATACGTTTACTAAGCCCCCCCAGCCCCCCAGCTGGGAACTAAGCCAGCTTGATGCAGAACGCTCTCTCATAATCTGATCAATGACTCTCACAAATGGCAGGATTGGAGGAGTGCAAGTGGAGCTATTACTTCTCCAGTAGAACCTGCAGAGCCTGTCAACCCACACAAATGAGGCAGACATAAACAAAAAGCTCTGCAATTTACAACTGTAATACATGCTGCTTTACCCAGTCAAACTAAAGGTTTTAATTCAAAGAAAGGCGTTGATTCCCAACTGTGTCCGAAGTGTTCATTTTATGTGTGTTATCCATGTTAGGCCTCCTACCAACTTCAAACCTACAACAGGAGCCAGACCATCTGAATAGGTTGGGAAAAATGAACATGACATGCCAGGAACCCTGAGGGACTACCTATCCCAGACTGCTTTGAGGCCCCAGGAGGCGGCCATCTTGTGAGCACCTGCATCCACTTGATCACACCAATGAGCGCTATATAGCGCATGGGGGCACTTCGTGGCATGGGACGCGCCAGGAACTTTGAGGGACTACATGTCCCAGACTGATTTGAGGCCCCAGGAGGTGGCAATCTTGTGAGCACCTGCATCCACTTGATCACACCAACGAGTGCTACATAGTGTGTGGGGGCACTTTGCGGCGCGGTTCGTGCCAGGAACTCTGAGGGACTACATATCCCAGACTGCTTTGAGGCCCCAGGAGGCGGCCATCTTGTGCGCCCCTACATCCACTTGATCACACCAACGAGCGCTATATAGCGCATGGGGGCACTTTGCGGCGCGGGCCATGCCCTGGCAAAGTCCGGGCCAAGGGCGTGTGCGTCCACGCCCGTAGTAGCCCGGAGGAGGCTGGGCCAACCTTCGTAACATTTTTCTTCAAAAAAGTGCTATTGACTTTGCCACTACTGTGTCTTCTTGCAGGAGTATTATTGAGCAGATTAACTATAAGCATATGGGCAAAAGGAAGGCAATAGAGGGTGGGGCAGGAGTGGTGTCAAAAACCAAGCCGAAAAGGCAGAAGCATGTAGTCAATAACTGTGTTATGGACAGAATTGACAACTTTCTTGACGAATGTGAAGGAATTTTAAACTCCTCCCCCCCCCCCCGGATAGCACCCCACCGGAATTGGGGGAGAGTGCTTGCCTGCTAGGAAGGGCGTTAGCCATAAGAAATTTGCAGACATATTTGTAAAACGCAACCAACAGCCCATAACCTCCACAGGCCAGGGGGAGGGTAGGGATGTCATCAGCCACGCCTCCCCAATATCGGCGGATAAGCCTTCAGCTAATCCCAGTAACCCTATCCAGTGCATTAACTGCTTCACCCCACTAATAAACATCTTAGACTCTCAGGAGGACCCTGGCACACACTTTGACATTTTACGGTTGACATTCAGGGATAGGAGTATGGTGGACAACCTGGTGGCCCTAAATGCAAGGACAAGTGCTCCAGAGCAATCCTGTATCCAGTTTAAATATCCTAGCTCACCTGCACATTGTATGGCCCGCCTCATCCATGGCCCATCAGGCAAACTATTTGCACTTAGCGAGAATGATTGACTTAGAGTATCACTTGAAATACACGTTGAGCCTCCCCCTGACTTACATGAAACAATTGTTCCCAGGCTGGCTGTAGCCCCCAGCACTGCCCCTGCAAGCAACCACGATCTTCCTCCGTATAGACCCGCCAGCTCACCTCTAATCTATTGCACGGCCATGACAACATTGCACATTCTTTCCCCGAGACTCACACTCATCACAGACAGCAAAGTATGAGAATACTGCACCTAAGACCAGGTCAGGTCCCGTAGATGCTTCCTATAACTCAAATCTGCATCAACTGGACAATAGTGAGGATGATCCCTCTCCTTCTAAGCGACCTCACTTGCTAAACCCACCCTTAGCGACCAAATTCTCAAATATGTCAGTAGACAGGGTTGTCCATTCAACCACTGGGGTACGAATTGTCTTGTGGAATGTGGCAGGCCTGAGATCTATCCTTCACCTCCCGTCCTTCACTTCCTTTATTGATGAGCACGACATATGTCTCTTCCAAGAGTCATGGTCAACCGATCCACTCTTTCGAACTGGCTACTCCAACTTTTATATTCCTGCTATGGCCTGCACCAGAGGGATGCCCTCTGGGGGTCTAGCCATCTGGACCAGAACATCACTAAATTGCCACATAGTACAGCTGCCTATTAACTCCCCCGATCTGCTAGGTCTTCGACTATCATTCGGGGCTGATGCAGTTGTGATTTTATTTAACATCTATGCCAGAGGGGTCGGAGGGGGGGGACGTGTTTCTAAAACCCTCTCCACCCTGGAGACTTTTCTGCAAAACTGTTCCCGACATTACAAAATCTTTGTGGCAGGTGACTTTAACATCACATTTGAACCTCTCGACTGGGATGATCTTGGGTCTACTCACGAGGAGGATCAGGCATGGGCTATCCCTGCCCTGGATATCCCACCCATCAAAAGGTGGTCTCAAGTTGCTGTTCAAGTAAAATCATTGACCATGGAATATGGAATTAGGGCACTAAATGGTAGGACCAAGTCAGATGTAAAGGGCTGTCACACGTACAACAAAGTTAACCACACCAGTAGAATCGACTATTGTCTAGTCGACGTAAGAATATGGCCTTGTGTGATTGACATGATGGTTGTCGAGAGATCAGAAAGTGACCATAATTCCCTTTCAGCCCACTTGTTAGCTTTGAGCAACCACCTGCCCATAATTAACAACTCAGCTAAAGCACCAAAGGGGATTAGTTTGGAAATGACAAACGCCACCTACAGTGGAACCAAGTTCTGGCTCGACCAACACTCATTGACATTGCCAATGACACTTTAAGGACCGCATTGACGTCCCTAGAGGGGGTTTCTATATACACGAATGAGGAAGTAAGCATAACTCATATTACATGTTTCAAGGGTATTGCGGCCCTCTTCTCGGCTGATGCAGCCCCTGATAGTAAGAGGCCTAAGGGTAGGCATCGCTGGTTTAATAAAGAGTGTCGCTTCTCAAGCAAGCGCGGCCCTGGAAATAGCGATCTGCACATTACAACTAATATCGCACCAATGGACTGGGTAGATCACTTTAGTAGGTTATATTCCTACAACCATGATAGTCCTAACGCTCGACAGAAGGACACTTGCTCATCTATCACTCTTACACCTACCCCTCCAGTGTTACAACTATTTTCCCAAGCGGACATAGAATACTCTTTAGGCTCTCTAAAGTGCGGCAGGGCACCTGGTGCGGATGGTGTCCCAGCGGATCTATTCTTAACCGATCTAGCTACCTGGTCAAGATATATCACCATCATAGCAAATGCAATAGCATCTGGAGCACCAATCCCTGAGTCTTGGAAGGGGGCCATCATTATCCCCATTTTTAAAAAGGGCGACAGAAGCCTCCCCAGCAATTATAGGCCTATTAGCCTATTAGCCTAATAGACTGTGTGCAGAAAGTGTTTTGTCATTGCCTTCTGGGTAAAATTCAAGACTGGATGGAAGAACGCAATATTCTTATCCCCTCCAGGCAGGTTTTCGCAAAAAAATATCTACCTTTGAACAAGCCCTTAGGTTACTGCTCTTATACTGGAAAACCGTTTTTATTGGCAAAGGGAACTTGTACATTGCTTTTGTGGACTTGAAATCCGCATTCGATTTAGTACACTGTAACAAGCTAATCCCTGAGCACATTCTTGTTTTACTAACTCGGCTCCATGAGGGAAACTATGCACGTGTCAGTTGGGACTAAAGGGGGCAGTTAACAGACAGAATTCAGGTGTCAAGTGGTGTGCGGCAAGGGTGTGTCCTTGCCCCCACCCTGTTCTCCCTGTACATAAATGATATTGTTCCCTCTTTACTTAAATTGGAGGCTGATGCACCATCACTAGTCACTCGGAAAATTCTGGTTCTGCTCTTCGCAGACGATACATTGCTGATATTCAAGACCCCAAGTGGATTACGTAAACTCCTCTCATTTTTTGAGGAATTTTGCTCCACAAGGGGACTTGAAATCAATGGCTCTAAAACTAAACTGATGACACTAAATCCACACATATCATTTAGAGGAAAATTCACTCTTGAGGGCACTCCACTTGAAAAGATCGACACTTTTAGCTACCTGGGCATAATGCTAACGGAAAAAATGCTTTGGAATTCCCATATTCCAAAGCAAGCACTCAAGCTAAACCAAAGAACAGGGGTCTTAATAAAGGAGTTTAACCTTTCATATACCAAACCAATACCCCCCGCGATCCGGATATACGAAACCAAGGCAGTAAGCTCAGCCCTTTATGGAGCTGAACTCTGGGGCTGTGCCAAAGCCAAAGAAATAAAGTTGTCTGAAAGTAACTTTTTACAGAATCTAATGTCCCTCCAGTCGAGTACTCCACTGTTTCCTCTTTTTAAAGACCTAGGCATGAAACGCATTGACCACAAAGCCCGTCTACGCCCACGCTTGTATTGGCGGCGCCTTTGGACCACCCCGGAGCTTGCCTCCTTTACTACAGCCCTGCAGGTCATCCTAGAAGCTGACCATTCCCATAGTATCCCCTGACTTAGGTATATCAAGGGGTTACTTTATTTGCTTGGGCTCAGAGAACTGTGGGATTCCCCAACCACTACTTCATTTCGTTCCAAAAGTGATCTTAAAAAACTGTATTGGCACATGGCAGACTGAAGACATGAGGGTTGCTCTTCACTCAACACTATCATGTGACTTCACTAACCTAAAAGAGAAGTGCAAATACAAGGCTTTCTGGGACATAATAACGGTGCCAAGAGAGAGGAAGTTATACTTCCGGTTCCGTATTGGCACCCTGCCATTAAGACTATTCACTAGTCACTGGTCACATGACGAAACAACAATCTGCCCATCTTGTAAAGCCCACATTGAAAACTCCCCCATGTCCCATTTGTCTGCCCTGCATACACTGCTCCACGCAGGAAATGGTTGACCCCGGATTGTAGACAGCTGGGAGTGCGCAGGTCAGACTTAGCTCTTCGAATTCTTAGATCAGCCACTCGACCTATGTTGGTGATTGCTGTTGCCAGATTCCTTGGAGCAAGCTGGATTGTCAGAGGGAAGTTTTTACCAATATAATGGTGTTAACAAGAATGTTAGACTTACCCCGGGAGCGCATTCAATCTTTACTTTTACTTAAATTCTTATTCCTATTTAATTTTATCATTTTATTCGTATACATGTACTGTACATATTTTATACACATATTTTATTTAATTCTGTGTAATTATTTATTGTTGCTGCGCTTTTGTGGCTCTTGTAGCCGAAATAAAGTTATTTGACTGACTGACTGAAAGGCTTTCTTCTCCAAAAACCCTGAAGCTGCATGGAACTGGCTGGAGGAGGGGAAATCGCCCCCCAGGACATCTGGACAATCCTGATGACCGAAAGGGCTGAGCCCGTGGAGCGAGCTTCTCCCCCTCAGGTGCAAAACCTTGAACGATGCACTAGGAGGCTGAATGGCACATGGAAATGTGTTGCAGGTGGGGGCAAAGACTCATCCTCTTCGAGCTCTGGATAAAACACTGGCCCAGGGCCCCCTTGAAGATAGAGAATAGGAGTTATACGGAGGTCATGTTTGAGGTCTCAACGAGAGCCACAGGGTCTGTGAACAGCAACTTTGGAAGATGTGACGTTGGACAATATCATCAGCTGGGGAAATTCTTCCTTCTTCTTCAGTAGAATAATAGTTGTCTGTGTTTCATAAAATTCTCTATTGATGACTAGTTGAGGGATTTTAAGGTTGACTGATACTTCATGTTTAGAAATGTGGGGTGGGGTGTCGTGGTGGGGGGTTTCATGACACGATAGGGGTAGCTCATGAGGCACAGGGAGAAGGCTCCAGTGGTATTCAGTCATCAGAAAACCCATTTTTTGGTCAATAACTGTAATCTGCAGCGCTACTATGACTTTAATGGAGATTATCATATGTGGTTCACTAGAGGGTCAAGGGTGTGTGGCTATTTTGCTGCACAGGACGTCCCCACTTGTAGTCATTGATAATATCCCACATGCTTTGGGGCACATTGTGCATGTTACGGACTCCATAGTAGGGAAGCCACAGACAATAATTAGTGTGCATGTCCCGTCAGCCTTGGGAGATCACACCCTGGAAGATCTTACAAAGGTTGTGGCTGCAGTTCCACAGAGTCACATTACTGTTAGGGGTAAATTCAACAACGTAATGTACACACCAGCAGACATTATTGCAGAGACTGAAGTCTGCGGAGTGGCAACCTTGGGATCCTGGGTTGCCTCTCTGGACCTCGTAGATGTCTGGAGGTAATTTTATCCAAGCACAAGGGAATTCACACATTTCTCCTATTCACTGATTACTCTCCAATACTGGTGATGCTGAGGGGATCGGGAGATGGGTTGGATAGATGTTGGTGCCTTCACCCTGGGTAGTTGCAACATGTCCACTTCCATGAACAGATGGGTAACGGGATTGAGGAAAACACAACGCATAACGCCTCCCCTGATTTCTTGCCTACTGTGCTCTTGGAAGCAATGAAAACAGTGCTGCCGGGGAGAATAACATAATATGTAGTGGGGCGAAGATGGATGAAATCACTAAAGCAGTGCTTATCTGCCCTTGAACGCCAGGGGTGGATTCCCCGGGTGAAGAAGGCCAGCGCTAGTTGGAAGCTGTTCAGCAGGCTTTAAAGAATTGATTGATTGATGGCACGAAAGCAGTGCTATCTGCAACACAACACTGTATCTATGAGTTCGGTGACAAATCCGGCAAGCTTAGTTATTTGTTAGTGAAGATTAGTGCCGCAGAGCTACACAACATAAAAGGGACAATGGTCCAAGAGGCTCAGGGAATTGCTGAGGTATTTGCAGATTACTATGAGGCACTGCACAGAGCACATCCACCCCATGCATTGGAGACTCACTGCCCCATTGTGTGGAATCTGATAATGTCCATACTCACTGCCAGACAGTGAATGGACCTCGGCCTCCGGATTGAGGAAGAAGCGCTGAGGCTGGCTCTACAGAATATGCCCCCAGGCAGCGCTCTGGGCCTCAATGACTACCCAGTGGAGTTTTTCTTTTAAGAAATTCGCTAATGCCAGTGCTCCATTGATGTGCTATATGCTTTTTGGAACTCCTTTGTACCAGGTCGCTTTCCATAGACATTAGTGAAGTGGTCCTTCCTAAATCTAATAAGCTAGCCACACAGGTTGCATCCTATCAGCCGATTTATTTGATTAATATAGAGGCCAAAGTGCTGATGAGGGTGATGGCCACCTGAATGGCAAAGGTGATGCGCTCATTGATAATAAGAGATGAAAATTGATTTTTCCATCCAGGGGGACCAGGCACCGTATTAGGAGGCTATACGATGTGTTGGCATGGATGCAGGAGATTTCTAAACCTATGTACATAGCTCAACTTGATTTCATGAAAGCCTTCAACTCAGTTGAATGGCCTTTCCTTCACTTAGTGCTGCAGCACATGAACTTTGACTCCCTCTTTCGGCAACGGATCTGGTTGCTTTAGCAAGCTCCCAATGGGCAATTGTGAGAGTGAATGGTGGCCTATTTCAGAGGTTCCCTATAAGAAGGGGCAGCAGATAGGGTGGCCCCTTGTCTTCATATCTGTTTACTCCAGTTATTGAACTGCTGGCTGAATGGATGAGGTGCAGCACTCAAGTTTGGGGACTGCAACAGAAAGATAGAAGGATGAGTCCAAGGATCACATCTCGCTCTATGAAGATGATATCCTGTTGATCACACAGCGATCGCAGACCATGATTCCTAGATGAATCCAAATATTAACGGTCTATCGGACTTATGAGCCAACTGGGACAAATATTCTATTGTCCTGTTTTCCGGCTCCCTAAGGGTTAGGGTTACTCATAAAAAAATGTATTTGGGAACTATATGATGGGGTCTGGGGGCAGTAAATGCACAGGTCTGCTAGTGGGCAGAGCAGCTGCTGCCAATCAACGGTTGGCTTTTCGAAGAGAGGGGTGATCCAGCATTTCTGTTTACAACTGGCTAGATTCACAGAATGCCCTCCATGGTCGTGGCTGTATGGTGCCAGGGCTCTGAAGCAGTTGCTGCAAATTACAACAGTCCCCACTGATTGTTGGGGTATGCCATGAAATGGATGGGGTAGGCTACACGGCCCAAAGGGGAACCATCACTGTGACTGGGTTTGTGGTTAAAGACATCCACGCAACTGTGAGGTTTCCAGAAATGGGACAAGTGGGTATCTCTAAACTGGAGTTGGTGCGTTGCCTTATCCTGCGCAAGGGAGGCACTTCATAGGCGTTGGGGTGAATTTTCCCACACAACACCCATAGATTTTGATGCTGCCCAGACTTAATTAATCAAGTAAACCTAGGGAAGTGCCAAAGCCTTACGCCTCCTGAGGTGAGGCGTAACAAAGAGAAATATTTTTATTTCTCCTTGTTGTTTCCTCTATCCATATGTGCTGCACTCTGCCGCACACGTAGAAAGAGGAAAACACCTCTTGGGATTGTTTTTGTGCATGAAACTGCCCCTTCATGCACAAAAACAATCCTGCATGCAACTCAGGCACCCTTGCACTATGGTGCAAGGGTGCCTGCTTTGGTGTAAAGCTGCTGAAATGGCACCAGGGCAGGGAGAAAGGACGTAAAAGTACCATATAGCATAAATACTTTGATTTCCTGCCTTTTCGCTTTAGATGACTTGCGGCGCTGCCCTACGTCAAAACCCTGCAAATGAGGCCATTGTTTTAATTCAGATGAATAAAAAAGTATTTTCATGATGCATGATTTGGTCCTCCAGTGCTGCATAATCCTAATGCAAAATCAGACTTGCACAACACATTCTTGGTACAAGGACATTATTTTGCTCTCTGTCACACCACAAAAAGAGATTAACAGATTTTGTGACGATCTGTGGTTGACGAAGCCCAATCTGCTGGAGACAAGCTTTTGAGTTTTATTAGTCGTCTCAAAAGTACAGTTTTTTTGATTTTTGTAATTTAAAGGGATTAGCCTGGATTTTTTCAAATAAATGTTGGGACAATAACCTCTTAGAAACGTAATAATTTTTTTCGCCAATGGAATTTTTTGTAGTGTTCCTCCATCATTTCATTCACAATTTCTGGGTCTTTTTCTCCCCACCAGATGTTACTCTTGCATTCCATGAAGTACAATAAGAAGACTTTTAATTTTGGATTATTTTTCTGACCAACCCGTGACAGCACCTCTGCAAGAACCTTTTGCTGAGTTCTAACATCCTCTGCTTTAGAACTTTATCTTTCCCACTTGCACTTTTAATACTTATCATGTTTTAACTCAAGGTATCCTCTCAATGTAGAAGTGCTGAAGGAGTAATAGGTTCTATGGCCCCTGTTTAGCTTCGGTTTACAGAACTTGCAGGTGACCCTGCTTGTATTCAGTGTCTTCCTGCCTCGGGATGACTTCAGAACTACCAAAAAATATAATGCTTGGTGTTCTTCACTAGTTCCACCATCTCCATTCTTGGGGTGTACGTTCTAATTACCCCTGGCCACGATTTATAGTCACTAGAGATAACTATAACTGTTGAATTGTAGTGTTTTTTTAGTTTTTGAGATTAAAAGTAACATTGTCACTGAAGTTTTCACCTAACTATAACGTCACTTTAAACTTTGTTTTTGTTCAGTGAATATACACACATACCCACATATTTGCCTCATTAGCTACTAGATCTGATCTACTTACTTATCATTCAGAAATTGGCGAGGTTGGCTCCCTACAATGACCTGTTAATAAAAATTATTGTCCTTCTCAATAATATAGTTAGTGCTTTCAACCACTATGTATGTGAAAAGGGACAGATGGTAGATATAGAAGCAACTGAAGAGGTCTATTAGTTGCTCTTTGAGATGTTCTCAATCAGACCAAGGACTTCATGAGCAGTAACTAGCCAGATAGTTTGCCTAGTTTCAGCTGCCAAAAGAGTAGCACACGTAGTTCATTCAAAGAAAAATGGTAATTAATAAGTGTTGTTACAAGGTAGTTCACCTAAATGAAAACCTGAATAAAAACAAAATCAAAGTTTTCATGGAAACCACTAAGGGAACTAACGACTAATGAGCAATTTTTAACGCACCCAAATGTAACTTCGGTATGTGTTTATACGTTCTACATCCTGATTCACAATATCGACATAGAGGAATTTTAGAATTATGATTTTCACTTCAAATTTCAAATGCTGGATAGACTGCCTGAATGGCTATCTTAAATGTAGGATTTTGTTGTGGAAAAGAGTGAATGCCATAGTGGATGTCCAATCGACATGTATTGTACATACAAGCACTTCAGTGTGTGAGCAAGAAAAACATTCTGTTTTGCGTGATTATTTTCATGTTGCAACAATCAGGAAAGTTACATCTAAAAGGGATAAAGTGACTGTGTTGCAGCAGATCACTGATGGTAATGCATGGAAAAGACTTTGAAATTTCATGGGGCAGCCAGACAGTGGTATGGGTTTCCTACCAAGTGGAAACTCTGCTTAAGTCAATGTTTAACAGAAGGTTTATTCCTAGTAATGTATGTATATGAGTAGACTTATTATGTTTTTTTTTCAGGAATCTTTTTATTGGTATTTCAATTGTTATAACAGTTATTCCGTAACAGTTAGACATTATGGTTATAGCCACACAGTGAACAATTGCAACAATTTTGCATTACATAGGTACGCGAGCAAAGCCTGCATCAGCCGGTGTATTTACGGTGGCAGTAGTTAGGTAAACAGATTAATTATCTGAGTTGGTGAGTGTCGTTTTACAGGTAGCAAGTTGTACCTGGGTTCTGGTATAAACATTTCGTACGGTGCGGAAATCAGGTCTCCGGGTTTAAGCAGAGAGTACTAGTCAAACATCGTTACTGCCGCTTTTTTCCATTAAACGTACATTCGGGTGCACAGTTATTTATAAATGAAGATCCTGGATTAATAACGAATAGGAACAATAACTTTCATGAACAGTGGAGTACATTATCTACAGATTTTTCATAGTGGTAGTGCTGTGCCTTATTGTGTGTGGAATCTTCTCAATATTATAAGCGTGCGCTAGTATAGCATTGAGCCACGTTTGGGTCACTATATGAGTAGACTTATATAGCATTAAATGCAAATTTTCCTGAGTATCCTAAGGATGCTTGTGAAAAGTTGTAACATTTATTCAAAACTAAAAAGGTAGTAGTTTTCAAAGTTTTTAGCACAACTTTGTAAATTGAGGCCTTGAACCCCATGTAAACAAAAGATGAGAAGAGGTTTGCCTGTTGTGTTCCCCTAAGAGGGCCATCTTGGAGCCATACAGATCGGGTTGTGATATTACACTGCAATATACTGTGATGTTTTGGAGTACACTAATCTTAAATGTGTGATATATTCATAAAAGGCTTTAATTTAGGTGGTATATCTCCAAATCTGTAAACAGAAACATGTATGTAATAAGCAATGATATTGACTCAGTGGTAATTTGTATGTTTGATTCTTACAGGTATACTGGTTTAAAGATGGAACACAGATTTCAAAGAAAAATGCACGCTTCAAAATGAAAAGAGGGACTGATGGAACTTGTTCACTGCACATAGATGCTGCTACAAATGATGATGATGGAAATTACACAATTATGGCTGCAAATCCCCAAGTAATAATAATTTACATATTTTTTATGTACACTTTTTTTTTTTTAATCACGTGTATGACACACGCTCCTGTGCATTAAAAATCATAGCAGAATCTCCGTAAATAGATTTTAGGTGGTTATATTATGTTCATAAGACACATATAAACCTAAAGACAATATCTATATAGACTACTTAAATTTAACTATCCGTCCTTATTTGAGCCAATCTAATGAAACATAATTGGAGACAGCTAGAAATATAAATGAGCTATAAGTAGCCCTACACATTCATAGGGGTCCGTTCAGTGTTTTTTTGAAGTAGAGTACAGCAACAATAATTTGGCCTTGAGTTTTGAATAGAGAAAAAAAGTAGGAGAAAATAGATACTTTCAGAATAAAGGCTGCAAACACAGAGCCAGACTTGAATGCATTCTACAAATTAGACTGGATGGCAATTAGGGGATACTTGTAATAGAAATTATGCATAAAAAGACTTTACATTTCTGGGAATCACACAATCCAAATAAGCCTAATGCGCAGGTTGGAACTCTTGCCCAAAATATTTCACAAATATCTAACATTCATCTGTGCATAGATCTAAATTTCCCACATAAAATCAACAGGCAGGTTTCATCGGCGAAGCATCAGATTGTTTCAGAACACCTGGGCAACTCTACAGATGTGTTATTGAGAGCTTCTTATTTCTGACTGTCATATTTCATAGCTCAAACTAGTGAATAGGCACCTGAGCTAGGTAAGCTCAATAGCTTCTCTTTAAAGTGCTAGATGCGGGCTCGTCAACACACAGAACGAACTTATTGGTGGTTTAATGTGGCATGCCTCGATATAGAGTTGACACCCATTCCGGCATGCCATTAAAAAGCTGAACAACAGCTTCGAAGAATTAAAAAATATCTGAAAAAGTGATTTTCTGTATTATCAAGACTACTGTTATTGGAGAATTTCTACCCCCTAATATAGAGCAGTTTAACACCATAATACAGAGCAGAGAGTCCAAAAGTTTAATATATGCAAAGAGAACTAGAGTATGACCTCCACGGAGTTTGTTAGGTTGAAAACCCCCTACCCAGTCAGCTAATGTGGCTCTAGATTCCATAATTGATTAATCTCAGAATGATTTAGGGCTGCTTTGGCCGTCATATGAACCATAGGTAAAATAAATCATTTTCATAAACAAACGTTGGCAAGTTTCACCATTCCCAAAAGAAATTTAATAGAATCTCCATCATCTAAGTTCTTTCTGCCACATCAAAAGCATATCAAGGAATGACCAGAAAGAGTTCACTTGTCTTAATAAGTACCATTCATCCGCACCATAGCCAGCTGATCATCCCTGAAGGGAATGACTGGAAGCTGAGACCAGTATACTCTGGGGGTAAGTGGTATTGGCACTGTGCCTACACCCCACTTGTAACCACCCACAACCTAGGCACAACTGTGTCTGTTGTCTTTGTGAGAGCAATGCTGACTGGAAGGCCTGGCGATAGGGCTACCCTATGTCTATAGCCCCCTGCGTCTAGCTTGGGCATGCCCGTTGGATTCTGGAGAAAGGGGCGTAATGCTCAATGCTTTCCTGAGAAATAGTCGTTCACAATTGACTCCAAAGACAGGGCCACTAAGCTCAGCCTCTAGACTTAGAAACAACTGTGCACGGTTGATGACCATGCCAAACGGGCTATGGAAGGGCACTTGCAGGACAAAAAACAGGTGCTGAAGGCAAAGCCTAGTAGCCAAAGCAACAAACGAAGACCAGTAGGCTCGGAGAGCAGAGAAGCAGAACACAATGTTCGTGCAAAATATAAACATATACAGCACTGGTTTTCTAATGTTCAGCAAGAACAATAAGGTAGACCAACCTTGATGAAACACACTGGAAGATGAGCAGGGCATTTTACAGCTCAAAGTAGATAACTCTTGTATCCAAAGTTCCCAGATTGAATATGAAGCCTTCGTTTCTATACCCTTTCAGGTCTATCTGAGACGTTTGGCTTCTTTAAAATCCAGCTCTTTCACATCTTCTGACAAGGTCAATATTAATGGCAATGGATAGTGACTTTTTGTATTTGTTGCATTAATTTCTCGATGGTCAATGCTTGGTGGTATGTCTCCTCATTGCGTCTTCACTAAAATAAGACATGCTCTAGCTTGTGATTGAGACAATTATGAATTAATTTCCTAGACTGGAGAATTGATTGGAACATCTTGAAGTATGGAGTAAATTGAATGGAGAAAGTGTAGCAAGTAGTACAAAGACTCCAGGGTTATTGTACTTGTTACAAATGAGGTTTCTAGTTGGCAGTGGTTTGCACCCTGTCTGAGTAAGGACCTTCATTCTAGTCAGAGTAAGGGAGTCACACTGCTAAGATAAACCCTTTTCACTCCTTGGTAGTTTGGCACAAGAAGTCATGCATATCTGAGAGGTAATAAGTAAAGTATTTACACACACACTCACACACCCACACACACACACACACAACACACACACAGTAACACAGTGAAAACACTACAAAAGGACTCCACACCAGTTTAGAAAAATACCCAATATTTATCTAGATAAAACAAGACCAAAATGACAAACATCCAACATACACAAGCAAAGGTATGGGCTATCACGACTTCTTGACAGAGTCATTTTGAACAGTCCAATGTCACTTGTGAGGGAGTGCTGGCCAGTCACAGAGTCGCACTGACCCCAAGTACTGTACCTAAGGAAGCTAGAGGAAACACAAAAGGTGCACGTAGTCGTTCAGGTGTCACTGGAGCTGGTGTGGCATTGGTTCCTTACTGCTACCGGGGAGGTAAAGCATTGGTTCCTCACTGCTAGGCAGTGGAGATGAGGCATCAGTTCCTTATGGTTGCTGGGGTGGTGACGTGGTGTTGGTGACGAATCCAGCAGGTCAAGATGCCAGGCGTCAACTTCGCAGTGTCGCGATCACACCATATGGCCAGAGGTGCTGCGTGAAGTCGGAGCCAGGTGCCATAAATGTTGGTGACACTGTGCTCTGGAATCACATGTGGCAGGACTTCCGATGCACAGCAGCGTAGTCAGACTTGCAGCATCGGTCATTGCACTCAGTGGGAACCATAGTTCTGGTGCAGACAGGGGCATGGAGTCTGACAGCGGTGCCAGTTCCAAAGTCGGTCTGGAGTATATTTGCTTGGTTTCTTCTTGGTTACACTAGAACTCACTCCCAAGGGCCCAGGAGCTGGATTTGCATCACTTGGCAAGTCAGGGCTCTCAGCAAGAGAGCACAGGTGCCGGCAGTCAAAGTCTTTGATGTCCCTGAGTTTTCTTAACAAGAGGCAAGCTCAGTTCAAGCACTGAAGAACCTTTGGAATCAGGATGTCAAAAGCAAAGTCCATTCCTTTCACTCCCAGAACAGAAGTAGCAAGCAGCAGGCCAGCACAGCAAAGCAACATGAAGAGTGGCAGTCCCTTCTACAGCATCCAGCTCGTCTTCCTGGCAGAATGTCCTCAGTCCAGAAGAATTCTAACTTTGTGGGGTCAGAGGCCCAATACTTATATCAGTTTCTGCAATTGAAGTAGGCAAACTTGAAATAAAAAGTCGTTGTAGTGCGCAAGACCCTGCAGTTCCTGCCCTGGCCCCAGAAACACTCTAGGGGGTTGGAGACTGTTTGTGTAAGGACAGGCACAGCCCAGTTCAGATGCAAGTGTCAGCTCCTTCCATCAGTTTAGCTCTGTAAGACCCATCAGAATATATTGGATACACCTCAGCTCCCATTGTTTGACTGTATAGAGTAAATTCACAACAAACCCAACTATCATCCTAACCAAGACATGTATTCCACAGATAGGAAGAGGCACAGAAACGTTAGGCAAGGAAATTCCCACTTTCCAAAGGTGGCATTTCCAAACTTACAATTAAAGATGTATTTTTAAATTGGGAATTCAGAGACCCCAAACTCCAAATTTCCATCTGCTCCTAATGGGAAATTACACTTAAAAGATATTTAAAGATAGTCCCCATTTTACCCTGTAGGAGAGATAGGCCTTGCAATATTGAAAAACAAATTTAGTAGTATTTCACTATGAGGACATTTAAAACACACCAGTACATGTCCTAACTTTTAAATACACTGCCCCCTCCCCATGAAGCTGCCTTGGGCCTACTTTAGAGGTGACGTACATGTAGTAAAAGGGAAGGTTTGGGCCTGGCAAGTTGGTGCACTTGCCAAGTCTAAATGGCAGTCTAGATCTGCACACACAGACACTGCAGTGGCAGGTCTGAAACATATTTACAGGGCTACTCATGTGGGTGGCACAATCAGTGCTGAAGGTCCAGCAGTAGTACTTGATTTACAGGCCTTGGGCATACATAGCGCACTTTAATTGGGGCATACTAGTAAATTAACCAGTCAGCAGTGGTAGAATGACCACAGTCCTAAAGCCAGCAAAAGCAAAATTCAGCACAGCATCAAAACAGGATGTCAGAAGCACAAATATTGGGGATAACCCTGCAAGGGTCATTTCCAACAGTAGGCTTCACCCAATGAACAAAGTATCTTAAATCCAGGCTGCAGAGCGTTTTCGTGGACCCAAGTTAAAGATGTGTTGTGCAGCCGAAGTAATACCTTGGTTCAGAGATGCAGCAATGCTGCTGTGCGCAGTCCTGTTGCATGGACATCAAGGATCCTAACAATGGGGCTTGCGATGCGAAGGCCGGTGTTGAGGATGTGCTGCGCAGCTGAGGCAATTCATCAGTTCTGATGAGCAGTGAGGCTGTGATGCAGAGCTTTAGCATCGTTGTTGAGGCTACCATCAACATGCAATGCGAGGACCTGCTCTAGAGAAGCATTGTGCAGTGGCGATTCCAAAGGTGATGCGTCGAGTCAGCGATGCGGGCTGCGGCAGCAATGTGAGTCTTCTGATACTGGTCTGAGCCATGCAGCAATGGCGATTCGTCAGTTCTGCTTGAGGATGCGCTGCTCCACCAAGAAGATGCATTGGTTTTGCTCAGGGATGCGGTGCTCAGCAGAGATGATAAGTCGGATCCGCTAGGAAAGCAACTTAAGCCCACTTTCACGGGTCCAGAACTGAGGTGGCACCACTTGGCAGGATAGACTCACAGATGGCAGAGTCCAGGTGCAGAAGCAGTGTGGTTAGAATTCCTTTGTTTCCCTGAGATGTCAGATCAGGAGGCCAGCCATCCAGCCCTTGCAGTCACTCTGGATTCTAGGTTGTGGAGATGCAGGTCCAGTCATTCTCACTCCCAGACAAGTGTGCAGCACTCACAGGTCAGCACTGCAAAGCAGAAGTCCAGCAGAGTGGCAGTCATTCAGCAGTAAAGCTGTCCTTCTTCCTGGCAGAGAATCCACAGGTCCAGAAGTGTACTAAAGTGGTGGTGTTAGAGGTGCAGTTCTGGTACCCACTGGTGCCTTTGAGGGAGACTTCAAAGACATGCTTTTGACGTGGACAGGTGTCTGGCCCTTCCTGCCCCAGCTCCAGACTAACTACAGGGGGGTCTGCAGCCCTTTGTGTGTGGACAGGACTCAGCCCATTCAGGTGTATGTGAGGCTGTGTACAGCTCCTCCCTCCCATCCTGCCCAGGATGGCCCATCGAGGCTGAATAAGTCACACCTAAGCTCTCATTGTGTGAAGCTGTCTAGGGAGAATACACAGAACTCCACTGTCACCCACCCAAAATAGGTGATCAGAAACGGACTGCAGGCTCCAAATTGCTAAGGCAGGAAAATGCCATCTTTCTCAGAGTGGCATTTTCAGAATTGCAATTTTAAATCCAAATTCACCATCAATTAGGATTTTAAATTGTGATTCCTGAGACACGAAACTTAGGGGGTGGGGATTATCTCTTCCTATTTGGAAATTACACTTATAAGGTGTAATACGGTAACTCCAATGCTATCCAGTGGGGGAGATAGGCCTTGCAGTAGTGAAAAACAAATGTAGGAGTTTTTTCACTACTAGGACACGTAAAACTTCAACATGCATGCCAATTGTTTAAATACATTGCAAGCTGCCCTTAGGACTGTGTAGGGCCTATCCAATGGGTGACCTATATGTACTAAAAAGGAAGGTTTACCCTGCCAGGTCGATATGGTAGTTTAAAACTGCACACAGGCTCTGCAGTGACAGACCTGAGACATGTTTAAAGGGTTACTTAAGTGACTGGCACAATCAGTGCTGCATGCACATTGGTAGCATTACATTTACAGGCCCGTGCACTTTACTAGGAACTTATAAGTAAATTAAATATGCAAATTCGGTATATACCGATTTTCCATGTTTTAGGGAAAGAGGCAAGCCCTTTAGCACTGGTTAGAAGTAGTAAAGTGTGCAGAATCGTAAGGCCAGCAAAAACGAAGTCAGCAAAAACAGGAGGTTGAAGGCAAAAATGTTGTGGAAACCATGCCAAGGATGCCAGGTATAACAACCATGATTAAACCTAAGGTCCGTCCACTTTTAAATTTGATGGGCAGGCCATTATCTTGGCAGTATGTATACTCAATTGCCATTGTGACAGAGCATACATAGCACCAAGATATAAATCAGGCCCATTTAGTTATTTAGTTGTTAACAGTGTAAGTTCTTTCTTAAGTCTCCATGCAATCTCTATGATAACATTTATTTAGTTGAATTGCTGCTTTTTCTATTGACATAATTGACGTAATCATCGTAGAGACATCTATTTCCATCTTTTAGTCTCTCTGTACTCAGTATGATGTTATTTTTCTGCTATTAGGTTAAATAAAGTCAATTGTTGTCATATAATTTCTACAACAACTGTAACGTTATTTGTGTATATCGAATATTTTATCCGGGTGACGCAGGCAGGCGTGTGATATTCATTCATGTTTTGTATTATTAATACAAATCTTCACTATTTGCTTCTGGGTGCTAGAGAATTTTCATACATACCTTTGGACCAAAAAAGATATCATGCATGACTTTGGTGAGTGTTTGTCCCTGCCTAGTGGTCATCATTGCAAGTTCTGTAGGTTTTGACTTCTGTCTCAGTCCACATGACAATCGTGCATTTGCGTTGAGGGCTCCCTTTATTACATATTGCCTCCCAGAGCAGAGTTCTGTGGTCTGTAAAAACAAAACATGTGCAGCCTTCTTTCAACTGAGCATGTGATCTGTCAACTCTCTGAGCTACGGAGGACTGACAGTAGTGAAAGCAAAAATATTTTAGAGCAGTACTGTCCTTTTTACTTGTGTTCGGCCTGGTTGAGTTGACTACTGTCCTCTCTTGTATTTTCATTAAAATGTATTTGGTTTGTTTGTCCCATGAAAAGGAGGGGCACATATACAATCTTTACAAACATATACATGCCTTCTTGTTGCGCTACCTTGTGTCAAAAGAAAAGGGCTGGAATGGCCTGTATCTACAAAATACAGTGCATTCCTGTAATTTTCCCCTGCGCTGGCACATAGTGGGCTGCCATGCGCCAACACAGACACCCTTGCACCATGGTGCAAGGGTGTCTACATTTAGAGGATGAATGTTTTTGTGCAGGAAGGGACACCTTCCTGCACAAAAACAATCACAAGAGGTGTTTTCCACACATTGAAAAAGGAAAAACAAGGAGAAATAAAGGATTTCTCCTCATTTTGCCCTGTAGGATTTTGACGCATTCTCAGGTTCACAAAATCTTGTAAATCTGGAAATGCCTCAAAATCCATGGTTGTTGCGTGGAAACACCGACAGCAACACCCCTGGAACGCCTCTTTGGTGCAATGCAGCGACTTGCACTGTATTGCCTTACTTCATATCTACAAGCCTTGAAAAGCCACACAAAGTGGCTTTGCTTGGCCTTATAGATATGGACCTACAGCCTGTGCCATTTGTGCATAACAAAAAGGGACTCACTGGTGGTGCAAGCCACTTGTAAATATGTCCCTGAGTCCTTTGCTCCATTCATGCAGGATATTGATGACACAACATATGTGCTACGTCTGTGTGTAAAGGTTGTGCATGGAGTGCGTCTATTATATGTGGCTGTAGCTACTCAGCAATCCATTTTGATTCCCGTAACTCAAGTGGTACCCAATTAGGAGGGTGGAAAGAGTGCTACATAGCATTGTGTATTTCAGGGCTCCTTCAGGATATTCTAGCAATTTCTTGTAGTGGGTCATCTTTAAGGCATGGAGAACAGGAGACAAAAAGTACCTTAGAAACTCAAGGAAATTCCCATCCTTGCCTGTCCCATTGTCCACTTGAAGGATTACCCCTCAGACGTTAATAGATAATAAAGTGGGGCAATCTCTCCCTCTTTTGCGCTCTTGTTTTGGGCTCTGCTGACAGCAAACTCCCAACTCAACCACACCTTCCTGATCACAACTGAAGACAAATACCATGGATGATCCAGTCTGGGAAGAATGAGCAAAATGCAGAAACTGACCAATGCAGGCCCAAGAGCTGACTATTATATATTTTTATACAAAGGTGTGATGAAAACTTCCAGCCGTGTGCCACGATTTCTGTACCACAATGTGGAGTCCCACACTGGTTTTATCTAAGAAACTATTTTGTGCTCCAGGCTTTTAGTATTAATCATCAAGTCTGTTTTGCCAGCTCTTTTGTCAGCTCTTTTGAGACCAAAAACCTTGGGAGTTAGAAAGCCTGCCAGGAGAAGCTGTCTTGGGGCCTGCCTTGAAGGAAGAAGATGACTTACTGCGTAGGAAGGGAATTTAAGGTGATCTTTCACAAGGAAGATGCTGTCTAGAAGAGGAAAATAGTGAAGGTGCTGGCACTGCAACAAACTGAAACTGCAGCAGCAATTTGGAGAAGACCTCACTCAAGCAAGGTCTGGTCTAGGTGGATTGGTATCCAAGAAGAGCATGATGAGAATCTGGAGAGTCTGTGATTGTGACGCACTCCTGAAGAAGAGCTGAAAGCTTTGCAGACTGTCCACCTGAAGAATATTATGATCTAAATGTGTGAAGTGCAGAAGGCATTGTGGTCGACTTCTGCCAAGGAGGAAGGCATCCTGTGTCAATAGAGAGTACTTTATTCAACATCAACTGTGACTGGGGGTGGCCTTCTAGCTGTGTTTGGGTTGAGGGATTGTGTATTTGCCAGAGGAAGATCCAGTGTAGCAACACCCTCCAGACTGTGAATTCAGCACAGCCAATTCACCTCCAGTACTGGGACCACAGCAATATTGACTGGCCTGAGGCAAAGACCAGGTAATCCCAGCTTGGTGAGATATGCACAGAAGCACACCACCTTGAGTGGCACTGCTCCCACCAATCACCAGTGCTGATTAGTCTTTCACTTCACAAACACCACTGTAGGAAAGTACCATCTCTCTTGGCATGTTACCTCCATTTTTACATGTATGTCAGTATGTTTTTGCCTGTCTCACTGGGATCCTGCTAGCCAGGACCACAGTGCTCATAGTTTGTGTCCTAAATGTGTATGCCTGTGTAGTGCCTAACTGAGGTTCTGATTAGCAGATCTTCAGTGACACAGTGCTCATGCTCTCTATGCCTTTAAATTTATCGCTATAGGCTAGTGTCTATATTTACCAATGGCAATTGGCATACTGGACCCCCCCCCCTTATAAGTCCCTAGTATATGGTACCTAGGTACCAAGGGCATTGGGGTTTCAATAGATCCATATGGGCTGCAGCATTTCTTTTGCCACCCATAGGGAGGTCAGACAAACCCTTACACAGGACTGCCACTGCAGCCTGCGTGAAATAACGCACACAGTTTTTCACAGCCATTTTCACTGCACTTAAGTAACTTATAAGTCACCTATATTTCTAACCTTCACTTGCTGAAGGTTAGGTGCAAAGTTATTAAGTGTGAGGGCACCCTTGCACTAGCAAACGTGCTCCCACATAGTTCAGGGCCATTTTCCCCGGACTTTCTGAGTGCGGGGACACCATTACACGTGTGCACTACATATAGGTCAATACCTATATGTATCTTCACAATGGTAACTTCGAATATGGCCATGTAACATGTCTAAGATCATGGAATTGTCCCCCCATTCCAAATCTGGTATTGGGGAGCCAATTCCATGCATCCTGGGGTCTCCACTATGCACCCCTAGTACTGCCAAACCAGCTCTCCGGTGTTTTTCCTGCAGCTACAGTTGCTGTCACCCCACAGACAGAGTTCTGCCCTCCTGGGGTCTGAGCAGCTCAGTCTCAGGAAGGCAGGACAATAGATTTCCTTTGGGAAGAGGGCGTTACACCCTCTCCCTTTGGAAATAGGTGTTAAAGGCTGGGGAGGGGTAACCTCTCCCAGCCTCTGGAAATGCTTTGAAGGGCACAGATGGTGTCCTTCTTGCATAAGCCAGTCTACACCGGTTTAGGGAACCCCCAGTCCCTGCTCTGGCGTGAAACTGGACAAAGGAAAGGGGAGTGGCCACTCACCTGTCCATCACCACCCCATGGGTGGTGCCCAGATCTCCTCAGTGTGTCTCAGACCTCTGCCATCTTGTTTTTAGAGGTGTGGGGGCACTCTGGAGGCCTCTGAGTGGCCAGTGCCAGCAGGTGACGTCAGAGACTCCTCCTGATAGGTGCATACCTGACTAGGTAGCCAATCCTCCTCTGAGTGCTATTTAGGGTCTCTCCAGTGGGCTTCCCGTCAGATTTCGACTTGCAAGAATCCATCAGCACTCCTCTGCACTTCTCTGACTTCTGCCAAGGATTGACCACTGACTACTCCAGGACGCCTACAAAACTGCAACAAAGTAGCCAGAAGACTACCAGTGACATTGTAGCGCCTAATCCTGCAGGCTTTCTCGACTGTTTCCTGGTGGTGCATGCTCTGGGGGCTTCCTGCCTTCACCCCACACTGGAAACCACAAAGAAATCTCCTGTGGCTCGACTGAATCTTCCCCCTGTTCCAGCAGGCACCAAACTTCAGCTTCACTGGTACTCTGGGTCCCCTCTTATCCTGACGAGCGTGGCCCCTGGAACACAGGTGGTGGACCCAAGTGACCCAGACTGCCCAGAGGTCCAACTGTCCGAATTTGGAGGAGGTAAGTCCTTACTTCCCCTCCCAGACAGTAATCCTGTGCACCAAGTGATCTGCACGTACCATGTGATTCTGCGCACATTTCTAAGAAATCCTGGATGGACAGCCAGGCCTAGGTCCCTAGCACTCTGTCCTGCGATGCTCCGCTCCCTGAGTTGACCTCCTGTGTCGTGGGACCGCTCTTTGCCGTGTTGAGACGACCGCCGTGTTCAGTCTTCTTGAACCCGTGTTCAAGGACTTCTGCGGGTGCTTCCCTTCTTTCCCTGGGCTCTCTGCTTTGCTGAGGGCCCCTTCTGTCTCCTCTCTTGATTGGCGACATCCTGGTCCTTCCTGGGCAGCACCCTTTTTCTCCAACCATGACTCTTGCAGGTAGCAAGGCTTGTTTGCGGTATTTTGTCAAGGAAACAACTATGTGTCCTCCAGCAGGCCGTGGGACATTTTCTGCACAAAGCAAAACCTCCTACCTCCTTTCGTTGGTGCAAAACCAGTATCTTCTTCCAACCGGAGGCAGCCATTTTGCACCTTCATCCGGGGTTTAGTGGGCTCCTGCCCCCCCTGGACACTTTAGCGACTCTTGGACTTGGTCCCCTTCCTTTGCAGGTCTTTAGGTCAAGGAATCCGTCTTCAGTGCTTTGCAGTCTGTTGTGGTCCTTGCATAATCCTTAATCACGACTTTAGTGTGTTTTGGGAGAAATAGTAGTTCTTTACTCCTACTTTCCAGGGTCCTGGGGTGGGGTCTCCTTTACCCCCTTAGTGTTTTCTCACACTCCCAGCGACCCTCTACACACTACAGTTGCCTAGGTGTGCATTCGTGGTTCGCATTCCACTTACTTAGTATATGGTTTGTGTTGCCCCTAGGCCTATTGCATCCTATTGTGTTTTACAGTGTTTGCACTACTTTCTGACTGTTTTACTTACCTCGTTTGGTTATTTGTGTATATTTTGTGTGTGTTACTTACCTCCTAAGGGAGTATAGCCACTGAGATATTTTTGGCACATTGTCACTAAAATAAAGTACCTTTATTTTTAATAACTATGAGTATTGTTTTTCTTATGATATAGTACCTACATGATATAAGTGGTATTGCATGAGCTTTGCATGTCTCCTAGTTCAGCCTTGGCTGCTCTGCTATAGCTACCTCTATCAGCCTAAGCTGCTAGAACACTACTACACTCTACTAATAAGGAATAACTGGACCTGGTATAAGGTCTAAGTACCATTGGTACCCACTACAAACCAGGCTAGGCTCCTACAGCCACCAAGGGCATAGAAGGTACTGTGCAATTGTGACTCCCATAAGGAGGGAACCTAATGCTCCACTAAGACTGGACTCCTAGGGAAGGGGGTAGCAAGCTTGTTGCTTGGGAGGGCAGGCCTGAAACAGTTCCCTGGGAGACTGCAGGGAGACCAACTACTGGAACAGTTCCCCTGGTATTTCCCCAAAGGACCAATGAATCATTTGCACATAAAGTAACAGAACTGAACCTTTCCAAGTAGATGCCAAACTCTTCTTTATAAGCACTGGCTGGACATTTATTTATTGATTCATACTTGATGGCCTATTAAGTTTTTAGAGTCTAAACTCACACTAGCGCTCTCTGTAAGCTTTAGACTGTTCTACTTCGCGTCCCTGTGGGCCAAGTGCTGAACAGTGTGTTCTTGTTGTTCTGTTTAAGGGCTCAGTAGAAAGGGTAAGCCCTAGGACACCAACGGTAAAAGGCGTTGATTGTTAAAATCCAAGCTCATTAACCCCGTTTGCCCTTGGCCTCCGGAAAATGTTTCCACTATACCCTTTGTGCATGTCATAGTGGGTTGCGTCTCAAACCCTCTCCTGTTAAACGGGACAGTTGGGCTGGTTCCTAGATGTATGGGTAACAGCCATATCAATATTGCTCATTAAAATTCAAGGTAGCTTGTGAGTTTTCATAGTTACTCCGAGAGGGTGATCCAGATCTTAGTGAGCTCCACCAAATATGGGGCTAAATGTGTTAGAGTTTTATGTGACATCAGGTGACAGGCTTTGATAAGTTAACTGAGGGAGTTATGGTTGTGTTGCTCTGTTCAGTGGCAACTTTCAGTATTTTTTAGGTTTTAAATCGACACCATAGTCCCTTCAATAGCTTAGGGTAATGTCTTTCTTTTTTTAAATAACTCTTCTATTCAGAGCACCATAACGTTTCCTGACAAAGTATTTTTCATTCAAATTTAATGCAGACGTTTGTTTCCTCAGAGTTTGGGAAGGCGGGGAGGTGTGCATGAATGGGCACATTGTTGGCTCCCTGTTGGCTCCCTGACCTTCTCACATGCACTGCGTTCAATCACTGGTTACAGCAGTAGTAGCATGCACCCCCAATTCCTAAGGCATTACTGGAGTGCAAGAAACAAGATTGAATGATCCAAGGGTAAAAGACTGGGGAAAAATAAGAAACTATATTAAGAGCCACTGTTTGCAGTCTCTCCATCTATTGAGGATGAAGGAGACAACACACCGTAACTTTTTTGGTCCACAGGTGAACCTTGGCACTGCCATATTCAGACATTTGGTTTAAGGAAAGCATTCCTATGGGGGGCTTCATGTGGGTGCTATTTATTGCTGATTTGTGGGTCACAGTCCTGGATTCTCTTAGTAACTGAAGGTTGCTGAGTATGCTGAAAGACAACAAACCAGGTAAGTAACTGATTCACTGGAGGCTAACCTCTGGCACAGCATTTACCTGATCTATGATTAAACATTATTTTCTATAAACACTCTTGAAGTATCTTATGGCACCAAATGTAGTTAAAATGCCTGTCCATTCTTGATAAACGATGTCAAAAAAAGATATTGAGGATAATTATGGTACAATCTAGCTGTAGGCCTATAATTTGTTCTTGTTAAAACTATATATTGCATTCAATTCTTTGAAGAACGAGCTTTGGGTATAAACTGGTAGAACTCTAAATAAATATATGTATCTCTGAAAATGGTAATTGTGACCAGATTAATGCAACCAGAGTGCATTTGCTTTACATATGCCTTAGTTTAGATAGGAATTATATTTAACCCGCAATTGCTTGATTCAGTTTGGTAATTTGTGTTGTATATACATTGGTACAAGCTACAGGACTGTAGCTGCAATAAGTCAGCTTGTACCAAGGTATATACAAAAAAAGTGACAACATTGAATCAAGCAATTGCAGGTAAGTTTAATTCCTGTCAAATGAAGGCATTTGTTGTTGCATATGAAAACGCAGAGTAACTTTGCATTTGCTTGATTATTCAGCAAAGCTTTACATATGCCTTAATTTAGATGGCAATTGTCCATTTTTTGTGCCCAGATCACTACAAAGGATTCCCTTTCTATGGAACTCCACTTCGGTCCCCAGGGAAATACTACTGAGCAAAGCTACAGGCTGTACCAGGCCCTCTTCACTTATCTGTGAGGGCACAGCCTCTATGCCACGCTCTAAGGTGTCCATTTGGACAATTAATTTGTTGGACAAGTCCAGGGCCTTGAACACTGGTGCTTTGCACATGGCCTCCTTCAGCGTGTCAAAAGCATTCTGGCATGTGTTTGTCCACATCACCTGGTGTGTCTGCTTCTTGGAAGTCAGATCTTTCGAGGCGGCAACAATGGTGCCATGCCCCTTCACAAATCTTCTGTAACAACCAGTCTGGCCTAAGAAGGCCCTCACTTCTGTCTGGGTCTTTTGGGGGGTTCCCAAAACAGCTAGGTTTCAATCTTGGCCTTGAGGGGCTGCACTTTGCCTCCTCCCACTTGGTGACCCAAGGAGACGACTGAAACCAGTACTATCTGGCACATACTAGCCTTGATAGTTAGTGTGCCCTCTACAGAGTCTGAAGTAATTCTCTGAGGCACAAATAGTCCTCTCAGCTCGAACCTAAGATCGCAATGTCATCTAGATAGAAGGCACTGAAGTTCTCTAAACCAGTCAGAGCCTGGTTTACCAACCCCTGGAAAGTGGCAGGGGCGTTCTTTAAACCAAAGGGCATTATCCTGAACTGAAGTGCCCTTCTAGGGTAAAGAACTTAAGGCCAGATGTAGCAACTTCTGCATTTGCGATTCGGAAATTGCGAGTCTGTGCGACTCGCAATTTCCTAATTGCAAATGCGGATGCAGAACGGTGTCTCAGACACCGTCTGCGACTCGCTATGGGGTCGCAAAGACCCACCTCATAAATATTAATGAGGAGGGTCGCATTTTGCGACCCCATAGCGAGTCCCTGCACTCACAGGGATGGTGGCCTGCTGAAGTCAGCAGACCTCCATGTCTGTGACTGCTTTTTAAATAAAGCAGTTTTTATTTTATTTTGCAGCCCGTTTTCCTTAAAGGAAAACGAGTTGCAAAATAAAAAAAATAATGAAACCATTTGGTTTCGTTTTTTCAGAGTAGGCAGTGGTCCATTGGACCACTGCCTGCTCTGAAAAATACCTTTTGGGCAACATTAACAAAGGGGAAGGGGTCCCCTGGGGACCCCTTCCCTTTTGCGAATGAGTTACCACCAGTGTGACACTGGTGGTAACTGTGAATTGCTTTGCGACCTCATTCGCGGTCACAAAGCAATTCTGCATTGCGATGCGAGTCACAAATATGGAAGGGGACACCCCTTCCTATTTGCGAGTCGCATTCACAATTTGAGAGTCGGTACTGACTCGCAAATTGTGAATGTGCATCGCAGAAGGCTGTTTGCATGGCGCAAACTGCGATTTTCGCAGTTTGCACCATGCAAACAGCTTACTACATCTGCCCCTTAGACCTCTCTTTAGCACCCCTCGGTCAAGGCAATATGCCAGAACCCAGATGTTAATTCTTTTTGCAGCTCCTATCTGATTTATGAGCTCATCATCTCTGGGGAGGGGTTGTGTCAGTCTTGGTGACCACTCTGGGCCCCCGGTAATCCACCCAGAACCTAAGTTCTGGAGTGGCACCTGGATGGACAGCCTTGGGGACTAACACTACTGGGCTGGATCAAGTGCTGTTTGAGGGCTCAATAACCCCTAACTACAGTATTTTGGAGACCTTCTCCTTGATGCTGGCCCTCCGCTTATCAGACAACTGGTAGATTGTACTCTTCACTGGTGTGCTGTCCCTAGTGTCAATATCATGGGTGCACCATGCTACTGAGTCCTGGGGTGAGGGAGAATAAAGTGCCAGACTGTCCCAACAACTGATGGCAGTCCGTCTATTGCTCTGGGACCACTGTAGGGGATAGGCTGACAAACTCCACTGGCCTATCCTGCCCCTTGGAGAAAAGTAGGTCAGGGAGAGGTTCACGGTCCTCTTCCACCCCATCATCTGAGATGAGGAGCATGGTTAACTATGACCTCTAGAACTGGAGTTTGAGGCAACTGACATGTAAAACCCTTAAACGGTTCCTGGGAGTCTTGCGATCCACCTTATAAAGGCCCAGACCAACAGTCTCGCAGAGCCCCAGGCTTCACAGGCTTCATCATCCACACTCTTTGATCAGGCTGAAACTTGACCAGAGTGACCTTCTGGTTGTACCACTGTTTTAAGACCTCCTGGCTGGCTTCTAGATTCACCTTAGCTTGCTTCCAGAAGCACTTAATCTGGATAGAGAGTGCCAGAATGTAGCTGACCATATCCTAGGCGGCCTTCTTGGGACCTTACTTCTACCCTCCTTTACCAGACTGAGTAGTCCTCGATCTGGATGTCCGTATAGAAGCTTAAAGGGGCTGAAGCCATCCTCCTTTTGGGGCACTTTCTGGTAGGCAAACAGCAGGCATGGCAAGAGGATGTCCCACTTCTGCATCAAGGGCTCTGACATGGCCATGATCATGCCTTTGAGGGTCTTATTGAGCCTCTCATAAAGCACATTGGTTTGTTGGTGTAAGGAGTGGGGAATTTGTAGGTTACCCCACACTCCTTCAACATGGCCTTCATATATGCTGACATGAAGTTGGTACCATAGTCCAGGGGCGCTAAAGAGCCCTGCAGCAAGGTGACAGCTCTTTAGTGGGCTTTGCCTGCTGATGTCAGAATCCAGCAAACATCCGTGATCAGCAGACCTGATCAATGCCAGCTCTCGAAAGACTGAGGTCATGCCTCCTTTTCAGTCAACAAGCCCCCAAGATGCCTGAGGTGTCTCAACAGCACCAGCCTAGTTTACAGCCCACTCTGGGCCTTAGGCATGGACCATTCTCTGCAATTCCCCCAACAGCCCTTCCCTCAAACAACAACATCCTGAGCGCCTTTGGAGAGCTGGCCCTGCTGCCCTTTAACACCATGGCAGGCTTCGAGACACCATCCTCGCATGTGGTGATGCCGGACTGGGCATGGCCTTGGGCAGCCGGGAGCACCCTACCTGCTTTCAGCCCATGCTGGAGCCTACATTACCTGCCTCATTTAAAGGTCCTCTCCCACAATGGGCAGTGTGACATTTGGTGCTTGAGGGGGGCAGTGAGACAGGAGTTAAAGAAGCATCTTGATCCTCGTTGAAATCTAGTTGCTGACCTGCCCCAGGGATCCCTGGTGCGCAGCATTGAGACAGGGTGCGGATGCCTGACAATGTCTGGGGTAGTCCCAGTGGCTTCCTAGAGCGGCGGTGCCCCTGCCAAAGTGCCTACACTGAGATCAGGGCCCCCAGCCCTGGATGACGTTGCAGCTATAAAAATGCATTGAGTGAAAAGCACCCTGCGTGACATCCCCTGGACATCACGGCTCTCAGTAGGCGCCTTCCTTTTCGCTCTGACTATACCTTTGGGACACTGCATCACTTGCTCTGCCTTGTCATGGAGGTCCACCCTGCACATCTTACCATCTGGAGCGCGCCCTGCTGAGCCACAATTTGGAGCCCTGCACTACTCCACTGCTCGATATAGCCTCACACCTAGCTAGGCTGCTACCTCCTCACTTGACTGCTGACACTGTGGTCCTCCTGACAATGCTATCACACCAGCAAAAGACCTGCATTACTGCAAACCCTCTCACATCTTGGGCCTAGTCATGCCCCCTACTGAATGTTGCTGCTGTTGGGGAGAGGTGGGGCCCAGGTGGGGCTGCTGGAAATCTTATACCACCACAACTGATAGCTTGCTATCTCACAACCAGATCACAGTTGTGAACACTGGACATAATCCTGAAGAATCTTGTGCTACTCCTGCCGGAAGTCCTGGACCACAACTGCCTCCTTGTCTTACCCGCTGGACCCGCACATTCACCATCCACCCCTGACACCGGTCTACCACACATCCTACTACTCAGGAAAAAACAGGAAACATGACCAGCGCAAATCTAAACTGAGCTTTAAGGGCAAACATCAAATGCACCATTCTGAACAAGATAAGACTGCAGAGAGCCCCATAGACTGGCCCCATGAGGACTTCCTACAAGACAACGACCTAATCCTAGTGGACGTTAAAAACAGCCTGCATGCCATAGATTCAAAGCTTGCCCTACTAACCAGCCGTATCAACCATATGAAAGAGAGAGTTGACTAGCATGAAGACCGGTGGGACCACCTGGACCCTTGAGTGTCAGATGCGAATGATGCCAGGACTGCCCCCGGCAAGCACCTTCTACGCATGGATAAAGTTATTGAACTCATTAAACTCTAAAACAAAGACCATGAAGCACAATCCTAGCATAACAATCTCTGCATAACAGGAATCCCGGAGTTCATGGCCATCGTTAAAATGGAAGACTATGTAGCGACAATGCTCCGAACACTTTTTGAAGATGCTCTTTCCCTGGTGCCCCCACGCCCTCCTGCTCAACCCAAAATTGCTAGACTCCTTAATTACAAGGACAGGAATGCGGTCCTCTGGCTTGCCTGCGAGCTCCACTCTGTCCAATATCAGGGAAACATGGTTTCTTTCTACGTCCACGAAGCATCATAATGATAACTGTCTCATTATTAAGTCTGTTTACATCTCTGACCTTAACAACAGTGCAGTGCCTCTGACATAGTAACAATCTGTGTTGCAGTTCTCAGGGGCCTTTTTTAGTGCCCTAGGTACAGAGGGTGCCATTTACTAGGGACTTTCAGTGCCAACTAAAGGGTTTGCCAATTGGAAAAATGAGTGTGCAGTTTTGGGAGAAAGAGATCTGGCATTGAGGACCTGTTTAGCAGGTAACCTGTGCACTTTCAGTAAAAACTGCACCAGAAACCATGGAAAAAGTGGGGGTTAACCATGTCAAAAATAGGAACTGGTGCCACTTTTCCTGAACACAATTACTCAAAAGATACTCTTACATTACTAAATTATACAGCCCTTCGTAATCATGCACATTGTTACCTTCTAACCAGCCACCTAGTGTTCTCGCTGAGACGTTTACACATTCAACCTAGGATGACTATGTTTTTTTTTAGTCTTCCTGAATTTGATTCTGTACTCCTCAGGAATCAACCCAAATTCCTCAGTCAGGGTAGTCTTCATGAGATCATATGATGTTGCATCTGACCCATTCCGTGTAAGGAGTCTATCCCTACACTTTCCTGGGAACAGTTCCAAAAGGAGAGTTCCCCAGTGCTCTTTCTTAAGTCTTCTGGAAACACAGACCCTCTCATAGGCTGTGAACCATTTGGTGATATTATCACCCTCCCTTTGGGGATTTTAGGATCAAAGTATTCTACTATGTCCCTAGTCCCTAGTTATAATATTGCTGCCACTATTCATTGGTGCTAAACCCATTTAATTTCTTCCTTTCTCTATTTCTAGGATCCTGTCCTCCAAGGCAATTCTCCTAGCCAGTTACACTAAAAGCATCCCCTGTTTGGAGAGTCTATCTCTGGATTTGGTAGAACATGCACCATCCTATCTAGAGGGGTGTTTTCTGGGCCCTCCGGTGCAGGTTCTACCCATTCAATTTGAGGGGGATCGAGATCCACCTCTTACTCACTTTCTTGAGGTATCAGATCGGTGGCCTCCTCAGAAGTATTGGCCAGGTCATACATACTCTGCCAGAAACTACTGGAGTTGTGCACTGGTAGGGTGTGACCTGTTTTGCTTTACAGAGGTCCTTCAGATCTTTGTGTGAAAGCTGAAGGTAAGCACAATCATGTACTCTGAGGTACTCATTATTTTACCATAGTTGGGACCTTTTTGAGTAAGAAAAAATACTAGCACAGCTTTTGTAGTCCTAACTACAGTAAGTTTTTAAAACACGATTAAGCTACAGGGCCCTAACAGTTACTCTTAGCAATTTGGAAAAATACCTAGCAAATGCAATGTTGTAGACCCCACTACTGTTCCACCAATGAGAGAAAGCTGGCTATCTATATGTTGCACTAAAATGAAGTAGACAGTGCAGAGAGTTCAGTGGATCCTCAAAGGAAACAGATAGGTCTAATGCTGTATTTGTGGTAGTATGGGCGGGCAGTTACGCTTATGAAGGAGTCGTGTTATGCATTTGTTGTACTCAAAGAGTCGGTAATTGTGACACACTCAAAGAATAAATCCAAGACTAAATTAAAAAATAATATTTGTTTTTATAAATGCTTTGAACCAAGGAACTTCATTATAAGGTAAGCAGTTTTTAAATTAAAAATACTTTTCAGTTTTGAACATCAACAGTGCAATTTTCAGAGTCTTCAGTGTTAATCTATGTGAGGAAAACAAGAATGAAGTAAGTACTTGACTAACAAATACTGTCTTTGGGGTTGTAGGTCAACACCAGGCAAGGTTCAAATCAGTACTAAGAGTGCACCTGCATTGGCACAGGGGCGGCCGGGTGCAGATGTCAAATTCAGGGATCTGGTGCCCAGTGTTAACCAAAAGAGACTGGGGGAGTGTAGATGGGCTGCTCACCGTTGAGTAAAGGGGTGTCAGGGGTCGATCTCCTGGGTTGAGGTAAGTACAATGGAGGCCACAAGACAGCAACAAACTTACAACCTGAGCATCACAGGGGTGGCCGAGTGCAGAGTGCCAACACAGCAATGGGGGTGCCCAATGTTAACCATTGGAGACTGGGGGTGACCAGAGATTTGTTGCTCACAGGTGAGTAAAGCGGTGTCAGGGGTTGATCTCCTGGGGCCGAGGCAAGCACCGTGGGGAGCACAAGGCAGCACCAAACTTACACCCTCATTCATAAAAGGGTGGCCGAAAGCAGAGTGCCAGCACAGTGTCAGGCACCCAATGCAAGTCAATGGGAGGTCAGTTTTTTTTTTAAAGCTGCAGGCTCGGCCCCGGATGCTTAATGAAGAAAATCCACAGATGCCCAGGTAAGTTTGGATGTTGAAGGACTCAGGTATACCATTGGTTCAGCTCCCCAAGGTCTAGGGGCTCCGGATGCAGGGTTTTCCTTTGATGTAAAAAAACAGCTTACTGGGCAGTTGGGGCCAGGGGGAGTCTTCAGATTGAGGCTACAGGCTTCGAGGCAGAGTCCAGCAGGGGTCCACCCATGGTGGATTTGGGATCAGAATTGCTAGGAAACCTTCACAGGATCCGTGGGCCACTCAAACTTGGGCCGTGGGCGTTGGGTGCAGAGGTGGGTCCGGGTACAGTTTCGCTGTTTCCCAGGGCAGAGTTCTTTTTCTTTAAAGTTTGTTTCTTCTTGAACAGATCTGCTGTTATCTGGAGTTCTTGGTCTTTATTGAAGGAAGGCAGTCCTCCCAAGGCTCTGGAGGTCGCTGGGCTGCAGGACAGGTCATCTTTTGGCGAGGGTCATTGAGGGCTGCAGATAGGCCGGTAGGGCTAGGTCCAAGTCAGTTGGTGTCTGCAGTCTTCTCTGCTGGTGTGACGCCCTAGTGTCCGGCTCTTCAGGAATCTGAGTTGTAGGGTTCAGAGGTGCCACCTAAATACTGAATTTAGGGCCATTAAAGGGGTTCCAAGTGGTAGCCAATGTGCTACTTACCTTTATGATGACTACACCCTTCTTATGACCACTTCCCTTGGGAAGTGGGCATAGCCCTAACTGTATTGGCCTAATTCCTTCCAAGCAAGATGCAAGAATTTAAAAAGTAGTGTCCACTTCAGCTCATCCACCTTAGAGGTGGGACTGGCATGAAGTGGGCTCTCCTCCTGATTTAACTAATTTTCCCGCCAGTCCTGCCACCAAATGTGAGGTCAGGAACTGGGGATCGACCTTCTCTACAGTTTGGATAGGTCTGGGTCACATTTCAAAGGTGGCAAGGTCTTTAAAGCGCCCCGCCCTGTAATGTCCTTCCTGCCTCGACAAAGTGTTATCACCTCTGCCCAGAGCAGGCCTTTGTTCTGAGCCCTCAAGAACGTTGGCTCTCATCTCAGGAGGCCAAAACACTGTCTAAGGTGGCTGCGCTGTTTCGCACCAGTCAGTGACCATGCTACGGGTTGGTAGGTTTTCAAGGGGCACCTCTCTGTGCATGTATTATGAAATCCATCACTGAAACCAAACATCCCTATCTTTAGTAAAGCTATCATGTAGCTGGGGAACCCATAAGGACCAGTGTCCAGCACATGTACTTAAAATAAAATGGCTTCATTGGTCACTTGCTATGTCTGAGAATCGACAAAGACATAATGGGGGCACAGCTGCTCATGCAGCTATTCCCACACATGTTATATAATGCACCCCGCCTTTGGGTTGTAAGGCCTGCCAGAGTGGTGAAATGTATTGCATGCAGTGTTAGGGAATATGGTGCACAAGCTTTGGGACATGTCATGTTTTCATTTTATCTTATCTTTGAGGGTGGCACAGTCTGTGCTGCAGTCCTTAGGGGCCTTCTATAGTGCCCCATGCCATAGGTACCAAAGGTAATATTTACTTTGGACTTACTGTGGCAACTAAAGGGTTTGCCAGTTGGAAAAATGACAGTGCAGTAATGGGATAAAGAGATCTGGCACTGAGGACCTGTTTAGCAGACACCCAGTGCACTTTCAGTCAAAATTGCACCAGAAAGCAGGCAAAAAGTGAGGGGTAACCATGTCAAAAGAGGCACTTTACTACAGGTGAGGACTTCAATGTGGTCCTTGATAGTGGGGTGGACTGTTCTGGCACCCCCAGAAGCCCCAGTCCCAAAGTAGTGGTGCAGCTCCATACACTTATGCGCAACAACTACCTGAACAATGTCTAGCGGCTGACACACACGACTAGCGCAGAGGGCACTTGTGTCACCACCTCACACAAGAAATGGTCACTCATGGACTACTGGCTGCTCTCCCAAGATGCCCTAACATATGCCCCACACTGTTTCCGACCATGCCCCTATTATGCTGGAACTCTTGCTGCCATTGACCGTCCCATAGGCCTTCACATGGTGGTTACCTCCCAGGGCACTCCAGGAGGCCATGTTCCGAGATGGAGTCTGTGATGCGATCATAGACTGCTTCATCACTAATGAAGGCTCGATAGCTTCTCGGTCGACTCCTTGAGAGGCCTTCCAAGTGGTTATTTGCAGCACCTGCATTGCAAAACAATCTGGCATTCTCAAGGCGACACGAGGGCAACTAGCCATGTTGGGACAGGATCACCCATCTCTGGAGTTGTACACCACGAAGAATCCACTACTATGGCAGCTATCCGTGTGACTAAAGGGGTCATTACGACCCCGACGGTCGGTGCAATAGTGGAGGTAATACCGCCAACAGGCTGGCGGTATATACCTCTACTACTATGACATTGGCGGAACCTCCAAGTTAACACACCAACCGCCATGGCGGTAATGACAGTCGGGCTGGAGACTACAGTCTCCAGCCCGTCGGCCGTCACTAGGCCACCCATAGCATTATGACCCCGCCCACCCCAATGGTTTCTGTACTGCCACAAAAACCATGGCGGTAGGCACTATCAGTGCAAGGGAATTCCTTCGCTGGCGCTGATAGGGGTCTCTCCCACTCCACTCCCCCTCACCAAAGTCCTCCCCCTCCCTCCCCTCCCCCCAACATATACACAAATACATGCACACACATACACACCCAGACACACACGCATACACACATTCATCCACGCCTGCATAAATTCATTCACACTCACAGCAACACTCACAAACATACATCCAGGCACACACGCAATCACACGACACAACATGCACGTACACACACACACCCTCTCATGCACACAAGCATTACACATGCATGCTTGCATTCAAACACAGTCACACACACACCCACACACGCACATAACACCCCCCAACCCCCTCTCCTGTCGGAGAACCCGATTTACCTGCTTGCAGGGGGTCCTCCGTAAGGAGACGGGACGTGGCGCTGCTGCCAGCAGCAGCGTCCACCAGCAAAACACCACCAGGCCGTATCATGGAAGATGATACGGTAGACAGTGATTTGCTGGCGTGGCGCTGCTACTAGCAGCAGCGTCTCTTTACTGCCGTCATGACCGTCGCCGGAATTCCGCCAGCCTTTTGGCAGAATTCTGGCTACAGTCATAATGGCATGGATAGTTGGTAGCCATGGTAATGGTATGTTGGCTGCCGTCGCCGTGGCGGTAGGCGGCATTTGCCACCAATGTCATAATGAGGGCCTAAAAACCCAAGCCGAGAGGTGACCGCACACATTATGGAGAGGGCGATCTCCCTGGCAGGGGGCTTGCTGGTAAACCCTGGGCCCCCATCAATGTAGTGAGCTAATGCACAAGCACCAGGAGCGGAAGACCACCCCTGCTCGTCTCCTTCGAACCATGACCTCCTTCTACTCTAAGCTTTATAGCACTACAATGGTGCCTAGTGCAGTGGGGCTAACAGCATACCTTGACATGATACAGCTGCTTTCGCTGGACCAGGCCTACCGCCTATATCTGGACCGCCCCTTCACAGTTGAGGATATCATACAGGTCATACAGGGTCTCCTTGGCAAAAAAACTAAAGAACTGGACAGGCAGACCACCTCCTTCTACAAAGAATAAGCAGCCCTGCTGTTTTCTTGCGTATTAGATGTACGAAGACTCTGTAACGTCTAGGATGTTCCTGTTATCTTTGTGCGAAGCAGTCATATTCACTATACTGAAATCTGACAAGTTGGCTGTCTAATGCAAGTCATATCAGCTGCTATCCATGATAAATGTTGACAACTACATTTTTGCAAAACTCCTGGTGGTTTGCTTCCTCCCTCTACTAACTGATATTGTCTGTCTGGACCAATCAGGGTTTTTGCCGCTCCACTTTACACAATCTCCGCACAATGTTTGCCCTCATGCACTCCATTGATCCTCAGCTTTCGCCGCCGCTGTATTACTGTACACCATGAAGGGGTTTGACTCTTTGTAGTGTCTGTATCTGTTTCAGCTACTCTTGTGACTCAGCCTCTGCATTATACGCTGGATTTGCCTTCTCTATGCTTCCCCATCAGCCCATCTCTACCTCAGTGGCATGCTTTCTGAGCCATTCCTGTTTGCCCGCTGGATCTACCGGGTGTGCCTGCTGTCTCCAATCCTATTTACTGTGGTGATGGAGCCCCTTGTGGCCCAGCTGAAATCAACACAGTGGAGTGCATGTGACGGGCGTGGGACGTCATGCAGCGGCACACCTGACTCTCTAGCCCGTACGCTCCCTCCATTCCAATTGTGTGCAACCCCCTACTGCTTTCATTGCAAGACGAGGGTACTAAAATGAGGGCGCATAAGCACAGTCTCACAACCTTTGTGGACTTGTACCCTGATGACTGCTTCCGGTCCCCATTTGCATCCACTGAATTCCTCCATCCCACGGAGCTCAAGGTCCACCTCTATCACCAGCTGCGAGCCACTTACTGCTTGATACATGACACATTCCTTGCCCCCACACTAGAAGCCCCTGCACACATGCTAACTAACCCGTCAGACTGTTCACCCCACAACACTCTTATGTGAGAAACAGCACTTGTTGCCTGGGAGCAGGACACGGACCTCCCCCATCACTGATGCCCAATAGTTATTTTGCTGCACCCAAACAGCAGCCCTCTCCCCCAACTATAGACTCTGACACATTCACTTCAAATTCCTCCACAGGCTGTATTGCACCCCGATGTAGCTTCACCACATGAGGCGAGTGACGGCTGCAGACTGCCTGAGCTGCAAAGTCCCTCAAGCCTCCTTGTTGCATCTCGCCTGGGAGTGTCCATGGGTGGCGGAATACTAGACTGGGGTTTTCTCCACTGTGCTCCAGATCACAGACACTTCCCTCCCCCCACCACCACACCCCGACACCCCTCTGGTTGGCCTCCTGGAACAAAGACATTTCCTCTGAGGTCTGCCACCTCACTGCTATGCTTCTACTCCTGGCCAAACGTTGAGTCGCCATGCACAGAGAGAGGTAGCCTACTCTCAGAATAGAGACTTGGTTGCATGACGCAGCCTACTGTCAGGTACAACTCTCCCCTATTGGGAGCTCATGCCAACACACCCATGCTCAAAAGATATCTGGAAAACCCTGCTGACATACCTAAAACAGAGGGACTCACTCTCTGGCTGGATGCCAAGGGAAACTCCTTGAGCAGTACCCTTCAACTCCTGGGCCATGAGATGACCATACCAGAGGCCAAGCCTACCCCCACTCACTTGCCCCCTTGATGTCCAGGGTATCCGTAGTCTGGAAAAGCTACACCCCCCACCATTTTCACTCCCTCATCACACCACGGACTGATTATTATGTTAAGTAAAGATATGTTGGCACTTTTGTATTCATGTATCTAATTTTTCTCCCACAACTTGTCCCCTTCTTTCTTCCCCTTTTTTCCAGGTTATTGGTATAGCAACAAAATGCCAATAAAGACAATTAAAAAATAAAATAAAAAAGGTACCACCGTCTGACCCCACCTCCTTGGGGAGACACCCATGGGTAAACATCCCCATCAGTCCCCTGGCTACTGCAAGTGCAGTCATCATCCTCAAAGGGATAGCCTCTGAGTACTGGGTGGCATGGTCCACCAAGACCTGGATGAACCTGTTACCCATGGCTGTCTTGTTGTCCAGAAGCCCAACAATGTCAATAACCCCCCTTTCAAAGGGGGTGCCATCCTCAAGAAGTAGTTGCGGGTTTCCCTTCCTTCCTGATTTGCCACTGACCTGTCAGGTAGAACAGAACCTGCAAAAAGCACCTGAGGCCCTCCTCATTTGAGGCCTATAAAAGTGGGTGGCAGTGTGTTTAGGCACACCCACTCAGGCAAACCTAACACCTCCAAGTGTGACCTGAGCTCCACTGGGAAGTGGGCATAACCCTAACCCAAGTGGCTTCATTCCTTCCAAGAAAAATGGAGGGCTTTGAAAAGTAGTGTCCACTTCAGCTCGTCCACCTTAGGGGTGGGACTTGCATGAAGTGGGACCTTCTCCTCATTTAACTAATTTTCCCGCCTGCGCTGCCACAAAAAGTGAAGTCAGGATGGTGGGGGTTGATCATCGCCACCATCTGGAGAGACATGGATCGTATTACAAAGGTGGCAAGGCCTTTGAAGTTCCCTACCCTGGAATCCTGTAATATCCATCCTGCCTGGGAGAGAAGATCACACCCCTGCCCAGGGCAGGCCTTTGTCTCAGGTCCTCAAGAGTGCTGGCTTTCCCCACGGGGGGCCAGAAATGCGTCTGTGGCGGAAGAACTGGTAAGGACCAGTCAGTCAGCACACTGGTAGCTGATAGGTATTCAGGAGGCACCTCTAAGGTGCCCTCTGTGTGTGCATTTTTTAATAAATCCATCACTTGGGTCAGTAAGGGTTTATTATTCTGAGATGTTTGATACCAAACATCCTAGGAGTCAGAGAAGCCATCACGTAGCTAGGGAACTTGAAATGATCAGTGTTCACCACATGCATTTAAAATGGCTTACCTGTGAACTTACTATGTCTCAGAACTGACGGAGACATAGCAGGGGCATATCTGCTCAAGCATAAAAGTCCTCACATGTGACTCGATATACCCAGCGTGACTTTCTCCTGGCACATGCAGTTATAGGGGACCTGGATCACAAGATTTGTGACAGGTTGTGTTTTAAATTTTGCCTGCACTAACGCACGCAGCCTGCAATGGCAGCAATGTGTGGGTTAGTTGAGGGGTCTCTGAGGGTGGCACAATTGGTACTGCAGCCCTCAGAGACCTTCCTTACTACCCTAGACCCTAGGACCCAGGGTACTATTTACTAGGGACTTACAATGATAGCTAAAGAGTTTGCTAATTGTGCAAAACAACTGTGCAGTTTTAGGGAAACAGATCTGGCACTGGGGACCTGGTCAGCAGGGGCCCAGTGCACTAACACTCAAAGCCACATCAGAAACAAGGCAAGAAAGTGGGAGCTAACCATGTCAAAAATGGTGCTTTCCTACATGACCCCCTCCTAAGCAAAAGAGGATGAAACTAACCTTCCCCTCGCGAGTTTTCATCTTTGAAGTGGAAGAACCTGGAAAGTCCATCTGCGTTGGCATGGTCAGTCCCAGTTCTGTGTTCCATTGTGAAGTCCATACCCTTTAGGGGAATGGACCACCTTAACAGTTTTAGATTTTCACCTTTCATCTGCATGAGCCATCTGAGAGGCCTGTGGTCAGTTTGAACAAGGAAGTGAGAGCCAAACAGTTATGGCCTCAACATCTTCAGGGACCAAACCACAGAGAAGGCTTCCCTCTCATTGACACTCCAATGCTGCTTTCTGGAAAATAGCCTCCTGCTAACGAAAGCAACAGGTTGGTCATGGACGTCATCATTGATTTGGGATAGGACTGCTTCTATCCCATGTTCTGAGACATCTGTCTGCACTATGAACTGCTTGATATAATCTGGAGCTTTAAGAACAAGTGCTGATCACCTTGCTTCTTTCAGGGTGTCAAAGGTCTTTTGACAGCTCACTGCCAGGTTTACCTTCTTTGGCATTTTCTTGGAGGTCGGTTCTGTTAGAGGGTTCACAATGGAGCCATATCCCTTCACAAACCTCCTGTAATACCCAGTCAAGCCAAGGAATCCCCTGACTTGAGTCTGTATTGTTGGAGCTACCCAGTCAAGAATTGTCTGGATCTTGGCTTGCAGTTGTTGAACTTGGCCTCCACCAACAAGGTAGCTCAAGTATACACTCTGGCCCTGCCCTATCTGGCACTTGCTTGCTTTGATAGTAAGGCCTGCCTTCTTCAGAGCCTCAAGGACCTTTCCCAGGTGAATTAGGTGAACCTGCCTGGTAGAGCTAAAGACAGCAATATCATTTAGATAAGCTGTACTAAATCCTTCTAAAGCATTCAGGACTTTGTTCGCCAACCTTTGGAAGGTGGCGGGGCATTCTTTAGTCTAAAGGGAATACCAGTGAACTGATAATGCCCATCTGGAGTGGAAAATGCAGATTTTTCTTTTGCTCCAGGGATTAGACCTATCCGCCAGTAACCTGATGTGAAGAGTACTGAGGCATTTGGCTGCCCTAACCTGTCAATTATCTCATCAGCCTTAGGAATAGGATGAGCATTGTTTTTTGTCACAGCATTGAGACCCCTATAGCCCACACAAAAAATAATGTCTTTCTTTCCACCCTCAGAATGAGAATTGGGGACTAAAAACCACTGAGCTGGCCCAGGGACTTTCAGAGTGCTCAATGACTCCCAATTCAAGCATCTTACTGACCTCAGCATTTATGCTCTCTTTGACAGGGCCAGATTGTCTGTAAATTTAGTTTTTGATAGGTAAGCTGCCCCCAGTGTCCACATCCTGTGTGCACCAGGTAGTCTGACCAGGGGCTAAGGGCATGATCTCAGCATACTGCTGTAAGAATTGCTTACAGCCAGTCGGCTGTTGGTCAGTGAGGGTGTCTGAAAATACCACTCCCTCTACTGAGCCATCTTTAGGATTGCTGGACAGGGGATCAGTAAGTGGTTCACTTTCTGCTTCCTGTCCCTTGTCAGTGACCATCAGCATGGTCAACTCAGCTCTGTCATGATAGGGTTTCAGGTGGATTACATTGATAACCCCTTTCGGGCTCCTGCAAGAGCCAAAGTCCACCAGGTAGGTGACTTCCCCTTTTTTTTCTAGTATGGGGTAGGGTCCACTCTATTTGTCCTGGAGGGCCCTAGGGGGCCACAGGCTCCAATACCCATGCATTCTTCCTTGGTTGGAACTCTACGAGTGCAGCTTCTGAAGCTCTCGGCTGGCCTCAAGATTTTTGGAAGTTAATTCCGTGTACTCAGCCACCCTAGAACGAAGGCCAAACACATAATCCACTGTATCTTGCTTAGGTTCTCTGAGAGGTCTCTCCCATCCCTCCTTCACAAGACAAAGCGGTCCTCTTACAGGATGCCCAAACAGAAACTCAAAGTGGGAAAAACCTACTCACTTCTGTGGCATTTTCCTGTAAGCAAATAGCAGGCATAGAAGTAAGACATCCCATCTCCTTATGAGTTTTTCAGAGAGTCCGACAATCATATATTTCAATGTCTTGTTGAATCTCTCAACAAGGCCATTGGCTTGTGGGTGATAAGGAGTAGTGAACTTATAGTTCGCACCACATTCAGCCCACATGTGTTTTAGGTAGCCAGACATGAAGTTGGTATGTCTGTCTGACACCACCACTTTTGGAAAGCCCACTCTGGTGAATACACCAATGAGGGCCCTAGCTACTGCAGGAGCAGTAGTAGTCCTCAGAGAAATTGCTTCAGGGTACTTGGTTGCATGATCTACTACAAACAGTATAAATCTGTTCCCTGATGCTGTTGGAGGGTCAAGGGGGGCAACAATATTAATCCCTACCCTTTCAAATGGAACCCCAGCCACTAGAAGTGGAATTAAGGGGGCATGAGGTGGCCACTTGTCTTGCCACTGGCTTGACAGGTGGCACAGGAGCTACAAATCTCCTTCACCTTCTGGGACATGCCTGGCCAGTAGAAGTAGTTTACCAACCTACTCCATGTTTTTGCCTGGCAAAGATGCCCTGCTGGGGGGATAAGATGTGTCTTAACTGATTAGAAACTCTCTAAACTGCTGAGGTACTATATCTCTCCTAGTGGCACCAGTTTTGGGGTCTCTGGCTTCAGTGAATAGGAGTCCCTCCTCCAAATAGGTCCTGTGGGAGCTACTGATATCTTCATTTTCCTGATCAGCAGCTTGTTGTCCCAGGCTTTCAAGAGTGGGACATATCCACTGTCCCTGGCCCAGATCCTCTTAGAGGGTCCCTCCGGTTCCAGGAGCTCTGTAATGTAAGGCCCAAGCTCCTGAAGCTCAGTTCCCTCTTGTGCTGTCAGGTCTTCTCCTGAGGAGAGGGTACCTGTTCTGGTGCCTGATTGGATGCTGCCTTCCCAGACCTTTTGTTTTGCCTTTCCTCTTGGTAAGCCAGGCCATTATTGTAGACTCAACTCTACTTTTTTACCCTGGGCCTTGCTTTGTGCTCTTGCTTTTGCACAGATCCACTAAGGGATACCTGGCATAGCTGCATGACAAAGCACAGGGACTGCAAGAGATACCACAACCTTCTTCTGGCCAGTAACCCTTCCCATTCTATGGATGCCATTGTCATGGGATGCACGTTAGCCTGGTTATCAATGTTGAGGACTGTGTATGTCTCACCAGTCAGATACTGTGTTGAGGGCACCAGTTGCTCAGTCACCATGGTGACACCGGCACCAGTGTCTCTCTCGCTTCAACTTGAATCCCATTTATATGAGGATGTTGTCTGTATCTCTCCAGATTACTGGGCCAGAAAGCCAAAGCAACTACATCCCACCCACCGTCTGAGACTAAATTTGCCTCAGTAGGCTAACAGACATGGTCAGAATCCCATCAGGAGACTTACCACTGCATTTACTGCAGGTGCACTAGAGGCATTCTTTTTGATGGGACAGTTAAGATCTCCAGTTTGGTGCCCATTGGTTTTGCAGGTATGGCACCAAGCCTTTCTGGGATCCCAATTTTTACCCTTGTACCCACCCTTGGGCTGGGAAAAGTCTCAGGGCCCACCCTCCTGTGCAGGTTTTTGGGGGCCTTTAGAAGATACCTTGTTATGTCCTTTTTTTGGTTATCCTCTTTCCCTTGGGGGGCTTTTCAGCCTCCTTTTGGTTGTCTCCCCCACCAGTGAAAGCTTTGGTCACCCTTGTTTTGACCCAGTAGCCTGCAATCTTCCCAATGTTTGAGGAGAAAGTGGATCTAGGTCTATCAGGTTGTGATGTAGCCTTTATTGCACACAATTACTCAACTGACGCTCCTTCATTACTAAATTGCAAAGACCTTCATAATCATGCACATTGTTACCTTCTAACCAGCTACCTAGTATCTTCACTAAGAAGACCACAAAATCAACCCAGGACTGATTCTGGGTTTTTCGAGTCTCCCTGAATTTGATGCTGCACTCCTTAGGAGTAAGCCCAAAGCCCTCAATCAGGGTAGCCTTCATGAGGTCATAGGACCTTGCATCTGCCTCATTCAGTGTCAGGAGTCTATCCCTGCACTTTCCTAAGAACAGTTCCCATAGAGAAGAGCCCCTAGGCTGTTTACAAGTTTTCTGGCTTCAAGTGCCGTCTCATAAGCTCTGAACTAGTTGGTGATATCATCATCCTCCTCATATTTGCTGACAATCCCTTTGTGGTTTTTAGGGTCACAGTGCCCTACTCTGTCCCTAGTTATAAAATTGTTGCTACCATCCATGGATGCTAAACCCATTTCTTTGCTCTCTTTTACTACTGCTAGGATTCTGTCTTCCAGGGCAAGCCTCCTAGCTAATCTCTCTTCTTCAGAGAGTCTTTCTCTGGCCCTCAAGGAACCTTAGTCCTCCCAACTTGGGAAGGCGTGCGAAACACTTGTGGAACAGGTTTCACACGTTTAAGTGGTGGAGGGTCCAGTTCACCCTGACTTGCACTGCTCTGATCTACAATGTCAGTGGCCTCATCTGCAGGATGGGCCTGCTCCTGCTCTGCCAGTAGCTCCTGGAGCCTTGCACTGGTAGGGTTTGAGCCTGTTTTCATTTAGTACCCTTACACAGGACTCTTAACTGCTTGTAAGAAGGCTGAAGGTAAGGGGTGATGTTGAACTCCACAAACCTGTCTGCTGAGGTACTCATTATTTTACTGAAGTGGGGACCTTTTTGAGCTAGAGAAAAAATCCTAACACAGGTTACTGTTAGGCTACAGGGACCTTACCAGGGCCCTAATAGTACTTTCAAGAACTTAGAAAAATACCCAATTCAAAAAATGTAATTTAACTAAAAGCAATTTGGGGATTTACTCGTGTAGTCACTTATTGACCAAGTGGTATCAGCAAATTCAGAGTCGCAGACCCCACCACTGTTCTATCAATTGGGGATCCACTGGACTCTCTGCACAGTGTGCTTCATTTTAGCGTAGTATATAGAGAGCCAGCTTCCTGCACCTATCTTCAGTAATGCGATCATATAGCTGGGGAATTCGTAGTGACCAGTGCCCAGCAAATGTATTTAAAATGACTTCTCTGGTCAATTAAAACCTGCATCCAGAGGGCACCTTAGAGGTGCTCCCTGAAAACCTACCAGCTCCAGGTGTGTTTACTGACTGGTCCTGACCAGGTCAGCCACCCTAGCCAGGTTCTCGAGGGACAGAGACAAAAGCCTGCACTGGGTGGGGATGTTAACACCTCACCCAGGCAGGATGGACATTCCAGGGCGGAAGGTGCAAGGGCCTAGACGCCTTTGTAATGCACCTCAGGTCTCTCCAGATGGCAGAGGTGACTGACCCCCATGTCCTGACCCCACTTTTACCTGCAGAACAGGTGGGAAAATTAGGCAGATTAGGAGGTTGTCCACTTCATGCCAGCCCCACCCCTAAGGTGTATGAGCTGAAGTGGACACCACTTTCTAAATGCCTCGATCTTTGTTTGGAAGGCATTAGGTCACTAGGGTTAGGGTTATGTCCAATTCCCAGAGGAAGTGGTCATAGAAAGGGTGTTGTCACCGTAAAGATGGGTAACTCATTGGCTGCCACTTGGCGCTCCCTGCAACGCCCTAAATTGAGCATTTAGGTGGCACCCCGAACCCTAGACCTCATATTCTGTTTCTGATGACCTAAGAAGAAGAGGACAAAGAGGAGACACACCATCAGAGGAGGAGAAGAAGAAGCAAATGACCTGCCTGGTACCAATCTCCGCTTGCCTGGCTGCACTCCTCAATGGACTGTGCACTAGTGGATGCCTCCTCCTGCAGCTGAAACTCCCGACTCCTAGGAGGACTGACTGCCTTTGAAAAAAGACTCAAGTCTCCTGTGAGCAGTGGACCTACTCCCACTCTAAGGGAAGGACTCTGCAGCCTTTGGAACCGCAAAAACCAGTCACCTGAAGTCACCACTGCACTCGTTGTCCATGAACCGAGGTGGAGCTGACCACTAGTACCAGCAAGGTCCCCCAGCTGTCCAGAGCCTAAGTCCATTGTGTTACACCCCTCCCGGACTCCTTGAAGTTGCCAGCAGCCTCTGCATGCAGGCCCCCTCTCCTGCAGCCTCTGTGGTGAGAGAAACCTGCCACTGAAAGAAACCACTGCACCTGTTGCCGCCTCCCCGAGTTGAAGTGGAGCCTTGGTGTCAACAATGTTCCCCAGTTCTCCTGAGCTCATGTCCAATGTGGTTTCACCCCTCCTGGACTCCACGACGACACTTGCAGCCTTAGACTACAGGACAAGAAAACCAGACGCACTGCATCTGTTGCCCCTAGGCCTTGTGAGAAGAGGACCAAAGGTGCACCTATGTCCCTGAGCACCCAAGTTTGTGATTTCCTGTTGGTTGTCCCCTACCTGTCCCCCCCCAGTCCGAGCCTGCAGTCTAAACCTATGGAGACCAATCCCCATTGAAATACATTGGGCACTTGACGCGTACTGCACCTCTGCACCCGGCTGCCCCAGTGCTGCCTGGAGTGACCTGTTGGTGTGGTCTAGACCCTTGCTCAGTAATTATCTAAAGTCTACAAGACTGGTCCTGTGAGTCATAAGTAAGTGCTTGTTTGCTGACTGTGTTTTCCTCCCATAGGTTAACACTGAAGAACTCTAAAATTGTTCTATGTAAATTTTTTAAACTAAAAGGTATTTATGCTTGAAAACATACTTACCTTATAATTAAGTTGTTGGGTTTAAAGTATATATAAAAAGAAGTGTTATTTGTCTAAATTGGTCTTGGATTTCTTCTTTGAGTGTATGTCTCATTTATTGCCTTTGTGAGTACAATAAATGCTTAGCTCTAACCTCTGATAAATTTAACTGCTCACCCACAAAATAGAGCATTAGCCCTATCTACTTTTGCCTTTGCAAACCAATTGGGGATCCACTGGACTCTCTACATAGTGTACTTCTTTTAAGTGCACCATATAGAGAGCCAGCCTCCTATAAGGGGCATATCTGATCGTGCAGGTATACCCACACATGTAATAGAATGTACCCTGCCTTAGGGCTGTAAGACCTGCTAGAGGGGTGACTTACATATATTACATGTAGTGTTAGGTTTGTGTTTTAAATTTTGGGAGCACCTTGTCACGCAGCCTGCAATGGCAGTCTGCATAAGGTTGGTGCTGGGTCCCCCATAGTGGCATGAGTTGTGCTGCAGTTCAGAGGGGCCCTCGTCAGTATCCATGCCCTAGGCACCAGGGGTTCCATTTACTAGGGACTTACAGGAGGCTGAAGGGTCTGGTCACTTGGGGATCAAGTGACCAGGTAACTTGTTTTAGGGTAGAAACACTGGCACTGGGGACCCGGTTAGCAGAAACCCAGTGCACTTCAGTCAACGTTTGTAAGAGACTGGCCTGGTTTGTAGTGGGTACCAAAGGTACTTACACCTTATACCAGGTCCAGTTAGCCCTTATTAGTGAAATGTAGTCAGTGTCTATAAGCCAGGCTGTCTAGAGGTAGCTGTAGGCAGAGCAGCCAAGGCTGAACTAGGAGACTTGCAAAGTTCTTGCAATACCACTATAGTTACACATTACTCAAACACATGGAAGACAATACTCAGTGTTACAAAAATAAAGGTACTTTTTTTAGTGACACAAGGCCAAAAATACTTTGGAGACTATACTCCCTTATTTGGTAAGTAAATTACACAATATATACACTAGTAACCAAAAACAGGTAAGTACACAGTAGGAACACAATGCAAATAGTGAAAATCACCATTGGTTGCTGTAGGAGGCTGGCCTGGTTTGTAGTGGGTACTTACACCTTATGCCAGGTGCACTTACCCTTTTTAGTGAAATGTAGTAGTGTTCTAGCAGCTTAGGCTGATAGAGGTAGCTGTAGCAGAGGAGATTAGGCTGAACTACAAGACCTGCAAAGCTCCTGCAATAACACTATGGTTACACAGCACTTATACACAATAAAAGACAATACTCAGTGTTACCAAAAATAAAAGTACTTTATTTTAGTGACACAAGGCCAAAATATCTTAGAGGCAATACTCTTTCTGGAGGTAAGTATTATGCACAATATATACACTAGACAACAAAATCAGGTAAGTAATTAGTCATAGGATAGTGCAAAAAATAGAAAATACCATAGAATACAATAGGAAGAAAGAGGCTTAGGGGCAACAAAAACCATATACTAAGAAAGTGCAAATCATGAATTCCCTCCTATGTAAGTGTAGTGTGTAGAGGGTCGCTGGGAGTGTAACAAAACCACACGGTGAATGCAATACCCCACCCCAGACCCTAGGAAAGTAGGAGTAAAGTACTGCAAATTTCCTCAGGACACACTACAAGTCGTGATTAGAGTTATTGCAAGAACCAAGCAAGACTGCAAGCAACAAATGGTGGATTCCTGTACCTGAAGACCTGTTAAGAGAGGAGACCAAGTCATGAAGTCGCAGAAGATTCCAGGAAGGACAGTAGCCACTGCCAACCTAGAAGATGGTGCAAAAGAGGATTCTGCGGTTGGAAGAAGTCTGCAGAAGAGCACCAAAGAAGATGGCTGTGGGTTCCTGCATGATGGAAAGGATGTCCCATGTGGAGATGTTGGATGCAGGCAAGTTGCAGTGCTGGATTCGTCCAACAAGCCTTGGTTCGAGCAATGTCGTGGATTTCGTCACAATGGCGCTGCCTGGACGCAGGAGGGACCTGAGGGCATCAACTCAGACTGAGGAGGAAGAGTGGGCTCCAACACTGGAGGGAACCCACAGATGACCAGGCAGCATCCACAGAGGTCCTAGGTCACGGGGATAAAGAAGGTGTCAACAGGAGAGGAGTCCAAGATAACGAGTCGTCATCTTAGAAGGTGCCTGCTGGAGCAGGGAAGTGACTCCGTTATTCCACTGAAGATTTCTTTGGTCCTTCTGGTGATGGGTGAAGACAGGGAGTCCCCAGAGTGTGCACACCATGGAAACTGTTGCAGTTGCTTGCTGGAGCTGAAGTTGCAGAGTTGAAGTAGCTCTTCTGGATATTTTGTTGCAGTTACAGCGGCTCCTGGAGCAGTCTGCGGTTGATCCGATGTCAGAGGATGAAGCAGGAGTTGCAGAGGATTCCTGATGGAAACTTGCAAGCTGCATCTGAAGAGGAACCCACAGGAGAGACCCTAAATAAACCTGAGAGGGGGCTTGGCTATCTAACCAGGTATGCACCTATCAGGAGGGGTCTCTGACGTCACCTGCTGGCACTGGCCACTCAGAGATCTCCAGAGTGTCCCCACATCTTGGAAAACAAGATGGCTAACGCCAGGGACACACTAGAGGAGCTCTGTGCACCACCCTTAAGGTGGTGATGGACAGGGGAGTGGTCACTCCCCTTTCCTTTGTCCAGTTTCGTGCCAGAGCAGGGACTGGGGGTCCCTGAACTGCTGTAGACTGGCATATGCAAGAAGGGCACCATCTGTGCCCTTCAAAGCATTTCCAGAGGCTCTGGGAGGCTACCCCTCCCAAGCCTGTAACACCTATTTCCAAATAGAGGGGGCGTAACACCCTCCTTCCAAAGGAAATGCTTTGTTCTGCCTTCCTGGGACTGAGCTGCTTAGACCCCAGGAGGGCAGAACCCTGTCTGTGAGGTGGCAGCAGCTGTAGCTGCAGTGCAAGCCTCAGAGAGCTGGTTTGGCAGTACTGGGGTCCATTGTGGAGCCCCCAGGTTGCATGGAATTGGCCCCCAAGACCAGATTTGGAAAGGGGGGGGGCAATTCCATGATCTTAGACACCTTACATGGCCATATTCGGAGTTACCATTGTGAAGCTACATATAAGATTGAGCTATATGTAGTGCACACGTGTAATGGTATCCCCGCACTCAAGAAGTCCGGGGAATTGGCCCTGGACAGACAACGTGGGGGCACCTTTGCTAGTGCAAGGGTGCCCTCACACTTAGTAACTTTGCACCTAGCCTTCAGTAAATGAAGGTTAGGCATATAGGTGACTTATAAGATACTCAAGTGCAGTTAAATTGGCTGTGAAATAGTGTGTGCACTATTTTACACAGGCTGCAGTGGCAGCCCTGTGAAAGGGTTTGTCTGTGCTCCTTATGGGTGGCAAAAGAAATGCTGCAGCCCAGAAGGATCTCCTGGAACCCCAATGCCCTGGGTACCTAGGTACCATATACTAGGAACTTATACCCATACACTCCATACTGCGATGCTCAACTCACTGAATTGTTCTCCGGTGGCGTGGGACCTTCCTTTGTTGTGCTGTATCGACCACGTTTTGCACCTCCTTTGTCCCCATGTCCTGGGACCTCCGGGGGTGCTGGCTGGCATCCTGAGGGCTCTCTAAAGTGCTGAGAGCCCCTTTTTCCTCCTCACACACCGTTGTGGCACCCAGGTCCCTCCTTGGTCCATCCAGCTCCATTTTGATGCAAAATGCCCTTTTGTTGTAGCCAAGGCTTGTTGGCAACTTCCAACATGAAATTATGCATGCAACGATCTTCACGCCGTGGGACATCCTTTGCATCATGCAGGAACCCGCTGGCATCTTCCTAGGGTGCATTTCTGCAGTCTTCAACTAACCGTGGACTCTTCTTTGGGGTTGGCAGGGGCTCCTGTCCCTCCTGGAACTTCTTTCGACTTCTGGACTCGGTCCCCTTCCTTTGCAGAACTTCAGGTCCAGGAATCCAGCAGTTGTTCTTTCCAGACTTGGTTGGCTGCCGCACAATCCCAATCAAGAGGTGTAGTGTGTCCTAAGGAAACTTGCAGTACTTTACTCCTGATTTTCTAGGCTCTGTGGTGAGGTAATTTACTTACCTTTACTGTATTCTTACTCTTCCTACCTTTACTGTATTCTTACTTTCCCAGCGATTCTGCACACACTACACTTGTCTAGGGGGGAATTCGTGATTCGCATTCCACTTTCTTAGTATATGGTTTGTGTTGCCCCTAGACCTATTTTCTCCTATTGCAATCTGTAGTATTTCCTATTGCTTGCATTGTTTTATGACTATTTACTTGTCTAAGTTTGGTGTCTAGTGTATATATTGTGTATAATACTTACCTCCAGAAGGAGTTTTGTCTCTAAGATATTTTTGGTACTGTGTCACCCAAATAAATACCTTTATTTTTGGTAACACTGAGTATTGTTTTTACTTGTGTATAAGTACTTTGTAACCATAAGTGATATTGCAGGAGCTTTGCATGTCTCCTAGTTCAGCCTAAGCTGCTCTGCTATAGCTACCTCTACCAGCCTCAGCTGCTAGAACACACCCACATTTCAATAATAAGGGATAATTGGACCTGGTATAAGGTGTAAGTACCCAAGGTACCCACTACAAACCAGGCCACCCTCCTACAACAGGCCACCGATGCATCCACTTCACCTTAACACACCCACTGTCATCAGACCCCAACACCAACCATCACATAGAAACTGGACAAAAATAACTGATGATTAGCTTACTCCCACCCTCGCCACTGACGCCCCCACCATTGCCCACAGCGATGACCCAAACACTGCAGCACGTAACTTCCACAAATGGATCGCCGACTGCACAAACACCATAGCCCCCTCAAGAAGAACAACAGCACTCAGGCAAAGAGAGCCAGCTGGTTCACCCCCGAAGCCCGAGAATCTAGGCACACTTGTCGCCGCCTCGAGAAAATCTGGAAAAATACCAGATCTACAGAAGCCCCTAGCAACTTCAGAGCCTCCACCACCGCACACCACCAACTCATCAGAAACACCAGAAAGAAAGCTTTACAAGACAAAATCTCCTCACAAGCACACAACAGCAAGGAACTCTTCAGCATCATCATGGAGTTCGCCCAACGCAACAGTGAAACCACGGACATCCCACCCTCACAGGACCTCTGTGACAGACTCAACTCCTACTTCCACCACAAAATCAAAACCATCTACAACAGTTTCAGCAAGGACAACATACGCGCACAACCCCCTCTACCAAATCTCAACACCAACAAACCAACAATCACCACCTGGAACCCCCTCACCACCGAAGATACGTTGAGAACAATGAAGTCCATAACCTCAAGGGCCCCCACGTACCCATGCCCCCACCACATTTTCAGCAGAGCCGCAGACATCATCGCCCCCAAGCTCTGCCTAACCATCAACCGCTCACTGGCTGCCGACACCTTCCCCAATTACTGGAAAACACGCAGAGATCAACCCCCTCCTCAAGAAACCCTCGGCAGACCCCGCCAACCTCAAAAACTTTAGGCCCATCTCCCTACTTCCATTTCCTGAAAAAGTAATAGAAAAAGCAGTCAACAGCCAACTCACCACGTTTATAGAAGACCACAACATCCTCTGCATCTCCCAATCTGGATTCAGGAAAAAACATAGCACTGAAACAACCCTCCTGGCCGCAACAGTCGAGACAAGGGAGAGACTGCGGCACTCATCCTACTAGACCTCTCGGCAGCTTTCGACACAGTCTCTCATCACACCCTGATAAGAAGGCTCCACAAAGCCAGCATCAGAGACAAGACCCTCGACTGGATCCAATCCTTTCTTTCAGGCATAACTCAACGAGTGAGAATAAACCCCTTCCCTGCAGATCCCTCCCCCACCACCTGCGGAGTGCCCCAGGGATCCTCCCTCAGCCCCACGTTGTTTAACGTCTACATGGCCCCGCTAGCCACCCTCATCAGAAGCCACGGAATAAACATCATCTCCTACGCCGACGACACCCAGCTCATCCTCTCCATCTCCAATGAACCAGACAGAGCCAGACACAATGTCCATGACGGCATGGAAGCAGTGGCCAACTGGATGAGAAACAGCTGCCTTCAACTAAACGCAAACAAGACAGAAGTACTCATTATGGGCCCTCAACCCAATGAGTGGAATGATTCCTGGTGGCCACCCACCCTCGTAAACCAGCCCACCCCCTCCAACCAAGCCCTCAACCTCGGAATCATCCTGGACAGCATGAACCAGCAAATCAACTCAATCACCTCCACCTGCTTCCGCACCCTCTGCCCCCTATGCAAGTCCTTCAAGTGGATCCCCCTCGAACATAGAAAGACCGTCACAGACGCTCTCATCACCAGCAGACTGGACTACGGCAACGCACTCTATGCCAGAATCAAGAAGAAACTCCCCTGCAAACTACAAAACATCCAGAACGCCGCTGCCAGACTGGTCCTCGACACTGCCACATCTCGCAACACCTGCGTACACTGCACTGGCTCCCCATAGAGAAAAGAATCACCTTCAAGATCCTCACCCACGCACACAATGCCCTCCACACCACCGGACCAGCCTACTTGAACCAGCGACTTAACTTCCACGTACCCCACAGGGCCCTACGCTCAGCCCAGCTCTCTCTCGCAGAAGTACCCTGCATCAGGAAAACCAGAACAGGAGGACATTCCTTCTCCTACCTCACAGCCACCGCCTGGAACGCCTTTCCTCTCTACATCAGACAAACCACCTCCCTCCTCAGCTTCATGAAAGAACTGAAGATATGATATCAACCACCTCCCCGGTAAATGCTACACTCCCCCCACCCCCATAGCACATTGAGACCCTAACGGGTGAGTAGTTGCGCTTTACAAGCACTGATTGATTGATTGATTTATTGATTGAATGCGAAAGTCAGTTTCCCACCTAGGCAAGTGTAGTGTGTAGAGGGGCGCTGGGAGTGTAAGAAAACACCAAAGGTAAGTAATAGACCCCACCCCAGAGCCCAGGAAAGCAGGAGTAAAACACAGCAAGTTCCCTAAAACACACTAGAAGTAGTGATAGAAGATATTGCAAGAACCAGAAAGACTGCAAGACACCATCAATGGATTCCTGGACCTGAAGACCTGTGGAAGAAGGGGACCAAGTCCAAGAAGCACTGAAGAGTCCTGAGAGAAAAGGAGCCCCTGCTAGCACGGATGAAGGTGCAAAAGAAGAACCACCCGTGAGAAGACAAAGTCAGTATTGCACCAAAGAAGACAGATGCGGGTTCCTGGTTGGTGCATAAGATGTCCCATGCCGGATGGATGAATGCAGTCTGATTTGCATCGCTGGATTCTGCCAACAAGCCTTGGCACAAGCAAAGCTCGCGGTTAGCAGAAGATGGTGCACCCGGGACCAGGAGAGAAATGGTGGCCTCTTCCGAGGAGGGGGAGACAGAGTGGGCTCTCAGCAACTTAGACAGCCCTCAGAAGACTAGGCAGCATGCACAGGAGTCAAACCGCACGGGGACAAAGGAGGTGCAAATGGAGGCCCACGCAGCACGTTACAAAGTATTTAAACGCAGCCAGAGAACCACTCAGGAAGCTGGTGCAGGCTGAAGACAGGCAGTCCTCGAGGATGCACGACCTGGAAACTGTTGCAGTTGCTGACAGGAGCTGAAGACACAATGTTGCAGAAGTCGTCTTAGCTTCTTTGTTGCAGTTTTGTAGGGTTCCTGGAGCAGTCAGCGGTTGATCCGTCAGAAGATGAAGTAAAGGATGCAGAGGATTCCTGCTGGAGTCTTGCAATCCGAATCTGTAGAAACACCCAGAGGAGAGACCCTAAATAGCCCTGAGAGGGGGATTGGTCACCTAACCAGGTAAGCACCTATCAGGAGGGGTCTCTGACGTCACCTGCTGGCACTGGCCACTCAGATGCTCCCAGAGTGCTCCACCACCTTGGAATCCAAGATGGTAAAACCCAGGGACACTCTGGAGGAGCTTTGGGCACCACCCCTGGGGTGGTGATGGACAGGGGAGTGGCCACTTCCCTTTCCTTTGTCCAGTTTTGCACTAGAGCAGGGACCGGTGTAGACTGGATTATGCAAGGAGGGCACCATCTGTGTCCTTCAAAGCATTTCCAGAGGCTCTGGGAGGCTAGCCCTCCCATGCCTGTATCACCTATTTTCAAAGAGAGAGGGTGTAACACCCCTCTCGCAAAGGAAATTCTTTGTTCTACCTTCCTGGGCTCGAGCTGCTTGAGCAACAGAGGAGAGAAACCTGTCTGTGAGGTGGAAGCAGCTGGGGCTGCCTGGAAAACCTCAGAAGGCTGGTATGACAGTATCGGGGGTCCACTGTGGATCCCCCAGAGTGCATGAAACCATACAACCAATGTTAGAATCAGCATTGGGGTATAATTCCAAGATGTTAAACACCTTAGATGGCCATATTCGGAGTTACCATTGTGAAGCTGGACATAGGTATTGACCTATGTCCCGTGCACGTGTAAAATAGCGTTCCAGCACTCACGAAGTCTGGGAAAATGGTCATGGATGACGTGGGGGCACTTCTACTAGTGCAGGAGTGCCCTCACACACAGGTACTCTGCACCCAGCCTTCATGGTTGGCCTGGAATATGGTTGACTTATAAATGACCTGTTGCAGTGTAAATGGCTATAAAAAGGGTGCGTCCACCATTTCACACAGGCTGCAATGGCAGTCCTGTAGAAACCTTTGCATGGGCTCCCTCTGGGTGGCAAAAGTAATGGTGCAGCTCATAGGGATCCCCTGGAATCCCAATGCCCTAAATTTCTAAGTACCATATACTAGGGACTTATAAGGGGGCATCAGTATACCAATTATGAGTGGAATAATGTGTTAGCAGTATCCAACAACCAAATTTAAAGGTGAGAGAGCATAATCACTGGGGTCCTGGTTAGCAGGATCCCAGTGACACACTCAAACACACTGACAAACAGGCCAAAAATGGGGGTAACCATGCTAGAAAGAGGCTACTTTCTCACACAACCCTCCCCCGAAAGAAGGACAATAAGGCTAACCTTTGCCAATTGAGACTTTATTGTCTAAGTGGTGATAAGTGGGGAGTAGATCTGCAATAGAGTGTTTACTCCTTTTATCATCCACTGTATAGTCCCTTTACTGTTGGGAGGTGAACCACCCTGTTTGGAGTGTTTTAGCTAGAGAACAGTGTAAGTGTGAACTCTGAGATTCCCTATTTGTAAGGTAATCAAAAAGTTTTAAAGTGGTGCAGGATGGCTGTCCCTGGGATCCTATGTCAAGACAGGATTGCTGCCCTAAGGATTCTAGTCCCAGACAGGGATGCTGTCTTAGTAAGGCTAGAGAAGGGCAAACGGTTTGTCCCCATGACTAAGAGAGGACAGGGTTGCTGTCCCTCTTGGGTTGAAGCAGAACAGGGTTGCTGTCCTAAAAGCTCCACATAAGGACAGGGCTGCTGTCCTGTATTTTAGAGGTAGTGCAGGGGTGCTGCACTAAAGTTTCTCTGAGAGGGCTGGAGGGTTGCTACAAAGGCAAAGTCTTTTAAGCATTAGAATTAAGCATGTCTCTACTCAAGACGGAAAATGGGCAACTGCTGTGGCAAAATGGCAAAAATTGTGTCTTCTTCTCAGTGAAGTCCAGCTAAGTTAGATTTCCTAAAACTATTTCCCAAGTCCCTATTGGCCAAGGAATCTCATGTTCACACGTTATCCAATAAAATTAAAACATCAAATCTACATTTCTACTAGTACATGGTTCACATGCCGATGATTGGCTCCTTCTGTACTGACTGTCATCATCCGGTTCATCAAGCAACAATATTGTTGCAGCTTATACTCCAGTCAGTGTCTTCATTGTATTCTTCTGGGAAAGTCAGTCTTACACACATTACATTTACAATGTTGCATTAGCAAGAACAGCATCTTCTAGCAAGCAGTTCTCACGAGAAAGACCTTTAGCTACGAGCACATCAGGTCAGCACAGTGGAAAGCACAATTAAATTATCTAAGCAGACATTTTATTAAACGCCTAAGAAATACAGCTTGACATGAGGCTGTGCAACTAGGCCAAGACCTTTATAAAGCCAACACATAATACGCAACCCTTAATATGATGTATTACTACATTAATCAAACATAAGCTCAAAATTTCATATTAATAAGCCATTAATGAGTACACTTTGTGAAAATTGACGGCCAATCACACCTTCAAATGCTTGCATTATTTTCCTCTAGATTATTGCAATTCCGACGCAAATTTAACATTTAGGATACTTGAATATTCATTAGTAATTTAATTAGAACTTCTGTGTTAGCAGTGCCACAAGGCAAAGAAGTGTGCGTGCTGTAGTCTGGACAGTTAATAGAGGGAGGATCACTGGAGGTTCAGCCACGTGCTGCAAAAAGTGTAAAAGGGCAAGTTCACGTTTATGTATCTGCGATGTACACTGGAATAGCTAGGAGCATTGAAGAGCATGAGTGTTGCCTGAGCTTGCAGACGATGAGTGAAGATATCCATCTCCACATATCGCCCTTCACAGCAGTTTATAAATGGTGTAATTGTTTGCCATTTAAAGCTGCATACGTGCATTATTTGATTCACCCAGGATCACACAGCATGGCAAAATTTGGCAGTGAGGATAAGAAGCCGTTTTTATTCATTTCACAGTTGAATAGCTATTGGGTCATATCTTTTTCACATCCAGGGTTTAAAGGTTAAACCACTGTGAAATCCCCCGCTAAGCTTGTGCGGTGGAGCCTAGAGGTGCTGCCTTATGTTTTCCGTCATCCATATTCATTACCACAATGCTTCATAATCAGTTGGTTTACACTTTCGGTGTGTGTGCTTGGAAGTGTGGTTGAACAAAGAGGGGAATCTACTCAAAATACACAAGTGTGGCAAACTGGTTGGCTGGAGATGAAGAGACTGACCGATTCAGAAAAATTGTATTTTCACTTCGCAAAACTGCCGCATGAAACCACTTCTGGCAATAAGTTCAACAGCTGCAGTTGTCCTATCGTCCAAGAACTGTGTTCATGCCGAGATTTATCTCCGTTCTCAGCTTGAAGTGTAGATTTAGTGCCTTTTTTAGCGTAAACATCTCAAAGTGGCAAACTAGATTAAAATTCTAAATACAATGTCTAATACAAAAAACAACAGCATATTTCTAATTGAAAACAGCATATTAAGATTACATTCCTGAACACCAGAGCAATAGGAAGGCTAAGAGAAAATGTTTAGACAAAGTTTGTCCAAAAGCGGAAGACACATCCTGATCAGACAGAAGTGGTATCTCTGAGTGCATGCAGCTCTTAACATTGTAAGCCCATACAGTGCCAAAGTTGCATATGCTCCCAGGTTGTGGCTGCAGATAACTGTTTAAGGGAGGCCCTAGGGTGATTCACGCGTGTGCGCCAGGTCATGAACCTCAACTCCATACAGGAAAAAGTGTTAAAGGGACATGCCAGCAGTGCAGGTGAGGCACAGCGAGTCCCCTGGTTAAATTTTGTCAGCCTCCTCCTGCTTCGATAATCCGACGCCTGTCACTAGCAAGGATACTACTGGCACTAATGCCAAGAGTTAATGTCCCCTCTCCCCTCCCGTGAATTATTTGGTAACAAAACAGAATAATAATTGGGAAGGATGGACCTCGGTGGCACTGCACCTGCTGCACAATGAATACCTACACCCCTGATTCTTGTCATCATAGTTACCTAAAACTGTCCAAGCTACCTTCAGTGACACAGTTGCATCACAAGTTGCACCTGGGTATCAAACTAAAATGGAACTGAGAGTGAGTAAACAGCTCTCTGGGCATAGAGTCTCATTACAGCTTCAAATGCGACATTCTTCGAGTTAACCCAAACTCCTCAAAGCCGTGGATGCCACAGCAGTATCCGGCTGTTTATGTAGTAAGCACTGAAAGCGTGCACGGCCGGGCTGCCCGAAACCATACACTGAGGCAAACAAAGCCATTGTGCACACTTTACATCCTGTAATGAGACCCACTAGGCTTTGAAGCCCTATGTTGCAGTAACTGCAAATAAACTCAAGCATTGCACAATGCACTGGATTCAGAAACCACAGGGATCCTTTCTTCGGATAGCACCAACGGTGTCTGAGGGTAGCATGCAACTGCACTTGTAAAGATCACACTCCGCAGCACACTGGGTGCAAGGACTGAATCCGCCTTTGGGAGATCACACACTATAAAGCAGCTCTGCCGGCCTTGAGTGTTACACTGCAATCTGGTACTCTCAGTCCTGGGTTTTAGAGGATTATGAATCAAAACTACCATTGTCATAAATTAGATTAAAATAATAAGGCCCATATTTATACTTTTTTAGCGCTGCATTTGCGTAATTTTTTGACGCAAAAGCGGGGCAAACGTACAAAATACAATTGTATTTTGTAAGTTTGCGCCATTTTTGCGTCAAAAAGTGGCGCAAATGCGGCGCTAAAAAAGTATAAATGTGGGCCTAAGATTGTGTTAGTTTTTTCACCCTGACACAGGACAGCTTCAGATCTGTGCCTGCCCAGTACTTTCAGAGGGTGCAGAGGTGCAGCTGCACACCGGGACCCTCACTCGCTTTAAATCAGGTGTGCTCACTTTGTGTAGCCGGAGACTACTCATTCGCAGCTGCATAACAAATATGTTTGCAGCGTGTTCTCTGTCAGATCTCAGTTTTTCTTTCCAGGTGGATTGCAACTTACAGGCGGGAGAGGGGGGAGCAGTGCTTAATTTGTGCTTATTGTTTCCGGTGCTGAGCACTGGCACTTATTTTTGAGGGCCGGCGCTTATTCTTCTGCCTCAAGCATTTACAGCGAGCAAAAGACATATGGGAAAGACGAAGGAAGAGAAAAACGAAAAAGTGTCACAAAGATAGAACGCAGAAAGCTGCAAGAGTGAGCTGAAGGGGCAGGGAGTGGCTTTAAATGGATTGAAGAGGCCCGAGATGGCTTCCTTCAAATACACGCGTGCAGGATGTGTGCTATACATAAACCTGTTATTTTGTGTTTAATTCCAGCTGCAAAAGAAACCTACATCTACATGCATAGGGTACACATGACATCTGATTTTCCTTAGTTCACTAATGGCATTGTCAGTAGGGCGGTAGGGGGAAGGAGAGCTTTTAAGTTAATGTTTAATCACTTTTCATTAATACTTATAAATGCAGTGATATAAATACTGCGACCCATCACATTTTAAAAACTACACTTTTAAATTTTGAAGCAACATCTTCATATTTTAACATGACGTTTGTTGCATGACTGACATGCCAAATATTGTCAGGGCTCCTGTGCTCTACGAACCAAGCACGACCGTTGGCTGAGGTCTGCCCTGGCTCTCGCAATTAATCTGTTGGCTGCCTGATTTACACAAGATTATACACACAGTCTTAGAACAGTAGCTAGAGTAAATCCACTCTACAACCACAACCAAACACTATTCGACTGCAATCATGGTCACTACTATCAGCACAGCAGCCTTCCTACTGATACTCAAAGGTGCAACAAGCAGTGAAAAAAGGGTGACAGCAACACAATAAAAGCTGTAGGCTGGTTCATTACAGTCAGGGCCACTAGAAATATGATTTGCAGCTGCAGCTTTTTTTTTCCATAATTATAGATTTGCCACATAATCTATCATCTGATGCATATTCTGCAGATTTTAACACAATAATTCCAGTTCAAACGGTTCAAAAGTAAGTAAGAAAGCAGCAAATTATATCGCCGCCCAGAAGGAGGTCCTTTGCAATGGTTGACTGGTCACCTTTTTGTTGCTTATTGCTATATTTGGATGTTAAACTGGTACTAATGAGGTGCAACCAATGCCCTGACAGTGTTAACAAGTTTAACAAGCATTGTCAATGTGTTTTTGCCATTTTGTACACCGGTGTGGCTGCTGTTCAGCATGACTAAAAGTCAGTGTGTGGAGTGTCCCAGAGTGGAATGAAGGGAGTAGAGTGTCATAGAGTGGGTTAGGGGGAGTAGAGTATCATAGAGTTGAGTAGAGGGGAGTAGAATTCAATGGTTCAGTGGCAGAGAGTGTTGTAGAGTGGAGTGTTGTAGACTTAAGTGTCGTGGAGTGTCGTGGGGTGGAATAGGGTGGAGTGGATTGAGATATTGGGCTGGATTAGTCTGGAGTAGATTGGGGTGGTTTGGATTGTGGTAGAGTGGAGTGAATCGAGTGGAGTGGATTGGAGTGGGTGGGCTGGATGGGATTAATTGAATTGGAGTGGGGTGGGTGGATTTAAAGGAAGGCAATGTGGATTGGATTGGCGTGGATTGGAGTGGGATGGATTGGAGTGGGTAGATTAGATCGGGTTAGGTGGATTGTATTGAAATGACGTGTGGGTGGATTGGAATTGTGTAGGGTGGTTTTGGAGTATGGTGAATTGAGGGGAGAGGGTTGGGCTTGATTGGACTATTGGGGGGTGAATTGGTCTGGACTGGAGTGGGGTGGACTGGGATGGATTGTACTGAGGTGAATTTGGTATTATTTACAATAGAGGGCTAGGAGCCAGTCTTTGCTTACCATTCGGTGGCTGCATTGTCGCTCTTCTTTGCTGGTTCCTGATAGACCAGCGCATGCCATGCATCACTTCCGTCTTTGACTCTGGTGCATGGACAAAGTACAGATTAATTCCTTTCGACAAATGTTCATACACTGCTCATGCTGTGTAATTGAGGTACTATTTATTTACCTCCCATGTTTTCTCCTTTATCTTTTCCATGTAAGGGCCTCTGTGTCACTGCCCCCTCCCGTACTCATCGCTGCTTGCACCGCCAGCTAAGCTGTTTATTTTTAATGCACTCCACGAGCGTGTGTTCTCCAGCTGACTCCCCTGTGTGCTCCTCTCCCCTTTTCAGCGCTTTGCTCTCTCGTCCATGATCTTTTTTTAAGATACATTTTTTACTTCTATATGACTTGCCTTTTATCTTTTCTGCACACTCCGTTTCACGTTACAAAAAGTAGTGCAGCAGAGAAAAGGCGAGTTTAACTTTTTTCTGCTTTCTACATTCCCTCTTACTGTTCCAGCAGTTCACCATCTGATGCCAGGATGACCTTCCAAGGACTTTGTCTGTGTGACTACAGCATTAGAAACCACAACTTTAGAAGCAAGTGACATACTTTACAATATCACATTTTCCTGTTTCAGAACTCTCTCTTCTCCCCTCCCCCACTCGAAGCTGAGGCTTCCCTCCCACCTGTCTACCCAGTGGCTTAACAGGCAGCAATGACTACCCAGTCGTGGCTTGCGGCGTGCAGAAGGGGCGGGCGGCTCACAGCGGGCAGGAAAGAAAAACTAAGTAAACACTTACATGGGTAGCTGCTGCCGCACCACTCCATCCGCTCCTCTTCTGCAGGAACAGGGTCCCAGCCTGCCCTGTGGCAAATCCCAACGCTGCTCAGAGCAGAGTTAGGATTGGCTGGCAGCACCCAGCCAGGGCGCTCCCAGGCAGACGGGGATCCTGTGCATGCTCTCTCCAGCCAGGCAACTGTGTTGCTGGGCTGGAGAGAGCATACTGTGCATGTGTGTTTGGCTGGCGCAAGACGGCTGGCCAAACATACATGTGAACTGAGCACATGTGTATCGTTTTCTTGTAAAGTTTTTGCAGTTGCACTGCTGGCGTTGGGGCAATGGTCCTGGACTAACCTCATCAATATTCAAGATTAACATTGACTCAAATGTAAACCGATAGCACGACAATGCATAAATTAAGTTTACTTTATGTTTCAGTTAGTTATAGTAGAAAGTCGACAAAAAATAACCTACCTGCGTGAGACAATTATAAAAAAAATATACCTCTTTTTTACTTGTTTTAGCCAGTAGAGGAAAACAAAAGCGTCAGAAAATGCTACCTTATTTGCTAAAGTAGTACATAAAAATGTGCAGACTGCGTAGCACGTTTGTTAGTGTGGTACTACATTAGAAAAGTAATACAGATTAGCAGCAGCCTTAAGCAGTTTCAGTTTGAGCTTTTGAATAAGCTACCAAAATGCAATAAAAAATTAAATGCGTAGAAATGTAATGTACATCTGAAATGCTCCTCATTGGCAGTGGAAAATAATTCAGAAAGAGGTGGAATGTAAAGCTACAGCTACCTTCCTGTAAGAGGCAGATGTCATGCGCAATATATTTAAAATAATGATCTCCTAAAGGCAAACAGTGGCCCAATTTTTGAACGATGGACAGAGAGCATGAATTCTATTTCTCTTTATTCCCTTTTCAAGACATTACGGACTTAAATAATTCTTTTAGTGTGTGAATATATTTCAGTGTGGGAGGCTTGGGTGGGGAGGGAGGTAGTAGCTCCTTGCATGCTTAGAGTGATGCTGTCCTAAATGCAATCAATTTATTTCAAATAGAATTTCATTCAGACTCATACTATTGCTGGGCTAATGCTGTACTTTTGTTTAAAGGAAGTTCTGTTTGAAATAGTTTATATTTTCCAGACTTTGGCGCTCATTATGAACATGGCAGTCCGTTATGCTCCGCCAGCGGTGGCGGTAGAAACCGCCAACAGAGGAGCGGTCCGGACCGCCAAATAATGATCCAAACGAATCACAGGCATCCCGCGAACCACCCACCCCCAGGAGAGGAGTGCCACCACCGACGGTAGAGTCCACCCAAAGGCCGTCGGAAAGGCCCAACCCGTCCATCGAATTCTGAACCACCATTCCACTGCCAGTTCTGGGGCGGGAACCACCACCACACAAAGCCAGGTGGAAATGAACCAAATATAAGGAACCACGCACCAGAGTCCCACAGAACGCGCTGCGGCAGCTATGGATAGAGAGCTGCAGATCATGCCAGCCCTGCTCCTTGCCATATACCTACACGACCGAGACCGCCAACAAAGACGACGATGGTAAGTACCGCAACCTACGACACAAGGGAGGAAAGGGCACAGTTACATACCCACCCACTCCACCCATCCGGCAACGCCCCCCCAACCCTTCCCAGCAGCACAAGTCATACACCCCACAGCAAGAGGTACTTACCCGACACAAGGCTAATGCAACTTGACCATAGTACATACAAAAGCCCCACACCCATAAAAAAGTGAAACAAGTGACCAGGGTTAACGGCGTGCAGCTCAAACACAGGCCACACAGAAACTTTAATATGAAGCTCACTGAGACAAACAGTGCAAACAGGGCCAATGGCCAGTCCATAAATTCACAAATGTCATGGGCCACAATGGGCCCCACCTGACTCCCACAAGTGCTGGGTACGCCACATAATGGGGCACCATATGGGCATCCAGGCTCCTCACGGAATGGGGGCAGGGGGTGGTGGGGATTTCCGACGGGGTGGGTCTTTGACTTTCTTGTGGAGGGTGGAGCTTCTCCTTTGAAGGGGGTGGGGGCTGTTTGGCTCGGGTGGAGCTGGATGGCCTTGGGTCTGCCCGGGCCTTCTTCTTATCTGGGGAAGGGGCATGGGAATGTGAAGGGTGGACTGGGGTGGGCTGTGATGTGGAAGGAGTGGAAAGGGCAAGGCGGTGGGAACGTTTGGGGACAAGACGAGGTGGGCCAGTGGGTTGGAAGAGGTCAGCACGGGAGAGGAAACATTTTTTGGGAGCAATTGGGGTGGGCATGGATGAGGGCATGGGAGTGGAGGCAGAGGGAGTGGATGTATGGGGTGTAGGGGTGCGTGTACTGGGGGCAGGTGACTGCTCAGTATGCAGTGGCGTGGTGGATGTCTGACGCAGGGGTATTTTTGTGCGTTTGTGTGTTTTGGGAGGTGGGGGATGGACACAGTGGGAGAAGACAGACAGCTAGTGTGGATGTATGTTGTGTGGGTGTCTGCAAGTCTGGTGAGTGTGCTGCATGTGTCAACTACAGTAGAGGTGGTGAGTGTAGGTGTGGTGTATGGGGTGCATGTATGGCTGCCTGCTATTGTGGTGAGTGCAGGAAGAGGAGCAGTAACAGTGAGTGAAGGTGCAGTGCATTAGGGTGTGGATGTAGAGGGGACAGACAGGGAGGTGAAAGAGGTGGGCACACTGAGGGAAGTGGACGTTGTGTGTGCAGGTGTCTGTTGGCTGTGTGAATGCTTGTGGTGGGAGTTGTGGTGCTTGTGTTTTGAAGTGTGCTTCTTGTGTGTTGATGTGCCTGTCAGCGTGTCTGAATTTGTGCTTTGGACGGGTGTAGGGAGTGGGGTGCTGGAAGGGGTAGAGAAGTTTGGAGAGGGGACGGAATGGCCAGGGAAACTGGCTGCCGTCCAAGAGGAGGCCAGAGCCTGAAAAGATCTCTGTAGGGCAGACACGGCACTGTGAATGCCATCCAGATAGGCATTGGTCGATGGTTGTCTGCCTTACAGAGATGGTTCTCAGTAGGTCAATAACCTCCTCTGTGAGGGCAGTAGGGCTGACTGGGGCAGGGGAGGAGGTGCCTGGGGCGAAGGAAACGCCCACCTTTCTGGGTGGGCAGGCACGGGCAACTCGGTGGGGAGCAGAAGGGAAGGCAGTGATGGAATGGGGGGTGGCGGAAAATGTATCTGTAGTGGTGTGTACACTACGGTCTGCCACCGCCAGGGGACCCCCGTCGGATGAGGTCTCAGAGTCACTACCTCCTGTGGTAGTAGCCTCCCATGTGGAAGTACCCTCGGTCTCCCACCCACCCACTGGTCCCCTGGGCGTCTGTTGTCTCTGTCTTGGAGGATCCATGGGCCGCTGCCTCCCCGCGTGCCAGTGCCTCAGCTTCCTCGCCTGATGTTGATGCTGTACCAAACCAACACAAGAGAACAGGGACTGGGAGACAAAACAGGAGAGACACTTGTAAATAGCTGAATGCAGGTACATAATGGTCAGACATATACCCACCCAGAAAACACCCAACAGGCAGCACCGTTCACTATGCCAGTGGCCATGCCCCTGACTACTGACCAGAATACTGCTCTACACCCTTCCCCTGAAATACCTTAGGAGCAGAAGTAGGTGAAACCTGACAGGGACACCCCTACACCCTTTGGGGAACATACAGTACATGGACACCAGTCAAATCCCCTGCTCTAAGCAGCATGAGCCCCATTGCACACCTAGACATCCTTCCAGCCTGAAGTATGGTCAATAAGTACTCACCCCTTGTGACTGCTGTGCAGCCTTCAAGTGCCCATCCAGGTCTGGGTACGCCACCGCCAGGATCCGTCGCATGAGGGGGGGGTCAGTGCACAACTGGTACCCCTTCCATGTTGGGAGGACTTCCCCAGCTCGGCTTCACTGATCTTTCGCACCCAGTGCCGCAGGTCCTCCCACCTCTTTCGACAGTGGGTGCTCCGCCAGTTGTAGACCCCCAGGGTCTGCACCTCCTTGGCGATGGCATGCCAATGTGCCCTCTTCTGGTGGGCGCTGACCTAGAAGGGCGACACAGAAATGGAACACAGAGGTCAGGCACTTGCACAATAGGAACAGCTGGCTAATCGTCCACTATGGGACAGACAGTACTCTCAGACATACAGGACAGTGGCATGCAGCATGCCATGCCCCATGGCCCTTGCAGGCTCAGAGGTGCACACATATGTGCAATCAACACCATCCATTACACACACAGTGCCCTTCAAACCCAGACTCACCTGTTCCTCTGGCCGTCCGTACAGTTTTGCGTACAGGGGCAGGACCCCGTCCACTAGCTTTTCCAGTTCTTCCTGGGTGAAGGCCGGGGGCCCTTTCCCCTGCAACACGTGGCACATCCATAGCCAGAGGCAGTCCACAGCAGTACACAGAGTGGAGTACCTGTCCGCACAAGATCATCAGGGAGTCAAGTGAACAAACGATGATGAGCGTGCGTACATTCCGCAGCGGTGTGCACCGTCACCGCCGGCGGCGATCATGATACACCAGGATTTCCCATTGTCACCCATGTTAACCAATGAGGGTGCCAACAGCGGTAAACACCGCCTTACGCTGTGACGTCAACCGCTAGCGGTATGAGGTCACTTCCACAACAAAAGGGCAGATTTACAGTGGGCAGACATTTTGCCTTTACTTACGCACCTTCAATTAATTAGTACTCACAATGCAGGCCCTACTAGCCACATGATGCACCTAGGCCTCTGTCCATTCACTATTGTAGCACACATTACATACTCTGTTCCCTCCTTGTGATGTGCATGTATATCTGTCAGGTAGCAGATATTGTAGAGACACCGCAATGAACTATGCCGTGCACATATGATTACAAGTGTGCCTATGTATGTGTCTTCATCACTCCTTTTTGTAACCCCTCGTAGGTATCGACCCTTTTGGCGAGGAAGGGCACCATCGGTGTACAGACCACTTGTGGATATGGGGACCATGGTGGAGCGTCAGATCATAATCACTTACAGACTCACACGTGCAACTATTCAGGACCTTTGTGCATTACTGGATCCTGCAATAACTCCGGGAAATCAAAATCAGCATGCCATTCCAACTGAGGTGCAGGTGCTCTCCGCACTCCATTTCAGGTGACAGTGGGCATGGGTGCTGGTTTCTCACAGTCAGTGTTCAGCCAGGTACTGACAAGTTTTCTAAATGCATTTGTACAACATCTGCAATCCTATGTGAAGTTTCCCCAAAGTACTGACCTCCCTACCATCAAGTCTGGCTTCTGTGCCTTTGCCAACATTCCCCATGTCATAGGTGCCATCGATGGCACACACATAGCTATCATCCCCCCAAGAGTAAGTGAACAGGTGTACAGAAACAGGAAGAATTTTCACTCCATGAACCTCCAATTGGTATGTACTGAAGACCAGTACATTTCTCATGTGAATGCCATGTTTCCAGGTTCAGTCATTGATTCCTTTGTGTTGAGGAACAGTAGTGTGCCACAGAAGATGGAACAACTACAAGAGGACAGAGGGTGGATCATAGGTAAGTTTGCCTGTCACTAACAGACACACTGCAGAAAACCAGCCTGTCTAAGGGACATAACAATGACGAGTCTGTATTGCACCATTTTGTAGGTAATTCTGGCTATCCAAACTTGTGTTGGCTCCTGACCCCAGTGAGGAATCGCAGGACGGATGCAGAAAGGAATTAAAATGAGGTCCATTGACATACTAGGAGGGTAATAGAGCGAACTATAGGTCTCCTGAAGGCTAGATACCAGTGTCTACATATCTCTGGGGGTTCCCTGGTCTATGGGCCTGATAAGATGTGTAGAATAGTGGTGGCCTGCTGCATGCTACACAACGTAGCAGTGAGACATTATATCCCCCTCTTGGAGTTGGAGGGTGCTATAGGTCCTGATCAGCTACCTCAGAGAGGTGAGGAGAGTGAGGTGAGGATGAGGAAGGGGAAGATGTCAATTCCAGGAACCAACTGATACAACTCTACTTCCAATAACTGTGTGGGACTTAAGCCTGTGTAAGAAAGTACCATCTTGCCTGGCATGTTACCCCCATTTTCACTGTATGTATGTTTGTTTTTGCCTATGTGTCACTGGGATCTTGCTAGTCAGGACCCCAGTGCTCATAAAGTATGCCCTGTATGTGTTCCCTGTGTGGTACCTAACTTTATCACTGAAGCTCTCCTAACCAGAACCTCAGTGTTTATGCTCTCTCTGCTTTTAAAATTCTCACTGCAGGCTAGTGTCTAATTTCACCAATTCTCATTGGCACACTGGAACACCCTTATAATTCCTTTGTACTGTATATGGTACCTAGGTATCCAGGGTATTGGGGTTCCAGGAGATCCCTGTGGGCTGCAGCATTTCTTTTGCCACCCATAGGGAGCTCAGACAATTCGTACACAGGACTGACACTGCAGCCTGAGTGAAATAACATCCACGTTATTTCACAGCTATTTTACACTGCACATAAGTAACTTATAAGTCACCTATATGTCTAACCCTCACTTGGTGAAGGTTAGGTGCACAGTTACTTAGGCACATATTTATACTTTTTTAGCGCCGCATTTGCGTCATCTTTTCACGCAAAAGCAGCGCACACTTACAAAAACAATTGTATTTTGTAAGTGTGTGCCGCTTTTGCGTCAAAAAGCGGCACGAATGCGGCGCTAAAAAAGTATAAATATGGGCCTTAGTGTGTGGGCACCCTGGCACTAGCCAAGGTGCCCCCACATTGTTCAGGGCAAATTTCCCGGACTTTGTGAGTGCGGGGACACCATTACACGCGTGCACTACATATAGGTCAATACCTATATGTAGCGTCACAATGGTAACTCCAAACATGGCCATGTAACATGTCTAGGGTCATGGAATTGTCACCCCAATACCATTCTGGTATTGGGGGGACAATTCCATGCATCCCCGGGTCTCCAGCACAGAGCCTGGGTACTGCCAAACTAACTTTCCGGGGTCTCCACTGCAGCTACTGCTGCTGCCAACCCCTCAGACACATTTCTGCCCCCCGGGGCCTGGGCAGCCTGGTCCCAGGAAGGCAGAACAAAGGATTTCCTCTGAGAGAGGGTGTTACACCGTCTCCCTTTGGAAATAGGTGTGGAGGGCTGGGGAAGAGTAGCCTTCCCAACCTCTGGAAATACTTTGATGGGCACAGATGGTGGCGTCACTGCATAAGCCAGTCTACACCGGTTCAGGGATACCCCAGCTCTGCTCTGGCGCAAAACTGGACAAAGGAAAAGGGAGTGACCACTCCCCTGACCAGCACCTCCCAGGGGGAGTGCCCAGAGCTCCTCCAGTGTGTCCCAGACTTCTCCAATCTTGGATGCAGAGGTGTGATGGCACAATGGACAGCTCTGAGTGGCCAGTGCCAGCAGGTGACATCAGAGACCCCTCCTGATAGGTGCTTACCTTTCTCTGTAGCCAATCCTCCTCTGTGGGCTATTTAGGGTCTCTCCTGTGGGCATCTCACCAGATAACGAATGCAAGAGCTCACCAGAGTTCCTCTGCACTTCCCTCTTCGACGTCTGCCAAGGATCGACCTCTGACTGCTCCAGGACGCCTGCATAACTGCAACAAAGTAGCAAGAAGACTACCAGCAACATTGTAGCGCCTCATCCTGCCGGCTTTCTCAACTGTTTCCTGGTGATGCATGCTCTGAGGGCTGTCTGCCTTCACCCTGCCCTGGAAGCCAAGAAGAAATCTCCCGTGGGTCGACGGAACGTTCCCCCTGCTAACGCAGGCACCAAACTTCTGCACCACCAGTCCTCTGGGTCCCCTCTCATCCTGACGAGCGTGGTCCCTGGAACACAGGAGCTGGGTTCAAGTGTCTTCAACAGTCCAGTGGCCCTTCTGTCCAAATTTGGTGGAGGTAAGTCCTTGCCTCCCCACGCCAGACAGTAATCATGTGTACTGCGTGAACTGCAGCTGCTCGGGCTTCTGTGCACTTTTGCAAGACTTCCTTCGTGCACAGCCTAGCCCAGGTCCCCAGCATTCCGTCCTGCATTGCCCATCTTGCTAAGTTAGACTCCAACGTCGTGGGACCCTCCTTTGTGACTCTGAGTCGACCACTGTCCTCAGATCTTCTAAGTGCCTCTGCAGGTGCTTCTGCGGGTGCTGCCTGCTTCTGCGTGGGCTCTCTGAGTTGCTGAGTGCCCCCTCTGTCTCCTCCTCCAAGGGGCGACCTCCTGGTCCTTACTCGGCCCCAGCAGCACCCAAAATCCTCAACCGCGACTCTTGCAGCTAGCAAGGCTTGTTTGCTGTCTTTCTGCGTGGAAACAACTCTGCATCCTCCACCATACCGTGGGACACCTTCTGACCAAAGGAGAAGTTCCTGGCACCTTCTGTTGTTGCAGAATCTGTGGCTTCCTCCACCCAGAGGCAGCCCTTTTGCTCCTTCATCCGGGGTTTAGTGGGCTCCTGCCCCCCCTGGACTCTTGCGTGACTCTTGGACTTGGTCCCCTTCCTTTACAGGTCCTCAGGTCCAGGAATCCGTCTTCAGTGTTTTGCACTCAGTTGTTGTCCTTGCAGAATCCCGTATTCCCACATCCCAATAGCTGCTGCTCCAAGCCTGGTGGGACTCCAAGTCCCAGGCTCCTTTTCCTGCCGCCCCTCACCTGGGGCAACTTGAACAACAACGCAGGCGCTATTAAGCGCACTGCACATCACTGCTCTTGTCTGCTGCTCCAAGCCTGGTGGGACTCCAAATCCCAGGCTCCTTTTCCTGCCGCCCCTCACCTGGGGCAACTTTAACAATAACGCGGGCGCTATTAAGCGCACCGCGCATCACCGCTCTTGTCTGCTGCTCCAAGCCTGCTCCAAGCCTGGCGGGACTCCAAGTCCCAGGCTCCTTTTCCTGCCGCCACTCACCTGGGGCAACTTGAACAATAACGCGGGCGCTATTAAGCGCACCGCACATCACCGCTCTTGTCTGCGGCTCCAAGCCTGGTGGGACTCCAAGTCCCAGGCTCCTTTCCCTGCTGCCCCTCACCTGGGGCAACTTGAACAACAACGCGGGCGCTATTAAGCGCACCGCGCATCACCGCTCTTGTCTGCTGCTCCAAGCCTGCTCTAAACCTGGTGGGACTCCAAGTCCCAGGCTCCTTTTCCTGTCGCCCCTCACCTGGGGCAACTTGAACAACAATGCGGGCGCTATTTAACACACCGCGCATCACCGCTTTTGTCTGCTGCTCCAAACCTGCTCTAAGCCTGGTGGGACTCCAAGTCCCAGGCTCCTTTTCCTGCCGCCCCTCACCTGGGGCAACTTGAACAAAAACGCGGGCACTAATAAGCGCACCACGCATCACCGCTGCCAGGGACGCGCCAGGCCAAGGGCAGGCCCATCAGAGACCGAAGGAGGCCAGGCTGGGCCCCCCCTCTGGGCCCTACAGTACAGCGTCAGGCTACATAGTGCTGAATATTATTCTAAAAACCTTCTTTTTATATTGTTCTGTAGTCTTATTCTTTAATGGGGAAGCGCAAGGCGAAAGGCAGCCCTGCACTGGGCTCTGTCAAATCCAAAATACCTAAAACTAACAAGGCCATGCTACCCCACACCAATTGTGTTGCTAAGGAAATTGACGACCTGATTGAAGAGGTGGAACAGATCTTAAACAAGAGAGAGTTCGACGAAAGGAGCCAAAAACCGGTACTCTTATTCCGTTTTTAACTTCAAGATCGCATACTGCTTCCAATTCGCAAACCGCTACTTCTCCTTACCAGATATTAGCCTCCCAAGGCTCTACTAAAATCTACTCTTTTTGTATCTCATCTCGAATCTGAAGCATTAAAAGGCAAAGCAACGAATTTCACAATTCCCTGCTCTAACCGTTTTTCCCCCTTGGCCCCCCAAGATCTGGAAAATCATTGACTAACTCCCATGACTTTGTCGCATACGGAGAGCGCTCCCCTGCAAGATGACTTGCTAGCACTGGTGTCTAGCCTCAAGAGCGAAGTAGGCGAGCTGAAATCTTTACTGCTTGAAATCACCACTCTTATCAAAAGCAAACATCTCCTCCTTACTTGCGAGCCTAAGCCAAATCCTGTGACAATTAAACATCCGCTTGTAAAAGGCGTTTTGTCAACCAGGCCCCTGCCATCGCCAGCAAGTGCAGCAGGCCCTATGGAAAGGCAGTGTCTCCATAGCCGGCATGTGTCCCCTTCCGAAAGTAACACTTCCCTTTCTTCTAATGTCCTTTTTAAATGGGACACTACAAAAGTTTTTTGTCGGAATCCATATTTAACCAATAATAACTATATATACATGTGTAATGTTCCATCTTTGCCTCCAAACACACGGGAAGACAAAGCCTCACTCGTTAACAAGGTCTCGCACTGGTTGAGACACGTTAGAGGCTGTGGCTCAGTTATCCACGTTGATATTCTATCTGCCGAATGAGTAAATGGCCTTCCTGGTAGCTGGGATTTCATAAAACTTAATTTTAAAAATCCCGATTTGGTAACAGGTCTCCTAGATATGGAAGCACGTAATACAAATAGGAAGTCTTCTGCTATTTTTCTCAGTGATAGCCACCCTTCTGCTGGTCACATGCAGCTGAATCCTTCCTCCAGAACAGCCAATTTGGCCCGAGTCGTTCTGCAGACTATAAAAATTTCAGGCCATTAGGCCACCAGGTTTTCAAAGGCACACCATCTGATTCAGCTCCTACGACTAGCGCTGGTCCTGTTCTCAGTGGCCAAACAGCATGCGAACTTGACTTCCAGGGGGCTACCTCTGACATTGATTGACTATGTCTTCCTAACTCTTGTATTCGCATTTTTAGCCCAGATTCACCGGTTACAGGTCCTTTACCTAATTTACCCAGTCCAGGTGTTGTACCATCACTGGAATTACAATCTGATATTATTAATAATTTTACAAATTTACCTCCTGTGGAGCTCATTTATAGCCATGCCCCAGACGACATTCTTAGTAATTTAAGTTGTTCCACTGCTCAGACGACAGCAAAACTTCTGTCCTGGAATGTGGCTGGCATCAATGGCAAGCTTGCGGACATTGAGTGGGGGGCATATGTTGAAAACTTTAATGTCTGTATGTTTCAGGAAACTTGGGCAACACACTGCACGTATAGACAGGGGTTTAGCTCTTTTTTTAAACCTGGGTAAAATCGACAGAGGTGGGAGGAATTAAGGAGGTATATGTAGATTCCCCTGATATCTTGGCCATTGCTATCCAACCAATCTCAGGCTCCCCTGTTCTTTGTATAAATATCTAAAGTAGGCCAGGTCCTTCCAACCATCGTTTAATTACTATTGAGCTATTGAACACTTTAATCCCGGACCTCCGTTTAAAATACCACATTATAATAGCAGGGGATTTCAATGTCCAACTCGAACTTAATTCAGACCTTATAGAGGTTATGCAGCCTGAAAACAGCATATGGAATATTCCCCCCCATCCAATACAGCAGAATTCAGATAAACCTTGTGTTAGGGCTACGCAGATAATAGACCTTATGATACTTCATGGTCTCCGTCTTGGTAATGGCCGCTTTCCAGCTGATACTCCTGCCAGTCCAACTTTTTTCAGGGGCTTATATAGTAACAAACTGCATTACATTTTCTTTGACTTAAGAGTTTGGCACCACATATCAGATGTGGAAGTGGGTAATCCACATACCAGTGACCACGCCCCTCTCCAGATTACGTATAAGAGATCTCTTTTAGTAGGAGCTGTATTTTCTTCTGCTCCTTCTGGTGACATGGAGTTGTCTAGCAATAGGCGTACAGTAAGATGGGACTCCTTTCAGAGATCGAACAAGCTTCAAGATAAACTGTGTGTTTTAATTTCTACCCACCAGTTATTCAACGATAGCCTTATATTTGCCCCATCTGAAGTTACGTCTTTACATTTGGACCTCTTTGCAATCTTGAAAGAGCTGTTTTCTAAATGCGTTAGGCCATCGACTAACTTTTGTGCCCAACCCTGCAGCAAATGGTTTAACAAGAGGTGTAGAGAGGCTAAAAATACCTTGGTAAAGGTGTTAAGGACAAAAGATAGACTAGGAATTATTAATGCTAAGCGCCATTGTGTTTCTACATGTAATAAGAGCAAACATGAGTTTGAAGAGGGACTTTGGAGCGAATTACCTGAGGCAGCTAGGGTCCACGACTTTAAACGGTTCTGGCTTCTGGTCTCTCGTAGCGACCAGAACCGAGCACCCAATTTGGAATCTCATATTACTCCCGATGCCTGGCTTTCCCATTTCAAGGAAGTGTATGGCTCCCCATTGGCCTGTGATGTACCAAGTTTGGGAGAGTTGACAGCATCTTACTCGCCTATGTCCTCCCTGCCTCCCTTCACATTGAATGAAACTGCGCTGGCCATCACTGCTCAAAAAGCAGCGAAGGCCCCAGGGTCGGATGGGATCCCCTCAGATATGTTCAAAGCGGACCAGAACATCTGGAGTCCATATATTAATAGGTTTTCTAATGCCATTCTGACTACTAGATCCTATCCTGACTCATGGAAAGAGGCAATCATTGTGCCCATCTACAAGAAAGGAGAGAGGAATTCCCCGGGAAACTATAGACCTATCAACCTTCTTGATAACCTTCAAAAAATATTATGCCACCAATTGTTGAGCAGGCTGAGGAAATGGATAGTGGAAAACCAAATCCTAAGCCACCTCCAAGCGGGCTTCAGGGAAAAAGTCAGTACAATAGACCAGATTTTCCGTTTTATCTCCATTAAATGGAAAGTTGTTGATGTGGACTTAGGTCATCTATTCGTAGCATTTGTTGATTTAAAATCAGCTTTTTATTTAGTACCCCACTACAAATTGTGGGAGGTCTTGATCAAACTGGGAGTCCCCTGCTCTATTTTAAATATCATTAGAGATCTCTATACTGGTAATTATGCTAGAATTAGATGGGGTCGGCAAGGTGAATTAACCGAAGAATGTCCCACTGCCCGTGCCGTGAGACAAGGTTGTGTGCATGCCCCTACTTTATTCCTTCTATTTATAAATGCATGCATTCCCTATCTTATGGAGTGTTCCAATGATGCCCCCAAAATAGGAGGGCAGAAGATTTCTTGCCTCCTATTTGCCAATGACACCTTGCTGATATCCCAAACAGCTACAGGCCTTTCAACCCTGCTTTCGAGGTTCATGGATTTCGGTTATGACCATGGCCTGGAAATCAATCGATTAAAAACTAAATGTATGGTGTTTGGGGATAAAAAAGGCAGGATGCGGCGACCTATTTACCTAGAGGGTGCCGCGCTGGAAAGAGTTGGTGATTTCAACTATCTAGGTCTGAAACTAGAAGATTCACATAAGTGGCATTCTCATCTCCAGAAAGCAAACCTCTGCTTGAAACAACGGGCGAGTGGTATCGTAAGATTTGCAGCTAGATCTCCTAGCTTCGCCATGACGCCCGCTATTGAAATTTATAAATCGCAAGCGGGAGGGGCTTTATGGAGCTGAACTGTGGGGCCTTTGCAATCTAGACGATTTTACAAGGGTGGAAAACTCTTTCTTAAGGATGTTGTTAAGAGTTCCCTCTAGTACCCCAATGCTCCCTATCCGAATGGATCTAAATCTGCCTCCCATTAGCCAGATTGCTGCTCTCAGGCCTCTGTTGTTTTTTTTTTGTTGTTTTTTTTTTTTTTTTTTTCAGTTTCAGCTTTATTTCGGTAAAACAATACCATAAAAGCATACTGGCAAAATTCTTACATTTCTAAAAGGAACAAAAACACTTTTTAAGAAAAGAAAACACTAAAAACAGATCGAGACCAGAGCTCCCTCAGGGCCATACAATGCAAATAGGCAAGTTATGGGTATAAATGTTATTAAAAGTGAACAATTAATCAGTAGAAACACTATAAAATGTGCAGTACACATCATCATGCAAATCACCATATAAATATTATAAAATTTTATAAAATAAAATACCCCTAAAATATAAATCTTTATACAAAGAACAGTTAAGATTGCTATCTCACTAATAGTAGCATTAACTACGGACTAGCTCGAAAAGTGACCATTATAAAAATAGAATATATGCTTTTGAAAGATTATTTGCCTCTAGCATGTCAAATTGCCTCTACAATCTTGGCAATATAGATACCATCATCACATGAGGGGTTATTTGACTAGTTTTTAAGAGATGATTGACAATCCCTAGGGCCCAACGATTCCTTTCTTTGTTCCGTGCCTATATTACTTAGCAGCCATATACGATCAAGTAACGCAAGGGGCACATTGTTCTAGCAGCAGCTAATATTCACTTAACTACTAGAAACAAGTTATCTAATGTTAGTCTTAAAAACAATAAATAAAGGTCGAATATAATATTTCATTTGTAAAACCCATAAAATTTACCTCCCGTGCCATCAGGCACTTATTTGCCTAGCTAAGAGGAGATTTTTTGGGATAAAAATAAATAAATATCAGAATCCAGGAACAAGTTTCGTAAGTATCAATGATCATTCTAGGTAACTTAATCAACCTCCCAGTAACTTCGGTCCTCCCGGGCATAGACAATGTCCCCTGAGCTAAATATATCCTTGGCTGATTGTAGGTCCCAAGGCCATTAGATTGCAGAGGGTGACTCCCAATTATCGATTTCAGGACCATAGGTTAACTTTGGGAGTTTTGCCTGAGTTAAAGCGCCTACAGCCTCAGGCCCGCCTTGTCTCTAATAAATGAAATTGCTATTAAGAACCGGCTCAGACCAAGAACAACATATGGTATCGAGCTGGATCTCAAGAATCTGGCAGCTTCATTGTAGTTCCTGATTCCAACGTTCCTGCAGATGGGTCGGATCCATTTCCTCCTTGGTTTATCGTAGGCAATGCAATTTAAGAGGACATGATCCGTCGTTTCTGGTGTCTCCATATTACACAGCTCGCAGGTCGCCTCATGATTACTACCATTCAGGAGGCCCCATTTAAAGGTAAAAGCCTTGACCTGGAGAATCCCATATCGAAACTTCATAAATAAAACTTTTGCTCGTCTAGGTTGGATAGTATCAATCCATTCCTCAGCGCTCGGTAATGGTTTAAAATCCAGAAAACTTAAGGTTAGTCTACCTGAATCCTTGCTATGAAAAGGGCTATTAAAGATGAAGTCCCAAAATACTTGCTTTATTCGGATCTTTGATTGGGTTGTGAGTGTATGCGGTTCATCCCAATAGAATTTCAGCCCTAAATTGTAAAAGCATTGCCTGATATAGTGGAGCCACGGGAGGGAGATAGCCTTGTCCAAGCCCATGATCTCAGTTAGTGCTTGCCTGTATTGGATCAGTTCAGGGGTTGTCCAAGGTCTACACCAGTAGAGCAGGGGCCTCAGGGCTGCCAATTTGCCTATTTGTTTCATATTAGTGTCATAGGCTAAAGGAATCAACGGAGTGGATGGAGGGAGGCCCAATACCCCCCTCATGAAATTGTTTTCCTGAGTAGCCAATGGAGTTAGTTTTGTGAACCCCCAGAGTTCTGCGCCATACAGAGCAGCGGCCTGTGCTTTACACCTATAGATCTCGAATACTGGTGACACAGTGCTCGACCTTGAACATTTGTAATTTTTACTGATTGCCATGGAGCTATGAGTTAAGGAGATAGCAGCTTTGTTGATGTGCGGTGCCCATGACAATTTGGCATCAAGCAGTATCCCTAGGTAATTGAAATTTTTAACTCGTTCCAATGCCTGCCCTCTAATCCAAATGTTTCTCTTGAGTGCTTTGTGAGGGTTAACAGTTAAGTATTTAGTCTTGTTTGCATTTATTTCTAATCCCTTCAGGCTGCAATAGTCACTGAATTTATCTAGTAGAGTTTGCAGGCCCATTGGAGTTTGAGATAATAGGATGGTATCATCTGCAAAAAGGAGGGCGGGGACTGGATCATCATTCAATCTTGGTGAGTCGTGGTTACTTTGTTTCAGATGATGAACCAGATCATTGATGTATAATGAGAAAAGTGTTGGGGCGAGTACACAGCCCTGTCTCACCCCCCTATTGATAGGTATTGGGTCTGTCAACTCTCCCTTTGGCCCCCACCGGACCTTTGCGAATGTATTTTGATGTAGCCTCTCCAACTGGCCCAGGAGGTTCCCTGGCATGCCCTGTTTTCCTAATGCTGCCCATAAGGAGTCTCTCGGCACCAGATCAAAGGCTGCGCGCAGATCCACAAACGCGATATACAGGTGGCCTTTCTTTAGTCTGGTGTATTTCCATATTATTGTCAATAGCCTAAAGGCCTGGTCGACTGTACTGGTCTGTTGTCTAAAGCCTGCTTGGTATATAGTCATTATGCTGTTCTCTTCTATCCAGATATTGATTCTATTCAGGATCTGTCTAGCATAAATTTTTTGTGTGACATCTATAAGGCTAATTGGTCTGTAGTTCCCAGGGTCTTCCCTGGATCCTTTTTTGTAAATTGGGATTATTTCTGCCCCTGTCCATGACTCGGGCATTGGGCCTCCCCTTGCTATAGCGTTACTTAAAAGGTTTAGATAAGGTGCCCAGATTTCTATGCTATGTTTGAACATATCCCCCGGGATCTTATCCAAACCGGGGGCTTTTCCTGGCTTGATTGCTTCAATGGCAATCACCGTCTCCTCCAGACTAAATTGTAACTCAGGTAAAATACCCCAAGTAACTGGGGTTTTATGTCTTGAGGGATAGAGATCAAGGGTGGGGGGGTCAGAGTAAAGATATGTAAAGTAGTTAACCCATGTTTTGGGGTCTATGTGATGGTCTGTAGTAAATATCCCCTCTTTGCTACCATGGGTAACTATTTTCCAGAAGGTCCTTGCATCATTGCTTTTTGCTGCTACCAGCAGGTCTTGCCATTTTTGGTCCTCCCAGTTGCGTTGGGCAGTAGCCAGCGTTTTCTTGTAACTGGCCCTTGCCTGCTGTACGGCTAATTGATTTTTTTGCTTTAGTGCCTCTACCAGTACTCTTTTCCTCTCTCTACATTTGATAGTATACCATGGACTGTTTGGGGTGGTTTGCACCTTCTCCTTTTTATGCTTATTCTGTGGCTGTTTGGTCAGGACGGGTCTTAACATAGTGCTCAATGAATGGTGGATAGCCGTAATAGGAATGTCACTAGGTTTATTTTCTGTATAAGGCTCCAAGAGATCAGAAAATATGTTGTAAATATTTGTCATAGTGACCTGATTGCCTAGTATTGCTGGCCATTTTACAACCCTTCTGTTGTTACTGAGAGTGGGTTGCAACTCCACCTTATCATGTTCTATATATTTCGAGTCCAAATCTAAGAAGTGGGCCCTGAATTCAATTATTAGCGGGAAGTGATCGCTATCCCTTCTTTTATCAATTTTAAAGGTCGCTAGTCTTCCCCATGTATTTATACTATGCAGAATGTAGTCTATTTTTGAAGTTGAGTTGCCTCTCTGGAAAGTAACCAGATTAAGGCCGCCTTCACCCACTCTGCCATTGCTGCTCTCAGGCCTCTGTTGTTTTGGATTTGCCTATGGTCACTAGATTCTCTTACTTCCTATAGATGCGGACTAGCTAACTTGATGGTCAATGACACTAGTCTAAAAATCAAGTGGTGCGCGTACGTAGAACGGACCTTCGTACTACTTGGTTTGGGGTCATACTGGAAGGATCCGTTATCTATTCCAAAAAAAGCACCACAGACTTTGAAGGATGCATTTTGGCTCAATGTCCAACTTACACAACTGTCTGCAGTCTCATCATCATTTATGACTGGCAGCTTTCTAAAAATCAAATGCCACTATGAATCTGAGCAATATATGGACACAGTACTTTCTCCACGTGCATTGTATACCAGATTTAGGATAGGGTCTCTTCCTCTGCTCATCCTAACGCATAAATGGACTAATACTAGTTGCACTTCTAAGATGTGCCCGATGGGCTGAGCCAGGGAAGAATCCATAACCCATGTCCTTTTTCAATGTTCTGCATACCATAAATAGAGGGCTCGTTGGATTATTCCATTATGTAGAAAAATGGGTTTTAGGAATTGTCTATTGGCTCTGAGAGTTCTTAAATCTTATTCATCTGTTTTAGTGGCTTGTTGTTTGGCAAAATATTTAGATTCTCTTTGGTATTGCAGACTGAATACGCTAAAAAAAATAGGGGAAAATTTAACAATAGACGTTGGGAGTGGCCACTGATGAACTCACTCGTGAATTTTAATGTATGCATTTATCAATTTCTCATTGTTCAATGAATCTTTTATGTTCATATATTCTTATACCTTTTAAATAGCAATGTTTTATTCTTATTTTATTTATTGTGTCTAGTTAGGTATGTATTTGACTCCTGATACCTATCATGAAAAATTCTGCATTTTCACATGATCCCATAATATGTTATGAACTTTTAGAGGGAAAATGTTTATGTTTAAAGTTTTTTATGTAGTTCAACATTTTACTTCTGAGGATTTTTATACATAGCTTGTTGTTTTGTAAAATTATGAATTTGTGAGTTGTGGTGTGCTTTTATGGTATTTATCTTTACCGAAATAAAGCTAACGAACGAACGAACGAATCCCATATCTCAACTTTACTGTCTTTCTGGGGTAGTAGGGTAACTTTACTCCTACCTTTCAGGGTCTTGGGGTGGATTGTCTTGGACACCCTTAGTGTTTTCTTATACTCCCAGCGACCCTCTACACACTAGACTAGGCCTGGGGTCCATTCGTGGTTCGCATTCCACTTTCGGAGTATATGGTTTGTGTTGCCCCTAGGCCTATTTCTCCCTATTGCATTCTATTGTGATTCTACATTGTTTGCACTACTTTTCTAACTGTTACTTACCTGGTTTTGGTTTGTGTGCATATAATTTGTGTATATTACTTACGTCCTAAGGGAGTATATGCCTTGAGATACTTTTGGCATATTGTCACTAAAATAAAGTACCTTTATTTTTAGTAACTCTGAGTATTGTGTTTTCTTATGATATAGTGCTATATGATATGAGTGGTATAGTAGGAGCTTTGCATGTCTCCTAGTTCAGCCTAAGCTGCTCTGCTATAGCTACCTCTATGAGCCTAAGATGCTAGAACACACTCTATTCTACTAATAAGGGATAACTGGACCTGGCACAAGGTATAAGTACCACAAGGTACCCAATAAAAGCCATGCCAGCCTCCTACAGCCTGACATTGGGGTTAGTGACTAATACTGTCAGTGGGCTCTCTCATATAGGAGGGGTTGGTCATGATAGGCAATACATGGCCCACTTCTGCATGGTGCTGACTGGAAATATATGCATTCCCTCCTTTCCACCATTTGGGCACACAGGACTACAATCATGCACAAAATTGACAGTAAAGTTGTTCTCTTCCAGTTGCATCCATACTCCACTTTGCTCACAATTTAAGACAGGGGACAGTGTTACAGGTGTGAAATGTGTTTTTAATTGGTAGAAGTGAGTGAATTGTGCTATATACAGTGATGGGAGTCGTAAGGGTTGGGGGTCCTGAAAACCAACTTGGTGGCGGCCTTGTTGGATGGTATTGATGGGTCCATTTTGTCAAACAGTACTTCAAATCCCCTCAGCTAAGTGTTGTTTGGGAATGGGTGGGATGGTTGCATTGCATTAGTAGCAGAGTCAATTGTTGGAGGGGGCCTTGTTCTTAGCTGGGTTTCCAGTGCCATATCTTGGCCTAAGAGTACGTTTGGGTGCCTGTTGTGGAGCTTCTTGGGGTGACATGGTTGGCCCTTGGGTTTCCTGGGACTGTATTTTCTGGGATGTTTCTGCTGCTTGGGTCATCTGATGCTGGTTGTCCAGGACTGTTTTGGGGGCCTCTTGTTCGGTGTAGGTGTCAGACTGGTTTTTGACCAACTGCAGCAGTGCTCCAGCTATGGTGGCCATTGTGGCATTGTGCCCTTTCCACTGCTCCATGGTCTGTTGGTGTTGTTCCTGCTGCATCCTCTGACTTTGCTCCAGGGTGGACAAAATCTGTGCCAACCTGTCTTGGGTATGTTGGTAGACCCCCAGTACCTCTGAAATAACGTCCTGGGCTGCTGCATCCATCCTGTGCCCCCCCGGCCCACTGAGACCCTTGAACTTGCCCTGGCCCCCTGTGCCTGTGTCCCCTGCACAGGTCTGGCAGTGCCATTTGTACTGGGGCCCTCGCCTTCCTGAGTGGGAGACTGTGGCCTCTGTAGCTGTATTCCACCAGTCTGTGCCCTGGGTACACTGGTGTGGGTACGCCTGCCCTGGCCTGCTGGTCTTGACTGGGTGGTAGGGGTGTCAGTGGTTTCCTGGGTGGGGCTGCTACATGTTGAGAATCCAGGACTGTGTGAGGAGCCTGCCTGCTCCTCAGTGTCCAGGGATCCATCACCAGTGTCTTGTGAGGTGCCTCTGTCTCCCTGGAGGGCAGTGGCACTCCTTGTCCAGTCATTTGGGGTTGCATGGGTGGTGGTACCTGTTGGGGACCATAGATATGTCTGTTACATATGCATGTAGGTTTGAAGTGTACAGGACTGGGCTATTTTGAGCTGGTGTTACTTTCAGTGGCCTTCCAGGGTGCCTTTGTGAGGTTGCCATTGCATTTTGCGCCAGTGTGGGGTTGCACTGTGGTGGGGGGTATTGTTCCATTGTGGGTACGTGCAGGGGTGGGTGGCTGTGCACAGCGGGAGTGATGTGGCCCTGTTAGTGGGTTTGAGGTCATGCAGGGGGGTGGATGTGGTGGGTAATGGCTGGGTGGGGTGTAGGTCCAGGTGGGTGTGGGTGGGGTGGGGTGGTGCATGCATTGCAGCTGTGGTGTATATAGGGTAGTTGTAGATGACTTACCCAAGCCCATTCCTCTAGTGAGTCCTGTGAGTCCCTCTGGGTGCAGGATGGTGAGTACCTTTTCCTCCCAGTTGGTGTAGTCGGGTGGTGTTGGCGGCGGTCCTCCCTCAGTCTTCTGCACTGCGATGTGGTACTTGGATGCCATGCCACGGACCTTCCCCCACAGGTCGTTCCATCTCTTCAGGATGTCGTCCCTGATGCGTGGATGGTGTCCCACTGCATTCACCCTGTTCACAATGGTCTGCCACAGCTCCAGTGTCCGGGTGATGGGTTTGTGCTGCACCCCGGACCCGAAGATTTGTGGCTCCACCTTCAGGATCTCTTCCACCATGGTCCTTAACTCCCTTTCGGTGAAGCGTGGATTTTTTGGGGGGGACATGGTGAGTGTGGTGGATGGGGTCAAGACTGGGGACGAAGTAAGGGTGCTCTTCTGTGGGTCAATGTGCGTGTCCTGTATGCTGGCTTTCGCTGTCTGGCTCTGGTGCTCTCCGTCTTCTTGTCCTGATTTCATTGCAAGGGATTGTGGGGTGTGTCTGGGGGTATTTTATCGGGTTCTGGATGTGTGTCAGGTGTGTGGGTGATACGCCTGTCCAATGTGTGCACTTCTTGCTGCTGAGTCCACTTGCCGCCTGTGGTGGTCGCAGCCTCCAGTGGTCGTCCGGCCTCCACTGTCCACTGAGGTGATTTGTGCATCATTATTTGGAGGGCGGGATGTGTGTCAGTTTGGCGGTGGAGGGTTGGGTTGGGGTGGGCCGGGATTCCCACTGACAGTGTCATGCCAGGGAGTGGTGGTCTGGGAATTTTTGGCGAGGTTGGGTTTTTCGTTCATTAAATGGTGGGTTTCCATTCACTGCCAACGGCAGGATTCTGTTGACCGCTGACACGGCGGTCGGCAGATTTCCCACCATGTTCATAATGACCGCCTTTGTTATTTATTTCTCAAAACACAGCAGTGTCAGCTACAAACCTCAAAAGCAGGTGGAGCTGCAGAGTAGATTGGTATTGCCAGGAAACAAATTACCAATCCTTAGCTTCATTTGATGCATTCTGTGAATTGCAGTCTTGGGCCCTCATTAGAACCCTGGCGGTCAAAGACCGCAAGAGCTGTTTTGGAGGTTGCACTGCCAACAGGCTGCCGGTGCAATCTCGGGTATTACAACCGCGGCCGAAGCGCCGCGGTCATACCGCCGGGACTGGCGGTTTTTCGCCATGATGGTCCCGGCGGATTCAATCCTCCAGGGCAGCGCTGCCGAGGGGATTACGAGTCCCCTCCCACCAGCCTTTTCATGGCGGGAGGAACTGCCATGAAAAGGCTGGCGGAAAGGGGAGTCGCGGGGCCCCTGCACTACCCATGCCTTAGGCATGGGCAGTGCAGGGGCCCCCTGGCACAGCCCCATGAAGCTTTTCACTGTCTGCATAGCAGACAGTGAAAAGCGCGATGGGTGCAACTGCACCCGTCGCACCGCCGCAACACCGCCGGTTCTATTTGGAGCCGGCTCCCATGTAGCGGCCGTCATCCCCGCTGGGCCGGCGGGCGGAAACTCGGTTTCCCAGCAGGGATGTCGTAATGGCCACCGCAGGACAGCAGCTGCATTGGCGGCCGCGCAGCGGTTACAACTTGGCGGGCGGCGGTTGCCGTCTGCCAAAGTTGTAATGATGGCTTTAGTTCACTTCAACCGGACTAAGGTTTGGTTTAAATATGTGCCCCAGTGGCGCAGCGAGACTGCACAGCCCCTTGGTAATAGCCCCTGAACAGGTGCTAAATGCATGTAGTGTGCCCTCATTTGCTTGTTCCATTTTGAGGTCGAAGCCTAACAGACAATGTAATTGTCTGGTTTGCTAAAGACATCTTGAGGACATTTGGAAAGCTTCCCTAGGAATGCATGCTGCACATTGCTTACCATTGGCTCTGTGGTTTCTAACTCACATGTGTTTGCTTTGTAATTGCTAGCTATATTTGTTTTAGGCTGCCCAGCTTGAATTGTCCGCGTGGAGCATTGTCAATTTACTGTATCCTTCCAAGCGCTCTCTTTTTGTAAACAGGCTTTTAAATCTTGTTCTTATCTTGTCACATTTGCTGTACATTCTAAGACAGAGGTCCAATGTCAGGCTCTGTCTTCCTAGGGAGCTTGTTGTTTACTTTTGTTTCTCTGATTTCAAAGTGGGAGGATTATATGTGACAATTTCACTGTGAAAGTTTTTTTTCTAGCACAGAACAACGTTTAAATGTCTTTAAGTGAACTTCGCAGATATTTCAAAATATCTAATGTAGGAACACACAAATAAAGCACATTTTTGGATAATTCTGAAGTGTGCTGGAAACATTTTAATACAATCAAAATGTATCAATACACTAGATGACATTTTCACACAACATTGTTTGTGCGCTGTATACTTTTATCACTAAAAATGTATGTCCGAGCAAATATAATGCTCATTTCAACTGAAAATGAGTTGCCTGTAATGGCAGTGCGCTACCACACCTGCATACTCCACTTTAGGCCACTCTACTCTACTCTGCGCCACTCTGTACCACTGCACTCTACTCTGTACCACTCTGCTCTAAGTCACTCCACTCTGTGTCACTGCACTCTACTCTGCGCCACTCCATTCTATACCTTTTTACTCTAGTGTTTACCACTCTACTTTATGCCAATGCACTCTACACCACTTTGCATCACATCACTCTTTACCACTGGCCTCTACACCACTCCAGTATAGGTCATGCCACCCTACTCTGTACCACACCACTCTATTCTTCATCACTCTACTCTACGAACCTCCATGGCACTCTACTCTGCAACACTGCCCTCTATGGCACTGCACTGTACTCTGTACCACTCCACTCTACACCACTGTACTCTACACCAATCCACTCTAAGCCACTGTAATCTACTCTGCACCACCTCACTCTGTTCTGCTCCACACAGCTGAACTCTATCCCACTTTACTCTAGGCCACTGCACTTTATCTTGCACCATACCACTGTACCCTGCACCACTTTCCTCTATGTCACTTCATTCCACTCTGAAACAATCCACTCTACACCACTCTGCTCCACTCCTCTCCATTCCATGCCACTCCATTCTACTCCGCACCACTCTACAGCACTGCACTCTGTCAATGCACCACTCTACTCAAAACCAGTGCACTTGTGCCAATCTAATCTGTACCACTGCACTCCATGAAACTATACTCTTCTCTTCAGCATTCTATTCTACGCCACTACACCCTATACCACGGGACTCTACACCATTGAACGCTATGCCACTCTATTCTACTCTGCACCACTGTACTCTATGCACTCTACAGCATTCTACTCTATGCCACTGCACTCTACACGACTCTATACCACTGCACTCTAAGACACTCTACTCTGCAAGACTGCACTCTATTCCAGTGCAGTCTATGCCACTGCACTCTACCCTGCACCACTCTACTTTACTCCACACCACTTTATACCAATGCACTGTATGCCTCTACACTCTATGCTATTCTACACGCACCACTGAAGTACTCCACTCTACACCACTGCACTCTACTCTGCAGCATGCCTCCCTATGTCACTGCACTCTAACTCTATGCCACTCCACTGCACTCTGCATCACTACACTCTATGCCACTCTAGTTTACTGTGCTCCACTCTAATCTAAGCCACTGTATTCTACGATGCTGCAGCACTCCACTCTGTGACTCTCCACTCTACGACATGCCACTTTATGACACTCCATGTCACTCTATGCTACTTCGCTCCATGCCACTCTACGCTAGTTCACTCTATCCTTCTCCACAGTTTGATAATTCACTCTATGCCACTCCACTCTATGCCATTCTACACTACTCCTCACTACTTCAGTTCATGTTACTCCATGCTACTCCACTCTACTCCACACTACTCCAGTCTATGACACTGTACTCTATGCTGCACCACTGTACACCACTCAATGCCACTTCACTCTTTGCTCCTCTACGCTACTCCACTCTGCCACTCCATGCTTTTCGAGGCTACTCCACTATACGCTACTCTTTTCTATAGCGCTCTATTCTACTCCCCGCTACTCCACTCTATGTCACAAACTTTTAGCCATGATAAACGGCAGCAACGCTGATCTAAAACATGGGTATACCATTTTAACAAAACTGATAGCTCTTGCATAGGTGAGACCTATTGGCTTTGTCAATGCTTGCTATCTCCAGGGAGTGGCAGCGTCAACAGTAGAGAGTGTGAGGGGTTAGCAACCCTAGCCCACATAAGCAAGAAGAGGATAAGGTTGCTTGCAGAGATGCCACATACCTTGTGTCTGTCACACAAATACTGCCCAGCCAGCCTAGCCGCACACACGTTACTGTGATGCCCTACTGACCCCTGCCTCTGGCCTAAATATGGACACAGTATTCTGGTGCACTACCCATAGGCAAGTCTGGATTGCAGCTACCTGAAATGTGATTGTTGTACAGGCAAATAGTTTTTAGGGGTCTTTTGTAAAACTAATTCCCTTCAGTACATGGTAATGCTCCACAGAAATGCAACAACAAACAAGCATAGGCAAAGACAATAGGCCTCAGCTTAAGAACCTATTGACTATGGCAATACTAACAATGCATGCACACCTAGAAAATTATGCAGTCACAGCAGCTGCACCATTATGCTTTTAAAAAAAGTTAACTTACCAAGCCAACCGGGATCGGAGAGAGAGCGCAATGCTGACAGAATGACAAAAATACACGAGCGAGAAAAAGCAATATGTACTGCGAGACAGAAACTTGGAGGACATCAGTTCAATGAAGCACTGTGAAAGTGAGCGACACAACATGGGACGTAATGAAAGCATACAAGAGAGGTGGCTGGAGACATGCCATTTAATAAGATGCTTAACCAAAAAGGAAAAAATGCTTCCTGGAAAGGGAGCATTGCTGGAACAATAGAAGCAGACAATCAGAGATGCTCTGAACTCAGTGTTGCTAGATTTTTAGACAACTTTCAAGCCTAATAGCAACCAAATACCACCCCAAACTAACCTAATGTTACCATTCCATTAACTTATGTGTAGCCTGACTGCAACATTCAAAAATATATTTCTATTTTATGTATCTGTCACTTGTTTCATTACTCCAAGAACAATTCAAGGATAAACGCTGGACATCTCTTTACTTATGCAAGTTATGTATGATTCTTACTTTTGGAACATAAAGACAGCCAATAGAAAGCAAGGAGTAGAACATATTTAATGGCAAAGCCAATGATAAGCAATAGGAGGAATGTATGCATAGGACAGCTTTCAGCATGTCCCCAAGAGGTCTTTTGCAATCAGACAGCTGGGCTGGCTGGTAGGCTCTGACCTAAAAAGTGCTGTATTCACCATGTTATGGATCAACTCTAGTTTTATTAACACATTTTCAAAACATAACAAACTACAATAAAGCCCACCTACAACTCGCAGGTAAATTCAAAGTAGGAACATTCCCTAAGCCTCTCACTCCCTCTCGCCCCATCACTCATATTTAGGAAAGGAACAAAGCAATCCATATATACCTATTTTCCCAGTTGCATAGTTAGAGTCCATTGTCCATCTTCTGCTGTAAAGAAAATCTCAAAGAACCCCTCTTAATCTAGTGACTCCCTTCACCATAGACCCTGTCTATTAAGCCAGTGTAAGCAGTAGCTTCAAGTATTTAGGGTATGTTATTTCACAACATTCAATGGACAGAAAAGTGATATAAGGAATCCACATCTCCTGAAAGCCCTCGTCTTTATGGTCCAAAGACAGTGTCAGCTTCTCTGTGCCCGACATGCCCCTTTTTGTAGAGACCACTTGTTATGTTCTGGAGTTTGGTCAGTTCCACACAAGGAAAGAATCACTTGTACTGCACACAGTGCAAGAGTGACTTATTAGCCTTTCATTGATCTTAGTGCGTATGTCTGCGTGTTCGAGATGCCAGCATTATGCATTCAGGAAAGGGCTAGATCTATACCTCATATACTGTATCAAAGTCAAATATGATAGTTTCTCAATATCAAGTCAGCATAAGGCATTTCCAGAGGAGGTGAAGCAGCGTTCCTGTGCCCCTGCATCTCCTCAAGCAGTTTTCTTTCCAGGTACCATTTGGGCTGGGGTTTAACATTAATACAACACTATATTTGGCATAGTTTCCCTGAGCCACACACCCCTCACCATGTGATATGCTTTACAGAAGACATCCCCCATTCTTTTTTTGTAATGATGTGGAATGTGGCAGAATGTTATTTTTGTTAGAAAGCTTGTGTCTGTCACTCTTTTTCTATAGTAACTACCTTTCAAATGTCAAAAATGGTCTACGAACTAGACCTCTTACCAAACTATTGCTCACTCAATGTCTGACCTGTGTGTATTTAATACAATCTGCTTCAGTGAGGTCAGAGGGCCTGATTACGAGTACGGCGGTCCTAAGACCAACCATACCTGCTGTGGCAGTCTGACCGCTGCATCCATAGCAGCCCGACAGACAGATTTGGATGCTGGTAATCAGACCGCCACGAGTCTGCCGCCATCTCCAGAAACTTGGATTCGGACAAGTTGGAGGTGGGTACAGCTGTGGTCAAACAAGCCATTGCTGATGTCGGCACTGCCATGCTGATCAAAAGTTGCCTTTCTGCTGGCCTTTTCATGGCAGGAAGACTGTTTTGAAAAGGCCGGAAGAAAGGCAGAGACAGGGTGATAGGGGGCACCTGCAACGCCCATGGGCGGTGCAGTGGTTCCCCTGTCAGCACAGTCGGAAAGCGCACTTCCTGCAATGGCAACAGTGCGCTTTCAAACTATGCTGGCGGCGCAAACAATGCAGCCGCATTGGCCTCCACTCCCCCTCAGAGCCAAAGCCAATGCCGCTGCACTGTCTCCTCCATCCAGCCCAGAGGGAACTTCATAATACAGCGGTGGGGAGGTTGCCGGCTTAGCAGGGTACTCCCCACCGCTTTATTTGCGGTCTGGCAGTCGGACCGCAAAAGTCAAAATCAGGCCCATAGTCTTTCTTTCTCTGTTCAACCTGGAGAACACCTGTTGCATCATATAGGTTGTTTGCTCTCTTACAATCTGTGTTTCACCAGTTCCATGTAGTGAAGACAATTACTGGTCAGTATGGTTAAACTCCTGTTTATTGGGAGAGCAAGCATAAACATCTTAACTTCTCATCTTTCTGCTAATGGACCGTTCTCTCAACATTGTTGAATGTTACTATGGCATCATTACTATGACAACTTGTCTAACATCATTGCATACAATAATAGATACCAACACCACACACCTTTTCCCTCCATAATTATTAAAAGACACAAAGAGTAAAAATGATTATAACATACTAAACATGGCTTAAAATGTCTTGCAGGAATTGACAAAATCAAATGCATCAACTGTTTCAAAACACTTGGGACGCCTTGCAAAGAATTGTCAGCCTAAAATGTTTGAATTGTTTCAGTACAAAATTAAAGTTACACTACCCCATCACAAAAGATACGAGCTTTGCAGGAAGTGCTACAGTTTTGCCAGAAAGTTTCACAGTAGAGTTCATGGTACCATTAGTATTATTCTTTGATACACTGCCAGTCATTACTGGCGTACTGTGATTACTAATTGTTTTTCCCTGCTCAGAATACGCTTGTTCCAGTTCCCCTACATTACTGGAAGAAGCATATCTATTCAAGGATGGAATCACCTTACCAAGTAATACATTTCCAGGGTATTCTTCATTCACATCTTCCCACAACCACAATTTGGAACTTTCCGACTCCAAGCATTCATTCTTATCATTTTTCCAGAACAAGATTTTGTTGCATTTACATAGTTTACTGAAATGCCAAACTTTACCATTGCTTTATTTAGCTGAACAAGAACATACCTTACTCACTTGGACTGACAACTCTGTATGCCCAAATCAGTTTACAAAGCTCCTTTTCCCAAATCTTGCTGGCATAAATGGTGGTTTGGATACAGCCCATAACTACCCTGTTGAATGTCAATGTAACCACTCCCAGCTGGATGGTACACTGGTGTTTTTTCCCTTAACGCCATTCCTTGAAACTAGATTCATATTTTTTCCAGCTATGAATTGCACACCATTGTCACTTAAAAATGGCTTGGGAATACGTCCCTTAAGATGATCTTCTCTAGGATGGACCCTATATGTGCTGCATCAACCTTTTTGCACACTTCTAACTCAGGCCATTTGGAGTAAGTATCCTGGAGAACAATGATATTCTTTGGCATCCCTTTGCTGTTCAAAACTGTGCCAAGAATATCAATGGCTAAAACCTCCCATGAGTTAGTAAGAATTTCATTAAAACCCATAGGCGGTCTGAATACTGCCCTTGATTTATCAGCACTAACAGAATGTTCACAGTTCCTCACAACATTCTCAATTTCTGCAATCTTTCTGGGCCACCAGTAAGAAGTTTTAATCCTTTGTTTAGATTTTATTATACTCTTGTAGTTGGACTCCTGCTCTGGGCAAGGCTGCTGGGTTAAGGATGACTGTACTTATGTTTGTAGATGACTATGACTATCCTACAGCAAGTCGCAACTGTAGTCCCAACCTTTCCTGCTCACTAGCAGTACCTTACCAAAAACCAAAACTGTTAAAGGTGATTTGTGGAAGTCTTTATTCATGGACTGAAGAATATGACATCTCAGGGAGTGTCGTGGTTAAATGGAAATTACCCCTTTCTCACAGAGAAATCATATCTCAACCAAACACGGGCAATAACGAAGATGCAATAAGGTTTCAATAGTTTTTATTCAACACAATCTGCAATCTGCGGTAAATTGCATGGGCTGCAATGATTATGATAATGAACAGTGCAAGAGACAAAATTGTACAAACAAGAGTCATGATTATAAAGACCCCTACCATCTTGCTGTAACATGGAAAGACATAGAATGTATAATGTGTCCTATTACCCTATTCTGATAGACCTAACCTTCTACCTAAAGGAGAGCTGGGTATATTAAACCTAATCTGCCAATGCCATGTCCCTGAGAAGAGCCCGCAACCCGTGTTACCTTGGAATGAGGTCTCTAGCTCAGACTCCGTAGGAACACAAAGTCTGGGTCAGTATCAAGGCGACGTGCAGCATCGATAGCAGTGATGGTATCTGGTCAGAATCCCTCTGATTATCTGTTTAAATTGAGGTGTATTTATACAGATTTACTTAGACCCCTGGCGTAGGTTGTTCCCAAACAATCGATAACAAAGCATGCTTGGGACGGCAATTAATATAAACAATTCCCTCAAAGGCGTGAAGAGGGAAAGTACCTAATGTGAACACCTACAGTTTGTCTTTGTCGCTTGATTTGATGCCTTAGCGCAGTGGCACTGCTAACATCATCTTAAACAAACGGCCTAACTATAAACAAGGCAGCCATCTTAAAATAATTAATTAAATAAATGGGCTAAGATAGAGCAAGCTAATTAGGTTAAAAGTCACTAGGTGATAGGGGCACAAGTCTTCAAGCCAAAGGCTAAGTTAACTCCTGTTATCCCATTAAAACAAACTCGGATTCACTACAATACCTAAATGTCCTTAATGCATTATTTCTAGAATACTTGGTTGGAGCTTGTGAGGCGGTACTACTCTGTCTCCTCTGAATAGGAATCCCTTTGGATATTGATAGTTCCTCTTTAAGTTCCCAAAAAGTCCTGCAGTCTTCATTCAATTAACATTTTTTTCCTGCAAAACATTTTTCATTACCTTTTTCTTATCCATGTCATTCTCATTCCCTGCCTTCTGTTCTTTCTCTAATATGACCTGGGTTTCATAACTAACACTTGTCACACTGTATTCATCCCTTTAATTTGTAATCCCTTCCTTCTTTTGTAATGTTGGCGCGCTTAAAAAATTCACAACATTTGTTTTGTGCTTGGCAAATACTCAACTTCATACACATAGTCAAGAAACTGCAGTGACATTTTGGCTATGCAAAGAGTAGCTTTAACAGAACCTTCAGCAGTTAGTACCTTGACTAATGGTTTACGATGTGTACGTAATATGAATTTTGCATCCCAGAGAAGTTGCCTAAATGTCTCTACCACCCACACACAAGCTAACATCTCCCTGCGTATGTTCCTTCAGCCTCTGTCAGAGAGCGAGATGCAAAGGACACTGTTATTTTCCTCCCCATTACTGGCAATTTGAGATAGTCGAGCTCCAAGCCCCTTTCCACTGATATCAGTGGTCAGAATCGTTCAGCCCTTCAGATCATACCCTTGCAAAGGAATGGCTGTGCAAATATCATCTTCAACCTTCATAAATGTATTTCGTAATCAATCAATCATAGCATTTGTAAAGCACATCTCTATCACCCCTAAGGGTGTCTAGGCACTGAGGGTGCTGTGTCTCAGTCGAAAAGCCATATCTTGAGTCTCTTTCTGAAGTCCATCAGGGAGGGATTTGTTCAGAGGTGGAGAGGTAGGCTGTTAAAGGACTTGGCTTCTGTGTAGGAGAAGGAGCGGCTTTCAATGTGGCTGCGAGATTTAGTGAGACAAAGTGCAGTTGTCTTGCTGGAACGTAGAAGCTCAGTGGGTGGTTGACATAGGACCACTTTAGGTTGTGGAAAGCCTTGTATGCAAGTGTGAGGATTTTGAATTGGCACCACTTCTTGACGAGGAGCTAGTGATGCTTGAGCACCTGGGGAGGTTTAGGATGAGCCTGGCTGTGGTGTTTGTGGAGTCTGGAATCTTTTAAGTATCTGGGAGGACACTCTTGTGTAGAGAACATTATCATAGTCAAGGCGGCTGGTTACCAGGGCATGCTTTATGTTATGTTAGGAGATTTATAAAGTGCCTGGTTACTCAAAAAAGGAGTGTCCTTGCGCTAGAGGTTCCCTCCCAAGACAACAAGACCCGTCGGCTCTGCTCTTTCTTGGCCCAAAAGAGCCAAGTCTTTAGCTTCCTCTTTCACCTGTCTGAGGCCAAGAAGCATGGAATTCCACAGGTTTGGGGCCAAAAACCTAAAATAATGTCCACCTGCCCATGCCCTCCTTATTCTGGCCACTGTCATTAGGGTTGCACCTCTGATTTGAGATTTCTGTTAGGGCGGTACTCCTGCAGCATTGTAAAAAAGTATGGGACTTATTCCCTTCCGAATTTTGTGGCAAGAACAGAGGGCTTTAACTCTCTTCCTTACAGGTAGCCAATGGAGCTTCACCAAAGCCTGGCCCAGTGGGGATAACTTGGGAATATTCAAGAATGAGCAGGCGGCTGCGCTCTGTATCTTTTGGATTTTTTTCAGCCTTCCCTTGGTGGCACCTAAATAGAGAATATTACAGTATTCCAGTCTAGATTGAATCAGAGCTTGGACTGCCATTTTCTTAGCCTCATCAGGAAGAAAATCTATGATCTTCCAGAGCAGGTCCAGGATACTGAAACAAAAGCCAGCCAATCTGGAGATTTGTTTGTCAAACATAAGGTTCGAATTGAACCATATGCCCAGATTTTTCACGGCTGGTTAAGGAGCTGGAGCTGAGCCTAGAATATAAGGTGACAAGACCAAGGACTAGATGGAGGGCTGTGTCCCTACAACAAGTACCTCAGTTTTCTGCCTTTGACCTGGTACCTAGAGACAAGCTTTGGGGAGTGCTACACAAAAGAGGGGCACCATCTGATATCATTCATTTATTAACACGTATGCATGAAGGCACATACGCTCAAGTAAGATGGGGTAACCAAGGCGAACTGACTAACAAGTTTCCCATTAAAAGAGGTGTTCGTCAGGGATGTGTCCTAGCGCCACTTTTGTTTTCTTTATTCATTAACGAGGTGGTCCAAGAACTCATGACATGCCAGAATGATGCTCCCAGCTTAGGCAATCAGAAAATCCCAATTCTTCTTTTTGCGGATGACTCTCTATTGATCTCAAAGACCCCTATGGGGCTGCAAATTCTTGTGGATAGATTTAAATCATTCTGCTGGAATTTTGGTTTAGAGCTGAACTCGAAGAAAACAAAATTGATGGTGCTTCGCTCTGGCTCTCGTAAGAAGTGTACGATCAGGTTAGATGGAGCTATTTTGGACCAGGTTAGCTCTATCGACTACTTGGGTGTGAGGCTTACAGACTCACTCCTCTGGGACGAACAAGTCGGTAAGAGTGGCGGGCTTTTGCAACATCGGGCAGCATCCATATTACGCCTTTACAGGAATACGATCGCTAAAGTTGTGTCTCCAGCAGTAAAGATCTATGTGGCCAAGGCACAGGGTGCTGCTGTTTATGGTGCAGAGATTTGGGGCATGACAGATAGCAGTAGGATAACTAAAATTGAGAATAGCTTTGCACGGGCTCTATTTGCTTGTCCCACTAGCACCCCATTAACCCCCCTTTTTTTAGATCTAGGGCTTAAACGTATAGCCGATTTGATTATCTTACGGCCCCTACTATATTGGGTGAGGCTTTGGGTAGTTCCTGAACTGGCTATATATAAGTCTTCCCTATTAGAATTGTTAAAAACCTCTAACTCCATGTCCATACCATGGATCAAACACGTATCTAGTTGGTTTTGCATGCTAGGACTGAGGAACTTCTGGGAGAATCCCCAGCAACTTGTGAAGCCCCATGTAAAAGTATTGAAGAGAGCTTACTGGTCCCACATATGTAATAATTACATTTCTCAGAAATCGAATGGTCATTTAACTAACTCGTTTATTGATTTTAAATGGTACCCTGAGTTTGAACCATACTTAGATACAATACCTGATTTGTTAGGAAAAAGTTTGTATGCCAGATTTCGATTTGGAACATTACCCCTGAAGGCCTTAACGAGCAGATGGGGACCTAAGTCAAGCTCTGATACCTGTCCTGTATGTGGCATTCCTTCCGAAACAGTAGAACATTTTATGTTTTTTTGTCCCGCCTATTCAATCCCAAGGTTTAAATGGATATATAAAATCTGTAGGGAATTGAATTTAAGGAAATGTTTTTTAGCTTTGCGGATCTTAAAAAGCCACAATTCAAATGTGACAATTTACGCAGTAAGTAAGTTTTTAGCAACAGCATGGCGGATACGCACTTTTTATTTACAATGAGTTGAAATTGTTTTAAGACGGGCAAACATGGATCATTCTTTTTTTAAATTTTTCTATGACATTATGGTTTATATTATTATATTATATTGTATTGTATTGTATTGCTTTGATGGTCTGTTGGCCGAATAAAGCTTATGTGAAACACACCTCAGTTTTCTCTTTATTAAGCTTGAACAAATGCTGCCCATCTTCCCAGCCAATTCTGTGAGGCAAGATCGAAACTGAGCAGCAGAGAAACCCTGATCATGTGCAAGGGTGATGATCAGCTGAGCATCATCAGCGTAGGACAGGATCTTCAAGCCACAGTGCTCTATCACCTCTGCTAGAGGACACATATAGAGATTGAACAGCGTGGGGCTCAGAGCAAAGCCCTGCGGTACCCCCTGCTGTAGCACGAAGATCTTAGAGGTGTACAGTTTTTGTACAGCTTAGAAAGTGCGATTCTGCAGGAAGGAGGCTAACCATCTCACCACTGAGCCCCCTATCCCGCAGGACCACAGTCTTTTTAATAATAGGCCGTGTGAGATCGTACTGAATGCAACGCGTAGATCCAACATGATCAGCACTATGATGTTTCCCTCATCTGCAAGGCCTCTGAGGGACCCAGACACTAACAAGAGAGCAGATTCTGTGCTATGAGCAAACACCTGACTGAGTCTTATGTCGAAGGTCAGTTGTCTCAATAAACTTCATCTATTGCTGGTTGACAATATTTTCTGTTATCTTTGTGAAGAAGGGGAGAAGGGAGATGTGTCTAAAGTTTTCAGGTTTGGACGGGTCAAGTGTGTTTTTTTTTAGGAGGGACTGGGGAGATGGGGAGATGACTTCCATGCCCAGTGCCAAGATCCATGGTGAAGAAGGACCAATTGGTGCTCCAGATTTACCCTTAGGTAAAATTCACCACAGATCTGACACTGACATCGTTTCAAACTTAGAGAGGCATGCCTCAGTCTAGGGGAGGCATACCAAGATACCTGACAGTCCACTTCTCTACATATCTCGGGAAACATGGCATAGATCTTTGCCACTTTATCCATGAAGAATTGTGCAATTTGATTGCAGTTCTCCATAGATGGAGCATTGGTGGCAGAGACATGCTCCATAGAGGATAGTGATTCCACTATGGAGAAGAACCTACATGAAGAATTCTGTGTATGATGTATTTTCTGGGGGTAAAACTGGCTTTGAGAAACTCTGATCTGCTTATGGTAATTTTTCAGAGCCTTGCGATAGCAGTCCCTATCTGCTGCAGCATAACTTCTGCGCCATATGTGCTCGAGCCGCTTGCAGGGCTTTCTTATTGCTTATAGATTGTCATTAAACCATTCTACAGATGGTTTAGAATGAATGGTCGAAAATGTGGTCAAAGGAGCAAGATCGTCCACGGTCCTACTAATTGAGTCCTCAAGTTGTACATTCGCCTTCTCAGCACAATGGCTGAAAGTAGGACAGGAGGCCCTTAAAAACCTATAAAGGAAACTGGAGTCACCCTGGCCCACTTGCAAGTTTGGTATTGTCGTACTCTAGGTACAGGGGCCTTTTGGGGATATTTTAATCGAGAAATGAAGGACAAACTCATGTGACCAAACCACAGGTACTGGGGGTGCCACATACACCTTTGCTGAGTTAGCAAAGATCAGGTCCAGGACATGACCTGGCATATGCGTTGGACTATGTACCAGTTGGGAGAGATGGCATGCTGCTAAGTCCTCAACTAGATTAATGGAACTATGACTCATGGCATGCTCAAAATGAAGATTGAGGTCACCCAAGATCATAAAATGTGTGTATTGCAAGGCAAAAGATGTAACAATGTCAGCTAAGTTGGAGGTAAACTGTATTGCCGGGCCCGGAGGGTGATTGATCAAAAAGCCTGCTAAGGTACTCGTGTCAGTGAAGGTAAGCAATAAAAAGACTGCCTCTCTGCCTTCTATTTTAATCTCTGTAAACATACAGGGGAAGGAGTGTTTATGGATTATTACAATACCACCCCCTCTCTGGGAGACTCTATCCAGCCTTGCTAAAGCATACCCCTCAGGGACTGCCAAAAGGATGTTCGGAGCCGACTCTGCCATTAGCCAAGTTTCTGGGAGGAAAATTGCATCTGGGCACAGATCTATGATAAGGTCCCATTATGTTGGGGAGAGAGTGGCAGTTGATTGCAAGAAATTGTGCCGTCATGGCAGCACAATGGCCTGCCCTTCCCTTGGGAAGGTCCTAGTGATTAAGTAAGCTAAGACCACACTTACACCATGTTAAGTATCCTCTAGCAATATCCAGCGAAAGGAGGAAATCAGTCTGCCTCATGGAGGCAAGTGAGAATAACTCCTTAGTTGTGTAGCGCCTTAGGGGCTGAAATCCCACGGCCAGGGGTCCTGGCCCCTGGTGCTGTCTGGGCACAGACAGGTGCAGATGGGCTTGCCTTAGGCATGTCTGTCTTTGGCAAGACTGTCTTTCTGGTGTTGGTAGTGTAACACCTTGTTCCACTCAAAAGTTTGACATGTTTTCTACAGTTTTCTCAAATTGCAAGTTTTTTGGCGTATTCTTTACAACGTTTTGAGTAAAACTCCAATAGTCTTACACAGATTACCTTACTTCCTCTTTGCACGTGGAAGCTGATGCATCTTTTATGGATTCCATAATCTCTCTTTTAGAAAGATTCCCTATCAGTGACTTCACGACCTAAGTATGTCACAGACTGTCTTTAAAATGTACACCTTTCCATCTCAGCCATCAGACCATAATCTTTCAATTTCTCCAGGAATTTGAGTAAATTCTTATCATATTCTCTCCTGTTTTTATCCATTATCAAATATCATTCTGGAAGTAGGCAACTTCAGAAATGTCTCCCAGTAGTCTATGCATGAGTCACTGGAATACAATAGCGGCCGATGCCAGCCCAAAAGGCATACGGACAAATCTAAAGAACCAAAAAGGCGTGATATATGCAGTAAAATTCCTACTTTCTGGATGAAGAGTTACTTGGTGGTAAGCTGAAGCTAAGTTAATATTAGAACGCCATGTAACCCCTTTGGTTTTGGCTAGTCACTCTGATTTTAGGCAGAGGGAATTTGTCAAGTATGATGTTTTTGTTTGTTTCTAAGGTCTATGCACACCCTTACCTCCCATTGGCCTTTCTAGCCACGACTAAGGATGCAAGCCACTCTGCACATTCAATTGGCTCTATTACTCCTTTCTTCTTCAACACCTCCAATTCACAAGCAACTTTCTCCCTGAAACTTAGTGGTATATTTGTGACCTTGTGGCTATTAGTTGTCACCCCTTTTTAAGCATAATTCTGTGCACAAAATATTTTAGATCTGCCACTTAACTCGAAAACACTTTGGGAAATTCTTTCTCAAGTTTCTCAGCAATAATCAATTTGGATTTCTCTATTAAATGCACTTGAACCACCCTGTTTGGATTTAATTAAATATCTAGGGCTCTCTGGTCAAGCCATCCTACTACAGAGGGTCCCACTTCTGAGAAATATAACTTGCTTACAGTCTTCCTGAACTTAAATTCTAAGAGTAACTTCCTGTAATCCAACAATGGAATCTTTTGACAGTCAATGTTAATGGGTGTATATCAGTTTATTCCAAATCATTGCCTAATGCATCCACAAAGCTTTCTTCCTTTAGTTTCATATTAATAATAACATAAGGGGAGACAGAGTCAGCTATAATCATAATTTTGACTTTACCAATAGATATAGCACATATGGGCTTGTTCTTTGATGCCATGAGCATAATCACATAGGCGGTCATAATGAACACGGCGGGAAAGACCGCCGACCGCCATGGCGGCGGTAAACAGAATCCCGCCATTGGCGGGGAATGGAAACACGCCATATAATGAACGAAAAGCCCAACCCTGCCAAAAATCACCAGACCACCACTCCCCACCATGACTCTGTTGGCGGGAATCCCAGACCTCCCCACCCCGCCACCACCAAGCACACCCACATCCCACCCTCCAAATAATGATGCACAAATCACCTCGGCGGACAGTGGAGGCTGGACGACCATTGGCGGCTGCGACCGCCATGGCGGCAAGTGGACTCAACAGCAAGAAGTGCACACATTGGATAGGCGAGTGACCCACACACCTGACACACATACAGAACCCCATAAAACACCCCCAGACACACTCCACAGTCCTTTGCAACGAAACCAGGACAAGAATATGGAGAGCACCAGAGGCAGACAGCGAATGCCAGCATACTGGAGACGCACACTGATCCACAGAAGAGCACCCTCACCTTGTTCCCAGCCCCGACACCATTCACCACAATCACCATGCCCCCCCGCAAAAAAAAAATCCACGCTTCACCGAAAGGGAGTTAAGGACCATGGTGGACGAGATCTTGAAGGTGAAGCCACAAATATTCAGGGCCGAGGTGCAGCACACACCCATTGCAAGGAAGATGGAGCTGTGGCAGACCATTGTGACAGGACACTGGTGAAGGATTCCTGGACACTGATGAGCAGGCAGGCCCTTCACACAGTCCTGGACTCTCACCATGCAGCCGCCCCACCCAGGAAACCACTGGCACCCCTACCACCCAGTCAAGACCAGCAGCCCAGGGCAGGCGTCCCCACACCAGTGTACCCAGGCCACAGACTGGTGGAACACAGGTACTGAGGCCACAGTCTCCCACTCCCGACATGCAGGAAGGCGAGGGCCCCAGTACAAGTGGTACTGCCAGACCTGTGCAGGAGACACAGGCACATGGGGCTAGGGCAAGTGCAAGGGTGGCAGTGGGCCAGGGGGAGGCCACAGGGTGGATGCAGCAGCCCAGGATGTGATATCAGAGGTATTGGGGGCCTACCAACATACCCATGACAGATTGGCACAGATTGTGTCACCCTGGAGCACAGTCAGAGGATGCAGCAGGAACACCACCAACAGGCCATGGAGCAGTGGAAAGAGCACAATGCCACAATGGCCACCATAGCAAGTGCACTGCTGCAGCTGGTCAAAAACCAGTCTGATACCCACACCGGAAAACCGGACAACTAGCATTAGATGACCCCAGCAGCAGAAACATCCCAGGAACTACCCTCACAGAAAACACAAGGGCCTACCATGCCATCCCCTGAAGGTCAACAGCAGGCGCCCAAACGGACCCTCAGGCCAAGATATGGCACTGGATCCCCAGCTAAGAACAAGGGCCGCTCCAATAAGTAACTCTGCAACAATATGCACAGCAACCATCCCACCCAGTCACCAACCGCACATTGCTAAGAGGCAATATGAAGTACTGTTAGACAAGATGGACTCATCAATACTACCAACAAGGCTGCTACCATGTTGGTCTTGAGGACACCCCCCCTTACGACTTGCCATCACTGTAAATAGCACTATTCACTCACTTCAACCAATAAAACACATTTCACACCTGTAACACTGCCCCCCTGTGTTAAATTGTGAACAAAGGGAAGTATGGATGCAACTGGCAAAGAACAACTTTATTGTGGAATCTGTGCCCAAATGGTGGCAAGGAAGAAATGCATATATTTTCAGTCACTACCATGCAGAAGTGGGCCATGTTTCGCCTATCATTACCAACCGCCCCCCCCATATGACTGAGCACACTGACAGTATTAGTCACAAACCCCAATGACAGGCCCAAGTCCCACACAGTTACTGGAAGTAGAGTTGTATCAGTTGGTTCCTGGAATTGACATCTTCTACTTCCTCACCATCACCATCACTCTCCTCACCTCTCTGAGGTAGCTGATCAGGACCTACAGCACCCTCCACCTCCAAAAGAGGGATAGAATGTATCACTGCCATGTTATGCAGCATGCAGCTGGCCACCACTATTCTACACACCTTTTCTGATGGATACAACTACCTGTGGATTCCTCACCTAATGAATACTCCCATGGCACCAGCATTCAACGGAAATCTTCTTCCTAGCTTCTGCACGTCGACGAGGACGTCACTCTAGCCCACTCGACGCCGTCTGACGTCATACAGGCAATAAGAGGTCCTCGCCGACGTGCCGACGTCAGTTCCCTTTTTTCCGTGCATTCGAAACGGTTATCTTCGAGGGAGCTACTGTTCGTAGTTATAGTGTATTTTCTGCTGCGTAGTTTCTTCTCTGCGGTAATAATGTCTCAGAGAAAGTCGGGTTTCAAGCCCTGTCGAGAGTGTGGGGGCAAGATGTCCGTTACAGATCCTCACTCCGACTGTCTATGGTGTTTGAGCTCCGACCACGACGTCGCGACTTGCGATTCATGTCAGCACATGAATCCGAAGGCCCTCAAAGAACGTGAGGCTAAACTATTCATGGAGAAGTCGAAGAGAAAGGAAAAACATCACAGAAAGTCTTCTTCGCCAAGGTCTCATCAGCGTCATCGAGACTCCCGGCGCCGTAGAGATTCACGGCGCCATTGCAGCAAGGAGACTCGTTCGAGGTCGCCTTCGGCTCGGCGTCGGAGGACTTGGGAGGTCAGTCCCACGGTCACGCCGCATCCATCGACGCCGTTGCCCTCTCCGGCATCACCGACTTCGCCTGGACAGGCGTCTGTGATTGAGGTGATGCAGCCTCTTGTGTTGTCTCCGGCGTCGCAGACGTCGAGGCCGGCGTCGGGGTCGCCTTCGATCCAGGCACCCCAGTATCCTGCTTTTCCCACTCCTGGAGCCAATAGTACCGCATTTCTGAATGCGATGTATACCATCTTTCAACAGATGGCTCCAGGAGACGCTCCGGCTGGTCCTTCGGGGCCTTTGGCCTTTTCATTGGGTGATCCTGTGCCTCTACGGCCGGCACCCTTTATGCCTTTTCTCCCTTTTGGGAATGTGGGCTCGGCGCCGGTGTCGGCGCCGGTGGCCGCTCCGGTGGCTTCAGAGGGATTGGCCCCGGAGGTTTCCATCCCGTCGACGTCAGGATTTCGTCCTGTGACTCCGGTGGGTCCATCGGCTCCAAGATCTCTTCGTCCTGCTCCTTCATCGGCGCCGAAGCTGCCTGTGGCGCCGGACGTGGCGTCGGATACTTCTGGAAATCGGCGCCGATCTTCGACTTCGGCGGAGGCCATGTCGACTCCGCGTATCGAGCAGAGACTACATTCGAGGAGGCGTGCTCTCCGTCTTTTGGAAGAGCAGGAGTACCAACGAGTCCTGGAGGAAGGAGAGGTTGAGGACTCTGGTGATGGACTGCATGGTCTGGATACGGCCAGTGGGTTGGATACTTCCCCTGAGTGGGACGTTTCATCTCCAGGGGAGTATACGGAGGAGGCTGCTACCTTTCACGCTGTCGTAAGGAAGGCAGCTAACTTTCTGGACCTGCCTCTGCCGGTGGCATAGGCGAAGCAGAATTTATTGACTGAGGTACTGCATCCGGCCTCTGCTGCAGCGGAGCCTCTCTTGCCGTTTAATGAGGCTTTGCTTGATCCGGTGTTAGAGGTGTGGAAGAAGCCAGTATCTTCCTCGGCGGTTCATAGGGCTGTGGCCAGGAGATATCGAGCTGCACCATCTGACCCTGGCTTTCTTTCTAGACACCCTACGCCGGAGAGCTTGGTGGTGCAAGCCTCCTGTTCATCGAAGTCAGCGCCTGGATCTTTCCCGACGGTACCTGGAGACAGGGACTCCAAAAAACTGGATGCACAATCCAAGAAAATATTTGCATCTTGCAGTTTGGCGTTGAAGGCCCCCAACGCAACTTGCATTCTGGGGAGATACATCCATGCTCTTATGGACGATATTTCATCTTCATTTACCGAGCTTCCCCAGGGACTCTTGGATGTTGTCTCGGACGCCCAGGCTGCCGCAACCCAGATTATCCAGTCTGGGCTGGACACGACCGACTCAGTGGCTAGGGCGATGGGCACGGCTGTGGTGGCAAGGAGACAGGCCTGGCTCCGTAATTCAGGGTTTTCTGCGGACGTGCAGTCGACCCTATTGGACCTCCCGTTTGATGGGGACAAACTGTTTGGAGCCAAGGCAGATTCGGCCTTGGAGCGATTTAAAGAGAGCAGGGCCACAGCCAAATCGTTAGGGCTGCAAGCTCCTTCTTCCTCTGCCTCTTCCAGGTTTTTCAGGTTTTGTGGATTTGGCCGTGGCTCTTCCTCCTCTTCCTTTCGGGGGAGATTCCAGCAACCCCTCTCTTCCCACCCCTATAGATCATTTAGAGGGAGAGGTAGGGTCCGCACCAGAGGAGCCTCTCAACAGCACTCTGCCTCTTCCTCTACCTCTGGAGGGGTGCAGCAGGGAAAGCAGCCTTAGGCTTCCACCATTTTCCACTCACTCCTCTCCTGTAGGGGGAAGGTTACGGCATTTTCTCCACAAGTGGGAGACTATTACAACGGACACTTGGGTTATCAGTATTGTGGGAAAAGGCTACACCCTTCCCTTTCTGGAGTTTCCGCCCCCCATCCCGCCCGCCCATCTTATTGTTCAGAAGAACACCTCCTGTTGCTAGAACAGGAGGTTCAAGTCCTCCTTTCAAAGGGCGCGGTGGAGTTGGTCCCAGAGCAGGAAAGGGGTCGAGGTTGTTACTCAAGGTACTTCCTGATTCCCAAGAAGGATGGTCGGTTGAGACCGATCCTGGATCTGAGGATCTTGAATTGGTTCCTCAAACAGGAAAAGTTCAAGATGCTGACCCTAGCACAGGTGCTTTTGGCGTTGAACAAAGAAGATTGGATGGTGTCTGTCGACTTGCAGGACGCTTATTTTTATATCCCGATACTCAAGTCGCACAGGAAGTATCTCCGGTTTGTGGTAGGGTCGCAGCACTATCAGTTTGCGGTCCTCCCGTTTGAACTTACTTCAGCACCTCGAGTTTTCACGAAGGTGATGTCAGTGGTTGCGGCAGAGCTCAGAAGGAAGGGGATAGCAGTATTCCCTTACCTGGACGACTGGTTGATCAAAGCCAAGTCCCCGGAGCTTGTGTTGCATCATCTGCAGTCGACAACCCAGTTGTTGTTCGACCTGGGCTTTTCGGTGAACGTGCCCAAATCTCACCTAGAGCCCTCTCAGCGCCTCCTGTTCATAGGGGCAGTACTGGATACAACATTGAATCGAGCCTTTCCTCCGCCTCAGCGGATTCAAGATATTCAGGAATTGGTTCCAATGTTTCGAAATGGAGCAGTAGTTCCAGTCCTCAAGGTCCTTCGTCTGCTCGGTCTGTTTGCCTCCTGCATACTGTTGGTCACGCTTGTTCGCTGGCACATGAGGGCTCTTCAGTGGTGCCTCCGAAAGCAGTGGTCTCAACACAAAGGAGATCTAGAAGGTGCGGTCAAGATCTCCAGAGATGCTGCTGTGGACTTGAAGTGGTGGATTGCGAGCAACAATCTTTCACAAGGAAAGCCGTTCGCGCAGTCGCCACCAGTGGCCACGGTCATAACGGATGCTTCCACTCTAGGGTGGGGAGCTCATCTGGGGGATCTGGCGATCAAAGGACTTTGGTCTCCAGAGGAACAGATGTTTCATATCAATCTGTTAGAGTTACGGGCTGTACGTCTGGCTCTCAAGGCCTTCCTCCCTTCCCTTCATGGTCAGTCGGTACAGGTCCTGACGGACAATACTACCACGATGTGGTACATAAACAAACAGGGAGGAGTAGGGTCGTACCTTCTCTGCAGAGAAGCTCTTCGACTATGGTCCTGGGCAAAGGACCTTCAGATTTGCTTGGTAGCAAATCATCTGGCCGGGGTCTTGAATGTACGTGCGGACAGTCTCAGTCGCCATTTCTCGGCCGACCACGAGTGGCGTCTCCATCCAGATCAAGTCCGTTTAATCTTCCAGATGTGGGGGTTTCCTCGGATAGATCTGTTTGCCACGCGGGAAAACGCGCATTGTCCGTTATTTTGCAGCCTCCAGTATCCGGTGCAGGGAGCATTGGGGGACGCGTTTCAGATAACCTGGTGCGACCAGTTGCTTTACGCGTTTCCCCCCCATACCCTTGATTCCTCGAGTGTTGAGGAAGATTCGCCAAGACCGGGCCCAAGTCATTTTAATAGCTCCGGATTGGCCAAGGAGGGTGTGGTACTCCGACCTTCTCCAACTCTCGCTGTGCCCTCCGCTCCGTCTCCCTCTCAGGGCAGACCTCCTCTTGCAGTCGCAGGGGCAGGTTTTACACCCCAACCTCCAGAGTCTACACCTACATGCCTGGAGATTGAACAGGGCAACCTGAGTTCCTTCTCTCTCCCGCCTGATGTAGTGGATGTAGTGGCCAGGCGACACTCCACTAAATCTATCTACGCTAATAGGTGGTCTAAATTTGTTATGTGGTGTGGAGAGAGACAGATTGATCCCTTACAGGCTCATTTGTCAGACGTTTTGTATTTTGCTCTGTCTCTAGCGCAGAAAGGTTGTGCAGTGGCTACCATTAAGGGTTATTTGTCGGCTTTGTCAGCCTTCATTTGTCTTCCAGACCAACCATCGTTATTTAAATCCCCTATTGTTCTCAGATTCTTGAAAGGTCTTCTAAATAAATATCCTCCAAAACCATTCGTTATGCCTGAATGGGATTTGTCATTGGACCTCACTTTCCTTATGGGGTCCCCTTTTGAGCCTATGCATTCTTGCCCCTTAAGGTATTTAGTTATTAAAACAGTCTTCCTGGTGGCTATAACATCTGCAAGGAGAGTGAGTGAGTTGCAAGCCTTATCGGTAAAACCCCCTTATACAACTTTTTATGGGGATAAGGTGGTGTTGAGGACCAAGGCTGCTTTCCTCCCGAAGGTTGTTTCACCTTTCCATTTGGCCCAGACAATTACTTTGTCCACGTTCTATCCTCCGCCTCATCCTTCTAAGGAGGAAGAGAGACTACATCGCTTGGACCCAAAGAGGGCGTTAAGCTTCTTCATTGATAGAACGAAGGATTTCAGGCTGGAGGATCAGCTGTTCATCGGATACGTGGGCAGGAGGAGAGGAAAGGCAGTCCACAAGAGAACACTCTCCAGGTGGGTTGTTCTTTGCATTAAAATCTGTTACTCTTTGGCAAAGAAGGATCCTCCTGATGGCATTAGAGCTCATTCCACCAGAGCTAAGTCGGCCACTTCGGCCTTGGCCAGAGGTGTTCCTGTGGTCGACATCTGCAAGGCCGCAACTTGGTCGTCCCTTCACACTTTTGCGAAACATTACTGTTTGGACTCGGAGGTCAGAAGGGACGGCCATTTTGCACAGTCAGTGCTGCAGGATTTCTTGGTTTGACCATTTCGGCACCCACCACCGGGCGTGGTACTGCTTTGGGACTCTATTCATTAGGTGAGGAATCCACAGGTAGTTGTATCCATCAGAAGAACGAGTTACTTACCTTCGGTAACGACTTTTCTGGTGGATACATTAGCTACCTGTGGATTCCTCACGGTCCCACCCGCCTCCCCGTTGCCTTTCTGGTCTTACCAAGTAATCCTTGAGTGCGCTCCTCTTGGTCTTCAAGGTTGCAATAGATTTTGTATATATGGATACTTGTATATATATATATATATATATATATATATATATATCTTTGTGTATATACATGATTTGCATATATTTGTTTGTTTGATTTAAAAAAAAAAAAAAGAGATATTAAATCTACAGCCATTTTATTGCAATGTTGTGTGATTTACAATGTTATGGGATGTTGCCTTGCTCTTTCATTGCATTGGGTTATTATTCTCATGCACGTAAAAAATGTTGGTACTGACGTCGGCACGTCGGCGAGGACCTCTTATTGCCTGTATGACATCAGACGGCGTCGCGTGGGCTAGAGTGACGTCCTCGTCGACGTGCAGAAGCTAGGAAGAAGATTTCCGCCGAATGCTGGCGCCATGGGAGTATTCATTAGGTGAGGAATCCACAGGTAGCTAATGTATCCACCAGAAAAGTTGTTACCGAAGGTAAGTAACTCGTTCATCAGGCCCATAGGCCAGGGAACCCCTTGATAAATGTAGACAACAAAATCTAGCCTTCAGGAGACCTATGGTTCGCTCTGTTACCCTCCTAGTACATACATGGGCTTCATTGTAATTCCTCTCTGCATCCGTCCTGGGATTCCTCACTGGTGTCAGGAGCCAACGCAAGTTTGGATAGTCAGATTCACTTAGTAAATGGTGCAATACAGAGTCGTCATTGTTATGCCCCTTAGTCAGACCGACTGGTTTTCTGCAATGTGTCAGTTAGTGACGGGCACACTTACCTATGATCCGCCCTCTGTCCTCTTGGAGTTGTTCCATGTTCAGTGGCATACTGCTGTTCCTCAACACAAAGGAATCATGGACTGAGCCTGGAAACATGGCATTCATATGTGAGATGTACTGGTCTGCAGTACATACCAATTGGATGTTCATGGACTGAAAGTTCTTTCTGTTTCTGTACACCTGTTCACTCACTCTTGGGGGATGATCGGTATGAGGGTGCCATTGATGGCACCTATGAGATGGGGTATGTTGGCAGATGCATAGAATTCAGACCTGATGGCCGGTAGGTCAGTACTCTTGGGAAAGCTCACCTAAGACTGCAGATGTCATACAAATGCATTCAGAAATCATGTCAGTACCTGGATGAACATTGGCTGTGAAAAATCAGCACCCATGCCCACTGTCACTTGAAATGAGCCCGTTGCCAGGAAATGGAGTGCAGAGAGCACCTGCACTTCAGTTGGAATGGCATGCTGATTACGATTTCCCGGAGTTAGTGCAGGATCCAGTAATGCACAAAGGTCCTGAATTGTTGCACGTGTGAGTCTGTAAGTGATTATGATCTGATGCTCCACCATGGTCCTCATTCCCACAAGTGGTCTGTACACCAATGGTGCCCTTCCCCGCCACAAGGGTCGGTACCTAAGAGGGGTTACAAAAAGGTGTGATGAAGACACATACATAGGCACACTTGTCATCATTTGTGCACTGCATTGTTCATTGTAGTGTCTCTACAATAACTGCTACCTGACGGATACGCATGTACATCACAAGGAGAGAACAGAGTATTTCAGGTTTGCAACAGTACTGAATGGACAGAGGCCTAGGTGCTTCATGTGGCTAGTAGGGTCTGCATTGTGAGTAGTAATTAATTCTAGATGCGTAGGTCATGGCAAAATGTCTGCCCAATGTAAATCTGCCTTTTCGTTGTGGAAGTGACCTCATACCGCTAGCGGTTGACGTTACAGCGTAAGGCGGTGTTTACCGCTGTTCGAACCCTCATTGGTTAACATGGATGCCAATGGGGAATCCTGGTGTATCATGATCGCCGCCGGCAGTGACGGTGCACACCGCCGCGGAACGTACGCGGATTCGTCATCGTTTGATCACTTGACTCCCTGATCCCGTGCGGACAGGTACTTCATCTGTGTACTGCTGTAGCCTGCCTCTGGCTATGGATGTGCCTTGTGTTGCAGTGGAAAGGGACCCGGCCTTCACCCAGGAGGAACTGGAGAAGCTAGTTGACGGGGTCCTGCCCCTGTACGCAAAACTGTACGGATGGCCAGAGGCACAGGTGAGTCTGGGTTTTAGGGGCACTGTGTGTGTAATGGATGGTGTTGATTGCACATATGTGTGCACCTCTGAGCCTGCATGGGCCATGGTGCATGGCATGCTGCGTGAGACTGTGCTGTATGTCTGTGAGTACTGTCCGTCCCATAGTGGATGATTAGCCTGCTGTTCCTATCATGCAAGTGCCTGACCTATGTGTTCCATTTCTGTGTCACCCTTTTAGGTCAGCGCCCACCAGAAGAAGGCACATTGGCATGCCATCGCCAAGGAGGTCCGGACATTGGGGGTCTAAAACCGGCGGAGCACCCACTGTAGAAAGAGGTGGGAGGACCTGCGACGCTGGGCACGTGAGATCACTGAAGCCCAGCTGGAGAAGTCCTCCCAACGTGGAAGGGCGGCACTGACCCCCCTCATGCGATGGATCCTGATGGTGGCGTACCCAGACCTGGATGGGCGCTTGAAGGCTGCACAGCAGTCACAAGGGGTTGAGTACTCATTTCACATACTGGATGGATGTCTGGGTGTGCATGAGGGTTCATGCTGCTTAGAGGCAGGTACTTTGACTGGTGTCCATCTACTTTATGGTCCCCAAAGGGTGTAGGGTTGTCTTTGTCAGGTTTCACATAAGTCAGCTGCTTAGGTGTTTCAGGGGATGGGTATAGAGCAGTATTCTGGTCAGTAGTCAGGGGCATGGCCATGGGCATAGTGAATGGTGCTGCCTGTTGGGTGTGTCTTCTGGGTGGGTGTATGTCTGGTCATTATGTACCTGCATTCAGCTATTTACAAGTGTCTCTCCTGTTTTGTCTCCCCATCCCTGTTCTCTTGTGTTGGTTTGGTACAGCATCAACATCAGGTGAGGGAGCTGAGGCATCAGCAGGTGGGGAGGCAGCGGCCCACGGATCCTCGGAGGCAGAGACAACCGACGCCCAGGGGACCAGTGGGTGGGAGGACGAGGGGAGTTCCACGGGGGAGGCTACTACCATAGAGGGTAGTGACTCCGAGACCTCCTCCGATGGGGGCTCCCCGGCGGTGGCGGACCCCAGTGCCCACACCACTACCGTGACATCTTCCCCCACCCCCCATTCCATCACCGCCGTCCCTTCTGCTCCCCACCGAGTTGCCCGTGCCCACCCACCCAGAAAGGTGGGAGTCTCCTTCGCCCCAGGCACCTCCTCCCCTGCCCCAGTCAGCCCTGCTGCCCTCACAGAGGAGGCTATTGACCTCCTGAGAACCATCTCTGTAGGGCAGACAACTATCGTCAATGCCATCCGGGGGCTAGCATCAGAGGTGCAGCAGACAAATGCTTATCTGGATTGCATTCACTGTGCCATGTCTGCCCTACAGAGATCTTTTCAGGCTCTGGCCTCCTCTCGGATGGCAGCCAGTTTCCCTGGCCATTCCGTCCCTCCTCCAACCTCCTCTACGCCTTCCAGCATCCCACTCCCTTCATCCGTCCAAGGCACACATTCAGACATCCTGTCAAGCACATCAAAACACAAGAAACACTTCAAAACACAAGCACCACACCTCCCACCCCAAGAATTCACACAGCCAACAGACACATGCATACACAACAACATCCACTTCCCCCCTGGGTGCCCACCTCTTCTGCCTCCCTGTCTGTTCCCTCTACATCCACACCCTCATGCACTGCACCTTCACTCACTGTTGCTGCTCCTCTTTCTTCACTCACCACAATAGCAGACAGCCATACATGAACCCCATACACCACACCTGCACTCACCACCACTACTGTTGTTGACACATGCAGCACACTCACCAGACTTGCAGACACCCACACACCATACATCCACACTAGCTGTCTGTTTTCTCCCACTGTGTCCACCCCCCCTCCCAAAACGCACCAAGACACCCACCCATCAGACATCCACCACAGCATACTGACCAGTCTCCTACACCCACCACACGCACCCCTACACCACATACATCCACACCCTCTGCCTCCACTCCCACGCCCTCATCCACACCCACCCCAATTGCTCCAAGAAACTTTTCCTCTCCCGTGCTGACCTCTTCCAACCCACTGGCCCCCCTCGTCTTGTCCCCAAATGTGCTCACTTCCTTGCCCTTTCCACTCCTTCCACATCACAGCCCCCCCCGTCCGACCTTCACATTCTCGTGCCCCTTACCCAGATAAGAAAAAGGCCCGGACTGAGCCTAGGCCATCTAGCTCCACCCGATCCAAACAGCCCCCACCCCTTTCAAAGGACAAGCCCACCCCCCTCCACCTTCCAAACGTAAGTCCAAGGCCTACCCCCATCAAAAATCCCCACCACCTCCTGCCCCCCTTCCGTGAGGTGCCTGGATGCCCATATGTTGCCCCATTAGGTGGAGTACCATGCACTTGTGGGAGTCAGGTTGGGCCCGTTGTGGCTCATGGCAGTTGTCGCCATAGCGACTGGCTATTGGCCCTGTTTAGACTGTTTGGCTCTGTGAGCTTCACATTAAAGTTTCTGTGTCACCTGTGTTTTAGCTGCACGACGTTGAACCCTGGTCTTTTGTTTCACTTTTTATGGGTGTGGGGCATTTGTATGTACTATGGTTAAGTTGGAATAGCCTTGTGTTGGGTAATTAACTTTTGCATTGGGGTGTATGGGCTGTGCTGCTGTGAACGGTTGTGGGGGCATTGCAGGGTGGATGGAGTGGGTGGGTATGTGACTGTGCCCTTTCTTCCCTTGTTCAGTAGGTTGCAGTACTTACCGTGGTCGTCTTCGTCAGCGGTCTCGGTCGTGGAGGTATATGGTAAGGAGCAGGGCTGGCATGATCTGCAGCTCTCTATCCATGTCTACTTCGGCACGTTGTGTGGGCCTCCGGTGAGTGTTTCCTTACATTTGGTTCATTTCCACCTGGCTTTGCATGGCGCTGGTTCCCGCCCCCGGAACTGGCGGAGGACTGGTGGTTCCCGCCCCGGAACTGGCGGCGGACTGGTGGTTCATTATTTGATGGGCAGGTTGGGCCTTTCCATCGGTCTGTGGGCGGACTCTGCCGTCGTCACTCCTCACTCTACTGGCGGTGGGTGGTTTGCAGGATGCCTGTGTTTCGTGTGGTTCATTATTTGGCGGTCCGGCCTGCTCCTCTGTTGGCGGTTTCTACTGGCACCACTGGCGGGGCGGAACGGACCGCCATGTTCATAATGAGGGCCATAGTCTTCGATAGGTTCTGATTTCCCTTGTTTGCTCTGGAAGAAATTGAACCCCTCTATGGTTGTAAATACTGCTGGCTAGTAGTAATTGTCTAGGTATTCTAATGTATATATAAACATATCATGTACTCCACTTGTTCTTGCTTTCTTCTTCATTTGGTTATATTTCATAGGAGGTTCACCAGGACAGGGTAGAAATGGTAGAGGCGGAGTAAGTGAAAATGTTTGAGCACATATTTCCATGACAACCACAACTCTTAACTCTATGGCAGGAACGTCATCAAGCCTTTCTTTTCCAGAGTAGATCTGATTACTGGAGAAGAGTACAACCTCCTGGCCGTGTGTTTCCAGTACAGCCACTGTACTTTCCATTTGTGTGTACCTGAAATTAGCTGGTCTAGGAAACACTAATGTTTCTCTGACATCGCCCTTCCACGCTCCACCATTTATCTTATTTGGGCAGCTTGATTTTATTTTGTGATAATGGGAATTCCCAGCTTGCTTTCTTTAAGGTGCCCTTTAGACAATCTGTGATGCATATGTGGTTTCTGACCTCCTCAGATGAATCTATTTACTTTCATTTGCAGTTGTTTTAAGCATATTTAATGGCAGTTGGAGGGTGAGTGCCTGTAACACAATTAGAATTTTAGGGAGAGTTTTCATTTTCAAGGCTGCAATTTTTCTCAGGCATGACTGCTTATATTGTGAATAAAGGGTAAGAATGTGTTTTGTTTGTCGAAGGAGGCTGTGCAGCTATTGCTGAAAGATTATTTGCCACTTGTAGCCCCAGATATGCTACAAAGTGCTTTGTCTATACTGACAGAAACTGGAAGGGGAGATTCGCTTGTTGTTCTTGGGATACGGAAAGATTGAGTGTCAGATGTTTCAGGTTGAGTTTAAACCCTAAAATCTGGCCAAATTGTTGGAAACTCCTCAACCAGAGCAGTACTCTCTCTCTCTCTCAGTACTCAGATCACAAAACTATTTAGTCAGACCCCTATAGGCATGCAACAATTAATTGAGTCATTTCATGAATATACTTTATGTAACTGTTTGGAACTGAACATTAAGAAAAACAAAATAAAGATAATGGACCAAGGAACACTAAACTCATTGCCTGGTATGTATGGGGAGGGTCTATTGAAGTTGTACAGAGTTATAAGTACTTGGGAATCATATTTGACAATAAAGTCTCCTTTAAATGTCATTTTGTAACTCTAAGGCCCTCATTATGACCCTGCGATGAGTGATAAAGTGGCAGTAATACTGCCAACAGGCTGGTGGTAATTACCATCAAATTATGACCAAGGCGGAGAAAACTCCCATAGACAGCCAGTTTACCACGCTAACCACCAGGGTGTTAACAACACTGACCACGGTGGTAGCCAACAACAGCCAGACGGAAGACAAAGTACCGCCCGCCATATTTTGACCCTGCAATCCACCTCAAATTTCGGGGCGGTACCAACGCCATCAAAAGCCTGGCGGAACCACATCACAGAAGAGCAAAGACTCACCATCAGAGACACAGGGAAGAACAACGCCGCCATGGAACCAGAACTGCAAGTCTTCCCGATGCTCATCTACGTCATGCTCCACCTGGAACACCAATGCACACGAAGACGACGCCGGTGAGTACAGCCGCCTAGCACACAAGGGAGGGAGGGAGGAAAATGGGAGTGACACACACCATACACACAACCAGCTGCAGACGAAAAACAGTGGCACACAATGCACGGCAGAATAATGCAAGGACAACAAGAATGCAGGAATGAGAATGTATTGATATAAACAGCTACCAAATGAACCAATTGTACGAAAAACAGATATGTACAAATATACACAAAGGGCCAATGCCCAGTCCAATATACTAAGCTGCCCACATGGCCACAGGATACAGTCCAAGGCCCAACTCGAATCCTGACTTCATCCGGATAGAACTCTGCAGGGGCATCCGTTTGCAAGTGGGCAGGAACCTCGGGGGAAGAGGGTGGGGGGCATCTCAGGCGAATACGAGAAGTAGCCCACTGGTTCTGGAGGGGGCTCCATGTCCATTTCTCTTTTCTGGGGAGTGCAAGGCCACAATCTCTCAGGTGGGTGACTTTCCCACTGGTTCTGGAGGGGGCTCAGTGCCCATTTCTCTTTGCTGGAGAGTGGAAGATTACAATCTCTCAGGTGGGAAACATGCCCACAGCTCCTGGAGGAGGCCCCTTATACAGCAGTCCCTGGAGTGTGGCCTACATGGCTTCCTCTTGTGGTGATGGCTGCACTGTGTCATCTGGAAGTGAGGGCTGCACAATGTCAGCAGGTGAAGGTGCCTCCTGGGCAGCCCCTGCTGGAGGTGAGGGCCGCACTGTGTCGGCAGGTGGAGGTGCCTCCTGGGCAGCCTCTGCTGGAGGTGAGGGATGCACTGTGTAGGCAGGTGGAAGTGCCTCCTGGGCAGCCTCTGCTGGAGGTGAGGGATACACTTCCTCAGCTGGCAGTGGGGGCCCCGTGACCACTGGTGGTGGTGGTGTCACCCTGACAGGCTCCACTGGAGCTGAGGGCTTCTTCCCATTCATGGCAGGAGGTGTGGGATCCTTAACATTCCTGGCTGGTGGAGTGGGATTCTTTACTGACTTGTCACCACGACTAGGTGGTGCCACCACTGTCTGCGTGGACTGTTTGGCTGAGGTGCTGGGTTGGGTCGTTGGGACCCTGCTCTTACAGGCAGGACGTGGGGGAGAGAAGAGGTCAAGTTGTGCAAGGAAAAGCTTCTTTCGGACGGTGGGGTGGGATGAGGTAGGAGGGATGGGAGTGGAGGTTGAGGGAGTGGTTGTTGGAGGTGTATGTCTGCTGGACTTGGGTGTAGGTGCATGGGCATGGGCAGAATGCTGATGTAAGGTAGATGGCTGTTGGGTGTGTGAGTGCTTGCGTTTGTGTCCTTTAGGAGGGGGGACAGACAAGGTGGGAGAGGACACAGGGGACACGTGCATGGATGTTGTGAAAGTGTCTGCTAGTGAGGTGTGTGTGCTGCTTGGTGTGGTGATGCTGGTGGTGAATGTTGATGCAGTGCATGCAGGTATGAGTTTAGACTAGACTGTGAGGGAGGTGGAGGAGGAGAAGGAGGGGGAGACAGTGGAGGCAGTGGATGTGGTTGTGTCTGCAACTGGCTGGTGTTTGCGTAAGTGCTTGTGGGATGAAGTGTGGTGCCTGTGTTTGACTGTGCCACTCTTGTGTGTTGTCTTGTGTGCATGCTCGTCTGTATGTGTGCAAGGGATGGGTTGGGGTTAAGGAGACTGGGACTGGGAAGTGGTAGTTGGAGGAGGGACGGTAGGAACAGGGACAATGGCTGCCATCAGAGAGGAGGCCAGAGCCTGAATCGATCTCTTTTGGGCCGCCAATCCACCAAGAATGCCCTCAAGGAATGCATTCCATTGCTGCATCTGGGATGCCGGCCCCTGGATGGCATTTACAATGGTTGACTACGCTACAGAGATGGATCTCAGAAGGTCAATAGCCTCCTCACTCAGGGCACCAGGGCTGACTGGGGCAGGGATTGCGTTGCCTGGGGCGAAAAAGATGTCACCCTCCTGGGTGAGCGAGCACAGGCAACTCGCTGAGGGCCTACTGGGGGGACCGTGCTGGTACGGGGATGGTGGTTGTACCTGCAGCTGAGGTGGTCACAGAGGTGTCTGCCACCACGAGGGAGCTTCCATCAGAAGAGGTATCTGAGTCTGTGTTGTTGCCTCCTGTCACCGCCGTGGTGCTCCCCTCGCCCTCCGTCCCACTGGTTCCCTTGGCGTTGGTGGAATCTGCCTCCAGGGTCATGTGGGATGCAGCTCCCTCTGTCGCCGGTGCCCCTGCTCCTCCAGCAGATGATGCTAATGCACATATGGACAGGATGATAGAAGAAAAAAGGTGGGGAGAGAGAGAAAGGAATCACTGGGTCAATTAATGCACCAATACCACAGTTGGCATGCACAGCACTGTCACACATAGGAATCAGGTTTGAGCACTATGCATTGCACTGCCAGTCATTTTGATAAATGCCACGGCAAGATGAGGGCCACAAACTGCCAATTGCACCCCTCCTGGTACCCGCAAAGCACTGACTGACATGGAATGCTAACAAGCTAGGTTTCCTGTGTTTGTCATACACCCATTACCCTTGAGCTGGATCACGCTGCAATGTCTGGCCTGGCCTTAGGGGCACCCACTAAGTCACACAATGATTAAAATGATTACTTCAAAAAGCAAATAGGTTTCGTGAATATTATTAATAGTGCTTGAACTTGACTCGTAACAAGGGCTAGATACCAGTTTTTCGACAACCTCAGCATCTTCTTTCTACATACATGCTAACATTTCTGGCAAATGTTAGATCAAGGCCCTTTTGGCAGTCCATTTATTTTTTAAATGGATAATTAATTGCACAATGTTGGGTCTTGCAGGACCTCAACGGAATGGAAAATGCCTGACATTGTTAAGTCTAATGCATTATGGTTGCTATCCTTACAGTCTATTACCTCCATATCTATCAAAGATAGAGATCTAGCCATACATAATTTATTTTGATAGTATGGTAAAACCTGTTAAGGGTATACTTTCCCTTAGAATCTGATAGAGTATGCTCATTACATGCCCTGACACTAAGGACATGGTTAAAGCTGGCATTTTAATTGCTGAATAAGTCTACTTTTTCATTGGTGGCAAATCTAATCTAGGGATTCCTGGTGTCTCATCTTCCATCTCCATAATTGACATTTCATTGTTATTCCAACAAATCCCCTACCATAATTGTATAACCTGATTCATTGTTGTAATGGACTGGCTGCTGGCAACCAACCCAAGCAATGTCACTCAGGTACAAATTAATAAGGACACTCAGTAAGGAGCAAAACACAGGTAGCGGATACAATTTAACTTTAACCATTTCTGTGCATCAGACGGCCAGGAGCAATCCAACACTACATTGCTCATCTGTGTCAGACAGCTCGCAGCAGCTGCCTAACCACATGGCACATGAAATGCCTCTGGTGCCTGCACCAGAGGGATTTCTTTTAGAAAGAAACAGCCTCAGGTGATGGGTGAGAGCTTCCCCATTTCCTGGGGCTGTTTCCTATGTTTCAGTGAAATGAGGATCAGTGCGCTTAGCACACTTACGTCATTTCACTGAAACTGAAAGTGAAATGAGCCGATTGGCTCATTTAACTTTCACTGCCTCAGTGCTCAGGGGCCGATCTCAGCCCCACAAGCGCAGACAGGAGAGGTATCGTTAGAAAGGGGAGAATCTCTCCTTTCCAATGGTACCCCTCCCTTTTAGATCCCTGCTTGTGGATGGCTCAGGGAGAGCAATCTCCAAGAAGGGATCCAACCAGCGTTGTAATGCCCTTACCCCTCCCAAAAAGCAGCACCGTCGTTATGCCCCCAGGGGTGCAGAAAGCCTACTAGGCACCAGGTGTAGGAAAGTATGTTACCCCCCCATTTTTACTGTATGTATGTTTGTTTTTGCCTGTGTCACTGGGATCCTGCTAGCCAGGACCCCAGTGCTCATAAAGTATGCCCTGTATGTGTTCCCTGTGTGGTGTCTAACTGTATCACTGAGGCTCTTCTAATCAGAACCTCAGTGTTTATGCTCTCTCTGCTTTTAAAATTGTCACTGCAGGCTAGATACTAATTTGACCAATTCTCATTGGCACACTGGAACACCCTTATAATTCCCTAGTATATGGTACCTAGGTACCCAGGGTATTGGGGTTCCAGGAGATCCCTATGGGCTGCAGCATTTCGTTTGCTACCCATAGGGAGCTCAGACAATTCTTACACAGGACTGCCATTGCAGCCTGAGTGAAATAACGTCCACGTTATTTCACAGCCATTTTACACTGCACTTAAGTAACTTATAAGTCACCTATATGTCTAACCCTCACTTGGTGAAGGTTATGTGCAAAGTTACTTAGTGTGTGGGCACCCTGGCACTAGCCAGGGTGCCCCCACATTGTTCAGGGCAAATTCCCTGGACTTTGTGAGTGTTGGAACACCATTACACGTGTGCACTACATATAGGTCAATACCTATATGTAGTGTCACCTTGGTAACTCCGAACATGGCCATGTAACATGTCTAGGATCATGGAATTGTCCCCCCAATACCATTCTGGTATTGGGGGGACAATTCCATGCATGCTCGGGTCTCCAGCATAGAGCCAGGGTACTGCCAAACTAACTTTCTGGGTTTTTCACTGCAGCTACCGCTGCTCCCAACCCTCAGACAGGTTTCTGCTCCTCTGGGGCCTGGGCAGCCCAGTTCCAGGAAGGCAGAACAAAGGATTTCCTCTGAAAGAGGGTGTTACACCCTCTCCCTTTGGAAATAGGTGTGAAGGGCCTGGGAGGAGTAGCCTCTCCTGGCCTCTGGAAATGCTTTGAAGGGCACAGAGGGTGCCCTCTTTGCATAAGCCAGTCTACACCGGTTCAGGGATCCCCCAGCCCTGCTCTGGCGCGAAACTGGACAAAGGAAAGGGGAGTGACCACTCCCTTGACTGGGAGGTGCCCAGAGCTCCTCCAGTGTGTCTCAGACCTCTCCCATCTTGGATGCAGAGGTGTGAGGGCACAGTGGACAGCTCTGGGTGGCCAGTGCCAGCAGGTGACGTCAGAGACCCCTCCTGATAGGTGCTTACCTTTCGCTGTAACCAATCCTCCTCTTTGGGCTATTTAGTGTCTCTCCTGTGGGTATCCCACCAGATAACGAATGCAAGAGCTCACCAGAGTTCCTCTGCACTTCCCTCTTTGACTTCTGCCAATGATCGACTGCTGACTGCTCCAGGACACCTGAAAAAACGCAACAAAGTAACAAGAAGACTACCAGCAACATTGTAGCGCCTCATCCTGCCTGCTTTCTCGATTGTGTCCTGGTGGTGCATGCTCTCAGGGCTGTCTGCCTTCACCCTGCACTGGAAGCCAAGAAGAAATCTCCCGTGGGTCGAGGGAATCTTCCCCCTGCCAACCCAGGCACCAAACTTCTGCATCACCGGTCCTCTGGGTCCCCTCTCATCCTGACGAGCGTGGTCCCTGGAACACAGGAGCTGGGTTCAAGTGTCTTTGACAGGCCAGCGGCCCTTCTGTCCAAATTTGGTGGAGGTAAGTCCTTGCCTCCTCACGCCAGACAGTATTCCTGTGTACTGCGTGAACTGCAGCTGCTCGGACTTCTGTGCACTTTTGCAAGACTTCCTTTGTGCACAGCCTAGCCCAGGTCCCCAGCACTCCACCCTGCATTGCCCAACTGGCTGAGTTGGACTCCGACGTCGTGGGACCCTCTTTTGTTGTTCTGAGTCGACCGTCGTGCTCAGATGTTCTGAACACCTGTTCAGGTGCTTCTGTGGGTGCTGCCTGCTTCTGCGTGGGCTCTCCATGTTACTGAGCGCCCTCTCTGTCTTCTCCTCCAAGGGGCGACCTCCTGGTCCTTCCTGGTCCCTGGCAGCACCCAAAACCTTCAACCGCGACTCTTGCAGCTAGAAAGGCTTGTTTGTGGTCTTTCTGCATGGAAACAACTCTGCATCCTCCAGCACGCCATGGGACATCTTCTGACCAAAGGAGAAGTTCCTGGCACCTTCCGCTGTTGCAGAATCTTCAGCTTCTTCCACCCAGAGGCAGCCCTTTTGCACTTTCATCCGGGGTTTAGTGGGCTCCTGCCCCCCCTGGACACTTGCATGACTCTTGGAATTGGTCCACGTCCTTTACAGTTCCTCAGGTCCAGGAATCCGTCTTCAGTGCTTTGCAGTCAGTTGTTGTTCTTGCAGAATCCCCTATCTCGACTTTACTGTCTTTCTGGGGTAGTAGGGTCACTTTACTCCTACTTTTCAGGGTCTTGGGGTGGGGTATCTTGGACACCCTTAGTGTTTTCTTACACTCCCAGCGACCCTCTACACACTACACTAGACCTGGGGACCATTCGTGGTTCGCATTCCACTTTTGGAGTATATGGTTTGTGTTGCCCCTAGGCCTATTTATCCCTATTGCATTCTAGTGTGTTCTACAGTATTTGCACTACTTTTCTAACTGTTTACTTACCTGATTTGGTTTGTGTGTGTATATTTTGTGTATATTACTTACCTCCTAAGGGAGTATATCCTCTGAGATACTTTTGGCATATTGTCACTAAAATAAAGTACCATTATTTTTAGTAACTCTGAGTATTGTGTTTTCTTATGATATAGTACTAAGTGATATAAGTGGTATAGTAGGAGCTTTGCATGTCTCTGCTATAGCTACCTCTATCTGCCTAAGCTGCTAGAACACCTCTAATCTACTAATAAGGGATAACTGGACCTGGCATAAGGTGTAAGTACCACAAGGTACCCACTATAAGCCAGGCCAGCCTCCTGCAGCGATCCCCACTGTGACGTAATACTTCTAGAGTGATGTCACAGAGGTATAATATTGTGTTTTGGTGGCAATATGATGTGATACTCACTGTGATGTCAAATATTGCCCTATCCCACATTGTACTTGTACACTGAGGTCCTATTTCAAACGTATGAGATTTATGCATCAAGAAACCTCTCACCTAGGGCTACAGACAACTAATTAAGGGAGTGCGCACCCTGGAACCATATTCTCGCAATTTACTACAAGCATTTGCAATGCAATTGGTCTCACGTTTTTTCGAGTTAGAGCTATTATCGTTGTGAATTCATAACTGGTCTTTTCTTGCCACATAAATTGAAAATGAAAAGTAAAACAGTTGACATAAGCAAGTCAATTCGAAGTGCCACAGCCGCCGTGAGCACGAAGGAGAGACACAAAAGGAAAAAGAAGTTCGCTCACAGCCAACCATATTGGCAAATGTGCAATCATCCATATAACAGGTTTGGTGTCCAAGGCGGTAACAAAACCGCCCCAAGGAGGGACAAAAGTAAAGCATTTACCAATGAGAACAAAGGATTTTTTTTTTAAAGGTAAGCCCACAAATGAGTGAAAGTGATGGGCGTGGTTAAAAGCCCACAGATAGATTACAACAGGCCACAGCACTTGCACGCTCGACCTAAGAAAACAGCGCTGTTTACACAGGTCTGTAGCTTAAACAATCACCAGCAGTAAATATTCCAAAATGGTTTTGTTTGATGATGTCAGTTTGCATTTTGAGACATGTTGTGACACCATCTACAAGATGGCCCAGATAAGAATATTAAACACATCCCTAAATTGATACAAGTAGCATAACATGAAAGTGCATAACATAAAAAATAACATTCAGTAGCACAGCAACCGGTATTGCAGGGCTTAACATACATAAAGGAAGCTTGAAGACACAGCATTACATTTTTGACAAAACAGCATAAAAATAACCTGATATATTACAACGAATAACACTTGATAACATAAGCCTAGACATACAGCACAAGATATAGGCCCTCAAAGCCACGGGTGCCAGGAGACAGCCAGTGCTGGCGGTCTCCCGCCCACCATATCATGGGTACTTCCAGATTTCCACCACACTTTGAGCAGAAATCCAGCAGTAGTCGTGCTGGTGAGTGGAGGCACTCTGGTGGTTCTACCACCGGCACCGCCCTGCCAGTACAACACCGCCCACCATATTATGGGCCATGATATGGCCTGGCAGTGTCCTACTGACAGGGCGGTGGAAGCACCCCATCCCGTTCCCTGACGGACAACCTTCTCCCCAAAACAGGTAAGGTGATCTTCTGACAGAGGGTGGGGGGTGTTGTGTGTGCGTGTATGAGTGTGTGGTGTCTGCATGTGTGCATGAATCTGTGTGTGCGTGGTTGTATGCATGTCTGTATGTTGAAGTGAGTGCGTGTCTGCATGTCAGTGTGTATGCGTGTGAGTATGCATGCTTGAATAGGTGTGAGTATGTGTGCATGTTTGGAGTTGTGAATGCATGTATGTTTGGAGTTGTGAATGCGTGTATGAAAGGAGTTGTGTATGAATGGAGTTGTGAAATGGAGTATGAATGGAGTTGTGAATGCGTGTATGTTTGGAGTTGTGAATGCGTGTATGAATGGAGTTGGGAATGTGTGCATGGATGCATGTGAGTGGATGTGTGTATGTAAGTGTAGATGAATGAGTGTATGCATGGTGCGTGTGGGTGTCTGTGCATGTATGCGGGGAGGCGGCAATGTGGCTGTAGGGGGCTGGGGGCGATGTGGCTGTAGGGGGGGTGATGTGGCTGTGGGGGGTGGGGCGGTGTGGGCGATGTGGCTGTAGGGGGGGGCGATGTGGCTGAAGGGAGGTGGGGAGGCCTAGTGCTTTCTGGTAGGGGAACTGTCTACCGGTGACAGAGAAGGAATTCCCTGTCACCTGTAGCCCTTCCGCCATGGTTTTTGTGGCGGCGGTGCTACAGCCGCGGAAACCATGTCGGAAGGCCAGCTCCTATTCCTGCTGGCAGTCTTTTGTGGCCCGCCGGGTCGGAGATGATCATCTCCAGCCCAGCGGTTCCGACCTCAATGGCTGTATGAGTGGAGATGTGGCGAGTTGCCAGAGGCCAATCCGTCACACTCATAATGTGGCAGTCTGCATTGCCAGCCTGTTGTTGGTGGAACCGCCACATTTACCCTGTCGGTCAGAAGACCGCCAGGGTCAAAATGACCCCCATAATGTTATAAAACAGTCTGACATAAAAACAATCTAACACACCATAGCACAAACTTAGCAAAACACACCATTATGAAATAAAATACAAGATCCAACTTTATGAAGGACATGGCAACAACATACAATAACACACACATACAACAGTTGACATATGACATCATAGAACCAACATAAAATTGCATATGGCTCTCAAGTTAATGCAACTACTTCATACCCAATCTTGCTTTCACATATTGGAACGCTGCGAATATATTGAGAAACTAAGAGATAAAGAACCCCATGGTTTTTTAATTATTTTTCAAGTTCTCGGTTGCTATTCCATGACCGCGCAGATCCTCTTGTCTGAAGTCACAAAAACCTGAGACGCTTGTCCGGCGAGTTTCCCTTCGTTCATAAGATCAGCAGTTGAGTTGCTTACATTTGTTAGATAGGTTGCGCCAAGCCACCTAGCGCTATCTATATCCCTTCGACCTAATGTTTATTTCTGCTGTGCATAGTGAGCTGCCGCCTAACAGTTACAGAGCGAGCATGACCCGAAGAACCACTATTGTTATTTGCGCAGTAAGTGCCAATTCACTTAATTCTGACAGCAAAGTTCATACTTTTCAGCATTATAATTACAACTGTAATGATTTTAAAACACTTATCATTCTAACTAAAGCTGCTGTATTTATTGTAAGTATTACAACTACTCCAGCCATAATAGAAACAGCAACTACATAATAATAATAATAACAAAAACAACAATAATAGTAACAATAAAAGCAACAGTAATAACAACATTAATAATAATAATAATATTATTTACAAATGATAATAATACACAGCATCATCGTGATAACACTTTGAGTGAAAGGTTAAAACTAAAACATTTGTGGATGTGTGAAGGATCGTGCTGTACTGCACACGATTATCACCATGGTCTTTCCAGGCGTGAGGGGTGTGGTGACAAGTTGCCTTGACGCTGAGAGAAAAGGGGTTAGCTTCTATTCGAGAAACTACATCACGCACCGGAAACGGATAGGTGTGACGTGAGGTAGGCAACAGTGGAAACGTGGAACGCACCCGGCTCCGTTCACCTGCTCAGTGGGCGCAGAGTGAGGGCTCGTGCTCCGGTTCTCCCACCCTGACTCCATTTTCTTCCACCTCAACCTCCTCAGAAGCAGGTGGAAGAGACCAGAGAGTTAGAGGGGAGGGGCCTGGCTGTCCTGGAAGCACTCCAGGGGGAAGTACCCTGTACAAAAGATGCTCCTCTCTGAAGAGACTGCTCCTGTCCAGGAGGCACAGGACTTGGAAATGTATGTGATGTACAGCAACCCACTAGTGCTTCTGTTCGAAAGACACCCTGGAGGAACCTCTTGGCACCCGCAACACAGCCCCCATCTATAGCGCCTGTGTGTTAGGCTAGCGTATTAAATAAGCACGCAAAGCTTCTTTCATAAAGTTTATGGATCTATAACAAAGGGAGATCAACAGTTTACAGATCAATCTGTGAGACACACGTCATGAAATAAAAGTGACTTTTACAATTCAAGCCTATTTTGATGCCATATAGTGCCTTGCCTGATGTCATCTACACCCATTGTAAAACGATATAAAGTGGTTTGATGTTATATGTCCTTTGTTATGTGGCATGCATTTGTGGTTTTATGTGGTTGTATGTACTGTGATGCTTTAAATGCCCCTTTAGTTAGTATATATTCTGTTTTGATATGGAATACTCTAGTGTGTTGTCATATATACTGCTGTGATATAGCATACCCTAAGCTGTCCGAAACCTTAAAGTGATACATTAAGCTAAACCCCTAATTTGATGATACAGGTGACCAATGTGATATAATCTACCCTAATATGAAGTTATAGCTAGCATTTAGTGTATAATAGATTCTGTTGTGATGGCACAGATACCCGATATTACGCTATACTAGAACGTCGAAGACCACTTTATAGAAGAGTTGTTGCCTGGTGGCTGAGCTACAGCTATATTTAGACACCAGTTTTGCTAACCTCTTTCACTCTTGAAGAAGTTGTTTGACCCTAGGCAAGTGACTTTATCGTCTGGCATCCTGGGCCTGGTACCATTTTGTGGTAAAATCGGAAAGCCACAGAAGAAGGTAACCCTGATATTCATAGCAGAAAAATAACAACACGCTGCCCCTATTGTATTATCACATATGTTTGCAACGGCTCATTTATCCTGAGATTGTACAAATCCTTGTTGTAGGGGCACACGCCTTGATGTGACGTAATATTTGTCTGTTGTAATGGCATTCCCTCTATTAAAATGGCACCTCTATGCTATAGTGACATAACACCTATTGTGATATTGCAGACGTAACGTTTTGGTGTCACAGATCTGTGTTTAAATCCGCAGGTGCTTGACCAACATGCACTCGATTGCCGTGTTCTAAACCCGTGAATCGATACCTCTCATTGCAATGTCACTTCTGTGTTGTAGTGGCAGACACCCTCTTGCGATGGGTTCATGTAGTAATAGCAAGCACTTTTTTGCGATGCCATGTATCTCTGCAGGAGTGGTGGGCGCTCAGTTGCACTCCCCTAAATCTGTGTTGCCATGGTACACCGTTTATTGTGATGTCACAGAACTGTGTCGCAACATACACTCTTTGTGGCATCATAAATGCTAATTGCAGTGGTAACACGTCCTATTCGGTTAACAAAGATCTTCAAGATACTGTCAGATACCGTATTGCTCCATGGAGGGCTAAAGCACGGCACGTAGCTACCAGTGGTGCAGCAAGTACAGTGGCATTGGTGCCCAGAAACATGAGAGGCCCACTAACCATGATATTGCTGTGTTTTGTTCACAGAAAGCAGTCAGTGGTCCATTTCCTTGCTTGCAGTAGGGCCCATGACAGCTTTGTAATGCCACCAGCTAAAACACCCGTGATCTGTCCGTGGATGGTCATTGAACCCTTTCCTCCTGGAGCCAAGCCTGGTTCTGTGGACAGGGTGGTGGGCACATGATAGTGAGCTGCCTTGCAGTGCCACTGGCCAGATGCTCTCTACCCTCACTGTGGCATCCTAAACTTGCACCTATTCTCTTCTGAAATTGCCTTGAAGCAACCTTGCTGCAATGCAATGGCACAAAACGCCATTGTGCTGTCCTCGACCCCTATTGTGATTGGTGAATGCGATCCCCACTGTGACGTAATACTTCTATAATGATGTCACAGAGATATGATATGGTGTTTTGACGGCACTATGATGTGATAGTCACTGTGATGTCAAATATTGCCCTATCCCACATTGTGCCTGTACACTGAGTTCCTATTTCAAACTTATGAGATTTATGCAACAAGAAAGCTCTCACCTAGGGCTACAAACAGCTAAATAAGGGAGCGCATGCCCTCAAACCATATTCTCCCAATTTACTAGAAACATTTGCAATGTGATGGGTCTCTCGTTTTCTTGAGTTAGAGCTATTAGCGTTGTAAATTCATAATAGGTCTTTTCTTGCCACATAAATTGAAAATGAAAAGTAAAACAGTTGGCCTAAGCAAGTCAAACTTAAAGTGCCACAGCTGCCATGAGTGTGAAGGACAGACACAAAAGGAAAAAGAAGTTAGCTCGCAGTCAAACATATCGGCAAACGTGAAATTATCCATTTAACCCGATGGCCCCCAAGGTGCTAACAAAGCCGCCCCAAGGAGGGACAAACGTAAAGCATTTACCAATGTCATCAAAGGATTTTTGAAAGGCAAACCCACAAATGAGTGAAAGTGATGGGCGTGGGGTGGGCGTGGTTTAAAGCCCACATAGATATCAATATGTCGAAAAAGCTGAGCTTGCACGCTGCTATGTTCGACCTAAAAAGGTTGGTTAATGAATGCAGGGCCTGATTACGTTTTTTTGCAGATGGGGTGCTCCATCACAAATGTGAGGGATATCCCATCCACTGTAATAATAGTGCCGTAGAATATAATACACTTGTAATACGGCAGACAGGATATCCATCACCTTTGTGATTGAGCATTCTGTTCACTAAAATCTAAATAAGGGCCTAAATATTGTACCTTGAAATAGAAGAAATTAAACCTAAAATACGAGTTTCAGAATGGGGTGATTTAATAGACTGGTACAGCAGTTGTATTTCCAAAGAGACTTGGTGTACCTCGCAAATATTTAGATATGACTTTATTAATTTCTATATTATTGCACTCACAAAAGGAGTCGGTAGAATATTCGGTGGACTATGCTTTAAAATTTCTATAAATAGAAACATTAAACAGTTTACCATTAATTCCAAGGACATTCTGATGTTTTACTTTGCATGAGAACCTGGGATTAAAGTCAATATTTTGAATATCTATGACCATAGAGCTATGGGTAATTGTGAACCTGAATATCTGTGTACCTTGAATCATATATGGAAAATAACAATTGTGCAGTATAGGCCTAGTGTGCAGAAGACACTCTGATACGAAAGGATTCACTAGCTTAAGCAGTATAAATGCATGCAGAAAACTCATGTACCGGGCTGATAGCAAATGAGCTGTGACGCTTTTTTGCCATTCCATAGATGCAACTTACTGCCAAGGTGCTTTGTTTATGGTACCAGCCTGAGGCATGTGGATCATGGGAGAGATACCATTCAGGCTGTACTGACCCTGAAGGAGCTTGTTCGAAGGTCCTGGGAGGATGACTGATTGGTACCAGTGAAGAGCAAGTATCTTGGGTTAGCTAAAACACTGATAACATCACAAGAACCACTGGTGCAACAAGGGAACATGATAATGTGTAATTCAGCTTTCAGTATATAAAAAGGACGTGTGTACATGCTTCAGGGAAGGTCACAGATGGAGTCGCACAGATCTGCCGTTGTGCCCACCACCGCTGCCCATGCTACATCGTTCATAGGGAGGGGGAGAGATGGAAGATGGAGAAGGCTTCCCAGTGTTAAAATACGTTAAGTAACAGGGGTTGATGAATCCGATTCTCCTGATCTATCTTGATTTATAGAATCACTCTTGTGCTTTTGATTGACTGCATAATGAGTGATTAAAAGATTGTTTCTTTCCTGCACTATTATGTAACCATTGTGCTACTGTATAGCCATCAATACTACAACATATGCTTGTGTTAGTGTTTAATGAACCCCTTCTCTGCTAAGCCTTTGCCCCCCATCCTTGTGTGCAAGCCTATTTTTTGCCTATATGGGATAGTTCACGCGTAGGTCCCCATAACATTTTGTCCATTTAAGCTATCCATGACAAATTTGCATACTTTTTCCCAACAATCTGGGGATTCTCAAGGTACTCAGGGTTTGTGGACTTTCCTGGTGGGGACTGAGAAAGTAGCCAAAATGCGGCTAAAATTTGGGTTTTGGGGAAAAATGGGGAAAATGTGCTGCAGAAGAAAGCACCATTTTTTTCTATGCAAATGGCATCAACGAAGGGTTTGCAGTGCTAAAGTTACCATCTTCCCAGCTTTCAGAAACAGGCAGACTAGAATCCGAAAACCAAGTTTTTCAACACAGCTTTGGCACTTTACTGGGACATGTCCCATTTTCCCTATTTTTTGGGCTTTCATTCTCCTTCCAGATAGTGACAGAAATGGATATGAAACCAATGGTTGATTCGGGAAAGCTATACATTTCTGAAAAGTAGACAAAATTATGAATAAGGCAAGGGGTCATTGGTGTAGATCCTTTAAGGTTGTCCTATAGAAAGTAACAGTTGAAATAAAAAAAAAAACATTTAAATTGAGTTGACAAATAAAACAGCCATTTCTGTCTACGTTTTCATCTGTAACATTTTCCAGCTATGGCAGATTTTTGAAAGCAATATACCATTACATCCACTGGACGCTTCTCATTGTGGAAATATACACAGGGCTTGGAGGTTTGCCAAGAATCCAAGGTACCCAGACAGGGCTGGCCTTAGGACTGTTGGCGCCCTGTGCGACAGTTTATTGTGGCGGCCCCACCCCTTGACCACTTTCTCGGTTTCACTCACTACCACCCGGCAAATGTGCCCCTCATCTCTCCATCACTCCCCTTTCACATACATTCATGTTTTAAAGCACTTGTAAAGGCTGGCTTTACTAATCCACTCAGCTAGCCTCATAAAATATAGGGGCAGATTTAAGAGCCCCTAGCGACATTCTAACGCCACATTAGAGTAATTTTGTTTCTGCTAATGAGGGGTTAGAAGGCCAAAAACGCCGTGCCGTGCATGCATTGCACCACCTTGTATCTCTTTGCACTACATTATGCCTGCACCAGGCATAATGTATGCAAATGGGGCATCCCCCCATTAGTGGGGCCCTAAAAATGGCGCAAAGAAATCTGACAGATTTCTTCGCATATTTTTTTTCCTGGCACTTTTAATGCGTGCTCAGAGCAAGCATTAAAAGGAGGCTTCCATTGGTTTGATGCTAATCCTGCAAAGCGCCAGACTAGCGTAAAAAATTCTGACCCAACCCTCCTAACTACTGCCACGGTGCACCGTATTTTAAATATGACGCACACATGGTGGCGTTAGGGGGCGCTAAGGGGTGCAAGAAAAGTAGCGCCACGTTTCTTAAATATGCCCTATAGTTCTGTTTTTTGCAGCAGGCATATTAACCCTCTATGCTACTTTATGTTAAGTCAAAGCTGCCACTGGGCAAAACTCCCATCTCTCTCTCTAGCAGGAACATTAATCACAAGAGGTAGCTTGACATTTTAGTTGTTTCTTGAAAGCTAAACACAAAAGGAACCTTTTAGCAGGTGCTTTTAAATTATAAGTTTAGGAAGTTACTGCTAAACACAGCGCCCCCTGAGGTCAGCGCCGGGTGCGGTCGCACTGCTTGCACCGCCCAAAAGCCAGCCCTGTACCCAGAGCCAATAAATGAGCTGCACCTTGCAATGGGTTTTCATTGTGTACGGGGCATACAGCAATTAATTTGGTAAAATATAAAGAGTGAAAAATAGATATCAAGAAAATCTATGTATTTCTGAAATGTGCACAAGATAGGGAATTTAAAAGCAGTGGTTATTTGCACATCTCTCAATTTTGGGGTACCCATACCAGCATGTGAAATGCATCGTATTTCTCAAAATTACTTCTTTCTCACACACTGTCTTACATTTGGAAGGCACAAATGCAGAGAAACACAATTGGTAATAACACTTATTCTGCTATTCTGTATTCCTCCAAGTCTCCTGATAAAAATGATACCTCACTTGTGTGTGCAGACCTAGTGCCCGTGACAGGAAATGTCCCAAAACGAAACATGGACACATCACATTTTTCCTCTGACAACTGATGCATTTTTTGCAAACTGCCTATCTATGGGGATTTCGGTGATGCAAAGGTCTACAGTCTGAGGAGAGCCATAAACTTCCTTCCATCCAACATTCCCCTAAGTCTCCCAATAAAAATGGTACCTTACTTGTATGGGCAGGCCTAGTGCTCATGATAGGAAATGCCATGTGGACACATCACATTTTTCTGTAAAGTGCCTAGGTGTGGACTTTGGGCTCTAGCTCAGCCGGTACTTAGGAAAACTCAGCAAACCTGTACATTTTTGAAAACTAGACACCTAGGGGAATCCACAATGGGGTGACATTTGAGGCTCTTACCAGGTTGTGTGATGCAGAATCCTTTGGAAACCTCAAAAATTGTCTACAAAAACACATTTTCCTCCCATTTCAGTGATGTAAAGTTCTGGAATCTGAGGGGAGCCACAAACTTCCTTCTACCCTGCATTCCCCCAAGTTTCCAAATAAAAATGTACCTAATCTGTATGGGTAAGCCTAGTGCCCGCGGCAGGAAATGCCCCAAAATGCAACATGGACGCATCACATTTTTCCACTGAAAACGGATGCATTTTTTGCAAAGAGCTAAGCTGCAGATTTTGGGCTCCAGCTCAGCTGGGACATAGGGAACCTAGCAAACCTGTACATTTTTAAAAACTAGAGACCTAGGAGAAACCAGGAAAGGGTGGCTCCTGGGGCTCTCACTACATTCTGTCACCCAGAATCTTTTGCAAACCTCAAAGTTGTCTAAAAAAACACATTTTCCTCAAAGTTTGGTGATGCAAAGTTCTGGAACCTGAGGGGAGCCAGCATTCCTACAAGTCTCCCAATAAAAATGGTACCTCACTTGTGTACGTAGCCCAAAAACGCAATGTGGACACATCACATTTCTCTACTGAAAACAGGCACGGTTTTTGCAAAGTGTCTAGCTGTAGATTTTGGGCTGTAGCTCAGCCGGCACCAAGGGAAACTTAACAAACCTGTACATTTTTTAAAACTAGAAATCTCGGGATATCCAGGATGTAGAATACTTTGCAAACCTCAAAATATGTTTAAAAAACACATTTTCCTCACATTTCGAAGGTGCAAAGTTCTGGAATCTGAGGGGCACCACAACATTCCTACCACCCAGCATTTCCTCAAGGCTCCCAATAAAAATGGTACCTCACTTGTGTACGTAGGGCTAGTGCCTACGCAGGAAACGGTGCATAACACATTGTGCAAAAGATATTGTGGTGATATCAAAATTATTTAACACAAAACAACTTGGTTTTGCAAGGGATTAACCTACGTTTTTGGTCCTGGGCTCAGCAGCCATCTAGGGAAACCTACCAAACCCAGACAATTCTGAAAACAAGACACGGGGAGTCCAGGGAGGTGTGGCTTGTGTAGAACCATCAAAGTTTCCTTCCCTAGAATCCCCTGTAAACCTAAAACTTAGCTAAAAGATAATATTTTCGTCACATTTCTGACTGGGATCACTGCACCAGCGTTCCCCTGGGTCTCGCAATAAAAGTGATACCTCACTTGTGTGGGCCAAGTGCCTGCAACAGGGAAGAACCAAAAACATGTCGAGATTGAGGGGGCACCAAAAGGTCTTTGTGAGGAAAATGTCATTCTTTTAGTAAACTTGAAGTTTGCAGGGGATTCTGAGTAAGAAAACATTGGGGGATCCATGCAAAATACACCTCCCTGGACTTTGCCAGATGTCTAGTTTTCATAAATTTCTGGGTTTGGTAGGCTTTCCTAGATGTCTGCCAAGCCCGGGACCAGAAACGCAGATAACCTCGTGCAAAAACAGGTTGTTTTGTTATAGACAGGGGGCCACCTGCATTATTGGTCCCGTGCTCTGCGGCCATCTAGGGAAACCTACCAAACCTATACATTTCTGAAAAGTAGACACCTGGGGGATTCATGAAATCCACACTGCCAGCAAGGCGCCTGTCCATGCACACTGCCAGCAAAGCGCCTGTCCATGCACACTGCCAGCCAAGCGCAAGTCCACACACACTGCCTGCAAAATGCCAGTACATGCAGACTTCAGCCGAACTCCTCTTCTCACACACAGAAACTTTCTCTGGTATCTAGAGTTTTCTGTCCCCCTTGGGGGCAGATTAGCCTAAAATATTGCTGATCAGTCCTGAGGCAGAAAACGGCCAAAATGTGCACCCATAAAAAGGGGGCACAAAGCTTGCCTATGGGGCCACTCACTGACACGCCCATAAACATATCCCTGTGCTGAGTGGGCTTTTCTTGCCCGCCCTGTGGGGGCAGATCGGGTGTAATATCCAAAATCCCCACCACCCGGGGGGGAGAAAGACCGTGCCCATTTTTTGAGGGAGGTGCATCAGCAAGCCCATTCTGGGCAGCCCCCACCCCTACACAAAGGGAAAAATGGTCCCTGGTGCCTAGTGGGCTTTCTGTCCCCTGGGGGGTCAGATGCTGGTCTATTACCCCATCTGCCCCTTAGGAGGGTCCAGAAAGACTGGTCTGATTTTTTTTTGGAGGGGGGGCATTGCAATGCCCATTCTGGCCAGCCCCCACCCCTAGTTGAATAAAAAAAATCCCTGATGCCTAGTGTGCTCCCCCCACCCCAGAGGGCAGATTGGGTACTACTGCCCCCATCTGTCCCCTGGGGAGGGGCAGAAAGACTGTGCTGATTTGTTGGGGGCCGGGTGGGGGTATTGTAATGCCTATTCTGAGTAGCCCCATCCCTAGATGAATAAAAATAAATCCCTGGTGTAGGAGGCTGGCCTGGCTTATAGTGGGTACCTTGTGGTACTTCCACCTTGTGCCAGGTCCAGTTATCCCTTATTAGTAGATTAGATGTGTTCTAGTAGCTTAGGCTGATAGAGGTAGCTATAGCAGGGCAGCTTAGGCTGAACTAGGAGGCATGCAAAGCTCCTAATATACCACTTATATCACTTAGCACTATATCACAAGAAAACACAATACTCAGAGTTACTAAAAATAATGGTACTTTATTTTAGTGACCATATGCCAAAAGTATCTCAGAGGATATACTCCCTTAGGAGGTAAGTAATATACACAAAATATACACACACAAACCAAAATCAGGTAAGTAACAGTTAGAAAAGTAGTGCAAACAGTGTAGAACACAATACAATGCAATAGGGAGAAATAGGCCTAGGGGCAACACAAACCATATATTCCAAAAGTGGAATGCGAACCACGAATGGACCCCAGGCCTAGTGTAGTGTGTAGAGGGTCACTGGGAGTGTAAGAAAATACTAATTGTGTCCAAGATACCCCACCCCAACACCCTGAAAAGTAGGAGTAAAGTTACCTTACTACCCCAGAAAGACAGTAAAGTCGAGATGGGGATTCTGCGAGGACAACAAATGACTGCAAGCACTGAAGATGGATTCCTGGACCTGAGGACCTGTAAAGGCAGTGGACCTAGTCCAAGAGTCACGCAAGTGTGCAGGGGGGGCAGGAGCCCACTAAACCCCGGATGAAGGTGCAAAAGGGCTGCCTCTGGGTGGAAGAAGCCGAAGATTCTGCAACAACAGAAGATGCCAGGAACTTCTCCTCTGGTCAGAAGATGTCCCACTGCATGCTGGAGGATGCAGAGTTGTTTCCACGCAGAAAGACCGCAAACAAGCCTTGCTAGCTGCAAGAGTCGCGGTTGAAGGTTTTGGGTGCTGCCTGGGCCCAGGAAGGACCAGGAGGTCGACCCTTGGAAGAGGAGACAGAGGGGGCGATCAGCAACAGGGAGAGCCCACGCAGAAGCAGGCAGCACCCGCAGAAGCACCTGAACAGGCATTCAGAAGATCTGAGCACGACGGTCGACTCAGCACAACAAAAGGGAGTCCCACGAAGTCGGAGTCCAACTCAGCGAGTTGGGCAATGCAGAACAGAGTGCTGGGGACCTGGGCTGGGCTGTGCACAACGGAAGTCTTGCAAAAGTGCACAGAAGCCCTAGCAGCTGCACTTCATGCAGTACATAGGATTACTGTCTGGTGTGGGGAGGCAAGGACTTAGCGCCATGAAATTTAGACAGAAGGGCCACTGGACTGTCGGGGACACTTCGGTGATGCAGAAGTTTGGTGCCTGCGGTGGCAGGGGGAAGATTCCATCGACCCACGGGACATTTCTTCTTGGCTTCCAGTGCAGGGTGAAGGTAGACATCCCTCAGTGCATGCACCACCAGGAAACAGTCGAGAAAGCCGGCAGGATGAGGCGCTACAATGTTGCTGGTAGTCTTCTTGCTACTTTGTTGCGGTTTTGCAGGTGTCCTGGAGCAGTCAGCGGTCGATCCTTGGCAGAAGTCAAAGAGGGAAGTGCAGAGGAACTCTGGTGAGCTCTTGCATTCGTTATCTGGTGGGATACCCACAGGAGAGACCCTAAATAGCCATCAGAGGAGGTTTGTCTACAGAGAAAGGTAAGCACCTATCAAGAGGGGTCTCTGACATCACCTGCTGGCACTGGCCACTCAGAGCTGTCCATTGTGCCCTCACACCTCTGCATCCAAGATGGCAGAGGTCTGGGACATACTGGAGGAGCTCTGGGTACCTCCCCTGGGAGGTGCTGGTCAGAGGAGTGATCACTCCCCTTTCCTTTGTCCAGTTTCCTGCCAGAGCAGGGCTGGGGGGAACTCTGAACCGGCGTACACTTGCTTATGCAAGGAGGGCACCATGTGTGCCCTTCAAAACATTTCCAGAGGCTACTCATCCCAGGCCCCTTACACCTATTTCTAAAGGGAGAGGGTAAAACACCCTCTCTCAGAGGAAATCCTGTGTTCTGCCTTCCTGGAACTGGGCTACCCAGGCCCCAGGGGGCAGAAACCTGTCTGAGGGTTGGCAGCAGCGGTAGCTGCAGAGAAAACCCCGGAAAGCTAGTTTGGCAGTACCCGGGCTCTATGCTGGAGACCCGGGGATGCATGGAATTGTCCCCCCAATACCAGAATGGTATTGGGGTGAGAATTCCATGATCATAGACATGTTACATGGCCATGTTCGGAGTTACCATTGTGACGCTACATATAGATATTGGCCTATATGTAGTGCACACGTGTAATGGTGTCCCGGCACTCACAAAGTCCGGGGAAATTGTCCTGAACAATGTGGGGGCATCTTGGCTAGTGCCAGGGTGCCCTCACACTAAGTAACTTTGCACCTAACCTTCACTAAGTGAGGGTTAGACATATAGATGACTTATAAGTTACTTAAGTGCAGTGTAAAATGGCTGTGAAACAACATGGACGTTATTTCACTCAAGCTGCAGTGGCAGTCCTGTGTAAGAATTGTCTGAGCTCCCTTTGGGTGGCAAAATAAATGCTGCAGCCCATAGGGATCTTCTGGAACCCCAATACCCTGGGTACCTAGGTACCATATACTAGGGAATTATAAAGGTGTTCCAGTGTGCCAATCAGAATTGGTAAAATTGGTCACTAGCCTGCAGTGACAATTTTAAAAGCAGAGAGAGCATAAACACTGAGGTTCTGGTTAGCAGAGCCTCAGTGATACAATTAGGCACCACACAGGGAACACATACAGGGCACACTTTATGAGCACTGGGGTCCTGGATAGCAGGATCCCAGTGACACAGGCAAAACAAACATATATATACAGTAAAAATGGGGGTTACATGCCAGGCAAGATGGTACTTTCCTACAATTGCATTCAGCAATCACAATAGGGGTCGAGGACAGCACAATGGCATTTTGTGCCATTGCATTGCAGCAAGGTTCCTTCAAAGCAATTTCGAAGAGAATAGGTGCAAGTTTAGGAAGCCACAGTAAGGGTAGAGAGCATCTGGCCAGTGGCACTGCAGGAGGACTCCTTTTCTTTTGTCTCTCTCCCTCGGGCTCTCGCTCATGGGGGCCGTGGCACTTTGAATCGTCTCTCTTATGTCAGCTGTTTTACTTTTCATTTTCAATTTATGTGGCAAGGAAAGTCCAGTTAGGAATTTACAACGCTAATAGCCCTAACTTGAGCAATCGCGAGACCCATTGCATTGTAAATGCTTGTTTGTGAATGCAGCTGCCAATTATAACATTCTGTAATACCATACCATTACAGTTTCTGCAAGGCTACGGGTATACTTTGTTGGCTTCTCCTGACAATGGATGATTCATTAGGTGTAGACCTCTTAAGTCCACAGTTAACCTTTGAGGATGTTGTCTATCAGCCCTAGTTCTACCAACCAGTCAATCAACATTTGCAGGGTCCGAGTCCTGTTCATTAGTTAGGATTTTGTTGGTACAAAGGGTTGTATTTGGCTGAGACAGGTTTAGCCGTCCCATTGGTTGATTATTTTTAAATTCTATCATAGAATTAACAGAAGGGGTCATGCGTATGTCCAGAGACACAAGCCCATCTGCCAATTCCCTATTATGTATAAACAATTTTATGTAATCATGATGATTTGCCTCACATAAAGGAAGAGCATTTCGTCTGGCTTTTAAAATTTTGTATTACCAAATAGCATTGATGTACATTCCTTATCCAATTAATAATTTTGTTTTTGAGGGAGTCTTCACTATCTCTGGCTGAAGAGTGAAGTTTTGGTACAATAACCATAAAACGGTACCACCCCATATATTGCATACATACATTACATGACCCCTTACAGATGAGCAGCCTTGCACTCACTGTAGTGTCTCCCTTTCATTATTCTTTTGTTCTACATCTCATTGAGGGTGATGGCAGGGACTATTTCTACTCAGTGGTATCACCAATATTACCTTTTCAACCATATGGTTAATGCAAGACAGTTCGTTCTTCATTCTGGGACTGTGCACCTGTGCAGCCCCATTCCTGGGCTGAGCAGCGTGAGCTTGCCTGTTCAGGGTTGCCATCTTCCCTCTCCCATAACACTTAAAGGTGCATTCTCATACTCCCAGAGAGTGGGAAGTCACTGGACAGCTTACATTAGGTTTCATCTTCCCTACGTCAGCCACAAACTCATTAATGGTGTATGTTAACGCCAGAATCAAGGTATGAAGGCCCTCATTACGACCCTGGTGGTTGGTGTTAAAGTGGTGGTAATACCACCAACAGGCTGATGGTAACTGCCACTAAATTATGACCATGGTGGAAAGATCTCCAAAAGACAGCCAATGTACCACACCGACCACCAGGGGAGAAACAACAGCCACAGTGGCAGTAGCCACCTACAGCCAGGCGGAAGTCAATGTTCCACCCACCATATTATGACCCAGGAAACCGCCACCTTTCCCGGGGCGGTACCAACAACATTAAAAGCCTGACGGAAACTGAGCTCAGAAGGGAAGGGGCTCACCATTGGAGACACAGGGAACAACCACACATGTCACCTGATTCAACAAGGAGAGAACACTGTAGGGGCATCAGTTGGTAAATAGGCAGGCAACTCAGGGCGGTGGGGGACAGGGGGGCACCTCAGCCAGGAGATAGAACAAGACCACTGGTACTAGAGGGGGCAGCATGCCCTGTGCTTGGTCCTGTGGAGTGCAAGGTCACAGTCTCTCATGTGGGTGTCTCACCCACTGATTCTGGAGGGGGCAACATACCCTGTGCTTGGTCCTGTGGAGTGCAAGGTCATATTCTCTCAGGTAGGTGTCTTACCCACTGGTTCTGGAGGGGGCAACATGCCCTGTGCTCTTGATCCTGGGGAGTGTGGGGCCACAGTCCCTTGAGTGGGTGTCATACCCACTGGCTTTGCAGGGGGCAGGCGGCACAGCAGCCCATGGCGGCAGGATTACATACTGTCCGCCGGCGGTGAAAGCTGCTCAGTGGTGGTGCTGCTGGTGGGAGGAGGCTCCTGCCCATCCCCTGCAACCTCGAACGGCTGCTCAGTGGTGGTGCTGCTGCTGGGGGGGCTCCTGCCCATCCCTTGCAACCTCGGATGGCTGCTCAGTGGTGGTGCTGCTGCTGGGGGGAGGCTCCTGATGATCCCCTGCAACCTCGGATGGCTGCTCACTGGTGGTGGTGGTGCTGCTGCTGGTGGGGTGAAGTACTGGGTTTTTCAGAACCCAGCAGTGCCAGGGAACACACCCTAAGACTTCGAGTCCTTCCTGTTTCAGACTACAGAAACACAGAGTCTTCTTGGTGAAGCCAAAGATCTTGTTTATTGGCTGCAGCCAGTAACAGGTATCCTAGAAGTACAACACAGTGTATATTCTCAGGAGACTGCTCTCCTTGCAAAGCTAACCTTCTCTTTTATACAAAATATTATGCTTTAGGCAAACATTCCTTATTTTACAGTTGACCATTCACATATTTTCACTACAAAGAAATAGCAGGTTATGATGACAAGCCCATATTTCAGTTTGTCCAGCCCTCAATCAATTACCCTGCAAGGCTCAGTACTTTCATCAGATATCGACGAACCCCCAATATAAACAGGCACCTCCTCCTTGTAAAGCAAGTCATAAAGAAAGAAACAGGGACAGGTGCGTGTAAGATTAGGCATGGTTTGTGTGTGATGAAAGGTTTTATGATGTGTTGTGCCTTGATACTAATCTCATTCGGCCACTGGGAAAGAAACTGGCCGAACAGGTTTGGCTTCAGGCAGTGGAGTCAGCTTGCCCAGGTCACGGAGGAGTCAGCAAAGATGTACGTGTCCTTCAGACTCGTTTTCAGCATTAGACATTGGCCTATGTGAGGGCAATCATAAAATGGCTGTCGTTTAAATGGAACACGAGGGTTCAGGACGGAAACTCTGATATTCGGGTGATTTTGTTACCCGAATATGAATACAATGCTTGTGCATACTATTCTAATCATTCCCGGTCTGCTGATACCAAAATCGTTGTGATACGACGACGTTTATATCACGGGTCCAGAATTTTCAGTACCACAGACCCTCCTTTTGCCCTTACATAGGCAATAACCTATACTCACGCTAATCTGAGTCCAGGTCTATATTCATAAAGTCGTTGAGATGTTGCTGTAGCATCATCCTATTACTTAGCTCGTCCCTTAATACAGGTTTCCTTACACACGATGTAGCACAGAGGCCACATATTGCAGGAGCACACTGTATACACAGACAGGACAGGAAAAGAATGGCTAAGATCATCCCAATGACTATCAGAGTCTTCCATCCCCAGGCGGATATCAGCTCCCAGAACCACCCCATCAATGACCAATCTCCTTTATCCACGTGAATAGATTCGGAGATCTTATGCAGTTTGGAAATGGCCTGGTAGACTGTCGGAGCGTTGTCTGGGATGAAAACACAGCAACTTGATTGGATCACTTTACATACCCCACCTCGGTCTGCAAGTATGACATCTAATGCGACCCTGTTCTGAAGAGTCATAAGGCGATCCGACTGGAGCTCAGCAGTCAAATTACTAAGGGCACCGGCGGTTTCAACTACTGTGGATTCAACCACCCTTGTCAATTGCCTTATGTTCCTGCTGTTGACCATAGGGCCCCAAAACGGCAGAAAACCCTTTGCGAAATCTCCAAATTCTTGTCCTGTAGTGTCTTCTTTACTTATGACACCTCGAACTATCCTTGTCTTATGGTAATCTGCTGCGGCCGTGTAGGTGGGAGGTAACAGGAACGAAACAAAACATGTGCCTTAGAAGTCAGGAGGCAACCATGTATAGGCTCTATTATGGCAGATGAAATAGGTACCCTTAGCTGCTAAGAACGAAGGAGAAGTCTGAGACGCAAAAACATATGTTTCAGTGCAGATACTTTTCCCTAACTGAGATCTGGGATTCTTGCCATTACCTTGCAGACATAGGTGACCCTGATGGGGTACAATCCAAATCGGGGAGGATCTCTTTGTTCGCTGGTTCCCACTCAGAGTAACTCCATATCCTGTTACGTTCCATCCAATATATGCTAGTGTCTCATCTCTCGGGATAGTCTCATAGGAAATATCTTCCCTAATCATATCTACTATACCCTTAGCTAGAGCACTATTCTTAGGATTATCTTTCACAGAACGTAGGGGGTTGGCTTCATACGCGTATATGAACACCGTTCTATATGCCCATACAGAACCATTATGGCTGAAAGGCAGGACCAGATAAGGGATACCTTTATCAGTAGTATGAGGCATAAGACCACACACCCAACAGTTAGTTGTGTTCACTACTAATTGGTGTTGGTGTAGAAGCTGAATGAATGAATTGTTGACAAACTCTAATCTTCTGGCAGACTCGTGTTCAGGCAGGGGGTGAAAAGAATGCGAGGAAACAGTAGAAGGAGGTATGGGCTGTGTAATGGGTGCAAATGTCACTTGAAAAGAGAATAAAACATATCCTATTAAAAACGTCATTACACTAAGCAACATGAAAATACATAATATCAAAAATCGTTTCTTTGTCATTATTATACCCATTCTGGCTTTAAAGTCCATCTGTCTGGCAGGTCTCTCATTCTTGAAAAACTCCATCCTCTCTAATTGCTGCTCGTGGTGGTAGGGTGTTCTATGCTAGGGAATGCTTCTGTCAGTCCAGGGCAACTCCCTTAGACCGACCAGAACTGTCGACCTAACGTCTTCAGCTGCACTCCAAAGACTTGGGCAACCACGACCCTACAGCTGAACCCGGATGGCGGTTCGAAAAGAAAAAAACAAAAATAAGAAAGTTTCTCAGATGAGAGAGCCGCACTTTAAATAAAAATAGCAAAGGAACGGGAAAAATTATTTGTCCTTAGTTCTTGGTCTCAAATTATAACGGCTTTTTCCAGGTACTGTCTGCTTCTGGAACAAGAGTTCAGGCTCTGTAGTGTTCAATCGAATTGACGGTGGCACAGCTTCTTGCAAATTATTGTCACTTTCTTGTTCAGAAATTGTTCCTTTTACACGTGCATCGCTAAATTGCAAAAAACGAGGCACAGTCTCAGTTTCAGAGTCAGCGATCCCCTCCTGGACCCACCGGTCGTACGGTAGAGGAAAAGGGACCTTCTTGCAGTGTACGCCGTGGATCCAGTTCTTTTTCCCTTCCACTCGAACAGCTGATCTTGTTGAGAGAAGGACGAGGTAGGGGCCGGTCCAACGGGGCTGGTCATTCTTTGTCCGCTGGAAGTTCTTGACCAGCACCCATGATCCAGGATCGATAAGATGTCCTGGAGCTTCAGAGACCTGAGGCAGAGCATTGTGAACCTGTTGGTGAAGAACACGCAATTTAGCCGTCAATTCATACAAATAATCAAGCAGTACAGGGTGTTCGATCTCACTGAATTTTGTTGGTCTTGGCACTCCCCATATGTTGGCCGGGCGGCCAAACACAATTTCATAGGGACTAAGTCCCACTCGCGAATGCACAGTCATTCTTGTTGATAGGAGTGCTAGAGGCAGAGCGTCAGGCCATTTAAGACCAGAGCTCGCTTGTATCTTTGCCAACTTCAGTTTTAGCGTGCCATTATAGCACTCTACTAGTCCAGCTGATTGGGGGTGATTTGCAGCGTGGAATTTTTGCTGGATACCTAGCCCTTCACATACTTTTTTCATCACTCGACCCACAAATTCACTCCCATTATCACTCCAGACTATTCTCGGCATTCCAAACCTAGGGAAGAATTCTTTGACAAGGGCTTTAGCTGTGGATAAGGCAGTGTTGTCTTTTAAGGGATATGCTTCTACCCATCTTGAAAAAGCACAAACAACAACGAGTACGTATTTCAGATTGTTGCACCTTTCCATGTGGATGAAATCTAGCTGCAAAACCTCGAACGGATACGTTGGAGGTGCAAAATGACCAGCTGGAGTTGGGGTTCCCCTACCAGGATTGTATTTCAGACACACCATGCAATTCTTGACCACATTCTCTGCACATTTAGGAATTCCAGCATTTTGCCATGCTGGAGCCAAACACTTACAAATCCCTTTCACACTGATATGGGCCATTCCATGAGCCATTGTCACCACTGCAAGCACATACGCATCGGGTAACAACCATCGCTGATGTTCTGACAAGTCAACCCAACAACCATTTTCATCCAATTTACCTGTACTTTCTTTCCACACACTTAACTCTTTCTCTGAAGCTTCAGCTTGAATAGACTTCACACCCTCTATCGTATCTTCACATATTCCAACGTCACCAACCCATCTTGCGGGGCCTGCAACATACATTCGATTCATCACATCTTTTGCTGTTTCTTTTGCGATTTCGTCAGCAAATGCATTGCCACGGCCGACATCATCAGTAACCTTCTTGTGTGCACTGCATTTCACAATCGCAACTTGTAATGGCAAGGTCAGTGACTCAAGAAGCTCATTCACCAACTGACCATGCTGAATTTTAGCTCCATGCGAAGTCAGGAACCCACGTTCTTTCCACAATCGTCCAAAACTATGGGCCACACCAAACGCATACTGGCTGTCGGTATATATGGTGACTTTCATTCCTTTCGATAACGCACACGCTCTCGTAAGTGCAATCAGCTCTGCTGCTTGAGCTGAATTATGTGGTATACGTGCAGCTTCAACAATCGTATGCAAAGTTGTGACAGCATATGCTGCAGTCGTATCACCATTCGGAAGCTTGAAGCATGAACCATCCACCCATAAGGTACCATCACACTTTACAAGAGGAGTATCTTTAAGATCTACTCTTCCTTTAGTTTTTTCTTCTGTTCTAAGAAAACAATCATGTTGTTCAACATCATCTGTCTCTACTGAAATCGGCAATAACGTGGCTGGATTCAACGTATTGCACCTCTTTATGTGCACATGACTCGCTAACAGTGTCAACTCGTAACCTGACAATCGAGCACTAGTTAAATGCTGTGTCTTGGTCCTGTTTAACAACGTGTCCACTGCATGTGGAACCATCACAATCAACATATTATTCATCACTAACCCAGCAGACTGTCAAATAGAAACAGCTGCTGCCGCTGTGGCTCTCAAGCAACTCGGCAATGCTTTAGCTACCGGATCCAAAGTTGACGAGAAATATGCGCATGGGCGCTGCTGGTCTCCAAAAGACTGTGTCAGCACTGACAATGCACAACCCTCTTTCTCATGGACATACAGTGTAAAGGGCTTACTGTAGTTGGGGGTACCCAACACAGGAGCTGAACACAATGCATTACGCAATTCGGAAAAACTTTTCTGACAATATTCAGACCACGAACGGGATTTGGTGTATCTTTATAGGTCAATGCTACCAAAGGTTTGGCCAGCAAAGAAAAATTCGGTATCCATTGTCTGCAGTATGATGTAATACCCAAGAAAGCACGTACTTCTCTCTGTGTCCTTGGCACACTCAATTTTGCAATTGACTGAATTCTTTCTGAGGTCAGTTTCCTTCCCTCCTTCGATAAGAGATGACCTAAGTAGGTCACTTCTTGTCGACAATATTGCAGTTTTGAAAGGGACACTTTGTGATGTAAATCAGACAAATGACGCAACAACAACAAGGTGGCTTCTTTACAAAGCTCTTCAGTATCTGTAGCGACTAGCAAATCATCAATGTAATGAATAAGGGTAGCGCCGTCAGGTAAAATGATTGCATCAAGCTGTGTTTTTAAAGCCTGACTATATATTGATGGACTTTCACAGTAGCCTTGTGGAGCGCGTTTGAAGCGGAAACTTCGGCCTCCTAAACTGAATCCAAAAATATCCCTGCTCTCCTCGGCAATCGGGATGCTGAAGAAAGCATTCTTTAAGTCAATCACCGAGAACCAGGTGGCGGAAGCTGGAATCATAGTCAATATGGCAGTGATATCAGGAACAACTGGAAACTGTGGCACAACTATTTTATTTACCTCTCTAAGATCAATCACGAGCCTGTAAACAGGTGGCTTAGAGGGGTCAGTACGTTTCAAAACAGGCAGAACAGGACTATTACAAACGTTGCCTCTTGTCTCTTCAATTACATCTTTTTCAATTAAATCATAAATGATCGCTAGCAACGCCTTTTCACCTTCACTAGAGATCTTGTATTGTTGAATGCGTGGTAATTTAACATTGGCTTTCAATGTCACAACATAAGGCGGTATTTCCAAAAGACCCACATCATTAGGACCAGTAGCCCAAATGGTATCAGGAAGAAACGACAATTCGGTTGGAAGTTTATCCGTCGACAAATACATTGGAGAGACCGTTTTCCTACCCAGTGTAAGTTGTACTCCCGAAGGAGAACAATATAATGTTGCATACAATCTTTTCAACAAATCCAATCCCAACAAGTTTTCACCACAACCTGTCGTCAGAATAAGGGGTGCTTCCAATTCACAAGGTCCAACAGAAAGGGACATAGGACTAGAAATCGGGTTCCTAAACGGGGCGCCAGAAAAACCTACTGAAACATTCATCTCGCCAGACAAAGGTGCGCCAGGGAGTTTTGAGTACATAATAGAACTCTTTGTAGCACCAGTATCCAACAGAAAAGGCTCTGACACACCTGAGGTAATCACCTTAACATAAGGTCCATTCTGATCCACTGGAACTAAAAAAACTCCCTCTCTTCGTCTATGGCTGTCCTAGCAATTATTACCTTCCAAGTTCTCATCTTCTGCGTAGTAGTCGTCAGCATAGTACTGAGCCGTCCTACCAGACGCGTTATGTTGCTGGTCAAAACTATTCATTGAGTTTTGAGACGGAAAGGAACGCGTGTTCTGGGGAAAACTTCCACGTCCTCTACCTCTAGGAGCTTGTTGAACACCTCGACCTCTTGCGCCAGAAGCACCATTTGTACGCTGTAACAAAATAGGACAACTATACTTGAAATGACCCTCTTCTTTACAATATGAACACTGATTGGGACCTACAGGAACACGTGGTTGAGAAAACTCGAACCTTTGCGAGTTTCTCTGGAACTGTTGAGGTTGCTGATAGTTACTCTGACCACCACGTGGCGGATACGCCTGTTGTAAAAGAACCTTCGTCTTTAATTCTTTAGTTTTCTTGTCTGCTCTATCCTTCTCATCTTTATCCCTATTTTCGTAGTACTGTGCAGTAGCCAATATTTGTGCTGAAGAGGAAACGGCCCAAGAACTCTCTGAATCCTTCAATTTCTTACACAGCTCGGCAAGCAAATTGTGCACAAACTTGTCGACGAACAACCGTTGACCACCTTCTGTACTCATATCTTGACCACTGTGGTCGATAAACGTTTCCTCAAACCTGGTGAAGAAATCAGACACTGTTTCATCTTTCTTTTGCTTACACACAGATAGTTTATCCCAATTCACACGCATCGCAGGCATTAAAGTCTTCATGTAAGTAATGATCCTAGCAGGCAGTTCTGCTACCAAAGGCTCAGGCTTGGCACCACCAACTTGTCTATCATTTGCAGCACTAATATTAGCCCATGAGTCACCTAACTCTTGTGCATGATCTGTATGGCGAATCAATCCCCACAAAGGCTGTGGAACAACATTCCCAAATAACATGTCTATGTCGGCTAAATTCATAATGCATGAGTCTGCAGTCTGTGATAATTCCTTATAATACCCTGCAGGGTTTTTACGGGGATCAGGCAAAGTCTGCTTAAGGGCTAAAACTTCAGCTCGCTTCCACGGAACATGTACCCAAACACGCTGAAAATGAGCTGGGACAGCATCAATTTGATTAGCAACATCAGCCTCAACGGCGTCCTCCATACCGGAGGGACTTCTCTCATTGGGTACTGTCGCACCTTTTTTTTAACAGAGGAGTCATGTTTGAACAATGACTGAGAAGGATCCTTATTCCTAAAGGACAACAACGTCGCAACTGCTGTCTCAACATCGGGACCCACAATCGTGCCCTTTGCAAACTCAAACCGTACACGGCACAAATCAGGCGGATTTGTTTCCAAATCATTATCTTCCAATTCCTCACAAAGGAAAGCACACATTTTCTCAAAAACGTATCTTTGTTTTGGTGCTCCCCATTGACGGAAGACATCCATAACAGACTCTACATCGTATCTTAAAGGGTAAACAACCCATTTACGCGCCATACGGTCAAACATTTCTCTCTCTTGAGAATTAGGCAGTTGACTACGCGACTGCTTACGCTCCGAATCTGGGGTCACACCAGACGACCCAAAGAGAGGAAATATAAGGCTGGCAACAGTATCTGTCATTCTCTGTCGGACAGAAGGAGAAGTTGATGAAAGAACAGGAGGAAAAACAGAGGGAGGCAAGGCAGACGCAGAAGCAGACGCAGAGGCAGTATCAGGAAGAACACCAGAAGAGGCAGTCGATGTAGTACATAAAGTCGTAGGAGGTACAGATGGAGCAGGTAGCGAAGTCGGCGGCCCTTGAAGGGGCTGCGCCATAGTAGTAGGAGCCAACTGAAAAGGAGCTGGCGGCTGTGGAAGAACCTGAGGCACAATAACCGGAGGTTGCACAGCTAAAGGTTGCGGAGGTGCTGTAGCATTCTGCGCATAAGGGGGTGGCGACCTCTACAAGTGCGACATTAAAGGATCTTTCTCAAGTTCTTTTGCTGCATCTTGCTGAAGAAGCGGAAGAACTGGATAACATTTATCGGTCACCAATTTACGTTGCCTGTGCAACTGCTCATTCATCTGTTCTTCTTCATCATCTTTAAACTGCATGGCAGCTTGGATTATCGAGATACCCTGTTCCCTCTTATTTCTCTTTGCTAATTTAATTTCCTTCTGTTTGGCTTCCTTACGCCATAGGCGGAAAGAGTCAAACATCGCCGGCCGGGCTTTCTTCTTAAAAAGTTTAACCTCCAGATTATTCAGAATCTCTGTGTCAAAACTACCATATTGGGGCCATTTTAAAACTCCATCTTTCCTGGTGTATCGGATCCATACTTCATTATATGTGAGGGGGCCTATGCCATGTTTCACATATAGTTCATAGGTTGGAGTTCCAATCGGAGGAACCGGACACGAGTCCTCCAATCGGTAATCCCTATTATAACCAAGACAAAACAAATTTCCATATCTGCTAAGACCAGGCATCTTCGCTCCCTAGTCTAGCTTCAAACTTCAAAGGATTATCGAATACGATAGTCTTGTGAATACACAAATCCCTCGGCTTTTGTACTTGCAAGTTCCAAATCAAAGATCCCAAGGGGATACCAAACTAAGAACCAAACTAAGGACTGGGAGACGCTCCACTTATACTTAACTGAGGTATCGATGACGTCACCAGAAGACTCGTTTATCGTTTCGCTCTACCAAATCATCAAGGGTCCAAAACAGGGCGATAGTCAGGGCAGCAGTCCTTCGTAGCCGTCGGAAAGCGGGGAACCTCGCAGCAAAGACTTTCGGACCACGTCGACATACAGGGGTCGATGAAGTGGCGTCCTTCCTCCAGAATTTTCACACGAAGCTCCTCACGAACCTCTGGCTTGGACCGGTACCGCTGAAATCGGCCCACGTTGGGCGCCAAATGAAGTACTGGGTTTTTGAGAACCCAGCGGTGCCAGGGAACACACCCTAAGACTTCGAGTCCTTCCTGTTTCAGACTACAGAAACACAGAGTCTTCTTGGTGAAGTCAAAGATCTGGTTTATTGGCTGCAGCCAGTAACAGGTATCCTAGAAGTACAACACGGTGTATATTCTCAGAAGACTGCTCTCCTTGCAAAGCTAATCTTCTCTTTTATACAAAATATTATGCTTTAGGCAAACATTCCTTATTTTACAGTTGACCATTCACATATTTTCACTACAAAGAAATAGCCGGTTTATGATGACAAGCCCATATTCCAGTTTGTCCAGCCCTCAATCAATTACCCGGCAAGGCTTAGTACTTTCATCAGATATCGACGGACCCCCAATATAAACAGGCACCTCCTCCTTGTAAAGCAAGTCATAAAGAAAGAAACAGGGACAGGTGCGTGTAAGATTAGGCATGGTTTGTGTGTGATGAAAGGTTTTATGATGTGTTGTGCCTTGATACTAATCTCATTCGGCCACTGGGAAAGAAACTGGCCGAACAGGTTTGGCTTCAGGCAGTGGAGTCAGCTTGCCCAGGTCACAGAGGAGTCAGCAAAGATGTACGTGTCCTTCAGACTCGTTTTCAGCATTAGACATTGGCCTATGTGAGGGCAATCATAAAATGGCTGTCGTTTAAATGGAACACGAGGGTTCAGGACAGAAACTCTGATATTCGGGTGATTTTGTTACCCGAATATGAATACAATGCTTGTGCATACTATTCTAATCATTCCCGGTCTGCTGATAGCAAAATCGTTGTGATACGACGACGTTTATAACACGGGTCCAGAATGTTCAGTACCACAGGGCGGAGGCTCCTGCCCATCCTCTGCAACCTAGGACGGCTGCGCAACCATGGTTGGTGGTGGGGGCTCCATCACAGTTCCTGCCCCTTGGGCTTCCTACCTGCTGGTGCAGGCTCCTTGCTCTTCCTGGCAGCTGGGGCAGGCTCCTTTCCCTTCTTGCCTGCTGGTGCAGGATCCTTTGTCTTCATGACTGGTGGAACAGGCTCCTTTCCCTTCTTGCCTGTCCTTTGTCTTCCTGGCAGCTGGGGCAGGCTCCTTTCCCTTCTTTCCTGCTGGTGCAGGCTCCTTGGTCTTTCTGGCAGCTAGGGCAGGCTCCTTTCTATTGAGGCTGCCTGGTGCAGGCTCCTTCACCTTCAGGACATGTGGCCTGGATCCTCTTCCACCGTGAGTGGGAGTGGTGACGACTCGGCCCGTGGACTGTGTGGCTGAGGTGCTTGGCTGGGTTCTTCCTACCCTGCCCATACATGCAGGACAGGGAGGGGCAGGGAAGAGGTCAGTGGTGCATAGGAACACTTTGTTTAGGGACATTGGTGCGGGAAGAGGGAGAAGGAATGGGAGTGGAGGAAGAGGGAGTGGTTGTTGGAGGTGTCTGTCTGCTGCTTTTGGGTGCTGGTGCATGGTCGTATGCTGTTGTGAGGTGGATAGCTGTTGGGTGTCTGAGTGCTTGCTTTTGGGTACCTCAGGAGGGGATACAGACACAGTGGGAGAGGACACAGGGGACGTGTGCATGGCTGTTGTGGAGGTGTCTGCCAGTGAGGTGTGTATTCTGCTTGGTGTGGTGATGATGCTGGTAGTGGATGACTATGTAGTGCATGCAGGTGTGAGTGTGGACAGAACTGGGTGGGAGGTGGTGGAGGAGGAGGAGCGGAGACAGTGGAAATAGTGGATGTTGGTGTGTCTGTATCTGGATGATGTCTGTGTGAGTGCCTGTGAGATGAAGTGTGGTGCTTGTGTTTGCCTGTACCACTCTTGTGTGTTGTCTTATGTGCATGCTTGTCTGCCTGTGTGCTTTGGATGGGTTGTGGTTGAGGAGAATGGGACTGGGCAGTGGAAATTGGCGGAGGGAGGGTAGAAACAGGGACAATGGCTGCCAACAGAGAGGAGGCCAGAGCCTGAATCAATCCCTGTTGGGCCGCCAACCAATGTGAACGCCCTCCAGGAATGCATTAGTTTGTTGCATCTGGGCTGCCAGCCCCTGGATGGCATTCACAATGGCTGACTGCCCTACAGAGATGGATCTCAGGAGGTCAATAGCCTCCTCACTCAGGGCAGCAGGGTTAACTGGGGCAGGGCCTGAGGTGCCTGGGGTGAAGGAGATGCCCACCCTCCTAGGTGAGCGGGCCCTGGCAACTCGCTGAGGGGCTGCTGGGAGGGCGGTTCAGGTACGGGGTTTGGACGCTGTACCTGTAGCTAGGGTGGTCACAGAAGTGTCCGCCACAACCAGGGATCTTCCATCAGAGGAGGTATCTGTGTCAGAACTGTCCCCTCCAGTCTCCGCCGTGGTGCTACCTTCTCCCTCCGTCCCACTGGTCCCCTCAGCGTCGGTGGACTCTGCCTCCTGGGGCCTGTGGGAGGCAGCTTCCTCCATTGCAGGTGCCTCTGCTCCTCTGCCAGATGATGCTAATGCACATAAGGACAGGATTACAAAACAAAAAGGGGGGGAAGAGACAAAGGATACACTTGGTCAATGGCTGAACCAACACAACTGTTGGCGTACAGAGCACCCTCACACACAGGGAACAGGCCTACACAATATGCCATAGCACCAGCAGAGAAATAGTTAGCAGCCAAGGCATGGGGAGGGGCATACACTGCCAAATGCAGCACACCTGGGACCCACGCAGCCCTGACCAGTTGTGGATGCCTACGAGCTAGGTAGCAAGATTTTCCCTTCTGAACCCTAGCCACTAGCGGACCTACGCTGCAATGTCAGGCCTGGACTAGGGGCACCCACTGACACACATCCCCCACCCAGATACCACCCTACCATGCGTAAGTTGTAATGATGGGCACTGTACTCACCCCCTTGTGGCTGCTGTGATGCCCTCAAGCGCCCACCCAGCTCATGATAGGCCACTGCCAGTATGCGGCCATCAGGCGGTTCAGGGTTCGACAGGCACCCCTTCCTCGTTGGGAGGCCATCCCCAGCTGGGCCTCTGCCGTCTTCCATGCCCAGCTTCTCAGGTCCTCCCACCGTTTGCGACAGTGGGTGCTCTGCCTGCCATAGACCCCGAGGTCCACACCTCCTTGGCGATGGCACGCCACAAACCCTATTTTTGATGGGCTCTGACCTGCAGATGCAATACACACAGGAAAATTGAATTACACACCCGTTTCCATCACCACTGGCACACACATGGCCCAGTACACAACCTATACGCCGCCCAAAGAACATCCACCCACCCCCCCCCTTACACGAGGCCTTCACACACACCACTCCATGCATTCATGCCACATGCATCGTGCCCACATTGTACTCACCTGTTGGTCTGGAGGCCCATACAGCAGTCAGTACTGGAGTAGGACCCCATCCACCAGTCTCTCCAACTCCTCTGAAGTGAAGGCTGGGGTCCTTTCCCCGACCACACGGGCCATGATAGGTTCCAGACACAGGTCACAGCAGCACATGCAGTGTAAGTCCTCTCCTGTGGAAGATCAGGTAGCAAAAGAGGGATCAGATAGTAAATGGCGGTCACATCCGCGGTGGTGCATATCGACACCGCCGGTGTCCACTATAACCCATAGGGCCCAATGTTAACTGATGAGGAGTTGCATGGCGGTCACCGACCATCTCCTGCAACGGCGCCCAACGGCAGCAGAATTACCTCACTTCCACCTGTCCCTCCACATAGAACAGGCGGAGACCATTTCAGGGAGTAAAGGCAGGCCCTGGAAAATTCCTGCATCACTGGTGAAATTAGGACATACTGGATAAATCACACTGACCCATTACAAGTTAACAGCATGCAACGTTCTGTTGTAGCTTCATTGTTCAGTTTGTGACCGGCTCCTCACTCTTATGCTCCATAGATTCCTACTGCTGCAGATAAATAGGAGATGGAGCCATACCCCCATGTACAGACCCCTGGTGGACTTGGCAACAATGGAGGATAGGCACATAATACTCACCTATAGATTAGACAAGGCCACAATCACTGAGCTGTGTGCCCAATTGGAGCCTGACCTGATATCTGCTATCTGTCACCCCACTGGGATCCCCCCTCTTGTGCAAGTTCTATCAGTGCTCCATTTCCTGGCAACTGGTTCTTTCCAAGTAACAGTGGGCTTGGCAGCAGGAATGTTACAGCCAATGTTCTCAATAGTGTTGACAAGAGTGTTGTCTGCCCTGATTAAACACATGTGCAGCTACATTGTTTTTCCCCAGGTTGAAGGTTTGGCCACAGTGAAGGCAGAGTTCTATGCAATGGGACATATCCCCAACATAATTGATGAGATTGTTTCCACTCTATGAATGTACAGATGGTGTGCTTAGCGGACCAGTACATCTCCCACGTCAATGCTAAGTATCCTGGGTCGGTGCATGATGCCTATGTCCTGAGGAATTGCAGCATCCCAAATGCAATGGGCCAACTACAGAGGCACATGGTGTGCCTAATAGGTGAACCCTGGTTCCCACCCAGTAGATGTTGGTGTATGGGTATTGTGTGTGGCTAAATGTTGTCCATCAATATTTCAGGTGACTCTGGTTACCCCAATCCCTCATGGCTGCTGACCCCTATGAGGAATGCCGTGACAAGAGCAGAAGCGCGTTATAATGAGGCCCATGAGTGAACCAGAAGGATAATTGAAAGGACCTTTGGCTTCCTGAAGGCCAGGTTCTGGTGCCTCCATCTGACAGGTGGATCCCTGTGCTACTCACCCAAGAAGGTCTGCCAGATAGTGGTGGCATGCTGCATGTTTCATAACCTGGCCCTCAGACACCATGTCCCATTCCGCAGGAGGAGGAGGCTGTAGATGCCCATGTGCCAGCTGTGGACAGTGAGGATGAGAAGGCAGAGGATGCGGACAACAGAATATCAGTGATCGGGCAATACTTCCAATGACACACAGGTAGGATAGTGTTATTTCACATTGCAATGACATTTGTTTGAATTACTGTGGCACTGACATGCTGATATTTCCTCTCTGTATGCCCACTTACTGTTCCCTTTGGCAATTCATTTTGCAGATGTTTGTGACCTCACATATACTCCTGGTGTGATCACTGCAGCCGGCTAAAGGTCATTAATCTATGCTCATTTTCTGTACAGTTGAAGTGCAATGTTTGCACCTGTTTCAATGAATACATATTTCATATACATGACATACTCCAAACTTCTTTTTTTCCATGGGTGTTTATTGAAGTGTTAACATATAGAGGGACAAGTGCCATGGGATGTGGTGATGATGGAGGGAAGTCCAGGGTATTGTTCCAGTCTGTTTGTAGCACAGGTCAATTGTCTAAGGGGACATAGGAAGGGGAGCAAAGCAGTTGAAGGTGGACAGGGTGACAGAGTGGGACACAAGGGTGACAATCAGGAGAGTCTCATTTCCTGGCGGGGGTCTTGGCAAGTGTCTCTGGCTTCTGTCTGGATCGCAGGAAACATTTGCAGGGTGGTTCTTCTTCTGCAGGGGGAGGGGTGCTGGTTAGTGGCAGGGGCCTGCTGTTGTGCGACTGCCTTCTTCATAATATTGGCCAAGTCTGCCAGCACCCCTGCTATGGAGATCAGGGTGTTGTAGATGGCCTGCAAGTCCTCCCTGATCCCCTGGGACTGTCCCTCCTGCAGCCACGTGTTCGCCTGCACATTGTCCAGGATCTGCCCATTGTGTTCTGGGAATGTTGATAATCTCCCAGGATCTCTGCAAGTGCCTCCTGGAGAGTCTGTTCCCTGAGCCTGTCCGCCCCCTGGCGCACAGTAGTCCTCACAGTTTCCCTGTTCCTCTGTGCCCTGAATGGTGTGCCCACTGCCACTTACCCCAGGTCCCTGATAGTCTTGGGTGTGAGGTGTGGCCTGGGGTCTCTGTAGAGGTGGACACACTGCTGATTGGCGTGTCCTGCGGACAGAGGTGTGGGTATGCTGGGTGGGTGCTTTGGTAGTTTTTCCTGATGGGGGAGGCTCTGTGGTGGCGTGTGACTGGGCCTGGGTACCAGCTGTCCAGAGGTCCCTGATGGGACAGGTAGGTCATCCAGATCCTGAAGACCAGAGTTGCTGTCATCACTGTGGGCCTCTTCTATTGGGGGACTGGATATTGCTGGCACCTCCTCTCCACTGACATTGGCCGGGGTACCTGTGGGGATGTAAATGATGTGTTTCTGGCTTGCCCTCTTTGGTTGTATTTGCCTTGGTAGCTTTCACTTGTGTACGTTGGTGTATGGTGGGATGATTAGTTCTCTATAGTGTGCATGTTTTAGTGATGAGTGTCCATGCAGGGCTGTGAGTGGTGTCCATGCATTGGTAGAGCATGCAGGGCTTGGCATTGGGATGAGTGAGATGTGATGGTGAGGTGTGTGGGATGGAGTGTAGTAATGGGAGGGAGGGAGGGCGTATGTGATGGCATGCAGGTAGGGTGGTAGTAGTAGTAGAGAGTTGACTTACCAGAGTCCAGTCCTCATCCTACTCCGGTCAGGCCCTCAGGATGTAGGATTGCCAAGACTTGCTCCTCCCATGCTGTTAGTTGTGGGGCGGAGGTGTGGGTCCACCGCCAGTCCTCTGTACAGTGAGCTGGTGTCTTGCTACAATGGAATGTACCTTCCCGCGTAGGTCTTTCCCCCTCTTCTTGATGTCATCCTTAGTTCTTGGGTGCTGTCCCACGGTGTTGACCCTGCCCACGATTCTCTGCCATAGCTTCATCTTCCTAGCTATCAATATCTGCTACACCTGTGCTCCAAATAGTTGTGGCTCTACCCTGATGATTTCCTCCACCATGACCCTTAGCTCCTCCTCTGTGAAACGGGGGTGTCTTTGTGGTGCTATGGGTGTTGTGTGAGGTGTGTAGGTGAGGATGTGATGGGTAATGTGTTGGGTGTGTGTTGTGGGGTGCGTGAGGGGTGTATAGGTGTGTATAGTGTGTGGCTCTGGTTGTGTCTGTGGTCTTGATGTCTGCTGCTGGCAATGGTTTGGAATAGTAAAGGATTGTGGGTAATGTCGGTGTGTGTTTTATAGTGGTGTGAGTGTGTGGGTGTGGTGTGTGTATGTGTGTGTCAGGTGTGTGTTGCTTGAATTGTCCAATGTGGTGGTGTTTTGTATGTGTGTGTCCATTTTGAGTGTGGCGGTATGTACCGCCAATGGTTTACCGCCGTTGACTGTCCACTGTGGTGATTCGTAGGTCATAATGTGGTGAACGTAGTAACGGTGTGGGTTTTGATACCGCCAGTTTATCACTGACCTTTGGTATGGCGGATTTGTGTCTGTGGCTGAATACTGATGGATTAGTTTGTGTGTGTCATAATATGGTGAGTGGATATCCGCCGCCGCGGTAAGTTGGCTGCAGTCAGCATGGCAGTAAGTGGGATTTACCGCCAGTGTCATAATGAGGTGATTCACAAACAGCCCACCTGTCAGTCTGACCCAGACAGGGAATACGCAAGCACACAAGCAGACAGAGTCACAGAATGGTTTAAGCAAGAAAATACCCACTTTCTAAAAGTGGTATTTTCAAATTGACAATTTAAAAAACAACTTTACCAAAAGATGTATTTTTAAAATGTGAGTTTAGAAACACCACATGCCATATCTCACCGGCTCCAAAAGGGAAAAAAACACTTAAAAGTTATTTAAAGGCAGCCCTCATGTTAACCTATAAGAGAGATAGGCCGTGCAACAGTGAAAAACAAATTTGGCAGTATTTCACTGTTAGGACATGTAAAGCATCTCACTATATGTCCCACCTTTAACATACACTGCACCCTGCCAATAGGGCTACCCAAGGCCTACCTAAGGGGTGCATTACTTGTATAACAAGCATTTGCAATGCAACGGATCTCGCGTTTGCTCGCGTTAGATCTATTAGCGTTGTAAACTCCTAACCGGACTTTTCTTGCCACATAAACTAATAATGAAAAGTAAAACAGTTTCACATATGTGAGCCGATGGTTGTCATGAGCGTGAAGGATACACAGAAAAGGGAACAGATTTGTTCAAAAAGTGCAATTATCCATGTAACTGGGTCGATGTCAATCAAAGCACTTGACTTCTGCCCAGTGAGGTCGCGCTGTGCAGGAAATGGAAAGATAAAGTAGTCCAGAAACCAGCTGAAAACACAGAGCCTTGTATGTTTTCAGTAGTTTATCGGTGTGCTCAAGGAGGGCTAAACACCTGAAAAGGCATGACGTATGCATGCCTTTCACAAATGTAATCAATCGATTTTTAAAAGGCAAGCCCACAAACTAATGAAAGTGACGGGCGTGACATAGGCGTGGTTAGAAGCCCACATAGAGATTACAACATAGTCCAGAGTGCTTGCGCGCGCTTGACCCTAAAAAGGGAAGGTTTGGGCCTGGCAAGTGGGTACACTTGCTAGGTCAAAATGGCAGGTTAAAACTGCACACACAGATCCTGCACTGGGAGGTCTGAGCCATGTTTACAGAGCTACTCATGTGGGTGGCACAACCAGTGCTGCAGGCCCACTAGTAGCATTCGATTTACAGGCCCTGGGCACCTCTAGTTCACTTTACTAGGGACTTACTAGTAAATCAAATATGCCAATCAGGGATAAACCAAACACCAATACAATTTACACAGAGAGCAAATGCACTTTTGCACTGGTTAGCAGTGGAAAAGTGCCCAGAGTCCTAAAGCAAACAAAAACTGGTCAGACAAAATAGGAGGAAGGAGGCAAAAGTTTGGGGATGACCCTGCAAAAAGGGTCACGTCCAGCAACGGCCAATGATTTGAAATTGTGCTGGTTGTTCCATGCCATTGGATCAGACTCGCACCTCCAGTACCCCTCTCAGTGGCAGAGGTGCCTGTCCTCATAGCTGTAGATCGTGGTCTTGGAGGGCATAAGTGCTGGACTTGAACAAAGACGGCGATACGGATGCTAACACATTACATTTGCTTATGCTCTTGTGTATATGAGCCGAGCCTTGACAGTTGTGCCGGCGATCTCCACTGTGCACGTGGGCTGGGGCCATTGGTGTCTTTTGAGGTGATCAGTGAATGACATCTGGAACACCTGTTCCTACTCTGAAGAGACTTCCTCCTGTATGCCTGTTAGCCAGTTGTTCAGTGAGGTGGAGATCTGACACCCAGCTTGATTCATAGAAAGATGCAGCACTGCTTTCGTTACTGATGTGCACCCTCTGGACCACCTGTATCTCGGGCCTCCTCTGCATGCCTTGGCAAAATTACCACAGTTGGAAAATGTCTTCCCTTGAGCTGGGCAGCTTTCCAATGGGTGCTCCTCCCTCCCATAGTTCCTACTTTGCCCCGTTGTGGATGGTGTAGGCGGGTGTGTTCTGACAGCCCTTGGTTTGGGCATGACTGCATCTATGGTTTTCATTTTGAAGGCAGAATGTTTCCAATGTCTTGTCAATGAGTGAGTGCTACGTCCATCTCAGCTACCCTTGCTGCAGAGAGGTCATGCCAGCGTGCCAAAATGAGAATTTCCTCCAGGCTGATTTTTTGGTTGTCTGAGATTTAGGGCCTTCAGCATTTTCTACCGATATCCTTGAATGAGTTGTGCACAGATCTCTTTCGGCTTGTCATCTGCAGTGCATGTGGTGGCCAACAAGCAAATATAGGCATTTTGGGTTTAGCTGTGGGTCAAAATGAAGACTCAGCACTCTCATTGCCACCTCATAATCGTCCTTCACCCCAGTGATGGAGACAACTCGCACAACTTGTAGATCTTCTCTCCGGCGTAGAGTCCTCTCAATTTCACCATCAGTCTCTCCGGTTGCCCTGAAATAATTGTTTGGCCTGCCCACCCATGTCTTCCATCTGGGGGAAGCTGTGGAAGGACCTGCCAGTTCACTACTACAAGGTAGCAAAGCACTGTTCGAGGGTGGGTTCACACCTGGCCATGAGGGTTGTGTTTATTCCGTCCTGGACTCCCGGTCACACCATAGTGCTTTGCAGTTGGGAGGGGACTTCCTCCTCTGTCCCCATACAGCAACTGTCATTCCTGGGGCTTGGAGACTCCTGCTACCAGCAAAAACGCCCTTCGCAACAGGGGTGAAGCCTGAGCTATATAACGTGTCACAGGTGAAGGGGGTCATCTCCTCCATCCCCCCTCTTTACAGCAGCAGTGATTTTGGGGACTTTGAGTTAGCTGCCTACAGTAAAAGTGTCTCACACAGCAGGAGTGCAGCCTGCACTTTGTAGCGTGTTGCAGGTGTGAGGGGGCCACCTTCTGTGCCCACATCCGGAACCCACAGGAATCCACAAAATTTCAACCACCCAGCATTACCCTCAATCCTATTGACCTCAGTTTGATCCATTCCTGTCACCGGCACAAGGCCCAACCTCACAAGTGGCACAACAATTTTGCCGGCACAAGTAGGGCAATGCATGATTGTAGGAATTGTGTGGATTCCTACGGATTCCAGAAGTTTCCATCACAGCAATGTAATTAGAATGTGTGATGTCAGGCAAGGTTTGAGGTTTGCAGGGCAATCTGGGTAAGAACACCTCATGGGATTAACACCAGGCACACCATCCTGGAATCCCTCTGTACTTTAAAAAAATGTCTGGGGTTGGTAAGTGTCCATGGGTGTAGGAGGAGTGGGTACCTGATGGTTCTTATACCTTGTGTCAGGTCCAGTTATCCCTTATTAGTTGATTAGTAGTGTTCTAGCAGCTTAGGCTGATAGCTATAGCAGAGCAGCTTAGGCTGAACTAGGAGACATGCAAAACTCCTACTATACCACTTATATCAAATAGGTAGTATATCATAAGAAACACAATACTCAGAGTTACTAAAAATAAAGGTTCTTTATTTTATTCACAATGTGTCAAAAATATCTCAGAGGATATACTCTCTTAGGAGGTAAGTAAAATACACAAAATATACACACAAACCAAAATCAGGTAAGTAAACAGTTAGAAAAGTAGTGCAAACACTGTAGAATACAATAGGATGCAATAGGCCTAGGGGCAAAGCAAACCATATACTAAGAAAGTGGAATGCGAACCACTTAGGGACCCCTGGCCTAGTGTTGTGTGTAGAGGGTCGTTGGGAGTGTAAGAAACCACTAAGGGTGTCCAATATACCCCACCCCAAGACCCTGAAAAGTAGGAGTAAAGTGGTACTACTTCCCCAGAAACACACTAAAGTCGTGATGGGGGGGCGTGTCCAAGATGGCGGCGCGCTAGGACGTGCTCGTCCGAGCTCCGCCGCCCTGGCCCGAAAAATCACTGTTTGGCCCAATGGGGGGGCGCCTGGAGGCCCTCCCGAGGTGAGGAGCGCCCCCGAAGGCTTTTTGCGGCCCGGCGAGGGCTCTGAGGAGAGCTGCACTGCTCCCATGGTGAGCGGCGGTCGGCCCCGAGACTCGATCGGGGCCGCGGAGCAGCATGGGTGGCGGCCTGGGCCGCGAGGCGGGCCCTTCTCCGGCGGCCTTCTGAGCCTGGCGCCGGGAGGACCGAGAGCCTGGAGGGCTTGGTTTGGGCCCGCGAGCTGCGGGGCCTTGGCGGGGGTTGTGACCCCAGGCTGCATGATCGCTTTGGGCACGGGGTGCCCCTGCACGCGGGACTCGACCTGGGGCTGGAGATTGGTGCCTCCCACCCTAGCACCCCTATGCGGGGCGGACTAGAAGACTGAGGCCCCGAATGAAGACGGGGGCTCCACCGATTGCCCCAATATTTCAACACTTATCTACCAGAAGTATAAGTAATTGTGGGCCCGTACATATACGGAGGCAGAGGCAGTAAAAGCTGAGCTGCGCAGGAGGTGGCTTCCAGGTGTTAGGCCCAGGTGCTGTCTCTGACACGGTGGCATCTGGTGACCCATCTCAGACGGAGATTCTGGAGAGACCTGAGGGACTGTCCCGGCGAACCGAGACTAGGCCGGCGTGCCATGGCGACGGCTAAATCCAAGCGAGAGCGCTTAGTGAGAGAAATGCTGACGGGGGCCCGTCTGACATCGGGGGGTATGGCTGAGGACTCACCTGCGGTGAAACCCCTGGAGGGTCGGGTGGAGACGGACCCAGACGAGGGCTCACCTGTTACGAAGGGCTTTTTGACCTCCCTGTTTGATTCGCTTCGGAGTGATATCCAGGAGCTGCGTAGGGACATATCCCAGGAGGTGAAGGAATGGCGAGGAGAGATTTCCTCCTTGAGAGAGCAAGTCTCGCAGCTGGAAGATGGTGAGATCCCCCGTGGTGAAGAAGTGGCGGGCCTGCAACAGGAGGTAGTTCACCTCCGAGAGCAGCAGGATATCCTCCAGATAGTGGTCGAGGATTTGGAAAACCGCTTGAGGAGACAAAATATTCGCGTCAGAGGAGCTCCGGTGGGCGCTGAAAAGGAGGACATTGGGGAGTATGTGGAGGGCCTGTTTCGCTCCCTGCTTGGCCCGGACGAGACACAAGAGGTAGTCCTGGATAGAGTTCATCGTGTCGGCCGCGCTGGTGGCCCTGGGGACCGCCCTTCAGACATTCTAGCCTGTCTTCATAACTTTGTTCTTAAAGAAAAGATTCTACAGCGGGCTCGCAATCTTCAGCAGGTACTTTTTCGAGGGCATGAACTCCAACTATTTCACGACCTCTCTGTGCGGACTCTGCAGAGGCGGAGAGAATTTAGACCGATCACGGATCACTTGCGAGCGCATAATGGGCCTCATTATGACCCTGGCGGTAGAGAACCGCCAGGGCCAACGGGGGCGGGAGCACCGCCGACAGGCCGGCGGTGCTCCCTTGGGCATTCTGACCGCGGCGCTTTGGCCGCGGTCAGAAAGGGAAAACCGGCGGTCTCCCGCCGGTTTTCCACTGCCCCTAAGAATCCTCTAAGGCGGCGCAGCTCGCTGCGCCGCCGAGGGGATTCTGACAATCCTTACCGCCATCCTGTTCCTGGCGGCTCGCCCGCCAGGAACAGGATGGCGGTAAGGATTGTCGTGGGGCCCCTGGGGGCCCCTGCAGTGCCCATGCCAATGGCATGGGCACTGCAGGGGCCCCCGTAAGAGGGCCCCACTAGTATTTCACTGTCTGCGTAGCAGACAGTGAAATACGCGACGGGTGCAGTAGCACCCGTCGCACCTTCCCACTCCGCCGGCTCGATTACGAGCCGGCATCCTCGTGGGAAGGGAGTTTTTCCCTGGGCTGGCGGGCGGTCTTTTGGAGACCGCCCGCCAGCCCAGGGAAAAACTCATAATACCCTCCGCGGTCTTTTGACCGCGGAGCGGTATTATGGAGGGCTGAATTCTGGCGGGCGGCCTCCGCCGCCCGCCAGAATCAGAATGAGGGCCAATGTGTCTTATTCTTGGGGCCACCCATTCCGCCTGGTCTTCCGTTGGGAGGGGCAACTCCGGCAGGTGAAATCCGTTTTGGAACCAAGACGTATCCTGGGTCTGGAGGACATAGGCCAAGAGGTGAGCGATAAGGTGATCCTGCCTGTGGAGGGCCCTCCGCGCTGGCGGCGGAAGGAGAAAAGAAGGAAGTTGCAGTGCCCAACGGCCTCGGAGCTGAGGTCGGAGAGGGAATCTGTTTTGAACAGCGTGGCTGCCGGAACTTCAGCTTAGAGATGGGGAGCGGGGGTACCCCTGATTGCTTTGGACCCTGCTGCAATTGGCATGCTGACCGTTGAAGAGGGTTGGGCAGCGGGGCGATGGACCTGGTTACTAAACATGGTTGGATATAATGCCCCGTGGAGATTTTACCTCACGAAGATGGAGGTTCGAGGACTTCTGTGTTCTATGCACCTGTTGTACGTATTAGTTGAATGTTGTTGGGGTTCCCTGAAATACTGGCTTTTTGTAGAGATATTCCCAGGCCCTGGTGTTATAGGTGGTCTAGATCTTGACACGGGGGTGGTCCTCTTGCGGGCTCCCTTCCTTTTGCATTCTCCCTCATTCTAGGACATGATTATTAAATATACAAGCTTGAATGTCCGGGGGCTCAATAACCCCACCAAGAGGTTAGCCATCCTGTCTGCCTTAGAGAGATTGGAGAGTCATATATGCCTCCTGCAGGAGACACACCTTGTTTCAAAAGATACTTATCGTATGCGCTCAAAGTGGTTCCCCAGGCAGTTCTGGTCTTCGTCACCATCAAAGCATGCAGGGGTGGTGATACTTCTAGTGTGCTCATTCCCTGGGGAAGTGATATCACAATTTTATGAGGTTCAAGGGAGGCTTCTAGCCATGAGATTGAGACTGGGGGTTTTTGTCCTTTACTGTCGCTTCCCTATATGCGCCTAACACCCAGCAAAAAATCTTCCTAAAACAGGCCTTGACCCCACTGCTGCAATCCCCTGATGGTGCAATCCTGGTGGGGGGCGATTTTAATCTGGTGATGGACGGGGACCTGGACCGTTCAGGTCACTGGTATGGGCAGACAGGGTCTATGACGGTTGCTGGTCATCAGTGGCTGAGTGAGTGTGGCCTGGTGGATGTGTGGAGGAGTGCGCATCCCACGTTAAGAGATTATTCTTTTTACTCTGCAGCGACTAAAACATACGCTAGGTTGGACCTTTTCCTGGCCTCGCAGGAGCTTCTTCCCCTGGTTAGGGAGTCAGTGATTGAGCCTCGAGCTCTGTCAGATCACGCCCCGGTTACAGTTGAGATTCACATGAATACGGAGCGCGTAGGAGCATTGGGCTGGCGATTTAGGGACTCGATGCTTCATAGCGGTGCAACGTTAGAGGCGATTCGAAGGGCAAAAACAGACTATCTTAGCCTTAATGACAATGGGACAACAAGCATTGCGACGCTATGGGAGGCACTGAAAGCTGTAGTGAGGGGTAAGGTGATGTCGCTCTCTGCTAGGGACAATAAGGCAAGAAGACAACTCAGGGAGGATTTAGAATAGTGAGTGAGGGTGCTGGAGCGTTCACATAAGCACACCAGTGCACCGAGAATATGGCAAGAGCTTGAGAAAATGAGGAAGCAGCTGAGGAGGTTGGACTGGGACAGGGCAGAGTATGCAGTAGTCCGCCTTAAACATAAGTACTATGCGGGAAGTAATAAATGTGGGAAGCTATTGGCACACAGGTTGAGAGCGCAGCGCGCGGCGTCAATGATGAAACTGGTTCGCTCTCCCTCGGTACTGGAAGCACGTACGAGCGACCAAATAGCGGAGGTCTTTGCGGAATTCTATTGGGGATTATATGGGGCTGAGGAACCCGGTGACTCAACTCCGGAGTCCTTCTTAGAGGGTATAGCAATTACTCACTAGACTGAGAGGGAGGCGACGTTGTTAGATCAACCTATAAGGGCAGATGAAGTTATATCAGCAATTGCGCGCTTACAGTCTGGGAAGTCACCTGGCCCTGATGGTTTCTCCACGCTTTTTTATAAGTCCTTCTGTATGGAACATGTACCTGTTTTAGTGCGACTCTTTAACTCCTTCCGGTACACGGGGGCTCTTACGCCGAGCATGTTAGATGCCAATATAGTGATTATTCCGAAGCCGGGGAAGAACCCAGAGGAATGTGCCTCGTACAGGCCGATTTCCCTCTTGAATATAGATGCCAAATTATTCACTGGCATTCTGGCACATCGTCTCAACTATTATATGCCGGGGATTGTGGATCCCGACCAAGCAGGATTTATACTGCATAGGCAGTGTAGTGATAATACCAAGTGACTACTTCATCTATTGGATAAAACTGAACGCTCGCGTAGGGAGGCGCTCTTCCTATCTATCGATGCTGAGAAGGCGTTCAATAGGGTTCATTGGCCATACCTGGTAAAGGTGCTAGAGCGCTTCAGGTTGGGCCCGGGTTTTATGGCATGGATTCGCTGCATCTATCAGGCGCCTTAGGCGGCGGTCAGAGTTAATGGAACGCTCTCTTTACCATTCTCAGTTCAAAGAGGAACCCGGCAGGGGTGCCCGCTTTCGCCCCTCTTGTTCACGCTTTATATGGAGCCTGTGGCGCAGAGGCTCCAGGACGACCCTCGGGTCATGGGGGTGAAGTTTGGGTGTGATGAGCATATCATATTGTTATATGCGGATGACGTCATTCTTACTTTGGCGGAGCCTGCGACCTCACTACCGGTACTAATGGGTGTCTTAGAGGAATTTGGGCGGGTCTCGGGATTCCGGATAGATATGCTAAAATCGCAGGCAGTGGGCAAGTTTATCAGTGCTGAGCATGAAAGGGATCTGAAGGCCCAATTCCATTTTATATGGTCTTCCTCAGGCCTTCCGTACTTGGGGGTCGAGCTGGGCTCCACGGTCGCTCGTACGGTGACGGTGAACTACACTAAACTAATCCGGGAGGTGCAGCGTGATTTAGAGACTTGGGGGAGACTTAAACTGTCTTGGTTGGGTAGGGTGGCGGCAGTGAAGATGACCATCCTACCACGTATACTGTATGTGTTTCAGGCACTTCCGGTAGAACCCCCGCCGCGAACAATAGCAACTCTCCAAACAGCAGTTCTAAGATTTATTTGGGAAGGGAAAGCGTCGCGGCTACCACGACGGGTGCTGTACCACCCTAAGCAGGAGGGCGGACTCGCGGTCCACTGCCTCTCATGATACTTTCAAGCAGCACAATTGCGTTTCCTCTTGGAATGGAGCCGCCCGTCTTCCGAGAAGCATTGGTGCTTCATGGACCAGGCAGTGGCTGGCTCTCACATATGGAAGGAGCCCTGGCTTAAGCGCCGTCATAGAGCGCGGGGTTGTATGTATCCCCAGTCACGGAGGTCTCGATGAGGGTGTGGGATCGGGTGGCGAACAGGGTGGGCTTGACGACCTTCCCGTCCCCAATGACTCCCTTGGGTGCGAACCCTGATTTTGTTACGGGTCTTCAGTCGGAAGCATTACGTCGATGGCATGAAGGGGGGCTGTAAAAGGGTAGGATATCTATTCGACGAGCAGGGGGTGATCCCCTTTGACCAACTGAGGGAGACATACGGCCTAACCGAGGCTGACAGGATGATGTATTATCAAATACGACCCTGGGCCCTGCTACCAGCTAATAGAACATTAATAGACAGGCCATTAACACCGTTTGAAAAATGGATTCTAATGAAAAAGGGCGATAAGCGTGTGATCTCGGAGCTTTATGCTCTTCTGCGGGGAGGGGCCCGCTCACCTAAGACTAAGGGCCAGTTGAGGTGGGAGAGGGAGCTGGAGACGGAGCTCTCAGACGAGGAGTGGGAGAGCATTTTCTACAGGGCACACCACACAGCTTACAATGCAGCAGGTACAGAGACAGACTATAAAGTGGCCTCCTCTTGGTACTACACCCCAGCAAGGATTCACGCTTGGGATCCCGCTAAATCTAGCCTCTGTTGGAGGGGGTGTGGGGGCGGGGGGTCGCTTGTCCATTTACTATGGCACTGCCCTAAGCTCCACCGGTACTGGGAGAACATAATAGACATAATCGACATGGCGTTTGACACTCAGATCCCTAGACTCCCTGCGTACATTCTGCTTGGCCTTCCCAACCCTCTCACTTTCCCACTGAGATCATTGAAGAGACAGCAGATGGCCTTAGCTCTAAATGCGGCACTACAGCGGTTGCTAACCGTGTGGGGGACTGACCAGATCCCGACAGTAATTTCATGGCTACATAAGCTCTGGTTTATCCTCGCTGTGGAAAAGCTTACTTTGACCTCTCAGCAGCGGGGTGCGGACTTTAAGGAACTATGGCAACCATTCTTACAAATACTGTCGGGGGAGTTTTCAGAATTGACATGTCCGACCTATTTGAGGGTTCTGAACTTGAATTGAGTGATTGGGGGCGAATCTGCATTAGAGATGTATATACAGGACCAGGATTGTATTGTAACGGGGCCTGGGACCGAATGATTTTTGTATTGTTCGCTAGCCGCGGGGAAACAAAGTTGAATTTTGTATTAAGGAATTCTGTCGCTGCGCATGGAGTAATCTTTATGCCAATGTAACTGTATTATTCTTCTGCGCTGCGTATGCGATGTTTTATAATTGAAAAGCCAATAAACAGATTTGATCTATAAAGTCGTGATAGGAGATTGTGCAAAGACCACAACAGACGGGTTCCTGGACCTCAAGACCTGTAAAGGAAGGGGCCCAAGTCCAAGAGTCGTGAAAGTGTCCAGGGGGGGGCAGGAGCTCACTAAACCCCGGATGAAGGTGCAAAATGGCTGCCTCCAGGTGGAAGAAGCTGAAGATTCTGCAACAACGGAAGGCGCCAGGAACTTCTTCTTTGCGCAGATGTCCCATGAAGTGCTGGAGGATGCAGAGTTGTTTCTTTGGAGAAAGACCGCAAACAAGCCTTGCTACCTGCAAAGGTCGTAGTTGAAGAAAAAGGGTGCTGCTTGGGCCCAGGAAGGACCAGGAGCTCGCCACTTGGAAGAGGAGACAGAGGGGGCCCTCAGCAACATAGAGAGCCCACGCAAAAGAAGGCAGTACGCACAGAAGTACTTAAACACGGGTTCAAGAAAACTGAGCACGGCGGTCATCTCAACACTACAATAGGGGGTCCCACAAAGCCAGAGGTCAACTCAGCAAGTTGAGCAATGCAGGACGGAGTGTTGGGGACCTGGGCTAGGCTGTGCATGAAGGATTCCGTGCAAACGTGCACAGAAGCCCTAGCAGCTGCAGTTCACGCAGTACACAGGATTACTATCTGGCGAGGGGATGCTACTTTGTTGCAGTTTTGCAGGAGTCCAGGAGCAGTCAGTGGTCGATCCTTGGCAGAAGTCGAACAGGGAGATGCAGAGGAACTCTGGGGAATTCTTGCATGTCCGTTATCTGAGGAAAAGCCCACTGGAGAGACCCTAAATAGCCCTCAGAGGAGGATTTGCCACCTTGTCAGGTAAGCACCTATCAGGAGGGGGTCTCTGACGTCACTTGCTGGCACTGGCCACTCAGAGGCCTCCATTGTGCCCTCACACCTCTGGATTCAAGATGGCAGAGGTCTGTGACACACTGGAGGAGCTCTGGGCACCACCCCTGGGGTGGTGATGGACAGGGGAGTGGTCACTCCCCTTTCCTTTGTCCCGTTTTGTGCCAGAGCAGGGACTGGTGGTTCCCTGAACCGGTTTAGACTTGGCTTATGCAAGGAGGGCACCATCTGTGCCCTTCAAACATTTCCAGAGGCTGGGGGAAGCTACTCCTCCCCAGCCTTTAACAACTATTTCCAAAGGGAGAGGGGGGTAACACCCTCTCTGAGAGGAAATTCTTTGTTCTGCCTTTCTGGGACTAGGCTGCCCAGACCCCAGGAGGGCAGAAGCCTGTCTGTGGGTTGGCAGCAGCGGTAGCTGCATAGAGGACCCCAGAGAGCTGGTTTGGTAGTACCCGGGGTCAATGGTGGAGTCCCGGGAATGCAAGGGATTGGCACCCCAATACCAGATTTGGCATGGGGGGACAATTCCATGATCTTAGACATGTTACATGGCCATATTTGGAGTCACCATTGTGAAGCTACATATAGGTATTGACCTACATGTAGTGCACGTGTGTAATGGTGTCCCCGCACTCACAAAGCCCGGGGAAATTGCCCTGAACTATGTGGGGGCACCTTGGCTAGTGCAAGGGTGCCCTCACACTTAGTAACTTTGTACCCAACATTTACTAAGTGAGGGTTAGACATATAGGTAACTTATAAGTTACTTAAGTGCAGTGTAAAATGGCTGTGAAATAAAGTGTGCGTTATTTCACTCAGGCTGCAGTGGCAGTCCTGTGTAAGATTTGTCTGAGCTCCCTACGGGTGGCAAAAGAAATGCTGCAGCCCATAGGGATCTCCTGGAACCCCAATACCCTGGGTACCTAGGTACCATATACTAGGGAATTATAAGGGTGTTCCAGGGTGCCAATTAGAATTGGTAAAAATGGTCACTAGCCTATAGTGACAATTTTAAAGGTAGAGAGAGCATAAGCACTGAGGTTCTGGTTAGCAGAGCCTCAGTGACACACTTAGGCACTACACAGGTATACACATACAGGCTAAAAACTATGAGCACTGGGGTCCTGGCTAGCAGGGTCCCTAGTGAGACATAAAAAACACACTGACAAATAGGGTTTTCACTATGAGCACTGGGCTCCTGGCTAGCTGGATCCCAGTGAGACAGTAAAAACACCCTGATGTGTACTCACAAACAGGCCAAAAGTGGGGGTAACAATGCTAGAAAGAGGCTACCTTCTTACAATGGGTGATGGCAGAACATGGCTCCAAATCCTGCAGCTACCCCTATTGCTGATCTTTCTATGTAACACTTTAGAGCCTTTTGTGTCAAGGTCTCTTGGCCCATGCTCACAAGTGAGGCACTGTTTTATCGTATGGCTTGGGGAATGCCGTGTCGTGGGAAACATGTAGCTCACGGCAAATTCCAGAAGTTTTCCTCACAGAAATATGAGGAAAATGTGTGTTTTAGTCAGCATCTGAGGTTTGCAGGGCATTAAAGATAAGAAAATGGTGTGGGATGCATGTGAAGCATACCACCCTAGAATCACACAGATGTCTGGTTTTCAGAACTAGTGACAAAACACAGAGCACACTGTTCCAATAGGACACACAGGGAACCCAAAGGTTTAGGAGCAAGAGCCCTCACACACATATTAGGGTGTCATGCTTCATAATCGGGAGATGCTCCTCGTCAGACCGGCGCTGCAATGTCTGACGGGCTCCCCTAAGAGGGGGCTCTTTGCCGGAGATCTTTTGTCGAGGCTGCCAAGGTGGAATGTCTAAATTGGTGCTTGCAGGCAGACTCTCATCAAGCAGGAGAGGGATATATATTTTTTTTAATTGGTTCTAAACCTCTGCAACTAAATCATTTATTAGTGAAACCCGAGGGATTAGACCAAAATTAAAAACAACGTGAAATTGAAAATGTGAGGAATGATGCTCACCCACTTTCTAAAAATCAGTCCGGGCAATGAAACTATTACAATGCCTCTAGACATGGGTCGACATGTTTCGCGTCCGGTGGTCCAAAAGGATCCAATGAGGCTTCATCAGGACCAGAAAAAAGAAAAAGCTTCTCCTGAAGTATTTAAAGTGTATATAAGGACAAAATAAGGAATGGGTTACGACTCCAGTCCCTTACATTAGAGTCTATTGTCCGTCCAGTCAACTAACCATAAGGTCACCCTGTGGAACAAAGGTAAATTAATACAGTACAAAACAAAGTGTGTTTCATAAATTCAAGCACAACCCGTGTTCAATCGGTGCGCACACAGTGTGGAGTCCATAATGAAAAACAATAAAAATCAAAGGGCTTACCATCCCAAATTTTAGGATTAGGCTCCCTGGGAAGAGAAAAGCCTAGGGCTGTTGCTGCTGATATCAAAAACAAAAATAATAGCTGGTAATAGAGCAAAAATTATGACTTGCATGTTGTCAAGAACCACATAACACATAATAGTCTACTTACAACCCAGTAAGCAAACAACCATAAGGCCAGTCATTGAACATAGTATTCTGCACAAAACGGGAACTGTCCCCAAATAAATTATAAACTGGAATTATTGCCAGGAATTCATTACAAGTCGCTAGGGAGACAGTGTTAGTTTATGTTGACTGATCATAATGGGTCCTGTGTGGGGCAGATCAAATAGCGTTAAAATCACCTTCGCAGTGTGTTGGTTCCCTTACTCTGGACACGCGCTAAGAACCAGCAAGTCCGCTTGTCTTGTAAAGGAAGGCAGTTTAAAAAACGGTGAGTGAAATTTACTGACTTATTAAGCAGCGGTCCGTTCGTGTCTAACCTACCCTGGCGTCTCTCCCCGAATCGATGAATGTCAGGTATTTGGTTCGTCATTTAAACATTGGTGGACGCGAGCCTTCAGCATTTCTGGGTCACGTCACAGAGGGCATGGAAATAGAGGACGGCTCCACTAGAGACGTGTTCCTCAGTGTTTGCCATAGAAATAAAAGTAGGACTTAAGCAGTTAAACAAGGAAGGTGCCATGTTGAGTGACAAATGGGATACTCTCAAAAGAAGACAAGCTCAGTAATGCATATAAATTACATCTCAACTAGAGAAAAACAGTGCTTTTCACACAATTGTTCTTGTTTTTTTTTAAAAAGGAAGAAAATGTTAAAGCATCCAATATATGGGTATTCTGATATTTTAAATGTATTATTTTGAAGTTGTGCAAGTATACAGTTAAGTCAATAGTAAAAAAAAAAAAAGGTTATCAGGTTAAAACTATAAAGATGACTCATGGAGGAGCCATCACTAGTATAGACCGCAAAAGGCTCCAGTGACCTAGATACTGGACAGGGTCATTGTGTATGGAGTTAGTAGGGCATTGGGGAAATTTCAACCAGCCGGTGAAATTATCACATAAGTGCCAGTGTATAGAATATCACATTTTTTATACTGGTAACTGAAGGAAGATACCAGGGAGTGCCAGTACAAAGCAAAAAAGAGAAACAATTGTTATATAACAAGGACACAAACTGGTCATTGAGACAAAAAGACCCAAGGTATGTCATCATTCAGCCCATTGACATGAGTCCTAAGCTTGAAAACCCAACGTTGTTCTAACCTGAACAAGGAACGTGTACTGTTGGTTCCGAGCTTGGGGGCGTCCAACACTAACCATCTAAGTTCATCCAGGGTGTGCGGTGCTGTTAAGTAATGGGCACACAGTTTGGTTGTTACACTTCCAGATCTAATATTGCTCCTGTGTTCATTAATTCTCATCTTCACTGGTCTAGTGGTCATGCCGATATGCAGCAAATTGCACGGACAAGTAGTTTTCAGAACTGTCTGGGTCTGGTAGGTGTTTGTGGGTGGTAGTCCACCAAAGTCCAAAAAATTGCAGCTGCTCACCATTTCAAGTGGGATGATACTGGGAGTTAGCCAAACTCCTGTCCCCCATGAAAATGTACACTCAAAAGTGTCATAAGTCCTCTTGCTTGCCAATTGGATAGGATGCTTTAGTCCGCAGGTGAGCAGAAAGACTGTTGAGGTATTAGGGGTCAGGGTGGGCCCTGATGTCAGGATGGGAAAGTCACACCCCATTATTTTATTAAAAATATATATTGTTGCCATACAGTGGGCTCTCTGCACACCCTGGGGGTATACCAGGGGTAATTACCCCATCTGCCTCCAGGGAGGCAGAAAGACTGTTGTCCCATTTACTTTAGGGGGGCAATGCCATGCCCATGCCAGGCAGCCCCCACTCCTATATCTTTTTAAAAAGCATTCCCTGGCATCTAGTAGACTTTCTGCGCCCAGGGGACAGATCAGAGGTACTTACCCCCATCTGCCATCCAGGGGTAGGGGCAGAAAGACTGTTGCCCCATTTACTAGATGTGGGGGCATTGCCATGCCCGTGCTGGGCAGCTCCCACCCCTACATTTGAAAAGAAATCCCTTGCTTCTAGTGGCCTCTTGGTCCCTTGGGTCTACCAAGTGGGGTAGGAAGATTGCTGCCCATTCAGTTGGCGTCGGGGCATGGCCATGCCCATGTAAGCAGCCCCCACACATATATTTTATTTTTAATTTCCTTGGTGTCTAGTGAGATTTGTACCCCTACAGGGGAGTTGATTTGGGGTAATTCCTATCTGCCCTCTGGAATGCAGAAATACTTTCTACATTACTTGGAGTGGGGGCATAGCTATGCCTATGCTGGGCAACCCCCACGCCTATTTTTACAAACAAAAATGCACCCTGACTTCTAGTGGGCTTCCTGCGCTCCCAGGGGGAAAGATGTGGGTAATTATCCTGATCTGCCTTGGAGGGAGGCAGAAAGACTGTTGCCCAATTTAGTTTGGATGGGGACATGGCCATGCCCTGTCTGGGCAGCCCCCACACCTAGAAACCGATGGTATCAATAATCCCTGGTGTCCAGTGGGCTTTCTGCCCCCCCCCCCCCCCACGGGGAACAGTTTGAGGGTTACTGACACAAAGGGGAGGCAGAAAGACTTAAATATAAAAAATAATTAAGGAGGAGCACAAGCCCTTGCCCATGGGTCCGCTCCTTCTTTCACTGGTTTCTAGTACGTGGGACCCTGCTTTGGAATAGCTCCTCTGTGGTAATCCCCATGAAATGATCCTCTGGGCAGAGGTACCATAGGAATGGGAAGGTTCTCCCCTTTACAACAAAACCTCTAATATAAGTATCAGTACTCGATTGGCTGATATCCCCTACCCAAGCACTGATTCAAAGAAAGTGAAACAAGCCCTTTGGCTTGTTTTACTTTCACTTTTGATTGTGATGACTTCAGCACACTCTCCACACTGATCGTTATGACATACAAAAAAATAAAAAAGCTCAGGCTGCTCAGGAAGCTCTTCCTGAGCAGTCCAAGCCTCAAGGACTTAAAAGGAAACACTCTGGTGCAAAGCACCAGGTGATAGTGGAGCCTGGTGGGCCAAGGGCAGCAAGGGAGATTGGCCAGAAAACCATAAGGGAGACATTTGCAACAAAGCAAACAATGAGCAGATGAGTCTTACTTAAATGAACTAAACTTCATGAGGCTGCAGCCGCCAAGATGGCACCCCTGGGGTAGTGGACCCAGGTCAAACAGGATTACTTTAGAAACTATTCTATAGTAATTTGATAATCACCCAGCTACCTTAGAAGTAATTTTTCTATCATCCAACATCATCAAGATCTTAAAGTCGCCAGCATACTTTGGAAATTGTGCCTCATGCCTTGAGGATGACTTGAATATGACCATCTGATCACTTCTGAAGAATACATTGTTCCTCATGGTTTAAGAATGAGTACATGATGATGTGACTTTTCAGGATTGTTCCTAACAAATTTAGGGTGATTTGAAAAATGAATAGTTGCTAATTTTATGTTCTGTCTTCCCTTGAAATGTTTCTAAATCATAAACCCTACAGGTGCAGGTGTTGACTAATGACTGACACTCGCACACCCTCCCCAGTGTGGGTGTCAGCCATCGGCTGACACTGGGGAGGGTTAGAAAAGCCCCGCTGATTTTATGAGTGTATGATTAGGAAGGTGTTTTACTGTTTTAGAGGAAGATAGACAGGAAGGCAGAGTACTCAAGTGACCCAGGAATTCATGAGTAACTCAACCAGTCCAGGTTTGTGCTTTGAATTTTCGGACATGAAATCCTTAATTTATAATTTGATAAAAAAGACTTCAAGGCACCTAATGCAAAGTAAAACCTATACTAGATGTACTGCTCATGGATAGAGAGGCAAACATGAGTGCTCTGCGCAGAGTTGCCAACTTTTATCATTTTGATCCCCAGTGACATTTCCCTATTTTCATTATGGTTGTGCATGATATTGTCTCTTATGTAGGAACTTCACAGTATCATGAGCACACCAATTAAGAATATTTTTTACAAATTAACTGCCAACTGTGTATGATAGAAAAGAGGTAGAATTTTTCAATGTAAAAGCACACTCTTTAGAATCACTATGACCTCACAGGAAATTACAAAACGATCCTCAGTACCAGGACTTCACCAGGACGAGTGAGGGTTTGAACTATCCCAATATGATCCTGCTATCTTTCTGTGTCCCAAAGAACTATGGCAGCTCTATACTCACCTACTTTAAGTGGTCTTTAGATTTACCCATTCCTTTTTCTGATCCTGTTTCTCCATTGTGCCACAGAACCATCCAACGTGCCAGTTTCCAGTCTGCATTTTACTCTCAGATCCCACATAACCCGATGTTTCACCCTTCCTAACAGGAAGCATGGTGCTCAAAGCTAATAGAACATTCATTATTCACACGGACCTCCAAAATTAAGGTGGAGATTCAGCAGAAAGGACACATGGGGCAAGAAGAGGAGGTGAGGAATTAGGATGGATGAAAAGAAAGGAAATGGGAGAAAGGAAAATAGCAATATTAAAGAGAAAAATGTAAGAAGGTGGAAAGCAAGAATGTAAGAAATAAGAGGCTGTTGAGATGATTAAGAGGATAAGAAGTCTGAGAGGGGAGTGTTGGGAGCAAGTAAAATCAAAGACAAAAGGTAAGTTAGGAAGAAGATGCAAGCAAGAATGAGGGGATGTGAAAGGAAAGTAGCAGTGGAAGAGGACAGTGGAAGGAAGAGCAGAGGAAAAAAAAGTGGGCGACAAAGATGGAGGTTAGAGGTGAAAGAAAGGAAGAGGGCTCAAGATAAATGATTTTACAGGATGAAGTGAGCAAATAAATTATGGAAAGATAGTAAAAAGAACATGCCATCCAGTTCTGGAGAAGGGAATTGAGAATGGTCTGATTTTGGGATGACTTTAGACAATTTTTTCCATTTAGCTCATTCAAAATAACTTAAAATATCTTAGTTGGCAGGTTTTACATAACTATCAAGTGATATCGGCTTGGATCAGCATGTCATATTCCATTATACCCACAAATGACTACTTCCATTGCTTTGGTCCATCACCTTCTGAATGCTTCTTCAATACGGATAAACTTTGCTAAATGTTTCAAAAGTTGCAACAATACAAGCAAGAAATAGTGTGCACATGCTTCGTACGTTCATTTGGAAGTGTGAAAAGCAAGGTTCAGTTTGTAAATTTGTGATTTGATTTCTAAAACACAAGTATATGCTCAGAAAGAGCGACTAGGAGCCAAAACTTAGCTAGCACAAGACCGAGAGATAGTTAAAGATAAAGCAACATAAACTGAAAGAATCCAAGTCACTAACAGAAAAAGAGGCAAATTATTCCATAATTTTGCGTCTGCCATCTTTGTGGAACTGTTTCCACACCTAGCTCGGCATAATCTCTGTGGAATTAATTTCTGGACCTTAGAGGCCCTCGCAGTTCTTGGTGGACCTTGTAGAGAGATTGCATGATCTGCTGGGAGGTGTTAAGGTGTGGATATTAATGGGTATGACGTAATCAGTGATTTAGTGTGTGATTGTATGCTGAGTATAAAGACGTCTAATCAGGAGCTTCATGTATGGTGTGTTCTTTGCATGCTCTAGGGCTGGGAAGGATATTACAACTGGCAATGAGTAAGGGGATATATGTCCCAAAGAAACAAGACTGCACTCTCTTGAGTGTTTGCAATGACCCAGCAGACTGCTTGTGTGTGCCACTTGCGCTCAACTTTATCAGAAGCAGTTCAGAGTTGCGATGTGTGGAATCAAAGCCCCAACCAGCCCTTATACACTCCTCAAGGGAGTGGAAGGCCCTGCAGAGGATAGTATTCAAAAGGCCCACTAAAATCCATTGAGAGGCCGAAAGATGAAAGACTGTGGTGTGCCACAACACAGAACCATTGTTGATACTGTGGTAGGAATACAGAAGTACAAAAGAGCACAAAGTAGGATGCAGCTGCGATTCTGAAACCACCACCATCATTTAACACCAATAAGAAATAGAATATTGGCGCCATGTAGACTGCGTGTATTGAGACAATTGATAACTTCATAGATGCCCTAGAAGAAGTAGATGATAAGAAAATCTTTTGAAGAACGTTGCCGGTGATGTAGTAAAAGAAGTATTGAAGAAAATCATGCAGGCTGATGATGTAATGTACCTTCAGATCAAAGACGCATTGAATACCAAGTTCAATCCGATGCCAAATATGAAAGGTACATTTTAAATCATGCAAAACAGCGAAGTTGGCGAAACGATGGATGAGTTTGTTGAAAGACTTGATGTACTCATCAAACACTGTTAGTTCAGTGAATTTAGCAAGCCATACGCCTTAGTCATTGATGGCTGTCAGTCAGATTCTTTAAAAAGATGTACATTGAGATAGACACGCAGCTTAGACAAAATAGTAATGTCTGCAAGCGCCAATGAAAGAGTCAGACTGAATGCAAAGCATCAAATGAGCACACCTCTGTGGCCTCAAGCCAATTACGCTGTTGAATGATTCATGGCCACCCTCAAGAAAGTAATTCAGTGAGCATTGATGGAAGGAATTGAATTGAAGGGAGCCATATGTCAAGCCCTCCGTACTTATCATTTAACTCCTCATTCCACAAATGGTGAGAGTTCTGCCACTTTACTGTTTGGAGAGCTATTCAAACCAAGTTGCCACAGTGGACAATGGACTGATCCTTGGATGTTGATAGGGTTCGGCCATGGACACTTCTTGAAATGCAAGTCAGTGTCGACGAGCTCAGGAAACAGTCTTAGCTGAAGGTAACTGGGTCCTGATCAAGCAGAAACAAAAGCATAAAACAGGCACTCCATTTGATGTTGAAGCTTTGAGGGTGGTAACATGGTGATGATCATCAGCCTAGAAAATCCATCACACAGGACTCATCACATTTCAAGCACCTACCTTGACCTTGACGTTTGCCATCTCCTGAGATTTTCAATGAGGCAATTTCACATGACAGTCTAGATCAAGCATCTGAATCTGCAACATTGGTGTCCAGTCAGAGCATATGTCAACCACTTCATACTGTCGAAGACTCCCGTTATAGTAACAAGACTACTGGATAAGGCACGGCAGCAGCACCACCGTTTGTGGGTGAGTCCCACACTATCTTGGCAGCTGTCAGCCCAACCCTGTCAGCTAGCTAGCAGCATCTCACCAGAACCTAAAAGAGAAGGTGATTTGTGGCAGCCTGAACATGACACTCAGTGATTTCTCAGGGACAGTTGTGGTTGACAAGTCCCACCCCTTTCTTTCGCTAGCAAAATGTCTCAGACACACACACACACAGGCAAAGAAAGAGATGCAGGATGGTTTTCAATACATTTATTGAAAAGACTGCTATCTACGATATAACGATCTACGATAAAATATATGTGCCGTAATTATCAGTGATAATCATCAATGCAATGATGTGTAATTATCAGTGCAATGAGGCATAACAATATTAGAATGATAGTGGAAAAGTTCCAGCCTATTGGAATAATATGCATTAATGATTTCTACCTAGCCCCTAACTCCTAAATGAGAACATAGAAGTGTTAGTCCAGTCTGTCCATACTTAGTCCATGAGAGGAGCACCCACCCCATTACCAGAAGGTAACGGGGTCTGCCTGCCATCTCCTGAGTTGGCTGTACGGACTGGGCCAAGGTCAACAATGAAATGGCATGTAGCGGGTTTGGTATCCTCGCTGGAATGACCTCCCTGTTGTCCCTTGTCCTACACATTGTTTTTATAAGAAAACATATTTTCATTCCATGAAAGAGGCCTGGCATGGGCAGGTGCCTAAGCGCGGGATTACAAACTCTTGTGACAATTGCTAGCTGGATTATCATGTACTCGAACACGTGAACCTGGGAAAAGGGTACATGGTGAACTGTTGTTCACAGAATAATAATTGCAATACTTTCACAGAATCCCAGATTTACAACTGATTAGAAAATAAAACATCCCAGCTGAAAGTAGGCTAACTAAAAATTTAAAAAATGGAATCAATTAAATCAGAGCACTTATGTACATAAAAGGGCACAGGCCGCAGGCCTAAGGCACGCTAAAATATGTGTGCCTAAGCAAAGTGTGAAATGAACCGACGATACCCTCCCAGTTGTTGGGACAAAAGTCATACCACTTGATCTTGCCGACTAGTGTAAGCTCCTCAACGACTTATGGAGATCTGATCTAAATTTTTTTGTACTTTTCATTTAACAAAAGGTAAGATATAGTATCGTAAAACTAGGTCCACTAGAGCCCTTGTGGTTCTTAGCCGAACTAGGAAAGAGATGATTGCTTAATCTCCTGGGAGGTGTTAAGGCGTGGTTGTTAACGGTTATGATGTAATCAGTGATTTTGTGTGTGATTTTATGCAGAGGAATAAAGACATCTAATCAAGAGCTCCATGTATGGCATGTTCTTTGCAAGCTCCCTATGAGAAAGTAGCCCCTTTCTAGCACGGTTACCCCCATTTTTGGCCTGTCTGTCAGTGTGTTTTTACTGTGTCACTGGGATCCTGCTAGTCAGGGCCCCAGTGCTTATAGTTTGTGCCCTATTTGTCAGTGTGTTTCACTGTTTTTGTCAGTATGCTTGACTGTGTCACTGGAGTCCTGCTAATCAGAACTCCAGTGCTTACGCTCTTTCTGGTTCCAAATTTGTACTTACATACTGGTAACCCATTATAAGTTCCTAGTACTTACCTAGGTACCCAGGGCATTGGGGTAGGTGTTACAGGCATGGAAGGGGTATCCTCCCACAGCCTCTGCAAATGGTTTGAAGGGCACTGATGGTGCCCTCCTTGCATAATCCAGTCTACATCGGTTCAGGGACCCCCAGCCCCTGCCCTGGCGTGAAACTGGACAAAGGAAAGGGGAGTGACCACTCCCCTGTCCATCCCCACCCCAGGGTTGGTGCCCAGAGCTCCTCCAGAGTGTCCCTGGCCTTTGCCACCTTGGATTCCAAGGTGTTGGGATACTCTGGGAGCATCTGAGTGGCCAGTGCCAGCAGGTGGAGTCAGAGACCCCTCCTGATAGGTCCATACCTTGTTAGGTGACCAATCCCCCCCTGAGGGATATTTAGGGTCTTTCCTGTGGGTGTTTCCTTAGATTTGGATTGCAGGACTCCAGCAGGAATCCACTGCATCCTTTACTTCAACTACTACTGACGGATCAACCGCTGACTGGTCCAGGAACCAGCATCTATCTTCTCTGGTGCAATACTGACATTGTCTTCTCACAAGTGGTTCTCCTTTTGCACCTTCAGCTGGGTTAACAGGGACTTCTATTCTACCTGGACTCTTCAGTTTTTCTTGGACTTGGTCCCCTTCTCTCACAGGTCTTCGGGTCAAGGAATCCATCATTGGTGTCTTCAGTCTCTTTTGGTTCTTGCACTGTCTTCTACCACGACTTCTAGTGTGTTTTAGGAAACTTGCTGTGTTTTACTCCTGCTTTTCTAGCCTCTGGGGTGGGGTATTTTACTTACATTTGGTGTTTTCTTCCACTCATAGCACCCCTCTACACACTACACTTACCTAGGTAGGAAAATACATTTTGCACTCCACTTTTTTTACTATATGGTTTGTGTTCCCCCTAGACCCATTGCAACCTATGGTGATTTTCACTATTTGCACTATTTTCTGTTTACTTACCTGTTTTTGGTTACTAGTGTATATTTTATGTATAATGCTTACCTCCTAAGGGAGTATAGCCTCTAAGAAATATTTGGCCTTGTGTCACTAGAATAAATTACCTTTATTTTTTGGTAACACTGAGCATTGTCTTTCATGTGTGTAAGTACTGTGTGACTACAGTGGTATTGCAAGAGATTTGCATCTCTCCTAGTTCAACCTTGGCTTTTCTGCCTACAGCTACTTCTAGACCAGGGGTCTTCAAACTGGGGGGCGGGCCCCCCTAGGGGGGCTTCAAATGATCCCGGGGGGGGGGGGGGGAGGCACCAGGCTCTGGCCCAAAGAAAGATTATGCATATAATAGTGCTTAGTTTAAAGAAGAAACATGTTTATTGCACTTGTAAAAAGGTAACAGAACTTAACTGCAATGTTTAAATAAGTCTAGACTTATTTAAACATTGCCAACTTGATAGAATAGTTTTGAATAATTCTGAGGGGGGGCCCGATTTATTTTTTTCCACTGGGTGGGGGCGGCATTAGCAATTTTGAAGACCACTGCTCTAGATAGTCTGGCTTCCAGACACTGACTACATTTCACTAATAAGGGATATCTGGACCTGGTATAAGGTGTACATACCTGTGGTACCCACTACAAACCCGGCCAGCCTCTTACACTCTCGGGCTGGGGAGGATGCCACAGCTCTGTACACCACCCAGCCCTTCCCACTTACACAAGCCTTCTTTATAGCGGCTACAGCTCAGACCTGCCGTTGAAGGAGGCTGCTGGCCCCTGCCTGACTGCCTGATGCTTACTCTTGGATGGTGGTCCAAAAGACCTACCCTCCCCAGTGCCAATGTATCAAATTCCCCAAGGACATCTGGACTAGGAGCTCCAATCCTGATGTCCTACCCTAAACATAACAACCTAGCATGTTCCATCAAGAACCTCAATAAGTAAATCACCTCCTGCATGGACTTCCTGGCTCCTCTCCTCGACCCAAGCCACAAACCAGCTGTTGGGGTAAGAACCTCTGGCCCTCGAGTGTCACTGCGTGCAGCTGGAAAAACAGTGACTCCACTCCCACAATAACAATAACAAAGACTCCTTTAAGTCGGCCTTCATGATATACTACGAGCACCTCAAATCCACCAAGTGACAAACCCTCACAGAACGGTTCCAAAACAGCTCAAACACTATCAAAGAGACCTTCTCCATTGCGAAGGAAATCGTAAACCTATCTGCCAAATCCACAATTGTCACCCCATCACAGGAACTCTGCACAAAACTCTCTGATTACTTCACAAACAAAATTGACACAACCTACAATAACTTCTCCCCCCTCCCCCCATCTGGATCTCTCCACCTTTGAAGTTCTCTACTACCTCAATCGAAACACCTCGAAAACGGCACTGACCTGCTGGCCAGTCATCACCAAAACAGAAATCGCTGACACCATGTGCTCCATCCACTCTGGAGCCCCATCATAAAGCTTGTCCTCACTACATCTTCACCAAAGGACTGAACCCCCATCTACACAGACATCTCACCCGTCCTTAATGCCTCTCTCTCCACTTGCACTTTCCTGCACTCCTGGATACACGCCACCATCCTACTCAAGTAATCCTGTTTGACAAAGATACAATGCATTATTTTGAGTCTGGTTGAAGTCTTGAAGGGTTGTTTAAGCTCCACTTTGGTAATTTGTATTTCACATGCCTGTACAACTAATCCTCCCTGCTGAGAGTCTAAATATATGTGTTCACTCTTTTAGACTCCCATTACTCGTGCTTTTGATTATCTGGTACAGTTTGATTTCAAGGCTATACCTTTTCTAGTAGACAAGTTTGGTCTGTGTCCAAGAATTATACCATTTTGGATGTTTATACAGCACTATTTATTGTTAGTGTAGTTTCATAGCACTGTAAAGAACAACATTTCATATATAATACCCACCTCAGTGGTATTTGTTTTGAAAACCAGTGGATGATGAAAGCTGTATTTGTCCCTTCCAGGATCTGAACCTGTGACCCTCAGGTTACATAGACACACTTACAGAGTCCCTGCTTCTCCAAGGAGACATTATTTATTAACTAATAATTCATGATCTATTAAACAACACTCATATGACAATGGCAGTGGAACCCTGTGACTTGAGTGTTAGTCATTGTTTTCCACTATCCTGTGCGATCTTGACCTCATCACTCCATTTTTGTAATTGGCATTTTGGCCTTCCTACATGAAATATTTTCTTAATTCAATTCTAGCACATTTCCTGACAAATTTATTTGCCACGTGTGCAGTCTTTTGAGTCTAACTCTGTACAGTAGGGCATAAACACTGTGTCTGAAAATGTTTTGTGAGTTCTTTGTTGTCTAAACGAGCTATGGAAGGAGTGTTCAGCATCTGTCCATGCCTATGCCAGATATTCTAGATAACCACTTTCTAGGCAACTAATTAGCATTAGATTGTAAGTATGAAAATTAACCCAGTGTGGACAATCTGAAAGTGTGACCTGTAAACAACCTTTGTAGACTAGTGCTGAACACCCTTGGCACACAGAATGCAGCTAATGGTGTTGCATACTTGCCAAAGACAGACCTGTACGTTTTACCAATGCTTTTATTTCTCTTTGTCCCACTCTGCCTGTATCAACTGTACTATCTTTTGTGTATATTCAAGACCTGGTCTTACACACCCCACCTTTTCCCTCTACATTCCCATTGCCATCTTCTGTAATGTCTCTCTATCCTCCTCTGATGCCTTTGTATCATATTCTGCCTCTATAGTTTGCCTCCTATTCTGTGGCCACTCCTCTTCCACTTTTACCATTCCCTCCAATTCCAGTTTCCTTCATAAATCTGGTCCACTGCTTTTTACAATAATCCATTTCTCAGTCATTCCAAACATTTATCTGTTGGTATAGAAAAATCCCTTGCATGGTGATGGATACGTATCCCTGCCCTGAGTGCCTTGAACTATAATGATGTATGGATGCCTGGTGCTGATTTTTGTTGTCATGGATGAACACAGATCGTGTGTGTGTGCGCCATGGCATGAGCCTGTCTCACGGATTGCAGTCTTTTTGTACTAGAAGGAATGCCCAGTGTTACTCTCACATAATGAAAGGCTACTGCTTTTTGGCTGGAGTTAAGTAGCATGAATTGTTGCACCTATCGGGTTGTTGCCCGGGTGCAGGTTAAAGTCGGTGACCCCCGTATGCCGGAGGAGGCCCACCTTGAAGTGAGCCATGAACTTTGCTACACAGATTGGGAAATTTACCATGTGCAGATTTAAGTCAGTGACCCTCGTAGGCGAGGGGATGTTCACCATGACCCTGAGCCATTAACTTTGCTGTACTGACGTTTTTTTGCCAGTGTGAGTCCACTATCCTATATGCCAGATGAGGTGGTCATGAAGATTGCCATGCTGATTGGGCTGTCGCCTGTGTGAGTTGACAACCCCGTATGCCAGAGGGGGCAGCCATGAAGTTGCCTTGCTGATCGGGTCGTAGTCCTGTGCGGTTTGAATCAGTGATGCTGTAACTCAGAGGGGAACTCTGTGAAAGGATTTTGCTGCTGTGCTGATTGGGCCGCCCTCCTAGTGTAAGCAAGTATGGTGCCCCCATATGCCAGAGAGGGCCACCGGAAGAAGACAAGTTTCACTGCCTGGTGAATGCCATAATCATGAGGAGAGGTTGCCACGGTGACCCTTGCAGGTCCGAGCCTCGACTGATGATCGAAACTAGGAACCGCAGACGATCACACCCCCACACCTGTGAGAGGAAGATCAAAGGAGACTTATTGTTGCATTGGAGGAGCATTGAGGACACCCTCTTGCAGCCCATGCAGAGCCACATGTATGAAACCCAACTGAGGCAACCTCTGCAGTTGCCCTGCCCACGAGAGGGGTGCTCTTTGAGTCTTTGGTTGGACAATCCCTGCAGGCATGTGTAAAATTGAGCAATGAAGGCCCTAGGAGTACTTGTCTGCCAGATAGCACTTCAGAGGTGGAATGTTTTGACATTTGTAATAGTCGGAATGGGACACCTGCAACTCAGACTGTTAGTGGGGCCCAACCTGAATGTCGTATTTAGTGAATGGGAAATAACTGCTACCGCTAGTGAGAGGGAAGTTGTACTCAGGGGATTGCCATTAAACAGTAGATCCCAGACCTCAGAGAGCTGTGTGTATTGCTGTTCTGCTTTCCTACATATCTCCTATCAGAGCTTACAGAACCTCTCTGGAATGCACTTCTGAGTTCAAAGAAGACCTTTATTGTTGTTAATTCTTCCCCACCCACAAGTTCTTGAGAGACGAAATTAGTAGATTTCAAGCACACAACGTAGTCGCAGCAATGAAAGCAAAATATATCACAGTACTTCTTAGTTGCAATGTACACAGCAAATATATATGATTATAGTATCAAAGCAAAGCATAAAAGTCAAATTCATCACTGTATGGGCAAGGCGGCAGGGCCTATATATTCAGCTTCATCTTTCTGGGGTCTGCAAGTTGATGACTCCGGTCAACTGCGAGAAAGAGATTATCTACCCAAACGGGAGACTGGCAACTGACGTCTGGCTCCAGCCTGAAGTCAATCAGATTCGAATCCCACTCACTGTAGCCCAGAGTCATCTTTAAAAGCAAACTCAGTGTGAGACTTGAACGACCTTGGAGAATGGCCAGTTCTCTGATCCATTCCGGTCTCAGACTGGATTGCGAGGTAAACACAAAATCTACGTGCTCTTATCAGCTAAGGTCTGGTGTGAAGAAAACACCTTGGTTCATCTTGTGGAAAAACTCAGCTTGGAAGAATACAGACATCTGCGATGTTTCAATTGCAATGTCTAACTCCACGTTAAAGCCAATAGGCAGCTAACCTAAATATCAAATGTAATGTCTAATGTCATGTCAAAGCCAATAGGCAGCTAACCCAAACATCAAATGTAATGTCTAATATCATGTCAAACCCAATAGGCAGCTGAGCTGAATACAAAATGTAATGTCTAATATCATGTCAAAGCCAATAGGCAGCTGAACTGAGTACAAAATGTAATAGCTAATGCCATGTCAAAGCCAATAGGCGGCTAAACGGAACAAAACATATAATTTGCTACTGGTGAACATTAAGCAACTAATATGTGCAGTGGTGAAACACAAAGTCATTGGTCAAACACAATTAATAGCATCACAATTGCTTATGTATAACAGTTTCTGTTAGTATATAAATACTACCTTTGTCATAATTGAACGTATTTGACAGGCAATCATTTATTGCTGCTATTTAACATATTTTTAGTTGTGAACCTTTGCTCACCCCCTGTATCTATCTCTCCCTCTGAGAAGGCATGTAGTGCTGGACCCATAATATCACTGAGCGCCAAGTGCTGAAGGGGTACTTGGACCAGTTGCTTAGGATCCATAGTAGGTCGGGCCCCATGACATCAGGAGTAAAAGGCCCCAACCCCCACGGTTTGCCCAAATAGCTCCTACTTGACTGCGGCCCTTTTAACATAGCTCTGACAGCATAAAAAACTTGAAAACAAAATTTCCTTAATACACATCCTAAAACTCTCATTGTTGATCAATACCATTGCACCTGTAAAGGATGCCTACAAGGTGACCTCATCTTTTTTTCACACTGTGCTACATTATTTTGTGCTGTTTGTTTTCTAAATGTCACCAAGTGTCTTTGTACTCTAAGGTCCAGATGTAGGAAGCCATTTGCATGGTGCAAACTGCGAAAATTGCAGTTTGCGCCATGCAAACAGCCTAACGCGATGCTCATTCACAATTTGCGAACGGTATGAGAAAGATGGTTTTGTGTTAACACATCACAAGTAGCAAGGGACAAACATAGGAAGTAAAAAATACTGAATTCATGTTCACAGATATGAAGATTGGCATTATTACACACCATAGTGTGATCAATTAGAATGACAGTCAGAATATATGAAATTGACTTTAGGAATAAAACCAGTATAACTTTATTTTATTCCCAAAATGGATGTGGATTAGGCAATTACACCATTTCACAGGCAGGATGAGGTTTTTCCGACACTTTTAAGATGCTCACTTAGGCTTTTAATAAGGGATATTGTTTATGTTTTTTTGAAAAATCATGAGTGGTGATGAATAGTCTTGTTGTTTGAGATTACGGTTTCCACTGTTGGTATTGAAATCACATTGTTACATTGCATGGATATGGGAGATGGAAAGTATTGAAAACAATTCATGTAGATTTATTATGTCTATTTTGGATATTATTTGTTGTAGAAAGTCCTGAGGAAGTCGAGGGGTATTCCCCAGACGAAACACGTGTTGACTGAAATTGAAACAATTTTTGACTGAAATTGGAGCATTTTTGGATCGGAATTGATCAAGAGAAATAAAGAATAAATCAAGTTAAATAGTGGACTTTGATGAATATGAGGACTTTTGAATAATTTTGCCATACTATTTACTATTGACTCTAAAATTGCAACGAGTGCTTGGTGTATGTAATTACTCGGATAACATTATTTATGGTATTGTAGCTAAGTTTTATGTTTTTGTTTCCAAGTTTTAACACCGTCTGGGTAAATTAGGATTTCAATTTTACAAATTTAAAGGAGAGCACCAGTACCACCTAAAAACCGCCCTATGGTAGTTAACGTGTAATTTGGGGTAGGCGGCTCCCTTGCTGGGATAGAGGCCAACAATTCAGTACGCAATGGGTGATACAGTAGATAGAGAAAAGTTAGCTGAGGAACTGTTTACAAATCTAAACAGTGGACACCCAGCACGACAAGCAACAAAAAGTGGAAACCAGGGTGGCAAAGAAGGCCTTAAGGATAAATTTATTAGATTGGAGAAATTAAGGAAGAATGAAATGTTGAGATGGTGGGATGGCGCAACACTTATCAATATAAGAAACTGAATAGAATACCAAGGGGTTTGAGGTCACATATTTTCCCTACTTATGACGATTTAGATACAGATTTGTTAATACGGTGGGATGAAAAGCTGAGGTCTAACTCAATGAAACTCATAGATATTTTAATAGAGAATACGGCTAGAAAAGTTTGCAAATTACAGTTAGAAACTGAGATATTGGAAAATGAGATCAAGGAATTAAATTTAAAAGAAACAACCGAGAAAAATTATGTAATCCTCAATGAGGTGATATTGAAGTTTCAAGATGAAATTAAACAGAGAAAAGCGAGGAGATTGAAGAGAGATGAGCAAGATTATCATAGAGGTAGAGTGTTTACATTTTCAAGGAAATATGTTCACTTGATGAAAAACACAATATCAAAAGCCGAATCCACTAATTCAGTTAGTTCAACTACAACATCTAGGAGTGCTCCATCAACTAGTGAGAGTGATATGGAGAGTGGCAAAGGGAACTTACAGAGCCCGGTTACACAAGGAAGTGCTTTTTTACAAGAATTAAGAAGAATAAAGCAAGGGAATTGGGAAAAAAATTTGAGGAAAGTTCGAGAAGGAAAACAAGAAGAGGGAAAAGAGGAAAGGGTTGGGGAACAACATATAGGCATGACGACCAGGTCATGGGACAAAAGGGTAAAAGTTTTTCCCTAAGAGAAGAGAAGAATGTGGTTAATCTATCTAATAAGGTGTTGACATCTGATATGTTGGCACTTTTGAATAAGGGGTTAGGGTTCTGCCCCACTAGTAAAGGTGATAGTTGCAAGTCAAGGATAGATTTGTTTAAATTTGTGAGGAGACTGAGGCTTAACAAACATTTTGAGGCTAGTAATAAAGTGAAAGAGATTGAGACGTTGTCACCTTTCAAAACATCATAAGTGAGTTTTCAATACAAGATATTTATGATACAGTGGCTTTAATGTCCATTACTGATTATGAAGAATATCCAACTACCATATCCAAGATATTACAAGAATTAAATGTTGTATCCGATTCACACATTATGAGTGGTCTCAAGCAGAAATCAACTTGGACACCAAAACAGACCACAGACAATAATATTGATGTGTTTTATAAATTAGTATGTGAGGATTTGGAGAAATATGTACAGAATCACAGAGAGATACAGAAATGTAATTTATGTTATAAAGAATATCAAGCTCTGAAAACTTTGATACAAGATGATGATTTAATCATTAAACAAGCAAATAAGGGTGGAAACATAGTGATTATGGATCATATGGATTATGAAAAAGAAATATATGCACAATTACACGATAACGAATGTTATGAAAAGATAAGCAATAATCCCATGTTGTGGTTATCGTGTAAAATCAATAGGATGTTGAAGCTATGGCATGATAAACATTTATTAAATGATGAGCAGTATGCATATTTACAGGTTGATCGTCCTAAATTTCCGATAATTTATACGTTACCCAAGATACATAAGGAGCTTGCGTTTCCTCCAGGAAGACCTATACTGTCGGGTATTGGAGGTCCCACAGAGAAAATATCAGAGTTTGTAGACATATTTTTACAACCTTTTGTAATTAATCTTCCATCACACATAAGAGATACTAAACATATACTGAGTTCATTTACAGATATACAATGGGAATCCAATATGTTGATGGTAACATTGGATGTCGTGTCCTTATATACCAGTATAAAACATGAATCAGGAATTCAGGCAATCAAATGTATGGTAAATAGGAGATCGGCCAGCTTAATGGAACATACTGATATGCTATTGCAAATGATAGATCTTATTCTCAACCATAATTATTTCTTATTGAAAAATGAATGGTTTAGGCAAAAACAAGGTGTAGCAATGGGATCGAGATTTTCTCCCTCATATGCAAACTTATTCATGGGATGGTTTGAAGAAAAATGGGTTTGGGGACCTGGAGCAAAGGAATGGCAGACATATGTCCTATATTGGGGTAGATACATAGATGACTGCTTTATGATATGGACAGGAAATGTGGAGGGCTTGAAGGAATGTTGTGATTATTTGAATAGCAATGAGGTCAACATAAAATTCACACATAAATATAGTCCAACTAGTACTGATTTCTTAGATGTGGAATTGTTTGTGGAAGATAATAAGATAGAGAGTAGGTTACATCGGAAACAAACATCATGTAACACAATTTTACATGCAACCAGATAGAAGCGATTCCATTTGGAGAAATGGTTAGAGCGAGGAGAAATTGTAGCAAATATAGTGATTTTTACAATTGTATTGAGGACATAGGGAGGAGATTTATTGCCAGGGGAAATCGAGAAGAGATTGTTAAAAAATCCCAGTGTAAGGCCTCTAGGATATCTCGCTCACATACATTGCAACTTTGTAAAACAACAAAGGGGAAAAGAAAGAAGGGAATGGATACATTGAGAATAGTTCTGGATTATATTAATAACTCTGCTTTACTACTGAAAAGTATGAAAAAACATTGGGGCATTCTATTACAGGATCAAGATTTTAAAAAGTATATTAAGAATACACAAGAGGTATCATATAGGAGAGGACTAACACTCAATAATATTCTTAGTCTGAGTTATTTGAATGAAAAGATGAAACCTAATTGGTTGGATACTCATAATATGTTTTTTTTCAAATGTGGTAGCTGTGCAATGTGTAGATGGGCATGGCAAGCCTAGAAGGATTTTCAGGGATTTGGGAATAGGAGATTTACCATTCAGACATATATAAATTGTAATATAACATTTGTAACGTATATGCTAGTTTGCAAATGTCATAAGATATATGTAGGTAGTACTATTCGCCCTCTTAAGGCAAGGATTTCTGAACATTGGAGGGCTATAAGACAGGATGATTAGCGTTATCCTATTGCCCTACATATGAGATCATGTTCAGCACAGGATGCTCATAAAAATTTTAAGTTTTTTGGATTCGAGCACATAGAAAATAAAACACAAGGAGGAAATAGGGAATTAGCGTTAAGAAGAAAGGAATCTATATGGATTATGTGTTTAGGAGTGGTAGAATTTGGATTAAATTCAGATTACGAATTAAAATATTTTTGGGGGGAGAGATAGATTATATGGTAATAATTGCATCCCGATATAATTATGTTAAGGTATGAAGAATTTAGTGGCTCTAATAATATAGATATTTTATGTTAGATTTCATATATTTTTGGGGATTTGAAGGATTAAGAACGACGCCTATGGTAGTTCATTAGGATCAAATCAAATCAAATCATTAACATTTATAAAGCGCGCTACTCACCCGTGCGGGTCTCAAGGCGCTAGGGGGGAAAGGGGGGGTTATCGCTGGATAATCATAAAGCAAGGCACAAACGCAAGAACAATCACTGATGTAAAATAATGTATATATTTTGGGAATAGTATACTCCAAATTATATAAAAGGATGTAAATATTTCGATAATAATACACTCTTAGTGATGAGATGCGGTAATAACTCCTCTTTCTGCCTTCGGCAGAAGGAGAAGTAAATAAGAAAAAGGGTTTGAGGTTTGCATACAAATGCTCAAAGACTGGAATATACTTTAAGTGATGAGATGCAGTAATAACTCCTTTTTCTGCTTACAGCGAAAGGAGTGGTAAATAAGAGAACGGGTTTGAGGTTTGTGTACAAAACGCTTGAATAATGAGTAGAGCTAGTCCACTCTCTATGTCTAATGAGGGAAGACTTTTAAACGACGAAAGGGAGAATGGGACTCTCTTTGTTAGTGCTCAGCGTACACGTGGAGTGAACGGAGCGAAGGACAGGTATGCGGTGGTACTGCATACTTTATGTATGATGGGTTATGATAATTTTCTTAAAGAAATGTGGATTCTTAATAGTCATAATTTAATGTTGCAGGATACGCTCTCTAACTAGACTGTATAGGGGCATCCTAGACGAAAGGAAGGTTTACTACTAATATATAATACCAGGTAAGCGGTACAAGAAAGGGAGTTTTGTGTTAACACATCACAAGAACTAAGGGACAAAACATAGGAACTAAAAGATACTGGATTCATGTTCACAGATATGAAGATTGGTATTATTACACACCATAGTTTGATCAATTAGAACGACGGTCAGAATATATGAAATTGACTTTAGGAATAAAACAGGTATAACTTTGTTTTATTCCCAAAATGGATGTGGATTAGGCAATTACACCATTTCACAGGCAGGATGAGGTTTTTCCGACACTGTTAAGATACTCACTTAGGCTTTTAATAATGGATATTGTTTATGTTTTTTGAAAAATCACGAGTGGTGATAAATAGTCTTGTTGTTTGAGATTACGGTTTCCACTGTTGGTATTGAAATCACATTGTCACATTGCATGGATATGGGAGATGGAAAGTATTAAAAACAATTCATGTACATTTATTATGTCTATTTTGGATATTATTTGTTGAAGAAAGTCCTGAGGAAGTTGAGGGGCATTCCCCAGACGAAACACGTGTTGACTGAAATTGAAGCAAGTTTTGACTGAAATTGGAGCATTTTTGGATCGGAATTGATCAAGAGAAATAAAGAACAAATCAAGTTAAATATTGGAATTTGATGAACATGAGGACTTTTGAATAATTTCCCCCTACTATTTACTATTGACTCTAAAATTGCAACGAGTGCTTGGTGTATTTAATTACTTGAATAACATTATTTATGGTTATCGTAGCTAAGTTTTAGGGGGGGTTGTCTCAGTTTTAGCACCGTCTGAGTAAATTAGGATTTCAATTTTACAAATTTAAAGGAGAGCCCCAGTACTGCCTAAAAATGCCCTTTGGTAGTTAACATACCAGAGCAATGGTTTACATAAGTTTAGAATGCTGCGGTCCAAGGTTAATTATCTTACATCGCAATACACAAGAGAATATTTGAAACCAGGATCCCATATCTTCTCCATCTTTTCACATATTGTTAAAAAGATCAATGTATGTTCAAAAACTATGTGGTAGACATTAAATCTTTTTATATTTTATTTCAGGGTAAAATCAGTTGCTCTGGTCATTTACTGGTACAGACACCGTCTCTGCATGTTCGAAGGACATCTACTGCTCGTTTACACAGGTAAATCATCCAATATTTCAGAAACATCTTCGATGCCTTCAAATATCTGTACATACCACAAAGACCACCTTTTATGAAAAACTCAGTGTTCCATTATTTTTTGTACTTCAGACTCTTTAAATTGCAATAGTGAAAATGTTATCGGTACTCTTACTAACAATAGAAAGTAACAGCGAACGTTTGTGATAGAATCTCAAATTTTCCTCTCACTCATTCTCAGAAGCCTCAATTGACCTCCTTTCTCTCGACTGGCATCAACTGCATTACAGGGATAATTCACAGAATGGGAAAATAGGTTTGTAGTTGTTGTAAATATTTGTAAATAATGTGCAATTTTTGTTTTTGATATATATCACATTAAAAAATACAGATGATAATTAAGTCATGGTCAGTAATGCCATCAGGAACTTGTAAAATTATTAATATAAGTTGAACATCTTTGAAAGTGGCATATTTAAAAAAGCAGCAAGAAATACATCAACACCTTCCTTACAAGTGCCCAAGGGTTTGCTTTAGTGTATGGCAGGTGGCCCCTGAACCCACCAGCTTAACAGAGTCTATGACCTCCACTTCCCTGGTGCTGTACCATCCACCACATTTGGAGATCCACGAAATGCATGAATTCTCTCACTTTAGTGAACCACCGCTGCAGTGTCTCCATTGAAGGCATAGAAGCTTTGTGGAGCGGGCACAGTGTTTGATGCTCAAACAGATTTCACATTGGCCAGCCACTCTGCAGTTCTACCGTTGACGCCTGGGGAATACTTCCTCTGTACGAGAGAACAAGAAGATTTATTGCAAGTTGTAAGAGCGCTCAAAGAAGCTGACAACAGTCTCCATCTGACGTACCTTGAAGTGGACTCACAGGTAAAAGAGTCAGCAACAGATTTACAATTTCAACTCATGAAGCCCATTTGGCTACTCAATGAGAACCAAGAATCAATATGGAAAGTTTAGTAGGTTTAATACAAATTAGTAATTGCTCCAATCGATGCGCAGGTTAGAATCAAATTGTAAAGGTACAGAATCGGAAATAGCAAGCTGAAACGCTAGAATAAATTCAATCTCAAAAGCATAAGGCATACAAAACTTACAGTCACAGTAAGGCAGATACTAAGAAATAGAAATTGACACCCCTTAAAGGAATTCGGATTGTTCCTTCTAAGCATTGAACACATTTAAAGTCATCTAGATCAGCTTCTAAATACAATAGAAAATTCAGGCTAAAAGTCTCTAGGACTTTGAGAACAAAGCAAGGTAGGTGTCAGCATCATAAAGACTCCAGTACACATCTTTAAAATAAATTAATCAGTGTTAGCATGAAGCTACACACTGTAAGGCCTAGGGGAAGTGAGAAGTCTTTACCTCTCAAAGTTAAAAGGAATCTGTTGTAACCTTGAATATCTTCACTCAAGAGATACAATGAATAGGAAGTTCATAAAGGTTTAAGGCCCGACAAACTCTAAGCCTTCTAGTTAATACCCCTTCTGTGTGGTTCTTATCTTTGTGTATGGTGGAGGGCATAGAGCACTTATAAGAGGGTAGGGACACTAGCACCTCTATATAAGGAACAAGAGGAAAATGAGTGTGACTTCTGATTAATCCTTTTGTAACATATGCAATAGATGGTATTATCGGAGACAAACATCCAAAGACAATTTCCTTTTTGTCATGTTTTTATATTCAATGTTACTTACATTTTCACTGAAGGAAGATGCTTCCATGGTTCATGCATATTGTTTAGCTGATTCATACATATTGTTTAGCCAACATATGTTTCGCCCCTTTAAGGCTGGCAAGTCTAGGACTTTCTCAAGGCTAAAGAATAGAAAAGAAAACATATGACACATTATCAAACAAAAGTCTACGATGTGTTGGTCATAAATATCGGCTGAAGCACATTGTGATTCGGTGAAAAACATAAATTGCATCTTCATGTGAATAGGTGAATAGATCTTGGAAAATACCACAAGAGATAAATTGAGAATATATACCATACTCCAAGTTGATTAGAATCCTGCCCTCATATAATTAAAATAATTACCATTTCTTAAACCGAATATTGGGATGAGAGAGACATCCTTATCTAGGCAAGTACCTGTGATGTCAAAAGAGGTTTAATCTTGTAACCGTGATGCTCATGTGATTTCCTTTATAATATTCCCCTAAAAAGTAAAGAGCATTGACCAGAAGTCAAAGCTTCGGTGAAGTAGTTAAATGAAACACAAAAAGTTATAGATCCTCAAATAGGAACTCTAAAGAATATATAGCACGTTTGTGTGGTCTCCAGTAATACATTAGTATAGGTAAGTATTTTATTTTAAATTAAAGTGCCATCTGGGGCACAACTTGGGCCTCCATGCATGGCACAGGGTGCAATGGCCATGCCCAGAGGACACTGGTCCCCTGTGCTGGCCATTGGGGTGGTGGGCATTACTCCTGTCTTTTCTAAGACAGGAGTCATGTGGTAGGGATGGTTTTGCATCAGAAAATGAAGCCAAGCTGGTTAGAGGCATTATTTTTTTGCCTCTAACCAGCCTAAAGTCATTTTTTGGTGCAAAACCCCCTTCTCCCATACCGTCACCCCCACCCGGCTAGCCTAATTTTTTTTTTACGCTAGTCCACCCTTTGCACCAGCTTGCACCATTTCATAAATATGAGACCGGGCTGGCGCTCAGGAATGGTGCAAGCCGGTGCTAAGCTTTTTGATGCAAAATTTTGTTAGTGCAGTTTTGCATCAAAAAGTCTAAATATGCCCCATAGTGTCAATGTATTCATGAAGTAGATTAGGTTAAGCGTTTAAGCAGTAATCTCCTCTAGATAAGTCTGCATGTAGCTCTTTGTCATCAGGTGAGTATAGACTATTATCAGCAGTATGTGCAGTGTGTGTGAGGGTTTGGGGTTAACTTTGGGCTTGTCCCCCACTGAAATGCCTGCCAATATGTTCAAATGCCTAAGGGTGGGCAGAGCTTGCCGCGTTCTACTCCACGGAATTATCTAAAAACTCAGTGAAATTCTGTGGAGTTCCATGTGCAGCGGAATGCTGCCTGGTCCTAGGCCAGGTCTTTGCCCCACTCTCAGCAGAGGGGCAGTGGAGCCGTGCTGGATATTTGTTTGTCATTGCGCCCAGGCTTTCTGATATGGTCCATGCTTGAAAGTATCCTACAAGCCTTTCAAAGTGAGAGTCTCCCCAGGTTCTCCATGAAAACCACATGTGCAAAGCAACGTCAAGCAAAAGTGGATTAGGGCTCTCACTTGGTAGTGCAATGCAAGCGGTGTATCTCAGGCGATGGGCGAGGTTTGGAACAGAGATGACCAGGAATAAATGGTGCATTATAACATTGAATACTGAACATTTTATACAACACTGACTAGTATGCATATTTTAAATATAAATAATTGAGTAATTAGTGCTGAGTTGGCCCTCCTTCACAAGCTTGCTACGAATGGCCAAGCACACCCTGTCTTGCAGCAGCCTTACACTTTCTTCTTTTTCATTTGCACAAGACTCATAGCACCCTTTCTTTAGGGCCCAGCACTAGGCTCAGAAAGCAGCAAATCAGCTCAATGCCAGCAGTCTGCCATTTTCACAAAGTGCTAGCCTTGCTTCCCACTGGGCTCCAACCAAAGCCTTAGGTAGGGGCCCCCTTGCCCGTCGTAGGGCAAATATTGTCTTCATTTTGGGTCAAGTGTAAAGTGCAGCCAAGTTTTCAGGTTTCTTTTGGCAAGCTATGGGCACATGTATTTTGATGTTATTGCTGTTTTTTAAAACTATTTTGTCAGAAAGGAAAAAGGAGTACAAGAAATAAAAAACAAAAAGGGAAATTAGCAAGGAACCCCCCCCTGCCCCCCATAACAGGGACGCTTCGCCTCTTCGACTCAATCTTCTACATGCCTGGAAGCTTGGCAATCTAAATGGCACACGGTCCTTTGACCCACCAGCAATCACAATAAGTGAAAGTATGGGACGACTCCTGGTGGTCCACCACACTAGGACCACCCCCAATACCCTCCACCCACGCACGCAACCTCGGCATCATCTTAGACTCATCTCTCTCCATGGCCCAGCAAATCAACACCGTATCATCCTCCTGTTTTAACACCCTTCACATGTTATGGAAGACCTTCAAATGGATTCCGATAGAAACCAGAAAAACTGTCACCCATGCACTCATCAGCAGTAGATTAGACTACGGAAACACCCTCTCCGCTGGTACCACAGCCAGGCTTCAGCAAAAACTTCAACGAATCCAGAACGCAGCTGCACGTCTCATCCTCAACCTCACTCGCCACGAACACATATCCACCCACCTCAGATCCCTACACTGGCTGCCCATCAACAAAAGGATCATTTTCAAAATCCTCGTCCACGTTCACAAAGCCCTCCACGACACTGGACCAGCCTATCTCAACGAGCGAGTGAACTTCCACGCACCTACTCGGCTCCTCCGCTCTGCTGACCTCACCCTCACTACAGTCCCCCGCATCGAACACACCACCTCCGGCGGCAGATCCTTCTCCTACCTTGCCTCCAAGACCTGGAACTCCCTCCCCACCAACCTACGCAAGACCCATGACCTCCTAACTTTCAGAAAGCACCTAAAACGTGGCTTTTCGAGCAGTAACCGCCCCGCCTCCCCACCCCAGAGCCCTGAGAACCTACTGGGTGAGTAGTGCGCTTAAGAAATTATTTGATTGATTGATTGTACTCAGGCATTTCAATGAAGTGCAGCTGCTTCCTATGTAGCTTAGTGTTACTGCAGTTATTTTCCTTACATTCATCTGTTGACCCACAGCACATCTGTGACACAACCCTTCAGCCATCAGTCTAAACCTGGGATTAAACCAAGTCTGCCAAAACAAGCAAACCATGGCATCCCTTCCTAAATGGGCAGGAGCATGGAAATGTCTAGTCAATTGGGGAATAGACTATCTGGTAACATAGGTCTTCCATCTGTTGAGACCAAATGTCATCATCCCTTTTAACACAACCTGCTCTTATCCAACCTTGCTGTTCAGCCTCTGGCACTTTTTGCATCCTCTTCACCTCCTCTCAGGTAACAGCTGTGGTTAACAAAAGATTGTTATTGGTCTCATCTGTTGTTTCATTTGAATACTCACCATTGAATTTACAAGGTCTGTGAGCACAATATTTTGCAACTTCCTCTGCATATTTGTTACCAATTGTCACATAGTCATCTCCACTGCGGTGTGCAGGATGTTTCACAACCGCAATCTGAGTAGGCAACTGCATACACTAGAGTAACTTATTTAAATATTCTCCATTGATAATGGGAGACCCGGAAGAGGTAATGCAACCTTGCTGTGACCATAACTGTCCAAAGTCATGGACCACACCAAAGTCATACCTTCACTGAAAATTGCATGCCTCTGCTGTTCAGAAACACAGCATGCTCTAGTAAGGGCAATCAATTCAACCACTTTTGCGGATAGAACTCCACGAAACCAGGAGGCCTCAACTACGCCTGAGACTATAGAAACTGCATAGGCAGCTATTAGATTTATGTCATGGTAACTGAAACAAGACCAATCAACAAACAGAATATGAAATATGACTCAGGTAGTGGCTCATCTCAAATGTCTAGTCTTTACTTGGTGCAAAGTTCAATGACATCTAGCCAGTCATGCTCTTCTTCTCCTTCCTCTCCCTCTGCTTCAGGAAGGAGTAACAGTGTAGCAGGATTTAAGGTAGTACAGCGCTTCAGATTCACATTCGCTACGGTCAGAATAGCCTGCTCATAGTGGGTTAGATGGCTATACGTCAAATATTGGCTACAAATATGGGTAAACAACAACTCGACTGAGTGGGGCACAAACACTCTAAGGGACTGACCCATCACAATAGTCTCACATTTCCCAATGCTGACACCTGTAGCCGCCACAGCTTAAGGCACCAAGGCAGTGCTGCTAATACAGGGTCAAGGGCAGCAGAAAAATAGGCCCTAGGCCTCCATGGGTTCCCATGCATCTGTGTAAGCACTGAGAGAGATCAGCCATCCCTCCACTCTGCAAAACAGTGCAAATGCTTTATTGTATTCAGGTATTCCTAGTGGCCACAACAGAGACTTTCTCCCAGCTCTAGAAGGAAACCAAACAATTGTTATCCCAGGGTACAAGATCAGACACATCCTTGTATGCCAGCCTCTGCAAAGGCTTGGACACTAGGGAGTAGTTGGGTATCCACTGGAGACAGCCCACCATCCCCAAAACATCCTGACTTCTCTCTGAGTAGTTGGCAGATTCATTTAAAATATTGCTGAAATCCTTTCTTGTGATACCTTCTTCACTCCTTTCTCAATGTGATGTCCTAGATCTTTCTGACAGTACTGCAACTCGGTGTCCATTCTAATCTAGGTGATTCAGCAAGGCAAAGGTGTCTTGACTACGAGCTTCCTGCATATTTAGCACCACAAACAGGTCATCAATATATTGCACTAAAACTGAGATGCAGGGCAAAGGGCAAAAGACTCAAGATTCCCTTTGAGGATCTGGTTAAAAATTGAGGGGCTCTCGACATACCCCTCAGGGACTCAGCACCATTCCAAAACTGGTTCTGAAACCAGAAGGCAAAGAGGAACTGGCTGTCCTCATGTAATGGTATGGAAAAGAATGTCTGGCACACATTTGATTACAGTGAACCACTCAGCCCCACATGGAATTTGGAATAAAATCACATCTGAATTTGGTACCTCGGGACAACATGGAACAATGGAGTTTATTTTTCTCAGCTGGCATCTGCGGCAAGGCCCTACAGTGGATATGTTCCTTCCTGACTGGCAGAACACAGAGAGTCTGACTCCTGCCATATCTGTCGGAATCTATGGAGATCAGCTGCTGAGTACCCCAGGCCTCCTGCCTAAGCCCCACACTCTTCAACACCTACATATCCCTGCTCGTGTCCATCATTAGAAGCCACAGACTGAACATCATCTCCTATGCCGACTTCACCCAGCTGATCATTTCAGTGACTGAAAAACCTGCAACTGCCAAGAAGAACTTCCACAACGGGATGAAAACCGTCACCGACTGGATGAAGGAGAGCTGCCTCCAGCTCAACTCAGACAAGACCGAGATCCTTATCCTGGGATCTGCCACATCAATCTGGGACAACTCCTGGAGGCCTGCTACACTTGGCTCCTCTCCCACACTAACAAACCACGCATGCAACCTTGGCTTCATCCTGGATTCATCTCTCGCCATGACCTGCCAGGTCAACTCTGTCACATCCTCCTGTTTCCACACACTCTGATTTCTCCAGAAGATCTTCAAATGGATCCCAAACAACTGCTGCAAAATCCCACGGCCTGGTCACCAGCAGACTCGACTATGGCAACGCTCTCTACGCCAGCACTACCCAGAAGAATCTGAAGAAACGACAGCACATCCAGAACGCCTCAGCCAGACTCATCCTGGACATACTCCGCCAAAAACAGATCACCAGACACCTGAGAGACCTCCACTGACTCCCCATAGAGAAAAGGATAAACTTCAAACTCATAGTCCAAGCATACAAGGCTCTCCACGACCTAGGAACTACCTACTCAACCACTGCATCACCTTCTACTCCCCCGCCAGACCTCTCTGCTCCACTCAAAAGGCACTAGCCACCGTACCCTGCATACGGAAGACCTTAGCTGGAGGAAGATCCTTCACCTACCTTGCGGCAAAAAGCTGGAACACCTTGCCTCTTCACCGTAGACAGTCACCTTAATTCAGGAAGGACCTCAAGACCTGGCTCTTCGACTGAAGCACAGAGGACGACCCCCCATAGCGCCTTGAGACCCTTACGGGTGAGTATTGTGCTCTCCAAATTTCTGATTGATCGATTGATTGATCTCAGGTTTTGGACAATGCAGTACTTACTACTAGACTTCTGTAAACCCATAATGGTTGAGTTACATGGACTTCCCATTATCTCCCTCAAAATGCCTTGCTGTATCATGCATTCAATCTTGTTTCAGGGGTCAATTTGTAGTGTGGTGTCCTTGGGTACTCAACATTTGATTTCACCTTAATGCGGACGGGCTCAACTCCTTTGATGAGACCTATACCCTTTCCTGAAAAGGCCCAGACTTCCGGTTCCACCGTAACTCAAAGATCTGGTAGTAGCTCATCAGTAGTCATCAATGTAAACAGTGCAACATAAAGGGCATCGCTTGACACTTTAAAGGCAACATCCTCATCATGATTCTGTAGGTCAACACCTCTCGGTGTGCAGTATATGGTACAGTTAAGTTGAGCGGGTACCACCAGTATCCATCAAGATAGATACGGGGTGGCCATTGTTCTGCTTTCCTTCTCTTATCTTATGACCAAGCTTACAAAACCTCTCTGGAATGCACTTCTCAGTTTAAAGAAGACATTTATTGGCATTATTACTTCACCGCGAGGTTCTTGAAAGACGAAATTAGTAGATTGCAAGCACACGTTCAAAAGTAGTCGCAGCAATGAAAGCAAAATATATCAAAGTACTTCTCTGTTCCAATGCACACAGCAAATACATGTGATTATATTATAGCATAACATCAAAGCAAAGCATAAAAGTCAAAATTGCATCACAGTAGGGCCTATCACTCTGCTTCATCTTTCTGGGGCCTGCAAGTTGATGACTCAGGTTCAACTGCAAGAAAGAGATTTTCTACCCAAACGGGGACAGGAAACTGACGTCCGTTCCTGTCTGAAGTCAAGATATTTCTCTCTCGCTGTTGTCCAGGGCCATTGTTAAAAGCAAACTCAGTGTGAGAACTGAATTAACCTGGAGAGTGGCCAATTCTCCAAACTTCACTCGTTCTCAGACTGGATTGAGAGATAAACACAAAATCTACACGCTATTATCAGCTAGGAATAACACAGCTCATCTGCAATGTCTAACTCCACATTAAAGCCAATAGGCAGCTAACCTAAATACCAAATGTAATGTATAATGCCATGTTAAAGCCAATAGGCAGCTGACCTACATACCAAATGTAATGTCTAATGACATGTTAAAGCCAATAGGCAGCTGACCTACATACCAAATGTAATGTCTAATGCCATGTTAAAGCCAATAGGCAGCTAAGCGCAATACCAAATGTAAGGTCTGATGCCACATTAAAGCCAATAGGCAGCTAAACTGAATACAACATGTAATGTGCTGCTGGTGAACATTGAGCAACTAATATGCGCAGTGGTGAAACACAAAGTAATTGGTCAAACACAATTGATAGCATCACAGCCATTCACCTTAAAATCTATGAATGGACCACTCTGGTCTACCTCTAAGACTACCCCAAAAATGCAATTTTCCTCCTTTCTCAGGCACAGTCAAAAGGACTGGTCAGAACTATAGTCCTCAAATAGGGAACTCTTGGAACGCACCCTGATTTTGGGAAGAAATTTGGTTCAGATTCTGGACTTGATTTTAATTTAGTCGAGGGCCATTTATAATCGGCTGTGGCATTAAGGCTCAAGGAACCTGCATCATCGGGGCTTGACGCGCATTAAAATTCTCTGCTCTTGGTCTATGTACACTCTGCGACTGTACAGGACTATTAACTTGGGTTTCTGTAAAACCTGAATTTTGAGGATTAAGATGACATTCCCGCTTCCAGTGCCCCAATTTATTTAAATAATGACAAAGATTCATCTTTTTCAAAGTTGTCAAATCAATTCCAGTAGTTGGAGCAATCGAAACACCACATCCTCTACCTTACTACGGAAACCCATTACCACCTTGCATCGTCAGCATTGACTCTTGGCACACTCCTTTCACAGAACCAACATTCCATACAAAAGGCTGACTCTGTCCTCCTCCTCTCTGTGCAGCTTTCATCTGCACCATCATCTATGCGTCCTTATGTCTCTTCTGCTTCGTCTCCAATTCATCATTGCAATACTTCACATATCTCAAGATTTCATCAATTGATTTATTCTGCCAACAAATCAAATGCTGCTAAATCATCAAACTAATCTTAGTCTTGTCACAAATGTAGACACAAAATTTCCCACGTCCTTCACTTCAAGGGTCTCCATTTAACTGTGCTACTTAAACACTTGCAGCAATCCCTCATAAACTGATTTTTTAGGCTCGTGGGTTGTCCTGCCAATCTTAACCCAATCAATATCTTTAGCTGGTACCTTCCCCTTCGGAAAAGTCATCACGTGCTGAATTTTTTAATCACTATTGGTGATGGAGCATTTGTCACTGGATTTTTCTGTGGCTCCTTCTCTGGCCACTCTATAGCCTCTTTGCACTCTGCCCTCAAATTACTTGGTATCACAATGTCAAAAGGGTATTGAAGTCTACTCATAGGACCTGCGAGATCTGCGCAAACCGTTCAACCTGCATGTACCACTCTACTGGCTTCTCTCTCAATTTGGGGAAATCATTTGTGAATGACACAAGATCACTCCTGCTCCAAGGTACATGGACAAAACCTCCACCAGGCACTTCCCTTAATCGATAAGTTGACACATTTGCTTCCTCCAAGAGGATGGAGGTGGTTCTCCCTTTCTCTTCCTATTATCTCTCTTCTTCTCCCATCTGCTTTTCCACTTATCTAGTTCCGTCCACTTTCGAATGCTGAGATCCAGTTCCTTAATCTGCGGTTTCATTCCTGGGATTCTTATTCTACAAATGCCATTATCACCAAAACACATGTGGTAGCTTATTTGCAATGATTTTGTCCTATTCTAGACTACATCATATTTGTGAGCCAATTCAGACAATTTATCATGTGCTTGTCCTGCATCCTTTGTAACATCCTTCCACATAAACACACGTTCATTCTCTTGGTAGGTGTCTAGTCAGGAAAGATCAAGATTTCCTGATATCATTTAATCTAGCTGTAACTTTAGTTTGACCACATCCACTGCATTTTCTCTCATTGGGGCCTGGTTGATCCTGAGCTTGCACCTTCTATTGGATTCCCGTCTAAACTTTTAAGCCAGTGATCATATTCTCTAGCACTAAGACCAACTGGCACTACAGGGACGTTAGACACTATCCCTTCTCTTGTTTCTGGTCCAGGGAAGACTCAGCCTGGGAGTTCGGGCTGGGCTGTTCCCATGGAGAGGAGGGTCAAGACTGATTTGCATATGGCTGGGTCCAAACTGGGGTGGCATAGTGGGCAATAAATGATGGCTCAGGATGCAACTCCAAGCAATTGCCAGTGGCTGGGAATAATTCAAGCATCGCATCCATCAACTTGTTGTTTTTGCGTTTGCCATCCTAAGTGCGCCGGGTATGCCCAAACATAAGTCACTGGGCTTACTGTCCCACTGGATTCAAGCTAGCCTGGCTGATGAGGGGGTGATACCATGAAACCAGTCCCAGGATGATTGTTTCTGGTCCAGGGAGGACCTGGCCTGGCAGTTTGGGCTGGAATGTTCCCATTGGGAGTAGGGTCAAGAGTGATTTGAATATGGCTGGATCCAAACTGTGGTGGCATGGTGGGCAAAAAAATGATGGACTGGGATGTAGCCCTGAGTGATTGCCAGTGGCTGAGATTAATTCAGGCATTCCATCCATCAACTTGTTATTTGTGCATTTGCTGCAGTAAGTGTGCCAGTATACTAAGATATGGGTCCCGGATTCACCGTGCCACTGGATTTAAGCTAGCCTGGCTGATGAGGGGTGATACCCTGAAACCGGTTCCAGGATGCTTGTTTCCCATCCAGGGAGGACCTGTCCTGGAAGTTCGGGTTAAACTGTTTCCATGGGGAGCAAGGTCAAGACTGATTTGCATATGGCTGGGTCCAAACTGGGGTGGCTTGGTGAGCAAAAGAACGATAGATTAAACCCAGATCTGTGACTGGGGGTGAGTGTTCCAAAAGTTTCAGCACTCCATCCATCATCCTTTTGTTTTGCTAAAGTTGCCCTAAGTGGGAAGGGTATGCCCAGACGTGGGTCCCTTGCTCATTGTGCCACTGGATTCAAGCTAGACTGGCTGATGAAGGGTGATACCATAAAACCGGTCCCGGGATGCTTGTTTCTGGTCCAGCAAGGTCCTGGCTTGGCTGTACGGGCTGGACAGTTCCCATGGGGAGCAGGGTCAAGAGTGATTTGCATATAGCTGGGTCCAAATTGTGGTGGAATGGTGAGCAAAAAAACAATATTTTGGGATGTAGCCCTGAGTGATTGCCAGTGGCTGTGATTAATTCATGCATTCCATCCATCAACTTGTTGTTTTTGCATTTGCTGCCGTAAGTGCACCAGTATGCCCAGACGTGGGTCCCGGGCTCACTGTGCCACTGGATTCAAGTTAGCCTGACTGATAAGGGATGATACCCTAAAACCGGTTCCAGGATGCTTGTTTCCCGTCCAGGGAGGACCTGGCCTAGAAGTTCAGGCTGGACTGTTCCCATTGGGAGAAGGGTCAAGACTGCTTTGCATATGCCTGGGTCCAAACTGGGGTGGCATGGTGGGCAAAAAAATGAACAATGGGTAGCAGCCCGACCGATCGTCAGTGGCTGTGATTAATTCATGCATTCCATCCATCAACTTGTTGTTTCTGCACTTGCCACCCTAAGTGTGCCGGGTATTCCCAGACGTGGGTCCCAGGCTCACTGTGCCACTGGGTTCAAGCTAGCCTAGCTGGTGAGGGGTGATACCCAGAAACCAGTCCCCGGGTGCCTGTTTCCAGTCCAGGGAGAACGTGGTCTGGTAGTTCAGGCTGGACTGTTCCCATGGGGAGCAGGGTCAAGAATGATTTGCATATGGCTGAGTCCAAACTGGGATGGCAAGTTAGGCAAAAAAAAGGTGTATCGGGATGCGGCACAAGTGATTGCCAATGGCTGAGATTCATTCAAGCATTCCATCCATCAACTTGTTGTTTTTGCCTATCTCAATCGTGCCCTCAACATTGTCTCACAGCAAGCACCACCAAAGTTAGCAGGCAATTAAAACACAGTGTCTTCTACACCAATAACTTATTACTATTCCAAGATCTTAGGCTTTGTTGAGCCCAATAACAACTTCAACTTCTCAGCATCAAGCACCACACTCGCAGAGTAACTTAAAATGTTAGCGCATCATACCATATAACCTCTGCAAACAGCATGCTAGACATAAACAATTACAACATGCAACCCTATCAATACTCACTCCTCCGCCGTTACATCTTTCTCTTGAACCACTGTACCTTCATCAATCCTCTGACTCTAACCATGGCCTTTGGGAACTTGGACTGGGTTTGGGGCAAATCTGGAATGGGACACTCTACCTCCCTGCTCCAGTAACTAACCGTCCGATAAGCTACCATCTGCGAAAGCACGCATGGAAGCGGATGGTAGCCTCCTTCTGATGCACCTTGAAGTGGACTGGAAGGTAAAGAAGTTAGCAACCGATTTACAATTTCAATTCATGAAACCCATTTGGCCAAAAAATGAGGACCGTGAATCAATACTGAAGGTTAAGTAGGTTTATTAGAAATTACTAATCACTCCAACAAATGTACAGGTTAGAATCAAATTGTAAAGGTACAGAATGAGAACTGGCAAGCAGAAATGCCAGTATAAATGTAATCTCAATAGCATAAGGCATTCAGAAATTAAAGTTACAGTAATACAGATACTAAGAACCAGAAGTTGACATTCCTTAAAGCAATTTGGATTGCTCCTTCAAAGCATGAATGGATTTAAAGTCATCTAGCTCAGCTTCTAACTAAAATGGGAAATTCAGGCCAAAAGTCTCTAGGGGGTTCAGAATGAAGCAAGACAGGCGTCAGCATTATAAACATTGCAGTAGAAGTCTTAAAAAGAAAAGAACAAGTGTTACCATGAAACTATGCACTGAAAGGGCAATGGAAAGTGAGAAGACTTTACCTCTCAAAATCTAAAGGAATATTAAGTCTAACAATTAAAGTTCCAGGAGCATCCATATCTCCAAACATGTCACCAGAAGCCCAATTATTTTTCTTTCTCACGGGGCACTCTTGTAACATCGGACAAATCTACCATACCACAGAGCTCCATCGACCAGGTTAACCTTGAATGTCTTAACTGGAGCTATACAATGAATAGGAGGCTTCTTTTTCTCATTAAATCATCCAGTTTGTGCCAATATTTCTCTTCTCATACCTCTATATCTCTAATACACAATACACATTTCTCTAGCTAAGAAACCATGAGTGTGCACCTTCAAATGAAAAACATGCAGAGCACGGAAAAATACATCTGATGTTAAAAGAAGGGCCTAGTTAGGCCAACTTAATAAATCATTGTCAGTGGACACGCAAATATACAATTACAGATGCAAACGTCTTGTCACAACAAATGCAAAACGTGAATAAATGAATTCATGATTACATATGCAATGTGCTTTTTCAATCGATGCAACATTTCAAAATGCAAGTACAAATGTGAATGAGAACTACAAATCCTAATGTTAAGGCTAAACATTAGAACACACCTATGCATATACATATACACTCTAACTTCTACAGGGAATACACCTTTAATAATATGTTTTGATGCTTTACTCTACATTAATAATGTTAAGGCACACAAAATATATGATGACACTTACATGTGCCTATTACTTCGGTAACGTGTAGGGGGTGCAGCCACAATTATGCTGCTCCAGAAATACAGATCATAATAAAAGCTTTCTCAGTAATGCCATGCAGGACTTTGTAAGATTATCAATGTAAGTTCAACATCCTTGAAAGTGGCATGTTTAAAATAGCAGAAGCAAGTAATCGATGTCTTCCTTACAAGTGCCCAAAGGTTTGATTTAGAGTATGCTGGGTGGCCCCTGAATCCACCAGCTTAATTTAGTCTATGGCCTCCACTTCCTTGATGAAGCACTGCCCACCACATTTAGAGATCCACGCCAGACATGATTTTGCTCCCTGCAGTGAACCACAGCTACCATGTTCCTATTGAAGGCACAGATGCTTTGGGGAGTGGGCACATTGTTTGTTGCTGAAACAGATTTCACTTTGACCAGCCACTCTACGGTTCTACCCGAGACGCCCCGAGAATACGTCCTCTGCATAGTCGAGAGAGTGAGAAGAATTTTGCGTGTCTTTAAATTTTCCTCTTTAGGAGCACACCCATTATGGAATCTAATGTCTTTGTGTGCTATAGAGGGCTAGCTTTTGCTTCAAGGTGTTTGGTATTTTAATGTAGCTAAACACTCTTAGCAGGCCACTTCTGACACATTAGTGTGCTGCAGAATGCTTACATCGAAACAAAATGGATCCTTTCAATTACTACACTGCCGAAGGAATGGGGTGCTTATGCGTGTCTAGTTAAGTAAATACGGTGAACTTGTGATCATATATCTTCGAAATACTATATTGCTACTCTCTGCATACTGCTGACTTAAGTGTAAGGGGTAAATTACTTAATGACATGATTATCTCTCACTGTCTTGCCATCACTCTCTGGCGTCTGTGTGCGTGCATAGCATTTATTTTCACCCACATTACATGCATTTTATACGTATATCCACCAGCACATAAGGAAATAGAACAATGTTTTCACTGCAAATCAAATGCTAGAGTTGCATTGCGACAGTTTTAGCTCATGAAATGATTTACCTATTACAGCAGTGGCAGCTACCGTCAATCAAGGGTGGTGGGACGGTGAGGTGTCAGTGGGGGTATAAAAATAAATAAAATGTAACTGCTCCTGCTGCCCTGTCCCGCTACTGCTTCCGGTCCCACTGCTGGCCGCTTCCTCTCTTCCCGGTAGTCACTACAGGCTCCCAATCCAGAGGCTGCACTCATGCTAAAGCAAGTATGAGAGCAGCACTGGGATTCGCCTAAGTGGGCTGGTTTGACACTTGCTCAGGTACAGGGAATCTGTGCCATTTCCCCAACCCGGCTTTGTGACACAGTCAGGTTGGAGAAATGGAAATGCGCATGTCAGTTTGGCCGGACTAAGTTGGCTGGCCAAACTGACATGCGCACTTTACAGTGCCCACCACTCCTCCTCCATATGGCCCGGCCCTCCCTACATTCCAAGCTGTGAGAGAGACAGTGACAAAACGATAATACCATTGTTTTAGTATCATTTAATTTGTCACTGCCTGCCTGACTGAGCAGGGTGGAGACACTCCTCAGCTATTACGGAGGAGCCGCCCCTGTATTACAGTGTATCTGCAGGCATCTATATGCTTTATATCGATCTGCGCCAAACATTTTAGAAATTAAAACCAAGCCCCTAAATCTTTGCAGTGCCAGTAATTCTTCTACGTAAGTGGGGCAGCATTCCATTCTAAATATTCTGCAGGAAAAGTGAAGAAATACACCTGGGCACATGGTCTAAAAAATGTTAAGGTAGCTGTATAGATGGTATTCTGCCACAATATTGTGGAAAAATACTGCGATACAGGAATATTGGGTAAAAAATAATGTCAACTTAAAAAATTGTGGGACAGAATATAGAAGGTACAATATAGGGGTGTGCAATATTAACATAATTTGCTTCTGCGTAAGTATGCAAAATTGTGACAAAATTACATGAAATTACTCGTTATTATGGAAAATGTAAATCCATTATTTCGCAGTATATTTTAGCATGAAATGAAATGAATTGAAATGCACCCTTCCATCTATTTTTTGTGCAAGGACATATTTAACAAAAGCATTGCAAACAACAAACACTTGTGTTTTGTTTGCAGTAAATTTTTACTGTGAATGGCGCGTTTCGTGGTACATTATTACAACAAATGATGCATACTTATGTGAAGTGACATAATGGTGGAATTTTGGGAATTTAGTGTAACAAGGATAAAATAAAATAAAGGTTTTTTAGGTCTAAAAGATAATATTGTTTTTTAAATAAATTATTGTAATGCAAGGGTTTCCCTACTTTTGCTTAAGTTGGAGTGGGAATAGTAAATTTGACCCTCCAAAGTCCAATGCTTTTCCTACTGTGTTGCTCATACTCGAGTGATGTAGTAAATTCTAACTCCTCAAAAGTCCAATACATTCCTTTCTGTGTTGTTCATATTGAAGTGGGAATAGTAAATGCAACACCTCTAAAATCCAACACGTTCCCTCCTGCTGTTCAGAAGGGAGTGGGAACAATAAATCTAACCCCTCCGAAGCGCAACGCTTTCCTGACTTTTAGCTTACATTGGAGTGGAAGAGAAAATGTGCCCCCTCCAAAGTCCAATACTTTCTCTACTGTTTCTAAGATTGGAATGGGAATAGTAACTATAACCCACCCAAAGTCCATCATTTTACCCGCTTTTTCCTATGTTGGGCTGGAGATAGTAAATTTCACCCCTCCAGAGTCCAATACTTTTCCTACTTTTTGACTTTGAGGTGGAAATAGTACATGTAACTCCTCTGAGATGCAACACTTTCCCTACTTTTGCTTACGCTGAAGTTAGAATAGTAAATCTGACTTCTTCAAAGTCCAACACTTTCCCTACTGTTGTTTAGTTAGTATTCTGCTGGAGACTCGCTGCCCCAGGTGCCCCGTGTCAGGAGAGGAGGGGCCGGAGCCTGAAACCAGCGATCAAAGTGATTTCCAGCATCCCGCTGCGCAGGACGCGCAAGGGCAGTGCCCGGGCCAAGAGTAGGCCTATCCGTGCCCGTCTGAGACCGTGTGAGGCCGGGCTGGGCCACCCCCCTTCAATTCGAGGTAGGAACTTATTGAGACCTTTGTTTGGCTTCTATATCCCTGCTAGTCCCAGCGCCCATAATGTCAAAGCACAAGGCGAAAGGAAGCCCAAAAATGGTCCCAGCACAACCTAAATTGCCGAGGCTCCACAAACCATCACGGGTTCTCAATAATTGTGTATCCAATGAGATTGACAACTTGATTGAAGAGGTTGAATACATAATCAAACAAAAGGAAAAGAAGTTCCCACAGAAAAGGCCTAAATCTGGTTCCCTTGCCTCCTTTTTTTCTGCAAGTCACCCAGCCAAGGGGAATCTTACCCCAAAGGATGATTCTTCGCTCATGTCTGGATCTCAGCCTGATGGACCAGTCGCAAAATCAACAGAGCAAACTGTAGTACAATTAGATCCAGTCGACCATATGTCAGATACCACGATTGTTCACAACATCCCATGTTCCAATCGTTTTCTCCCATTGGTCTCACAACCCCAAACAAGCGACTCTGGGGGCTCGCTTTTAAATTCACACCCCTTAGACCTCTTACCCCCTGTGGCTCCTTCTCAAAATGAGTTGAATCCTCTTATATTGGGTTTGCAAGAAGAGGTCATGGAACTAAAGCAAGCATCATCAGAAGTACTATCTATTTTGCGTGTTATCAGTCCGCTGGGGGCTACAGCTTCTGTACATAAAAAAGTTTAAATTTGAACACTACTATTTCTCCACTTTTGCATTTAGACTCTATTGTGAATGCAGGTGGTCCTAGTGTGTGTGTCCGGCCACCTTATAACCCAAGAGAAGCTCCAATCAAGCATTATAGGCATTGTGTTCTAGGGCCCTTCCTAGAGCTTTATCCAGGTCAGGATCGCATGCTAAAATGAAGTGGGACTCTATGGTAATACAATCATCTTGTACGCGCCCCAATACGACCAATTTTCTATACATGTGTAGGGTTCCTCCATTATCTCCGAACTTGGGTGAAGACGAGGCATCCCTGAAAAAACAAGGTTGTACTTTGGCTGAGATACACTAGACAATGTTGTTCCATCATCTATTCTGATATAATTTTGGTTAAATGTTTTACCAATCAGCCAGGTCAATGGGGCTTTATTAGGTTGAATCTAGCCAGCCCAAGTTTGGTAAAGGGGTTGTTATCCATGGAAGTCCGTCATTCTATCCAAAATGGTTCAAGTATCTGTCTCCAAAACACCCGCCTTGAGTCTGTGCCTATGCAGACTATATTGCCTCCATGTGCAAGTAATAACTCCCATAAGGTGGGATCTGACCTATTAGATAAACCCAAAATTCAAAGCGAAGAAATTACGGGAGGTTGTTCATCTGTTAATTCCCAATTTAGGAAATGGGACTCTTCGGAGCACTGGCTTGGCTTATCTGCATTAGATTCTCAAGAGTCATTATCAGATATTGACTGACTGCCATCTGGGACAACTCCAAAGGATAGAAGTTTATACCTTCGTAAATCCACTGCAAACGTTGCTAAAGGTTGGCTTACAGACCCTCTTCTGCATAGGATCTCAGGGCTGTCAGATAAAGATATTACATCTAAACCACAGCCTACCCAGACCCAAGTTGGGACAAGTCTTTTTGAGACCCTTCATGAGAGCCCCAGGGCCCACATGACTTTAACCTCAAATTTCTTAACATGGAATGTGGCAGGAATTAAAAATAAAATAGATGACGTTGATTGGGGATTGTATATAGACAAATTTAGTGTATGTTTGTTTCAAGAAACTTGGTCTACCACAAATATACATAGACAGGGGTTTGGTTCCTTTTGCAAGGAAGCCAGGCAGTCCCCTGCGGGTAGAGCAGCAGGAGGGCTTATTACATGGTTAAGAATATCAGAGGTGGGTAAAGAACTACATGTGGAGTCACCAGATACACTAGCTCTGTCCATTCAGACAAAGCAAGACTTACCCTTACTTTGTGTTAATGTATATAATAGAACTGGACATCAAAACCAACTGTCTAAAACTATCCAGATTCTGAATGCTTTTTTGTTAGAATATAGTGTGACTCATTGTATTATTATAGCTGGCGATTTTAATGTATTGTTGGAGCCGAATTCTGCTTTCTCAGAAGCTACTCAGATAGAGGATAGCGTATGGAACATTCCCCTATACATATCACAGCAAAAACAGTTAAAACGTGAAATCGTACACGCAACACGAAGCGGACAGTGTAAAACCCGTTCGCTGCTGTTTCTTTTGGGATCTATGATCTCAGGGAAGTTAGACGTTTCTGCTGTTGACTTATGGAGGATCGAAGCAGATTTTGAGGTGTTCGATTTGATATTTTTACTTTGTATCATTTCACAAGAGACTTGCAAAGAATCAAGTTTTAAGCCCTGAGGAAGTCGTCGCGAATATTGTTCGCTTGACGAAACACATGTTGGCATTGTTTTGAAGACGGTTACTACTCTGGCCAAGGGGAAACTACTGGCTGTGTTTTGAAAGCTGTTACTTTGGACATCGTGAATTCAAACAATTGGACTCAAATTGTTAATTTTTGTTTAATTGGCTTTTTTTTTCAACAAGAAGACTTCCGGACACTTACAACATGGACACTATTTATTTCATTTACACGTAGTGCCTTGGAATTTGTGAATAGTTTCTAGTTATCAATTGTCTATTACTTCTTTTCCATGCTCTCCAAATGAGGCATTGGATTTTCATGAGGACTTATTTGCAGCTGTAAGAATGCTATTCATTAGATCTAATGGTGGTAACAAATGTTTGGGCAAAGAATTGCACCTAGGATGGTATGGTAAGCCATGTAAAGATGCCAAGAGCAATCTCTTATGAGCAATTAAATTGAAAGATAGAACTGAGATATTGCAGTACGCATCTGCCATTAAAACTAGTAAACACCTATGGGAGGAAACATCGTGCCAGGAATTATTGCTGGCGGCCTGTAGTTTTTGTTTCTGGACCCTGGTTGCCAGAAATAGGCGTGGTGACACCTCAAGGCCTGACTGTCACATTTCTTCTGAGGTGTGGACTGCCCACTTTACAGAACTATACAGCTGTGAGTCTGCCATTTCTTGTGTCCTTGAGAACGACCCCACTGAGGAATTGCCACCTATATCTAGCCTCACCCCCTTTTCCCTTAAAGAAACTGAGATGGCTCTTAGGGCCCAAAAATCAGGTAACACTTCCCGATTGGATGGCATAACGGTGGACTTGTTTAAATCTGATCCTGCTTTTTGGGGTCCCTATGTTAATAGGGTGTCCAATGCTGTTTTAGCAAGCGGCAATTATCCAAAACCTTGGAAGGGAGCAATTATTGTCCCTATCCACAAAAAAGGTAAAAAGGGGGGTTCCGGGTAATTATAGCCCCATCAGTTTGTTGGACAATTTACAAAAAAATGTTTTTCATCCGGTATTGTGTAGATTAAAAAAGTGGATGGAAGATAATCAAGTATTGAGCCATTTACAGGCTGGTTTTGGCAGAAGATCAGTACGGTTGACCAGGCTTCCTGTTTCCTTACGATCAAATGGAAGGTAGTGGACGTGGAGGCCAGGAAACTGTTTGTTCCCTTTGTTGACCTCAGGTCTGCCTTCGATTTGGTCCCACGTAGGAAACTTTGGGAAGTTCTGGATAAAGTTGGAGTCCAGAGCCCTTTGTTAAACCTAATTAAGGAGTTGCATTCAGGGAGCTATGCCAGAATTAGGTGGGGGATGCAAGGAGAACTAACAGATGAGATTGCAGTATGTAGAGCAGTCAGGCAGGGATGTGTGTTTGCACCTACTTTATTTTTACTGTTTATTAATGTCTGTATCCCATACTTAATGGATTGTGACAGTGATGCACCCAAGGTAGAGGGACAAAGGGTGCCGTGCCTGCTCTTTGCTGATGATACCTTGCTATTATTGCAAACTGCTTCTGGATTAAATAAATTGCTTGAAAAGTTCTCATGCTTTTGCAAAGACCATGGTTTGAAAATAAACAGCGCCAAAACCAAATACATGGTGTTTGGTGATCTCAAACAAAAATCCAGAAAGAAGATTTACCTGGAAGAGAGGATTTAGAAAGAGTTTTTCACTTTGATTATTTGGGTATAAGGTTGGAGGACTCTTATAGATGGAAGGCACATTTATCCAAGTCCGCCATGAGTTTAAAACAGAAATCGTGATGTATTCTGAGATATGTTGCTAAATCTCCCAGCTTTGCAATTACTCCTCCAATAGAAATATACAAAGCTCAAGCTAGGGGAGGAGTGTTATATGGTGCCGATCTATGGGGTTAATGTAGTTTAAACGACCTGGCGAAAGTCGAAAAATCTTTTTTGAAAATGCTATTAAAAATTCCGGTAAGCTCTTCAACTTTGCCCATTCAGTTGGATTTAAACCTTTATCCTATTTCACACACTGCTGCCCTATGGCCACTGATGTACTGGATCAGGTTATGGTCCTCGGACATCCTTGGCCCATACAGAGTTGGACTTAGTACTCTGATGAGTGTGCAAGCCCTAATGAGGGTTAGGTGGTGCAGCTATGTGAAAGAAACTTTTTCTGATCTTAGACTGAGTAGTCTCTGGCAGGATCCTGTACACCTCCCAAAAAATGCTGTACAGCTTGTGAAAGATTCATATTGGTTGAGAGTACAAGTGGAAAAATTAGCAGAGGTTTCCTCGCCTAGTTTAACCAATAGTTCTTTATCTTTGAAATTCCACTATGATTTGAGCACTTTATGGACTTGATTGTAACTCCTTCGGCACGTGCACTTTATATTAGATTCAGGTTAGGAACATTACCACTTTGTTCGTTTACTTGTAAATGGTCTAATATTGGTGTATAGTGATTTATGTCCAATGGTTTGTGGAGTCATTGAACACATAGCCCATGTTTTATTCTGTTGTCCTGCGTATCATATACCACTCTATAGATCCATGGGCTTTGGGAGTGGGTCTGTAGCCTTTAGGATTCTTAAATCAAATCCCATGATAAAGTGGCATATCCATTGGCAAAGTTTATGGAGTCTATTTGGCCTATCAGAAGCAAATTTTTTAAGACATGAGTATGAAGAGATAAGAACGAGTCTTTATGTGCTGAGGATTGTAGTTATTTATCTTTCTCTGTTATTGCATTTGGTTATTCTCCTTTTAAAATATCATATGTATTTTTACTTAAGGGTTGCGAGCTTCTTGAATTGTTGTTTTATTGCTGTTATTTTTATCTATCTATTTTAACATTGTTCACTTTATTATTATGATGTATTTATGTGTTTTTATGTGCTTTGATGGTATTTTATTTTGCCGAATAAAGCTATTACTTACTTAACAGTTATTTATTTTTTCACATTTTTCATAAAAATTATAAATATAATTTCTTTTTAATTATGATGTATATTTTTGTTGGTATCTTAAAAATTTTTATTTTTGAATTTGATATATATTTTAGTTGTGTATACATGTTTGGGATTTTTAATTTTTTTATTCATACATTTTAATGTAATTCTTGTAAATTGTTTAACATTGTTTTAATTTTTACAATATGTGCATATTAATTTTATTTTACATTAATACGTTAAAATTTGTTTTATATTTGTTTTAATTGTATTATTATTTTAAACATGAATATTCTAAATAAAGGATATATAATGCCATTGATACATACCTGTCAATTTTTTTTTATATTGTGGTCCACAATTTTTTTTTCACTATTTCAGTAGTTTACATACAAAGTATGCATGTTTGCAATTTTTGGGATCTGATATTTTTGACTTGATAATAGTGCATCATGATCTTATTGTGCCTGATATTTTGTCATACAACCCTATAGACATGGTAAGGTTCGGTGGGATGTCAGTCTTCTACACGCAGGCACAGCTGGACTTCAGTAAGAAGCAGTACTACAGCTAGGGAAGGACAGCAGGCTTGTCCTGTTTGTCACACGCAAATTGTGTTACACGGAAACCTGGTTACATAACTGATTGACTTAACTACAAGGGATAGTGGAAGGGACAAAAAACACTTCTTGATCCCCAAGGAGAAAGGCAAATTGACTGTCTGCCCACCCTTTGCAGCCTCTGCTCTAAGGGCTTTTAGAAAAGGCAGGGAGTAAAAACGACACAACAGTTAGGCCATCATTACAAGCTCCCCACACTTCTGTGCAGGGAGACCAGAGGGCCTGAATATCCGATTTCAGCTGATATTCGCACAACTAAACATGGGGATAGTGGGTTATTTGCCCCAGATTGTGCAACAACATGTGGACCTGACAATACCATGTCTAATTCAGCATGTTTTTCCTCTTCTGGGGGAAATCACGGTCCCATGGCCTCACACCTTGGAAAACTAAGAGTTGGGAAATGTGTGTGGGGCTAATCAGATGACTGTGTCTCAGGACACCAGTAGGGCAGCACAGCTGATTGTAGAGTTGGGGGAGCACTTACTACTTCCCCAATGCTGCTCTTTGAACTCAGGCAGAGGCTGGGTGTATAAGCTGCACCCTGATCTGATAAGTTGTCTTGGACTTGTGACTCTGGGTTCAAATCCATTCTCACCCTAATCCACCTAGACTTGGTCCACAACCTTTGCAGGCCAATGATCCATCCCAATGTCAATTCTGGTCAGACTAATGGCAGTCCTCCTCAACAAGCACAAAGCCTAGCTCTGCATATTGTTGGGGACGTGTACATAGTTTTCTCCCTGGCTAAGACCTAGCCACAAATCTTTTCCCTGTGCACTCAAGGTCAGATGCAGAACATTCCCTGGTTGTCAGTAGTCCTTGTTGCCTTGTCCCCTAGCCTAACCATGGGCTTCATGGAAGCAGCTGCAAATCTTGTCAGAGCTCTAGCTCTCATAAGATCAGTGCAATCTTGGGTGTGGCTAATCATTTAATCCACTTCCAAACCTGCTAGACTTGCTTGTCTGCAGATGATCCTGATGAAAGTACTTGGTGTCCTCTCCCATCTCTATGGATCCACCTTAGACATCTTCTATTACATTGGATATCTGCTCCAACAATTTGTCTTCTACATCATTGTCCTAGGAAAAGTCACAGAACAAAGAGAACAATAAAGTACAGCACATGTGCCTGTGCATTAGAGGTCCGTGACTTTGGACCTCTAACGTGCATGATGAAATTCACTTACTATGAGGTTTTAAATAATCTAGTGCACTAGACTACAAATTTTCAGAACTCATTATAAAGCAAATGTCTGGCATGATGTAATGTAATTTTAGGTGAAAGCAAACTCTCATTGAATGCTTGGCACAGTGCATAAAATGTGTGTGTATTCAAGACAATATAGAAAATCATGGTTTATTTTGGAAAAGGATATAGGGGTAGAGTAGGTGGATAATACAAGAGTTAATGCCTTAATAACTATATTTGTAATTCCTAATACACTGCATCTTTTTCATGCTCTTCTGATGTTCTTTAGTTAGAAACAGGTATGACATTTTGGCTTATATCAATGTGTTTAAACTGCATGATTGTCGAATGATAGAATGAAGACATTTAATTGATTGTTTGTTACTATACAGTAATTCTGGAGAACTACAGATGAAGAAAGTATCTCAGTTAGATCACACCAAATGCCAAGAAACTGATTGTAAGCTCCAACACAGCTCCTGGCAAAGGCAGTATCAGTGTTTTTTTTTTCTCACAGTCCTATTCCCCTTCCGCATCTGCACATTCAGGTCACCATGTTCTTCTTGCATGAGATACAATTAGGTAGAGGACATTGAGTCCTAGAGCTTGCGTACCTAGTAATTTTGGACCAAGAGAAATTGGGAAAGTTGGAAAGGCTCAGCCAGGTATTCGCTCTGGGGATACACTTCAAGCCACTCATAATGAAGACACAAAAGATGATGGGAGGTTGCTTTCTCTAAGTCTAACCACTGGCAATTCAAAACCATTTTTATTTTGTCCACCGTGGCACTTCAGATTCGGTCCAATGATATGCAAATCAGTCTTGACGCTGCTCCAATACGAACAGTTCAGCCCCAACTAGCAAGCTGGGTCCTCTCTGAACCAGTACACAAGCAACCCAAGACTGGCTTTGTCTTGATTGAGGCTCCTCATTCGGGTGTAGCTTGATTCCAGTGCCGAAGTCAGCAAGGGTCCAATATCTGGGCATACCCTTGGCCACTTAGGATGGTACATCAAACACACAATAGATGATTATGGGAGGATGCTTGCAATAAGTTTAACTACTGGCAATCACTCTGGGTCGCTTTCCAATCTATTGTTCTTTTGCCCACATTCCACTTCGGTTTAGTTCCAAAGCTATCCAAATCAGTCTTGGCCCCGCTCCAATAAGAACCAGAACACAAGCAACCCAAGACCTGCATGCCCACACATGGGGCCTTTGTTCACTGTACCACTGTATCTAAGTTACGCCTGAATGTAGAGCCCCAATCAGGGAAAAGCTTTGGTTGCTTGTGTTATGGTTTTGGATGGACATGGCTTGGCAGTGTGAGCTATACTGTTACAATTAGAGGAGGGTCAAGACTGATTTCTATATGGCTTGGTCCAACTGAGGTGGCATGGTGGGAAAAGGAATAATGGGTGTGAATGCTACACTGAGTGATGGCCAGTGGTTAGACTTATTGCAAGCATCCTCCTATACCTTTTGTGTGTTTGATGCACCGCCTTTAAGTGCCCAAGGGTATGCGTTGACATGACTCCCTTGCCCACTGGGGCACTGGATCCAAGCTACACTCGACTGAAGAACCCCAGTCAGGGTGAAACCGATCTTGGATTGCTAGTGTTCCAGTTCATGGAGGACCTGGCCTGGGAGTTCGAGGTGGACTGTTCCTGTTGGAGCAGGGTTAACACTGATTTGCATATGGCTAGGTCCAAACTGAGGTGTCATGGTGGGCTAAAGGACAGTGGGATGGAATGCTACCATGAGTGATGGCTACTGGTTAGACTCATTACAAACATCCTCCCATGACGTTTTGTGTGTTTGGTGCACTCATAACGAAGGTCAAAGAGGTCTCTCTGAGGACCATCCACACTCTATTCCCGCCTCTACGTTTCTGGCCCTGAAAACAGGGGCATCAATTACAGTGTCTGGGAGGAAAGAGCAGGGAAGAGGTAGCAGCTACTCCCCCTGGTGAGCCATAATTTACCTCCTTCAGCAGAAATTGATTTGTGAGGCATGATGTCATCATTCATGCCTTATAAAACAGGGAAGTTTATTTTAAGCACAGGCAAACCTTAGTTACTCTTACAAATAATTCCTAGAATCAGATGTGTGCCTCCTTCAGCCTCGCTCACAATCTGAAAGAAAAGTGCACTTGTGTAGGAAAGGGCCATCTTTCTTGGCATGTTACCCCCAATTTTACATGTATGTCAGTATGTTTTTGCCTGTCTCACTGGGATTCTGCTAGCCAGGACCCCAGTGCTCATAGTTTGTGGTCTAAATGTGTATGCCTGTGTAGTGCCTAACTGTGTCACTGAGGCTCTGCTAATCAGAACCTTGGTGCTCATGCTCTTTCTGCCTTTAAATTTGTCATCATAGGCTAGTGACTACATTTACCAATTCTAATTGGCATACTGGACCCCCCTTATAAGTCTTTAGTATATGGTACCTAGGTACCCAGGGTATTGGGGTTCCAGGAGATCCATACGGGCTGCAGCATTTCTTTTGCCACCTATAGGGAGGTCAGACAAACCCTTACACAAGACTGCCATTGCAGCCTGTGTGAAATAACGCACACGTTATTTCACAGCCATTTTCATTTGCACTTAAGTAACTTATACGTCACCTATATGTCTAACCTTCACTTGCTGAAGGTTAGGTGCAAAGTTACTAAGTGTGAGGGCACCCTTGAACTAGCAAATGTGCCCCCACATAATTCAGGGCCATTTCCCCAGACTTTGGGGGTCATTCTGACCCTGACGGGGTTATCACAACTTTAGTGTGTTTTGGGGGAAATAGTAGTACTTTACTCCTGCTTTCCTGGGTCCTGGGGTGGGGTCTCCTTTACACCATTGGTGTTTTCTTACACTCCCAGCTACCCTCTACACACTACACTTGCCTAGGTGTGCCTTCGTGGTTGGCATTCCACTTACTTAGTATATGGTTTGTGTTGCCCCTAGGCCTATTGCATCCTATTGTGTTTTACAGTGTTTGCAGTACTTTCTGACTGTTTTACTTAACTGATTTGGTTATTTGTGTATATTTTGTGTATATTACTTACCTCCTAACGGAGTATATCCACTGAGATATTTTTGGCACATTATCACTAAAATAAAGTACTTTTATTATTAGAACTATCAGTATTGTCTTTCTTATGATATAGTACCTATATGATATAAGTGGTATTGCATGAGCTTTGCATGTCTCCTAGTTCAGCCTTGGCTGCTCTGCTATAGCTACCCCTATCAGACTAAGCTGCTAGAACACTACTACACTCTACTAATAAGGGATAACTGGACCTGGTATAAGGTGTAAGTACCATTGGTACCCACTACAAGCCAGGCCAGCGTCCTACAACTTGGGCTTTGAGAAAGGCTTCTTATACCTGCTTCCCCTCCAAGATTCACACTCTGAGGCTTTTGCTACCCCACATTTTGCTGATTAAGAAAAGTGCATACACTCAGACAAAGTGAGATTCTGGTAGAAAGAAGGCACTAAACATACAGAGGAAGGTAGTAGGCACACAGGGGGCCCCACAAGCAGAGATGGACAACTTGATGGAGAGGGACAACAGCATTACATGGACAGGAACTCTATGACATGGAAGAAGACTTGGGGACATCAAGAGGGTGTCTCTTTGAAAAGGCCAGTGAAGTGAAGGAGAAACTCAGGGCAAATAGGAAAAGTCTAGAAAGAGAGGGGGATTCTATGAACACACAATTTGATACTTTGGGCAGAGAAGGTCAAACCTCATGTCACAGAGAGAGACAAAAAAAAACACCCAGCATTCTTACGGATTATGATGGAGAACAAGCTTCTGGTACATTGAGAAGGGAGACTTGTGAGGTGGAACTGAAAGAGGAAACCACTAGACATAATGAGGTGGGATATATCCTTGGCTCTGAGAGGAATCCTTAGGGAGGGCTAGGGAAAGATGGCAAACCTTTGGGGCTGTAGGAGATCAGCCATTGGTATACACTGACCTTTTTCTGTCCAAGGAGGTCTGAGATATGACAATAGATACTTGTCTGTATGTGTCCAGTTGCTGTTGCCTGCTTCTCCTTTGCCAATCAGCTTTTGATTAATCCCTCTAGTGTCAGTGAGAAACACATCAAATGTGGAGTAATAGCAGAGTGACATTTTCCCTCTCAAGTTTAGGTTTATTATCATATTTGATCAAAATGATCATGCTGTTATTTACACAACAAATTATACAAAATATAGCAGAATAAAATGGCAATCCATCCACTAAGGGTGTTTAGCCCTTACTGGCACAATCTATAAAACTTTTGTCGAAACCCCACCATTCGGGTGGAGCACTGAGCAGGCAGGGGCCACTGGGCCTCAACCATTGGGCTGGAGGTTGTTTGCTGTGATGTTCTAGAGACTGTCTTTCCATAGCTTTGCAAACTGGCTCAAGTACAATCCGTTCTGCACTTGAATCTCATGGTCGCAAGGGCAAGCATTCACAAGCTTCTCAGGGAGGTATTGTGGGGTGCGCAAACTCAGAGCTGAATAATCAACCAACAAACCCATTAAAGTGAAGGTCAAGTTCAGTCCTCCACTCCATCTCTGCTGCCTTTCGCAGGCTCTCTTCCATGATTGTGGTCTGCCCCGGCTATTTAGAGATACTTCAGGAGTAGCATGAATAAGACACAGGTGCAGTTTCAGTCACTCCCAAATGCATGCGTGCTCTGTCTCAGATTTTGCAGTCTTACCCCTTCACTTTATACTTAAGTAATCAGAGATCATTTCAGGTCACCTGGTGCTCCACTGCGCTCCTCAGACTCGGAAGAGCAGAAACACATCAGCAATCATCAGTGGAGCATCTTTGGTTCTAGGTGGAGGACTGCAGCAGTGTGCCCTCTAAGGCTTACCTTCGTGTTTTAAAATATTAGCAGTCCCAACATGGCAGAGTCCCAACTGGACCATCTGTAGGTGCTGTCCCATAAGGGACTTGTGATCAGTGCTATTAGCCTACGTAGGAGTTGACTGGGCAGCGAGGATATGCCTCAGACTGGGCCTTTACCAATTCATTAGATGTAGTCCCATGTGGGCCTCTGGCACATTGGCAGATGCAGCCATGCATGGGTTGTTCATGAATACGGCTGATACAGCCCCACATGATCTGTTCAGCAGTTTGGTGGCTCCACACATGCCTTTCAGCAACACAGATCATGGCCCGACTGGACCTTTGACAATCACATCTTCATGGAATCTTGATTCCTCCCTGGAACAGAGATGAGAGATTGGTGGAAGGGACTCTGCGACACCAGGATTGTCCAAGATCACTGTCTACAATTCAGCCTCTTTTGGATGTCCCATAGCTACCTGGAACACGCTGGACAGTCTCTTCTTCATCAGAGTAGATAGGCTCCTTCCCTCTCACACCAGGTTGGCAGGGAAGCTTCCAAGTTCTTCAGGACATGTACACAGCTCCTCCAGCAAGAGATCCAGGCATCATGAGCTGTCCCCTCACCTCTGGGAGACTGTCTCTCAGGAAAACAGCCCAGTTTTTACAGTGTCCCTTTGAGTTTTATATGGTTTACTCCATTTCTTAGTTCTAGAGGACTTAAACAAATTGGTGCAGCTTGAATCCTACCTTTATACACAACTGGTAAACAGGAAATGTGAATCCAATATCTCAAACTCTAAAACTGATTTGGGTTGGTGCTTTTTTCAAGTTACCTTTCAAGGCTGTTCTCCAGATACAGCCTTTGTGTAGAGTGATACTGCTCACAGCTGTGCTGCCTCCTTCCCAGAGCACCAACCACAGAGACACAAACAGGTGTGGGGTTTCTCTCCTGGCTGTCACCAGGCCACCTGAAGGAAACATCAGGGAAAGACAAAAGGTCATGACTCAAGTAAATGTCATCGCCTTTCACAACATATCCTGCAGTCCCACCCTCACTCCCTCCATCCACAGAAAGCCAGTGTTCAGAAATACTAACCAGCAGCTCTTTGCTAACCAAAAGGACTCGTAGGATATCTCAAGTAGCCTAGTCTACACTACACTCACTTCAATATCTGGTTCTCCTTCCTCCAGCTACAGGAATGTGAGCAATGCCCTTCCCTAATTTATGGGCCCAGTTCTCACCCTTCAGCATGTGCAAGGTCAAGCAAGGGGCATACAAAATGAATTCCACTAGCCTCCATTATTCTGGCACACTCACTTACATTACGAATATAGCACATGGGCTACACACACCAACATGCTTAACACACATGCAGAATGTTATCAAAAAGCTCTAGGCAAGCAATGTCTTTGTCATTTCTCAAGCATAGTAAGTGACCAGGGAAGCCATTTTAAATACATGTGCTGACCATTGTTCACTACGGGTTTCCCAACTACATGATGGCTTCACTGAAAACAGGGATGTGTGGTATCAAAAATCTTGCATTGGTAAACCCACACTGATGCCAGTGTTGGATTTACCAATACATGAACACAGAGGGCACCTTAGAGATGCCCCTGAAAACCTACCAACTACTAGTGTGTTAATTGACTGGTCGTGACTAGTTCAACCACCTTAGCCATGTTTCTGACCCACCCCACCCCCCTCCCCCCAGGTGAGAGCCAACGCTATAGGGGTCCAGAGACAAAAGCCTGCACTGGGTAGGGCTTTGAAACCTCCTCCAATTCTAGGGTGGGAAGCGTCAAAGGCCTAGCTGCCTTTGCAATGCTACCCAGGTTTCTCCAAATGGCAGAGATGAGCAACCCCATGTCCTGACCCCACTTTTGGCAGCAAGACAGGTGGGGAAATTAGGCAGATTAGGAGATGTGCCCACTTGATGCCAGTCCCACCCCTAAGGTGGACAAGCTGAAGTGGACACCTCTTTTTAAATTCTCCCATTTTGGATCGAAAGGAATTAGGCCACTAGGGTCAGGGTTATGCCCACTTCCGGATGAATGTGGTTATAGAAAGTGTGAAGTCACCCTAAAGGTAGGTAACCCATTGGCTGCCACATGGCACTCCTTGGTGCACCCCTACATTGAGTATTTAGGTGGCACCCCAGAACCCCAGAATGCAGAACTTGACAACCTAAGAAGACAAGAACAAAGAAGAGACATACCCGCAGAAGAGGAGAAGAAGGAGCAGCTGATCTGGTTCCAACTCTGTTGGCCTTTCTGCACTCCTCGACTGACTCTGCACCAAAAGACACCTTGTCCTACAGCTGACCCTACAGAAACCTGGGAGGACTGCCTGCCTTCGAAAAAGACGCAAAGTCTTCCATGAGCAGCAGACCTGCTCTCCAACCAGCTGGGAGGAAAGGACTCTTTAGCTTTAGGAACCTCAATGACCCGACACCTGAAGACACCACTGCATCTGCAGTCACCGACCTGAATGGGAGTGGACCTCGAGTACCAGCAAAGTACCCCAATGATGCCGGAAACGTCAGACCACAAGACCCCCCCAACAGCGAGTACTCCTGGACAAGGAAACCCGATGCCAAAAGACACCCCTGCATCTGTCGCCCCTGGGCCTTGGAGAAGAATACCAATGGTGCACCTATGACCCGGAGCACCCCACACTCACAACTCACCTATTGGTTGTCCCCGACTGGTCCCCCAGTCAGAGCCTGCAGCCTAAATCTACAGAGACCAATCCCCATTGAAATACATTGGCCACCGGACGCGTAGTGCACCGCTGCATCTGGCTTCCCCAGTGCTGCCCGACGTGGCCTGTTGGTGTGGTCCTCACCCTTGCCCAGTACTTACCTTAATTCTACAGGATAAGTCCTGCGGGTAGTCAATAAGTGCTTGTTTGCTCAACGTGTTTTCCTTCCATAGCTTAATATTGGTTAATATAGGTTAATATTGAATAACTGTGAAATTGCACTGTGTCGATTTTTCCAACTAAAAAGAATTTCTGCTACAAAAGCTAGTTACCATATAGTGAAGTTCTCGGGTTTCAAATGTATATAAAAATAAGTTTTTGTTTTTTTTAATTGGTCTCCGATTTATTCATTGAGTGTTTGCCTCATTTATTGCCTCTGTGAGTACAACAGATGCTTAGCAGTAACCTCTGATAAGCCTAACTGCTTGCCACACTGCCACAAAATAGAGCATTAGTCCTATCTACTTTTGCCTCTGAAAACCAAGTGGGGATTCACTGGACTCTCTGCACAGTGTGCTTCTTTTTAGCGCACCATATAGAGATCCAGCTTCCTACAGGGTTGTAATACTTAGGAAATAGAATTTAAAAATCATAGAAATTCACTTAAAAAAACCAAAAGGTTACAGGGACGTTATAGTTAGGTTCTGAATTTACTCGCACAAAACTAGATAAATTCAGCAGTTATAGTTAGAGTTATTTCAAGTAACTATAACTCGTGGCGTAAGGTAACTATAACTGGCGCCCTTGCCATGCACTGCTAATTACCCTAGATATTACAGCACTCATGACAACTTTTATAACGTCACTAAAAATATCAATGAAACATTAGAAGTCAAATTATTGAAGGAAAAACTGTGCATGGAGGTGTGCCCACTTTGTGCCAGTCCCACCCCAAAGGTGGACAAGCTAAAGTGAACACCACTTTTGAAAATCTCCCATTTTGCTTTGGAAGGAATTAGGCCGTCAGGGTTATGCTCACTTCCGGATGAATGTGGTCATAGAAAGAGTGAAGTCACCCTAAAGATGGGCAACCCATTGGCTGCCACATGGCACTCCTTGGTGCACCCCTAAATTAAGTATTAAGGTGGCATGCCTGAACCCTTGGAGAAGACAAAAGGTGCACCTACGACCCGAGGGCCAGATATTACAGCACTCATAACAACTTTTATAATGTCACTAAAAATATCAGTGAAACATTATAAGTCCAAATATTGAAGGAAAAACTGAGCATGGCAGGGGCACAAGTTCTAGTTACCTTAGACTGCGGATTTGTTGTTATTTGAAATAACTCTATGGTTTTGTGCAAGTAATTTCAGAACCTAACTGTAATGCCCCTGTATCCTTTTGTTTAAGTATATATATATATATATATATATATATATATATATATATATATATATATATATATATATTTGATTCACTGATGCTGCCGAACTCACGGGCGGGTGCTCCTGTCTCATGAGGGTGAGCTCACGTCAACATGAGATGCCTTCAAAACAAAGCGGACCGCAACTCGCGAGGTACAGAGCATTCATTATTTAAAGAACAAAACAACAGACGCATTGCAGCTACGAGCCCTTGCCAATGTTGCCATTTTAGTGAAAGCCATGTCTTTCAAAGGAACCTCTTAAAGACGTGCGTATGACATCCATTTGTTTTGTAGGCATTGTGTGTGTGTGTATATATATATATATATATATATATATATATATATATATATATATATATATACACACATACAAACACACATATATGTATGTATGACGCTTTGACTGTGACCTTCAAACTAGGAAATGAGACAATTACGAAGTTCCACCATACTCTCAAAGAACAAACCATGCTTTTTTACATGAAAAAGAAGGAAAAATAAGTATTACATGTTTGCAATGTTGGTTCAGCTTTCTATTAGAAATAAAGGTTCACATTTCACAAAACAAAGTTACTACAAACATGAACCATGGTAATATACAGGTGTACATTAACTATGAACAATCTAAATGTGAAAAATACATTTTCAATAGTTTTTTTTGTTGCATGTTAATGTTGGTAGATGTGCAAAGCATTTGATTATGGAACACTCTTTGAGACAGATGTACAAAGCGTTTTGCATTGTGCAAACAGCGAATTTCGTTGTTTGCACGATGCAAAATGCGCATCGCGATGCTCATTCCCATTTTGCTAGTTGGTATTTGCGATTCGCACCGCGATACAGAATTGATTTGTGACCGCGAACGTGGTCGCAAAGCAATCCGTAGTTAACACCCATTTCAAATGGGTGCTAACGCATTCGCAAATAGGAAGGGGTCCCATGGGACCCCTTCCCCTTTGTGAATGGGTCTAAAAACATTTTTTCAGAGCAGTGGTAGACCACTGCCTGCTCTGAAAAAAAGAAACAAAAATGTTTCATTTTCTCGAGTGTATTGCAACTCGTTTTCCTTAAAGGCCACCATCCCTGTGAGTGCAGCGAATCGCAAGGGGGTCGCAAATTGCGACCCACCTCGTTATTTATTAATGAGGTGGGTCTTTGCGACCCCCTTGCGATTCGCAGATGGTGTCAGGGACACCATCCTGCATATGGGTTTGCGACACGCAAATTGCGAGTTGCTCAGACTCACAATTTGCGAGTCGCAAACCCATTTTTTGGTACATCTATCCCTCTATCAGTAGCCATTATTTAAACTCCACCTCGTTTCTGTTGAGGGCAGCGTTAGACATGCGGTCTAAAGCTCTCTTATTTTTCCGCGCAGTTGCAGTAGATTGCCAGGGTTTTGTAGGATCCCATTCTCCCCCAACCCTTACACCCCACAGCATCTGGATATGAGCTTTGTGGAAAAAAAATGGAAAAGGTCAGTTGCCCTGTTTATTTACAGGACCTTTTGATTAAAGGAGTTGAACCTGTTTTTCAGAATTGTAAAATTCTGCTGGAACAGGTACCTCAAGTAAACTGGGGTATGGATCAAAATTTGCACCAGTTTTTTAAAATGAAGATCTACCAGTCCAGGGTGAGGGGAGATGCAACATATTGGAAAAGAGCAGGGTTCAAAACCCTGAAAGGCCTGTATATTGACAGGGTGAATCGAACATTTTCGGACTTTAGAGAATCTTATGTTATACCTGAGGGTAAATTTATACTATACAAAAAGAAACATTAGTGATAAAAGACTTTTAGGAAATAGACATGACTTAACCTCCAGTTAACACATAACTTAATATATTATTTAATTCAGGAAATAAGGAAACACATATTTCCATACTATATCAAGCAGTAATGGGGCGGGCCTAAAGGTGACCTAGAAAGCCTTTGTAGGGTTTGGCCTCACAATGTAGGTAAGGATTTGGTGGGTGTGAGAAATTAGATCTCTAGTTTGCAGAGGTATGCACTTTGTCCAAGCAGGGAACTCAATCAAGGTAAGTCAGATACATACCCTAATTTAACCTGTGCTCACCCTCTGGTAGCTTGGCACAGGGCACTCGCGCTTAACTTAAGAGGCAATGTGTAAAGTATTTGTGCAACACATGAATTACAGTAACACAGTGAAAACACCTCGAAAAGAGTCACATAAAAATAGAGAATATTTATTCGAGTAAAACAAGACCAAAACTTCAAAATCCAATAAGTAGAACTCACAATATAATTTTTTAAAGAATAAACTGCAATACAGTGGTTAGAAATCAATAGCACTAAAATGTTACTTGAGTTCGCGCTAGGCCAGGGTAAATCCAAAGTTCAGACTGACCGCGATGGAAGACAAGCTAGCTACAGGACCCACGCAGGGCCCTCTGAAAAGTACCTTGAATGGCATGCAGCGTCAACATGGTGATGCAGAGCCAAAGCATTGGTTCCAATCTACGCAGTCCAACTGATGTGTTGTAGTTGAGCCACGCAGTTGTCGAAGTGGTGTCCTCGAAGTGCGGCGTCAGACCATCTGCAATGGTGTTGATGTGTTGTTGTTCAGCCACGCAGTGAAGGCAATGCAGAGTCCTTGACCTCAGCGGCAGCAGTGATGTGTCGGCATCAAGGGAGGATGTGGAGGTTTCAATTGGCGCAACTGCATCAATGCGTCAGGATTTGTAGAAAGAGAGCTGCAGAGTCCCCTTTCAATTCCCATGACTGGATTGACACCTCTTGGCAGTGACAGGACTCACAGTTGGTAGAGTTGAGCAGCTACAGCAGAGTTGGGGGAAGAATTTGATGGCACTGAGACCTCAGAACAGGAGGCAAGCCTGCAAGGCCTTAGAGTCATTTGGTTATTGTGAGGATGTAGAGAGTTATGTCCAGTCCTTCTCGGTCCCAGACAAGATGCAGCAGGCAGCAGGCAGCAGGCCAACACAGCAAAGCAGTTCAGCAGAGTGACAGTCCCTCCTGGCAGCACAGCAGTCATTCTTTATGACAAAATGTCTTCAGACTCAGAAGTGTTCTGATTTGTTGTTTTTATTGGGGGGGGGGTTGGGGTCCAGAACTTATGCTCAGTTGAGACTTTGAGATGGGCAAGACTTCAAAGAAAGGACTTTGGAGTGCACAAGGTCCTTGCTCTTCCTTTCCTTGCTCAAGACACTCTACAGGGGGTTCTGCAGCTCTTTGTGTGGGGACAGGCACAGCCCTATTTAGGTGTAAGTGTCAGATCCTCCCTCCCATCTAGCCCACAAAGGCCCATCAGCCTGATGATGGGCCATCAGGATGTAAATGTGACACAACAGCTCTCTTTGTGTATAACTGTATAGAGGGTGTGCACAAAGCCTAGCTGTCACGCTCCCCATATGTGTTTTCAGAGGCACAGAATGTTTTTTTTATTTTTATTTGTATTGTTTTTATTAACATTTTGCTGTTGTACACATTCAAATAAAGTTATGGCATTGACAGGTTCTTATCACATCAATGGACGTCATTGTTTGCTTCTCCTGGACATAATCCTGGGTCTAACATTTGTGTCATATTGTTACTATATCATTACCTCGCTTTTGTAAGTACCCGGTGATTTACTTCTGGGTGCAGACCTTCATGATCGCGTCTGTCATATACCATGTTATCATTCACTTCCCCACATAACAGTCTTTGTCAAACTCTGAACAACATAATAACATGATGGTGCACTTAGGGACGTGTAAAGTCTAGTTGCTGGGGAATGCCTCAGTGTATCCATACCAGAGAGGGGCCCGGTCCCTTGCTCAGTCTCCGTCGATTTGTCTATGTGTCAGGGGCCACTCCATTTGATACTTCACTACTCTCCCATCCCGCTCTGTTCATGATCCACGAAGACCTACATCTCATATCGGCATCCAGCTATCCCATCCCTCGCTTAGTGTTGGTCCTGTTCCCTTCCTCGCAGTTCATTGTGACTGACAATACGACTCCTTATCCCTGATATCTTCACTCCTTATCTTGTGTGTCAATCCGTCCCCTCCTCAGCGTCTCCACTGCCCCTCACTATACTTTCCCATTTCATTAATACTTCCTCCCATGCCGGGGCAATGGGTGTCTGGCATAGGCCCGTGCCTCTTCGCTCTTCAGGACTTGTAGTTCAGCCCTAGCCCATCTCGTCACGTCTTGTCTCCATTCGGTCAAGGAGGGGCACTTGGGTGACTTTCAACCCAGCGCGATTAATCTCCTGAATAGAACCAGGGTTAGGTCCAGGAAGCGTTCATTTACCTTCCCAATTGCTAATCCCGCTTTGAGGCCCAGTAGACACACAGTCGGTGTCGGAGTCACTTCCACTCTAAGCATATCTTTCAAGTCGATCATCACCACCCCCATCCCCTCTGACACTCGGGGCAGGGGCATACCATGTGATCAAAGTCAGCGTCCAATTCGTCACATTTGCGGCACACCTTAGGGACTCCTCCGTATGTAAGAGTCAAGCGATGTGGAGTGAGGTACGTTCTGTGTATATAATTGTATTGGATATATCTTAGGTGCATGTTCCTCGAGACCACCCGTGGGTATGCCAACACCTTCAGCCATTCCGTGTCCCAGAGATTCCTGCCCAGTGTCCTTTCCCATCGTTCCCTCTGAGTTTGTAGTGGGTTTAATATACCTTCCACTTGTGCTCTGTACAGTTTAGTTATTAAGTGAGTATCATCTCCCGATGTTAGCAGGAGGTGTAAGACCCTGTGTATGGCGGGCTCCACATTAACTGTGTCCCAATGCTCCTTTAAAATGTGTATCAGCCTCTTATATAAGAGGAACTGTCCACGTGGAACCCCGCTGCTATCCATCAGGTCAACGAGGGGCCTCAGCACCCCATTGCGGAAGAGTCCTCCAATTGTCTCCACCCCCACCTTCGTCCATGCTCCCAATCCACTGCCCGTCAAGCTCCCGTCCGCCGTATCTAACGTTAGTACCAATAATGGTAAGGCAAGGGAGTAAGCCAGGCCTACACCCACCCACTGCGAGCATCTCTTCCAGCAGGCTAAGGCCACTTTCTTCATTGCAATGTTTCCTGGGGTTCCACCCTCTGGTTTATCATTTGTGCTATAATCCCATCGCGACTCATCTCGCCGTTGGCAGTACATCTATCCAGGCGACCTCTTCCTGCAAACCACCTGGAGGCCCGCTGTAACTGGTACGCCAGGTAATAGAATTAAAAATCTGGGGCACCTAGTCCTCCCTCAAGGGTTGGCCTACAGAGAATCGAAAGCGCTGTGCGCCTCTGACCTCCATCCCATACAAGGTCCCTAAGCAATGTATTTAACTCCCGGAACCACAACGAGGGTTTCAGTACTGGAAGGTTAGAGAAATAATAAAGGAGGCAGGGGTAGCATAATAATTTTAGATAATTATATTCTGACCATTATCGATAGCTTCAGTGACCGCCAGAACCCAACAGAAGCCTGGAGGGAGGAGAACGCCCTACCTATGTTCCTTTCACGGAAGTCTTTTATGTGGTGGAATACCTGTATGCCCAGGTACTTAAAAGTATGCAGAGCCCATACTACATCCCCAGGGCACAAGGAGGAGGGGTTATATCCCACCGTCATTGGGAAGACGAATGTCTTGCCCCTATTGAGGCGTAGTCCCAAAAGACCCCCGGAATAGTCTAGAGTTTGCAGGGCCCACGGAAGTCCAGACTCCCCATCTCTGAGATAGATTAGGACATTGTCAGCATAGAGTAAAATTATGTGCTCAGTCTGTCCCCACTCCACTCCACTCCCCTGCCCGCTCCCTCTATCCGTAGCTGGGCCTCCAGAGGTTCAATGGCCAGGGCGAATAGTAACTGTGACAGCGGGCAACCTTGCCTGATACCCCTGTATATGGGGTAGGGCTCTGAAATCGTCTTACCCGTTCTCACTCTCGCTAATGGGGTTGCATATAATAGGTCCACCCATCTTACCCATCCTTCCCCCAGACCCATCTTGAGCATCACTACCCTCAAGTAGTCCCATCGAACCGAGTCAAAGGCTTTCTCGAAATCTATTGCAAGCAACATTCCGGATGGGGGTCTCTCCGCCCTTGGCATTTGTAAGATGGCAAAGAGGCATCTGAGATTCAGTGAGGTGCTACGGTTTGGGACAAACCCATTTTGGTCTGCGTGTACTAACGTGGGTATATATTGAAGCAAGCGATTGGCTAGGATCTTGCTAAGAATTTAGAAATCACTGTTCAGGATTGATAGCGGGCGAAAATCAGTGACAGATGCTTCACCCGATTTCAACTTGGGCAGAGGGACCACCAGGGCCTCCCTAAGCGAATCTGGTAGTAGGCCACGTTGTAATGCCTCCGCGTACAATTCCACCAACTGGGGCGCCAACAGCGCTGTGTACTTCTTGCAAAAGTCCATTGGGAGACCGCCTGTATCGGGCGTCTTCCCTGGGGCTAGCTGCGGTAATGGCTTCCCGTACCTCCTCCACCGTCACCGTCACCGCCCCCCCCAGCCCGTCCCTCCCCCTTGTGCGTCAGGGTAGTCAGTGGGAGCGGTCGTAAAAAACTATCTAGGCGGTCTGCCTCGAGATTGTCAGACTCCGATACATATCACGCACACTCACAATGGGTGACCCCTCCCCTCCCGACCTCACCAACCAGGCCAGCATCTTACCGGACCTACCCTCCTAGGCCTGCACCGATGCTAAGTATCTCTGCATGCAATGGCATCTAAGCTGTTCCTCTACCTGAGATTGAGACCTCCTCGCTTGCATATACTCCTCTTGTTCCGGTGTTCCATTGCTCCCTTTCTTTTCCCCCTCATGTATGGTTTTCTCTAGACTGATCTATTCCCGTTCCAGTGTGCATCTTATCCCGACCGTTTGTCCTTTACTGTAACCTCTTGTTGCTACTTTAAGTGTTTCCCATTCTATATATCTGGAGGACGCAGATCCCTTATTAATGTTAATGTGATCTGTCAGATATGAATGGAGCGCCTCTCTATATGCCTGCTCCTTCAGCGCAGCTGGAGATAATCTCCACAGCGGTATGGGGGGTCTGTCCTCAGTCACCCTCCAAGTGAGCAACAGGGGATTGTGATCGGATAATGTGCGCCCCAAGTATTCTGAATGGGTCATTCCCCGCGCTAGGGTGGCTGAGCACACCACCCTGTATATCCTAGTATGTACTCGGTGTAGTCCTGAGTAATATGAGTAGTCCTTGTCGTCAGGGTGCTGCTCGCGCCAGACATCAATCAAGCCCCAGGCGTGTACCCTTTCTCTGTTTTTTGGCTACTTTATGCGTTACTGCTCCTGGCAGCGGTGGGGTAGAGCGGTCTAGGTCTACGTCCAGTATGCTATTAAAGTCCCCCCCCAGTAACAACTCTCCATGTTGCTGGCGAGTAAGGTGGCTCGACAAACGCTGTAGGAAGGGGATCTGATCCTGATTAGGAGCGTAAATACTTCCTAGTACTATTGGAACACCATGAAGTTTCCCCTCCACTATCACGAACCTGCCCTCCTGATCTATGTCAGTAGATACTACTTTGAAGGGGACTCCCGCACAAACCCAGACCAACGCTCCTCTGGCGTAAGCGGAATACTTAGTGGCGAATACCTGCCCTCTCCATCTATGCCTCAGTTTCTCCACCTCACTTGCTGTCAAATGAGTCTCCTGTAGCATTGCTACATGTATGCCCCTCCTCTTTAGGTTGGACAATATTCTGTGTCTTTTAGCTGGTGACCCCATCCCCCGTGTATTCCATGTTAGGAAACTATAGCCTGTCATTTAGATGTATCAAGAGAATTGCGGTCCTGACCACCTCCCTCGGCATCCCACTCCCCTTTGTCCATTTTCATGTGCTGCGTATAAACAATCAACAATCCCCAGGCACTATCTAAACTTAAAATTGAAAAACCCAACTCCCCATCCCCATCTCCAACTGAAGGCTGCCCAAGCATACAGTGCAACTGTGCAACTTTGTCAACCAAGTAAATATAGTTCTCGACAGTCTGACTGAGTGGACGAGAAGCTGATAGGGGGGTGGGTCCGTGCCCGTCGGGGCCTACTGTCTACACAGTGCACCTCACCTCAGGACCAGTTTCTGTGTACTGTTACCCCAGTTCATCGTCCATCTGTGGAGTCACCCTCGGGGGCTGCCCGGAGCAGCGGAACTATCCACCGACTAGAAGGTTGTGCCATCCGAGTCCCTCCCATTGCTCTCCGGTGGGGATGCCTCTCTGCCCATGGAGGCCGCCGCCATCAGGGCGTCTTTCCTCCCAAACTCCTTCTGGGATCGTGATGGCACGGCCCGGGGGGGGGGGGGGCTCGTACGCGCCACACCACCGGGCCCCCGTGATTAGCCTACAGCGTTGCCCGGCCTCGTGTGTTGTCCTCTGTGTCCTCTGCGGGCCTCCAGCCACTCCCATGCCTCTTCAGGGTTCTGGAAGCATGTGGTCCTCCACTCTCACTCTCAGTCTTGCCGGGAAGAGAAGTGAGTATTGGATCCCTTCGTCCCTAAGGGCCCTTTTCACTGCCAGAAACAAGCCTCTTTTAATTTGGACGTCGATTGTGAAATCCGGGAAGATAGTTACTTCTCCATTCGCCACTCTAAAGAGACCCGCCTCGCTGGCCCTCTGGAGCAGGATATCTCTGTCTTTGTAGTGGAGTAACCTGGCTACCACCACTCGGGGCAGCCTCCTAGGTGCTAGGGATCTTGAGGGGACTCGATGTGCTTGTTCCAGTGTAAAGAATGCTGTCAATTGTCCCTGTGCTACAACTGTACGCAACCCTTCCTCAAGGAATTCCATCATATTCGTGCCTTCCGCACCTTCCGGGAGACCTACCACCCGTACATTGTTCCTTCGATTTCTTTCCTCTGCATCCTCTGCCCTTTGCTCCAGCTGTGTCACTCTATCTGTGAGACTCATCACTGTGGCAGCTAGGTCCTTTTGTCTCAGTGTGAGGTCCGCTAATGTGGCCTCCGTCTCCTTAACTCTGTCTGTCAGCTTTTGGTGGTCCGCCCGTAGGAGGCCTACTTCTACTGCGACCTGGTTAATGTCATGCTGTAAAGTTGCTTTTGTGTCCTCGATTGCACCCAGTATTTTGTCTAGGGTGACTGCGTGAGGTCTCTCAGGTCCCCTCCACTGCGGTTGGCGGATATTGTGCGTTCCATAGCTTTACCCCCGCGTCGGTTCCTGGAGGTCATTGGTGCTGGATGGCTTTGTACCCGGGTTTTCAATGTGGCCTGTGGCCCTTTGCTGCGATACTTCTGACTCCCACCACTCTAGGCCCAGATGCACCCAGTCCAAGTCACTGTGCCGGAGCGGCAGCATCCTGTTCCATTAGCGGCCCGTTCCTCTGGCCGTTATGTAGTGGCAGATTCTTTTGTGCCGGTTGCATCCAAGTGGGACCGGCCGGTCCGACCGCACTCGTCCCTCAAGGCCTGCCCCAGGATCAACACGGGACCCCACTCAGTGCCGCGAAGTATGAATCCCACAGGTCCAGTTGGCACTGCACTGCCCCCGAGGGACCCAGGACCCGTCTGCTGAAGAATTCAGGCTCTTCTCAGAGCTCTGCCGGCGATCCCGAATCCCCCACAGTCCAGAGCGGGGACCCGACCCCGCATCGGCGTCGCCAGTGACTGGGCGTCTCGCCCCGGTGTCCCCGCTCCACCAAGGGGACTGGCGTGTCCCGGGGTCCCCCTACCTCTATGCCAAGGCTGAATCCGGGGCCCCGGACCCAGCGCCGTCCGCACGCCCAGGCCCCAGCCAGCAGCTCTGCCTCAATTAGGCCGTCGCGCGGGAACACCACGTGTCTTCTTCCGGTTCCACCGGGGCAGATCAGGTCTACCACGCTGCGGAGTCCAGGGCACACAGACCTCGTCCCGGACAGCAGGGGCCCCGGAGCCGGAGCCACCGCTCCTCCCCTTCGCTGCGTCTCGTAGGACGTTCCGGCCTGGCAGGCCCGCCACTCGAGCCCCCGGCCTCCACTCACCCTCCGGGCCTCGTTAGGGCCACCCCACTGATGGCCCCGGGGTGGGGCTCGATTTGGCAGATTATTTGTAGGCCCCTCCGGAGCCGTGGAATTATGCGGCCGCCATCTCGGCCTGTACAGCCACCTAGAGGCACAGAATGGTTAAAGTAAGAAAATGCCAACTTTCTAAAAGTGTCATTTTCAGACTTACAGTTTAAAATAGAACTTCACCATCAGTTGTGATTTTAAATTCTGAGTCTAGAGACACCAATCTCAAATTTCCTATCTTTTACCAATTAGAAAATACAGTTAAAGGCTGCTTCAAGGTAACCCCATTGTTACTCTGTAGGAGAGATAGGCCTTGCACTAGGGAAAAAGCAAATTTAGTAGTTTTTCACTCCCATGGACATGTTAAACTTAAAATTACATACCCATTTTTTTTAAATACACTGCACCATGCGCTTGGACTAGTTAGGGCCTATCCTAGGCGTGACTTATATGTACTAAAATGAAGGTTTGGGTGCACTTGCCAGGCCAAAATGGCAGTTTAAAGCTGCACACAAAGGCTCTGCAGTGGCAGGCATGAGACATGTTTAAAGGGCTGTGTAGCAGGTGGAACAATCAGTGCTGCAGGCCCACGAGTAGAATGTAATTTACTGATCCTGGGCATGTATAGTGCACATTACTAGGGACTTATAACTAAGTTAATTATGCCAAGGGTGGATAAGCCAATGTTACCATGTTTACAGCACAGAGCACCTGCACTTTAGCACTGGTCAACAGTGATAAAGTGCTCAGAATCATAAAGCCAACAAAACAAATTCAGCAAAAAGTGGGGGGGAAGGCAAAAAGTCTGGGAAAGACCCTGCAGAAAGTGCAACAGTGGAAAAATATTTCGAAATTGATACTGGTAAACTCACTTGTAAGAATCACAGAATGTGGTGTTTGGATATTTGCGGTACAGTATACTACACATTTTAGAGTCTTACAAGTTTTATGACAGATCCCTTTTGGCTCTGAATGGACTCTGTAGAAGTGTGACATAGTTGTGGAATGTAGTGAAAGCTTGGTTTAGAATGTTGAGACTAATAAAGACGTTTAATATTTAGCACAGTGTGTGGTGTAGTACTTGATGGATACCCAGGCTGGGGAGGACGCTACAACTGGCGACGAGATATGTGATAACTACCTGTAAGAAGGATTGTGCTCTCCCTGTACGTTTTCAGTGGTCCAAGCAAACTGCTTGTGTGTGCCACGTGTGGTCTCTGTTGAAGTACAGAAATGAAGCTTCATGCATGTGGAGGCAGAGGGCAGCTCCAGCCACTGTGAATCAATTGAAGACATTTAAAGCATTGTGAGGGATCTACACATTGTCGGCTGAGAACCTGCTGGTCAGGCCATACATAAAGGTGCCATGCTGCCATGCAAGATAAAATAGTACACTATACAGAGTGCTACTGCAAAAGATGGTTACATACAGACACAGAAAAGAAGCTCTAAATAAACTGCTGTAGTTAGATGCTAACTATATAGGAGCGCTGGGTGACAGGACAAGTAAGAAGGAAGCATACTGTTATTACACTTACCAGAGAGATAGAAGTGGAGCTTTATGACCTCAGCACTGGGTGAGGAGACCTAAGAAGTACTGGGGTTGTGCTTACTGAGCTGTCCAGTATATGAAGTGGCATACCACCAAGGCTGCCAGTTGGAAGCTCAGAACAACTCCAGAGGTCTCCAAAAGTGAAAGGGCTCTGACGGAGACCAAGAAGAAGGTCACAGTACCAAAGACTTTCCAGGATGACCCAGAAGCTGATCCATCGCAGGGTCTCAGAGAGGAAGCAGGTTGCAGTGGAAAGCAGACAATATCCGAAAGAGATCGACTCTCAATGTCGCCCACTCCCATGATAAGTTACCATGCTGCCGTCTTTCTGAAGCCATCACCACCTTTCGATATTATCAAAAAGCAAAGTCTTGGCAATAGATGGACTGCTTGGATAGAGACCTTTGATCATTTCATTGATGCACTTGATGAGACTGATAACAGAAAGATTATCAAGTATCTCAAAAATCCTGCTGGTTAAGATGTGAAACAAGTCATTAAGAAAATGCTGAGAACTGACGAAGAAGTCACACACCGTCAGATTAAAGAAGCGTTAAATCTCAAATTCAATCCAGTACAAAACATTGATTATGAGAGGTATATTTTCAGTTAAGAAAGGCAAAAAATTGGTGAAACAATCAATGAATTTGTAGAGACTCAATACACTCATCAAACACTAACTTCAAAGAATTTAATGATGAAGAAGCTGTGTGCCTTAGAGTTATTGTTGGATGCTTGCCAGTTTAATTCAGATGACAAATGCTGAGAGAAGCTTTTAGTCTGGAGCAAGTGTTTATGGCTGCCAGAGTTGAAGAGCGTGCTGAAAGATAAGCTCCTGACATGATGGCTGAATGTGTCCAGAGTGAAGCAGTCATAAGTGTGAAAAGTAAGCCAAAGCAAAAGACTCAAGGACACAAAATGATATCTACACATAAAAATAAATTATGTTTTGGATGTGGATTTCTGTTTCCACACAAAGTTAAATGTCCCTGCATTGGGCAGATATGTAAAGGTTGTGGGAAAGAGAACCTTTTTGTGACGGTTTGTAAAGCGATGGAAAAAGTAAGTGTGTCACTGTGTGTAGGAAGTTGGGGGCCAGATGTATGAAAGCATTTTGCATTCGCAAACGGTGCGAATGCCCGTTTGCGAATGCAAAATGCCAGTTCAGAATGTATGAAATACATTCTGAACACAATTTTAAGGAATCGCTAAAATATAGATTCCTTAAAATTGAGACCCTGTATAGAGAGTCGCAAATTGCAACTCTCTAAATTAGAAATCGCAAATAAGGATTCCTTATTTACAATTTCTTAGCACATGTATGAAGCAATTCCTAAATGCGATTTTGCCATTTAGGAATCGCTAATTACCACCAAATTGAACTTGGTGGTAACCATGTGCAAAATTTAAAAATGCATTTAAAATGCACTTTTAAATTGTACATGTAAAGCACACATGCCCTTTTGGCATGTGTGCACCTTACATGCCCCCCCAAAAATGTTGGGGTGCAGCAGAGGGGGCCTTAGCCCCCCAGCACCCCCCTGGGGTTTTGCATTTCCAAAATTGCGATTTCTGGTTCAGAAATGCAAACAATTCGCAGATATGGGCCAATGGGCCCATAGCTGGGAATGGGGCCGGTATCGCGATTTGCGATTCGGTAATAGCATTTGCGATTTTTAAGAAATCGCTATTACCGAATCGCAGATGTGATACATGGCATTTTGCGAGTCAGAAATAGCGATTTCTTAAAAATCGCTATTTCCGAATCGCAAAGGGCCGTGATGATACATCTGGCCCTTGGCTCTGTATATACTATCTCAAAGTAAGAGATAGTGTGCACAGAGTCCAAGGGTTCCCCTTAGAGGTAAGATAGTGGCAAAATTAGAGAATTCTAATGCTCTATTTTGTGGTAGTGTGGTCAAGCAGTAGGCTTATCAGAGGGTAGTGTTAAGCATTTGTTGTACACACACAGGCAATAAATGAGGAACACTCACTCAAAGACTTAACTCCAGGCGAATATTTTTTATATAGACAAATATCTTTTCTTAATTTATTTTAGAACCACAAGTTCAAGATTTGAAGTAAATACATGGAATGCAAGGTACTCCACACTGGTAAGTTAGGAACTTTGAATTAGAGCAGTAAGATACACAGTTTTAGTTAAAATGTCAATAAGCTATTTTAAAAGGGGACACAGTGCAAAAATCAACCGTTCCTGGGGGAGGAAAGTAATGGTTAGTTTTTCAGGTAAGTAAGGCACTTACAAGTTTAAGTTCCTGGGCATAGGCAGCCCACAGTTGGGGGTTCAAAGCAACCCCAAAGTCACAGCACCAGCAACACAGGGCCGGTCAGGAGCAGAGGTGAAAGGAGGGCCCACAACACATAGGCGCCTATGAAGAACAGGGGAGCTCAGGTTCCAGTCTGCCAGCAGGTAAGTACCTGTGTCTTTCGGAGGGCAGACCAGGGGGATTTTGTAGAGCACGGAGGGGGACACAAGCAGGCACACAAAACACACCCTCAGCGGCACAGGGGCGGCTGGGTGCAGTGTGCTTAGCAGGCGTCGGGTTTTCAATAGAAGTCAGTGGAGGGACCCGGGGGTCACTCTAGCGGTGCAGGCAGGGCACAGGGGGGCTTTTCGGGCCAGCCACCGACTGGGCTAGGCAGAGGGTCGCCTGATGGTCACTCCTGCACTGGAGTTAAGTTCCTTTTGGTCCTGGGGGCTGCGGGTGCAGTACTTGGTCCAGGCGTTGGGTCCTTTGTTCCAGGCAGTCGCGGTCAGGGGGAGCCTCTGGATCCTCTCTGCATGCGTCGCTGTGGGAGTGCGGGGGGGGTCGTCTCGGGTTACTCACAGAGTTGCATTTGCCTGGGAGTACTCTCTGCAGTGTGAGTGTGAAGTCTTACGCTTCCGGCAGGAAGAGTGAGTTCTTTGGAAGTTGCTAAAAAGTTGCAAAGTTGTTGCTGTCTCTGAACAGTGCCGCTGCTCTTAGGAGTTTCTCGGTCCTTCCGGTTCAGGGCAGTCCTCTGAGGCTTAAGAGGTCGCTGGTCCCTGTCGGATGCGTTGCTGTGCAGGTTCTTTGAGCCTGGAGATAGGCCGGTAGGGCTGGGGCCAAAGCAGTTGTCGTCTCTGCAGGACTTTCAGGTCAGCAGTCCTTCTTCTTTGTGTAGGTTGCAGGAATCTGGTTTCCTGGGTTCTGGGGTGCCCCTAAATACTGGATTTAGGGGTGTATTTAGGGCAGGAGGGCAGTAGCCAATGGCTACTGTCCTGGATGGTGGCTACACCCTCTTTGTGCCTCCTCCCTGGGTGCGGGGGCTCATCCCTAATCCAATTGGGGGAATCCACCAAACATAAGATGGAGGATTTCTAAAGGCAGAGGTCACCTCCGCTCAGGACACCTTTGGGGCTGTTCTGACTGGTGGGTGACTCCTCCTTGTTTTTCCCATTGTCTCCTCCAGCCTTGCCACCAAAAGTGAGGGCAGTGGCCGGAGGGGTGGGTATCTCCACTAGCTGGGATGCCCTGGGGTGCTGTAACAAAAGGCATGAGCCTTTGAGGATCACCGCCAGGTGTTACAGGTCCTGCAGGGGGAGGTGAGAAGCACCTCCACCCAGTACTGGCTTTGTTCCTGCCACAGAGTGACAAAGGCACTCTCCCCATGTGGCCAGCAACTCGTCTGGTTGTGGCAGGCTGGCAGAAACTGGTCAGCCTAGCACTAGGAGTCGGACTGGTATTCAGGGGGCATCTCAAAGATGTCCTCTGGGTGTATTTTACAATAAATTCCAAACTGGCATCAGTGTGCATTTATTGTGCTGAGAAGTTTGATACCAAACTTCCCAGATTTCAGTGTAGCCATTATGGAACTGTGGAGTTTGTGTTTGACAAACTCCCAGACCATATACTCTTTATGGCTACCCTGTACTTACAATTTCTAAGGTTTTGCTTAGACACTGTAGGGGCATAATGCTCATGCACATATGCCCTCACCTGTGGTATAGTGCACCCTGCCTTAGGACTGTAAGGCCTGCTAGATGGGTGACTTACCTATGCCACAGGCAGTGTGAGGTTGGCATGGCACTCTGAGGGGAGTGCCATGTCGACTTAGTCATTTTCTCCCCACCAGCACACACAGGCTGTGAGGCAGTGTGTTTGTGCTGAGTGAGGAGTCCTCAGAGTGGCATAATACATGCTGCAGCCCTTAGAGACCTTCCCTGGCATCAGGACCGTTGGTACCAGGGGTACCATTTACAAGGAACTTATCTGGGTGCCAGGGCTGTGACAATTGTGGGAACAAAGGTACAGTTTAGGGAAAGAACACTGGTCCTGGGGCCTGGTTAGCAGGGTCCCTGCACACGTTCAATTATAACCGGCATCAGCAAAAAGCAAAAAGTCAGGGGTTAACGATGCCAAGGAGGCATTTCCTTACACTGCGCAAAGAAAAAATGGCCAGCAGAATGCTCAGCAGCAACGCTCAATGTACTCCCACAAAGCCAAGCGGCAACATCAGTTGAGGCAAATAGATACTGAAGGAAAGCGATCATCATCTAAATTATCGTCAAACATTTCTTCCACCTGAATATGAAGTGAAAGTGTGGAAGACGGTTGTGCCATGCCGATGTTTACCTCAGAGAAACATGCACATGTTGGACGGGGCGCATGTAAAGAAAAATGCCAGTCAAATAAAAGTCAACATGCCAAAGTGTAGTGGATTCTATTTAATTTTTATGTGAATCAGGAGTTTAGCTTAGCCTTTGGCTTACAGTCCCGTGCCCCATCACCTAGTGACTTTTAACCTACCTAGCTTGCCCTGTTTTAGCACACTTATTTAATTATTGGACATGCTACTGGCAGATTAGGTTTAGCACACCCAGCTTTCTTTAGTTTAGAGATTAGGTTCATCATGCTAAGATAGTAGGGCCTATTTCACATCTGTTTCATATTACATGTTATTGCAAGATGGTGGAGGTCTTTGTATTCATGACTTTCATTTTCACAATTCTGTTTCTTGCATTGTTCATTATCCTAATCATTGCAGCCCATGCAATTTATCGTATATTGCATAGTTGTAGATATTAAAACTTTAATGTATCTCCTTCATTGCCTGTGTTTGACTGAGACATGTTGTTCATGTGAGGAAGGGGTAATCTCCGTTTAACCACGACCTCTCTGAGATGTCTCACTCTGGAGTCCATGCGTAAAGGCTACCACAAATCACCTTTTACTGTTTAGGTTTTTGGTGAGGTACTGCTTTTGAGCCGAGAGGGTGGATAGCCCAGAAAACAAATCAGCTGGAAGCTGTGTTTCCCCATACGGGACCACAGAAAAAACTATTCTCACAATGTGCTTGCCCTTCAGGATGATTCCCTCCGTGGATGACTGTATCACATGGGGTACAGTCTTCACTGTAGTTTATGCCACCACACATGGTACCTCGACACTTGCCAGTTTACCGGAAGTAGTAAAACAGATTCAGAATGAGCACAGGGCTGCACCAGTCTTACTTGGGGGTGGAATTAATGCGTAACTTTGACGCAGTCTCCTCAATAATATTCAGTAATATTGTAGGGGAAATGGTAGTGTTCGTTATTCGCCAGTGGCTCCAGGAGATTCCACACTTGGAACAGGAGAAACAACTATCGAAAATGATTTCCAATACCTATACTAGTATAGAACAGGATTGTTTGGGAGCCAAGCTGAAAAAGCCTGAAATACAGAGTACCAACCCTCAGAAAGGTAATAAACAAGCGCAGGAGGGTTCTAAAAAGTGCTGAGATAAACAAAAACAAATTAAAGACAGACAAAGTCATAGAACAGATTCTCTACACCCGGAGAACTCCAACAGGAGATATATCTCAGAAAATAGAGAAAATATAAAAGCTCCTGACATATATACTGATTCACGTACCTCTTGTTCCTTTCAGAACGCACTGGATAGATGTAGCGAGAGAGTGGGCTGGTCAGACCGATGTCGTGAAACAGAGGAAAGACTTGCCACAGTCTTCAGACAAAAAAGAAGATAAGTCCCCACAACAAAATCCACAGTTTAAAAAGTGAAAGGTGGCACCAATGTCAATTAAAAATGGCAATACCGTTGAGAACATTGCTGAAGAACAAGATGTGGGCAGTGCCACTGCTACACAGCGCAGCAGAGGTCACGATATGTCTCCAGAGTCTGAAAGATCATCTGGATACAACAGCAACTAGCGACTTTATTGCAGTTGAGACTGCTGACGGGCGCCTTCTCCCACCGGACAGGGTTTATGATTTAAATATCCAAATTGAGGGAGACTTAGAGCACACCATTAGTGTGACATTCTGGGATTAACTTAATTGTGACATCTTACTTACCAAAAGGGACTGGCCACCTAAACATGTCCATAAGCTCCCACATGGGGAAATGTCATTTTGCCTTCTTTCTCTGATCTTGTTCCAGAGGCAGTAAAACAAGCCTATGCTGTCAATTGGGCTTTAGCGCAGGCACCTTTACTATACCACAACCATGCAGATTGGGACAAGGATTCTCCTTGTCATGTAATACTTATCAGGTCTACACCCCAGCCTCAGCCACCATATCTTGTTAAACACGAAGCTAAAGCTTCAGTGAGGGAGATCCTAACTCAACTCGAATACCAGGGAGTAACTGAGCCCTGTGTCTCTGCAATGAATAACACATTATTCCCCGTTGCAGAACCAAACCATTTATACAGAAAAGTCTTAGATTACAGACACTTAAACAGTCTTACATGCACATATGGAATACAAAATTCACACAGCACTAATTAACAACATAGGGGGTCATTCTGACCATGGCGGTAATTACCGCCATGGCGGAGGTCGGCGGTAGCACCGCCAACAGGCTGTCGGTGCACCGCTGGGCATTCTGACCGCGGCGGTTCAGCCGCGGCCAGAAACGGAAAGTCGGCGGTGTACCGCCGACTTTCCGCTGCCCGTCTGAATCCTCCATGGCGGCGGAGCGCGCTCCGCCGCCATGGGGATTCTGACACCCCCTACCGCCATCCTGTTCATGGCGGCTCTCCCGCCATGAACAGGATGGCGGTAGGGGGTGCCGCGGGGCCCCTGGGGGCCCCTGCCGTGCCCATGCCAGTGGCATGGGCACGGCAGGGGCCCCCGTAAGAGGGCCCCAAAAAGTATTTCAGTGTCTGCCCAGCAGACACTGAAATACGCGACGGGTGCAACTGCACCCGTCGCACCTTCCCACTCCGCCGGCTCAATTCTGAGCCGGCATCCTAGTGGGAAGGTTGATTTGCCCTGGGCTGGCGGGCGGTCTTTTGGCGGCCGCCCGCCAGCCCAGGGCAAATGTCAGAATCACCGCCGCGGTCTTTCGACCGCGGTGCGGTGTTCTGACGGCGGTACCTTGGCGGACGGCGGTCAGAATGACCCCCATAGTGTGTAAAAAATAGAAAACAAACTTGGATATCTCTAACATTTTTTTCTGCCAAAACTTACCTCACAAAAGTTGGGACCTAAGTGCATTCTCATTTGGCTCACAAAAACACTTCTGCCATTTGCCCCATGGCTAAGAACAGCCCAGGGCTGTTCTCAACCCGTGTAACATCAATATTGCATGATGTTTATCCGAAGGCGTTGTCCTATGTAGATGACATCTATCTCACAGATGATGACTCCAACATTCATCTTGCCTGGGTCTATCGGATCGTTCTAGGATTCTCAGCCCTTGGTTACAAATTTAATAACAGGAAAACTAAAATAGCCTTTCTCGGTGTACTGTTCCTGGGATACGAGATATCAAACGAGGGCAAGAGCCTGGCCCGCACTTTTTATACAAATGTGCTCAACTCCAGCCACCAAATGCAATCAAGAAATTGCAGTCCTTACTTGGTTTCTTTAACTTTGGCAGAACTTACATTCCTGACTATGCACAGCGTATCAAGCCACTCTATGGCTTAATATGCCCTGATTTTTCTAGCAGACACTGGATAGTAGAACACACACGCATCCTTAGAGGACTGGACCTAGGCATGCTAGAAGCAAAACACTTGCACACCCATGACAACAAAACAAATTTGGTCATCAGAATAATTGCTGGTGCCATTGGGTTCACCTATGTCACCTTTAACGACACAGTGCTGTTGGACCCTGGCCCTTTTACAGGGTCATTCCCCAGACTTTTTGCTTTTTGCCTCCTTATTTTTCTGACCTTTGTTGGCTGACGTTTTGACTCTGAGCACTTTTTCACTGCTAACCAGTGCTAAAGTGCATGTGTTCTATCTTACAAATTAGGTATGATTGGATTATACCTGATTGGCATATTTAATTTACCTATAAGTCCCTTGTAAAGTGGTATCCCTATACCCAGGGCCTGTAAATTAAATGCTACTACTGGGCCTGCAGCGCTGCTTGCGCCACCCACTGAAGTAGCCCGTCAAACCTATCTAAGGCCTGCTAGCGCAGAGCCTGTGTGCGCAGTTTCCTGCCACAGGGACCTAGCATCTAAATTTAGTTGCCAGGCCCAGAACTCCCCTTTTACTACATGTAAGTCACCCCCTAAGGTACGCCCTGTGGGCAGGGTGCCATGTATGTAGGAGGCAGGACATGTGCCATGTTGCGTGGCCTGTCCTGGTAGTGACAAACAGCCTAACTGGTGTCTCACTGCTGTGAGTGCTGCCCTCTCATAGGATTGCATTGGAGATGCCCTGCCTTATGTGTAAGGGGTATTGTCTGATTTATGAGGGGTAGCGTAGGCATGTTTGGTATGGTTGTTACAGTGGTAAGAAATGCTGCTTTCTGGTGTAGGTGTATTTTTTATTACTTTCACAGAAATGCCATTTATCTGTGCGTATGACTTTGGTGTTTTGCAGCTTGTCTCCAATCAACGTCTGGGCAGACTGACAGTTGGGGCTTTGTGCATACTTCTCCGACAGCCTGAACACATGGAGGGTGGAGGTGACAGAGGTGCATCTATATATTGTAAAGCCTTCCTGGGCTGAGAGAAGGGAGAGGCGGGGCACACCTGCATTTGTAAAGACTGTGCTCTGGCCTCGCACAATAGGGTCGTTAACCTCACTGATGTTTGGAGCCTGTGCTGAAAGGAGAAAGGGGGCACTCCCAGAACCAGTTGTAACTGGCTGGAACCCACCTCTCCCTACCATTGTGAAACACTGTAAAAACTGACTATAAGTACAGGGGAATTTTCCCCACAATTTGAACATTCTTGGAACTTGAAACTGGACTCAGAACGCTGATGAATGGACTCACCAGGAAACCACCTTGGACTGCTGCTGTTGTGCTGACCTGTGACCTGCCTGGTCACTAGGAGGAACTGCCACCATCTGCACCCCTTGTGCTGGCCTGTAGCTGGGCCCACCAGCCCTGTGCTCCTTCTTGTTTTGTTTGTTCCCAGGGGCAGGATGCTATGGCCCCTCACCCCTGCAAACAATCTCTACAAGCTTCGCCCATAGTGCTTTCCAAAGGGCGCTTTTGTTACTGCTGAAGAGAAATAACTGCCGCAGCCGGGGCTTAGGGAAATGCCCTTGCGCTTTCAGAAGCGATTCACTGCCGTTTAAATTCACCGCCGCAGCCCGGGCTTTTGAACGTTGCTAAGCGCGAGGTTTGCGCTAGCCTAGTGCCCCCGGGGCACAAGGAAGAACCAAACGGAGCAAGCGTGCTCCTGTTGGTGCCCCCGGGGCACAGTCCGCTCCAAGGAGCGCCCCCGGGGCACCAGCCGCCTCGGATCTGCATAGACTTCACCACGGCGGCCCGGGAACACCTCGGAACACTTGCTCACCCCGTCAGGTGCGTGCGAGTGCTTTCTCGGGCCCCCAGAGGGGTCCGAGTTCCAGAATTACGAGAGCGCAGGACTCGGGGAAGGCGAGGGAAGTGCCCCCTACCCCGGTCGCTGCCGTAGGAGCAGGACGCTCCTTCTTTCACACCATTTTTGGAGCATACCTGTTTCCCTGGGAAGGGAGACCTCGAAGGAAGTCCCTTCCCCTTCGCCCTCAGTTGTTTGGGTCTCTCCTGGCCTCCACCCCGAGGACAGGGTGTGAGAGGGCCAAGGCAGGCACCCACCTAAGGCACGGGTCCCCGGAGGGGCCCGTTCGACCCAGAGGAGAGGGCGTGACCGCCCCTCTCCCCCAGGAGCATCGCGTGGATTCCTCCAATACGAATAGGAGTACCCTGCACCTCTAGACATCTTGCCACTTGACAGATACCATACTGTCCTTTACACTGAAGGATCAGCACAAGCAACCGTAGGTACCAAACATCAATACTCAGTCACTTGCGCAGCCATGAATGGAGTGATGAAGGATGGTGTATTCCTCCCTCACAATACCTACACACAGATCCTGGGGGACTGCACAGCTCAGCTGGCTGAACTCAAAGCCCTTATCTTAGTGCTAGAACATACGGACCCAGGATTACTCACTTTGATTGTCTGTGACTCATATTACTGTGTCCAGTCCTACAATGATTACCTTAATCATTGGTGATTAAACAGGCTCAGAGGGTACACCATAAAACACAGAACTCTGTGGGGGAGGGTGGCTGATCTTAAGGACAAGCTACAGAGTGCTCATGTAGTCCATACATTGGGTCGGCAACATGTAGGAGTACACATTATTGGCAACACGTTGGGTGATGAAGTGGACAAATCTGCAGTAGCTATGGATTCTGTGGCTGCAGTGACTCGTTCTCAGATGAGATTGCATACTGAAATTTTGCCTGCTAAGAAAGCTTTGGCTGAAGGCAAGCTTGTCCCAAAAGCATTCCCTACAAAATACTCATACCACACCAGTGCACAGAATGTTGCCTATTCAACCCTCCCTAGGTTTGGAGATCGAGTGATCCTTAACCAAAACCAGTCATTAGATTTAATAAAAGCGGCGCAGGAGGGTGTTGCCTCTGCACATGCTGGTATTGCGACCACAATAACACTCTTACAGAAATGCATCTGGTGGCCAGGTCTATACAAACAGACAGACCAAGCAATATGTCCTTTGCTGTGACATCTGCCAGCAGATAAAGGGCTCAAACATCAAACACCCTCTGCAGACATCCTTCTTAGTGTCCAACAGGCCACTACAGTGTGTTTACCTGGACCATTGTTGTCCCCTACAACCTGATGGTGCATACAAGTACATTTTAGTCACTGTAGATTCGTGTTCTAGATTCCTGTGGGTATGGCCTCAGCGGTCGGCTGATGCTCGAACTGTTATAAAAGAATTGCCGATCTCTATCGGTACATATGCAGTTTCAGCATTCCATTCGGACCAGGGCCCTGCCTTTGCCTCTAAAGCATTGAAGGACACCATGGGAACAATGGGTGTTGAACGCCATTACTCCTCACCCTACCATCCGAGGGAAATTTGGTTGTGGAGAGGAGGAATCTCGATCTAAAGCAGTCCTTAACAGCTAGAGTATTAGGTTCTGTCCACAGCTGGCTTCATCGCCTATATGGGGCCTAGAGATCATTGAATCTCTTTGGGATACCTATGTATTTCCTGGATCTAAATGGCCCTGGTGTGGTGGCAGCAGATACACCTTTTGACGTGATTGAACATTTCACTGCCTATTAGGAGCTTTAGCAATTTTGTGATGATAAATCATCCGCCATTGCTGCCACTTTAGGAATAAGGGATTTGCCAACAACTTCTACTGGCTGGATTCCTAAAGTTGGGGATTTGGTGTGTGAGAATATCACTATGAAGAAGGAATTCAGCCCCACTGGTTCAAGTCCTTGGAATACAAGGTACCAGAACTGTCATCCTACCACCGCTGCCTGGTTCCAAAGCGAACAGATTTGTCTGCATTGACAGCATCAAACTTTACCATGTGGCCGATCCTGTTCAGTAGACCCAGAAGTCCCTTGGGTAGTTCCAGGTCCCCTCTCACTACCCAACAGGACATACCTCTTCAAAGAAGAAATAACAATACTTCTGACAACAACAGCATGCACAATGATGCTACAAATGCCTCCTTAAGCATGGGGAGGGCAGAATATTAGCTCTTGCTGATTCCTGTTATCACGTCGATGACAACACCTGTCCAAGATGTGGCTGTCTTCTATTCCAACACCACATAAACTGATGACATTGTCTACTATGAGTCTCCACGTGAGGTGGATCCATCTACCAGTAATGCGCTGGCTCCTGTGTTTGCAGAGACTGCTTCTGGTTACTTCAATAACCTTAATGACTTTTCTTCAACTTAATCTGCACCTGCTATTGAAACTGTCTCAACAACATGTAAGCTGTACATATGGCTTAGAAATAATTATTTAATTTATCCATGGAACTTTCTGTGGTTATCTATGACATTGCTTCCATTTTTTCTATGGATTGTATTTTGTGACTGTTCTCTTCCTGCTTATAAATGGTGATCACCTTCCTGAACGCTCCCCTGTTGAGCCTGTGGGTGAAGTCCTAACTCCATATCTTTCCTCACATAAGGTCTTAAGAGACTTGTCCCTTGTGAAAATTTCAGCAGTACGGATTCCTGATGGGATTGTGTACTATAAGGTTCCATTTTATATATACGGGCCCACTGAGGTCATTCAAATTCCATATGTATGTTTTGCTGCTTTTAATTTGTCTAAGGAACAAGAGACAATGGCTAAAAGGGAAGCAAGTTTCATCATGCTTCACATAGAAAAACTAGAAAAGTTGCCTTTCACAGTTGCGGAGAGTCCATCAACAGTTTGGCTCGTACATGGCATTATAAATCTGCCCATTTCCACCTTTCCTTTTTCAAAATGCTTGAAACATCTTGCTGTGGGCAGATACGAGTAGCTAGGTGATAGCTATTTTAAAGAACAGTGGGAGTTGCCCTTTGAATATAAATTTCTGAAACGCAAAACAGAGGTCTTTCATAGCAGAAGCGAATGTGAGAGTACTGTTAGTCATTCAATGATTTGCAAACAGGTGTCCCTTTATGGCCTCTGCAATGTGGGGATCGCAAACTTGGCCTGTTTTCTGAAGGGTACTCCCATCCCTTTGATTTGTCTGGAATTTCATGTACTTTTGAATGGAAGTTAAGTGGTGCTGAACGAACAAAGCTGTTACGGTATGCAACCAGGAATTGCCTACACAGTTTCAGTCTCTAAAATCGTAACGTGTTGCAGATATGTTTTATCCCCTCCACACAAGAGATAAGAGTAGCAGAAATGTGGCCTCTCATTGCTACTACTAATGAAAATTATGACGAGCAGACTAAAGGTACTACTATTCCAGAAACAAGTTGCGTTGACATCAGGTAGAGAGACATATGCTCTCAAGATAGTGAGATCATCAGCCGAGAAACAATCCCTATTATATACCAACTTCCCAATCAGTTTTGAGTGCTGGTATCGAGAATATTCAATGCTTCGAGCACTACGGGGATTGTCCATTTCTTAAAGGCTGTTGGGTCTGGATTTGTGTCCATCTTTCAGAATGTCTTCGGATTCATTCCTTCAGCCATCCATTCACTCTTTTCCAGTGTGGCATTGATCGGCGGGATACTGCTGCTGTTGTTCTTGATATGCAGTGGTTGTGCCTTCCCAGCCAAGCGAGTGATGGAGCTACTACCACCAGCCCAACTGTTGTGATCTCATGTTACAGTTCTTTGATGCTCCGTTGCTGGAAGAATTGGAGCATGATTGGTCATTGTCATTCCGGCCAGTCCTATGGTGTGGGCAACCAGTCTTTCATTGCACCTGGTGCCTGTTTGAAAATCTTCCTTTGTGTGTCTTGCTGTTCTGCCAGTGCCTCCTGTGGACAAGGAACTGCTGATGTTCCCAATGAGGGTTCATTCAGGGTCGTGCCCCACAAGACTGAGGCTGATTCACGAGGCCACTTATGAGCCGCCCTTCATGGACTGTCTGGCTCCTTTGGGCACTTTGGATGGTGCCGCCACCGTGGGAGATCCTGTGTCTGAGGCTGCTGCTCACTACTGCTCAGTGGATCCATCTGTCAATCCTGTCATCAATCCAACATCTGACGATGTGGCTTCTTTCTTGAATGCCTTTCCTTTTGATGGCTTTGAAGACATTCTTCAAACTCATGACTACTGTTAAATAAATTTGACCATTGGCCTATTCTAAAGTTTAAAGTTTACCAACACTGCCGTTGACTTTGGCCTGCTGTGCTTGTCATGGTCGACATTGTGTCTCTGTACATTTTATCTATTTTTTAATAAGTTTAAATCGATTTTAGTTATGTTTTAATATGATTTTAGCTTGTTATGGTCCAGAGCATTTTTAGCTTGGGTTCATTCACTTTCTCTGGCATCATCATTATGGCGTTGTATGTGTTCCGGCAATGAGGAGGGTTTAGTGGATCCTATTTTGTTTTAATGTGAATCAGGAGTTTAGCTTACTTAGCCTTTGGCTTGCAGGCCTGTGCCCCATCACCTAGTGACTTTTAACCTACTTAGCTTGCTCTGTTTTAGCACATTTATTTAATTATTTCTTCCAAGATGGCTGCCATGTTTATAGTTAGGAAGATGTTTTAGTTCCACGTTATCAGTGCCACTAAAGCGCCACTATCACCGTCAAAGATAAATGAGATGCGTAGTTATTCACATCATGTACTTTCCCACTTTCGTGTGACAATAACTTAATGTACCTTTTTTGGGAATTGTTTATATAATTGTCGCTCCATGCATGCCTTCCTATCTATTGTTTGGGAACATACCTGCATCAGGGTTCCTACAAGATCTGTATAGATACATCTCACACAGACAAAATAATCATAGGGATTCCTGCCGGATGCCATTGACGCTATCAATGCTACACCTCGCCTTGATGCTAACCCAGTCTTCATGTTCCTACGGAGTCTAACCTAGAGGCCTCATTCCAGGGTAACAAGGATTGAGGAGCTCTTCTCATGGACATGGTACTGGCAGATTAGGTTTCACACACCTAGCTCTCTTTAGGTTAGAGATTAGGTTCATCATGCTAGGGTAGTAGGGCCTATTTCTCATCTATTTTATATTACATGTTATTGCAAGATGGTGGGGGTCTTTGTTTTCACGTCTGTTTCTTGCATTGTTCATTGTCCTAATCATTGTAGCCCATGCAATTTATTGTAGATTGCAGTTTTGTTAATAAAACCTATTGAAACATTACCACATCTCCGTCATTGCCTGTGTTTGACTGAGACATGTTGTTCATGTGAGAAAGGGGTAATCTCCGTTTAACCACAACCTCTCTGAGATGTCTCACTCTTGAGTCCATGCGTAAAGGCTGCCACAAATGACCTTTTACTGTTTGGGTTTTTGGCTAGGTACTGCTTGTGAGCCGGGAGGGCTGTGCAGAGAGTTGCGACTTGTTGTAGGATTGGCCTAGTCACCTACAAACAAAATTGCTGTCATCCCTTAACCAGCAGTCTTGCCTACAACAAGAGTCCAACTATGACAAAAGCTCAGAAATCATACCAACACTGTCCAAAGATAACACTAAACATAAATAGTTGTTCAGATACCTTTTATTATCGACAGTGGTGCATTGATAAACATGATGCCTGAAAAGAAATACAATGAGCTGTCTCCATTGCTGCGGCTGATGCCATAAAAAACCAAAGTGTACACCTGCACTGCATCAACGCCTATAAACAGTCAAGGATCATTTGTAGTGACAATGAAACACATGAAAATGAAGGTGCAAGCACCCATCCTTGTCCTTAAAGGTACATCATTAAGTGGCAGTTTACTCAGTTTAAGCACAGCTGCTCATATGGAACTAATTTCTGTGAATTACAACATGAATGCTCATCACAAAATAGTAGGTTAATTCCCTTCATTGCATTTTAATGAGGATGTCCATCCTGTTGCTCAGAAACACAGATGAATTGCTTTTCATTTACACAAAGCTGTTGAAAAAGAACTTGAATCACTACTCAAGCATGACATTATTGAGCGTTCTACTGGTCCAACAACATGGGTTTCTTCCACCATAGTAGTGCCCAAAAATGACAGTGAAGGAGCTGTATGCATATGCGTTAACATGCATCAGGTAAACAAGGCAATTGAACAGCAACAACATCCAGGACCACACATTGCTGACATGATAATGCAATTAAATAGTGCTAAGGTCTTCTCTCACCTTGATTTAAATAAAGGTTATCCTCAGTTGGAATTCAAAGAAAATTGCAGGTACATTACATTTTTTTCTGCAGATGTTGGTCTGTTTCGTTACAAAAGACTTAGGCCCTGTTATGACATTGGCGGTAAGTGCTGCTTACCGCCATGCTGACTGCCGCCAACATACCGCGACCGTGGCAGTATACCGCTACGCATATTATAACCCACACATCGAAATCCGCCACTATACAGACACACACACAAGTCTGCCAGTCCAAAGGTCAGGGATAAAATGGCGGTACCAAAACCCACACAGTTACGCCAACAGAAATACGCCCATGCATCATGACCCACAAATCACTGCGTCGGACATTCAACCACGGTAAACCATTAGCGGTACAGACCGCCGCGCTTATAATACACACAAACTAACAAAACAATACCACATTGGACAATTCAAACTACACACACCTGACACACATACACACACCACACCCACACACCCACTCCTATATAAAACACACTCACACACTACCCACAACCCTTTACGACCCAAAGAATTTGACAACTGAGAGAGAGAAAAGCCAGGAGCACCCACTGAATCAGAGCCACAAAACACCATCACCTATACACCATCCATGCACCTCACAGCACACACCCCAACACATTACACCACACACCCTCACACACACCACTCACACTACACCCATGGCACCACAAAGACACCCCAGGTTCTCAGAGGAGGAGCTAAGGGTCATGGTGGAGGTAATCATCCGGGTAGAACCACAGCTATTCGGATCACAGGTGCAGCACACGTCCATTGCTAGGAAGATGGAGCTATGGCGAAGAGTCAGGGACAGGGTCAACACCGTGGGACAGCACTCCAGAACAAGGGGTGACATCAGGAAGAGGTGGAATGACCTATGGGGGAAGGTGCGTTCCGTGGTTGCAAGACACCAGATAGCTGTACAGAGGACTGGCGGTGGACCCCCACCTCCTCCCCCACAACTAACAACATGGGAGGAGCATGTCTTGGCGATCATACACCCTGAGGGCCTGGCAGGAGTAATTCAAATCTTTACTACTTTATCCCCCCCTACCCTCACCCCCATCACTCCACCACCTCACATATACCCTACCATCACAACCCACCCATACCAATATCATGCCCTGCATGCTACACCAATGCATAGACCCCCATCACAGACCTGCATGGACACCCATTACCACAGCATGCACACTAGTGACAATCACTTAGTCAACCAAATCACAAATCACACAAGCCAAAGCTGCCTTGCTAATAACAACCATAGAGGGAAACATACCCATGCACAAGATGTCAAACGCAGAAACAATAACACTGCATTTACATCCCCGCAGGACTCCCACACAACGTCACCGGAGAGGAGGTGCCAGCCACATCCAGTTCCCCACTAGAAGAGGCCCACAGTGATGACAGCAGCTCTGCATGCCTGGATCAGGATGACCGACCTGGACCATCAGGGATCTCTGGACATGGACAGTCGGTGACCCAGCCACATTCCCAAACTACCACAGAGCCTCCCCCCTCAGGAAACACTACCACAGCCCCCACCCATCGGGCCCATCCCTCTGTCCCCAAGACACGTCAATCAGCAGTGTGTCCACCACAAAAGGGACCCCAGGCAACCCCACAAACACAGGACGATCAGGGACCTGGGGTCAGTGGCAGTGGGCACACAGTTCAGGGGACAGAGGCACAGGACAACAGGGAAGCTGGGAGGACTGCTGTGCGACAGGGGGAGGACAGGCCCAGGGTACCAACTCTCCACGAGGCACTCACCAACATCCTGGGAGCATACCACGATTCCCAGGAAACCATGGGCCAGATACTGGCCAAGTTGCAGGAGACCCAGCGGCTGCAGGAGGGACAGTACCTGGGGATCAGGGAGGTCCTGAGAGACAGCCACACCATCCTGGTCACCATTGCAGGGGTGCTGATAGACATGGCCAACACCATGAGGGAGGCAGTGGCACACCAACGGGCCCCTGACACTAGCCACACTGATGAACAGACCTCCACCTCCGTTGACACTAGTGGACAGAAGGCCCTGCCACAGGAGCAACAGGCCACCAGCACCCCCCACTGCAGATGGAGAACCACCAAGCAAAAGGTCCCTGCGATCCAGGCACAAGCCAGAGAACATTGCCAAGACCCCGCCAGGAAATAAGACTCCCCTGAATGTCACCCTTGTGTCCCACTCTGTCACCCTGTCCACCTTGAATTGCCATTGCTCCACTTCCTATGCCCCCTTGGACAATGCATCTGTGATACCAATAGACTGGATGGACTCTACCCTGGACATTTCTCTACCATCAACCCAGCCCATTGCAATACCCCTACACTTATTATCACAGAAATAAACACCCTTGGAACTATTACAAGTTTGGAATCTGTCAATTGATTAAAATCTGTATTAGTTTAACAAGCTGTAAACATTACAATTCAAATGTACAGATATATTTACATAGGTATGATCTGTAGCGGGCAGCAGTAAACACACCAGGAGCCAGAGTAGGGCACAGATATCTGAAAATAGAGATGCCAAAGGGTACAGTAAGTGGCCATAGAAACAGGGAAATCTGGCTGCCATGTGCAATTTCCAACACAAAACTGTAATGGAAGGTGAAGTTACAGTGTCTTACCTGTGTGTCACTGGAAGTACTGTTGAATTATAGTAGTTCTGTTGTCCACATCCTCTTCCTCTGCCTCCTCTTCGTCACTGTCCACAGGCTCCACCACTGCCACATGACCATCTCCAGGCTCATCCTCCTGCAGAAAAGGCACCTGGCGTCTCAAGGTTAGGTTGTGCAACATGCAACGATGATCTGGCACACCTTCTTGGGTGAGTAGTACAGGGATCCACCTGTCAGATGGAGGGCCCGAAATCTGGTGTTCAGGAGGCCAAAGGTGCGCTCAATGATCCTCCTTGTTTGCCCATGTGCCTCATTGTAACGTTCCTCTGCCCTTGTCCTGGGATTCCTCACTGGGGTCAGTAGCCATGAGAGGTTGGGGTAACCAGAGTCACCTGAAAATATCGAGGGATACCTGTTAGAGAGACACTCACCCTTAGGGAGAACCCCACACCCATATACCTACATCAACTGGGTATGGACCATGGGCTCACCTATTAGCCACACCCTGTGCCTCTGGAGTTGAAACATTACATATGGTATGCTGCTATTCCTCAAGATAAAGACATCATGCACAGAGGCAGGAATCTTTGCATTGACATGGGAGATGTACTGGTCCGCCAAACACACCATCTGCACATTCAGAGAGTGAAAGATCTTTCGATTTCTGAACACCTGTTCATTTCTCTGGGGTGGGACAAAGACAATATGGCGGTCATTACAACATTGGCGGTAAAAGCCGCTTACCGCCGTGCAGAAGACCACCAACATACTGCTGCGGCAGCGGAAATCCACCACAGCTATTATGACCCACAGCACGGAATCCGCCAAAATTCAGACACCCACACAAGTCTGCCACACCAAAGGTCAGTGATAAACTGGCGAAAACAAGTCCTCCACCGTCATGCCAACAGAAATACGCCCACACTATCACGACCCTCGAATCCACACGGCGGTCTTTCAACCGCGGTATTCAATTGGCGGTACACACCGCTGCGCTCAAAATATACCAAACACTACCACATTGGACACTCCAAATACACACACCTGATACACATACACACACCACTCCCAGACACCCAATACAATATAAAACACACACCCACATCACCCACTAACCCCTACAACCACAATTACTGAGAGAAGGCTAGAGAGAGACACCACCATCAACAATACTAGCATTCACAGGCACACAACACCATCACCCACATAACTTCTACGCACCTCACACTACACACCACTACATATCAGCACACTTATCACCCCACACATCACCTAAACCACCCCATGGCATGGCAAAGACACCCCAGGTTCTAGGAGGAGGAGCTCAGGGTCATGGTGGAGGAAATCGTCCGGGTAGAGCCACAGCTATTCGGATCACAGGTGCAGCACATCTCCATAGCTAGGAAGATGGAGCTATGGCAAAGAATAGTGGACAGGGTGGACGCAGTGGGACAGCACCCAAGAAATCGGGAAGACATCAGGAAGAGGTGGAACGACCTACGGGGGAAAGTGCATTCCGTGGTCTCAAGACACCACCTGGCGGTTCAGCAGACTGGCGGCAGACCCCACCTCCTCCCCCACAACTAACAACATGGGAGGAGCAGGTCTTGGTGATTCTGCATCCTGAGGGCCTCGCAGGAGTAGGTGGAGGCATGGACTCTGGTAAGTCTCAATAATAACTTTATTTCGGCTAAAAGCCATAAAAGTATACAATAAACACCATATCATAATTATACAGTAGACTAGTTATGAAAAAGAAATAAACAAGGAGTACCACATAATACATTAAGAGACCCTGAGTAAGTTATAAAATCGCATAGTTGTTAAAACAGCGCAAAACCGACATCAATCTTAAAATCTTAAGATCCTAAAATATTAAAATATTAAGATATTAAAATATAATGGGCCATTGCATCTTAACTCCAATCAATAATCTGCTGCTACATTAAATAATTCTAATCTAAAAACAATTTATTAAAATGCACAATTATAACAATTCTCTAGTTCTTATAGCCCATGCATTTTGCAAGTATCTCGCAACTGAAAAGACTACCTTATCAGTTGTATCAGTTGCCAAAATGCGTAATGATGTATTGCATTCCCTTATCCCCATTAACCTACATAGCGGGATAATCCACTTCTTCCTGGGTACCAGATATCTAGGGCAAAAAAACATGAAGTGTGCAAGTGACTCTGATTTCTCCTGGCAATGGTGACAAGAAGTCAGATTGCGGTCCTCCATACTCCATCTCGCAGTAAATGTCTTAAGTGGGAGAATCCCTAATCTGAATTTAAGAAAGAGGGTTTTGGTGTAAGGAGGATTTACATTATCCATATAGGCCTCAAACTTAGGGCTACATTTATGTTCCAGAAACTGTAGGGTCCGGCTACCTTTGTTTTTTTTAGACCAAATTTGCACCAGAATAGTCTCCCAGTAGCACCTTGTTATGCACACTTTTACTTACTTGGTCAAGCTGTGAGGATCTCTCCACACCTCCTCCATTTTAAGGAGTTTACACTTGTCTCTGATATATCTAAACCAGGGAAGTTTTGATGCACAACCACCCACTAGGAACTCATCTGTTGCTGTTTGGTAGATGGACAAATATTCAGAAGTCCAGAGACGGACCCAATACATAAGAGGTCTTAGAGCAATTTCGTTATGAACCTCGTTTAAAGCTAAATCAAATCTAAGGGGTATAAGAGGGGTACTCATCGGCAGCCGTAAAAAATTGTGTATAAAGCGGTTTTCTACGTCGTCAAACACCTAGAGTTAGAGTGCCCCCAAAGTTTGGCACCATAAGTTGAAGATGCCGCTGCTTTGTAAACTGTAATAGCAGGTGAGATCTCCCCTTCCGAAATATTTGCGATTTCCCTCCCTATCACTGCTGACCTCTGTCTAAGAACTGACAAACTCTTCCCAATCTGTGCCGACCACTGTTGGTCATCTGCTAACCTAATCCCCAGATAATCAAATTGGCTAACTTTCTCTACCGGACGGCCTGCTATAGTCATTGTCCCCCTAAATGATTTATGTGGATTAAAAGCCATGAATTTTGATTTAGTTAGATTTATTTCAAGTCCTCTCCTGGAACAAAATTTTTAAAAAGCATCAAGTTCATTTTGTAGGCCCATTGGAGTTCTTGAAATTAATAAAGTATCATCTGCAAACATTAAAATGGGGAGAGAGGCTCCTGCTAACTTTGGAGCATCATGGTTACAGTGCATCAGCTGTTCCACCGCACTGTTGATAAAAAGATTAAACAATGTGGGGGCCAGGACACACCCCAGCCTGACCCCCCTATCAACAGGTATAGCTTCTGTTAAATCACTACTTTGAGACCAACGTACCTGAGCATAAGTCCCCTCATGTAGGTACCTAATCAATCTTAGTAATTCTTTATCGAGTTGGTAGCTCTCCAGAACATTCCACAATAAGTCCTGTGGGACCATATCAAAGGCAGCTTTTAAGTCAATAAAAGCCACATACAAGTGGCTCTTATTGAGTGACAGGTATTTCCAGCAAAGAAGATTGAACCTGAACGCCTGATCTATTGTGCTCACTCCTTTCCTAAATCCTGCCTGGAAGTCGGAAAGGATATGGGAATCCTCTATCCATGTCTGTAGTCTGTTCAGTACCTGTTTGCAGAATATTTTTTGGCTGAGTTCAATTAAACTTATTGGCCTATAGTTAGTTGGTTGGTCCCTTGGCCCTTTCTTGAAAATAGGGACTATAATTGCTCCTTGCCACGTGGGGGGAAGTCCACCACCCCTCAGTATCTCATTACTAAGCGTATTTAAATATAAAGACCAAGTTGTCGGTCAAGACAAGTATAAATCGCCTGGGATACCATCTAGCCCAGGGGCCTTCCCTTTGCGTACTGATTGGAGAGCCAAGGTTGTTTCTTTTAGAGAAAATAGATCCACGTTGAATTTAGGTTTTATAGCTATTCCAACAGTTGGTGTATACTGTATGAAATAAAGGGCCCATTGCATTTTAATAGAGGAACAATAATGTTACTAATTTGGGCCACTCTATATAAGTTTTTAAAATGTGACACCCAAGTTTCTGGCTGGATTACAGGGTAGTTCTCCACGGTTTGGGAGCAACCTTTGCCTGTCACTAATTTCCAAAACAGTTTAAGATCCTTCTCATAAAGTGCATCTACCAACCCGTTCCAATGTTTGGTTTCCCACTCTTTTTTAGCATTTTTTAGTACTGTTTTGTTTGCAGCCCTGGTTACTCTTATCTCTCGACAGTTCCCTGCCTTCAATGCTCCCAATAACTGTATTTTGGCCTGATGGCAGGGGTTAGAGAACCACCTCAATGTTCTGACCACAGTTTCTACCCCCCTCCTTACTACCTGAAAATGTGGTCTTAACCGATTGATCAACATACTGTGCAAATTAATCAGATCCACCGGTGCAAAATCAATATGTTTCAAGGGTAAAAACGTTGATGTGACTATTTTATAAATTAATAACTGAAAGTTTGCATCATCTTCCATCAGTTCCCATTTCACATTTTCATAGTCATTTGTCATGATTAGGGCATTGCCCTTGACCCACTTTGTCAATGTTTTACAACTAAATAAGGTAGTGGAAAAGGAGGTACACAGAGCTTGGTGGTCACTGTCATTACGTGGAAGAAAGACTATATCAATAAGAGATTTCCAGAGCACATCATCTACTAAAACATAATCTAGATGGCTCGAGTATGGACCTCTCCTGTATGTAGGCAACGCCGGGGGGTCTGACTTCGTGTTCCCATTTACTATTCTTAACCCCTTTGCTTTTATTAGATCCTCTTATAAATCTAATGCTCCCCCTACTTTCTTAGTTATGGCTTGGACCGGCCCAGATCTGTCCCATGGATCTACAAACTGGGTTCCTTTTTGCTGGTGGTCGTCTTTGCAGTTCAGTTGCATATTATAATCTCCTGCAACAATTAAGCCCTGCCCCCCTGGTAAACAGTTCAAGAGGTCTGTAAGCATATTTATCAAAGTGGTCTGAGACCTTTGGGGGCCAGGTCTAACATATATATTTACAAATACTATACGCACAGGCCCCCTTGGACTGCTAAGTTCGACCTCAACAGCTAGTATGTCCCTAGTGGGGGTTGATAGCTCCTTTGCCTTTGGGAACAAATCGTGTTTTAGCCAGATTATCAAGCCCCCTGATGCCCTGCCAGATGGTGATGGAAACGCAGCCTTCTGAAAGGTCCAATAACCTACTCTATTAATCGCAGAAGAGGCCCATGTCTCCTACAATAAAATAATATGATGTTGGTCTATGAGGCTGCACCAATCAGGGTTAGTTATTTTTTTAAGCACACCTGCCACGTTCCAAGATAGAAGCTTAATTAGTAAATCAGTTCCATCCCCCACATCTTGCAGCTTCTCTTTATTCTCACTTAAGCAAGGCGTTACTCCACAGTCCATCTCCTCTGCTTGGTCACTACAATGTACTCTTGGCTCTACTCCCAAGGTACCCAGTGTCTGGTTACTTAACATACAGGGGTCCAAAACCATTTTGCTTGGTATGTCGTCTATCCCATCCTTCACTATGCGGGCTTCACGTCAATCCGTGGTTGAAATTGGGCTGCTCCTATAATCCCATCTTGAAGTACAAGTGCTGGGGGGCATTGGGATGTTATATCTCTCTTTAAAAAACAAATTAGCCAATGATTGGGGGATTGTTTGGGCAAATGACACTTGGGATGAGGTACCAGGTCTCGATCTTTGATCAAGTGCCAAGAGACCCTTTACTAGGCTCTGGCATCTCAATTTCAGCCCTATGAGGTCTGTTCCTGAGCATTCTCTTGAGTATCTCTGGAAAGTTACTATGTCATCCCTTATAATAGACCTACACTTCTTTACCCCCCCTTATCCAGTGGATTACTTTGTTCTTGAGGGAATCCCCTTGTTTCTTTAGTCCACAGTTTAGCTTAGGGACATTCGTCATATATAAATCATCATGGCTATGCTTAGTCTGCCTTATTGGGGCACTTCGCGGAGGATCTATAATACTATTATCTAATAATTCATTTCTGTGCGCCTCCTGATTAGCCCCTTTGCTCCAGTTCGTATCACATTTATTTAAGCCAGCCACAACAGGAAGTATATTTCTTCCCCATGGGAGTTTTGTGTTGCCACTCCAGCCCTCTTTCCCCTATGTGTTCCTGCCGTAAATGTTTCAACTTGTTGGATTTGCCCAGGTAGAGGATTAGGCTCAAGTTTAGAAGAGGATTTCCTTATGCCCCCAATTACGGCAGATATGCCGTCCAGCTTCTCATATATCATGTAGCTGAAAGATGTAAGATACTCTCTGAGGCTAAGAATTTCAGCTCTTATTTGTACTAACTGTGCCTCAACAGGGTGTTCCCCCTGAGTAGCTGAATGCGTTGGCAGCTCCTCAGTTTCCCTTAGCACACTCCTCTCTGGGCCAAAGGGTGCCAAGGAGGCAAGAGGTAAAAAATGATTAGAACAATTTATAAGGGGGGGATGGACTCTGGTAAGTCAAATCTTAACTATTACATCCCCACCCTACCTGCATGCCAGCACATACCCCACCCTCACCCCCATCACTCGAACTCCTCACAAATGTCCCAACATCACAAACCACACATTCTAACAGCAAGCCCTGCATGCAACAACAAAGCATGGACACCCATCACTAAAGCATGCCCACTGCACATACCCATACACCCCCCTAAACCATCATCACACAAGGTCCCACACAGGAATGCAAGCACTGGGGTACACGGTAACCCACCTATTCCACACCATGGCACACACAGATGTAATAAACATCCTTTCATACCCCTGCAGGACGCCTACCCAACTTCACTGGACAGGAGGGTCACACCACCAAAAGAAGATGCCCGCAGTGATGACAGCACCTCTTTCCAACTGGATCTAGATGACCAGCCCGGCCCATCGGGGATCTCTGGACAGTCGGTTCCCCTCACCCAGTCACAGGCCGCCACAGACCTTCCCCCCTCTGAAAACACCAGCACAGCACCCACCCAGCGGGCCCATTACTCCGTCCCCAGGAGACGTCAATCAGCAGTGTGTCCACCACTACAGGGAACCCAGGCTAACCCAGCACCCCAACAACAACAGGAACCTGGGGGCAGTGGTAGTAGGCACACGGTCCAGGGGACGGAGGCCCAGGAACACAGGGGAACTGGGAGGGCTGCTGTGCGACAGGGGGCGGACAGGCCCAGGGAACCCACTCTCCACAAGGCCCTCTCCAACATCATGGGAGCCTACCACCACTCCCAGGAGACAATGGCAACGGTACTGGCAAGTTTCAGGAGACCCAGCGCCTGCAGGAGGAACAGTATTCGGGCTTCAGGGAGGAACTCAGAGCCATCAATTCCACCCTGGGCACCATCGTGGGGGTGCTGAAGGAAGTACTCAACACCAGGAGGGACACTGTGGCACTACAAGGGGCCCCCGACACTAGCATGGACGATGAACTGCCCACCACCTCCGGCGGCGCTAGTGGACAGGAGGCACCGCCACAGGACCACCACACCAGCACCCCACCCCTTGCAGAGGGAGAACCACCTCGCAAACGGTCCCTGAGATCCAGGACAAAGACAGAGAACGAAGCCAAGACCCCCGTCAGGAAATGAGACCAACCTGAATGTCATCCTACTGTCCCACTTTGTCACCCTGTTCATCCTTAAACTACCCCAGCTCCACTTCCTATGCCCATTAGGGCAATGCACCTGTGAGACTAATAGACTGGACTCTGCCATGGACATTCCTCCACCATCACCCCTCACCATTTTGCTACCCCTTCCAGCATTGAGCACTTAAATAAACACCCTTAAAGCACAAAACAATCTGGAGTCAGTCTGTGATTTCCGAATAGTGTATTAGCAATTACTGTGGCACAAAGCTAATTAATTTGTAATCTCAACATACCTATGTCACACAGCTGTAGTCCATTAGAAATCAAAGCAGATGTCACACATTGGGAGCCACATCTGAGAAATCGTAAGGGAAAGTGACAACTCCGTGATCATACACTGGGTGAAAATGACAGACAGTAGAGAGGTAGTAGTGTTTAAGTACATGTAGTAGGCAGGTTTGTATTCTTAGCCGCGTTTCACTGGAAATATTGCTGGATCACTGAGTCCCTGTTGTCCATGTCTTCTTCTTCTGCTTCCTCATCTTCACTGTCCACAGGCTCCACAGCTACAACAACACCGCCATCTGGACCATCCTCCTGCAGAAAAGGCACCTGTCGTCGCAAAGCCAAGTTGTGAAGCATACAGCAGGCCACGATGATCTAGCACACCTTCTTTGGTGAGTAGAATAGGGATCCACCTGTCATATGGAGGCTCCTGAACCTGGCCTTCAGGAGGCCGAAGTTCTGCTCAATCACCCTCCTAGTTCGCCCATGGGCCTCATTGTAGCGTTCCTCTGCCCTTGTCCTGGGATTTTTTCACTGGGGTCAGTAGCCATGACAGGTTGGGGTAACCAGAGTCACTTGCAAATGGCGAGGGACAACTGTTAGACACACACTAACCTGTAGGGATATCCCCAGACCCTGACAACCATTCCCACTGTCTTGCTTCCAGGTGCTCACCTAATAGCCACGCACGGTGCCTCTGGAGTTGACCCATCACATAAGGGATGCTCTTATTCCGCAGGATGTAAGCGTCATGCACTGAGCCAGGGAACTTGGCTTCACATGGGAGATGTACTGGTCTGCCAAACATACCATCTGTACATTCATAGAATGATAACTCTTCCGGTTTCTGTACACCTGTTCACTCCTGTGGGGGGGGGGGACCAAAGCCACATGTGTCCCATTAATGGCACCTATGATGTTGGGGATATGTCCCAGGGCATAGAAATCACCTTTCACTGTAGGCAAATCCTCCACCTGAGGGAAAACGATGTAGCTCCGCATGTGTTTCAGCAGGGCAGACAACACTCTGGACAACACGTTGGAAAACATAGGCTGGGACATCCCTGATGCTATGGCCACTGTTGTTTGAAATGACCTACTTGCAAGGAAATGGAGCGCTGACAGCACCTGCCCTCGAGGGGGGATTCCTGTGGGAGGCGGATAGCTGACATGAGGTCTGGCTCCAACTGGGTACACAGTTCCTGGTTTGTGGCACGGTCAAGCCTGTAGGTGATGATCACATGTCTTTCCTCCATTGTCGACATAGTCCACCAACATGTCCCAGCGGACGGTTCCTATGAAGGACAATAGCGAGCACAGAGTCAAACTACTCAGAGGTACGTACCCACAGCTTACACAGAACACCAATCATAATCTAGAAAGTGGCTTGTATGTGTGTTGAGTCTAGGCCTAGGTATGTGTGACTCAGTTAAAAATGAAGCCATGTGGGCCCCTGAAATGGCGGCTGCCTGACCTCTAAAGTGGGACAATGGGATGTGAGGTAACTGCGCTGGCGTTGTACACCATCGCGGTAGGCGGTCGAAGACCGCGGCGCAATGCTGCATTGGTTAACATTGGACCCTATGGGTCCCAGGAGCCAATAATGATGTACGCCGGCGGTGACGATACGCACCCCTGCGGACGTGACCGCCATTTTCTATCTGTTCAATCATTCGATACCTGATCTTCGACAGGAGAGGACCTACACTGAAAGTGCTGCTGTGACCTCGGTCTGGAAGAGACAATGGCTCGAGTGTCTGGGGAAAGGGCGCCTGTCTTCACATCGGAGGAGTTGGATAAACTTGTGGATGGGGTCCTCCCCAGTACACGCTACTCTGCGGTCCTCCAGACAAACAGGTAAGTACACTGGGAGCATGCTGTATGGGCTATGCCTGTGTGGAGAGGTGTGGATGTAAGAAGGAAGGGGGGAGAGTGCGGCGTGCATGAAACGACGGTGAGTGCATGTGCCACAGGCCAAGGGTAGGGATGGGGGCCAATGACTGTGACAGTGCAGTTGGTAATAAGTTTCTCTTCCCCCTGTACAAATCATGTAGGTCAGCGCCCACCAGAAAAAATATATTTGGCGTGCCATCACCAAGGACGTCCGGACCCTGGGGGTCTACCACAGAAGGAGCACCCACTGCCGGAAAAGATGAGAGGACATTCGCCGCTGGAGCAAGAAGGCAGTGGAGGCTCAGCTGGGGATGGCCTCCCAGCGTGGGAGGGGTGCCCGTCGCACCATGACCCCCCTGATGTTCAGGATCCTGGCGGTGGCGTACCAGGTGTTGGATGGGCGCTAGAGGGCATCACAGCAGCCACAAGGGGGTGAGTACACTCTCATCCTGCTGATTTTGCATGCAGTGGAGTGGTCTGGCAGGGGGAGGTGGGCTGTGGGTTTCCCTAGGCCAGAGCGAGTTCCGTAGGCAAGGTCCCTCCGTAAGGCAGGACAAGTGGCACCCCACCGCACCTCTGTAGAGTGCCAAGTACACCTAGTCATGCCCCTGTGTCATCCATGTGTGCAGATGTCGTCCATAGCCTAGTAGGCCATTTCCCAGGAATTGAACAGTGGAGCCTAAGATCGCGGCGTAGTGCCGGGGGCTTGTGTGTCTGTCGTGTTCGCCAATGGTAGCGGTAATGCATGCACTCAACATGTCTTTCTTCTGTGGCCCCCCCCCCCCTTTTTGTGGTCTCCCTGTTCTTGTGTGCATTAGCATCATCAGGCGGAGGAGCAGTGGCACCGGAGCACTGAGGGGGCTGCATCCCACATGGCCATGGAGGGCCACACTATGGAATTGAACTTCATCAGTGGGACGGAGGGCGAGGGGAGCTCCACGGCGGGGACAGGAGCTGAGACCAGCGACACAGACTCGTCCTCTGATGGGAGCTCCCTTGTGGTGGCGGCAACATCTGTGCTTCCCCATCTACAGGTACAGCCGCCACCCCCCTTCCAGCACCACCCTCCCAGCAGCCCCTCAGCCTTTGCCCCGTGCCCGCTCACCCGGGAGGGTGAGCATCACCTTCGCCCCAGACACATCAGCCCCTGCCCCAGTCACCCCTGCTGCCCTCAGTGAGGAGGCCATTGACCTCCTCAGGTCCCTCACTGTTGGGCAGTCTACCATTTTGAATGCCATCCAGGGTGTAGAAAGGCAGTTGCAACAAACCAATGCATTCCTGGAGGGCATTCATTCTGGTCAGACGGCCCTTCAGCGAGCTTTTCAGACTCTGGCCTCAGCACTGATGGCAGCCATTGTCCCTGTGTCTAGCCTCCCCCCTCCAACTTCCTCCACCCTGACCCAATCCCCTGTACCCCAGCCTATCCCAAGCACACCTCTAGACCAGCATGCACACACGTCAACACACAAGGGAAGCTCAGGCAAACATAAGCACCACCCATCCCAAAGGCACTCACACAAGCATCAGACACATGCAGACACACCAACATCCACTGCCTCCACTGTGTCCCCCTCCTCCTCGTCTCCCTCCTCCCTCCCAGTCTCATCTACACTCATACCTGCATGCACTACCTCTACAGCCACTACTACCATCACCAGCATACCCACCACCACACCCCGCTCACGTGCAGTCACCACCCCCACTACCATTCACACGTCCCCTGTGTCCTCTCCCAGTGTGTCTGTGACGCCACCTCCCAAGATACACAAACGCAGGCACACACCCACCCAACAGCCATCCACCTCACGACAGCCTCCAGTGCATGCACCTTCACCCAAAGTCAGCAAACGAACACCTCCTACAGCCACAACCTCTTCCTCCACTCCCAAACCCCCTCCAGCTACCCGTCTCAGTGTCTCCCAAAAACTTTTCCTGTCCAACCTTGACCTCTTTCCCACACCTCCCCCAACCCGTCCGTCTCCTAGGTCCCGAACTAGCACCTCAGCCACAACATCTCCGGGACCAGTGGTGCCTGTAGTCACCGGAATCTGGAGTGCACCAGCCACCAGGGCAGCCAGTGTGGCACGGAGCCACAGCACAGACAGTCCCCCACCTGTGAAGCATCAGAAGGTGGCCAGTGCCCGGCAGGAGAGGGGGAAGACTCCAGCCATCAAAGCCGCTCCCAGGGGTCCCAGTGGGAGTGTGGAGTCAGCTGCAACACCTTCCAAGGTGGGGAAGGGCCACAAGAAACCAGGAAAGTCTGGGAAGAGCAGCACAGCGGAGGACACCGCCATCATCCCCGCTGCCTAGGAGGCCACAGCCGTCATCCCCACTGCCCAGGAGGCCACAGCCATCATCCCCGCTGGGACAGAGAGGACCGCCAGCACAAGCCCCGCTGGGCTAGAGAGGACCACCAGCACAAGCCCCGCTGGGACAGAGAGGGCCGCCAGCACAAGCCCCGCTGGGACAGAGAGGACCACCAGCACAAGCCCCGCTGGGCCATGAAGGACCGCCAGCAGCTAAGTCACTGCAAAGGAGCCCGCCGCTCCAAGCACCGCTGAACAGGGCACCGCCATCTCAAGCACCGCTGAACAGGGCACCGCCGTCTCAAGCACCGCTGAACAGGGCACCGCCGTCTCAAGCACCGCTGAACAGGGCACCGGCGCCTCAAGCAACGCAGAACAGGGCACCGCTGCCTCAAGCAACGCTGGCCCAGGAGCGCCAAGGGCACTGACGCTACTGAGTCCGTCATGGGCAGACTGAAGCACTCTGGGCACAATGCCCCCTCCAGAACCAGTGGAGAGATACATCCACTACCTCTGTCCTTAGCAGGATGAAGCACTCTGGGCACAATGCCCCCTCCAGAGCCAGTGGAGAGATACATCCACTACCTCTGTCCTTAGCAGGATGAAGCACTCTGGGCACAATGCCCCCTCCAGAACCAGTGGAGAGATCCATCCACTACCTCTGTCCTTAGCAGGATGAAGCACTCTGGGCACAAGGCCCCCTCCAGAACCAGTGGAGAGATCCATCCACTACCTCTGTCCTTAGCAGGATGAAGCACTCTGGGCACCAGGCCCCCTCTAAAACCAGTGGAGTCTGTTATCCACTTGAGAGACTGTGGCCTTACACTCCCCAGGATGGAACAGTGGGCAACCCACCCACTGTAGAGACTTGAGAGACTGTGGCTTTGCACTCCCCAGGATGGAACAGTGGGCAACCCACACACTGTAGAGACTTGAGAGACTGTGGCTTTGCACTCCCTGGGATGGAACAGTGGGCAACCCACCCACTGTAGAGACTTGAGAGACTGTGGCTTTGCACTCCCCATGATTGAACAGTGGGCAACCCACCCACTGTAGAGACTTGAGAGACTGTGGCTTTGCACTCCCCAGGATTGAACAGTGGGCATGTGGCCCTCTCGTGGATTTGGTGTTGTGCACTCAACCGGCTGAGGTGCCCCCCCTTTCCCTCCCCCTGAGGTGCCTGTTTTCTTGCTCTCTGATGCCCCTGCAGTGTTCTCTCCGTCATGGTTGGGGATCTTGTGTGGGCCCAGTGTTCCACGGACTTAATTGGAGCACTACCTGGACTACTATGCTTGGTGTATATTTTGTTAATAGTGTATATATCTATTTTAGCATACTTGCTTTTAATATATTACAATTGTTACACTTATTTCCGTTTGTCTTTGCATTCTTCCGGGGGGGTGTGTCCACCATGTATTAATATGTATTAGTGTGTGTGTTGTAGTGGGTGAGGGTGGGGGTGGGGTGTTGCGTGTGTGTGTCCCTGTTTTTTCCTTCCCCCCTCCCCTGTGTCGTAGGTGCAGTACTCACCGTGGTCTTCGCCGCTGGCGTTCGTGCTCCTGGTAGAGGAGCAGGAAGACTATCACAGGGAGAATTTGGAGTTCTGGCTCCACGGTGTCCTAGTTCCTCATGGGGTGTGTAGAGGTGAGCATTTTCCCTTTGGAATCCTGTTTCCGCCGTGTTTTTATCTGCGGTGAATCCGCCCCAGAAAAGGTGGCGGATTGGTAGGTTGTGATACTGTGGGCGGTACTTTGTCCTCCGCCTGTCTGTTGGCGGTGACCGCCGCGCTGTTTGTCTGTACCGCTGTGGCGGTCGGAGTGTTAAAGTGGCTGTCTTTATTGGTGGTTTCCGCCGGCCTGTTGGCAGTCTTACCGCCGCTTTAACATCCACCACCAGGGTTGTAATGACCACCTATGTGTACAATCAATAGCACCAATGATGTTGGGGATATGTCCCATTGCATAGAAGCCAGACTTCACTGTGGCCAAATCCTCCACCTGGGAGAAAACGATGTAGCTCCGCATGTGTTTCATCAGGACCAACAACACTCTGGTCAGCACGTTTGAGAACATAGGCTGTGACATCCCTGATGCCATGGCCACAGTCGCTTGGAAGGAACCACTTGTCAAGAAATGGAGCACTGACAGGACCTGCACTAGAAGGGGGATACCTGTGGGGTGTCGGATAGCTGAAATCAGGTCTGGCTCCAGTTGGGCACACCGCTCTGTGATTGTGGCCCTATCAAGTCTGTAGGTTAGGATAATGTACCTGTCCTCCATTGTCGCCAGGTCCACCAGGGGTCTGTAAACGGGGGTATGTCTCCATCTCCTATTCATCCTCAGCGGTTGAACTCTAGGGTGATACACAGTGAGCAGAAGGTCATATTCAAAAATATACTTAGATTAATATGCTATGTTTGTTTTACAGAAGCACTATGTGAACTTATAAGTGAGTTCATGTGCCAATGTCTGCTGTGACGCAGTTAGGTTCCATGGCCTGTGCCCCCTGAAATGGCGGCCGCCTGACCTGTGAGGAGGGACAAGTGGAAATGAGGTAATTCTGCTGGTGTTGTGCGCCGTTGCGGACAGTGGTCGACAACTGCCGTGCAACACCACATTGGTTATCATTGGGGCCTACGGGTTCCAGGAGTCAATGGTGATGTACGCTGGCCGTGATGGTACGCACCGCAAACGTGACCGCCATTTTCTATCTGTTCAATCACTTGCTACCTGACCTTCAACAGGAGAGGACTGTGGCGGTGGGGTATAGCGATAGGGAGTAAAACAATACTCAGTTGGATGGGTGAATACACGTGATTTTATTGTGATGCACTTATATCTTTATAACAGTCAGTATCTATGGTCTTTCTGGCTGGTGATCTCCTCTGTTCTCTTCTCCCTCAGGATCCCTGGTGACTGAAGATGGTTCCCCGGCAGTGGTATTGTCAGGAGGACCGGAAAAAGAGGAACGAAAGAAAGGTAAGTAGTGTCTTCGTGGGTTAATTGGTATTCTTTATCGTGAAGGGAGGGTGTAGTCTTTCTTTACTTTTTAAACTTTCGGGAACCTGGATATCTGGGTTCCTGGCTCCGGCGGTTTTGCCCTACTCTGCTCGCTCCGCTCTTCGTCCTTTTTGCAGGTAAGTTCTCGGGAGTCCGGATGGCCGGATTCCGGGTTTCATTAGATTCGGTCTCTGCGAGACCTCTGGAGCACCGTTCCGCTCTGGATTCGGCGCTGGATGTAGCCGGGAAGTCCGCCACCCGGCTACAAGGACCTACACTGCAAGTGCTGCTGTGATCTGTGTCTGGAAGCGACCATGGCTTGTGTGTCTGGGGAAAGGGTCACTGCCTTCACTTTGGAGGAGTTGGAGAGACTGGTGGATGGGGTCCTACCCCAGTACCGTTTACTTTATGGTCCTCCAGACCAACAGGTGAGTACACTGTGAGCATGATGCATGGGGCATGAATGTATGGAGTGCTATGTGTGTAAGCCTCGTGTAGGTGGGGGGCTGAGGGGCCGTGGGCAGAGTGCTGCATGTATGGTGGTCAATGTATGTGCGTAAGGGGATGGGAGGGATATGTTGGGCCATGAGTATGACAGTCCGGACGGTATGAATAATACCTTTTCTGCTGTATTTTTTTCTGCAGGTCAGCACTCTTCAGAAAAAGGGTATTTGGTGTGCCATCGCCAAGGAGGTGCTGACCCTCGGGGTCTTTGACAGGTGGAGCACCCACTGCCGCAAATGGTGGGAGGACCTGCGCCGCTGGGCAAGGAAGACGGCGGAGGCCCAGCTGGGGCATGCCTCCCAACGAGGAAGGGGTGCCCCTCATACCCTGATCCCGCTGATGTTCCGCATCCTGGCGGTGCCTATCTGGTGTTGGATGGGCGCTTGAAGGCATCACAGCAGCCACAAGGGGGTGAGTACAGATTCATATTCATAACTTTGGGCGCGTTAACGTGTTACCTGGTTGGGGGATGTGGGTTGTGGGTGCCCACAAGCCAGGGCGAACATGGCAGGGTAGGTTCCATGATGGGCAAGCTCAGATGCACTCCAACCCCAATAATGTTAGTGGGCATCTACTACTGGGCAGGGTCCAGTGGGTTTCAGGTGTGCAGCTAATGGCGTTAGGCATTGTACCTTATGGGCTGGTGACTAGCATTGTAACTGGTAGTGCATAGGGCTGTTCCCTGAGAGTTATGTACGCCAACGGTAGTGTTGTTGCTGGCATTGACCAAGTGTATCCTCTGTCTCCCCCCCCCCTTTTTGTTTTGTCACCCTGTCCTTGTGTGCATCAGCATCAGCTGGTGGAGGAGCAGAGGCACCGGCGACAGAGGGAGCTGCATCCCACATGGGCCTGGAGGCCGAATCCACTGACGGTGAGGGCACCAATGGGACGGAAGGCGAGGGGAGCACCACGACGGAGACAAGAGGGGACAGTACCAACAGTGACACCTCCTCCGATGGAAGCTCCCTGGCGGTGGTGGACACCTCTGTGCCCACCCCAACTGTACAGCCGCCACCCCCTACCAGCACCGCCCTCCAAGCAGCCCCTCCGCGTGTTTCCTGTGCCTGCTTACCCAGGAGGGTGGGCATCTCCTTCGCCCCAGGCATCTCAGGCCCTGTCCCAGTCAGCCCTGCTGCCCTCAGTGAGGAGGCTATTGACCTCCTGAGATCCCTCTCTGTTGGGCAGTCAACCATACTGAATGCCATCCAGGGTCTAGCAGGGCATTTGCAACAAACAAATGCATACTTGGAGGGCATTCACTCTGGCGTGGCGGCCCAACAGAGAGCATTCCAGGCTTTGGCCAACTCACTGATGGCAGCCATTGTCCCTGTTTCCAGCCTCCTCCCTCCAGCTTCCTCTACCCATTCCCAATCCCCTCAACCCCAGCCTATCTCAAGCACACCATCAGACCTGCATTCACCCAAATCAACACACAGCAGTGGCTCAGGCAAACACAAGCACCACACTTCATCCCACAGGCACTCACACAAGCACCATCCAGATGCAGTCACACCAACATCCACTGCCTCCACTGTGTCGCCCTCGTCCTCCTCGTCCACCTCCCTCCCAGTAGCATCTCCACTCACACCTGCATGCACTACATCATCATCCACTACCTCCATCTCCAGCACAGCTATCACTACAAGCCCCTCACTGGTGGTCACCACCATCACATCCATGCACACGTCCCCTGTGTCCTCTCCCACTGTGTCTGTGACCTCTCCTCCCAAAGTACACAAACGCAAGTACTCAGACACCCAACAGCCATCCACCTCACAACCCATGCACCTGCACCCAAACACAGAAGACACCTCCTACAACCACTCCCTCTTCCTCCACTCCCATACCTTCACTCTCTTCCCACCCCAGTGTCCCTAAGAAGCTTTTCCTCACCACCCTCAACCTATTCCCTCCCCCCATCCTGCACTTCATGCCAGGGTGGACAGAACCCAGTCCAGCACCTCAGCCACCCAGTCCACGGCCACTGTGGTTTCTGCAGCTACTGCAGGTGTTAGAGGCTCCAAGGAGGCACCCGTCAGCACAGCCATTGTGCCTGCACCACCTGCCAAGGGCAAGAAGAGGCCGCCAGCTAGCAAAGGCAGGAAGGGGACACCAGCCAGCAAGGGCAGGAAAGGAACAACAGCTGGTAGAAGCAAGGAGGCACCACCATCTGTCAAGGGCACACAACACCAGCCATGGCACTGCAGCCATCTGAATCTGCAGGGAAAGGTCTGGAGCCTCCCCCCACCACTGACAGCACCGCCACCTGCCCCGCCACTAGCACCGCCACCTGCACCACCAGCTGCACCACCAGCAGCACCACTGCCAGCAGCAGCAGCCCCAGTGGGCAGCCGTCCGAGGCTGTAGGAGAAGAGCTGGAGCCTCCCCCACCACTGACAGCACCGCCACCTGGAACGCGGGCAGCACCGCCACCTGCAACGCGGCCAGCACTGCCACCTGCCCCCTGCCAACACCGCTACCTGCCCCGCCGCCAGCACCGTCGCCTGCACCGCCAGCAGCAGCAGCCCCAGTGGTCAGCCGTCCGAGGCTGCAGGGGAAGGGCTGGAGCCTCCCCCCATCACTGACAGCACCGCCACTTGCACCACAACTGACATCCACTGAGCAGCCGTCACCGGCGGCGAGCAGTGTGTAATCGTGACTACATGGACTGCAGTGCGTCCTGGCCCCTGCAACACCTGTAGGTGTGACACCCAGGTGAGAGACTGTGACCTTGCACCATCCAGGATGAAGCACACAGGGCTCAAAGCCCCCTCCAGAACCAGTGGAAGAAGGCATCCACTCACCCCTCCTTGGCAGGATGAAGCACACTAGGCATAAAGCCCCCTCCAGAACCAGTGGAGAAGCCATTCACTCCAAAGACTGTGGCTTTGCACTCCCCAGGACCAAGCAGTGGGCATCCCACCCACTAGTGAGACTGTGACTTTGCACTCCCCAGGACCAAGCAGTGGGCAACCCACCCACTAGAGAGACTGTGGCTTTGCACTCCGCAGGACCAAGAAGTGGGCAACCCGCCCAATAGAGAGACTGTGGCTTTGAATTCCCCAGGACCAAGCAGTGGGCAACCCACCCACTGGAGAGACTGTGGCTTTGCACTTCCCAGGACCAAGCAGTGGGCAGCCTATCCACTAGAGAGACCGTGGCTTTGCACTCCCCAGGACCAAGCAGTGGGCAACCCACCCACTTGAGAGACTGTAGCTTTGCACTCCCCAGGACCAGGAAGTGGGCATGTAACCCTGTCCAGGAGCAGTGGCGTTGTACCATCTTCCGGCTGAGGTGCCCCCCATTCCCTGTCCCCCGGAGGTGCCTGTGTGTTTTCGACCTGATGCCCCTGCAGTGTTCTCTCCGTATTGAGGGAGGAGTCAAGTGTGGGCTTGGCCTATGTGTAGTGGCCCGTGGGCCACAGACATTTTGGCGTGGGCATTGTCCCTCCTTTTGTATATATTGTACATACTGTTTATTGATTTAAGGATGTATCTATCTTAAATTGTACTATTACACTAATTTTAATCCATTCCATTTGTCCTTGCCTTATACCTGACGGTTACGGGGTGTATATGTAATGTTGTTGCATCTGTTTGTGTGTATGGTGTTGGGGTTGAGGGTGGGGTTGGGGGTGTTGCGTGTTGTGTGTGTGTATGTCACTCTCTTTTTCCTCCCCTCTCCCTTGTGTGCTAGGTGCAGTACTCACTGTGGTCGTCTTCGCCGGCGTTCGTGTTCCTGGTGTATGAGGAGGTACACCAGCATTGGAAAAATGTGCAGCTCGCGCTCCATGGCGTCGTGGTGTCGAGAGGTGAGTTGTTTCCCTTCAGTGTACTGTTTCTGCTGTACTTTTGATGGCATTGGTACCGCCCCGGAAAAGCTGGCAGATTGGCCTGTTTGTAATACTGTGGGCAGTACATTGTTTTCTGCCTGGCTGTTGCTGGTTACCGCCGCAGTGCTTGTTGCTACCTCATGGGGGTCGGAGTGTTAAAGTGGCTGTCTGTGTAGGCGGTTTCTGTCATTGTTATAATTTAAAAAAATGTACCGCCAGCCTGTTTGCGGTATTACCGCTGCTTTATCACCGACCGCCAGGGTTGTAATGAAAGCCTTAGTTTTGGTGTGTCATTGGCTCCATATCTTTTTGAAGACATCATTCAAAGTATCATACAGCCTTTTGTGAATGTTTTCAGTTATAGCAATGACGTTAGTTTTAGGAGCTACACAGAAGAAGCACAATCAAGCTCTCACACAAGTATGTCATTTATTTACTGATGCAGATTTTACTTTGAATCAAGACAAGTGTAGGTTGCACAAGACAATGCTAAAATTATTTGGCCATATTTGTTCTGATGGGGGGTATGACACACAATCATGCAAAAGTACAAGAACTGTCCAATGCTGATCCCCCACATGATGTTTCTGTGGTACGTTTATTTCTTGGCAGGGCCAGTTGCTGTACAAGATACATACAGGACTTTGCCACTATAAGTGCTCTATTACAAGAGTTGACGAAGGAAAATGTTACATTTTAATTGTCACAAGAATGTGAGCCAAGTTTCATACACACCATTGAAAATGATGCTGAATGGCATACTTCAATCCGACATTTCACATAGACATTGTTCTTTACGCTAACCTGGTTGGGTTAGGCGCTATCACTGCACTGCGGACCCCCAAATGCTTAAAGGCATATTGTGGCCTTTGCTTGTAGAAGTTTCTCTTATACAGACATGCCTTTTAACAAACCTGAGAAAGAAAGTTTAGCTGCAATATGGTCTTGTAAACATTTCCATCTATTCCTTTACAGAAAGCTTTTTACACTCGTAACCGATCATCAAGCTTTCCTGACTATCTTTGGCAATCCAAAAGCCAAGATGACTCCTTACATTGAACGATAGGGACTATGATTGCAACAGTACAATTTGTACCATTGTGCAGCATCCAGTGAAGAATCAAAACCCTGCTGGCTGCTTTTCCAAAGTGCCTATACAAGGTACTCCAATCAAGACAGCTGAAGCATACATTCATTTCATTGTAAAATCACATATGCCAGTTGCTATCTCATTATCCCATATTATCACTGCCATGAGCTATGATAGTGACATGTTGAAGTTAAAAGACATAGGGCACATTACGACATTGGCGCAAGAAGGGTGGAAATGCGGCTGTATCCATACTGGCGGATGGTGTTAAGGTGGCGCTGCTACCACCAGCAGCACCACACCAGTAGACCGCCGTCAGCCGTATTATGACAAAGTACCAGTCAACATTTTGAAGTCTGTATCACCTGTTGTTACTCCTGCAGTCACTGCTATTCTCAATTCATCCTTTTCTTCTGCCATTCTCTTTAAGGTATGGAAGGAGGGTGTGGTAAAGCCCCTTTTGAAACCACCCCTGTCCACACCCTCCCTATGTTTGTAACCATTTACAGTCCAATATCCCATTTGCCAAAGGTAGAATACAACTGTCAAAAAGTTACTCGAACACTGGCACTCCAAATATGTGGCAGAACATTGTTATTTTAGATAATAGACAAATATGCTTCAGTCCCAGACTGGGGGCTAAGATCACACTGGCTGTGGTACTGAATGATCTCAGACTGGATTTAGATGAAGGCTTGCTGTAGTTAACCAGCTAGCTACTACTTAACACATTAAACCATTCCATCTTGGTCAGCTGGATTGAGGAAGTGGTTTTGCCGAGAAATGCCATCTCATGGTTTGCCTCATTTTTTTCCAGAAGACGTCATTCACTAATTCTTCAAAATTATTGCCGGTCAGCTGTAGTGTTCCACAGGGGTCCTTGTTCTCTCCCTTATTGCTTAACACCCACTTTCCAACATTATGAGGGCTTTTGGTCTCATCATTATCTGGTATGTTGACAAAACCTCATTTATTCTGAGACTCAATAAATCTTCCTCTGACATACAAGAACAATTCCAAGGTGTTTTTGGCCATCCTGCAAAGGATGAATGATAACTTTTATAGACTTAATAGTTCAAAAACTATAGTACAACTTTTATGGAACACCAATCCCTGGTATTGAACTCTATAGCCTCAGTTTTTGTGAGACATGCGCCCTCCAGTTCAAAATGTCAAAATTGTTAGCTCTTTGCTTGACAGACTCCTTACCCTATCTCCTCTAAACAATTCAGTGACCTTTGCCTGTTTTCTTAAACTGAAAAATGTGGAGAAAATTCTTCTTTTATCACTTCACACTTGAAAGCTGTGGTCGTCAATTCCACGTCAACTCCAGGTGGATCATGCAAATTACATGCCATTTGGCTATCTCTTTGCTTTTATTTATAGAGTATAAGTGTATCAGAACATGGCAATGTTGCTTGTTAACAATTTGCAGAAGCTTGACAGGGTCTTTCAAGCTTGACAAACTTTACTTTGGCTCCCTGTTTCAAAGCACATTCAAGATGGTCTGCTTTTGTCACAAAGCTTTTATAAGTCTGGTTACATCCTTCTGCAGAACATACTGCCCAGTTACTCTCCTAAGAGTATTGTGGAAGCATGGAGATGGTAGCTTTAGGGAGAAGGGTTGTTTTTGTCATATTTATTTTGTTTTTCTTGTAGTCCCTTTTTCTTTTTATATAGCATTTTCTATACACTAATTCACACACACATGATTCATTGGGCTAGATGTATCAAACATTTGCAATCGCTAAAATGCATTTTGGTATGTAACAAGTCCAATTTGCGATTCAGTAACTTGTTACCGAATCGCAAATTGGATTTGCGACTACATACTGATTCGGTATTAGAAAGGGCCGTGTCAAGGGTGTCCCTTCCCAAAACTGAATCGCAGAGGTATGTATAATTGTTTTGTGAATGCGGTCGCAAAACATTCGCAGTTACCACCAATTTCAAATTTGTGGTAACCTATTCACAAAGGGAAAGGGGTCCCCAAGGGACCCCTTACCCATTGTGAATGCATGCAAACATATTTTTTAAGGGCAGGCAGTGGTCCCATGGACCACTGCATACTCTTAAAAAATGAAAAGAAAACTTTTCATTTTTCATTTTTAAACGCATCCTGTTTCCTTTAAGGAAAACAGGCTGCATTAAAAAAAAAAGATTGCTTTATTGAAAAGCAATCACAGACATGGTGGTCTGCTGAGCCCAGCAGGCCACCATCCCTGTGATTGTAGCCATTCGCAATGACTCGCATATTGCGACCAACCTCATGAATATTAATGGGGTAGGTCAATTTGTGAGCCCTTGCGGATCGCAGTATGAAACTCTTTCATACATTCCAATAGCGATTACTTAATTGTGATTCGCAAAAAATCGCAATTAGGTAATTGCTATTGGATAAAATTATACATCTGGGCCGTTGTCTCTTCACATGTGTGTGATGTAAAGTGCTCCAACAACCTATGTGCTGGTAAGAGAGGAGCTCTAAAACAAATGAAATACATGTGAGAGAGGGGCCAAGGAGAGATAAGAGGCACTGTTTGAGGGTGATAGTGAGGGAAGAGCCCCAAATAAGACTGCTGTATCCTGGTGCTCTGTAAGGTCATCATTTACTATGCATAAAAACGAAAGCAATTGAATATATAATGACAAATGTGTTGTACAATGCACCGTTGTTGCCGTTTTTTCAAATTTTCTTTGGGGGATTGCTCCCCCAGCATCATTGTAGTGGTCAGACTCACTTGCTATGTACCCTATGGGAGCTAGTCTGACAATATTTGCCCGGGCGTGTTGGGTTCCCTGTTTGGCCCTGCCAGAAGGACTCCTAGTGAGACAGCAATGCAACCTCCTGAGTATGTATATACCACTCCACCTGCTAGCCCAGACATTTGAGGCTCTGACGGAGACCATAACAAAATTCCCTTTTGGGACAACCATAGTGGGTGGGGGCTTTAATATCAAACCAGATTCGAAAATAGACACTTTGGGACTCTACAAGGTCTAATCACCTAATACACCTATATATCTGCATCCAGATCCTACATAATGCTCTCCTGAATAGATGTCACACTATTACCCGCAACTCATCCCCCATGGGTCATTGTTGCAGACATTCTCCACAGGGGTATCTCAGACCACTCAAAAATTAGGGTTAAAATCAGATCAGATATGAACAAGAGACCCTACTGGAGGTTCACTGCCTGGGATTTACAGATTAATTTCTGACTATCAGGGCCAGAGCATGGGAGCTTCTCTAAGCCTATGGAATTCTGTTGTGGGCTATCTGTGATGTACAAGCCAGCAACTGGAGTCCATGCCCAGCGGCCAGCACCACAGACCTGCTGGATCTCTGTCTGGGGATTTGGTCAGAATTTTCCTCTTCCCCAAATGAAGGGAAGCTACCTGGTCCTCAGGAAGTATATTCTGGGTAGCCTGCGACACCAATGGTCAGTGCTTAGTACCCAGGTATAAGGCCCAGACCCCAGGCCTACCCCAACTCTGACCAGGCATCCGGACAGAGCTTCCCATCCTGCTGGAGCAGGAGAATCTACACTGCATCTGGAAAACTCTATCCTGGGTACTTTAGGACTCCTTGAGCTACTAGACGAAGCCCAAGACTGAAGGGCTGCACTGTCCAGACTTCAGGAGCTCTACTCCAGAAGGGCCTGGCAGTCCATGCAGACTGCAAGAATCCTAAAGTCCCCCTTGTCCCTTCCTCATGACAGAAAGAATTATCTAGTTTGTCCTGAGGTACCTCTGAACTTACCTATATCAAATAGGTTCAATTGACAATGTTCCTACTAATCTGAAGGATCCCTGCTAGGCTTTCATATAATCTGTGTATTGTGGGAAATGGAAATAGGTGGTCGAATGAATATACATGTCATCCTGGAGCTCTGAATGGACAAAAGCTTTGAACAAGTCCTAGTAGAGAGGGGCATCTTGTTGTACTTATTGCCTCTAATTAGGTGATCAATCACTAAGTCTGGAAATCTCTGTGTACCATGCATTTCAACGGGAGATGGGTGCACCTTTCAGTTTTAACTCAGGAGATTGGATATGGAGCCTGGTGCCTGAGGTGCCGTATGGACTTTGCTAAGCTTCTAGAAGGCAGCAAGAAGTGGAAGAGCCACAAAGGGCCAGCAGTCGAAGCTCGAACCCCAGGCCAGCAGGCAGGGACGGTCATGCTTCTGCCAGAGACCTGTTCAGACATTTCTTTCCTGCCAGAGTAGGGGAACCCTTTCCTGTCTGAGTAGAAGAACTCTTCTTGGATTTAAGGAAATGCCTATTTTTTTGCATGATCACCCCCAAAAGTTTGAACTGATGATGCCGGTCTTTTGACTCTGAGAGTGCATTGAGGCCTGTTAACCAGGCCTCAGTGTTCTGACCCTTCAAAGTGTTTGATTGATTGACTTATACCCAAATGTCATAACGTTAATTACTGATAAGCTGCTAGTATATGGTACCAGGGCCTGTGCCTTAAAGTGACCCTCTTGGACTGCAGCCCTTCTTGTGCCACCAGGAGCGTGACAAAGTACAAGCATGTCTCCCAGCCTGCCACTGCAGACTGGCAGAGCAGTTTTTAGCTGATATCTCGACTTTGCTATTTAAAACAATGGCAAAGCCCAAACCTTCCTTTTTCCTATAACCTTTTATTGAAATTAACACACCAGACATCAATGTAGTCATGCAAAAAAAACATAAAATCAATACAGTTGCACTTAGATAGTTTTTAGTTCACATTATTTCTATAAGGGTGCTAACCAACCACCTTACGGGTATACATAACATTTGCCATTGTTGAGCTCTGGGGATATATCAAATCATACTAGCATTTGAGGCGTGAGCAGTGGTGTTAGAGTGGGAAGTTCAGGGAAAAAATTTGAGAATGATGGTGACCCTTAAAGGGATAAGCATCAACTGAGCCGAACAGAGGCCAGGACATGGGAAGCACCAACCACAGTGGCTGCAAAGGTCATTACTTGAGCCATCTGGGGGTGATTCTTGCTATTCAGGGTGGGTAATTATAATTTTTGGCCTCCACATCAAGAATGTATGTGTCCCAGTATCCCATCCCAGTTCTAACCAAGCCCTGTGTTGCAGCGTGCAAAGGTGTAGGAAAGTATCATCTTGCCTGGCATGTTACCCCCATTTTTACTTGTGTGTATGTTTGTTTTTGCCTGTATCACTGGGATCCTGCTAGCCAGGACCCCAGTGCTCATAATTTGTGCCCCGTATGTGTTCCCTGTGTGGTGCCTAACTGCATCACTGAGGCTCTGCTAACCAGAACCTCAGTGTTTATGCTCTCTCTGCTTTTAAAATTGTCACTGGAGGCTAGTGACCATTTTCACCAATTCTGATTGGCACACTGGAACACCCTTATAATTCCCTAGTGTATGGTACCTAGGTACCCAGTGTATTGGGGTTCCAGGAGATCCCTATGGGCTGCAGCATTTCTTTTGCCACCCATAGGGAGCTCAGACAATTCTTACACAGGTCTGCCACTGCAGCCTGAGTGAAATAACGTCCACGTTATTTCACAGCCATTTTACACTGCACTTAAGTAACTTATAAGTCACCTACATGTATAACCCTCACTTAGTGAAGGTTAGGTACAAAGTTACTAAGTGTGAGGGCACACTGGCACTAGCCAAGGTGCCCCCACATTGTTCAGGGCAATTTCCCCAGACTTTGTGAGTGTGGGGACACCATTACATGCGTGAACTACATATAGGTCAATACCTATGTGTAGCTTCACAATGGTAACTCCGAACATGGCCATGTAACATGTCTAAGATCATGGAATTGTCCCCCCATGCCAAATCTAGTATTAGGGTACCAATCCCATGCATCCCCGGGGCTCCAGCATGGACCCCGGTTACTGCCAAACTAGGTATCTGGGGTTTTCTCTGCAGCTACCGCTTCTGCCAACCCTCAGACAGGTTTCTGCCCTCCTGGGGTCTGGGCAGCCCAGTACCAGGAAAGCAGAACAAAGGATTTCCTCTGAGAGAGGGTGCTACACCCTCTCCCTTTGTAAGTAGGTGTTAAGGGCTGGGGAGGAGTAGCCTCCCCCAGCCTCTGTAAATGCTTTGAAGGGCACAGATGGTGCCCTCCTTGCATAAGCCAGTCTACACCGGTTCAGGGAGCCCCCAGCCCCTGCTCTGGTGCGAAACTGGACAAAGGAAGGGGGAGTGACCACTCCCCTGTCCATCACCACCCCAGGGGTGGTGCCCAGAGTTCCTCCAGTGTGTCCCAGACCTCTGCCATCTTGAATGCAGAGGTGTGAGGGCACAATGGAGAACTCTGAGTAGCCAGTGCCAGCAGGTGACGTCAGAGACCCCTCCTGATAAGCTCTTTCCTGGTTAGGTAGCCAGTCCTCCTCTGAGGGCTATTTAGGGTCTCTCCTGTGGGTTCGTCTACAGATAACGAATGCAAGAGCTCACCAGAGTTCCTCTGCACTTCTCTCTTTGACTTCTGCCAAGGATCGACCGCTGACTGCTCCAGGACGCCTTCAAAACCACAACAAAGTAGCAAGAAGACTACCAGCAACATTGTAGCGCCTAATCCTGTTGGCTTTCTCAACTGTTTCCTGGTGGTGCATGCTCTGAGGGTTGTCTGCCTCATCCTGCGCTGGAAGCCAAGAAGAAATCTTTGTGGGTCAACGGAATCTTCCCCCTGCTAACGCAGGCACCAAACTTCTGCATCACCAGTCCTCTGGGTCTCCTCTCATCTTGACAAGCATGGTCCCTGGAACACAGCAGCTGGATCCAAGTGACCCCGAGAGTCCAGTGGTCCTTCTGTCCAAATTTGGTGGAGGTAAGTCCTTGCCTTCCCACACCAGACAGTAATCCTGTGTACTGCATGATCTGCAGCTGCTAGGGCTTCTGTGCACTCTTGCAAGGATCCTTCGTGCACAGCGTAGCCCAGGTCCCCAGCACTCCGCCCTGCATTGCTCAACTCGCTGAGTTCACCACCGACTTCGTGGGGCCCTCTTTTGTTGTGCTGAGGTGTCCGCCATGCTCAGATTTCTTGAACGCCTGTTCAAGTGCTTCTGCGGGTGCTGCCTGCTTCTGCGTGGGCTCTCTCTGTTGCTCAGCGCCCCCTCTGTCTCCTCCTCCAAGGGGCGACCTCCTGGTCCTTCCTGGGCCCTGGCAGCACCAAATATCTTCAACCGTGGCTCTTGCAGCTAGCAAGGCTTGTTTGCGGTCTTTCTGCGCGGAAACAACTCTGCAACCCCCAGCACGTCGTGGGACATCTTCTGACTAAAGAAGTTCCTGGCACCTTCCGTTGTTGCAGAATCTTCAGCTTCTTCCACTCGGAGGCAGCCCTTTTGCACCTTCATCTGGGGTTTAGTGGGCTCCTGCCCCCCCTGGACACCTGCTTGACTCTTGAACTTGGTCCCCTTCTTTTACAGGTTCTCAGGTCCAGGAATCCATCTTCAGTGCTTTGCAGTCAGTTGTTGTCCTTGCAGAATCCCCTAGCTCGACTTTACTGTCTTTCTGGGGTAGTAGGGTAACTTTACTCCCACTTTTCAGGGTCTTGGGGTGGGGTATCTTGGACACCCTTAGTGTTTTCTTACACTCCCAGTGACCCTCTACACACTACACTAGGCCTTGGGTCCATTCGTGGTTTGCATTCCACTTTTGGAGTAAATGGTTTGTGTTGCCCCTAGGCCTATTGTCTCCTATTGCATTCTATTCTGTTGTACAGTGTTTGCTCTACTTTTCTAACTGTTTACTTACCTGAATTTGGTTTGTGTGTATATTTTGTGTATATTTCGAACCTCCTAAGGGAGTATATCCTCTGAGATACTTTTGACATATTGTCACTAAAATAAAGTACCTTTATTTTTAGTAACTCTGTGTATTGTGTTTTCTTATGATATAGTGCTAGATGATAAAAGTGGTACAGTAGGAACTTTGCATGTCTCCTAGTTCGCCTCAGCTGCTCTGCTATAGCTACCTCTATCAGCCTAAGCTGCTAGAACACTACTAATCTACTAATAAGGGATAACTGGACCTGTCACAAGGTGTAAGTACCACTAGGTACCCACTTTAAGCCAGGCCAGCCTCTTACAAAAGGGTATTGGCTTTGGCTTGGGCCCGCAGTGACAGGGTGTAGGAGGCTGGCCTGGTTTATAGTTGATACCTAAGGTACTTACACCTTATACCAGGTCCAGTTATCCCTTATTAGTGAAATGTAGGCAGTGTTCTAGCAGCTTAGGCTGTACAGAGGTAGCTGTAGAAGAGCAGCTTAGGCTGAACTAGGAGACATGTGAAGCTCCTGCAATACCACTATAGTTACAAAGTACTTATACACAATAAAAGACAATACTCAGTGTTACCAAAAATAAAGGTACTTTATTTTAGTGACACAAGGCCAAAAATATCTTAGAGGCAATACTCCTTCTGGAGGTAAGAATTATACTCAATATATACACTTGTAACCAAAATCAGGTAGGTAAACAGTCATAGAATAGTGCAAACAGTAGAAAATACAATAGATTGCACTGGGCCTAGGGGCAACATAAACCATATACTACAAAAGTCGAATGTGAATAATGAATTCCGTCCCTCTAGGCAAGTGTAGTGTGTAGAGGGGCACTGGGAGTGTAGGAAAACACCAAAGGTAAGTAAAGTACCCCACCCCGGAGCACAGGAAAGCAGGAGTAAAGTACAGCAAGTTTCCTCAGGACACACTACAAGTCGTTATAAGAGAACCTGAAGACCTGTGGAGAGAGGAGACCAAGCCCAGAAGACGAAGAAGAGTCCAGGAGGGACAGGAGCCCCTGCCAACCTAGAAGAAGATGCAAAAGTAGATTCTGCAGTCAGAAGAAGAGTACAGAGGAGCACCAAAGAAAATGGCTGCAGGTTCCTGCATGGTGTAGGTGATGTCCCACGCCGAGTTGCTGGATGCAGGCTGTTTGCGTCACTGATTCTGCTAACAAGCCTTGGTTCAAGCAAGTACACGGTTTCTGTCAAAAAGGAGCTGCCTGGACCCAGGAGGTACCTGGGGGTCTCAACTAGGACTGAGGAGACAGAGGGACCTCTCAGCACTTCAGAGAGGCCTTAGAAGACCAGGCAGCACCCACAGGAGTCCCAGAACATGGGGACAAAGAAGATGCAAAGTGTGGTTGTCGCAGCACTACACAGGAAGGTCCCACGCCGCCGCAGAACAACTCAGGGAGCTGTGTGTCGCAGGATGGAGTGCTGGGAACCTGGGCTACGCTGTGCATGAAGGATTCTTGGAAGAAGTCCACCGAAGCCTAAGGAGCTGCAGAAGACGTGGTGCACAGGACTACTGTTGCAGCACGGGGGCAAGCTCTTATTTCCACCAAATTTGGATAGCTGGACCTTTGGACAGTCTGGTTCACTTTGGTCCACCACCTGTGTTCCAGGGAGAACGCTCATCATCCAGAGAGGAGTCCCAGAGTACCGGTTGTCATCGCAGGAGGGTGCTTGCAGGAGCAGGGAAGTGACGCCGTCACTCCACAGGAGATTCCTTGGGTTCTTCTGGTGCAGGGTGAAGACAGGCAGTCCTCAGAGCCTGCACACCTTGGAAACAAAAGCTGGCTGGAGCTGAAGTTGCAGGTCACAGGTGTCGTCCTGGATACTTTGTTGCACTTACAGTGGTTCTTGTAGCAGTCTGCGGTTTATCCGACAGTCAGAAGCTGAAGCAGAGGATGCAGAGGAGTGCTGGAGGAATCTTGCAAACCGAATCTGAGGAAATACCCAGAGGAGAGACCCTAAATAGCCCTAAGAGGGGATTGGCTACCTACCCAGGTATGCACCTATCAGGAGGGGTCTCTGATGTCACCTGCTGGCAATGGCCACTCCAAGGTCTCCGGGAAGGTCCCCACACCTTGGAATCCAAGATAGCTAACGCAAGGGACACTCTGGAGGAGCTCTGGGCACCACCCCTGGGGTGGTGATGGACAGGGAAGTAGTCACTCCCCTTTCCTTTGTCCAGTTTCGCGCCAGAGCAGGGACTGGGGTCCCTGAACCGCTGTAGACTGGCTTATGCAAGGAGGGCACCATCTGTGCCCTTCAAAGCATTTCCAGAGTCTCTGGGAGGCTGCCACTACAAAGCCTGTAACACCTCCAAAATTATACTTTATTTCGGCTAAAAGCCATAAAAGTAAACAATAAAACATCATATCATAGTTAAGCAGTATGTCGGTTACAAATGGAAATCAACAGCAATTACCACATTATGCATTAAGACCCTGAATAAATATTAAAATCGCTTTTTATAAAACCAATATAATACAGACATTATTCTCAAATCATTTGTCTTAAGGTGTTAAATATGTGGTGCGATGACCACTGTATCTTGGCTCTGGTCGGTTTACAACTTGCTTCTTAAGATAAATAAATGAGTAGAATCTAAAACCAATATATTAGAACACACAATTATGACAGTTCTCTATTTCTTATTGCCCATGCACTTTGCAGGTATCTTGCGACAGAAAAAACTATTTTGTCATTTGTGTCAGTTATGAAGAGACGTAAGGCTGTGTTCCATTCCCTTGTCCCCATTATCCTACATAACGGGCAATCCACTTCTTCCTGGGCACCAGATATCTAGGGCAAAAGAACATAAAGTGCACTAGTGACTCTTTTGTCTTTTGGCAATAATCAGAAAATATTGAATTACAGTCCTCCACACTCCATTGTGCAGTGAATGTCTTGAGTGGGAGGATCCCTAATCTAAACTTAATAAAAAGTGTTTTGGTGTAGGGAGGATTTATGTTATCCATATAGGCCTCAAATTTGGGGCTACATTTATGATCCAGGAACTGTAGCGTCAGACTACCTTGGTTTTCCGTCCAGATTTGCACCAGGATGTTCTCCCAATAACACCTATTAATACGCTCTTTTGCTTCCTTGGTCAGGTTATATGGAGCACTCCACACCTCCTCCATTTTAAGGAATTTACTTGTGTCTCTGATGTGTCTAAGCCAAGGGATCTTTGATACGCAGTCACCTACAAGAAACTCCTTTAATGCTATGTGTAGGATAGACAGGTGCTCGGAAGTCCAAAGACGCACCCAATACTTTAGTGGTCTTAGTGCAATTTTGTGGTGGATTTCATTTAAGGCTAGGTCGAATCTAAGCGGAATAAGAGGGGTGCTCGTCGGCAGTCGCAGAAAGTTCCGTAAAAAACGGTTTTCTGCTATAGTCAAACACCTGGAATTAGTGTGGCTCAGCTCAGCACCATAGGTTGAGGCTGCAACTGCCGCTGCTTTATAAACAGTAATAGCAGGTGATATCTCCCCTTGCAAGGTATTTGCAATATTTCTCCCTATCACTGAAGACCTTTGCCTCAAGGCTGTCAAGCTCTTCCCAATCTGCGCCGACCATTTTTGGTCATCGCTTAGCCTGATCCCCAGATAATCAAATTGGCTGACTCTCTCCACTGGTTGGCCTGCTATGGTAATTATATGTGGGTTAAAAGCCATGAACTTTGATTTTGTTGGATTTATTTCAAGCCCTCTATTCAAAATGTTTTATAAAAAGTATCCAATTCGTTTTGCAAGCCCATAGGTGTTCTTGAAATTAGTAGAGTATTGTCAGCGAACATTAAAATGGGGACAGGGGTTCCAGCAAGCTTTGGGGCATCGTGGTTGCAATGTAATAATTGGTCTGCCGCACCATTAATATAAAGATTAAACAATACTGGGGCCAGAACGCACCCCTGCCTAACCCCCCTATTAACGGGTATTGCTTCTGTTAAGTCGCCACTTTGAGACCAACGTACTTGAGCGTACGTTCCCTCATGAAGATATCTAATCAATCTTAGTAGTTCTCCATCAAGTTGATAGCTCTCCGAGACATTCCACAATAGATCACGGGGGACCATGTCAAAAGCAGCTTTTAGATCAATGAAAGCTTACATACAGGTGGCTCTTATTCAGTGACAGATATTTCCAACAAAGGAGATTAAACCTGAATACCTGATCTATTGTACTCATTCCTTTCCTAAATCCTACCTGGAAGTCGGAAAGAATATGAAAATCCTCTGTCCATGTCTGTAATCTGTTCAGTACCTGCTTGCTAAATATTTTTTTAGTGCCATCGAGTAGGCTAATCGGCCTGTAGTTAGTAGATTCTTCTCTTGGCCCTTTCTTGTGAATAGGGACTATGATTGCTCCTTGCCACGTGGGGGGAAATCCTCCCCCCCTCAGTATCTCATTGCTGAGCGCATTTAAGTACAAGGACCAAATTGTCGGTCGAGACAGGTATAAATCACCTGGGATGCCATCCAGCCCAGGGGCCTTCCCTTTGCGCACTGATTGTAGGTCCAAAGTTGTTTCTTTTAGGGAAAAGAGAGCCAGAGCAAATTTGGGTGATATAGCTCTTCCAGCAGGTAGTGTGTTAGCAACAAGATCATTATATTTGAGTAGAGGGATGGTAATACTATTAATTTGAGGTTTTCCATATACTTTGCTAAAATGTGTCACCCAAGTTTCTGGCTGGATTACAGGATAAGTCTCCCCATCTTTAGAGCTACCTTTGTCTACCACTAATTTCCAAAATAGTTTGAAATCCTTCTCGAGAAGTGTATCTACCAGCCCATTCCAATATTTGGCTTCCCACTCTTTTTTTGCTTTTTTGAGTGCAACTTTGTACGCAACCCTGGATTCTCTTATCTCTAAATGGGTCCCTGCCTTTAGTGCTCCTGATAACTGTATTTTAGCCTGGCGACAGGAGTTAGAGAACCAAGTTACAGTTCTAATTCCAATCGCTGTCCACCTCCTTGCTACCTGAAAGTGTGGTTTTAGCTGGTTGGTCAAAGTGCTGTGCAGACTGATCAGATCCACCAGTGTGATATTTGTATGCTTCAATGGGGAAAGCGTTGTTGCAACTATTCTGTATATAGATAGCTGGACATTTGCATCATCTTCTACCCGTTCCCATTTTACACTTTTAAGATCATTCGTCATAGCTAGGGCATTGCCCTTGACCCATGTTGTCAGTGTTTTACAGCTAAATGAAATTGTAGAAAAGACGGTGCTCAGGGCTTGGTGATCGCTATCATTTTGAGGGAGGACGGCCATGTCTATGAGAGATTTCCAGAGAACATCATCTACTATGACGTAGTCAAGATGACTAGTGTACAGTCCTCTCCTATAAGTGGGCGAGGCCGGACTGTCTGATCTAGTGTTTCCGTTTACTATTCTTAGTCCCCTTGTTGTTATTAGGTCGTCTAATATGTTTAATGCTCCCCATTCTCTTTTAGCCGTGGCTCGAACCTGCCCAGATCTATCCCAAGGCTCTGCAAACTGGATTTCTTTTTTCTGATTTACATCTCTGGAATTCAGTTGCATATTGAAATCTCCTGCGATGATTAGGCCCTGTCCTCCCGGTAGACATTTAAGAAAATCTGCTAGCATACTCATCAATGCAATCTGCGTTCTTTGAGTGCCAGGTCTAATATATATGTTTGCAATTACTATGCTAACAGGTCCCCTGACAGTACTAAGTTCCAACTCAACGGCTAATAGATCTCTTGTGGGAGTTGTTAGCTCCTTCACCTTTGGGAACAGATCGTGTTTTATCCAAGTTATCAAACCCCCTGACGCCCTACCAGATGGTGAGGGAAGCACGGTCTTCTGAAAGGCCTAATAACCTTCCCTGTTAGTCACTGCTGACACCCATGTCTCCTGTAGTAAAATGATGTGGTGTTGGTCGATAAAACTACACCAGTCAGGGTTATCTGGCTTCTGAAGCAGCCCTGCCACATTCCAAGATAAAAACCTTATCGGAGGATGAAGACCATTCCCCGTATCTAGTGGGATCTCTCTGTTCTCATTTAAACAAGGCATTGCTCCATAGTCCAGCTCCTCTAGTGGATCGCTACAATGTGCTCCTAGTTCCGCTCCCCGGGTGTACAGTGTCTGATTACTTGGCTTAGAGGGTTCTAGGTTGGATATGCCATCTTCCCCATCCTCCAACATGTGGGCCTCACGTCAGTCTATGGCTGAGGTTGGGCTCCTCTTTTGATGCCTTCTAGGTGTGTTTATATGCAGGGCCGTTGAGATGTTAAATCTCTCTTGGGGAGACAGATTTGCCAATGGTTGAGGGATTTTTTGAGCGAGTGACATTTGTGAAAAAGTACCAGGTCTCACTCTTGAATCCAATGCCAAGAGACCCTTTACTAGGCTCTGGCTACTCAGTTTGAGGCCTATGATATCTGTTGTTATACCTACTCTTGTATGTCTGTGAGCGGTGATTATGTCATCCCTTATGATGGAGCTACACTTCTACGTCCCCCTTATCCAATGGATTACTTTATTTGTGAGGGAATCTCTCTGCTCCTTTTGGCCATTTCTCAATTGGCCTATGGTCCTTTTATCTAAGTGATCATTCCTATGCACCTCATAGCTAGGCCCTCTATTACACATTGTGTCATACTTGTTAGAAATGCCCACAGTTGGAGGTACACCTTTGCCCCCCTGAAAATTCTGCTTTACCACTTCGGTCCTTTTGTCCCTACATGTTCCTGTCATAGATGTTCCAGCTGGATGGGTTTGCTTGGGGAGGGGGTTAGGGTCGTATTTGGGTGATGAATTCCTTATGTCCCCAATTGCATCAGATATGACGTCCAGTTTCTTATGCATTATGAGGGTAAAGGACGTGAGGTATTCTTTTAAGCTCAGGATTTCAGCTCTTATCTGCACTAGCTGTGGCTCGGCGGGTTCATCCCTCTGCCTGGGTGAGGGAGTTGGTGGCTCCTCTACCTCCCTGTATCTGCTCCTCTCATATTCAGGTGGCGTTGATAGTGCGAGTGGCGCAAAACGGTTGTTACAGTTTATAAGTGGGGACACACCACCCTGGTAGCTAGGCTGGCTCTGTTTAGGACTCGCTATTAGATTGTTTGAATTTCCTGACCTGGTAGGTTCCGTATTAGGTCCTTGTAATGTAGGCAGCTTTGGGTCTCTGCTCACAGGGACAAAGAAAGTTTTTATGTCATTAGTAGTAACAGTCATGTCTTTTTTATGAGATTTTGCAGGCTTGGTGGCTAAGAGGCTTTCCACTTCCTCAATGAGCTCGTCAATTTGAGTCAGAGTACAATTTTCGGTGGCATGTCGAGGAACTTTCTTTGCCCCTCCCTGGTCAGTGGAGTTGCCACTGGCTTTCCCCTTCCTCATCCTTATAAGTTTTTTTTTTTTTTTAAGTATCCTCCGTTTAATTGTCACTCAAATAAGAAGGTGGAAGAGAGGAGGAATATAAGCGCCGTTGCAGTATGTGGGAACTCGACCTAGCCTAGCCACAATGACTAAGTACTGGTGTTTAAGTCTGTTTGTTAATACTGGAGGTTTAATCCAATCACAAGGTGGTATGTAAAACAGCCAAAACAACACCAGACAGTACCTCTAGGCAGACACGCGCCTGTGTGCCACCTAATCCTGCAGTCTTTGGGAGGATGTCAGGGGGGGGGCCCTGCCCTGCCTTCTCCTGGCGATGACAGGCGAAGGACGGGCCCGCCCTTGGCCCGGGCTTTGCCCGGGTGCCGCCCGCGTGCGTCCCGCGAGCGCGATTATGGAATTTAAAGGGCTCCTGCCCTTCTCAACTGCTGCTGCCGCCACCTCCAGGCAAGTAACGCGCTTCCCGCGAGCGGGAGCACGATTATGGAATTTAAAGGGCTCCTGCCCTTCTCAACTGCTGCTGCCGCCGCCTCCAGGCAAATAACGCGCTTCCCGCAAGCGGGAGCACAATTATGGAATTTAAAGGGCTCCTGCCCTTTTCAACTGCTGCTGCCGCCGCCTCCAGGCAAGTAACGCGCTTCCCCTGTGCCTGTAACACCTATTTCCAAAGGGAGAGAGTGTAACACCCTCCTACCAAATGAAATGCATTGTTCTACCTTCTTGGGATTGAGCAGCTCAGTCCCCAGGAGGGCAGATGCCTGTCTGTGAGGTGGCCGCAGCTGGGGCTGCAGTGGAAACCTCAAAGAGCTGGTTTGGCAGTACTGGGGGTCCATGGTGGAGCCCCCAGGGTGCATGGGATTGCCCCCTAATACCATATTTGGATTGGGGAGACAATTCCATGATCTTAGACACCTCACATGGCCATATTCAGAGTTACCATTGTGAAGCTACATGTATGTATTGACATATATGTAGTGCATTCTTATAATGGTATCCCGCACTCACGAAGTACGGGGAATTGGCCCTGGACAACGTGAGGGCACCTATGCTAGTGCAAGGGTGCCCTCACTCACAGTAACTTTGCACCTAGCCTCCAGTAAATGAAGGTTAGACATAGAGGTGACTTATAAGTTACCTTAGTGCAGTGAAAATGGCTGTGAAATAGTGGGTGCACTATTTCACTCAGTCTGCAGTGGCAGTCCTGATGAGCTCCTTATGGGTGGCAAAATAAATAACATAACATAGCATACCATAAGTGGGGTCCAGTGTGCCAATCAGAATTGGAATATGGAGTCATTAAACTAAACTGACAACTTTGGTAAGTAGAGAGAGCATAAGCACTGGAGATCTGGTTAGCAGAACTTCAGTGACACAGTTAAGCCAACACATAGGCCACAAACTATGATCACTTAGGTCCTGGCTAGCAGGATCCCAGTGAGACAGGCAAAACACACTGACAAACAGGCAGAAATTGGGGGTAACATGCCAAGAAGGATGGTACTTTCTTAAACAGGGTTTGCGGACCATTGTCCTGCATCTGGCACCACTGGGGCCTTCAATGTCATGGCGATCTGCTGCTTTAAAAGAACAAATGCAAGATAAACAAATCTATGCACTTGTTTGGACCCTTTGGTCTTGGGTTTAATTCCCAACAGAGAGGATTCAGGAGTAGGAGATAAGGTGTGGTCCACCAGTTCAGATTTAAGTGCTGCGTCCTGTCAACACCAGAGCAGTACGCGCTCTATTGGCGACAAAAATGCAAAAACCCAGCACTCTCAAAACAACATAATTTATGCATTGTGCTGATATGTTGTGGTTTAACCTTTTGCATTGCAGAGTTCAATCCTGAAAACTTGTTTTTAATATACTTACAAATACTGTTCCTTTGCAATGTATTGCTGCAGGTTTTCAGAGTGTGTTAGGGTGTGGCCCCTTTCCAGGGCCTTCCAGAGACTTTCCCTGCAACATGCCTGGGCGTGGTTCTGGGCTGGGCCAAGACTCTATAAAAGAGAGCAGCCCAACTCCCAGTGCTCACTATTCAGAGGTCCCGGTGCAGAGCAGCAGCTTCTTCCTGAGCTCCTGTTCCTGCGGCCTATTTGGATCTTCCAGTCTTCTGCCCTTCATCCTTCATTGGTGATCATTGTTCCAGGCGGTAAGACGGTGGTTGGACTGTTCCGACACCGTTATTGAGAATTTTCATATTCTTGGTTTAATTCTTACATGAGTAACAGATTACTTGTGTGCTACCATTTCTTGACATTTATATGGTAGTTTACAAATAGGCAAGACGCGCGATTTGTTTCATAAAGGTTTGACTGTTATTCATTGCGTGCTACCATTTCTTGACATTGGCATGGTGGCTTAAGACGTTGTCCGTTGCGCGCTACTATTTCTTGACATTTACATGATGTTTTACGAATTGGCAAGACGCGCAACTCCTTTCATGAGGATTTAACTTTGTTGTTCATTGAGCGCTACCATTTCTTGACATTTACATGGTGGCTTAAGAATCGGCAAAAGAAGCACGATTCTTTTCATTGTACATTGATCTTGTTATTTATTGTGAGCTGTTATTTCTTGACAATTACATCGTGTTTTACGAATCGGCAAGACGCGCGATTCGATTAATGATAATTTGACTTTGATATTCATTGCGTGCTACCATTTCTTGGTGTTTTACATGGTGACACTCGAATCGGCAAGACGCACGATTCTCTCCTCAAGTTTATTTCATGTTGTTTATTGTATGCTACTATTCTAAGATATTTAATATGTAATATTCGAGTTGACAAGTTATGTGATTTGTTTCCTGAATCCATATTGTGTTATTCATGGTGCACAATCCTTTTATGGTGTTATATATATATATATATATATATATATATATATATCTGCAATATGCGCAATTGTGTTGAAACATTTTAAGACTACACAGAAGGCCAGAGTTTCTAGATGCAATATTGTATGGTCCTAGTATACATTCTCAAAACAGGATTTTTATGAGTGGTTTAAAATTTAGTCAGAATGCTTTTTCTGATTCTCATGTAAAGGAAAGTACTTGAATAAGAAAGTTTTCATTTAATTCATCTTGATTCCCTTACAGGTATCCGGCCATCTTGAAACTTAGTCATTTTAAACTTAACTCTTAGATTGTTCATGTTTTCAGAGTGACTAGGCTTAAAATCATAGTCTAGTTTTGATTTCAGGAGATATAATTTTCATATCTGGTGTTCTAACCTTTTTCTTACTACAGGTCTCCTTCCCAGCTGTTCCCTTCCTAATCCCCTCTTCCCCTCTTGAACTCTCTCAGTCTCTGTGATTTATCTATTAGAGTCTTGGAGCTGTTCAGTGGTGGACGTGTTGGGAACGTGCACAGACCCCGAGGATCTGGTGACTCTGACACGTCCTCACCCCAGACCCTTCCTAATGGGAGACACTCCCCCACCAAATGGTAGAGACCAGCATCAGAGAGCCTGCATTCAGTGTGGGCGCCTGGAAACATGTGCCCAGTTTGGTGCAGGAATATGTATGTCTAGAGGATAAAATTAAATTGTGTGTATCTGAAGTGGGGGTTACGGGATACCTCCTTACCTGATGGAGCACAAGCTCCATCTTTCAAAGTATGATCCAATACATTGTCCCACCTGGCCTTTGCCCAAGTTAGGGTAGTTGGCGGTACAGCTAGTAGAGAGGAGTATAACATGGATACTGCCTGGCGTGTGGTCCCCTAGGGAAGGAGTACGTGTAAAGAGGGTGTTAATTCAGTTTCCTCCTCCCTTGTCCTCATATGTATTGTAGGTGGCGTTTAATGTCCTAGTAGGAGAGGAAAAATCCTGGTCTGATATTGTGGTCAAACCTTATGTCCTGAAAAGACAGTAAAGAGCCCTCTCAGAAAAAGGTACCCACACCAGTGAATGCTGCCGCTCGACAGGGTGTAAAATCATGCTGCGATAGTAGGCAGCGCATGCCAGGTATTTGATCTGTTGGTATAAGAAGAAGGGTAGGGAGTAAGCCATCCATTTCAAAGTAGGTATTGCAGGTAGCACAGTCAAGCTGCAGGCATGTGGAGGGGCTCTTGTTGAAGGTGGATCTCACAGTCTGCCAGCCAGGAGTCACCCACCACTCTACAGGCTGCTATTTGTTCTGGGGTGGCACCCTGGGAAAGCCAGCTTGTAGGCCATTGCAGCTGTGCCGCAGCATAATATAATTCGGAGTGTGGTGCACCCAACCCTCCCTCTCCCAGTGGGTGCTGTATGATCGATAGGGCTACCCTGCGTCTACCTACCCCCACACTAATTCCAATAGTAATCCATCAAGGTCCCAAAAGAAGGCCTTAGGAGGTACCACTGGGAGGGCAGCAAAGAGGTATTATAGGCTTGGCAGGATCAGCATTTTGGATATTGCAACACGCCCCTACGGTGATAATGGCAGCGAGCCCCAGAAGGGCAAAGAGCTCCAAATAGCGCACATGACCGGCCCAGGTTGCCCTCCCGGAGGGCACCCTCTGTATGATATATATGTGTCCCTAGACATTTAAATGTGTTGTAACACCACCGGTCTCTCAGACTTAGTTCCATCATCCTATTAAGTTCAGGTGTGGGTGTCAATGGGAACAGACAATATTTACCCCAATTAATCCTGAGCCCAGATATCAGGCCAAAATCATTTAATAATGTCATCCAGTTAGGTAAGGTTGATTCTACCTTGTGGAGGAAGACCAACGTGTCGTTAGCATACTGTCTGAGATCGTGCATCCAGTTTTATCTCAGGCTGAGGGGTTGGCATATAAAGTGCAACTGATCTGGATCTATAAGAACGTGATTAGGGGAAGCAAATTATTGGCGAGCACTTTCCCCAATATTTTACAGTCGAGGTTCAGTAAGGAGAGGGGACAATATGAGCGGACATCTAGTGGATTGCGACCCTGCTTGTGCAATACTACTATTATGGATTCTTGCATCAAGGCCGGTAAGCAGCTGGGTGAATAAGCCTTCTGAAACACCTCCAGAAAATGTTGGGATAATGTTGCTGAGAAAACCGCATAGTATTCCACTGGTACACCATCAGAGGCAGGAGCCTTGTTCTGGTGGACTTTGGTATCGCTAGTTTGACCTCTTCTAATTGTATTGGGGCATCAAGGTCAGGTTGTTTAAGGGGAGTGAGGCTGGCAGATGGCAGGCCATGGAGGAGCTCTGGTACACCGTCAAAGGTAGGGGTATTCAGTACTCTGCTGTCTCTATCGCATATGGCCCCTATCAGTGTTTGTGGGGTATCTTCTTTAACTAGCCAAGCTAGTAGTCTGCCTGCCCAGTCGCCCTCTGCATGTAACCTAGCGATATGTCGCCGATAATCAGTATGGCTAAGGCGGATCTCCGCTTCCCTGTATTGTTTATGCTTGTCTCTGGGATTTATAGCCCTATCGGGACAACCTACCGCCTCCTGCTCTAAGGCGCGCAAATCACACTCCAGAGAGTCCACTTCCATGGTAAGAGTATGGGGAACACCCCATGAGGCGGACATACAGTGTCCTCTTATAACCACTTTATGCGCATCCCATTCTGTTGCCCCCGTTGGTGTAGAGCCCTTGTTTTGTGTGAAGTAATGGGTTATGCATTGAGACAGGTCAGCCTTGAAAGGGGGATCCTGTAGAGCTTTGGGCTGCAGTTGCCATGTGGGAATGGTGGGCATGTTTCTTCCCAATTGCAGCACTACCTGCAAGGGGCAGTGGTCTGGGAGGTTGCGAGCTAGATATCTGGTGTGATTGGCAAGTGTGAGTATTGTGCCCGTGTCAAGTAATAAATCTAATCGTGTATGCAAATAATGGACCAGCGAAAAAAATGAGAAGTCCTGTTCAGTTGGGTGAAGTCTGCATCATATGTCATGTAGATGTTGGTGCTCCAGCCATGCTTTGAGGTGTTGAGAAGTCTTAACGCAGGGGGCAGAGTGTAATGGAGGGAGGTAACGGTTCAGGGCAATGTCCACTACGTAATTGAAATCTCCCCCCATATTTTGGGTGTTTGGGGTTCAGTGAGTAATGCTGGAGAGAGGGTGTCAACGAAAGCAGATTGACTAAAAGTCGGAGATAAAAGGCCCACATGTGTAAGGGGGGAGCCATCCAAGTGTCCCTCAACAATTACATAATGCCTTTCTGGGTCTATAAGGTTCCTGGTAATGTTATAAGGTACCCCTGGGGCAATCCATATTAGTACCCCTCGGGCATATGCCGCGGATGTGATGCCGTAGACTTGTCCCCTCAATTTTGTGCGCAGTTTGCATAATTCAACCTCCGTTTGGTTGGATTCTTGATTCATAGTAATGTGTGTATGGTGGTGCTTGAGAAATGCATGCACCCCGTTGCGTTTAACTGGCATCGCTATACCCCGCACATTCCATGTGATAAAATTATATTGTGGTATTCTTTTATCTGGTGTAGCAGTCATTGATTAAAGGGATCCCAAAGAAGTAAGCGGTATGATCCCATTTCTCCACAATAAACTAGGGTGACCTATTGGCCATCCCTCATATCCGGGATTAGGAAAAGGCTGCAAAGTGGGCACGCTCTTTGCATGTACAAGTACATGCAGCAAATGTAAGGTGATGTAACAATAACCACAAACAGCAAACGAGAGAGAGCATGCATTCCCTTCCCGGTCAGTTGACAACCCTGTCCCCAGCCAGGCAATCTCGATAATATAACAGTAAGATAGGAACAATGATAAACAATAGCATGAGTTCACTTTGAAAGCCTTAAGGGGCATGAAAAGTGGAGAGCCTATGAGTCTTTGTTTATGGCCTATCACAGACATCGTCCCATCCAAAGGTGAAGGTAGAGAATGAGTTACCTGAACCGCTGCCCCGTGCAGAACGCACCTACCATTCTTGTCCAGTAATGCGATTAAGGGCCCCCGTCAAAGGTCGTCGGCTGACCTAGGAGTCACTATGAGGCCCCAGGGGGACTCTGCTGCTGATAAATCGTTTGCCTCCACTTCCGAGTTGGAGTCCGACTGGATGTCCATCGAAAGGGGGATAAAAGGGATTGCCACCAACCTGTGAAGTTTCCTGTACTGCCCTAGCTTGTTCAGCTACTTCATCACGAGTAGGTTAATGCCTGCCATCAGGTTTACACTTCCTGCGGTATCTACGAGGAATCAGCCAATCTTCTGTTGGTGCAGTCCGTCCACAGAGCCAATCCCTTGGCATGTAGCCAGGTCCGGAGGACTGCACAACACGATCACTGGTTCTGCTCAGATGGAATGGAGGGTCCTCCCAGTGAGCTCGGTGTGCACACCAGCAAGCAGGCAGCGGCGCCAGGTCCATTAGTTCCTACTTCTTGGGCGCTTCTCTGTCCTCGCCAAACACACAGTTCCCCGAGAGTTCACCTCTGGTGTCAGTCCCAAGCTCCTGAGTTCCCTTGCCAGGCCCGGCCCGCCTCTGCTCCCCCATCGGCTCTCCATCCATCCGACGTGAGCGTTCCGTGACTCAATATCTAAGCTATGTGGCGACCAGGCACAACGTTCCAGGATTCACAATTGCTGGAAGGGCAGGATATTTAGAGGAGTTTGATTAGGCCAGAAGCAGAGCTCATTGCAAATCGTCCTAATCGGGTGCCATCTTGGACCTGCCCCCTCACACAAATCTTCCTTTTTTAATATACCTGTCACCTCTAAGGTAGGTCTATTGAGCCCTAAGGCAGTGCTGTATATTAAAAAGTCGGACATGTGTTTTTTATGTGTCCTGGCAGTAAAAGCCCCAAATTGTTGTTTTTTCATTATAGAAAGAGCCCTGCTGGCGAGTGCTGGGTTACATGCTGACAACTCAGCTATGCTAACTTCTGAATGGGACTACAAAAGTTGGTACTTCAAAGTATCAAAAGAATCGTTGCATTAAACCCACCTTGATACCGAACTCAAATTTAATGAGCCGTTCTCATATGCTGGTCACAAGATAGCCTTCTGCCGCCTTGGGAAGACATGTGAGCAAATGCCAGGAAAGAACACAATAGAGGCCTGCTGTCAGAAGAGGTGTTACCTCTTCCTGGCAGGAAGACACACAGTGAATAAGCCCAAAAGGTGAGCTCCAAAGGGGAAGCCGCCTTTGAAGGGCAAATGGCGGACACACACAAAAGAGGCTTCTATTTTTGTTTAGGTAGACAGGTTGGTGTCAGGCACAGAGAAGAGAAAACAGTTGAAAACTGGTTTTCTCATGAGTGTGTAGCCTTCATCTAAGGTGGGTTACCACGCTCCACACACTGAGAAAGAGGTCCTCTGATCTTGGGAGTGGGCATACTGTTGCACTCTAGCACATCTAGATGCCACACTTTGCAGGAAGTCATCATCAGGTGGGAGGGGACAAAGTAGCCCATTGGCTAGTAGTCACTACGTCCACCGAGAGACATTTTTGGGCATAAACGTAGAGCCTCCTGGCACCCAGACATCATATCACATCTGCACTGGAGAGACGACTGAAAAAGAACTGCCCTGCTCTTCGCTCGACCTGGATAAGAGAGGCTGCACCAAAGATTGGACTAACCATGCTGCTCCCGGGCTAGCAAAGGGAAGACTGTGTATGGGGTGCCCTTGTGAAGAAAAGTCATCCCCCAGACAGAAGAGCTGAACTCTAAGAGTCAGTTGGGTGACCTCTTCTTACACATCCAGGCCCACATAAGTGGAAAAAGCTGCTTTGGTAGACACCATCGCTTGATTGCTCCTGACCGCTGAAGCACAACCCTGGAGACCAAACCCTTGCACTCAAAGGTTCCATGAGTCCACTGGACCCGAGAGAGTCATCAAAGTGCAGTTTGATCACCCAAGGTAAATACTACTGTTAGAAATTGGGTCTTTGGTTGGCAGTCAGTTTACCCCCTGTCGAAGCAAGGACCCTCACTCTAGTTAGGGTAAAGGAGAATCACCCTCAGCTAACCCCCAGTTACCCCCTTGGTAGCTTGGCATGAGCAGGCAGGCAGGCTTAACTTGGGAGTTCTAGGTGTAAATTATTTGTACCAACACACACAGTAACTTAATGAAAACACTACAAAATGACACAACACAAGTTTAGAAAAAATAGGAAATATTTATCTAAACAAAACAAGACCAAACCCACAAACATCCAACATACACAAGTCAAGTTATTAATTTTAAAAGCAAAAGAGTCTTAAATCATTTTGTAAATAGGTAAAACACTGTTAGCATTGAAAAGTACCTGGGTAGTGTCAAAATAACACGCACGGGCAAGTGTGTGTTGAAAAAGGTAAGCTGTGCATCGATTTCTCACCCGCAAGCTAGGCTGTGCGTCGTTTCTCCTTCTCCGGTTGGGTCAGTGTGTGTTCTTTTTCCTCCCCACAAGGGAGTGGTGCATCGAACCGGGCAGCACTCAGGTCCGGTCAGGCGTCATGTCGTTTTTCCGTGTCTGGCAAGTTGTGCATTGAAAATCCTGCCGCACACCGTTAGCAAAACTGGGCTGTGTGAGTTGTGATGTTACTAGCCTCCGTTAGCGATGTGGTGCGTCATTTCTCCAGTCGCGTGTGTCGATCTCCCAGCCACGCTGCAGGCAGTGCGTCGATTTCAGCCGCGGAGCCAGCAACATGTTTCTTCGATCGCTCCCAGAGGTTGCGTCAGAAAATTCCCCGCACAGCGGTCTGTGCCTGGATTTTCAAGCTTGGTCTGCCAGCTTCGCCTGTCAAGGCACCAGGAACTGAATAGCGCCCCACTTGGCAGGGCAGGAGTCTCAGCAGAGAATCCAGGTGCTCGCAGGGGAAGTCTTTGATGGCCCTGAGACTTCAACAACAGGAGACAAGCTCAGGACAAGCCCTTGGAGATTTCTTTACAAGCAGGAATGCACAACAAAGTCCAGTCTTTGTCCCCTTTAACCAGGCAGAAGCAGCAACTCCACGATAGCTCCACAAAGCACAGTCACAGGCAGAGCAGCACTTCTCCTCAGCTCTTCAGCTCTTCTCCAGGCAGAGGTTCCTCTTGATGTCCAGAAGTGATCTAAAGCATGTGGTTTTGAGTGCCCTTTTTATACCCATTTTGGCCTTTGAAGTAGGCTTACTTCAAAGGAGTCTCTCTCTTGTTTGTGAAATCCTGCCTTGCCAAGGCCAGGCCCCAGACATACTAGGGGGTTGGAGACTGCATTGTGTGAGAGCAGGCACAGTCCTTTCAAATGTGAGTGACCACTCCTCTCCTCCCACCTAGCACAGATGGCTCATCAGGATATGCCAGCTACACCCCAGCTCCGTTTGTGCCAATGTCTAGAAAGAGGTGCAAACAGCCCAGCTGTCAAACTGACTCAGACAGGGAATCCACAAACAGGCAGAGTCACAGAATGGTTTAAGCAAGAAAATGCTCACTTTCTAAAAGTGGCATTTTCACAAACACAATCTTAAAATCAACTTTACTAAAAGTATTTTTAAATTGTGAGCTCAGAGACCACACACTCTACATGTCTATCTGCTCCCAAAGGGAATCTATGCTTTAATCATATTTAAAGGCAGCCCCGATGTTAACCTATGAGAGGGATAGGCCTTGCAACAGTGAGAACCGAATGTAGCAATATTTCACTGTTAGGACATATAAAACACATTAGTATATGTCCTACCTTAAACATACACTGCACCCTGCCCATGGGGCTACCTAGGGCCTACCTTAGGGGTGTCTTACATGTAGGAAAAGGGAAGGTTTAGGGCTGGCAAGTAGGTACACTTGCCAAGTCGAATTGACAGTTTAAAACTGCCTGCACAAACAGACACTGCAGTGGCAGGTCTGAGCCATGTTTACAGAGCTACTATTGTGGGTGGCACAACCAGTGCTGCAGGTCTACTAGTAGCATTTGATTTACAGGCCCTGGGCACCTCTAGTGCACTGTACTAGGGACTTACCAGTAAATCAAATATGCCAAACATGGATAAACCACTTACATACACATTTTGTATAGGAGCACTTGCACTTTAGCACTGGATAACAGTGGTAAAGTGCCCAGAGTAACAAAAACAGCAAAAACCAGCACACATCAACAACCTGGGAAACATAGGCAAAAAGTTAGGGGAGACCATGCTAAGGATGCCAAGTCTAACAACTACCCTCACGCAAAGGGAATTGCAGGTTTCGCTGTGACCGGAGACCAGTAGACCAGTGACACCTGGTGTTTTTTCTGGACTTCCCTTGGACTTCGAGGGACATTTACCTAAGTGGCTAAAGTCACGTTTGTAGACTGAAGGATGGCCCCAGGAAGACCCCTGTCAATCGGATCACCATCCTCAGCATCTACAGCATCCCTTGCATCAGAACTACTGCATGGATGCCTATGGCGATTCATCCATAGACCTTGAAACTGGAGTGGACACTTCTTTGACAGCAAGGTAACTGTCCTAATAAGCCATACTGGTTCCTATCACTTGTGGCCAGAGTTGGTCATCCAAAGTTTGCTGAAGTACCCAAGCACAACATTATAAAAAGTTGTTGTTTCCAAAGTTACCACCAACTGCAATAGTTGCCAATGCTTGTTTACAATATGAGTGAAAAGCTGTGATTTACAATTTACTTAAAAATTCAGATCTCCAGAATGCTTTGATGGATTTGTTTTGGTGTTTAAAACTTAATAAAAATAAGATCTAGGGTTATAAATTGGTGTTGGAGTTCCTTTGTATTGTGTTTCTTTCTTATTCAATTGTTTTGGTACCTTTAAATGCTTTGCATGTGTTTCTTTGTTAAACCTTGATTGCTCAAAGCTACAGCTAAGCAGCATTGAGCTAAGGTTTTACAAACCAGCCTGACTGGCCCCAAGACAGGTTTGTGAGTTTTTTACACTGTGAGGGCGCACAACCACATCATATAATAAACTTCATTTCCTCAAAACAAAGGCCTGCAGCACCCTGTCCTGTGTACTGACACCACAGGCGCATGAATGGAGCCCAGATCGTAGGGAACCCATGAACGCTAGGCCTGTTGAAATTCTGACTGGGGACTTAATGAGAGCCTTTCATCTAGTTTGAGGAGAGGAAGCCTCCCCGGGCCTGGAGAAGAGTATGAAGTGTATCCTGAGTGGCCTGGGAATCACTGACCACTGCCTGCAGCACATGGTCAAGGATAATGCCACTGCCCTGCCACACCAGTGGCTGAGACCTCTCAAGCATGCAGGAGCTGGGGAGACATCCCTGCCAATCTTCATGTAGGATATGGTAGGATGCCTCTAGTCAGTGGCCTCAGAGCCTATAGCCAAGATTGTTACACCCTGTTTATTTCAAGAAGGATCTAGTGTGGCAGTCTCACTATACTTCAACAATAACTATGTGGGGAAAGGTGACTAGTTTTTCTTGTAGTTTGTTTTGTAATCCTGGTACCTCATGGTGCCTTGGCTGCGAGAAATGTAAAATTAGTCCTGTTGGATCTGGCCCTTGTGACAGGTTCATCTCCTGACTTTTTGCCTAATTCCTCCTATTTTTTCTGACCTCTCGCTGTTGGCTCTAGGACTGTGAGCACTTTATCACTGCTGATCAGTGCTAAAGTGCAAGTGCTCTCCCATCTAAAGTTGGTATGATTGGCTTATACCTAATTGGCATATTTAATTTACCTATAAGTCCTTTGTAAAGTGGTATCTCTATACCCAGGGCCTGTAAATTGAATGCTGCTTTTGGGCCTGCAGTGCTGCTTGCGCCACCCACTGAAGTAGCCTTTCAGACCTGTCTCAGGCCTGCTAGAGCAGGGCCTGTGTGCACAGTTTTCTGCCACAGGGGCCTGGCATCTAAATTTACTTGCGAGGCCCAGAACTCCCCCTTTACTACATGTAAGTCACCCCTAAGGTAAGCCCTAGCTAGCCCTATGGGCAGGGTGCCATGTATGTTGAAGGCAGAACATGTGACAGGTTGCGTGGCATGTCCTGGTAGTGACAAACAGCCTAACTTGGTGTCTCACTGCTGTGAGTGCTGCCTTCTCATAGGATTGCATTAGAAATGCCCTGCCTTATGTGTAAGGGGTATTGTCTGATTTATGAGGGGTAGCATAGGCATGTTTGGTATGGTTGTGACAGTGGTTAGAAATGCTGTTTACTGGTGTAGGTGTATTTTTTTTATTACTATTATAGGAATGCCACTTCTAGAAAGTGCGCATTTCTCTGTGCTTATGACTAGTGTTTTGCAGCTTGACTCCAATCTACATCTGGGCAGAGTGACAGTTGGGCTTTGTGCTTACTTTTCAGACAGCCTGTACACAGGGAGGGTGGAAGTGTCACAGAGGTGCATCTGCATACTGAATAGTCTTCCTAGGCTGTGAAAAGGGAGAGGCGGGGCACACCTACATTTGTAAAGGCTGTGCCCTGGCCTCACACAATAGGGTTGTTTACCCTCAACTGATGTTTGGAGCCTGTGCTGGAGGAGAGAGGGAGCACTCCCAGAACCAGTTGGAACTGGTTGGAACCGCCTCTCCCCTTCCATTGTAAAACACTGTAAAAACTGAGTATAAGTACAGGTGAGTTTTCCCCACAATTTGGAGACATTTTGGAACTGGACACAAAACGCTGGAAGGACTCACCAGGAACCGCCATGGACTGATGCCGTTGTGCTGACCTGTGACCTGCTTCGTCACTGTAAGGAACTGCCACTTGCTTGCATCCTCTTTGTGCTGGCCTGTTGCAGGGCCCTTTCACCTGTGGTCATTTTCTCTAAACTCTGTCCCCCAAGGGCTGGGTGCTGTGATCCTTGACCCCTGCTAGGATCTGCTAAGGCGCTAGAAGAGCACTTCACCTATGTCATATAGCGCCTGAAGAGCGCTCTGGTTAAATTCCTTCAGATGCCTTGGAAGTGTTTTTTTGGTTTGTTGACTCTGGGCTTTGCAAATCGCATGTTTTGCCGCCAGGAAATCTCACCACCATGACCCGTGCATGGCACACTTGATAGCGCTTTGCCGATTCCCCCATAATCACCGCCATAGCCCAGGTGGGCTGCTTTCATCCAGTGCGAGGAATCTGGGCTGCCCTGTGCCCCCAGGGCACGAAGAAAACATTGGAGCAAGTGTGCTCCTGGGGCAAGGTACGCTCCGAGGAGCACCCCCGGGGCACCAGAAGGCCCTTGCTTGGGCCCAACATCGCCACGAGCCGGAAGAAGAAACAGGGATACTTGTGCACCAGACCAGGTGCTGGCGAGTGCATACAGGGGCCACAGGAGAAAGGAAGACCTCATCTGGGGTTTCCCTTTGGATACCAGGGCCGCCCTGGAAGCGGGACACGGGGGCGAGGGGGAATCCCTCTCCCCGATTCCCTGCGCTAGGAGCATGATCACTCCTGTGGCGCTAAGGATATTTTTGGAGACTGCAGGCGGGGCAGAAGCCTCGCCGGAGGCTCACCGCACTGCAGATCCCCCGTTTCTGCCCCAGTGGAGCCCTAAGCCATTTTCCGAGGACACGTGTGGGGTGGAAGCCTCGCTGGAGGCACCCCACACTGTGTGGTCTGCCATTGTCTTTTGGGGGCCCCGCAAGAGTCGGGTGAGGCCTTCCATCTGTGGCCCCACTTGTTGTGTACTGGCTTTGCCCCCACTCTGGAGGGCCACTTGAGGCCCAGGGGGGCCCCCAGCGATCGCAGGCCCCAGTAGGGGCCTGTCACTAATACAGAGGAGGTGTGTGCCGCCCCCTCCAACCCAGAACTCTTGGGAGGCCCCGGTTTGGCGCAGAGGAGCACCGGGCCCCATTTTTCGTTCTGCAGGCACTGGAGGTACCTACATCTCACACAGGTACTCCTAAGAGACAATATATTGTCGAGGTGGCTCTCATTATCCTAAATGAGACTACTGGATTTCTAGGTAGCAGGGTCGTTCCTGTTGTGGGGGACTGAGTCTGACCCACTAAGAAGGACCTCTGTCACCTTTAATCCTGTTTTGCTCCGGCTAACTAGCAGTGCCTCATCTCTCCCAAGGGGAAGGGATGATTGGGCAGCCGAGCGCATGACATCTTTAGAACTTCTCAGGGAAATCGTGGTCTCTCAGATCCCAACCAGATTTCTCATTTACGGTATGATCTCATATACAAATGACAAAGGCAGTTTAAGTTTTATAGATTGATTTTAATAAAACGACTGCATTTTAGATAATAAGGCGTGAGCTGCAATAACCAGAACCATACAACACAGTAGCATTGAAATGGTCACGAGGAGAGTGAAACATAAGAATAATGCTATCATAGTGTTAATAGATTACGTTCTCTCTAAATAAGTTCTATTTCGAGCACAGCATGTTAAGCTCTGAGCTTGACTTTTAGATCCCCTGGGAAGACATCAACCCTCATACCTGAGCAAAGGCCTGTGATCTGGATCAGTATCTGCAACAGGGCAGTCAGCGTCTAGTTGTGGTTCCCTGGTCGGAATCTCCCTCTTGCCTGTATTAGGACAAGGAAGTGTTTTTATAACTAACATGTCGATGTGGTAACAAAACGTCCCTACGCAAGAATGTATATCTGCAACCCAAAGACTAAACTCCTACCACATCTATCTGCAATGTACCAGACTGTATCCTTGACTGAAGCACAGAGTGAGCAAGAATGTGTTATTGAGAACTCCAGTGCTGAAGTAGGCTAAACAGTGTGATATAAAAAATAAAACAAGACCGTAGAACTGGCTATTTGAAGAATAACAGTACGAAGCTGAATAAAATGCATTTAGGGCAAAGTGCACAGAGGCCCGATGCTGCGAGCAAAGGAATAAAATACCTCCAGGGCAAAGTGCACAAAGGCCTAACGCCTGAAGCAAACGCGCAAAGGATACATAAAAATGACCACACTGCACCCTCCCCTTGTCGGTAGAAAGTGGTTCTAATCAAAACGTAAATAAAAATATGCCCCAGATATAAAAATCTACAAAACACATTTCGACAAGTCCAGAGGACACCAAAGCACAAAAAACTAAATTTAAATTTGTAAGCATGTGACTTAAGAGCCAAATTCATACAATGTGGAATGTGGAATTGGAAGAAATCCAATTTCAAATGGAAGCCACGGAAAGCAGGATATTCTTCACTTCGGCAGTTGTCAATACCGGAAAATCCATGCCAAACAAGGCGGCATCCCGTGCAGGGCCCATGAACGAGACAATACCATCTTCCTCCAGGAAGGGAATCTCGTAGACTGCCTCACGAAGCAAACGCAACCGCAGGGCACATGTCTGGGAATGAGCACTAACCGTGAACATCAACAGATCAGCATCAACCACTGGGGGGCGCTGGGTGAGAGACAGAGAGCCAGTGCATGTTCAAAGGAGCACCAAAGGCACCGAAACACGGGTTGCACACAATCCAAAACGGGCCTGAATGATAGAGACCAGTCACACTCCAAATGTCCTAGGAGTGTTGCTCCAAAATGCTGCATCATGCGCTCACGACACAGCTGCGCCCATGGGAGCGCCCACATTTGGTCTTGTTGCGGCAGGACAGCCATTGCGGAAGAACAACAGCAAGAGCAAAACACTAGCCAATAAAGCCAAAGTTATCGGAAATCCTCCAAAAATGCTTCCAAAAATAGAATGAATAGCCGAAGGTATCAAACCGAATATGGAAGAGAAGGCATGAGCAAAACCAACACCAACGGATTTGAAAAAATGTGCTAATCCAGCAGTGCTGGACGCATTAAATATACGTCCCATGAGTTCACCAAAGTGGCTTGGAAAGTTAGTATTTAACAGGGACTGTATTTCTGCTGATGACCTCGCCACCTGAAGTGCGTAGGTCTCGCGTGCAGATGTAAGGGCCACATGCTTTTGAAACAATAGAGCCTTTAGTCGACTCAACTTGTCGAAATTCACCTTGGAAGTAGCAATGTGAGGCCAGATATCCGCTACCTCCCTTAATTTAGTGGGGGGAAACAACACATTCCCGCAGCAAGTAACAGCCTTGGTGACCAAAACCACGTAAAATATTCCGGCACGCATGCCACAACAGTCTTCACTGTTAAGGAGGACGTAGCTGCCGTTTGAAAGCACCTGGAATGTGTTTTTAATCACAGGGACTGGAACTCCCTTTAGATAGCAAGCCAAGTTCGCAACCGAGGCATTACACGCCCCATGCAAGGACAGCTGCTTACAAACCATTGAATGGCTGACAGAAGTTTTGCATTCACTACCGCTAAGAAAAACCTCTCTCATGCCATTAAGACATCTGTATAAAAAGGGAAGCTCCCACACCTCATGTATATAACTGTCTCCCATTCTTTCATATCTGCCCACCGGAACATGTTTCAAACAAGAAGTGAATTGTAAAGTGGAAATAGGCATATTAATAACCCTGTGTATTAACCATTCAGCTGAGGGAATCTTGGCCACAGTAAAAGACAACCTCTCCAATTTTTCAATATTCAACATAACGTATGTCGCTTCCTTTTTCGCCATCAGCTGTTGTTGACATGTCAAATTAAAAGAAAAAAATATTTCCCTGGCTCTGATGTGCTGCCACGGAATGCGACCCGCCTTCAGTGTCTGAAGCGTCCAACCCAACTGCATAATGGACCGCATTTGACTCTGTCCATGATATAAAGAAGACATATCTGATCTAATAATGTCTATAGCAGAGGAAACAATGTTGTCAATCGTATATATAAGGTCGGACAGGGTATGTATTCCATTATCGACAACAGACAATGCTTGTTTTAAATTTTCCTGATCTATCTGCCTCAACCGGGCCGCTGCCTCCTGTTGGGAAAGTTTCCATATCTCATTGTATACTTCATACAAAAAACGTTTTCTCCGGGGCCTTCTCGGGCCTGACAAAAAATCTTGCAAGTCAGTATAATTAGACTGAAGCGTGAGATGTGTTTTAACTGCATCTAGCGTGGATGATTTTAACCATTGTTGAAATAGTTTCCCCCACGCTATATGTAGTAATGATATCAGCATGTTCAGGCGATATGTAGCGAGGGTCTGCCCTACTTGTCCTGAAACCCCCTGAGGAAGTGACAAAACGTTGATGACACCCATTAGTGTCTACGGGCCACAATAACCACCCGCCTGGACGTGTCAATGAAGTGTTAAACGTACCATTCTGGACCCACTCTGTAAGCTCACTAAAAGTGGCATTAATATATTGCTGCCAATCTTTAATCTTGGAAGGGACAAGTATGCCAGGCATATTCAATTCTCTAATGGTTGCTAAGCCCAAACAGCTAGTCTGTTGTACAGTGTCATTTAAGAAAATCATTTGGACAGGAATGATACATGCTCTAAACAATGTTTCTCTACCCTGCGTCTGCCAATGTTTTGTTCCCCAAACACTTTTCTAATCAACATTTTTGGACCAATATTCATACCCTTCAATAGACAGTTGGGAAGCAAATGAATTTGAATACAAGAATTTCGTATTGGTTAACAGTATTTGCTTATTTGCATTCGGAGTTAATTTAAAATAGTATGACTTAGCACTTCTTTGATGATGCCCAGAAAAATATGCAAATTTGTTAGACTATTTGGTAGAACTCCCCTGCGGAGGAGTTGGGCAATGTTCCCATTGCGTATAGTCAAATATCGTTTTAGGGCTACTGGCTTTATGAATAAAGTGGTGTCCATAATAATTGTAACAAAACATGTCACCATAATTATCTCTAAACTGGTAAGCATCTTCATTTTCATAGACAGTATAATATTGCAATCGTGTCAACATATAATCAACTGTCTTGACATCCGAATCATCAGATACAATGCCTGGTATAACTATATCATTCATTGATAACTTTAGAACATACGGTATTTGAATTATCTCAGTGGGACCATATATATCAAACATTACTCTATCCCACACAATGCCATCCGGAATTGGCACAGCGGAAATGTTCACAAAGGACAAGTCTCTTTGAACCTTATGTGATAAAAAATGTGGCTTCAACACCTCCTCCACCTGTTCAACCTCTGATCTTTCAGGAAGAAAATGACCATGTATCACAAGAAAAAAGGTAACAACAAACCCTATCCACAGAAAAAAAGCCATCAGAGTCATGAAAAGCCACAGATAGTTCCAAGGAAAAACAAAATACGTATCTTTAAGCCAATACATCAGCTTACGTGGACTCGGGTCTGGTGTTGAAGAGGACAAGGAGTCCGATAGACCATCATTGTTGGTATTTAAGCATCCGGAGGCAGTTCTCGCAAAAGGTGCCACCGTAAACAAAGGAGTAGCAGGTATCTCTCGCCGTGGTACACTGTAGATAACACCCTCAGCAACATCAGTAGTCACAGCAACCTGATCAAAAGATTCCAAATTATTTGCTGTCAGTGGAAGAACCGTAAGATCAGTTTCCACCCTCCCCAAGCTCGGAGAGGAAACAGCGTCGGTGCAAATCACCTGCAGCGGAACATCTTCCCCAGTAGTGAGAGGGATTCGGGAACTACTGGGCGTTCCTCTTGGTCTGCTGTGCAGAATCGGCCACATGTTGTAACTTGACATTGTCGATGGAGACAAAGCGATTTCCCTTGGCACCTTGCAACGAAGGCAAAATCACAGTTCTTGTTCCGTGGATTCCCACTACAGGGACTGGTGCTCAATACGAAGGGCCAAATTATTTTTTCACTGCAACCTTTTCACGCACAAGATCCCCAACTCTGGGAATCCAACCAGTAGGCGTTACTGGCTCATCCTTAATTCCTGTGGAGGCAGCACTGGCAGAAGAGTTATCTTCACGGAATTGTTGTAAATCCTGCAAAACAGTGACACGATCATTTATGTCAAAAGGTGTTTCCGCCGCCTCCACACCAGGACCATCTAGATCTGGAACAAACCATGGCGTCCCTGAATGCCTTAGAGGCACAAGCAGGGCTGGTCCGAATGGAAAGCCGCAACTGCATATGTACCGACAAAGATGCGCAAATCTTTAATAACAGTTCGAGCGTCAGCCGAGCGCTGTGGCCACTCCCACACAAATCTGGAGCACGAATCTACAGCTACCAAAATATATTTGTATGCACTATCTGGTGTCAGCGGACCACAATGATCCAAGTACACCCACTGTAATGGTTTATTTGATATTAGAAGGGGCGTCTGCTGCGGGTGTTTAGCTGTTGAAACTTTAATTTGTTGACAGATGTCACAACAAAGGACATACTGCTTTGTCTCTTAATAGAGACCAGGCCACCAGTAACGGGCCTGCAACAGTGAATTTGTGGCAGCCACGCCAGCATGTGCAGATGCTGCCCCCTCATGTGCTGCAGTAATTAATTGAGGTCGCACAATTTTATTGGGCATGTTGCGTACATCAACGTCTGGAATCTTAACTTCAGCGTTCAGCATACCACCCATTGAGTAATGATATTTAGACGGAAATCCTCTAGGATATGGTGTGCCATCAGCCGTAGCTTTTATGGCTGCCAAAATCTCTGTGTCTGGTTTGGAACTCGAACAAGTTACTGCGGCCACAGTGGCAACTGCCACTGCTGATTTGGCGGCTTCATCAGCCAAAGTATTTCCAGCAACGTGTATTCCAACGCGCTGGTGTCCAAGTGTATGCACAACATGGACCTTAGGAAGCGTCTCCTTCAGATCCGCTACCTTCCCCCACAGTAACCTGTGTTTTATGGTTTTACCCTTGGAATCTCTGAACCCATTTAACCTCCAGTAATGCAAATATTCATTGAAAGACTTAACACAGTAATAGGAATCACAAACAAGCAGTGTAAACTGTGCCGGATCCGTATGTTCCAAGGCTAACAACAGAGCTTTCAGTTCAGCTAACTGTGCCGTACAGTCTCCCAATGTCTGTGTATAAGTATGTTGGGGGCAGAACTTCTCCCCCTCCATATAGCCGCTCACCACCGCACATGCAGCAGAATATTGATGTTTAGTTCCCACCGCGGGCTGCGCAGAGCCATCGGTGTACATGACCACCTGATATTGATCAATAGGCAATGTGCCAGCGGGAACCGGATATTCTATTTCATATTGGAGAAATTCCTGTGTCTGCAGTTTTGGGTCAAAAATGTAATCTACATCAGTGGCTGTCAAAGACGTAGCCCATTGTATCCATCGCAGGAGTAATGCTTTCGCATTAGGAACACTCGCCTTTGTAACAGCCTCTAGGGCTGGAATCGGGGAAACGACAATGATGCGTTTGCCCTGGGCAAGAGGTTGTTCTTTAATCACAGCCATCTGTACAGCAGTGAGAATTTTCTCTGTTTGTGCAAAATGCTGTTCTGCAGTAGAATACAAGTGAGACTTGTAACCTATCGGGACTGTCTCACCTTCATTAAAGGTGACATACGTAAACCCAACGGCCCCAACTATAACCCTGATGACCAGATGTGTCTTATTATCCCGTGTGTGTAAATGCTTTGCAGCTAGGAGATCATTTTGCAAGTCTCGAAGAATATGTGTATGCTCAATCGTCCAAAATCTACTCGAAAAATCTGGGCGAATCAACTCGTACAATGGTTTTATACGTGTAGCATAAGCAGGAATGTAAGTTCTGCCAAAATTTAGAAAACCCAACAACGATTGGAGTTTCTTAATCGTATTAGGAGGTTGCAATTGTGCACATTTTTCTAAAATGTGTGGCGCTAAGCTCTTACCCTCGTTCAACAGCTCATATCCCAGGAAAATGACGCTGAGGAAGGCAATTTTCGACTTTTTGAAGTTAAATTTGCAGCAAATTTCGGCAAATCCCACAACAATGCGGGCTACCCGCCTTAAATGTTGTAGTAACTCGTCATCTGTGAGATATATATCATCAACATACGACAATGCTTCAGGGTCCAGTTTGTGCAATATCTCAGTCACACGAGCCGAAAACAGTCCTGGGCTATTCTTATACCCCTGAGGCAAACAACACATTTTTTTCTGAGAGCCAAACGCACTAAAGCCCGTCAAATCCCTGCTTTCGGGCGCTATATTCTGGCAGAAGAAACCATTTGAGATATCTAAAGTGGTTTTGTATTTTATATGCACAATATTATTCATGAGTGCTGCGCTATGTGAATTTTGTATAGCATATGTGCGTGCATGTCGGTTCAAATGTCTGTAGTCCACCACTATTCTATATGAATGGTCCAGTTTAGCTACAGGGAATAAGGGATTATTCATCGGCAAGACACAGGGTTCAATAACTCCCTGGTACTCCAATTGTGTAAGTATGTTTCTTACCGATGCCCTTGCTTCAAATTTTATAGGATATTGCGGTTGTGGCTGAGGTTCGCCCCTAATCCGAATTACATGATAAGGAGAATCCCTATCCCACCCCACATGATTTCTATATAAGGCGGGCGCCTGTGCCAGAGCCCATTTAATGCTATAGGACTCTGCGAGTTCTCCCGGAACAAGTGGTGAGAACGAAGGTGTAATAACCTCCTCCCCAACTGGGCAGTCACGAACAAAGTCAGGAGGCCAATCCTGTTCGGCCAGCAAATTGTCATATATCTTGACTACACGATCCCAAAAGATGGCGTTTATAGTGCGCTCAATGTCCCCTTCTAATGGTAAAGTTACTGTATAAACTCTATCGGGATCAGAGACACACATATCGGCTGTTTCGACTTGTATGAAGTGATCAGTTGCTTTCACCTCCAGATGCTCTAGAAGATTCCGGCGAACTATTGTGACCTCTGCCACGCTGTCTAACAGTGCTAGTGCCCATGTCTTGTTCTTCAAGAGAACTCTCTTCCTGTGTGGCATGTCTAACTGAGACTGCCGCCACTTTTTCTTTTTAAACTGTTGTTTTTGTTGGATCGGTTTTTCTTCCTTCTTGACAGAAACCTCTGTTGAGCGTTGTGAATCCTGTCTTGGCTTCATGTACTCTGTTCTCCGCTCTGATCGCCCACCTCTCTCATTTCTCTTTTCCGATGAGTCCTGAAAGGAATGAGATTGGCGTGTATCAGTATATGGATATCTATCAGGCGTCTTCAAATTATCCCTATTTCTGAGACTATACCTTGTCTGCGGGGTCTCCGGTCTCGGAGATTCTCCCCTTTTTTTTTTTAGGTGTTTGTTGTTTTTTCTCCCAGCGCTTTTTATTACCCTCAGGTTGCTGTTGTTTAGTAGTATCTTTACTACCCTTTCCCTGAAACTGTGGTTTCTGTGGTCTAGCCTCAAGGCTATCACGACCGATACTGGAGTATGTTTCTGCTATTATTCTCAGCAGCTCCCACTCCTGGTCTAGTTGCGGGACGTCACGAAGACGCATACGCACCGCTAGTGCCACTGCCTCCCCTTTTAGATTACTCAATATGATGGAAGAAACCGTGGCAAAATTGCCTATCAGTTGCATCCCTAAATCTAAGGCCGGGGCAGCCCCATATTCATCTTGAATTTGTTTGAGCACTTCCGGTAAGTTAGCCAATGTCGGTGTACCGTGTGCTTTAGTGTAGAGCGGGGCAAACACTGTGCCCCATGTATTACAATGGTCCACTGTAGGAACCATACCAAACGATAAACACAACCTTAATATTCTATGTTTATCCTGAGGTCCCGTATGGGGAAATACTGCCTCCAGCGTATTAATTTTTTGCGCCAGTCAAAATGGAGTTTCCTTTCGTTTAGCCGGTACTTTGCCCATTACAGAGAGCACAGTTGCCGGATTGATACCCGGAACTACTGCATGTTGTTGAGCTGGAGCAGCATGTGCTGGGTTTGTGTTTAGTGTCTACATCAAAAATTGTACTAAGCGTCTATATGTAGCCGTTCATTCTGTATATAAACGACAAACTTCAGCCACCGTCAATTGAGCAACCGCTGGATGTGGTGTATACGTAGCCAATAAAGGCCAGGTAGGACCATCATTACTTAATGGACCTAGCCTAACAGGTGCTATGGTGAGGGTTAGGGCGCCATCAAGCCAATTATTATGTTCCTGATAAGATAGAGGTATTTCTAAATATGCATATGCCCTGTATTGTCCAGGGACATTCGCAAAAGTGTAATCGTGAAATGTGTTTGAATTCCCATCAACTGCTGGAAATATGACCCAAGAATAAAAATGTTCAGTTCTATAGGCTGCATGGGCATCCACCACAAACGTGACTGGACCCCCCTGGTTTGTTAGACCATGTGCTAACAAATGAACCGTGAGCGGTTGTCGCATATTAACTGCTATTTGCATTACTTGGGGATTCGCCATTTTTGAAAACAGCTCTAGTTCAGAGAAGGCACACCAATATCGGGGTTTTACTTTCAGAGTTCAAGCTTGAACGACCAACCGCTATAATTAAATTAGGATCGACCTGTATCGCGGTGGCGGAAGTCCTCAGTGCCATGGACGTCTCCGTTAACGGAACCGAGGAGTCAATATATATATGAGACCGAGAGATTCAGCCGGACCCGAAAATTAGAGCCAGACCAAACGTTGGCGGCGCCATGTCGCGTTGGCTCTCATGATCCTAAATGAGACTACTGGATTTCTAGGTAGCAGGGTCGTTCCTGGTGTGGGGGACTGAGTCTGACCCACTAAGAAGGACCTCTGTCACCTTCAATCCGGTTTTGCTCCGGCTAACTAGCAGTGCCTCATCTCTCCCAAGGGGAAGTGATTGGGCAGCCGAGCGCATTACATTTTTAGAACTTCTCAGGGAAATCGTGGTCTCTCAGATCCCAACCAGCTCTCTCATTTATGGTATGATCTCACATACAAATGACAAAGGCAGTTTAAGTTTTATAGATTGATTTTAATAAAACGACTGCATTGTAGTTAATAAGGCGTGAGCCCCAATAACCAGAACCATACAACACAGTAGGATTGAAATAGTCACAAGGAGAGTGAAACATAAGAATAACGCTATCATAGTGTTAATAGATTACGTTCTCTCTAAGTAAGTTCTATTTCGAGCACAGCATGTTAAGCTCTAAGCTTGCCTTTTAGATTCCCTGGGAAGACATCAACCCTCATACCTGAGCAAAGGCCTGTGATCTGGATCAATATCTGCAACAGGGCTGTCAGCGTCTAGTTGTGGTTCCCTGGTCGGAATCTCCCTCTTGCCTGTATTAGGACAAGGAAGTGTTTTTATAACTAACATGTTGATGTGGTAACAAAACGTCCCTACGCAAGAATGTATATCTGCAACCCAAAGACTAAACTCCTACCAAGTCTATCGGCAATGTACCAGACTGTATCCTTGACTGAAGCACAGAGTGAGCAAGAATGTGTTATTGAGAACTCCAGTGCTGAAGTAGGCTAAACAGTGTGATATAAAAAATAAAACAAGACCGTAGAACTGGCTATTTGAAAAATAACAGTAAGAAGCTGAATAAAATGCATTTAGAGCAAAGTGCACAGAGGCCCGATGCTGCGAGCAAAGGAATAAAATACATCCAGGGCAAAGTGCACAAAGGCCTAACGCCTGACGCAAACGCGCAAAGGATACATATAAATGACCACACTACAATATATAACATAAGTTCTTTTAAAGAGACTTTATTGATTTATATGTTGCCTACCTGTTTTATGATGTTTCATATGTGTATGCAAGTGTTCCATTTATGGGCTTAACATGCTAATATGTTTTTCTGACTTACCATACTTATAATGTTCCTAATATAGGCATTTATGATATTCTTATGACAAGTGCTTTAGTGTAATAACGTGTTTCCTGACTACTGCTTATGTTGCAGAATACTGAGTAACTTGTGTGTTATATGTGACTACTGCTTATTCTGCAGAGTAACTAATGTGTAACGTTCTGACAACTGCTAAGGTAGCAGGATACTACTGATATGTGATGTTTGGTCTAATAATTGCATTGTGTACAATGCAGTATATTTTCGTATAACTTAGTGTTGTGTTCTCTTTGTGGCGGGGATAGTGTGTCATATGTGTTTTGTGTGTTGTGCAAACGCTTTACACATTGCCTCCGACTTAGGCCTGACAGCTCGTGCCAATCTACCAAGGGGGTGAGCAGGGGTTATTTTAGACGTGTAACTCCCTTGCCCTGACTAGAGGGGGTGGGTTCTGCCTGGCTTAGAAACCCCATTTCTAACATGTCCTCATCGGAACTCCCATGGCAGGCCCAAAATGCTGACTTTCTTAAGGCCTTTGCATAAATTGCTTGTTTTCTTATATACAAGACATCACCAGTGGCATTGGTATGATAAAGATTGTAGACCCTTAGGTGTGCTAAATGTTGCAGAGGTACAATTTCACACACCCATTGTTATTTACAGGGAAATTACCCAAAACAGTAATTTTCTCTTTCCAGCAACAGTAAGCTTGTCAAATATTGCCCTAATGAAAGCACAACAGGGTATTACAGTTTTATCCAAAATTACACCACAATCATGACCACTAGGAACCCCTCAAATTATTTTGGTCTCTAGTAAACTGCTGCAACACATACATTTCCATTAATTTATCAGATTTACGCAGTGTACAATTCCCAGGGCTGCTCTATTGTGATTGGTTGGAATCTCCTTTGTAAACCTTCATTCTCTAACAGGCAAAGCTGTCACAGTCCTTACCCATTACCCAGCCAATAGGCAGCAGTGGTTTCCATACAAAAACAACTTTTCTTGTGCCTAAAATGGCGCCAGGCAGTCTTTTCTCAGCCAGTGTGAAGTTTAGCAAAGGCATAATATTCCCCAATAGCATATGTTGACAATAGACCGAACAGGTGGCTCAATCTCCGTATTTAAGTTCTCCCAGTGCTACATTCCAAAACACCTGGCATTTATAGCTTGACAGCAGAATGTGTGTGCTGAAGAGCCATTGAGAATGCAGCCTTTCTAGCACTATGGTGAAGGCTGCACACCAATCCAGTGTAGCTCAGTGGGGATAATCCACAAATTTAGCAGAATCCTAAACTGAATTGTCTTGTTCGTCAAGCCTACATTCTACATTCACAGTCAACACGTGTACTTTGCAGAGACTTGTGTGATATCCATGTGCATTAGTAGAAAGGAGCAACGCTGCTTATATTTGAAAACGGAGCCAACAGACATCACATGTTAGATGTGTTGAGGCTTCATCTTGTATCAAAGTCCTTTTTGAGTCATGCAATGCTCTTTTCATTCAATGTCTGATCTGATGGGGTCATTTTACAAAGGCAGGATGACATTGTTGAAAATCAAATTCAAAAGAGAATATCTAGCAGGCTTTGCACCTTAAAGCACTGGCTTCTCCACAATGCCTATGGGACCGGCCAGGAGTCATTTAATAGGCTTGGGAAAGATGGAAACAAATTGTAGCCATATTGAATGAGCCCATCCTCGTAGGCTTTATATCGATCTACACTGGATTGTCTCTAGTTGTCATCCATTTCCAAACATAGACCATATAACAGCTGTGAGCAAAAGCCTTGGTGTAGAGCATGCATTCCTTGAACTTAGAAGTCCTGAGACACCATCATTATCAGCTACCACCAAACGAAATCAAGAAACCAGTGAAATATCTCATGTATGTGGTATTTGTAGAGTGCAAATATGTGTGTCTTCAACTCTTTCCAAAAATGGACCAGTGTTAAGGGGGAGTCCTTATGGATACAGGGATGTTGTTTAAGATCTTGGGTACATGAATGGAAAAGGCTTGCTGCCTTGTTTTTTCCTTTTTTACATTTTCAAGCCCCCTTACAAGATGTATGGTTAATTGTGATATGTGCTGTAACTGCTATTGCTGCATGCACTGCAATTGTGAATTTTGTGATACATATGGGCAGGTCAAGTCTGCCAATAGTTATTGGGTGTTAAAATGGCAAGTATTTGCTGGAACATGCAGATTATTGTGCAGTAAGCACTAAAAGCAAAATGCTATTCCCCAAAACTTGTAATTGGATAGTATTTATCACAGCTGATAAACTCAGCTATCTGATGTGATAAACATCACACCAGTTTCCGGGCCACTGGTAATAAAGGTTTTGCTTTCTAATCTGATGGTGGCCTGGCTGTGGGGATGCCAAGGACCACTAGAGATGATGAGATTGTCTGTAAGATAAGCAAGGTTGCTGGTCATGATTTCTTTGTAAAGTATGCAGCTAGTTTTGAAGATGGTGCAGGACGTCCAAGGGAGCGAATGGGTTCCAATTAGGATGAGGATGGTATGATTGTATTTCTTTTTCTCCTGGATGAGATGTAGTGGTGCATGTACGTTGTCCTTAAGGGGTTCCAGTGTCAAGCAAGGTGTTACTACCACCTAGATATGAGGTCTTGAACAGCAGTTCTAAAGTCACTTTCTAGAAGAAACAGTTTCATTTATTTTGTGAGTTGGCATTCAGGAACATTTTGAGCTTTGAAGATGTCAAGATTCATGTAATTGAACCAGGTTTGTACTCTCCTTCCTGTTGTTCTTGACAAATAACACAAGTTCTGTCTTGGTCAGGTTGAGCTTTAAGTAGGCGCTGGACTCACAGGTGTGGATGAGGTGAAGGCAATGATTGAGGTTGTTAGGTGGCTGAAGCAGAGGGGAATTTCAAGTAGATTTGTATATCATTGGCTTATTAGTGAATCCTTGTGCTGTTATTTCTCAGTAGGGCTTCATGGGACTCCATATAGAGATTGAAGATGCCAAGATACAATATGGTGCCCTGGGGGACTACACAGGCTTTAGGGATCTTTTAGGACTTGGATGTGCCCATATGAACATATGGGTGTCAATCAGAAAGATAGGAAGAGAATCAGTGAAGGGCATTTCCAACGACTCCCATTTGATCCTTCAGGCTGTGGATGAGTATTAGATGATCAACTGTGTTGAAAGTAGCTGAGAGGTCCAGCAATATCAGGAGGTAGGGGACATTTTCATGTGTGGTCAGAGGGCTGCTGTGTACCATGTGTGTGGTAGTGGTTTCCATGCTGCAGTGTGATCTGAAACCAGATTGATATTCATACAGAAGATGGTGATCATCGATGAGAACTTAGAAATGAGTGTAGATTGTTTTTTAGTGATGATGTTGATGAAGAGCAATCAAGTGATGGGCTGGTAGTTAGTGGGGTCATCAGGGTTTAATATAGGTTTCTTCAGGAGGATCAGGCCTATCTTGAGAGCTACTGGGAAGATACCTTGCGCGAGGGAGGCATTGATAATGGTGATTAGTGGTGACAGAGCTTCCCTAGATAGAGCTATGACAAAGGCAAGGGTAAGGCATCATCTCCATAGGGAGTGGCTTTGAGAGAGTTGAGTACGTCGGTGAGACCTGTGAGAGATAGGGCTTTAAAGGGTGATCATCGTGGGATTTTAAGAGAAGGGGTTGGCATATGAGGAGATTCAAGTCTGGTGTTTTTGTTGTACTGTTGGATCTTCTTTAACACTTTTTTATTTTATTTTGTCTATTTGTTTTTCTTATGGGAGCACCTTGCAAACCTCATTTGAGGAATGCACACTTACTCCCTGTAATCTGGCTTTCGGAGGAATCCATCTAGTTAGCAGGTAACACCAGTGGTGGTGGTGAGTGGGACCAATGGTGGAAGTAGGTGGCAGCAATAATTGAAGTGGGTGGTGGCCTTCAAAGAAAAACTTTGGACACCTATAATTATTTGTTTTACAAATTAAGCACTGTCTGCGGGCACTTGTTTGCTGTACCATGGTTGCTATTACTAGATTACTTAATACTACCTAGTTTTCATAATTCCTGCGCCTGCGTTAGTCACTCCTGATTGGACTAACTTACTTGAAAATATTTTTTCTAAAATAAAATCCCATGACTAGATACATTGTGCCCCAGTGAAATGGAGTCAGTCACCTGTTGTCCTTAGTTGCGGATCCATTTGAAAAAATGCTCCTGTCATGGCCAGACCCCTGAACATAGATATTTACTTCTCTATGGGCTTAGTGGAGCCCTTAAAGAGCCTTGCATTACTCAGGGAACTTTTATTTATAATGTTACCTGAACTTGGTAAAGAGACCCATCTCCCTATTCATGCTACTTTTCTCTTTCATAACCTACCACCTAAAATACACAGGCTTTCCCTCCTTCAGCGGGTTCCCTGCACATGCTGCCTTGCCTCCCACTGGACGTTTTATCCAAAGCATGACTCCTTGGTTTACACATGACCTCACTAACGTACAGTTGTGCCTTACCCAGGCAATGGGCTCCTAACATGTCTAGGTGATCAGGTTTTTGCCCTTGGCAGCATTGTCCAGTTCAGGAGATCACCTATAGCTGTCTGGTAAGACCTTATGTCACCACTACAACCCCAAAACACACTCATAACACACATATAAGAGACAGAGCGAGCTTGTGACAGTACTGTTCTGTATTTAGCATATTTAGGTAACTCTACATTCTGCAATTGACTTTCTGAGTTGTTTGCATATTGCACACATGCATACATTTTTAAGTGCTTGTAGATAAATTTGTTAATGGAGTTAATCTAGCTGTTTTTTTAAAGTTGCGGATATCGTTAAAAAAATATATATTTTCTCATCCATTGATCTTTTGTTGTGGCATTCACATTTTTATTCCCCCTACCACAGCATACAGCATGGGGCAGAAGGCCAATCCACCTCACCCAGCAGCTGTCTTCACTGCGAATGATTGCATTTTGCTCTTGTGTAGCGGATCCGTTTAGGTTTTTCATCCCTTTGGCTTGCAGGCCTGTGCCCGTCACCTAGTGAATTTAACCTACTTAGTTTGCTCTGTTTTAGCCCATTTATTTTATTATTTATTTTAAAATGGCTGCCATGTTTATAGTTAGAGAAATGTTTTGATTTTGCTTTATCAGTGCCACTCTGTGAAGGCGTCACTATCACCGTCATAATCAAGTGATGAACGTTGGTAGGCACATCATGTCCCCTTCTCACGTGTGGATGATAGGAACATAATGTAGATTGTCTAGGATTGTTTACATAATTGCTGTCACAAGTATGCCTCCTTATCTGTTGTTTTGGAACACACCTGTATCAGGGGTCCTAATACACCTCACACAGAGAAGGTTATCAGAGGGATTCCTACCAGATGCCATTGGCTGCTCGTCAACCTGCTGCAGAAATCAGCATTCGTGTCCCCACGGAGTCTGACCTAGAGACCTCATTCCAAGGTAACGAGTGTTGGGGGCGCTTTTCATGGACATGGTACTGGCAGATCAGGGTTAGCGCCCCTAGCTCTCATTAGGTTAGAAATTAGGTACTCCATGCCAGGTATTTTGCATTTCATGCTTAGTGCAAGATGGTGGGGGTATTTGTATTCACGACACTAATCTTCAAAATAATGTTTCTTTTATTATTTGCTATCCTAATTGTTGTAGCGCATGCATTTTACCGTAGTCCTTTCAAAAAATCTATTGAAAACTTTCCTGCATCTACTTCGTTGCCTGTGTGTGACAGATTTATCGCTAACGTGAGAAAAGGCTAACGTCTGTTCCACCGTGACTCTCCTGACATGTCGCACTCTAGAGTTCATGCTTAAGGCTGCCAGAAATCATATTTTACTGTTTGGGTTTTTGGTGAGGCACTGTTTGTGAGCCGAGAGGGCTGGGCTGACAGTTGCCACTTGTAGGAGTGACTCAGAGGCAAAAAGGTTTGCATCACTTTGTAACAGCATAAACCTCCATGTCTGCACTGACGTCACATGCTCTGTTATCAGGCTAGCTTCATCTGTACTGCTCAGCTTGGAATGATCTTGAGGAGACTTCTGGTACCATGAGGGATGCTGGCCATAATTGTGTTGCTGATGCAGGAAGTTACACCTTGGTCTCATTCTCCTGTATGTGTAATTCAGAAGGCAGAAGCTGTGCATCCTCTCGCCTTGATGCGTGCTGCTCACAGTGGTGTTCTGTCCATGCATTTAAAGTGACCCGTGATTACTTCATAATAAGTGGAAAGAGTTTTGATGTACCAATGCGGATATTATGTCTCATTTGTGTAAAACACCTTTTCAGGTCGAGCGTAAGCATTCAACATCGTCTATACTTTTAGTATACTTCTTATGCCTTAAAGCGATTTATTTGTTGGTTGCAGTGTCCTTTAAATATTCTTGCTCACTAGTGGTCAGTTCTGGCTTTTGCTCCCTCCTTTTTCTGTTTCAGAGCAATGACCAACTACTGTATTATTCAACTGTAGTTTCTTTATCTGTTGCTGTGACAGACTATTTCGTTATTCCTTTGGTGCTCCCCTTAAATCTTCTCAGGCTGCTTTGCTCCTTGAAATGCGAGGCAAGAATGCTGGCAAGACTTTTCATCATTATGTTAAAATAAAATGAAAATACTTTTCCAGCCTTATTTTCCAATTTCTATTCAGGCGTTTATACAACGCGAAGTGCAGTCATCTTCTTGTCTCTCATCAAGGGCTTGTGATTTCTGATGTCTGTAGCCACGAGTGACCACCAAGACATGGCAGGAAAAGAGGATGTTATGAGACAGAGTTGACCAATTTATGTGGCAAGAAAAATCCAGTTCGGAATTTACAATGCCAGTAGCTATAACTCAAGAAAATTTGAGGCCTATTGCATTGTAAATGCTTGTTCAGGTCGTGCCTACAGAGAGCGTGCATATGGTATTGCTTGGTGATCATCTATTGTTCCTTAAAACAAAACTCTAAAAAGGTGCTTTTAGCCCGCCCATTACTTACTAATGTGTGGCCTCTTCATCACTCTCAATTCCTTGCTCCTCATTGGTCAGTGCATGCAAGTGTCACTTCCTTTTTTTTCTTTGCAACATCTTGGTGTCTGGGCTCATTCCCACCACTACTCACCACTACTCAGTTTCGGCGGGTGTTAGTTGGGTGACTCCTGATTTTTTAACCCTATAATTATTTTACCTTTCTGCATATATTCCGGTCCCACTGTTTACAGCAAGACAAAGCAATATCATATTTTATTTAAGTAGCATTGTTTCGTTAGTTGGCTTCCGTCGGAGGGCATCTGGTAACCTTTTGCCGACTGGGGTATATGAAACCTTAGTCATCAACCGGATCCGGTTGCTGGCCACTGAACTGCATTCCTGATCAATCTCTGAGTCCAGCCTTCACCTCTGGCGAGCAAATCTGCCCTAAAAGCCAGCCCACTCAGGCACTCTTGTAATGGTGACTCTGCAATGAGATTGCTGCGTACTTTGAAACTTTGCAACTTTAACAAGTCAGTGCATTTTCTAGTTTTATACAACAGACTGCGTCATTTCTGTCATTGTTTCAGGGATGCTTTCAACATCTGTTTACTAAAAAGTCAGTCCAATTCTCATAGTGTTTGTACAGACATGGCTAACTTTGACCATGTCATAGTGTTTTTTTATTTTATTTTTTTACTTTGAGCCATACTGCACAGCAGGCATGCTGCTGTACAACAAGTCTAAAAACATTAACAAAACCAATAGAGATCACATAGGCGATACCTATTTGCTTTGTCAATGCTTGTTGTTTGTCAGACCTTTATCCTGCTGGCCTTTACACCCCTGACTGCTGGTTCCCATTACAGAAGGCTCTGTAGCTGTTGCACCAATGTCCTGCCAAAACGACAGTGGAGCTAGCACTCGCTGACTCATGAAAGGAATTTGTGAGAGGAAAAACCTATCTGCTAGGCAGCTCAGACGTCTATTCATTTTAGCATGTTTGTGGTGTGGTGTGTCTCTCACAAGTGCAAATCCAACCATATGAACTCAGGGGTTCATTTTTAAGAGATGACTAAAATGGGTACAACTAGCTACGTGAATAGGGACAAATATTTGAAGTAATTACCTGAGGAATGTCTGAATACCAAAACTGGCAACGTATGTAGTAGCTTATATAAACTAAACTTTGTTCTCTCAGAACTCTTGTCTGATTCTATACAGTTTTTAGCACCTTATTAAATATATCTGTTAGAACATAACAATACAATTTTTTACAGTGCACTTGTGCACACTCATTTCTTGGAGTGACCTTTACACCGCGAAGAATGCTAAACATGTATCATAAGCTTAAATACTAAACCTCTCTCAGAGATTACACTATACATGTGTACCTCTGCTTGTGTGCATTCTGCCTCCGTCACACTCGTACTGACACTGCCAAGGAGCTAATCTGATTGGTCAAAGTACTGGCCATGTTTTTTTTTTACCTTATTTAAGGGCACGTTATATGGGCTGTGGATGGCTTTTACTGTCAATTCCCCTGGAATTAACACCAACGTCGCCCGCAGCAATCACAAATACCTGCAATGTCACATAACTTTCCACTACTCCCATCTCAGGTGCCCTTCCCTACCCTGGTCCTCCCCCACGCTCCCTCCTATCCCGGGACCTACTGAATGGTAGCCACTGTACAACTCCACCGCTGGCATGCCGAAGGCAAGCTTGTCTGCGCCTGTCCTTATCTGGACCGTGCCCAGCACCACGGATCCTGGTCTGACCGAACACCGTCCCTACACAGCCTCCAGTCTGAATGTACTCAATGCCAGAAGCCGCCACATCAGCAGCTTCTGTGCCTCACCTTGCTCCATGGTAGCACCTTGCTGATCTACTCACTGCCACTTGATCTTCACCAACTTGCACTCTCTATTTGCCACACATGCCTCACTCCATCTGGTATGCATGCTCCTCAACACCAGATCTCTCAGCAAACACTACTGAGATCTGGGATACCATTGAGATGCACTTCCCAGATATCTTCTTCCTGACAGACCTGGCTAAACCCCACATCAGCACACACCATTCCCACAGCCATCCCATCAGGCTACAAGATCTCCTCCCAGGGCAGACCAAACAAACCAGGAGCAGGATTTGCGATAATCCATGAGGACACCACCACCTGCACTACCTCCACTGATGGAGACACAACCTTCATGGAACACATGTACTTGTAACTTCAGACCAGCAACCTCACCTTCATCAAAGGCATCCTAGCCTACCGACCATCTGGACCCTGAGCCACTTTCACCAACACAGACTTCATCGCCCCTGTCACCATCAGCTCATACGATTTCATTTTACTCAGTGACATCAACTTCCATCTTGACAGCCAAAATGATACCTAATACCTAGACCTACTTCAAAGCCTCGAGATGCTAAGACTCACCCAGATCATCCAGGGCCCCACCCACAATGCGGGACACAAACTTGACCCCTTTTTCACAGCCAGCAACAAGGTCAAAATCATCCAATTCAGTGCACTCACCTGGACAGACCACTCCTTTGTTCACTTCTTCACTGACATACCCCAACCCCCGTCTGCCATGAGTACACCCAGCCCCAGATGTAGCTGAAGCAAGATAAAGGACACAGACTGGACCAACACCCTCACTGCCCACCAACCAAACCTCATTAGTGACCTGCATGCCAACATCAAAGTCTTCTGGATCACTATTAGAGCAAAGACCCTAGTCGCACTGAAGAACGTCAGACACTCACAAACCAACACACACTGCAGACCTTAGAAACTCCATACAGCTTGCAAATATATAGAGGGAAAATGGAGATCCAGTCGGAACACCATGACAAGAAGCTATTACAAATCAGCACTCAGGGAACAATCACATCCCAATCAACAAGGCAAGAAACTCAGCCATAGCTCTTGGACTAGAAAACCGCTTCAACAACTGCAAAGAGCTCTTCAACATCGTCAAAGAATTCTCTAATCCTTCAGCCACCACCAACTCCATCACCCCTTCACAAGATCTCTGTGTGAACTTCTTCAATTTCTTCCACAACAAAATTGTCAACAGCAAATTCCAACCCCATTGGAAGATATATGAAGTCATTAACCAGCTACACATCACCACCAAATCAGGCCACCAGATCACAAACTGGAAATGTCATACCGCAGAAAACACTGCTGCAATCACGAGAACAATCCACTCCAGTTCCCCACTGATCCCTGCCCCCATTATGTCTCTCAACCTTGGAGGAACACTGATCATCTCCCATTTCACCACCATCATCAACACCTCCTTCGAATGAGTAACCTTCCTGGACAACTGGAAGCATGCAGAAAGCAGAAATCACAGCTCTCCTGAAAAAGCCCACAGCTGACCCAAAGGAGCTCAGCAACTCCAGACCCATCTCACTCCTGCCTTCCCATCCAAAGCCATGGAAAAAGCAACAAACAACTCTCCAACCATCTCAAACACCTACTAGACATCTTGTAGTCTGGATTTTTTTTTAAAACCACAGCACGGAGACTGCTCTTATCGAAGCAACTGATGACATCTGGACCATAATGGACAAAGGAGAAACCGCTGCACTCATTCTACTCGATCTCTACGCAGCCCTTGATACCGTCTCCCACAGAACCCTTTACAGAAGACTCCACAACTCCAGAATACATGGTCCTGCCCTGAGCTGGCCTCCTTCCTCTCTGACCAGACCCAGTGAATCATGCTCCTGCCCTACACCTCCGAACCCAAGATCCTCATCTGCGGAGTTCCTTAAGGATCATCACTGAGCCTTTCCTCTTCAACGTCTACATGGCACTACTCGCCCACATCATACGATCCCACAAAATCAACATTATATCCTAATCAGACGACAACAGGCTTGTCCTCTCTCTCACAAACAACCACACCACCACGATCAACTTCTACAACTGCATGTCCAGTATAGCTAATTGGATGAAACAGAAATGCATAAAGCTCATGGAAATCCATGGAAATTCTCCTGGTGGCCAACAGACCTGGGACCCACCCCCACAAACCACACCAAAAACCTCAGTATCATCATGAATGACTGTAGGAAAGTGCATTTTTGGTTTGTCAAACCCACACTTTTTGCCCCAATGATGATAGTTATGACTCTGAAAGTGTACTGGAGCCTGCTAAACAGGCCTTAGTGCCAGCGCTTTCTCCCTAAAACTGAATTATGTGAATTGGCATCCCCAATTGGCAAGGAAATTAACCTGCTTATAAGTCCATGGTAAATGGTACCAGTGGTACCCAGAACATTGGAGTTAAAGGGATCACCAGGGCCTAAAGCACTGATTGTGCCACCCTGATTGACCCAGTTAAGCAGCTGACACCAGACCTGCCATTGCAAACTGCAGGAGTAGTGCAAACTGCTCCAACTCGACTTTACCCTAACCATGTGTGGACAAGTCAAACCACTACTTTTAATATATGCCAGTCACCCTTAAGGTAGGCCTCTTAAGCCCATGAGGAAGGGTGAATTATATTAAGGGCGTGGGCCTATGGTGGCCTTTTTCCTTTCTGAGCTACTGTAAAAGTGGTCAGGGGGCCATAGGCTAACATGGGCAGGCACCTGGGCATCCCAAGGCCACCAACTCCATTATGGCCCAGCTGAAGAATGTCATGTTTGGTATCAAACAACATATCTCATTAAGCCTTTATTCCAAAGTCAGATTTAATGTGACATGCACCCATGTGGCTACCTTAGAGGTTGCTTGTCTGGTTGCCCTAGCCTTCCCTGTGCCCAGGCTGGCAGTCTACGAGCTGCTGCTGCCTAGATAGGAATCTGACCCCTCTGCCAGGAGGTGTGAACACTCACAGTAGTCAGAAACGAAGGCCTGTCTGGGCAGGAGGTGTCACCTCCCTCCCTGACAGGATGGCTAGTGAAGTGTTACATCAAGGCGGTGAGCTTCAAAGGCCACAGCACCTCTGATATGCAACCAGGCTGACTCCCAAAAGGGGACAAAGCCCCCCCTGCCCCCAGGCACATTTGCACCCAGAAGACAGTAAAATTAGGTAGGCAAGAGGCATATATCCACAGGAGGCTAGACACAGTCCTATGGTGGGCTACCTGGTCTGTACGGCCGAGGATGGGTTTTGCTATTTTGAAAAGTGACAAAATAGTAGGATCTGGGTAGAAAAGGTGGCACCCCTCCTGGGGTGGATTAGCTGCTGGACCTAGTAGCCCATTGGCTACTTGCACCCCAAACCATAACACCCCTAAAACTAAGATTTAAGGGCACACCTGGCACAAGAACCTCAGATCTGATTTGACTTGCAACCAAGGACAAAGAGAGACCCAAGATGGCAACTTCCAGACCTGCACAAAGCAAAAGTGAGATACTCTGCACCTGCGGCAACCACCTTGCAGCTGCACGACTGCAACTTGTCTGGGACCAGAGATCGGTCTTCTCTGAACACCAAAGGCAACTCCAAAACTCCCTTGGACTGAAGGTACTAGTCCCCTGCGGCCCGCAGTTAAAAGCACGCTCCCAGAAGCAAAGAATGACTGGCCATCGGGTCTGCTGACAGATCGCTGAAAAGTAAATGGTCTAGTGCATTGTGGGAAATAGAGTCCTGACCGCCAGCAAGTTTCAGGTGGCTACTATTTACCCTTGGACTCAAGGACATTGAAGTAATCACACACTGTGCTTGCCGCTTCCAAGGCTTGTTGGTGGCCATCTAGGCTATCACTACCTTTGATCGAAGCATGACAATGGAACCCATACCTCACCTTCAAACACCCACCTCAGTGGCTCTGATGTCATGTTTTTACATCTGCTTCCTCACCCACACTTTCTGGTAAAACCAGCACATGCAGCTCCCGTGTTCAGCACCAGGGACAGCCAGGGTCACTCTCCACCGGGGCCGGTCCAGCCAGGTAAAGTTGTACTTCCTGGTGAATCTTGGTCGAAGGACCCACACCATCGTAAACCCTAGTAGGTTCCCCTGAACTCAACCTGCAAGTGACTGAGTGTCACTAGTGTGTTTTTCCAGCACCCACAGCTCCTGTCTTCAGCACAGAGGACAGCCAGGACAAATCTGCACACAGGCCCTATAAGCCAGGTACAGTTGTACTGACTGCTGAACCCTGGTCCTGGGACCTGCCTGACCTTACCCCTAGTGGTTTCCACTGGGCTGTACCTGCCAGTGACTGATTGTCACTAGCAGTTTTCTCTTTTGACCGCAATGTTAAAGTTTGAACTAGTGATAATCACTGATTTCATTTTCCTTCTAAAATCCATAACTCTGGTTTTACTGATCTGATTGTGTTTGTTTTGTTGTCTAAATTTATATAAAAATCTGATTTATTTTTATAAATTGGTGTTGGATTTCCTTTGAGTCATGTCTTTTACTGATCATCCATGTTGGTACTCTGATATGCTTAGCGCATGTTCCCCTAATAAAGTCTGACTGCTCTGTGACACACTACGTGGACTGAGCTAGGGATTTATTATTTTGAATGCAAAGGACCCAGTTTGGGGTATTGTGAAAGTATTACACAGTGAAGTCTAACCAGCCTCACTGCCTAATACTCCACTTTCCTACATTTATGTTACAACAACGTGACCTAAACTTGTGTTTCGTAGGACCACTTGGTCATAGATGATTTTTGCATGAGAAATATACTGCTGACATTTGACTGGAATTAATTTTTAAAAATGTTTTCAAACAAGTTTTTAATTGGAATTGTTAAGGCCCTGTGTAGACCCCCATTCCAAAAGTAATCCAAACGTTTTTAGAAAGTTAGGCAAAAGTTTAAAGAAGGTCCCAACTTTCAGATAAAGTTAGTGCACAGTGGAGGCTGACAAGAATCTCGACCTGTCTGTCACCCCAGATCTGAAGATCAGTGATGTAAGAGTGTTATGCAAAGCTAGGGGCACTCGCTATAGAGCAACAGCTAGAAGAGAGGACCTTGAAAGGGCCCTCAGCTGTTACGAGAGTGCAAGAATAGAAAGGGAGGGCCATTCCTCAGAAGATGACATTGAAGAAGATGAGAGAGATGCCCTAGCCGAAATTAAAGTTTGAGGTGGAAGAAGATGAAGACCAAAACTCACCAGCCTTCCCCAGACCTCCTTCACCAGCACGAAGTGACTGGAGTCACTCTAGCAGACCCCCTTCTGGTAAGGTGGTAGAAACCTTTAGGAAGAGCTTGATCTCCTCTCACTAGAAGAGAAAAGGCTTGAACTCAAGGAAAGGAGACTAGCCCTGTCTTAGGACTCTTACCGTGGGGGGAAGACTGTCAAGTTTAGGGCAACAGCACCACCACATGAGGGTGAATAAGTCAGTCCCACACCGAATGAAAGCTGTTGGCCTGACTTCATCAGCTAGCTAGCAGCACTTCACTTAAACCTAGAAAGTAAAGATGATTTGTGGCAGCTTAGAATCATGAAACTCTGACTCCTTAGGAAAGTTTTGGTGGAACCGATCTGACCCCTTTCTCTCAGTTTAAAAAAATCTCACACATGCGAAGTCAGGCAAAGAGATGCATATTGAATTTCAATGCATTTATTGAAACAACTGCATTCTATGATAAAAAAAAGCACGAGCTGCGATTATTAGGAGGATAAAATATAATACAGTGATGATTGTGACCATCAGAGTAAAACATATAAATAGTCCCAACATCCTGACATAATCATGAGTCTGATAATTCCTACCTACACCCTAGTATCTAACATGAGAACATAGCAGTGTTAGCCTTTCTATCCATCCTGGGTTACGGAAGGAGCTACGGCCCCATTCACAAAAGACGGCGAAATTCTACCTGTTGTTCTGCTGACATTGCTCTTAGTTGGCTGGAAAGATACGGCCAAGATCAGCGAAGAGGCGCATAGCATAAGATGGCACCGTCTGGAATGCCCTCTACCGTTCTTCGGACTATGTGGTGTTTATATAACAAAGCGTGTTGTGTTCTGAGTACAGGCCTAACATGATAGTATATCTATGGTTAGAAGGCTGACTCCGTAACTCTTGGAGCAGCAGTACTAGGTAAACTATTGTGTATAAATATGACAGCCTTGAGCAGGGCACAGAGTGAAATGCATGCAAGGAACAGATAAATGTGAAACACAACCAAATATGTTTTCTAAGAAAGGCAGGTGGTAAAATATAAAACAACAAACTAAAAGTGAGCTGTACTAAAATATAAGAAAATAATTAAAAGTCAATAAAACGTATTTGTTTACTAAAGGCATAGACTATGGGCCTAAGGGCTATAATATGAGTGCCCAATCTAGGCGCTAAAAGGTGCCCACAACAAGCCCTTGAAGAACGAAAGGGTCAAGTTGGGCTTAAGGCCCAATGATAATGGTGGCAACAATGTTCATAGGGAAAAATGTAAACTCGTGACCCTAAAATCTAAAAGGGATTGTCCCAACGTTTAGTGATGGTGATGGCACTGATAAATGGTTTGCAGCCTTTTAGAGTGCCTGCAAAACGAGGAGGATAGGTCACTAACACTAGAGCTCTCTATTATGGAAGTTGTTCTCAGTGAAGGACAAAGATAGACTTTTGACCCTTAATGAGTCCCATCCTGACCTTAGTCCTATCAGCATATGATGGAAACCTTGATAGAAGGATTTGGACTAACCACGGAGGAGTACAGAGTCAAGTTTAGAGACACTCAGGAAGGTCAAAACCAGATCTGAGTGGATTTTGTAGACTAAATGGCTGGATAAAAGGCAATGAGGTTGACACTTATAATGCACATACATTGACTAATTGTATCACAGAGAAACTGCAGCAGCATCTGGTGGATTTGAATTTGTCTTCTCCCTGCCTGAGGGCTGGGAAAGATAGCTGACAAATGGGTCAGAACCGAGGTGTCCAAGAAGGCCCATGGTGGGTGCGAACATAAGATGGGTGCTCAGACTTCCCAGTAGAGAAAAGAGGGGAACAACAACAAAGATAAAAAGGAGTTTTTTTCAAGGCCCCCAATATTCTTCCATGGGGGGTGGGTTCTGAGACTCGGCCCAGGTAAGGGGTACCAGGATAAGAACTGGGTTCCTACAAAGGTGGCTAGGGTATGCTATGACTGTCAGCAATCTGTGTTTAAAAGAGGGGATTCAGCATGTCCCAAGAAGTCTCTTATTGGTGTTCAGTCCAAGGGACTGGCTAGCATAGGAGTGGGGGTGGAAGTGTACTCTGGAGAGGCCAGAGGTTAAACAGAGGCTAGTTTAGTTTCCTTGGGTGGGATGGATATTGAAGCTCTGGCAATATGGAGGTAGTTCGTTGCTCTGTGTGCGGCCTGTCAGGAAAGAGGCGATCCACTTGAGGACGTTTTGCCGTATGTCAGTCATGTAGAGTCTGCAGATGAGGGTGTGGTGGGGCCAGTGCTTAATTTGTGAATACAAAGGTGCCGTGCCCAAAGCCCTCTTCTTAAACATGCGGCTGCTGCAATTAAATGTGTGAACATGGGATACTGAGGCAGCGCAGCCCTGAAGCCATCTCGGGCCTCTTCAATCCTTATAAAGCCACTCGCTACCCTTTCAGCTAGCTCTTGCAGCTTTTTACTTTCCCCCTTTGTGACGCTTTTTTGTTTTTCCCTTCACCCGTCTTTCATATGTGTGTATTTTGCTCGCAACAAATGCTTGAGGCATAAGATAAGTCCCGGCCCTCAAAAATAAGTGCCGGTGCTCAGCACCGGAAACAACAAGCACATATTAAGCACTGGGTGGGGCACACAGTGTTGAACACAGCTGGGAGGTCAAGGAGGTTCAGGGCCACTGTTTCTCTGCTGTCAAGGAGAGCCCAGATGTCCTCTGTGGCAGCAATCAGCGTGTTCTCAGGGCAGTGGTTTGCCCGGAATCCTGATTATGAGGTGTTGAGTAGGAGGTATTGTTAAAGGTGTTTGTTAAGCTGTTGGTTGATGGCTTTTTCGATTACCTTGGTGGGGTAGGGCAGCAGGGGGAATCAGCTGGTAATTTTTGAGGTCGTTGAAGTCAGCAGAGGTTTTCTTTAGGAGGGGTCTGATCTCTGCATGTTTCCATCTGTCCGGGAAGGTTGCTGTGGAGATGGAGGCGTTAATGATGCTGGTGGTGTCAGTGCAGATAGGGTTTGTTCCGAGGTTCAATCAATCAGTAAATCATAGCATTTGTAAAGTGCAGTACTATCCCCCCAAAGGGTATCTTGGGGCTGAGGGTGCCATGTCTCAGTTGAAAAGTCACGTCTTGAATCTCCTTCTGAAATCTGTCAGGGAGAGAGCTGTTCAGAGGTGGAGGGGCAAGCTATTCCAGGACTTGGCTGCTGTATAGGAGAAGGAGCGACCTCCACTGCAGCTGCGATGGATACAGTGTGTGTGTGTGAGGTTTAGCAAGGTGGAGCGTAGCTGTCTTGCTGGGACGTAGAAGCTCAGTCGATGGTTGATGGTGGGCGGCTCTAGGTTGTTGAAAGCATTGTATGCAAGTGTAAGGTTTTTGAATTGTCATCTCTTCTGGACTGGTTGCCAGTTGAGGTTCCTGAGGTGTGGGGTGATGCTTGAGTGCTTGGGGAGGTTGAGGATGAGTCTTGCTGCATTGTTCTGTAGAGTCTGGAGTTTTCAAGCAGCTGGGAGGGCACTCTGGCATAGTCGAGACGGCTGGTGACCAGGGCGTGCATGACTTGTTGACGTGGTTTAAGAGGTGGTCGGGGCAGGGATCGGTGGGTGCCCTGAGTGGATTGACAAATTGATGGCTGTGGTGATCTGGGTGGTGAGTGGCAACCAGATCATGATTGTTCGGTTGGTGTTCTCTGGTTGGTTGAGGTTGTCAAGGTTGAGAGAGGAGGGTTGAAGATGGTGCAATCTTGCTGTGAAAATAGTCTGAAAGGGTGTCGCAGAGATATGAATGGTGTTCTCTGTGGCATTTGGGGTGGAGAATTCTTTGACTGCTTCTCGAGTCGGTAGCAGTTGTGCTTGGTGATTCTGAACTCTATGGTGTACCATTTGGCTGGTTTTGAAAGTTTCTTGGCTTTTGCTGGTTTGAGCGGGGCGTCACTGTCAGCGTATTTGGTGACCCAGGCAGAGAAGTTCTAGATGGCCTTGTCAAGATATTTTGAAGTCGCAGGTTGTGTGGTGATGAGGGCCTGTGTCCATTGGGTCTTCGTTACATGGCCCCAGCTGCGGTGGGCAGCGCTCTGGTGTTTGGCAATGGTGTGTTGGGTGTTGGATATGGTGAAGTGAACGATGGCATGATCAGTCCAGGTGAGGTCTATGACATGGGTGAATTTGAATCTGTCGCCATAGATGAAGATGGTGTCTAGTGTGTGACTGGCTTTGTGCGTAGGTATGTTGACCTGTGGGTGAGGCTAATGTTGTTCAGGTTCTCCAAGAGGGTGGTAGGGGTTGGCGTAATTTAGGTTGTTGATGTGGAAATTAAGATCGCTGAGTAGAATGTAGTGGTGGGAGTCAATGGCTGAGGTTAGAGAAGGGGTCGAAGAAGTCTGCTCAGGGTCCTGGGGGTCTGTAAGCAAGGGTGTTTGTAGCTGGAAGCTGAGGTTTTCCATGAGAGGTGTTGGGTCGTCGTTGGTGAAGGTTCATTGGATGGTGTCCTTGAAGAAAATGCCGAGGGCCCCACTGAGTTTTCTGGGGCGGTCACAGTGTATCATCTTGTCGCTGTCAGGGTGGCGATGTTGGGGTTCGATGAGGGTTTGAAACATGTTTCGGTGATGAAGGATATGTCAGGGGTGAGGGTGGTGGCGGTCTCTCAGATTTCCGTGGCGTGTTTGCAAAGGAGGCGAGCATTTAGCAGAATACATTGGAGCAGTTCCGGGTTGTTTGTGGTCTTCTGAGTGGAGGCGGCCTGGGGTCCTGTGTGGGTAGAAGGTCCTGTCTAGCAGGAGAAGCAACATTGGTGGAGGTGAAGGATCCTTTGGCTGATCGCAAAGAGGATGTGAAGCAGCCATTAATGCAGTGTCTGTTGTCCATGGCCAGAGGTTCCTTGGTGTTCGAGCGGTGGTGGCGGGAGGACCAGGGTTGCTGGCTCTAGGTGTGGTCAGGCGCAGATGGACTTGCCTTTGGCACACCAGTGGCATGCCTGGTGCGCTTGTCTATTAACTCCTACAAGGGCCATGCCCTTCTCCTCAGGCTCTCAGCAGGCCCCTGGGCAGCAGGTAGCAAGCACCCAGTGGGGCAGGGGGTGGCCAACAGTTTGCAGTGGACAACAGCATTGCCGTTGGTTAATGGCAGGCTGCGGTGGACCAATGTGATTGGGCGCAGGAGTCAGGCCAATTCCTTCATCCCCCCTCAGGGCTATGTTTCCTGGCAGCGGTCTGCACTTCATGCACAGCCTCCGTGGCTGTTCAGGCAGCCCCGCCGCAGGACACACAGAGGGCCGCAGACAAGAGGGGAAGTGCTCCTGTGGCTGTGCAACCAGGCTACCATTCCAGGGAGCTTCAGAGAGTCGTGCCACTCGCCGCAAGCCCCCAGCAGGCGAACTGGTGGGAGGATCAGCACCAATTAGGACTTGACCATCCACTTCAGCTCACCACTGCCCTGCTTTGCCTCTCAGGAAGGCTGTCGGTCACCACAGGTTGTCAGCAACTCCACAGGCACAAAAAGTAAAACAGGGGGTTTCCGTCCACAGCTATGGTTAGCCAGGACTCCCAGCAAGTGGGGGTTGCAATTGCAGCCACAGGATGTTAAAGGAGGGTGATTTGGGGCCAGGAGCTCTGCTTTAGTGCTGCTGGTTGGCCATCATGCGCGGCCAAGCCCCCTGAATTCTCTACACCTGTTATGCATGTTAATAAAAATGAAATTAAAATAGTTATAGTCATTGGTTGTCTTAGTACAGCACAGCACACACTGCATATTACTTGAACAAAAATGAACCAAGGTGAGGGTTTTGTTTATTGACAAACATTCAACACATCTCTACTTTTCTTCAATAGCATACAAGTACTTCCATACTGTCGTTTTTGCGTCCTTCTCATGCTACATGACAGAAATGTGTGCTTAATAAAGTACTGAAAAAAATGCATTCAACATTTGCAGTGCAAGATCGTGGCTCCCGGAAGGAGATCATGAGCCAATGGGAGATTGCTTTTTTCGGCCGTATTTCCTCCAGGCACCGGGAGATATGGTGGCTCACGAAGGAAGACTATGTAGACTGGATTGTAAGGTATTTAGTCATGAAATCCTTCTTTACATTTTTTTGTAAAACTATTATGAAGTTGTAAATCCCTAAATGGCAATCTGAATTTCAACAACCTGCTGCAAATGATTTTATTGTATAAGGTATTTTATTGCCTACCATTAGTTTATCAAGGCATCAGAAAGCCTACCGTTATTTAAGTATATAACGGATATGTCTACTTTAGTTTTTATGGAAAACTTATACATTCTGACGTTTTTACGGATCACATCTCTTGTTAATGTATCTTTTCCAAAAAGATTGTAATATACAGATTGAAAAAACATTATCGAAACCGATAGGTTTGGGCTATTTTAAGTAAATGTGTTCTTTGTTATAGTGTACGTAATGCTACAAGGCATTGGTGTACACAGGTAAACAATGGTTCCCTGATACCATAAAACGATATTAACAAACTCTAATAATCCCTACAAATATATACACATGGACTGAGATACACACTAATATAAATACACACATACTGAAAAACACAAACACATTTCCACAAACGTGCACATGGATATCGACTGATGAACACTCAGCTGTACGGACCTGCACACAGAGGTGTGAATGCACACAAAAGTACAAGCACATACACAAAACACACACTGATGCACAGATGCACGTACAAAGAAATGCATAAAGTTACACCTGCACACAAATGCATACGAACACATGGATACACTCAGATGCACATATAATGGTGCCATACAAGCCAACTAGACCACGTGCAACGGTGCATTCTAGATTCCTTTTGGCTGATGATTTAGGTTTCAGAAAGAGAAAAAAGTTGTTTCTCCTAACGAAATAAGCGACTTTAAAGTGAAATAAACAAATTACTTTCAGGACAGGATCTCAAATTACTTTAGCTGGGATACTACTCCCAGGTCTACAGGGCAGGCAGACGTGCTCCCTTTCTAGATGCTATTAAACGCACAATGCTAGTAGCCCCTCTTTGAGGGCAGGGTAGGCGAAGGGGCGAGGCTTCGTATTTCGTATGAAGTGCCTGGTTGTCTAGCAAAGAAATAAGATCCAGGCTCAGGTTTGCAAGGCACGGAGTCGTTCTGTATAGTTTAATTCGGCTGGTGATGAGAGGCAGCTATTCCCAGTTCGGCGCCAGGGCAGGCGTTCCTCTGTCAATGTAAAGCTCTTTCGTGGGCATAATCACAAAGGGATTTCACGCCACGGCTATCTATTGCAAAACACACAGTGGCTGGGGTGAGTGGTTTTTTTTAGATCTGGAGCTTGCAAAGTTCTAGAATCACTGAAGAAAATGGTAACACAATCTGGAGTGGCTGTTTATTTGGAGGTTGGAGCAAGCGGTCTGCTTTTTATACAGCTTCTTGAGAATTGTAAACTATTTTGTACCCACTAGCTCACTGCTCAATACATAGATTGGCAACTGTAAGAAATTAGATTATCATTTGGGGTGGGTGACTGCCCACCTTAAGTAATAATCACAATTCTTGTTAGGGTGAGCCCTCATTGTCACTAAATAATCCTGAGTTCACCCCCTGGTAGATATGGCAAAGATCAGGCAGGCTGAATCAGGGGTAATGTATAACGTATTTATGCAGTCCCAAAAAGGTAATAAAACTACATAATAAAAATCCCAAAAGAAACTAGAAAAATAGAATCAAATTTAAGAAATAAAATACAAAATTCCAATAAGGGAAGGCCATTTCCTATGCACGATTTGAGGCCAACTGTGATGGAGCATGGGTCGGAATGCGCCAAGCATTTTTCTCCTAGTCAAGCATTTTACCTTATGAGTTAGGGGCATATTTACATTGAACTGGCACAGTGCGGAGCTTTTCTAAAATTGGCAGTGCACGCTGCATCAGTTTGAAATGCAGGGATGCACAGTATTTACAAAAAAACAGAGCACCCCTGTGTTTCACCTAGAGCTAGCGCTAAATTTAGCTCCCTGCGCCAATGCAGGCATCCTTGTACCATAGTGCAAGGGTATGTGCGTTGAAGGGAATGATTGCTTATTTGCTTGGAGGTGTCCTTTCTTGCACATAAATGATCTACAAAGGCGATTTGGTACTTCTATGTGTGCTGCAGAATGCAGCACACATAGAAGTAGCAAATCGTCATTATTGAATGATTGTATATGTGCAGGTAGGTGTCCCTTCTTGCACATAAACAATCATTAATGGCCTTTTGCTCTTTCTATGTGTGCCGCAGGATACAGTACACATAGAAAAAGCAAAAACAAGGAAAATAATTTCTCCTTGTTGCACCATGCAAACACCACCTCTGGGGTGGCGTTAGTTTTTGGCACTGCCTCAGATTTATGATTCCTTGTAAATCTTGGGCAGCGTCAAAGCAATGGGTTTGCAGGGGAATGCCCACAGCCCTCTGCCACAGAAAACTACATCAGAGGGACCCATATTTATATGGCAGACCACCTTGTAAATATGGCTCAGTGGACAGCGACACTGTAGCACTAGGGAGCTTGTAAATATGCCCCTTAGTGCTTTAACGTCCAGTCAACATCAGGAGTACATTTGTAAGCCCCAGGACCTCAGGGGAAGTACAATAGGAGGGTCATGTGAGGTCCAAGTGTCACTAGTCATCGAGTACTTCCAGGAAAAGACCTATTGCAGATTTATTTCTCCATTTAGCCACATAAGAGGGCAGCCAGCTGCCTCTTGGAATACACTTCTTTGCCCTGGTAAAGGAGGAAGGAGACCCAGCCCTTCAGGTATCCTTTCAGTTCTCCGATGACAGATCCAGTCCTCTTCTGATCTTCTGCAGACCCAGAAAGAGTTCTGAGGCAGGTGCCTGGTGTTGCCACATTTATACCTGGCACTAGCTAGTTGGTGGGGTGTGGCTAGTGGCCCCTCGCGGTAAAAGTTCCTGGGGCCAACCCTACCCACTGTTTCAGTGGTTCTGGTTTGCCAAACTGCAAGCAGGCCCAAAATGCCATGTGTTAGGACATTTTCAAAATGGCGAAAGTCTTCGGCTACATTACACTTGCGCTCTGAGGCTGGGTTGCGAGGGGAGTGTACTACGATAATCCTTTGTCCTCATACCATCATCAGCCTTCAGTAGTACTTAGTATATTACATGGGGAATCCTTGCTGAGTAGCTGATATGATAATATTGTTGATCTGTCTTACTGGACGAATAAGGACGTTTGATTTCAGTAATTGTGAGGTGTAATCACTGGACCTTAAAGCCAAATTGACAATGTACGAAACATTTCCAGACTTTTTTTTAAACCATTGGGATCACATTCTGTATCTGTTTTACTTATATATTTATGTGAGTTGAGCCATTCAGAACCTAGAAGAGCCTCTGAGGATACCCACTTTCCTTTCTACAGTCTTCCCCTCTGACTAGCAGAATTAGAAAACAATATTAGCCTTTTTGGAGACATTCAGAGGGATTTTTCAATGCAGGATCAAATCTGAATATAGTTAAAAATTTTCTTTTATAGTGCCCAGTCATAACTGTTACATTTTTACTTGCTTCCTTCCAGAGGTTAATTAATGCAAACAACTTACAAACATATGAACATTGTTTTCTTTTTCAAGCCCTCATTGTTTGCATCTGGATATTTCTTGTAAAAATGTATCCAGTCTTTCGGGTGTCCAGTACGTCACATGGAGGTGAAAAAGTGCTGTTTTTTCTTTAAAGCAGTGGATTGTACCACAGTATTGAGCAAATTCAACACTTCTTGCCCTACATCTTCTAACTCTAGTAGTGGCAAGTGCCCATCCCACATCATATAGTGTTTCATTAGCTTCTCATCTTTTGCATTGGCCAGCTCCCATTACCAAATTAAGATTTCATGTTTCAGTCCATTTTTAGTCAGACCTCCAAGCTTGTAGCTGAAAATATTTAAATCTCGACAGTCCTCCTTTAGTTGGCTCCGATGCAGTCTCCCAACTGATCAAATTTAATCCATCTCCCAAGATCGCCCCAAGTTCTAACACCTGCACCCCACAATGGAAGACTGCTCTTATCATCTAAACATGGTGGGGCCCTTTGTGAATCCAAAATCAGGGCAATTTGTGTGTCATAGTCAATCCCTAAGATTTTCCTCAAATGAAACCATACTTGTAACATGGGTCTTAGAATTTGCAGATTAACCATTTTGAAAACTGTATAGGCCCGGAATTTGTATAGGAATTTATCATGCCCTGTATCTCTCAACTTTGCAGCATACATGCTCCCCTTAAGTGTATTATCAAGCCAAGTCAATAATTTATGACTATTTTTAAATTGAAAGGCAAATGCATATATTTGGATGTCAGGTAGTGCTAAGCCACGTTATCTAGCTTCCTCTGGAGTTTCTTCCATGAAAGTCTTATACCCTTGGACAACAAGATAAACTACACACCTTGCTCTGTAATTTTGTAATGCTGTTTTTTTGGAAATAAAAGAGGAATTATATTAAATACAAACGTTAATGAAGAGAGAATCATCATTTTAATTAAGCAGCAGATTTTCCCATTTCCTTAACAGACCCTCAATTCATCTATTACGCCTCACTAAGTGTTTGTGCAGTAGCTCCTTTAAGTTTTGTGTAATTAGGATCCCTAGATATCTGATCTGCTTTTTAAGATTTTGCATAGTCCCATTGCAGTTCCACATGATTTTTTCAGTTCTCTATTTGTTAATGTTATTGCTGCATAGCTCACCAAATTCTTCTGCAAGCTTCTAAACTTTTCCTATTAAAAGTTTGCTGTGTAGATTATTATGTCATCTGCATATAAAGCTTCCTTGCTGGGCAGCCCTAAAGCCACACATGGAGTAACAGTCTAAGGTTAATTAGTAGTGGTGGGAGGAGGCACCCTTGCCAGTCCTGTGTTTTTTGTATAGGGCTTTGATTGAATTATACGTTTCTGACTAAAGGCCTGATTCAGAGTTTGGTGAAGGGGGTTACTCTGTCACAAACATGACGGTTATCCCGTTCGCTGTATTACAATCCCATTATAGACTATGGAGATCATAATGCGCTGGACAGGATGTCTGTCATGTTGGTGACTGACTAACACATCTTCCAAACTCTAAATCAGGCCCTACGCCTGAATGCTCCCAAAACTTTCCTGAAATATATATAGTTCACACTTTAGCTGCTCCCAAGGTAGCTATTGCCAGTGGTATGCTGAAGGTTTCTGCTATGTCTACAGAGCCTATTAGAAGGTGTGTCAACTTGATAAGTTGCCTGTCTGGAGGGAATTCTTTTTGGTCACATTGTATAATTGAGGTAATAAGGCCCTTATTAGATTTGGCTATGATGCCTATGAAGATTTTATAATCATTATTTAATATTGATATAGGTTTGTAGGGGTCATATAATTTAGGGTCTTTTTTGGTTTTAAAATTAGTTTTATAATAGCTTAATTCCCGTACGGGAATCCTCTTCTTCATTATGAAGAATTAAGTTAAACATTATTCTCTACAGATACAGCTTAGTTATCCTTTGCATTTGAATCGCTCCTTCTTTTTCTGCGATCGGGTCCTCTAGCGTCTTATGTTCCATAGGAGTCTTCATATTATGATTTGTGTTATCTTGATAATAAACCCCCCAATACAGTTTTATATACATCCCAGATCACATTACAAAAAGCCATACGCATTCTTTGGTTAAGATGCTCCTGGCTCTTTTCTGCTGTGTCTTACGTAATCTTCATATCTAGCAACAAGGTTTTGTTCAGTGTCCATCTGTGTTTATCACCTGGAATTCTAAACTTAAAACAACTGCAGGGCAATCAGAGATATGCCCTAGGAGATGGGTTACCCAGTAAAGGTATGATATGGCAAAAAGTAATCTAGCCTTACACCATTTCATGTGTCCGATATCACATAGAACCAAATCATGCATCACATTTCTTAATTTATTGAGTACTTTCAGGATAGAGATGTGGTTAGCTTTGGATGATCTATCTAGTTTCTTATCAACAATAGCATTGAAGTCTCCTCCCATTTTTTATCAGTTTGTCCATTTCTTGTCCACTCTAAGTTTCTATCACTAAAATATAGTCAGTATTACCTCTTAAGACTCCTTCTTGCAGGATCTTTATTATGAATCCTTTCAGTTCCTTTCCTTCCATCCCAAAGGTATTATCATAAATCATATGTTGTTTCATCAGCAGTGAATTTCTCGATGCTCAATATCCTCTACCAGGATTCTGTTTTTTAGTTTTGTTTTTCTGTCTTTTCAGTATTTTTCTGTAGCTTTGGGTTTATTTTCTCTGTGTTCTGCTCCTGTATCTTCGTTTTTTCTGTCAAGCCATATAATCTGCACTCCCGAACATGGCCTGGACCTTGAAATTCCCTTTGGTTATTTTCAGATATCTCAAACCTTGTTTTGATTTCAGTTTTCAAATCCAAGTGAATGGATTCCAAAGAGTCTGCGAATTAGCTTATTGCTATAGGTGGGCCTCACTTGGCTAACCCCTCCTCAGACCCTAACATCTGATTACTAATTTCCCACTGAAAACCAAATTTGGGGATTTTTGCAGCTGCTGTGTGCTTCTTCCCCATTCAATCTTTGAAGGCCTCAAACCTTTTAAGATAATTGAGATTGGGACCACTTCTCTCTCTGGTGGTGTGTGCTGAGTGGACTCATTTACAGGCTTTAGCCCCTCTGTGTGACCTGTCCTATGATTTTGTTCTCTTTGTCCCGCAGAGGCTCTGACCTATTGCTTTGATTTTATGGTTGCATCTTTTCTTTTTTGGTCTATTATCCTAAAAAGGAATTTAATGAGGGTGTTGGTTTCTTACTTATGTCTCCGTGGACAGCCTCTTTTCTTTGCTCTTTTTGTGTGTGTGTGTTTTACAGGCACTTTGAAGGAGCTACATGTCTGTTTTTTTGATCATCAAAGTTGTCCATGTTGAGGTAGCCCTTTTTTTGTTTTAAATTGTCCTACTTCCAAGTCAGGGGGTATCCTAGGTGCAATGTATCCTGACAAAATTTCCTTGGTGGCTTTTTTCCCCTTTCTACTGTGTACCTTCTGCTGTGATACATTAAGGTGTGAATGACCTTGTGTTATACTGCTAATTTTAGTGTAATTATCTACCTTAGCAGGTTCCAGCGTTTCACTTATTACCTGGGCCCCAGACACTGGATTCAGCTGCTCAGTCATCTGTAATATGTCATTTGGAGGTCCTTTTGCCATCCCTGCATTGTCCATGCTTTTTTCTGGGACTGCTTGCTTCCTCTGGCCGCCTGCAAACAGTTTTTTCCCTGCAGTGCTGTCCTGTAGGGGAATCTTTGCAGTTACGGCTCTGCCTCGTCTCAAGAAGGAACAAGCTTGGCACAATAAAAGCCGGGAGGAAAGGAAAGTGAAGTCTTAATTTCAGTAAGCATTAGCCAAGTAATAACATTAAAAAAATCTTATTTTTCTATTAGTATGCTTCTAACTGGGCTGATCTTGGGGCTAAGGCTGAGTGACATGCGGAGATAGAGAATAGCAGCACACTTTTATCGGTCCTGTGACTGACCTCTAACTAGCTGCCATGCTCCTTTTGTACCATAGTAATCCTTGTGTCCTCTCACATCTAACACTAAAATCTAGTTCAAGACAGGCACTGTACTTACAATAAACCCATAGACCAAACATTAGGTCAAAATCAGGTTCCTTCAGCAACCAGACATTGGATCCATAAGAATTGTTTTGGCATTCTGTTCTCCCCTTTTCAAGTGTGCCCCATGTGGTACATGTGAGTCAACAGACCTGTCAAGCAGGATCTGACAATATGGTGTCAAAAGAAGGCCCACTGCCCCCACTCTGAATATATTATGGAGTTCAGAGGAGTCAACTTTGGGTCAGGCTATTGATCTCTCCTGGGATGTATTTCACACCTCACTCACACCTATTCAAGGCTTGAGAGGTGGCAGATGCTTATGCTAACTAGCCTTCTGTAAGTTCAGGCAGGTAATGGGTACTTTCTAAAATGTACTTTCCTTCATAAATAATAAAAAACAATCTTCACCATTTAATTGGCTTTTAACTACTATTAAAATTATTGTTTAATTATTTTCCTAGATGATTCCATTACCGAGATACAGCATTAATATCTTAATCTGTACTCTAGATTTCTTCATATGACATCTAAGCATGTCACAGTGACAATTTAATGTGATTTATCACAGTATGGCGACGATAACATTAGTGTTCTACATGCCTGTTGGACCAGGCCCTTTTTGCAGAGTCATCCCCAAACATTTTGCCTCATTCCACCTATTTTTTTCTGCTGACCTGTTTTTAATGGTTTTAGGACTCGGGCACGTTACCACTGCTGACCAGTGCTAAAGTGCAAGTGCTGTCTGTCTAAATTGTAATGTGATTGGTTAATCCAAGATTGGCATATTTGACATACGTTCACCAGAAGGGCCCAGGGCCTGTAAATAGACTACTACAGGGCCTGCTACACTGATTGTGCCACCCACATGAGTAGCCCTCTAAACATGCTACTGCAATGTCTGTGTTTGCAGTTTGGAAATGCCAGTTCAACCTGGCAAAGGCACCCACTTGCCAGGTCCAAACCTTCCCTTTTTCCTACATGTAAGTCATCACTAAGATAGGCCCAAGGCAGTCCCATGGGCAGGGTGCAGTGTTTTTAGAAGGTAGGACATGTTCTAGTGTGTTTTACATGTTTTTTACATGTCCTGATAGTGAAACATTGCTGAATTCGGTTTTCACTATTGCAAGGCCTATCTGTCCCATAGGGCAACATGGGGATTGCCTTGAAATATTTTTTCAGGGTAGTTTCCCACTGAGAGCAGATGGCGATATGGAGTCTGGGGTCTCTGAACTCACAATTTAAAAATACATATTTTTGTGAAGTTGTTTTTTAGATTGTAAGTTTGAAAATGCCACTTTTAGAAAGTGAGTATTTTCTTTCTTAACCATTCTGTGCCTCTGCCTGGCCGTGGAATACACATCTGGGTCAGACTGACAGTGGGGTTGTCTGTGAATTCACTCTAGACAGTCACACAAAGGGAGCTGAGGTCCCTGGGGCCTTGGAGATGGAGGCTGGTGACCCAAAGAAAAATCTATGCTGTGCGGCTGTTGCAGCAGAAAAATCTATGCAGAACCTGCACCGCAGCTGAAAAATGAACGCAGTGGCAGCAAAATTGATGAATCGCCTCCTTCAGCGTGGACCCATCACTGCCGTGGATTTTCCACACATCGTCCCTGGGCATCAAAACTTCAACATCAGAGTAAGAAACCAAGAGTGCATCGCCGGAAATCAACGCATTGTTGTCCTATAGGGAAAGAATCAACACATTGCCTACCAGGCGGGGAAAGAATCAATTCATGGCCTCACTTGTGAGTAAGGAGACGATGTAAGCTGACTGCCAACTGGAGACCCTATTTCTAACATTGGTGATTAGTGGTGAGGATAGCACTTGTATTTGTACTTGACATATAGCGATTGGTGTACACTACCGTCTTATTGCAGACCATTACGCAACCTCATACTGTTTTTTTCTTCTTCAGTTTTTCCTCTTTGCCTTCTGGGAACTTTTGGAACTTTGAGTTTTCCCTACAACCATGTCTCAGTATGGGGAGCCACCAGCAGTTCTTGCAGTCAGTGTTTGAGCAGGAGAGGTTGGGAATCTGCACGGTGCGTCAGCTCAAAAAGTTCTGTAAAGAGTTCAAATGTCCTATTAAAAACCTCTCTAAAAGAGAGGTGCTACAAAAGACACTGAGGGCTTGGTTGGCAGCAAAGGAGGCTGGTAGATACACAGAGGTGGAAAATGTTGTTGTGGAGGGAGAAGAGGACAACCTGCAGGATGTGGTGGATAACCAAGATCTTCCTAGGCAGTAGGCGGCCTCCAGGGCAGGTAGCAGTGTTTCCTCAAGACGTGTTGTCACTCTGTCCCAGGAAAACCAATCAGTATATGCAGGGCCCCCTTTGTGTGACTGTCTAGAGTGAGTTCACAAACAGCCCAACTGTCATCCTGACCCAGAGGTGTATACCACAGCTAGGCAGAGGCACAGAGTGGATAAGCAAGGAAATGTCCATTTTCTAAAAGTGGCATTTTCAAACTTACAATTTAAAAACCAGCTCCACCTAAAGATGCATTTTTAAATTGTAAGTTCAGAGACTCCAAACCTCACATCTATGTCTGCTCCCAATCAGAAATTACACCTACAAGATATTTCAAAGCAATCGCCATGTTACCCTATGAAAGATATAGACCTTGCAATAGTGGAAAACAAGTTTAGCAGTATTTCACTACCAGAACATGCAAAACACACCAGTGCGTGTCCTATCTTTTAAATATACTGCACACTGCCATGGGACTACCTTAGAGGTGACCATCATGTAGTAATAGAGAAGGTTTGGACCTGGCAAGTGGGTGTGATTACCAGGTTCAATTGACAATTTAGAACTGTACACCCAGACACTGCAGTGGCAGGTCTGAGACATGTTTACGGGGCTACACGTGTGGGTGGCACAATCAGTGCTGCTGGCCCACTAGTAGCATTTGATTTATAGGCCCTGGACATACATAGTGCATGTTACTAGGGACCTCCTAGTAAATTAAATCGCCAATCATGGATAAACCAATCACCAATACCATTTAGACAGAGAGCACTTGCATTTTAACACTGGTCAGCAGTGGTAAAGTGCCCAGCACCCTAAAGCCAACAGAAACAGGTCCTACAAAATAGGAGGAGGAAGGCAAGCAGTTTGGGGATGATCCTGCAAAAAGGGCCAGGTCCAACACGACCCCATGTCAGCCTAAAGCCAGAATTGACCAATCATTACCTTGATGGGCTTCCCTGCTTGGGGATAGAACATGGACCCTGGCCCATAATAGCAGGGGCGTGTTCCAGTTCTATACCTTCCTGAACCCAGTTGGATTCCTCTGCCCATAATCTCAGGGCCCACTAAGATAACCCATGGGGTAATCCTTCTCCTCACCTTTGGACCCCATCTGTGTGTGCAGCAACTAACCTGGCCACTGACAGCTGTCAGTGACAAGAGCCAGGACTCATGCCTTTCAGTTCCCTCTAACCTCTGGTTTCTCAGAGTGGGGGAGATAGCCCCATGTGACTGGCACCCTTTGTCCATTGTCCCTCCCACCAGTTCAGATGTGATATCCTGAGACTGGTCTTCCAGTCCAGAGTCTGTACCCTTAGGCCAGACAGGAGTCAGGGTTGAATCGGTCCTCCCCCCCGCTCCCCTTCTCTGGGCTCTGTACTCTCCTTTTGGGAGTGGTGCCCCCAGAATCCAGAACTGCCAAGGCGCTTGTTGAAGTCGTCCTGCACAATTCTCCCACCAGTTCAGGAGTGCTATCCTGCAACTGGTCCACCAACCTAGGGTCATTAACCTTAGACTGAGCATTTACCTGGCAAACCAGGACTTTCAGGTGAGTACAACCCCCCCCACCAAGGGAAACATATTCCTCATGTGTTGTGTGACAGTCTGCACGGCACAGTTCTCCAGACCCCTGTCCATCTCACAGAGCATCAAGCCCTCCCAAGCCAAAAGCGGTGTCACTAGGGTCCTTCCCGGGATACTCTGTCATCAGAGTGGACAACCCCTGACCCATGGTTCCTCCCACTGGGGACTGTCTCCTCCTTTCACCCCTCCATCTAGACGTCTGCACCCTCCTCTCTGGAGTGGTGCCTGCCAGACACCAGAACTGGTAGGGTGCTTGTGACAGCCACACCCCCTAAGTTCTCCTGACACTATGGGACTCCCATCAGCGATGGTACAGACCAGGTCCCCCTGCCTGTGCCCCCTCTGAAGCAATCCAAGCGCTAGGGCTGGGTCCCTACCCACTCCCACCCCTTCTTCTACTCCTGGAGAGGACATGGGTCCCTTCTCCCCTCCCCTCCCCCACCCTTACTACACTTGGACCTGTCTGGAGTACTTTCAACCCTCCCCCTCACTCTGAAGGGACAAACCTGAGCTATCCTCCTTGGGATCACTCCCCAGTGCCATCCCAGACACTCTGGCACTCACTCAGAGGCCTGTCCAGTGCAAGCTCCTTGGGGTCAGAGAACTCACACACCACTAGGTTTTGGCATACTCTGGAAAACTGTGACTGAACATATGCTCTCCAGCAGTCAAATTGTACAGCCCCTCGTGTGTTAACCATACTACCCCTCACTCAAACATCCAGTGCCTTGAAAATGGACCCCAGATCATCTTCTGTCTGGTGAGACAGTACCTGACTGCCCTTCAGATTCAAACTACCCTCCTCTCGGGTGACTCCATACTCCCTAACCAAGGCTTTCTCCCTGGAGGTACACCTCTCTCTGTCCTTCCCTTCTAGAGCCAGTAGAGTGTCCCGCCTACCACCAGGAATATGACTCACCACGCCAGTTCCCCAATCCACCTCAGGTACCCTGTGTATCTCTGGAGTTACCTCTGGAGCAACCTCATATGCCTGTGCCCACTGGTGTATGTCATCCCACTCCTTAGAAACCAAGTCTCTGGGTATATGGACCTTTTCTTCGGTACTGGACATGGTACTTTCACCAGGGATAGTACCTTTGAAAAAGGTGAGGAAATCAAGATGTTGCATGGAGGTGGGGTGGTAAGGCGTCACTGGAGCGAGTACAGTGTTGATTCCTTACTGCTACCAGGGAGGTGAGGCATTAGTTCCTTACTGCTAGGTAGGGGAGGTGAGGTATTGGTTTCTCAGAGTTGCAGGGGAGGTGATTAGGTGGGAAGGCATTGTTTCCTTACGATCAGGCAGGGTCGATGAATCCAGCAGGTCAAGATGTGAGGCGTTGACTTTGCGGTATCGTGATCACAACATGGGGCCACAGGTGCTGTGTCAGAGTCTGAGTTGGGTGTGAAGGACGTCGGTGACACAGCACTCGGGACTCACGCTGTGGCAGGACTTCGGAGGTGCTTTGGCGGTATCAGGCCTGCGGCGTCTTTCAGTGCACTAAGTGGGGACCTCTGCTCCTGTGCAGGCAGCGGCACAGAGTCAGACAACGGTGGCAGTTCTGAAGTTGCTTTGGAGTAAATGTACTTGGTTTCTTCTTGGTTACACCAGACCTCACTCTAAAGGTTCCAGGAACTAGATTTGGCACCACTTGTCGATTCAGGATTCTCAGCAAGAGAGCCCAGGTGCTGGTAGATGAAGTCGTTGTTGTCCCTGAGACTTCTAACAGGTTGCAAGCTCAGTCCAAGCCCTTGGATAACCTTTTGGAATCAGGATGTAGAAAGCAAAGTCCAGTCCTTTCACTCCCAGGGCAGAAGCTGCAAGCAGCAGGTCAGCACAGCAAAGCAGCAGGCAGAGTGGCATCCTCCTCCAGCTTCTAGCTCTTCTTCCTGGCAGAATGTCCTCAGTTCAGAAGGATTCCAAAGTTGTGGTTTCAGAGGTCCAATACTTGTACTCATTTCTGCTTTTGAAGTAGGCAAACTTCAAAGGAAAGTATTTGTAGTGCACAAGACTCTGCCTTTCCTGTCCTGGCCTCAGACACACTCCAGGGGTTTGGAGACTGCTTTGTGTAAGGACAGGCACAGTCCTATTCAGGTGCAAGTGTCAGCTCCTCCCACCACTCTAGCCCAGGAAGACCCATCAGTATATGCCGTACACACACCAGCTCCCTTTGTGTGACTACATAGAGAGAATTAACAAACATCCAACTGTCATCCTGACCTAGAAGTGTATTCCAGAGCTAGGCAGAGACACAGAATGGATAAGCAAGAAAATGTCCACTTTCTAAAAGTGCCATTTTCAAACTTACAACTTAAAAACCAATTTTACCAAAAGATGTATTTTTTAATTGTGAGTTCAGAGACCTTAAACTTCATGTCTCTATCTGTTCCCAAGCGGAAATTATACTTAGAAGATATTTCAAGGTGATCCCTATGTTACCTTATGGGAGAGATAGGCAGAATTTAGCAGTATTTCACTATCAGGGCATGTAAAATACACAAGTACACTTCCTATCTTTTAAATACACTGCACCTTGCACATGGGGTTGCCTTGGGCCTACCTTAGAGGTGACTTACATGTAGTAAAAGGGAAGGTTTGGGCCTGGCAAGTGGGTGCACTTGCCATGTTAAACTGGCAGTTTAAAACTGCACACCCAGACACTGCAGTGGCAGCTCTGAGACATGTTTACAGGGCTATACATGTGGGTGGCTCAATTGGTACTGCAGGCCCTCTAGTAGCATTTGATTTATAGGCCCTGGGCACACATAGTGCATATGACTAGGGACTTATTAGTAAATCAAATATGTCAATCATGAATAAGCCAATTACCAGTACCATTTAGACCAAGAGCACTTGCACTTTAACACTGGTCAGCAGTAGAAAAGTGCCTAGAGTCCTAAACCCAACAAAAATAGGTCAGAAAAAAAGGAGGAAGAATGCAAAACATTTGGAAATGACTCTGTAAAAAGGGCCAGGTCCAAAAGTCTACAATAGGAGTTACGAAGTAGCAGACAACAAGACCCAGCCTTGCAGTTTAATTGCACTGCTAGGATATGTCAAGAAACTCCCATCTGGTGTGCATAAACTTAGTGTTATGATGTTGCTCCTGGCTAAAGGTATAGCCTCCATACATTGGGACTGCAGAAAATCCCCTCATTTCAGGTGCCGGTTAAAAGATTTTGCATACTGTCAAGAACAAGTTGATGGATACTGGTCATTAAGGCCGACCAGGTCCTGCTCAATGCACATTTGGAAGCTATTCAGCCTATACTTGCCTCACTGTTCTAAGAGGGATCAAGAACTGAGTGGAAAAGTGACTAAGGGCCAGATGTAGCAAAGGTTTTTACCCATTCTTTGTCTATGGGAAAAAGTGTTCGTACATATGGCCCTAAGGGGCATATTTGTCAAGTAGTTGTGTTTCCATTGCACCATGCAATGAGGCGCAAGAACGAGGCAACTACCAAGTTAGATGTATCAAGCCATGCAAGGATACCTTGCGTGACCCTGTGTGGCTTGATAAATCTAGAGTAATGCAACGCAGCGCAAGTTGCTGTGTTGCATTACTGTGCAATAGGGAGGCATTCAATGGGTGGAGCATGGGTGTTCCCACGCAGCCACCCTTGGATTTTGGCACATTTCCAGATTTACCATTACTGGTAGACATAGGAATGTGCCAAAATGCTATGCCCTGACTGGTGAGTCATAACGAGGAGAAATATCTCTATTTCTCCTCATACTTTCCGCTTTCTATGTGTTCTGCATTTTGAAGCACATATGGAAAGAGGAAAATGTCTCAGAGGATTGTTTTGTGCAGGAAAGCCCTCCTTCCTACACAAAACTGACCTATTTGCCACTCAGGCACCCTTGACCCATGGTGCAAGGATGTCTGCATTGGCCCAGGGCAGGCAAAAGGGGGCCAGTGCAAGGAAAGGAGAGGAATGCACTGTATTATGTTAAATGCAACACATCCCTGCCCTTTCCCTTTCTTGCAGCGCAGCAAGGTCACGCTGGGCTGTGAGAAATGTTTATAAATATGCCCCTTCTGAGTCTCTCCACCTCTCATTTTTTTATTAACATAGTTTATTGGTATTTAAAAACAGTGCATACCTTTTGGGTGAGTGTAGGAAGGTAGCCTCTTTCTAGCCTTGTTACCCCCACTTTTGGCCTGTTTGTGAGTATATGTCAGGGTGTTTTTACTGTCTCACTGGGATCCTGCTAGCCAGGGCCCAGTGCTCATAGTGAAGACCCTATGTTGTCAGTGTGTTTGAAATGTGTCACTGGGATCCTGCTATCCAGGACCCCAGTGCTCATACGTTTGCGGCCTATATGTGTTCCCTGTGTGGTGCCTAACTGTATCACTGAGGCTCTGCTAACCAGAACCTCAGTGTTTATGCTCTCTCTGATTTTAAAATTGTCACTGCAGGCTAGTGACTAATTTTACCAATTCTCATTGGCACACTGGAACACCCTTATAATTCCCTTGTATATGGTACATAGGAACCCAGGGTATTGGGGTTCCAGGAGATCCCTATGGGCTGCAGCAGTTCTTTTGCCACCCATAGGGAGCTCAGACAATTCTTACACAGGACTGCCACTGCAGCCTGAGTGAAATAACGCCCACATTACTTCACAGCCATTTTTCACTGCACATAAGTAACTTATAAGTCACCTATATGTCTAACCCTCACTTGGTGAAGGTTGGGTGCCAAGTTACTTAATGTTTGGGCATCCTGGCACTAGCCAAGGTGTCCCCACATGGTTCAAGGCAAATTCCCCAGACTTTGTGAGTGCGGGGACACCGTTACATGTGTCAATACCTATATGTAGCGTCACCATGGTAACTCCGAACATAGCCATGTAACATGTCTAGGATCATGGAATTGTCACCCCGATACCATTCTGGTATTGGGGGGACAATTCCATGCATCCCCGGGTCTCTAACACAGAACCTGGGTACTGCCAAACTGCCTTTCCGGGGTCTCCACTGCAGCGGCTGCTGCTGCCAACCCCTCAGACAGGTTTCTGCCCCCCTGGGTCCTGGGCTGCCCGGTCCCAGGAAGGCAGAACAAAGGATTTCCTCTGAGAGAGGGTGTTACGCCCTTTTCCTTTGGAAATGGGTGTTAAGGGCTGGGGTGGAGTAGCCTCCCCCAGCCTCCGGAAATGCTTTGATGGGCACAGATGGTGCCCATCTCTGCATAAGCCAGTCTACACCGGTTCAGGGATCCCCCAGCCCTGCTCTGGCGCGAAATTGGACAAAGAAAAGGGGACCACTCCCCTGACCAGCACCTCCCAGAGGAGGTGTCCAGAGCTCCTCCAGTGTGTCCCAGACATCTGCCATCTTGGATTCAGAGGTGTTGGGGCACAATGGACAGCTCTGAGTGGCCAGTGCCTGCAGGTGACGTCGGAGACCCCTCCTTATATTACCTCTCTTAGTAGCCAAGCCTCCTTTCTCAGTAGCCAAACCTCCTTTTTGGGCTATGTAGGGTCTCTCCTCTGGGCTATTCCTCAGATAATGAATGCAAGAGCTCACCAGAGTTCCTATGCACTTCCCTCTTCGACTTCTGCCAAGGATCGACCGCTGACTGCTCCAGGACGCCTGCAAAACCGCAACAAAGTAGCAAGACAACTACCAGCAACATTGTAGCGCCTCATCCAGCCGTTTTTTTCGACTGTTTCCTGGTGGTGCATGCTCTGAGGGCTGTCTGCCTTCACCCTGCACTGGAAGCCAAGAAGAAATCTCCCGTGGGTCGATGGAATCTTCCCCCTGCCAACGCAGGCACCAAACTTCTGCATCACCGGTCCTCTGGGTCCCCTCTCATCCTGACGAGCGTTGTCCCTGGAACACAGGAGCTGGGTCCAAGTGTCTCCCACAGTCCAGTGGCCCTTCTGTTCAAATTTGGTGGAGGTAAGTCCTTGCCTCCCCACACCAGACAACAAACCTGTGTACTGCGTGACTTGCAGCTGCTCCGGCTTCTGTGCACTTTTTCAGGACTTCCTTTGTGCACAGCCTAGCCTGGGTCCCCAGCACTCCGTCCTGCATTGCCCAACTCGCTAAGTTGGACTCCGACGTCATGGGACCCTCCTTTGTGACTCTGAGTCGACCGATGTCCTCAGGTCTTCTAAGTGCCTTTTCCGGTAGTTCTGCGGGTGTTGCCTGCTTCTGTGGGGGCTCTCTGAGTTGCTGAGCGCCCCCTCTGTCTCCTCCTCCAAGGGGCGACATCCTGGTCCTTCCTGGTCCCCAGCAGCACCCAAAATCCTCAACTGTGACTCTTGCAGCTAGCAAGGCTTGTTTACATTATTTCTGTGTGGAGACACTTCTGCAACCTCCAGCACACCGTGGGACATCTTCCATCCAAAGGAGAAGTTCCTAGCCCTTTTTGTTGTTGCAGAATCGTCGGCTTCTTCCACCCAGAGGCAGCCCTTTTGCACCTTCATCTGGGGTTTAGTGGGCTCCTGCCCCCCACCGGACAGTTTTGTGACTCTTGGACTTGGTCCCCTTCCTTTACAGGTCCTCAGGTCCAGGAATCCGTCTTCAGTGTTTTGCTGGTGCTTGTGGTTCTTGCAGAATTCCCTATCACAACTATTTTGTCTTTCTGGGGTAGCAGGGTAACTTTACTCCTACTTTTCAGGGTCTTGGGGTGGGGTATTTTGGACACCCTTACTGTTTTCTCACAGTCCCAGCAACCTTCTACAACCTCCCATAGGTCTGGGGTCCATTCGTGATTCGCATTCCACTTTTGGAGTATATGGTTTATGTTGCCTCTAGACCTATGTCTACCTATTGCATCCTATTCTGATTCTACATTGTTTGCAGTACTTTTCTTACTGTTACTTACATGTGTTTGGTTTGTGTACATATAATTTGTGTATATTACTTACCTCCTAAGTGAGGGTATCCTCTGAGATACGTTTGGCATATTGTCACTAAAATAAAGTGCCTTTAGTAACTCTTGAGTATTGTGTTTTCTTATGATATTGTGCTATATGATATAAGTGATATAGAAGGAGCTTTGCATGTCTCCTAGTTCAGCCTAAGCTGCTTTGCCATAGCTACCTTCTATCAGCTTAAGCTGCTAGAAATAGCTCTATTCTACTAATAAGGGATAACTAGACCTGGCACAGAGTGTAAGTACCACAAGGTACCCACTATAAGCCAGGCCAGCCTCCTACAGTGAGTCACCCTTCTGTTGTGATTTCATAGCAAGTGTGTATGCCTTTACACACAACAGTGTTCATATCAATTGTATAGTTATAGAAAGTGCACATGAAACATAATACTGTATTCTACAATATAATTAGCACTCATGTGTGTCATGCCATATTTCCAGTCTTAGAGTGCATTGTTATTATCATACCTCCGCTCAAGGGTGGTTCTCCCACGCAGGTAACTGCCCCTCCCCCTTGTGTACCTAGCTGTTTCTGGATATTTCAATACTCCTAATGACTATTACTGTGATGTGTGTGTCCCAGTCGGATTTCTTCGCCTCCACTTCCTTCTCTTAACGCTGTATATGTGTTAGGTACGGGGGGATTAGTCACCTGAACCCTGTAGTAGGTGTCATCTCATATTTCTTAAGGGGATGGTATCTCATCCCTGGGAGCGTCCCACAGTTTGTCCCAATCATACACCTGGGTACTCCAGGCTCTTGCTCTCTCTATCATCCCCTGACCTCGCCTGGCTTCCCTGTACCTCACTGTCTCTTCTGCCTGTGCCCATCTCAGCACCTCCATGATCCCTCCTGTGGGCCCGTGCCTTCTTCCAGTTCATTGCTATTTCTCTTTTAGCCAGTACCAGGGCCAAATCTTCAAACTGATTGGTTACCCTATGATGGGCCGTGTTTTTATATCCCCCAAGCAAGCAGTATTTGGGGTTGTTAGGAACCTCTTGGTCTAGTACATCAGTTAAGGAGCTAATAACAGCATCCTAGAGCTCCCGCATTCTTGGGCAACACCAAAACATGTGTAGGAATTCTGCCTCTAGATCTCCACATCTTGGACATCTTGCTTCTATCACCCCGAAATGTCTCAGAAGTCTCCCTGGCGTCAGCTATGCCCATGTAGGAGATATATGTTTGTAAGCTTGAACCGAGCATTACTTGCGTCAGGGTTAAGATTTCCTCCCAATCTTCGTCCGCAATTGAGGTGCCTAGATTTATTTCCCATTTCTGGTTGAGAGTTGTGAGCGGTGTGCGTTTGGCGTGTGGTAATGTTTTCTGTATTTTCTTGTAAAGGCAGGTCACTGCTTTGTAGGTGCCCGTGGCACTCGTCAGATACTGACACATTTCCAAAAGGGGGGGTTCTGTTTGACCGACCTGCCAGTGTGCTACAATCGCCTCAGTGACTGCGCTGTATAGGAGAAAGTGGCCTGGGGGGGAGATTATAATGACTACGGAAATCTTCAAACGGTAGGAGGGTATTAGCTTTTACAAAGTACCCATGGATGTCGCCCAGTTCGCTTCCCAGTTCGACAGTCTCCGCCAATTCCCTCCATGTTGTAGCACCAACAAACAATGGAATTTCTGCTGCATAAGGTGTACCACTCTTTGAGTGACGAAGATAGTGCAGCCAGCATTTTTGCACTACCTTCAGTTCATTAGAGCTAGGATCAGTCGGGGAGCCTAATCATAGCACCACCCTGGCCAACGATGAAAGGTCTGGGGTAGAAGGGGTGTTCTCCCTGTCGGTCATTGTATGGCAAGCCATCCAACCGGTCAACCACTGCAACTGTCCTGCTAAGTAGTAGGATTTGAAAGCAGGGACGGCCAGCCCTCCCTCTGCATGCAGTCTTTGTAGTACAGCGAGTGACAGTTGCAATCTTCCAGTCCCCCATAGAAATCCCACCACTATCGAGTTTAGTTCCTTGAAGAAAGCCCTCGGGATCCACAACGGCATGGTGGAGAAGAAGTATAGTAAGTGGGGCAAGACTATCATTTCCAGGAGCGCAACCTGTCCTGCTACCGCCAGTTGCAGGAATGCCCTGAAAGTCATTGTACTACGAAATACTTGAATCAGCCATTCTATGTTCCCTTATAGCAGATCAAGCCAGTTATGATAACCGTGGACTCCTAAATAGGTCAAGCATCGTAGTTCCCATGTCACATCATCTAAGCCTGGGGGGGGGGGGACTGCTCTGCCTTCCAGCACAGGAAATAAGCTAGATTTTTGCCAGTTAACTCTAAGCCCGGATATAGTGCCAAACGTCCCCAACAGTCGTCGTGCCCTACGTAGTGCGTCCCCTGCGTTTTCTAAAAAGAGAAGGTCGTTGGCATAGAGTGCAATGCAATGGGTGTGACCCTCCACTGCGAGCCCTCTATAGGCGTTTCCCTTCCTAGCTATGCAGGCTAATGGCTCAAAAGCAAGAGCAAAAAGCAAGGGGGAGAGTGGCCAACCTTGCCGGGTCCCCCTCTCTATCCTATAGCCTTCTGATATGGTGGTACCTGTTCGAACCTGGGGCGTCAGAGCAGTATAGATCACTCGAGCCTCTTGGGCTCCTCGTACATCTCAACCAACCACGGACAAAGCTTGGTTATATATGTTGAATAGAACTCCACCGGAAGCCCATCTGGTCCTGGGGTTTTATTTTGCACAGTGCCAGTCACAGCTTCTTTCACTTCTGTGAGTATGATTGCCGCCCCCAACTCTGCCACCTCTTGTTCCGAGATAGTTGGCGAGGACAAGATGTGATAAGAAATTATTAATGTCCCCCTCAGTTGGCCGTACTTTGCTTGTGTAGAGATCAGCATAATAGGAATAGAATTCCCTGTTGATAGCAGTCAGAGTATTTATGCTGTGACCTGTGGGGTTTGTCAGTTCCTCTATGATTGAGCCTCTGCATGCCAGGTTCTCCAGCCATGCCAGTAAGGAAGTGGCACAGTCCCTTTCTGAGTGCGTATGGTTAATATAGGCTTTATAATCATAACAACTCAGTCTCTCGATTGGCACTACTGTTTTTTCCCGGGCGGTGAGAAGTGCTGTCAGCAGGTCTGGGTTATCTGGGCACCTCTGTTCAAGTGAACGGAACTCTTGTTTGGCTCGTGTTATTTCGTGGAGCAGCGGTATAAGAACATCACTCTCTTTCATGGTAATATACACACAAACAAATGAGCTAACAAGATAGTACTATCAAAACATGAATATTATTTATTTATGCTAAACAAAATAATACAACACTGTTAATCAAAAAGAAACAATAAATTCAAAGTACACAAAAAAAAAAACTAAATGATAAGTGGAACAGTCATAATATACTAGAAGGAGAACACACCATACTAGAGGACAACATAGATAACACATGGACACAAACATCATAAAAATCTCAAGACAGAACCGAAAAATCCATAAATCAAATAAACAACTTCACAATAAGGCATCATTTACAAAAATCTCAATATTTACAAATTATATCAAAGTAAATACATAGAAAAATAACATAGGATTTATAACAATATTTACACAGTTATTTTAATAACTCGTGGATAAGGGAGCAAACTGCTCACAAGCTTAAATGTCCATATGTTCAACAATATGCTTCCTTGTTTGTCAAAGCTCCAATAATCATATTTAATAAAGAGATAACCAAAAAGATCATTCTATGTTCTTCCTAATCCAGAATTATTCCAACCAGTCTGGTATGAACAAAGATCGCCTAATCCAGAATAGTTCCATCCAGTCTGGTATGGACAAAGATCGCCGACGTGCGTTTCGGTGGATATACACCGACAATGAGTTTAATTAGATTAACTCCACCTTCCTCAGGGCAATTGAAATTCCTGGGGTCTCCTTCGGACAAAGTAAACCTAATGTAAAAAATATATTTATGTAGGTATATAGATAACAACCATCAAAGAATATAATCTCAAATAATCCAAGTTCAAATATTTTTCCACTCTCAGCCCATATGATACACCTGTGAGAAAAGAATGACCCAAAAAAACCTTAAACAAACTATCACCACGTGAGGACCCAGGGAAATGATAAAAGTGAAAGACTTTTGTAGCTACCAGCAACGAACATATCAGCGAAAGCTTCACTTAATGGCTCAACCATGCCCCAATGGCTTAAATGGCTCCTTGCTTCTCTGTCATGCTTTTGATGCCCAAGCTCTAAAAATATAACCAACATTAACTGAACCTGCCTGCACAAAATCAACAAAATTGCAAAGGTTTATAATGGGCAGCAAAGTAATGTACTTACCAAAATATAAAGACTCTCCTAGAATAATGCCAGGCCAAACGAAATGCCGTTTCCCGCGCACCCGCAATGTCTGCGTTTGTTTGAAATGCGCAGCTGATCGGGAAACGCAATCAGCTTCAGAAATAACGAACATAGAAAAAGGACCGGAAATGCACTGGATCCTTTTAATTCTGAAAGCGGCGGCCATCTTGAGATGGTCAAGGTTGAACACGTTCATTGCGTTCGTAATACATTAAATCCTGCATTGCGGATTTGGAGAACTCAATAATAAAAGAAAAGAAAAAGAAGCCAAACGATATTGGCAAAACAACGGCGGCCCTCCGAGATGGTCAAATTAAAACGCGGTAATCGCGTTGGTGATTTATTAAATCCTACCAAGAGGATACGGAGCAATTGATGATTCATAGAAAGAGAAAGAGGACCAAAAATATAACCCATATCAGCAGCAGCCATCTCGAACTAATAAAGCAAAAGGGGGAAAGATGAAAGATGAAAGACACAGCAGGAAGCACATAATCTACAATAGGCATTAGTCAAAAACTAACAAAGAATATAACAAAAAACTAATAATAACAATAAAAATTCTAACAAACAGGGATAATGTGGAAAAAATTATGAATGCCAAAAAACTATAAGGAGAATAACAAAAAGAAAAAAGAAAAAACTAAAAGAAAAAAGCAGAAAATCACAGGAAGGTCTACTAGAATTATCTGCTATCTCATAAGGCATTATACCGCGGAATTTCCTTGTTGAGTACCTTTTTATATGTGTTGAGCAAAAAAATCCAGAAGACTTGTTTTTTCTTTTTCAATTTTTCAGAATCCTGCAATGTTCTTGGTATTAATTCTTTCCAGAATCACCCATCTCATTTCGTTCTCCCGGTGATTCTCAAGTGCCCAATGTATAACTAGAGGTGCATTCGCTTTACGGGTTCTGATGGATGATTTATGTTCCTAAAGGCGAATTCTTAACTCTCTAGCGGTTTCTCCTACATAGCCTAGTCCTCATGGGGAAAAGATCAAATAAATTAAATTCTTAGATCTACAATTAGTCATTCCAGTGAGTAGCACGTTCTTTCCATTGTGAATAATCTCTTTGGTCACCAGAGCGGTCTCACACGCGTGGCAACTTCCACATTTGAAGTTGCCTTTGATCTTGTCTGCTCCAAAAAGAGAGCTTTGGACCTGAGAAGGGGGTGACCCATCCGACGCTCTCACCAATATATTTCGTAAATTTCTGTTCCTTTTAAAGGCAAATAGAGGTCTGTCTAAACGTGTATCCTCAAGACCAGCATTGAGAATGTGCCATTCATTATTGATAATTCTTCCCACTCTATCATTCAAAGATGAGTGTTGAACCACAAAGGCAAGCTTGTCCATATTTTTACCTTCTTTTACTTGGAAAAGAGCGTCACGATTATAGTATCTCGCTCTTTTAAATGCATCTTTATTGACTTTTTTTGGATAGCCCCTCTGGCACAATTTTTCTGAGAGCACATCTGCATGTTTAAGAAACTCACCTGTTTCAGTACAATTTCTTCTCAGTCTCAGAAATTGTGAAAAAGCAATAGCCTTTTTCTGGCTACTGGGATATAAGCTTTCAAAATGTAAAAGGGTGTTTCTTGCCGTCGGTTTCGTAAAAAGCACCATCGCCAGATGCCCATTAAGATGTTTCACATATACATCTAGAAACTCCACCATTTCATTATTGTATTTGATAGTGAATGTTAAATTACTATTACACAGAGCCAAGCAAAGAACTCCTTAAGTTCTACCTCATCTCCTTTCCAAATGATAAAGACATCATCGATATACCTACACCAAAGGTGTACATTCTCGAAAAATGGTGCAATCTCATTATATATATGCGTTTCTTCAAAGGTTCCAACATATAAATTGGCTACACTGGGAGCACATGCCGCTCCCATACTTACCCCTTCAATCTGTTGCTAGATTTTACCATCAATCTCAAAAAAGTTATTCAACATAATCAACTCTAGATAATCCATGATTAGGCTGTGGAGAGGGTCATCACCCATTCTCTGTAATGATCTCTCAACACAACTTAAAGCCTCTAGCTGTGGGATATTGGTATAGAGAGACTCAATATCCATTGTTACTAAAAGTTCCTGTTCGGGATTGAATTGTAGACCTTCCAGCTTCTTAATAAAATCACCTGTGTCTCGGATATATGATGGTAATTGAGAGACTAAAGGTTTCAGATAGGTGTCAACATATTTGGATAAAGGCTCTAAAGCTGACCCACACATGGATACAATGGGTCATAGAGGGGGATCATTCACATCTTTGTGTATCTTCGGTACGCCATATATGATGGGAAATCTGGTATATTCTGGTGTCAGAAATTCAAATTCATTTTGTGGAGCAGCACCAGGTGTTCCCCTTTGGCTGCCAAGATGCATCGTCCTCCAATCACTACTTTAAATGCATCCCATTCTATCAGATTTGAGTTGGTCGAGCCCTGGTTTGTCTCAAAGTAATCATTCTTAGCAGTGCCAATGGCATCTACGAAAGCCTGATCATCTAACCGAGCAGGTTGGAGCCGCCACGTAGGTATCAGTGTCGGGGTGCGGGACCACCCCATCGTCAGTAAAAGGGGGCTATGATCTGAAATCGTTCCGGTCAAATATTCAGTCAGGTGAGCTACCTCATGTACGTCTGGGGAGCATAGGAATGTGCCTAGTTGTACGTGCAGGTCATATATTGATGAATAAAAGGAGTAGGCTCTGCTCTCCGGGTGGTGAGCTCACCAGGAGTCAATCAGACCCCACTACCTTTGCCAGTTTCGGTATAAGTTAGCTGTCCTAATAGTCAGGGGGGATGGGAGCGGGAAATACGATCTGTCTAGTGCTGTGTCTGTGATACAGTTAAAGTCCCCTCCTTGCAGTACGGGACCCATTAAATACATGACAAGGTACTCGGAGAGGGATGCCAGGAATCTTGATTGGTCAATGTTAGGACCATATATGCTGCCTGTACTATTTCTCACCCATCCAATTTTCCTACAGCTATAGTATGGATGTAGTGTGCTGGTATTGAACCCTGGGCTTAACCCACACTAAGGTCCCCCTAGCATATGCCGAATAAGTAGTGTAGTATACCTGGCCCCTCCACCGCCGCTGAAGGGCCCGCCCCTCTGTGGCATCTAGATGTGTCTCCTGTAGCAGAGCTATATGGATTCCCCGCCTGGTAAGGTGTGAAAATACTTTATGCCACTTAGTCATGGACCACATCCCTCTAACATTCCAGGTTAGGACCTTAATCTTCAGTGAGGTGGCCATTGGAGGAATGGTGTGGTACATGGTATCGAGTGTAGGGGTCCATCACTCATCCAGGAGGCAATCCATCTCACAGCTGTATGCGTGTGTGATAATGCTAGGCAATACATTATAGAATCTGCATTAAACAAATAACATGGTCCCCCAACTCCCAGACCCGAGGGCAAGAGGTGTGATGTTCTTGTCCAAACTGTTATAAAACCAAAAACCAAACTTGCTCATGCCGTCTATCATTCGGGCTACGGTTTATGAGGGGGTGTTGGGTCCGTTTCTATGTAACGGTGGGCTCCAGGGACTCTTAGCTCTCACCTCGCCCTCCTCTTCTTGTATCTGCACCCTAGGATCCACATGCAACAAGGTTAGATGTAAGCCTGTGTAGCTGGTGGGAGGATATAGTGTGACTGTCTTCGTATTTACCTGTGAAATATATTCACAGGAGGAGTATTATTGAACATTAGCTAAGTTCATCTGCGGTGCACGGGTGCCCTTCTAGATAAGTTCATCTGCAGTGCGTGTAGTGATCACCGGTAAGACTACACTTGAGTGGACCGATGCTGTAGACTCGCTATCTGAATCCGTTTGTTCCCTGCTCATCTCTGGGGCCGGAGACACGTTGCTCAGTGAGGACCACCCATCAACGCCATCGCCGCTACCACTCTCTGCTGTTCCTCTGCAGTTCTGCTACTTTGGGTGGGCCAATCTTTGCCGGTGAGAACTAGGTTGTCTCTTTCTCTCCTGATCTAAGTCAGGTGAGAGCTCTAGCCAGGACCATGCTGCCTGCGGTGTAATAAAGAATTCCACTCCTGTCGGGGTAACCACCCAGAGCCGGGCGGGAAACTGCATAAAGTATGGGATCTCTAGTTCCCTAAATTTCCGTTTGATAGTGGCAAAAGCTGCTTTCTGATGCTGGACTTCTTTGGAAAAGTCGGGGAATATTGACACTGTGCTGTTTTCCACCATTAACTTCCCATGCAGCCTTACTTGTTGCAGTAGGTAGTCTCGATCCTTGAAGTGAACCAGTCGTGCCACCACCGTCCTTGGCAAAGCTCATGGGGTGATGATTGTGCAGGTACCCTATGGGCCCTCTCTAGGGCAGAGGAGGGGGAGAGCCCTTCTGGAGCCACCATAGATTTGAGCCAGGTTTCTAGATAGCTTACCATGTCCGAGCCTTGAACTTGTTCGGGAAGCCCTACCACTCTGATATTATTATGTCTTGTTCTGTTCTCTGCTTTCTAGTGTTTTTAAACGAGCTTCAATGGTTGTCAAGCGGCCATCCTCCACCGTCAAGGCAGGGGACGCCGCTGAGATTTCCTGTTCCGTCGCAGTGACCTGATCTGCCAAGTGATGATGGCCATCATAGAGGAGGCCCAGATCTATGCTCAAAGTGTCAATTTTGATCTCCAGTGCTGTTTGTGACGCTGCTATGGCCTGCAGTACATCATGCAAATTAGGGGTAGTGGTTGTCACTGCCATTGTCATTGGTGACATCTGTTCTGCCTCAACACCAGTGGTTCTCAGATGCCGGGGTCCCCCTAACTCATCATCTCTTTTTTTTTAGGGCCTTTCCCATGTTGTGCAGTGGAAATGGTGAGCGTTCATGTTCAGATGTTCCCTCCGGTAAGTATTGGTGCTCCCCTATGTGTCAGGTGTGCTCACCCTTTTCTGGTTAGGGCTGCGCCCCGCGTTACTTTGTCGGTGGGATCTGTCCCTGTCTCAGCTGCTCTCGAACCTCCTCTGTGTTACGTCCAGGTCCCCCAGGGGTTGATGACGTTTGCTTGTCGATTGAGAGTCGTACTAGCATCAGCTAGGGGAACCGGGGTCTTCGCCGTCGTCCTTTGTCGTCTGTCTAGGCTCTGTACACAACTGATGACCTCTAACCATGTGGGTAAATGTTCCTCTATGGAATCTGTCAGGAACCTGCTCCACACTGTGCCGCTGAGATCCCTTTGTAACGAGTGTCAATGTTCAGCGCGCCCTCGCCTATATTTGCTCCCCCTATGCGAGGGCCCTGCCTATTTGGAGTAACTGAACAGGAATCTCATGTTTTGTAGAACACAATCTCGTCACCGTTCAAATTTGGTCTCTCAGTGGGCCTTTTGAGGTCTGGGGATGATTGGTGCTCCAGTGAGACACCCCTTACCTACAGACGCTGCTTGGTCCGTGGTCCCCTCATCTTTGTGTCATTGGATCGCCGCTGCAGCAGAATAGGTGACCCCCAGTCGAGTCCAAATCCAGAGATCTTGTGGCGCCGGGCTCTATGCTCCACTACTTGGTCTCTTCTATCATCACTGCTGTTCTGTGTGGAATTGTGTCTGCGGGGGGTCTCCAGCACCAGGTCACCTTTGCTCATGTGACGCTTCGAGTACCCGATCTGATATGTTGCGCCCCCGGCCGGCTCTGAATGTGGTTCCCGTCTGCTTTCACTCCTCCATCGCCCAGCGGGGGGATCGATCTATGGGTGTGAACCGAAGACACCGCCTTCACTGTCCGCCCCTCCAGGAGAGGCACATTGCGTCAGACATGCCGCTCTCCGATTCCGCCCGCTAGCTGCGCTCGTTACCTGAGTGCTGTGGGCCTCAGCTTGGGATAAATCTCCGAGGCCGCGACTTGCTCAATGCGACATCCAGAAGTTCCCTGCTCCGCAAGACTTCTGTTCACCGCAGGCTCGTCCCCCATCGGCTCTACAGCCCCGTGTCGGAACACTGCTGCCCCAGGCCTCTGGGGACAATCCACCGCAGCGTCTGCGCTCGCAGGTAGTCTCGGTAGCTAGGCCGTCATTTTAGGACCGTGCGCATTGCGGTTTCCGCCACCGCTTTCCGCCTCTTCTCTGTGCTCAGCCGGTCATCAGGCAGACGCTTTGTAGTTACGGAGGTTCAGGGAGTGACCCCCGGCAGCTCCCCCCTTGAAGGATGGGCAGATGGGGGTCAGATTAGGCCATGGGTCCCGGAGCTCCGGTGCCCTGCTTCCTACGCCATTCGTTGCATAGCCACGCCCCCCCCTCTCGACCACTCATGTTGTCAAATGATGTCTATTGTGTACTCTCTGGCCTGACTCAGAGAGGCATTGAAATACCTAAGAACCATAGCTGCCTGTAAGAGAATGTTTAATTGCTTAAAGACCTGCATGCTGCGAAAAAGGTCAGACTTGAAATGCAATGTTGAGTGTAGAACTCATGCTAATAATGTAGACTACATGCTGTAAACCTGTTTGGGGTTGATCTACGGCATCACTCCATTAAGTATCATGAAACTGGTGCTGCCGTGGTGTGTGGGCTTCACTACTGATGTCTGGTATTACAAAAAGCTCAATAAACTGTAAAAAGCAAACACACACATATGAAAAACCATATCATCCCCTTGTAGTTACTTGATGCACTGGCTATTATACAGAAGCAAATAGCATTTAAGAAACTGCTTTGGAGCAAAGAGCCCTTAATACCATGGCACCCCAGGGCCTACCTCTTAAAGGTAACTTACACTTTTGAGTCATTTACATGTTTCATTAAGCTGACTACTTTTTGGCTAGTCATAAAATCTGGATGTAAATTTACTCCGAAAGTGTAACTTATATGTCTCCGCCAAATTAAAGGGCACGGGGGCTTTTCACAAACTGCAGTGGCTATTCATAAAGGTAACCTATGTTTGTGAGTAATTTACATATGTAATTTCCTCTTGCAGTTTTGAGGAATTTTACAGTCGGATTTTGTAGATTACTAAAACTAGGACATTCTCTCAAAAGTGTCAGAGTAAATACACATGTACTCAAAAGTGAAATTTAACTTTGTGAGTAGCCCGATGGATTTTGTAGTAGTACTACAAAATGTACCACAAAATGCAGTTTTTGAATAATATTTCGTAGCACATTTGTAGTACTATTAAACATACTACAAAAACGTAATTTGTGAATAGTTCCGCAGCCCTTTGGTTTGGTGGTGGCAAGTAAGTTACACTTTTACAGTAAATTTACACTTAGATTTTATGAATAGCCAAGAAGTAATAAACTTAATCGAAAGTATAAATTACTCAAAAATGTAACCTTTGTGAATCAGGCTCCCACTATTTCAAGATTTACCTGCAGGGCTACAGTGCTGAAAAGAACGTAACAAAAGCCCATATCATCAACCGGGAAAATAACTTGAAAACACATGTAGTACAAAGGGCAAGAGCAGAAGAGAGATATTTACCCTTCAAGTAAGCATCCTCTTTAACTTGCCCTGTGCCTGAGGGCATGTCCACCACTGGAACGACACTAAGCAGGTTCCTTTTATAGAGCGGTTTGCAATTACTGACTATCGTGTGTGGCTACCTTCTGGTAAGATGCTGTGAAACAAGTTTCCTAATTGAGCAACAAAGAGCTCATGGTACGTGATTGGACAAGAAGATGAGGTGCACCGTGCACAATGCTAAGTTTTCAAGGAATAAGCTGAATGTGAAGAGCAGTGACTTGTTTGGGTGTTTCCAAATTATTTTTCTCACTCTGTTGGGTGTATTTTATTTTTACCACTCAGAATATATCCTACATTAGTTAAGGGCAAAACTAAATTGTTACTTACTGTTTTATTTTGTTTATTAGGTGAGTGGTTTACCAACACCAGAACTCTCGTGGCTTTTGGATGGTAAACCTGTCAGAGCAGATGCATCACACCGACTGCTGATAAGAGAAAATGGAATTCACTCTTTGATTATTGATCCTGTATCGCAAAATGACGCTGGGACATATACATGCATTGCAACAAACAAGGCTGGACAAAATGCTTTTAACCTGGACCTTAATGTTGTTGGTAGGCATTATTACAAATTATTGAACAATTGTTATTATTGTTATTCACTGCATATGTATCAAATACAAGGTCGACAAATGTGACTGTGCAGTTATGCATCAGATGGTTAGTCCATGGGAAATAGTTTTTTATTTGTTTGATAGAACTTTAATCGCAAGACACCCCTTTTAGACGGAGCTATTGCTATTTCGCCAGTCTGATGTTTTAAAAAAAATACTAGAAGTAATGTGTGAGGCAGTGAAAACGTTGTCTGTGTTAGCTTTGCTGTGCTGTGGTAATAAACAAAAATATGACCTTTGCAATGTAGTGACATACATATATAATTATAAATATATATATATTTATTTTATTTTTTTACTGAAGAAAACAAAGGTTGAAGTAACGTGATAGTTAAGTGAATTTCTCAGTGACAATATTAATGTTTCCAACTAAAAAACACACACATCCAATGTTGAGTGATGTCATTTGTAGGGTCATAAGCAGTGGATGGCTGAGGCACAAGTTATAGTTACTGCTGGTAACTACAACTGGTGAATGTCTGTATTATTTTGTAGTTCGAAACATTAACGTTGTCACTGAGAAATTTGCCTAGCTATAAAGTTACTTTAACATTTTTTAAATGAATGTGTGCGTTTTAAAAAAATATAAAAACAGTTATTTATATTATGCCTAACTATAAAGTTTCGTTTACCTTTAGTTTTTCAGTGAATTTCTGTTTTTTTAAGGTAATTATTTATTTTTGTGAGTGTATATATGATAGAATGGCTGTATAGCACATGTTGTGTTTAGGAAATATTTTAGTAAAAGATTTTTTTGTATTTTAAAAAACAGCACATGGTTGATAGTTTGCAAATGTCTTTGTAAAATGTGTGTGAGTATTAAATGGATGAATATTTAATAGAAATGATTTATTTGCTCAGTTACTGTAACTCCGATCACAAGTGATATCACCAGCAATCTTTTTTTCAGGTGTCAATGCTCTTGCGAGAGGATCACAAGAAACCTGCGAGAGACTCGCAAGACTGTAAACTTAAAAATGTTATTGTCATCTTTTCTATATGGTTCTTTATCATGTTTTCAGTTACTATTTAATGCTAATGTATGATAGTGTAGTGAATAAAAGGTGGTTACATTTTTATTTTATTTTTTAAACTGATGGCTTTCTGGAAATGCAGCTGGACATTCAATCCCCTGCGTGGGCTCCAAGGGTGCTGTACTCCCTGTTTGGCTCTCACAACCCAGTTGCATATTTAGAATTAAGTTAATTACAGTGGACTAGCCTCTTCTGAGAAACCTCTCTCTCAGATAATGGGTGTAAGTAGTATGGTGTGTACATGGACAAGCCTCTCTTTCCACACCACTCTCTCAGATTATGGGGTATGCGTAGTAGGTTGTGTGGAAACAGACTGGCCACTGAAGTGAGACCTCTTTCTCAGATTACAGGTATGCATAGTATGGTGTGTACATGGCCTAGCCTCTCCAGTCATTCCTGTCGATCAGATGACAGGTGTGTGTATTAGCCTGTGTACATGGACTGACCTATTCTGTCATAACTTTGTCTCAGATGATGGGTGTGAACAGTGGGGTATGTAGAGAGAGACACTGGCCTCTCTGCTGAGATCTTTTTCTTGGATTGCAGTTGTGCATATTATGCTCTGTCCAGGGAGTGTCCTCCCTGCTTACATCCCTCTCCCTAATCATGGATTTACATAGTAGGGTGTGGGAAAAGACTATACCCACAAATCTTACAAAGCTGATGAGCATAAATATTACACTCTGACAAACATCATCTTGAGTAATACTCCTTCATACAATAGCAAGTGTGCATACTGCAGTGTATTGCAAGATCACCTACTCCTTTCTACAGTTCACGATCCCCTTTCTACTGTTCATGATCCAGCGATATATATATATATATATATATATATATATATATATATATGTATGTATAGATATATATATAAAGTAGCGTTTCCTTACCAGATAAAAGGAAAAGAGTCAGAACACTTCCAGCCAATTGCAAAACGTTTACTGTCATATATATATATATATATATATATATATATATATATATATATATATATATATATATATACAAATATATATATTTCATTTCAGGTAAGCTTTATTTCGTAACTAGTACCGTAAAAGCAAAAAACATAGACAAGAAAAACACTGTATTTTATATACAAAAAAATAAGGTAAAACAAAGCTAAAGTTGATGTAATAATAAATACCATTGGGCCCAAGACTTAAAACATAAAGTTTGCGCACAGAGTACTCTGGCACCATACACATAAAAATATTAAAAGTTATAAATCAGTTAAAAAATGCAACAGTTTGCTCAGCGATCAATGCCAGGTACAGTACTAAGAGAAGAAGCAGCAAGCACTTTGTCCGATTATTTACAAAGTCAATTGCAAGATTTCACGATTTTAGGCCACATATCCAACGTAGTCAATGCACAGCTTCTTTGGCCCAAAAGCAATGGAAGTGGTGAGTTCTTTCCACATGGATACAGTTGCAATGAAGTCACTAGCTGCGACATCGCTCTTCTTAAGCTTAAACAGAAGGTCTTGATTTCGTGGCAGCAGCTACAACGGCTAAAACGATATCCCTCCCCAAATCACCTGCCATAAGATACAAAACAGCACAGTAATATTATGAGTACACACACTAATAAACAATACATTTCACAAAAGTGTGCTGAACCACATCCATCATCGGAAGAACAACCTGCAGTTACTTAAAACTATACATACAAGCCAATTTCACATAAAAGAAGATAAAATCTTTGCTCTATTGGTCCACATAGCTCCAAGAAATTTTACGACAGCAGTAACCAAACCATGAACGCTGTCTGAAATAAACAATCGTAGAGCTATGGCAGTCCTATGGATGCCCAGCAGCCTGCAGGCAGGTGCAATCCACTTCCTGCGAGGGATTACATAAGCAGGACAGACAAAAAGTACATGGGGCAAATTTTCAATTGGGGCGTTACAAGCCGGACAGACAGTAGTTCTATCAGATGACCAACTACTAGTGAATGATCATAATGGTAGGGTTCCTACACAAAATTGAAAATACAGTTTCCTGTCCTTATGAGTTGAGATTATGTCCCAAAATGCCACATAGCTGTGCGTATCCTTCAGATCAGCAAAAGCATGAGACAGCTTGAAATGAATTGCTACATGCCACTCCTCAGAAACTACAATCCTCCAATACTTGTTTTTAAAGTCAAGCTTTGAAGGAAATGCAGCAGTAGTCCCTCGTCTGTCTAAGCCAGGGGACACTAAGAGACCGATCAGCTTCAACTACAACCTGGAGGGCTTCAGTATATGAGGCCAACTCAGGAGTAGTCCAGAGCCGTCTCCAATACAGGAGAGGACGCAAACGGGCTTTAGGGCCTATTCCCTTGATACCCAGATCCTTAAAAAGAGGAAACAATCGGATACTCAATAGTAGAGAAACAAGTTTCCTTAAAAATGTATTTTCAACTATAGATATTTCTTGTGCTTTGGCATAGCCACATAGCTCCACACTATATAGAATGGAACTAACAGCCTTGGTCTCGTAGATCTGAAGTGCAGGGCGGATCGGTTTAGTATATGAGACACTAAGGCCCATATTTATACTTTTTTAGCACCGTACTTGCGCTGCTTTTTGACGCAAAAATGGCGCAAACTTGCAAAATACGATTGGATTTTGCAAGTTTGTGCAGTTTTTGCGTCAAAAAGCGGCGCAAATGCGGCGCTAAAAAAGTATAAATATGGGCCTAAAGTCCCTGACTAGAGCCCCAGTGTACTGTTTTTGCTTCAGCGCCGCCTTGGTGATATGAGATTTCCAATACAAGTTCTCAGATATTGTTGAACCAAGGTAACCAAAAGATTTCACCTTTTCAAGCGATGTGCCTCCATGAACTACCTTCCCTTTAAATGATCTATTGGGGTTAAATGGCATCAGTTTAGTTTTGGAGGTATTGATCTCCAGTCCCCGAGAGAGACAGAACTCCTCAAATTGTAGACCACAAGGGGTCTTGGAGATTAGGAGAGTATGGTCTGCAAACAACAATACAGGAACTTTACAGGCACCTCTACATGGTGCATCTGCCTCCACCATAGCTAAGAAGGAGTTTGATATACAAACAAAATAAAGTTGGAGCAAGGACGCATCCCTGTTGTATTCCCCTTTGTACTGGGATTTTGTCAGTAAGCTGTCCCTGATCACATCAAACGCGTGCATAGGTATCCTCATGGAGGCGCACTAATAAAGAAAGGAGGTGGGGAGGCATTGCCAAGTCAAAAAGAGCTTATTGCAGGGTACTAAATCAAACGCAGATTTTAAATCCACGAAAGCAATATAAAGATTTCCTTTGCCAATTAAGACTGTTTTCCAATTTAGAAGCAAGAATCTAAAAACGTGATCAATAGAGGGAATTTTTATGCGAAACCCAGCTTGCAGTTGGCTGAGAATGTCATGTTCAGATATCCAGTCCTGGCTCTTTCCCAAAAGGTAGTGACAGAAAATGTTTTGCACACAATCTAATTAGCTGATACTCCTATAGTTACAGGGCGAGGATCTATCGCCCTTTTTATGAATGGGTACAACAACAGCACCCTTCCACGAGTCAGGGATTGGTGCCCCCCTGCCCCTATTGCATTAGATAAAATAAGGATGTATCTGGACCAGGTATATATGTCAGTCAAAAATAAGTCTGCCCAGACACCGTCCTGGCCAAACGCCCTACCACGCTTGAGAGTGCCTAATGAATGCACAACATCAGAAAGAGTGAACAAATGTAAAGTTGGAGAGTTGGGTGGTTGATCAGTAATAGCAGGAACAGCCCTGTTCTGCTCATACACCACCCTAGAACAATCAATAGAGTATAATTGACTGAAATGGTTAACCCAATCTAATGGAGCAATGTTAGTCTCCACGCACAACACACCATTAATAGGGCATTACACGGCCAAGGACCAAAATCTTACACAATCCTTAGCAGATGCAGCTTAATTCAATGCATCCCACCATTTCTCATCCTGCATGCACTTGGCTTTACAGATAGCAGCCCTGTAAGACTTTCGGGCTATGTAGATAGAGGCTATATCCTTCATTTTGATAGCTTTGACCAGTTGTTTGTTTAAGGCCCTACAGTCCTTATTATTCCAAGGGTGCTTCCCTTCGAGACTTTTGCCACCAGAGTTACCACCTACCATGAGATGGGCCACAATACTTTCAAAACTAAGAGCATGACATACAATCAAATGCACATTATTAGTTGTGGAGCCCGCCTCTAATTGTGCCAACCAAGACCTCAAAACAGCGTTGACAGAACTTAAAATATCAGGCTGGGCTACTAATTGATGCCACTTTAAATCTCTTTTGTCATTAGTCATGCTAATGTCTGTTGGCGGTATAGTGGGGATGCTAGACAGACAATTGATTACATACAGCAAGCATTTGGACAGAGAGTGGATTATGGTCGCTCTCTAGCCTCTCAATAAATATCAAGTCAAAGACCAGGGGCCACAATCTCAAATCAACTAAGCAATAGTCCATTCTGCTTGTATGGCTAGTTTGTTTGTGACAGTCCTTAGCATCTGATTTAGTTCTGACATTAAGTGCTCTAGGCCCAAATTCCATAGTCAAGGCTTTTAACTGCACACCTACTTGCAACCAACTATTGATGGGAGGGATGTCTAAGGATGGAACACATCACATCCAATCTCACTCATGTGGGGAGCCGAGATCATCCCGGTCTAAAGGTTCGAAAGTGACATTTAAGTCACCTGCTACAATGGTTTTAAAATTGCCTAAGAAAATGCTTCCAGCACGAGGACGGTACTGGAAGACAAACACCTCTTGCATAGATATTAATAATAATTACACTGGATTTTGACCCAAATGATTTGTCAAGAGAGTCAATGGGTAACTGTAATATGTGAAAGTTTAATGTTAGACCACCAGAGGGTCTACCCCTCTTGCTAGGAAGTGTTGGAATATGAAATTCAGAAACCCAGACTTAAAGAACGGATCCACTGCCCATGTTTCCTGAAAATGGCAGATATCGTAATTCTCAATAAATTGATCAAACGCTGGCGAAGAGGCAGTAGAGCATAAACTTGCCATATTCCAGGAGACAAGACGTATCCCATCATTATGAGATGCCGGTGCAACATAGATGTGATCATGGCACCATTGGCTGGGCAATTGACTAACTGGTTTTGCAATGTCTGGCAAGAGTTGTCAAGGATAGAGGAACTAATAGACTCAGGGGCAGGAGCAGGGAGAGCACCAATGCCAAGACCGACTACTTTATGCAAAGCGGGAACCAATAGTGAATAGGCTGAAACGATCTCAGACGTAGCACTGAGTCAGTCACTGTAATTTAAACTTGATGAACTACCCCCTTAGTGAGGGAGGGGTCAAGCCTTATAAAACATAGAGAACCTGGGGTATTTGAACTGGATACAGGAGTTCCTTGGTGGACATGTTCTGGCATCTAAGGTCACCAGATCATCTACCATACACTTTTCCCTGAATGTCAGCTCGATCACATCATAAGGTGTAGCAGGATCTGGTCTCCTAACTGCCCTAATTATGTCCTCATGGATCACAGAATGGCAACCGCTCATATAACGTATCCAATGAATTGCCTTGTTTTTAATGTCTTCTTCGCTCTCTCTAGATGCAGCAGGGTGTAACTTGGATACATTCACCATCAAGACTGTATTAGTAGATTGAGGCCTGTCAAACACACAGCTAGAGGTACCATTATCTACAGGCTCAGAGGACTGACAGTAGGCTCTTGGCTCCTTGACCATGCCAATGCCACTACAATAGGAAGCCTGGCACGGATTCTCTAGCCTCCTGTCTGCTGGCTGTTTGCCGACACAAAGAGCCAAACTAGCACTAACAGAGCCAGGCAAGGGGATAAGACTTGTTACCGGCTGGCAAAGGGAGTTTAGGCAACATAGATAATAGATCAGGAGATCGAGATGCAAGGCCATGGACACCAGCCAAGGGAGTTATCACGGCCGATGGAGTCATCTGCCTAACCATAGAGATTAGGGTGGATACCATAGATTTGAGCTCAGCCACCTCAGCCTTTAAATGTTGTATAGGAGAGAGATATTGAGACTCAGCCATGTTGGGGGCAACAGTTGTGACTATGGTCTCACCTGCTATAATATTGGTGACAGGATCGTCATGTGTGTATAAGATGTCTCTTAAGGGACTAAAACGATTACTTTGGAGCAGGACATTGCTGTCTTCAAATGACGATTTGTTCGCCCGCGTTGGTGTAGTGTGAGAGGCATTACCCGCCCCCCTTTTCCTTTCGTGCGCACACCCCTGCAGGTCTCGCACTTTAAACATGTCAGGGACTTTCCTGCGTTTAACCCCAAAATTTATGGAAGGACACACACCCTGAGTGTTTTTGGGGCCATTGTATGGGGGAAGGACAGTATTTCTTTGAATTCACGTAGAAGATTATCAACCCTTGACAGCACACAGTTATCTGCTGCATGCTTCCGATTTTTACATTTTTTGTTCTGCACTGTCCCAGCCCTGCCCTCTGCACCTTTCTTTTACTTATCTGCAATATCACTTGTTAAGATTAACAAGTATTTAGGCCCCGGCCTGACCTGCTAGATCAGTAATCCCCGGCCAGACTACAAAAGCTACAGCTGCAGCCTAAAACAAAAAAAATGTGAGAGGGGTGGCCCAGCCCAGGCTCCTTCGGGTTCCGACGGGTGTGAACAGGCTTTGCCCGGGCACAGGCAGCACACAGCCTGCGCAGCGGTGATCTTGGCAGCGTTATGTTGTGCTCGTCGTCAGCACAAATGTGAGCAGATGGGCAAGTAAGATGGCCGCCTCTAGGGGCCAAGACTAGTCTGGGATGTATAGTACCCCAGGGAAATCTCAATGCGTATTTCAGTTATTACAGTTGAGTTCTGACATCACAGAGTTAGCAGCCAAGGTGAAAGGCACATCAGATCATCGAGCATAACTGAAGCACTTGCGTCCACTTTAACATACAGAAAATTTCTCATGAGCACGCTGCAGCAGTTTTACTTGTTTAAGTCAACAGCAAGTCAGAATAGCGGGCGTCTAAAAGAAGGAGAACCATCCTCATAGGAACAGGGGCGTGTATATATATATATATATATATATATATATATATATATATATATATATATATATATATTTACATATATATATATATATATATATATATATATATATATATATATATATATATATATATATAAAATATAAAACATACTAGCAATATCCAGTAGGTAGTTGTAGTTTTCAAAACTAGTTTGCCACTCACTTTAGCTGCTGTATGGAGATGTTTGTGGTGATTCACCAAGTGGGGGTCAAGGGAAAAAGGGGGTACCACATTTTTTTTCCTCATTCTATGTCTATGGGGATTTTGCAGTCATTTGACATAGCTACAGGGTAAACAGCTGAAAAGTTACACCAAATTTGGCAGGGAGCTAGATCTTGTTGCGCTGATAGTGCTTTTGTGATTTGGCACAAACGTATTCAGTACTTTTGAAGTTATGAAAGAAATATAAATTTGTATATCTATGGTCGGAAATTATTAGTGGACCTGCGGGTATCCACCACACATTACCCCTGAAGGCTGTGTGCAGCGTGGAGTTGCGCGCATGTGTGGGGGTTGTTTTAGCATACAATATTTATATATTACTTAACATTAAAAAACCCATAGAAATTTACACAAAAATAAATCGAAGGTTACAGGGATGTCATAGTTAGGTTCATGTTTTACACGCACAAAACTATAGAAATTCAGCCGCTACAGTTATAATTATACTTATCTATCTGCAGAAACTATAACTTGTGTCTGAAAGTAACTTTCGGCCTCAAGTTCTAGTTTCTTAACACAAGTATAACCTTAGGTTGAAAAGATGTTCCCTGGGAAAATATCAAGCCCTCTTTCTAGAACGTTAAAATAACCTTAAAGGACAGCCTTATTCCAAAAGCCTTTTGATCAATATGTCTGATTAATGAACGAAGTCTTTATTAATTTGACAATTGCATTTCAGATTTAAGACTTGACCAAAAGGTAACGTATCCTTAAGACTGCGAGGATGATGACTTGTTTATCTCAATAGTGAATTATGTTCTGTTATTTTATTAAATATTGTAGTATATAACTTATTTGCTGCGTTGTAGCTTTGTGCCAAAAAAGAAGGATTAAGAGAAATGAAAGCTTTGATCTAAGGCAGCAAAACTCAGTTTCCAAGCAGGCACATTTGTGATTTGGTCCCACACCTGATTGAGCACATGTTTTCATGATATGGTCCCAGGGTGTTTCATGAACATGTTCGCTGATACAGGGTAGGGCTGAACACCTGTTTTTATACAATTTCACTGATTAAAGCATATATTTAACTTGACATTTCTCAGAGTGAGGCCCCTCTTACAAATAGTGCAGGTTCTGCAGAGCAGAATTCTAAGTGCAGAATTTTAAGTTTCCCAGTTTCCCTGCACCCAGTTTTCCTGGGTACAGGGAAATCACACTAATTTTACTCGCCATTGGGAAAGATCTGCAATGCAGTCCGTACATTATTCTGGACTGCGCAGCCATCAGTTAAGGCAATGAGGTGAATATAATTCTCCATCCTGCTGAGCAACAACATCCACTTCCCTTACTCCCTTTGCATCGCAAAGGAACCCTTGCAGACATTTACCACCTCTTCAGGGCAGGTGGTAATTGTCTGCATTAAGCCTCACAGTATCAGGAATTCCATGTGGAATAGTCAACAGAAAAAAAATACTCCACATTTCCCCCTATACGTTGGGCTCTAACATAGAATTGCATGACCTCCATGTGGGGATTCTGCCCGTTAAATTGCAACTCTGGCCACACAAAATCTCTTCTTGGAATTCAATGGTGCTCATAATCGGGTCTTAGTGGGTGAGCAGCAGGCAACACAATTCAGAAAAAGAAAGAGAGGCAACTACTTCTCATTGTAGTGTCTGCAGCTCATGTGCCGACTCAGAAGTTAAATGTATGTGCTTAAGAAAGTGCAAACACTTAAAAACGGTCACATATATTTGGTATTTACAAGCACACTGATTTATGCTGCGGCCCGTGGGCTGTCAAAAAACATTTTTGGGTTTTATAACAAAGAGGCCGTGATTTCAATATGTGCATTGTGGTACATATTGAAATGTAGTTATGGTGACATGGCTATATCCAGGGCGTAATTCGAGCTGGTGGTTGCTGGGGTGGGTCACTGGCTACACCCCCTTATTAATGTATTTTGTGATAAATAGTTGGGTACAAGTGCTTTCAGTCTAGTATAGTGCTATTGTAGTGCTTCTGTTCTTATCTCGTTTTCAGCACTTACATAACATATCAAGAATGCACTTCTGAGTTCAAAGAAGACTTTTATTGTTGTTAATTCTTCCCCAACCGCAATTTCGTAAGAGGCGAATCAGTAGATTTCAAGCACACTTTCAATGAAAACACAGTTGCAATGTACACAGCAGGTTATATTTATAAGATATTGAATGCAAAGCAAAACACATACTTCACCGTGTGAGAAACTATTTACAGCTTCATCTTTCTAGGGTCTGCAAGCTGATGACTCCTGTCAGCTGCGAGAAAGAGATTTATCTACCCACACCGGATGCTGGCAACTGGCGCCAAGTTCCAGCACGAAGTCAGGCAGATTCGAATCTAATTCTCTGAAGCCTGTGTCATCCGTTACAAAGGTGTGCCCCCTCCTCTCAGACTCGGGAAAACTACGCAAGCCTTTGGAGATTGGCCAGATCTCCTAGACTGCTCCTCTTCCCAGGCTCGAGCAGAGAGAAAAACACTCAATGTACCCTCTCTTATCAGGTCTAGTCTACTGTGAGAAGAAAACAGCTTGGTTCATCTTGTGCAAAAACACAGCTTGGAAAAATACAGCTTGGATTCTCAACTGCAATGTCTAACTCCACGTTAAAGGCAATAGGCAGCTAACCTAAATATCAAATGCAATGTCTAATGTCATATCGAAGCCAATAGGCAGCTGAGCTGAATACAAAATGCAATGTATAATATCATGTCAAAGCCAATAGGCAGCTAAACTGGATACATCATGTCAAAGCCAATAGGCAGAATCCAGAATGTAATGGCTAATGCAATGTCAAAGCCAATAGGCGGCTAAACTGAACAAAACATATAACGTGCTACAGGTGAACATTGAGCAACTAATATGCGCAGTGGTGAAACACAAAGTCATTGGTCAAACTCCATTAATGGCATGACATTCCGCCCTTTGACCAATGAATTTTTGTTTCACATATCTCTTGTTTCAAACAAAAACAAAAAACAAAAAACATCAGCACAAAAAAAAACATTATCAGCAAGTCAGATTTGAATGATCAAAGCAATCCCTGTAAAGCAATAGAAGTGGATAGATCTCATAACCTTTCACAACAGATACATCTACACAGAAAAGACTGAATGAGATTATAGTGTCTCTAATTCAACAGTGTTAGCCATTTGATGTGGCATGAGTTCTACTCATGTAAAGGTGCACGGTCCACCTGAAAGGTTTGCTGGAAGATAAGCAAAAGTCAGAGTTCCATACGAAAAAACACAGCTTAGTTCCAGTGGAAGAATGCAATGAAACAAGTTGAACTTGAACTGAAGGCGCAGTTTGCGCAAAATGGATCCATGGTGCTGGCACTTTACTCAGCCAGGTTCAGGTTGGGGGTTCGGTCCCTTCCCCGACCCCACACGCACACACCCGAAGGGGGACCACACAGCACACTCAGGGACAGTGGCGAAACGTGGTAGAATCTGCAAAATAAACAAGTATGACTTTTCTTGCAAATAACATTTGTCATTTAAACTGCACCCTTCCTCTTTCTTTCCCTGTTTTATAATCAGCAGGACGTTTTTGGGGCCCTTTAATATGATTTCTGCAGGTTCTGGAGGGTCACTTGGGGCTTCAGCCCACACATCAGCACTGAGGTTTGTATCTGCTGCGCCACAGCTTCCCTTTTCTTGCACTGTCAGAAGGGCTGGGGCAGACTCATTCTTTACCAAACCTCCATTCACTGCCCTTTTGCCAATTTGGGCCATTCTGTCTTCAATTTGTATGAATGAATCAGATTCTTTTCTAGTTATCAGCATAATTTCGATTTCTCCTTGGTAATTTGCAGCAATCCCTCTCCCTAAAACCTGCTCAATTTGCCATTTCTGTTCTGGTAACTTTCCTCTCCCCAACTGCTCTGTGACTGCTTGCATGACAGATTGCTTTTGTGGGTGCTGCACAGTTTTTATCAAATCTAGGGGAATGGGCATCTCTCTCATCTCTGCCCACCTGTAAGTGTCTTTTTCTCCCAGCTGTTCACATTTCTGGGGCACCCACTTAGCCATCCCCACTAAGGCAGAATTCTGGGTGTACACTTCTCTCTCTGAATTTTTCTCTTTAACATCTGCAAGGGAATTGAACCAGTTAGGTGCAAGCCATGTGGAAAACCAAACAGCTAAACCAGTGGCAATGAACCAAGAATCAGCGTAAAAATGACACATCTCACGTAGCTCTTGCTTTAAAATCTGGCACACATTGTACAACGCTGTTCCTTCTCCTGTGCCAGAAAATAACATTTCAGTCAATAAATCATTAGTAAAACAAACATGCTTTTTATCTTCAGTGGACACGAATTCAAATGGTGCACACAATTTCACTAGTGACTCTTTTACCTGTGGTACTCTAGCCCTGTCTTGCAAGTACCAGATCCAGTGTATGATTCTAGTTAGGGGCACTCTTTTCTTTCCCTGTTCATGATTTACATGTACATAAGTATTTCCTTCTTGCACTGCGCAGAAACCTAAAGTCTGCATTATTTCATTTGCCAAATCACAAGCGCGCAGCTGCATATTATTTTTCACAGTGACCATATACCAAAGTGTTAGGATTTCACTCAAATGAGGGCTATTCTGTTTCCAAAAATCAAACAAGCTAATGAAACTCGGTGTCTCTTGCTTAGTGCAAACAGTAAGAAGCTCTAAAATCTTTCTTTTTACTTCATTTTGCAAGGGTAACTCGTAAATCACATTCTGAGCTCTCTCGTTCTCGTCCGTGTTATCAGTTAAGGAATGCACTCTGACTGCCAAAAACCCTGGCTCACACGAAGGCTCAGAGCAGCTGGAAGCTGTCTTAACCCCCTCATTACTGGAATGGGAAAAGAAAGATTCTTCTAAAACAGCATTTTTATAACTTTCAGCATTATCTTGAATTAATGTATTCTGGCTAATTTGCTCACGTAAATTCCTATTTTCATGTTCCAACTGCCTACATTTCTCCTGCATTTCTCTGTAAGCAGATAAAGGTATCCAAACCTTTCTGTCATCATTGCTTCCAAAAGGCACATTTTCTAAATATGCTTCATCACAACAACAAATATTTCTCAAAGCACTATCAGGCAGTTTAGCTACACATGCATTTTCAAACATGGTCTGCCGTGCTTCTGTAATTCTCCAAACAACAGAAATCAATTCACAGTTTTTCATAGCACCATCGGGCAGTTTAGCTACACATGCATTTTCAAACATGGTCTGCCGTGCTTCTGTGATTCTCCAAACAACAGAAAACAATTTCTGTAATTCTCCAAACAACAAAAACAATTACACTTTTAAAGTGTGCACGTAGAAATCTATTAACTCGCCTCTAGCCACCCCACTTCTGGTACCAAATGTAGTGCTTCTGTTCTTATCTCGTTTTCAGCACTTACATAACATATCAAGAATGCACTTCTGAGTTCAAAGAAGACTTTTATTGTTGTTAATTCTTCCCCAACCGCAATTTCGTAAGAGGCGAATTAGTAGATTTCAAGCACACTTTCAATGAAAACACAGTTGCAATGTACACAGCAGGTTATATTTATAAGATATTGAATGCAAAGCAAAACAAATACTTCACCGTGTGAGAAACTATTTACAGCTTCATCTTTCTAGGGTCTGCAAGCTGATGACTCCTGTCAGCTGCGAGAAAGAGATTTATCTACCCACACGGGATGCTGGCAACTGGCGCCAAGTTCCAGCACGAAGTCAGGCAGATTCGAATCTAATTCTCTGAAGCCTGTGTCATCCGTTACAAAGGTGTGCCCCCTCCTCTCAGACTCGGGAAAACTACGCAAGCCTTTGGAGATTGGCCAGATCTCCTAGACTGCTCCTCTTCCCAGGCTCAAGCAGAGAGAAAAACACTCAATGTACCCTCTCTTATCAGGTCTAGTCTACTGTGAGAAGAAAACAGCTTGGTTCATCTTGTGCAAAAACACAGCTTGGAAAAATACAGCTTGGATTCTCAACTGCAATGTCTAACTCCACGTTAAAGGCAATAGGCAGCTAACCTAAATATCAAATGCAATGTCTAATGTCATATCGAAGCCAATAGGCAGCTGAGCTGAATACAAAATACAATGTATAATATCATGTCAAAGCTAATAGGCAGCTAAACTGGATACATCATGTCAAAGCCAATAGGCAGAATACAGAATGTAATGGCTAATGCAATGTCAAAGCCAATAGGCGGCTAAACTGAACAAAACATATAACGTGCTACTGGTGAACATTGAGCAACTAATATGCGCAGTGGTGAAACACAAAGTCATTGGTCAAACTCCATTAATGGCATGACAGCTATCTGTCACATTTCACCAGGAATTTTGACATAACACACGGACAAAAACTCACACACTCTCTCGTTCTGTTTCGAAAGACTTCACAAATGTTGGTTATTTCACAAAATAATTATGTTTCTCTCAATTAGTACCCCAAGCAATCTGCATACCTCTCCCTTTCCGCTGCCCCTAAGCCCCTTTCGTACGTCCTGCTTGTCATACAATGTATTTTAACATTATGTGCCAGCATGATTGTTGTTAAAAAGTCCATAAAGTCTAAAGTAACTAGCGAGCAGCAAGACTACGTGCAATCAACATTAGATCGTGTAAAAAGCCCAAATTGCTCAACAAGCGAGCATCTAGAACGTGAGGACCAAATACGTAGGTAAAATTAATCTGAACAATCATTTACAGGCCTGCAAAAAGCTCTCACAAAATGTTTTACATAAAAGATAAAGAATGGCAAGAGTTAAATAATTTAAATAGGCAAGTGTAGTCGATGCAGAATCATCAAAAAATATGTATCTCATTTTTGCATCAAGGAAGGAGTAGTCAACAATTAGATTAAACACTTTTAACATCCAAAATACTGAAGACACAGCCATTAACACCGTGGCTGAAAACGAGAGACGTGTAAAGATCGATAATCGTATGGATGTCTTCACCAAAACAACATCTTTCTCCAGTTATAGGAATAGATCTAAACTGGCATTTAAGATTATCACAGAAGATGCACCTACTAGCAACTTGGCCAGAAGATCAGGCGGGCTTCTAAACCAAGGTACTGCGAATAAGGCCTGCCGCCAGTGCATCTCAAAAAGGCCCCACAGAGGCAACATAGAATCAGTAAGAACCGACCAACCCGCAATTCCCAGAGACAGGAACCCCACAGATGCTAGTCAGTTGCTAGCAAAACCCAGATGAAATTCATCATTCGCCTACTGTTTATATAAGGGCTGACACTAATTATTAAAGTGTTGAAGTTTGCAACTGTGAAATGAAAGACAAAAAACGTCCTGAACCAAGTGCTCAAGTAAAAATTAAAATCATCTATAAGATAAAGGAGATCAGAATGGTTTCTGGGGAGAATCTAAATGTTCAACTAGCGCTTACAGCTCTTCCCAATATACAATCAAATTATATTTTTACCCAGAATACATCTCCAAGGGACCACATGATAAATTAAATATTGTGAAACTAATAAAGAGACATGTGCCACTGGTGCACCTTTCCAGTGTGAAAGAACATGATCTATAGGCTATTGCAGGTCGATTTCCCATCTTAGTTGGTAATACAGATGGCAGCCATGATCTGATTTAACTGGGCTAAAATTATGTTTCAGGAATGTGGGAGGCCTAAGTCATGTAATAAATGATCCAACGGTATTGGCCTTTTTGTGTACGACTTTGGTGCGTCAAGATGTCCCTGAAAACGGGTTCAAGCCTTGTGAGGACTGCCATCGGATGATGTCGGTGACGGATCCTCATCGTGTTTGTCTGTGGTGCCTCGAGCGCGACCACGACCCGAAGTCGTGCTCCGAGTGTCGGCCAATGCACCCGAAAGCTTTGAGGGAGCGGTCCATAAAGCTAATGGCGGCCCGGCACTCGACTCCGCGTAGGTCCCGGTCTCGCTCGAGAGGAAGGTCTCGAGATCGGTCACAGAGTCATCACCACTCGTCTTCTTCAAAATCCTCGGGTCGAGGTAAGAAAAAGAAGAAGTCAAAGAAGTCCCATCCCCATCGCTCGGCCGACGCAATGTGGGACGAGCATCCGCGCACTAAGCCTCAGTCCTCGGAGCCTGTGTCTGGGTCGACTCTGTGCTTCCCTGAGTTTCCCGGAGCCGGAGTGACCCCCACCCAACTAAAGGAATTTTACGAGGCCATGCGCCTCATCTTTAGGCGGGCTACCCTGATACAGTGCCTTCGGGCCCAAGGGGTTTGGCTGAGGGGCCTTCGGGTTCCACGCCGGCGGCTTCGGCCCCAGCCACCGAGGTCGCCTCTAGATCCGTGCGTGGATCCGTACCGACGCCGGTTGTACCTTCGAGACCTTCCCCGGCACCCCCGATTGTCGACGCTTCCGATGTCGGTAGTGGGCACTGTCAATGTTGACCCAATTCTTATCCCCCACTACTCGGAGCCGGAGCGGCGTCGGCCGACGGTGCCATCGACTTAGGTGGACCCTATTCGCCCGAGGTCAGATTCAGACGCTTTTTCCTATCGGCACGAATACGGGGAGGAATTGGAGGGGTTCCTGGACCCTCATGAATACCAGGATGACCCTGCTATTGACTGGGCACAGGATTTGGGTGAAGCCAGTGATCTGGACACTTCTCCTGACGCTGGCATGCTGTCTCCTCCCACCGTGGCTATGGCGGAAGGAGCTACTTACAGTATGGTGGTCAGTAGGGCAGCTGTGGTCCTCGGCCGTGAGCTACCTACTGTGGAACTCAGGTCTAATCTCCTGACAGAGGTGCTTCAGCCTGGGGCTTCTACTTCAGAAACTCTTCTCCCATTCAATGAGGCCCTCACCGATGTTCTTTTCGGTACATGGTCCCAACCCAACACAGGGGCTCCTGTGAACAGGACTATCACTCGCCGCCATCAGCCTGCGCCGAACAACCCAAAATTCCTGTCCCACCACCCTACAGCTGGGAGTCTTGTAATCCAGGCTTCCTCGTCTTCTGGTGCGTTCCCTTCCGCACCCCTGGATAGGGAATCCAAAAGGCTGGAACAATTTGGCAAGAAGTTGTTTTCTTCCTCCAGCCTAGCACTGCGGTCTGTGAACACTGCATGTCTTTTGGGCCGTTATACCCACTCCCTGTGGGATACGGTTGCGCAGGTCCTGCCGCAGATACCGGAGGAGGCCCATGCTATCATCTCCCAAGCAGTGAAAGATGGGAGAAACGCGGCAAAGTTCACTATCCCTTGTGGCCTCGACACGACCGACTCTCTGGGCAGACCGGTTGCGACAACAGTGGCCTTACGGTGCCACACCTGGTTATGCACTTCTGGCTTCTCGGGGGATGTCCAACAGTCACTCATGGACATGCCCTTTGATGGCACCCGTCTCTTTGGAGACAAAGCGGACTCGGCCTTAGAGAGATTCAAGGATTCCCGGGCTACGGCTCAGTCCCTTGGTCTTTCCTCCGCCACACGCCCACCACAGTCTGCTTTTCATCCCTTTCATGGACACGGAATAGGCACCCTGTCGAGTCCTCTACCCAGCCACCGTGCCATGCATGCAGGACAGCCTGTGCGTGGCCGAGGACGCAGAATCCCACGTGGCCTTGGGACAGGGAACCAGAGGTCTGTCCAGTCCACCTCTGCCCCAGCTGCAGCCTCCAAACCCTCCTAGTCCGTCCCCTCATTCCCACCCAGTTGGTGGCAAGATCTGCCATCACCTGCCCTACTGGGAACATATCACCACGGACAGGTGGGTTTTGCAGATCATTCGGAAGGGCTACTCCCTCCCTTTCGAATCTGCACCACCACACTTGCCATCCTTCCATCATCTTCCGGAGTATCATTTGGTGCTTCTCCACCAGGAAGTCGCGTCTCTCTTGGCAAAGGGAGCTATAGAAAGGGTCCCTGTGCCAGAAGTAGTTTGTGGTTGTTATTCCGTTACTTTCTGGTACCAAAGAAGGAAAAGGGCTTATGTCCTATCCTAGACCTTTGGGACCTGAACTACTTCCTCAAGAAGGAGAAATTCAAAATGCTCACCCTGGCTCAGGTTCTTTCTGCCTTGGACCCAGGAGCCTGGATGGTAGCGTTGGACTTGCAGGATGCTTATTTCCACATCCCCATCTTGCCTGCCCACAGGCGTTACCTACGATTTGTGGTAGGTCACGAGCACTTTCAGTTTACCATGCTCACTTTTGGCCTTTCCAGTGCCCCTCGGGTGTTCACGAAAGTGATGGCGGCGGTTGAAGCTCATCTGCGCAAGTTAGGGGTCTCAGTCTTCCCCTACCTCGATGACTGCCTGTCGAAGGCGCCTTCGCCCCACAGTCTTCTCCTACCTTCAGACTACGGCGAACCTCCTGCACCAGCTGGGGTTCACTATAAACTTGCCGAAGTCACACCTGACTCCCTCTCAGACGCTCCCTCTCATTGGAGCTGTTCTGAACACAGTGCAATTACGGGCTTATCCTCCCGACAAGTGAGTCCAAGACATTCAGGCTATGATTCTGATCTTTCAGCCTCGGTCTTGGGTTTTGGTGAGACTGACTCTGAGGCTGCTGGGCCTCATGGCCTCCTGCATCCTGCTAGTAACACATGCCAGGTAGCATATGCGGGTTCTGCAGTGGGACCTGAAGTTCCAGTGGGCGTAGCATCAGGGAAATCTCTCTATCATGGTCCAGATCTCGGAGGGGACTGCGAAAGACCTACAGTGGTGGCTTTCGAATCCAAATTGGGTTAACGGCAGATCCCTCTCCCTTCCCCAACCAGATCTCTCTATAGTGACAGATGTGTCACTTCTGGGTTGGGGCTGCCACATGGGGTAGGCAGAGATCAGAGTCCTCTGGTCTCCGGCGGAGTCGGGACTCCACATAAGTATTCTGGAGCTCCGGGTGATCATGCTTGCGTTAAAGTTAAAAGCATTCCTTCCCTCTCTCAAAGGGAAAGTAGTGCAGGTGTTCACGGACAACACTACCGCCATGTGGTACTCCAACAAACAAGGCGGGATAGGGTCCTGGACCTTCTTTCAGGAGGCACTACGCCTATGGACATGGCTGGAACATCAGGGCATTACCCTGATGGTTCAACATCTGGCAGGCTCTCTCAACGCCAGAGCAGACGAACTCAGCCGCCGACGCATAGTCGATTACGAATAGCATCTCCATCCAGACGTGGCGCAAGGTCTCTTTCTCAAGTGGGGAGAGCCTTGGTTAGATCTGTTCGCTTCCGCAGAGAACCCACAATGTCAGCTGTTTTGCACGTTGGAGTTTCCAAGGAGGCACTCGCTCAGAGGCGCTTTTCGTCTCGAGTGGAGCTCCATCCTCCTTTACGCCTTCCCGCCTATCCCTCTTCCGCCCAGAGTTCTTAGGAAAATCAAGTAAGACTGGGCCCAAGTTATCTTGGTGGCTCCGGAATGAGGTCGAAGAGTGTGATATCCAGAGCTATTGAGCATGTCCTTCGATCCTCCACTCAGACTGCCTCTTCGGGTGGATCTTCTGTCGCAGCAGCAGGGGATGGTTCTCCACCCGAACCTGTCCAACCTCCACCTTCATGCGTGGAGATTGAGCGGCAACAGTTGACGGCATTTGCCCTTCCACCCGAAGTCTGCAATGTTATCTTGGCAGCTAGACGTCCATCGACTAAAACTGTATACGCCTGTCATTGGAATAAATTTGTGGCATGGTGTACCAACAAATCTGTTGACCACCTTTTTTCCCCTCTGTCAGAGTTTCTTCTGTTCATTCATTCTTTAGGGTTCTGCTTTGGGCACCCTTAAAGGGTATTTGTCTGCCATTTCCACCTTCTTAGGCTTCCTGATCAGCCCTCACTCTTCAAATCTCCTATTGTGAGTAGGTTCTGAAAGGGCTCACCCACTTATTTCCTCCCACTCCATTTATCATGCCTCAGTTGGATCTTAATCTTGTACTTACTTGATGTGTACCCCCTTCGAGCCAATGCATAATTGTCCCTTGCGGCTCCTCAAATTCAAAACTGTCTTTCTGGTCTCTATCACCTCTGCTTGCAGGGTGAGTGAGCATCAGGCCCTTTCTTCAAAGCCTCCATACTTGTCTGTATACCCTGACAAAGTGGTGTTACGCACTAGAGCTTCCTTCCTTCCTAAGGTGGTTACACCATTTCATGTAGGCCAGTCCATCACTTTGCCTACCTTCTATGCACCTCTACATCGTTCCCATGAGGAGGAAAGACTCCACCGTCTGGCCCCAAAAAGGGCTTTGGCGTTCTACCTCAATTGTACTAAAGATTTCCGGGTGGACGAGCAACTCTTTGTTGACTATGTGGGTGCGAAGAAAGGGAAGGCAGTGCTAAAGCGTACCATCTCTCAATGGGTGTTTCTTTGCATCAAAATGTGCTACGCTTTGGCTAAAAAGCAACCTCCTGAAGGCTTGTGTGCTCATTCTACCAGAGCAACTGCTGCTTCCACTGCGTTAGCATGCAGAGTTCCTGTCCTGGATATCTGTCAGGCAGCTACTTGGGCATCCTTGCACAGGTTTTCTAAGCATTACTGCCTGGATAGTCAGGTCCGTCGAGAAGGCTACTTTGGTAGATTGGTCCACAGGACTTTCTAGTATGATCTTGGTTCGCAGCCCACCACCGAGGACAGATTTGCTTGGGTATCTATTCTAAGGTAAGGAATCTGCAACTAGAAGTTTCTATCAGATGTATAAGTTACTTACCTTCAGTAACAAAATATCTGGTAGAGACATATTCTAGTTGCAGATTTCTTACCGCCCACCCATCCTCCCCACTTGCGAACTGATTTCTAGGGACAGGGATTCCCTCTTTCGGGTCCTTAGTTCTGGTGCACCAATCTCAGTGTTCTTAGCGGCTCTGCGCTCTGGCGTGGAAAGTCCTTAAAAGAAACTGACATCACTGCGCAAGGGCGGCATCTATGTACTACTCCCGACGTCATCACGGCAACCACTACGCCTGCGGAGTTGACAGATGCGCAAGGGTATTGTTCGAAGAAAAATCTCCGGATCCAGTCTGACGCCTGGGGGAAAATTCTAAGGTAAGGAATCTGCAACTAGAATATGTCTCTACCAAATATTTTGTTACCGAAGGTAAGTAACTTGTACGTTTAGGCACTAATTTACGGATACCCCGATCATCACAGTCTCACATGCTACAGGTACCCTAAGTACCATTAAATGGAGACGTCAGTGGTCTTGGGGAAGATCCTCCTCAGTTGAACAGGGATTACCTAATTAGGCTGTAGGTTGTTTGAGGTCAAAGTCATAAAAGGACTTCACTCTTCGCTTGGTGTTCTATCACTTCACCCATTTTACAATATGGCTAACGCCATAGACATTCCTGAGAATGCTAGACAAGCATTAACATTACATCTAGTAGCTCATGGCTTAACAGAAGAGGGCGGGATGTTACATTTATAGTAGATGCTAATGAAGCTTACCAAACAGAAACATTCTACTCCTGGGTCACCTTTCCTGAGGATGACTGCAGTTCAGTCACATTCCACACATTTAGAATTGCAAACGTACCACCACGATACCAAACACACCAGTGTCATGAAATACCGCTCACTTACCAAGAGCATCAGAACTGGTTTGAAGGCGCCCTACCACATGTAATACAACGCGTGAGATTAGGTTCTTTAGGTAATGATGGACCAAAGTGGCCTATGTTTGCCACATACACACTTCACCCAGGTATACAAAACATGCAGGCAGCAGACCTGCGCGAATTATTTCTTGAATTAGTAACTCTATACAGACGATTAGTTCAGTTCGTAATGCGAACATTAAATACAACACCAGTGCGTCCAGCACCACCAGCACCTGCTGGATACCAATTGGCCACCTGGATTAATCCACAAACAGTACATACCTTCATGGATAAAGTACCCACGGAACGGGAGAAAATACCGTTCTGGATAACCGAGAACACAAATCAGCTGGAAGCTGTTTTTCCCCATACAGGACCACAGGACAAAAATAGAACTCTCACCATATGCTTGCCTTTTGGGATGGTTCCCTCAGTGGATGACTGTGCCACATGCAATATACACTACCACACATGGTACCCGACACTTGCTAATTTACCAGAAGTGTTAAAACAAATACAGAATGAGCACGGGCTGCACCAGCCCTAGATTTGGGGATGAAACTAATGCATACCTTTGATGCAGTCCCCTCAACAATACTGAGTAATATTAAAGGGGAAGTGGTAGCACTGGCTATACGCCAGCGTCTCAGAGAGATTCCACATTTGGATCAAGAGAGAGAGCTACCAAGAGTTATTTTAATACCTATACTAGTATAGGAAGGGATAGTTTGGGAGCCAAACCGAAAAAACTTTAAATACAAAGAACCACCCCTAAGGACGGTGCTAAACAAAAACAAGAAAATACCAAGAAGCGCTGGGAAAAACAAAAACCATTTAATGATAGACGAATTAAGAGAGCAGATTCTCCACATTCGGAGACCTCCGAAAGGAGATACACTCTCAGAAAAAGGGAAAGTATAAAAACTCCTGACAGATATACTGATTCACGTCCCTTTCGTTCCTTTCAGGACGCACTGGATAGACATAGCGAGAGGTGGGGCTGTCCTGATCGAAGTCCTGAGTACGTGAAACAAAAGAAAGACTCGATGCAGTCTTCAGACAAAAAAGAAGACAAGTCCCAACAACACAAGCCACAGTTTAAAAAGAAAAAGATTGCAGCACTGTCAATTAAAAATGCCAGTACACTTGAGAGCATTGCTGAAGAACAAGACACTGTGTTAGACAGCACAGCAGAGGTCACAATATGTTGCCAGAGTCTGAAAGATCATCTGGATGCGACAGCAACTAGCGATTTAATTGCAGTTGAAACAGCGGACAGGTGTGTCCTCCCACCCAATAGGGTATATGATTTAAAAATTCAAATTGAGGGAGACATAGAATGCGCTATTCAAGTGATATTCTGGGATTAACTTAATTGTGATATCCTATTGGCCGAAAGAGACTGGCCACGTGAGCACGTCCATAAGCTCCCAACTGGGGAAGATGTAATTTTACTTTCGTTCTCTGATCTTGTTCCAGAGGCGGTAAAACAAGCCTAGGCTGTTGATTGGGCTTTAGTGCAGGTTCCTGCATTATACCACCATTATGTAGGTTGTGACAAGGAGTCTCCTTGTCATATAATACCCATCAGGTCCACACCCCAACCTCAGCCACAATATCATATTAAACACGAAGCAAAAGCTCCAGTAAGGGAGATCCTCACTCAGCTAGAGTACCAGGGAGTAATTGAGCCCTGTGCCTCTGCAATGAATAAACTGTTATTCTTGGTTTCAAAACTTGACCATTCCTACAGAATAGTCTTAGATTACAGACACTTAAACAGTCATACACGCACATACGCTATTAAAAATTCACATAGCACAGCAATTATTAACAATATAATGCGCAAAAAGTACAAAACAACATTGGATATTTCCAACGTGTTCTTCTGCCAAAACTTAGTACAAGAAAGTAGAGACCTCAGTACATTCTCATTTGGCTCACAGAAACACTTTTGCCTTTTGTCCCAAGGCTATAAGAACAGTCCAGGACTGTTCTCAGCCCGTGTAATGTCAATACTACATGATCTTGATCCCGAGGCGCTATCCTATGTGGATGACATCTATCTGACAGATGACGACCTCACCATTCATCTTGTCAGGGTCGATCGGATCATTTTAGGATTTGCAGACCTTAGTTACAAATTTAACTTTAAGAAAAGTAAGATATCCTTTCTCAGTGTATTGTTCCTGGAATATGAGCTATCAAGCGAGGGGGAAGCATCTGAATAATTGCTGGTGCCATAGGGTTTACTTATGTCACATTTAACTTGGGCGACACAGTGCCCATTGTGTATAAATCCCATTTATACTCTAATGCAGAACAACGCTTTGCACCTACAGAAAAAATCTAACTGCAGTTCAAATGGCTGTCATTAAGGAGAGGCCACTAGCCAAAGGGAAACACATTATTGTCGTTACCCCGGTGCAAGCCTTAGAGGCTGTTACTAAAGCAAGCATTCCTAACGCCAAAGCACTATATCCACAATGGATTCAGTGGGCTACCTCCCTGACCACCAATGATGTTGATTACATCTTTGACCCAAACCTTCAGACACAAGAATATCTCCAATATGAACAATAGTACCCCGCTCCTCTGGATATCTTACCACTTGACAGATGCCATACTGACATTTAAAGTGATGGTTCAGCACAACCAGCTGAAGGTACTAAACATCAATATTCAGCTGCTTGCACAGCTGTGAGTGGAGTGATGAAGTTTGGAGTTTTCCACCCTCAAAATACCTACACTCAGACCCTAGGGGACTGCACTGCTCAGTTGGCTGAACTTGAAGCCCTCCTTCTAGCGCTAGAACACACAGAGGCAGGATTGATGACTTTTATTGTCTGTGATACATACTACTGCGTCCAGTCCTACAATGATTACCTTAATCATTGGAAGCTGAACCGGTTTAGAGATTCCAAAGGGAACACCATAAAACACAAAACTTTGTGGGGGACGGTGGCTGATCTTAAGGATAAGCCACTGTGTGTCCATGTAGTACATACATTGGGCCACCAATGTGTAGGAGTACACGTTATCAGTAACACTTTGGCTGATGAAGCAGCCAAATCCGCAGTAGCTACGGCTTCTGTGGCTGCAATGTCTTGTTCTCAGACAAGATTGGATAATGAAATACTGACTGCCCTAAAGGCTTCGGCTGAAGGCAAGTCCCTCCCAAAAGCTTACCCTACAAAATATTCTTACCACATCAGTGCACAAAATGTTGCTTACGCAACAGTTCCTGGGGTTGGAGATCGAGCAATCCCCAATGAAGAACAAAGACCAGGTCTAATAAAAGCAGCACATGAAGGTGTTGATTCTGCACATGCTGGTATTTCGGCCACAATAACACTCTTACAGAAACGTTTCTGGTGGCCAGGTCTATACAAATAGACAAAGCAATACATCCTTTGTTGTTACATTTGCCAGCAAATAAAGGGCTCTAATATCAAACGCCCACCGCAGACATCCCACTTAGTGTCCAAAAGGCCACTACGATGTGTGTACCTGGACCATTGCGGTCCATTACAACCTGATGGTGCATACAAATACATCTTAGTCATTGTAAATTCTTGTTGTAGATTCCTGTGGGTATGACCGCAGTGGTCAGCTGACGCTCAAACTGTTATAAAAGACTTGCTGATCTTTATTGGTACATCTGCAGTTGCGGCATTCCATTCGGACCAAGGCCCTGCATTTGCCTCAAAGGCATTCAGGGACACCATGGGTGTTGAACTTCATTACTCCCCACCATACCATCCCAAGGGAAATTTTGTCGTGGAGAGGCGGAACTGTGATCTAAAGCAATCCTTAACAGCCAGGGTATTAGGTTTTGGCTGCAGTTGGCTTCATCACCTATATGGGGTCCAGAAAGCACTAAGCAATCTGCCAAGACGGTCCTTTGGGCGACGCACTCCTTATGAGGTTCATTTTGGGATACCTATGTATGTCCCAGATCTTGATGGCCCTGGTTTGGTGGCAGCAAACACACTGTTTGACATAAATGAACATCTCACTGTCTTACAGGAGCTTCAGCAATTTTGTGATGATAAATCATCCGCCAGTGCTACCACCTTAGGAATAAGGGATGCACCAACAACTTCCACTGGCTGGATTCCTAAAGTCGGGGATCTGGTACGTGAGAAGATCGCTATTAAAAAGGAATTCGGTCCATCAAACAGAGCACCAGTCCTAGTCTTGGGAATACAAGGTACCAGAACTGTCATCTTACCACCACTGCCTGGTTAAAAAAAAACAGATTTGTTTCCATTGATGATGCCAAAGTTCACCATGTGGCTGATCCTGCACAGTAGACCTAGAGGTCCCTTGGGGAGTCCCCGATTCTCTTTCACTACCCAACAGGACATACCTCTTCAAAGTAGAATTAACAACACTACTTCGGACTATGAAACAATGTCCCATAATGTTTCAAACACCTCCTCGACCATGGGGAGGGCAGAAAATTAGCTCTTGTTGATTCCAGTCACCGCATCAATGACAGCACCTGTCCAAGATTTGTTTGTCTTTTACAACAACATGACACAGACTGATGACACCATCAACCATGAACCTCCAAGAGATGTGGATCGATCGACCAGTAATGCACCCGCTCCACTGTTTGCAGAGACTGCTTCTGGTTACTTCATTGACATTGATGACTTTTCTTCACACTCATCTACTCCAGCAATTGAAAATGTACCAAAGACACGTAAGCTATTCCTATGCCTTAAAAATAACTATTTTATTCGCCCATGGAACTATTTTTGGCTCTGTTTAATGGTTTTTGCATTGTTCCTATGGATTGGGTTTGTGACTGTTTTCTTTTTACTCATAAATGATCATTACCTTCCTGACCATTCCAAGGTTAAGCTTGTCGATGAAGTCTTGACTCCATATCATTCCTTACATAAGGTCCGAAGAGTCTTGTCTTTTGTGAACATTTCAGCTGTCTCAATTCCTGATGGTATTGTGTGGGACAATGTTCCATTTAAAATATACGGACCTACTGAGGTCATTCAAATTCCATATGTGTTTAAAATTTCTATGACAGCTGTCATTACTCCTGGTTATGTATCTGATGATTAGGATGTCCAGTTAGTTGGTTCTATGTTAACTGAAATGAAGGACTATTCAGTATTTGAAAGTGATTATGTAAATAGAAATACAATGAATTATGGGGAAATGTTCTGTTATAACAACTGGGGACATTATTACCTGCACCGTGCTACCAGGCAGAGACAAGTATTTAACTTCACACAGTGGGAAGACTGTTCTACACCACCAGTGTGGAGCCCAAAACAGTATTTAGACAAATTTGCTTATTTCACTGGGCATGACACAAAAACTTCAGCATCATAGTATTTCAAGTCGCCTCCATCGAAAATTAGGAACATTTTGCTAACTGATACAAAGCTTATTTATTCAGAGACCTTTGTTTCCCGTCTTACGGTTGAAGGTTACGAATACTGAAAGAACACAGTTGATTTAAAAAGTGTATGGGGAACACAAGATTGGCAAATACCGGGTAGGGAAGCTTTGTTTAGAGCATGCCTGATTCCTGTCCAAATGATTATTTTAAATGACACCATTCAACAGACATCTTGTCTGGGGTTAGCAAAATTAAAAGAAATGAATACGCCCAGTATCCCCACACCTACGAAGTTTATCAATTGGCAATCCTTCCTGAATGTCAGCGAGGAAGAGCTAGATGCCAATGTTCAGGCAGGTACTTATAATTCTTCACTTTCTAGTCCCGGGGGGTGGTTCATTTGGCCAATTGACACTAATGGATGTCAGGCATGTTTTTTGAATTCCTCAAGGGGTTTCAATATTAGCCGGCCAGACCCTTGCTTTATCTCCGGTCAACACACAGGTATAGTTACAACATATAGGTCCTCATTACAACCCTGGCGGTCGGTGTTAAATTGGCGGTAATACACCCAACAGGCCGGCTGTAAAAAACAATGGGATCACGATCACAGCGGAAACTGCCATCATAGACAGCCACTTTAACACTCTGTCCGCCACGGCGGTAGCAACAAACACTGCGGCAGTCTCCACTAAAAGACAGACGGAAGACAATGTACCGCCCACCCTATCACAACCTGCCAATCCGCCAGCTTTCCCGGCGCGGTACCAACGCCATCAAAAGCACGGTGTAAACAGTGTCCTGAAGGGAAACCACTCACCTTTCGACATTTAACAAAGAACCAGGGTGCCATGGAGCCCGAGCTGCAGGTCCTGCCGATGCTGGTGTATCTGCTAATACACAAGGAACACCAAAGACGGCGGCGGTGACGACCACTGTGAGCACTGCACCTAGCACACAGGGAGAGGGGGAGGAAAAAGAGAGTGACACACACACGCAACACGCAACGCCCCCACCCACAACACCATACACACAAACACATGCAGCAACAGTACATTTACACCCCATAACCCCCCAGAAGAACGCAAGGACAAAAGGAATTGAGTGCAAATAGTGATATTTAGAAATATGCAGATAAAGTTAACTATTGGAAACAACAGTATATACAAATATTTACAATATGTACAGAAGGCCGTATACTGTTCTTTGCAAATGTTTATGGCCCAGAGGGCAAAAATAATCATGGGCAAAGCCCACACTTGACTCCTGCCTCAAAACAGAGAGAACACTGCAGGGGCATCAGGTCGAAAACACACAGGCACCTCCGGGGTAAGCGGAAGGGGGGCACCTCAGCCGGAAGATGGCACTACGCCACTGCTCCTGGAAGGGGCAACATGCCCACAGCGATGTCCTGGGGAGTTGAAAGCCACAGTCTCTCAAGTGGATGGTTTTCCCACTGCTTGCTCCAGGGGAGTGCAAAGCCACAGTCTCTCAAGTGGGTGGTTTGCCAGCTGCTTGTTCCTGGGGAGTGCAAAGCCACAGTCTCTCAAGTCTCTCAAGTGGGTGGTTTGCCCACTGCTTGGTCATGGGGAGTGCAAAGCCACAGTCTCTCTAGTGGGTGGTTTGCCCACTGCTTGCTCCTGGGAAGTGCAAAGCCACAGGCTCTCAAGTTGGGGGATTTCCCACCGGTTCTTGAAGGGGCCTTGTGCCCAGTCTGCTTCATCCGGCCAAGGAAAGTTATAGTGGATGCATATCTCCACTGGTTCTGGAGGGGGCCTTGTGCCCAGTCTGCTTCATCCTGCCAAGGAAAGTGATAGTGGATGCATATCTCCACTGGTTCTGGAGGGGGCATTGTGCCCAGTCTGCTTCATCCTGCCAAGGATAGGGTGAGTGGATGCATTTCTCCACTGGTTCCGGAGGGGGCCGTGTGCCCAGTGATGCCCAGTGATGCTGCACCTGGGGTGTTGTAGTTCCCATTCCCTCACCTGGGTGTCTAAGGCACGAGATGTGCAGGGAACAGGTAGCATGATACTCCATGGAGGCAGAGCCAGACTCCATCCTGCAGCAACTAAGGCTGCAAACTGCTGGTAGTGCTGGTGCTGATGCTTCAGGTGGTGGGGGGAGGGTCCAGGCCGCCTCCTGCATCCCCGGACGGCTGCCCACTGGGGATGCTGCTGCTGACAGATGTAATGGCGCCGGCCGGGCATGTGGCGGTGCAGATGGCGGTGCAGGTGGCGGTGCTTGCGGCGGTGTCTGCGGCGGAGATGCTGCCAGTGCTGGCCATGGGGCAGGTGCTGGTAGTGGTGGAGGGAGACACCAGGCCGTCTCCTGCAGGGTCAGACGGCTACCCACAGGGGATGATGCTGCTGACAGTTGTTGTGGGAGCAGTGGTGCAGGTGGCGGTCCAGGGGGCGGTGCAGGTAGCAGTGCAGATGGCGGTGCAGGTGGTGGTGCCTGCTGCAGTGCTTTTTGTGGTACAGGTTGCGGGGCTGTCCGTACTGATGGTGGGCACCAGCCTGGAGGCTCCGAGGCCCGAAGTGCCTTGCCTTGGGTTTTCTTCACCTTCCCTACCTTGGCAGATGCTGCTGGGACCTTGGCACTGGCAGATGCATTTTTGGAGGAGGCCTTGCTGGGTTGGTCGTACTTTTTGGCCGTGCTGCATGCTGGCCCCTTCTTCACCTTGGCAGGTGGCAGAATGGGTTAGTCCTTTGCAGGGGTCGATGGCACACTGGCAGCCCTGATGGGTGCCCCCTTTGATCCCCTGGGACTTGCAGGTACCACAGCGGACGCCGACTTGGTAGCTGAGGTGCTGGCCTGGGAACTTGACACCCTGGCCTGAGGGGAAGGACGGGGGGGAGGGGTAGGGAAGAGGTCAAAGTTTGCCAGCAAAAGTTTTTTAGACACACCGGGACGGGAAGATGGAGAGGGTTTGGGAGTGGAGGAAGAGGGAGTGGGAGTGGTTGTAGGAGGTGTACGTCTTCTGAGTTTGGGTGAAGATGCATGGGCTGGATGCTGTTGTGAGGTGGATGGCTGTTGGGTGGGTGGGTGCTTGCGTTTGTGTACTTTGGGAGGAGGGGTCACAGACAACCGGGAGAGGACACAGGGGACGTGTGCATGGTTGTTGGGGTAGTGACTGCCCGTGAGGGGTGTGTTGTGATGGGCGTGCTGGTGATGGATGTAGTGGCTGAAGATGTAGTGCATGCAGGTGTGAGTGGAGATGCTACTGGTAGGGAGGTGGACAATGAGGAGGAGGGGGACACAGTGGAGGCAGTGGATGTTGGTGTGTTTGTATGGGTATGGTGCTTGTGTGAGTGCCTGTGAGATGAAGTGTGGTGCTTATGTTTGCCTGAGCCTCTTTTGTGTGTTTATTTGGGTGCATGCTGATCTGAAGGTGTGCTTAAGATAGGGTGAGGTAGAGGAGATTGGGTCTGGGTAGAGGAAGTTGGACACAAGGACAATGGCTGCCATCAGTGCTGAGGCCAGAGCCTGAAATGCTCTCTGCTGGGCCGCCACACCAGAATGAATGCCCTTGAGGTATGCATGTGTTTGTTGCAAATGCCTCTCGACACCCTGGATGGCATTCAGAATGGTTGACTGCCCAACAGTGAGGGATCTCAGGAGGTCAATAGCCTCCTCACTGATGCAGCAGGGCTGACTGGGGCAGGGCCTGAGGTGCCTGGGGCGAAGGAAATGCCCAGCCTCCGGGGTGAACGGGCACGGGAAACACGCTGAGGGGCTGTTGGGAGGGCGGTGCTGGTAGGGGGGTTGGCGGCTGTACCCGTTGTTGAGGTGGGCAGAGAGGTGTCCGCCACCACCAGGGAGCTTCCATTGGAGGAGGAGTCGCTGTCACTAGTCTTCCCTCCTGTCCCCGTTGTGAAGCTCCCCTCGCCCTCTATCCCACTGGTGCCTGTACCGTCGGTGGACTTGGCCTCCAGGCCCATGTGGGATGCAGCTCCCTCCGTCCCCAGTGCCTCTGCTCCTATGCCAGATGATGCTAATGCACACAAGGACAGGGTGACAAAACAAAAAGGGGGTGAGACAGAGGATACACTTGGTCAATGCCAGCAACAACACTACTGTTGGCGTACACAACACACAGGGAACTGCCCTATGCACTAGGCCATGCCCAACCAGTCACTAAGATAGTCACCAGCCCATGGGGTACAATGCCTAACACCAGCATCTGCACACCTGACACGCACAGGACCCTGCCTAGTAGGTGTTGCCCACTTGTACCATTGGGGTAGGAGTGCTTCAGAGCCTGCACACAAGGTATCTACCCTGCCTTTATCACCCTGGCCTAGGGGCACCCACAGCCCACATCCCCCACCCAGGTAGCTCCTAAAGCGTGCAAAGTGAGGATTCAGAATCTGTGTCACCCCCTTGTGGCTGCTGTGATGCCCTCGAGAACCCATCCAACTCCGGATGGACCACTGCCAGGATGCGGAACATCAGGGGGGTCATGGTGCAACGGGCACCCCTTCCACGTTGGGAGACCAGCCCCAGCTGGGCCTCTGCTGTTTTCTTGGTCCAGCGGCGCAGGTCCTCCCATTTCTTGCGGCAGTGGGTGCTCCGTCTATGATAGACTACCAGGGTCCGCACCTCCTTGGCGATGGCATGCCAAATACCCTTTTTCTGGTGGGTGCTGACCTAGAGGGAAAAGACAGCAGAAAAAGAAATTACTCACCCGTCCGGACCGGCATACTCATTGCCCACCAGTTCCCACCCATGCCCTGATGCACATACACTGACCACCTCTCATGCAGCACTCAGGCCAGGACGCTTCAGTACCCCCCAACATGTGGCTTACATCCACACCACTCCAAACATGCATTACCCACGCATCATGCTCATAGTGTACTCACCTGTTTGTCTGGAGGACCGTAGAGTAATGTGTACTGGGATAGGACCCCATCCACCAGTTTCTCCAACTCCTCCACAGTGAAGGCAGGGGCCTTTCCCCAGACACTCTAGCCATTGTCGCTTACAGACTCAGGTCACAGCAGCACTTGCAGTGTAGGTCCTCTCCTGTTGACAGTCAGGTAGCAAGTGAGTGAATAGTTAGAAAATGGCGGTGAAGTCCACGGTGGTGCGTACCGTCACCTCCGGCGTACATCGCCATTGGCTCCTGGAACCCACAGGACCCAATGATAACCAGTGCAAAGTTCAGCGGCGGTCATTGACCGCCTACCGCAATGGAGCACAACGCCAGCGTACTTACCTTATTTCCACTTGTCCCTTCTCATAGGTCAGGCAGCCGCCATTTCAGGGGGGCACATGGCATGGCACCTAACTGTGTCACAGCAGATATTGGCCCATCAATTGACTCTCGACTTCACATACTGCTTCTGTGGCCTAAAGTCAGCAACATATGACCTTCTGCTCACTGTTCTCCTCCATAGGCTACAACCGCTGAGGCAGATGATGAGATGGTGGCATCCTCCGGTGTACAGACCCCTGGTGGACCTGTCGACAATGGAGGACTGACACATTATCATCACAAACAGACTTGATCGTGCTACAATCTATGAACTGTGTGTCCAGTTGGAGTCAGCTATCCACCAGCCCACGGGAATACCCCCTCTAGTGCAGGTTCTGTCAGTGCTGCATTTCCTGGCAAGTGGTTCCTTTCATACTACAGTGGCCATGGCATCGGGAATGTCTCAGCCAATGTTCTCCAACATGTTGTCCACAGTGTTGTCTACCCTGCTGGCTGAAGCACATGCGCAGCTACATCGTGTTCCCCCAGGTGGAAGATTTGGCCACAGTGAAAGCTGACTTTTATGCCCTGGGACATATCTCCAACATCATGAACAGGTTTACAGGAATAGAAAAAGCTATCACTCGATGAATGTGCAGATGGTGTGTTTGGCGGACCAGTACCTATCCCATGTGAATGCCAAATATCCTGGCTCTGTGCATGACGCCTATATCTTGAGAAATAGCAGCATCCCTTATGTGATGGGCCAACTCCAGAGACACCAGGTATGGCTAATAGGTGAGGCCAAGGTCCCCACACAATATAAGTAGGTGTCTGGGTATGGGGTTGTCCCTAAGGGTTAGTGTGTGTCTGTGAGAAAACAGGGCTGATTGCAGAGGCCCCATAACTTTTTGCCCCTATTTTCCACTTTTTGCTGGTGTTTTCCTGACTTTGATGGTGCCCTGGGTACTGCTAACCAGTCCCAGGGCCTGTGCTCTGTGTAAAATGGATATGCAAATTAGGCTAATTATAATTGGCTAAGTTAACCTACCTATAAGTCCCTAGTATATGGTAGGGCATGTAGGTTTAGGGACCACAGCATAGGTGGTGCACACCTAGGTGCACTGCTGAGGTGCCCAGTGTCATTTTAAAAGCAAGCCTGCCTTGCTGGCTGCTTTTAAATTAAAGTTATATGCAAATTCGACTTTGGAATTAAAGGTACTTCCAAAGTCTTAAACTACCTTATTTTTACATATAAGTCACCCCTAAGGTGTGCCCTATGTGCCCCTAGGGCTGGGTGCCATGTAACTATAAGCAGGGACTTTATAAAAATAGATTTATAAGCCCTGGTGAGGTAAAAACAGCCAAATTCGTTGTTCCCTCATAGAAGTAAATGGCCTTCATAGGCTAGAATGGGCAGACTTTATTTTAAATTTTAAAGTCTCCTTAAATGTTACATACCAAGAATTTGGTATCAAATTGATTGTTGTAATAAATCCCACAACTTCCAGTTGTTGGATTTAATATAACTTGTCCAGGTAAAAAGTTTAGACTTTACCTAAAAAGTTGCCAATTTCAGCTCTGCATTGTTTTTGCTGCTGTGCTCTGATTGGCCAGCCTGCAGCAGCTTCTGCCAGGCTGCCTTGATGAGGTGTGAAGTGGCCAGGCTTCACACAAAGGAATGTGCTTGGGGGAGAGAATCTCCCCTCAGCAGATGGTGAGGCAGGAAGGGGGAGGGCTGCCAAACTGGTCTTCAAAGGCAGAGAAGGACATTTGCAGTACCCAGCAACACCCCCACATCCTGCAACCCCAGACAATTAGGTGCCCCCTTGATTAGATTAGGAGAGGGCAGGAGAGGGGTGTGTTTATGATTTTTAGCCACACCAGTGGGTGGGCTCAGCCAGATGTAACCTCCAAAAATCAGATTCATCCATGTTGGATTTTTGGAGACTGTTGCCTTCTGGGATGGATTTTTGCCACACTTCCCAGGAAGTGGTCATCACAGGGGGACGACCCTGTCCCTGATTGGAGAACCAGGGCCCCCCTGCTTTTCACCCAGGAGCAAGGATAAAACTGGCAGACCTGCACCCACGCCTCAGATCCCCACCAAATTTCAAGAAGAAAGAACTTAAGGAGAAGAAGGACTGCCCTGCTGGACCCCTGGCCTGCACCTGGAACCTGCACTCAGAAGGACTGCACCAGCTGCACACTTGGGCTTCACCACAAGAAGGACTTTGCCTGGCTTCAACTGGTTCAAGGAGGGACTCCCTGTTTGCTACAGGTGAAAAATTGCTAACCAGAGTCCCCTGCACCAACTCCTGAAGAAAGCGACCAGCTGACCACTGTCCAGTGGCCAAAAAGGAGTTTGCGCCAGGTGCATTCTGGGAGTTGAAGTCCGCACCCCCCAAGGACCATCACAGAACTTCTGGACCCTTGGGGTGAGCTGTGGACCCCAAAAGAACCTTAAAAGTACATCTGGGTGAAGCCCCAGAAGTTTGGAAAAGATTTGAGAATTTTTGGAAAAAAGCTCCAGAGAGGGACCGACCCGCCGCGGAAATTCTAGCCGGCTTGCCTCAACCGCGACCCGGCCTGACTTCGTGGTTCGTCCCGGTAAAGAAAAACATCCAAAAAAGAGACTAAGTCCGAAGGTAAAAATCACCACCGAGGAAACCCACTTCGCGTATCCGGACAAGGGCTCCAGGAGGTCGGATTCAACTGGCAGGTTCGTCCCGGTGAAGAAAAACTTCAAAAAAAGAGACTAAGTCAGAAAGTAACTTTTTAACCGAGGCCTCCCGCGACCTGTAGCCGAGCAGGGCTCCATCGCGGTCGACCTGAAAGTTTGACTTTGCCCCGGTCGAGGTGCAACCAGATGACCCGATTGGCGCTTTTTGTTTCTAAGCGCTAGAAAAATAATAATTCTTTAAAAATTCATATCTCCGGTTCCCCTGAACCGATTTTAATCGTTTTTGTGTCATTTTAAAGACAAAAATATAAACTATTTTTATAAATTGGTTTTGGATTTTTAAACTGTTTCCTGTGTTTTATTTGATTACTGTTTTGTGATATTTGAATGCTTTACACTTTGTCTCCTAAGTTAAGCCTTGACGCTCGTTGCCAAGCTACCAAGGGTTGAGCTGGGATTAATTTACTGAGACCTAACTGTACCTATGTGGAGGTTAGTGGCTTGTTGCTAGGTGTAGGTACCTACCTGCCCTACCAATAACCCATTTTCCAACAGTGTCTAACAGTTGTCCCTCGATATTTACTGGTGACTCTGGTTACCCCAACCTCTCATGGCTACTGACCCCAGTGAGGAATCCCAGGACAAGGGCAGAGGAACGTTACAATGAGGCACATAGACGTGGAAGGAGGATTATTGAGAGAACCTTCGGCCTCCTGAAGGCCAGGTTCAAGTGCCTCCATCTGACAGGTGGATCCCTGTACTACTCACAAAGAAGGTGTGCCAGATCATCGTGGCATGCTGTATGTTGCACAACCTGGCCTTGAGACGTCAGATGCCTTTTCTGCAGGAGGATGAGCCTGGAGATGGTCTTGTGGCATCAGTGGAGCCTGTGGACAGTGAGCAAGAGGAGGCAGATGAAGAAGATGTGGACAACAGAACAAACATTATACAGCAGTACTTCCAGTGACACACAGGTAAGAGACTGTAAATCAACTTTACATTTCAGTAATCTTTTGGACGTTGTACATGGCAGCCTCTTACCCTCTGTCTATGGACACTGACTGTACACTTTGGATTCTCTATTTTCAGATCTGTGTGCCCCATTCTGGCTCCTGCTATATGTACTGCTGCCCACCAAAGGTCATCCTGTAGTATATTTCACTGAACATATACGTTGCAATACTTTGATAATGTTGTACTAATACATTTTTCGATTCATTACACTGACTCCAGTATGGTATTTGTTTCAAGGGTGTTTATTTTTATGCCAATAAGTATGGAGGTATGTGCAAGGGGCTGGGGTGATGGTGGGGGAATGTCCAGTTAGAGTCCAGTCTATTGGTTTCACAGGTGCATTGTCCAAGGAAGTGAAGCAATGGCAGTTCAAGGTGGATAGGGTGACATAGTAGGACAGAAGGGTGACAGTCAGGAGAGTCTTATTTCCTGTTTGATAGCTGCATGGTGGTGGTTGTTGGAGGAGGCTCCTGGGCAGCCCCAGCACTCAATGATGGCTGCACATCCACAGCTGGCGGTTGGGGGCCCTGTGACAGCTGGTGGTGGTGGCAGTGTTAGCCTGACAGCTTCCGCTGGCGTAGAGTGCCTCGTCTCCTCCTTTTCATTGGTCAGGGATCCCTTACCTTTCCTGGCAGGGGTGGATGGGCTCTTACCCTCTCTGCCTGTTGGTGCAGACTCCTTCCCCTTCTTCACAGCTGGTGTAGGCTCCTTCCCCTTCTTCAAAGCTGCTGCAGGCTCCTTCCCTTTCTTCACAGCTGCTGCAGGCTCCTTCCCCTTCTTCACAGCTGGTACAGGCTCCTTCCCTTTCTTCACAGATGGTTCAGTCTCCCTCCCCTTCCTCACTGCTGGTGCAGGACTCTTTCCTTTCATCCATGGTGGAGCTGGCTCCTTCCCCTTCAGTGTTGTAGGTCTGGTATCCTTACCACCACGAGTAGGTGGTGCTACCACTGTCCCTGTGGGCTGTTTGGCTGAGGTGCTAGGCTGTGTGTCCTTGGTACCCTGCACATACGTGCAGGACCGGGGAGAGAGGTAGGGAAGAGGTCAAATTGGGAAAGGAAAAGTTTTTTAAGGACGGTGGGCTGGGGTGGGAGGAGGGAGGAGTAATGGGTGTGGAGGATGAAGGAGTGGTTGTTGGAGGTGTATGTTTGCTGGATTTGGGTGCAGGTGCATGGGCTGTATGCTGATGTGAGGCTGTTGGGTGTCTGAGTGCTTGTGTTTGTGTCCTTTGGGTAGACAGATACGGTGGGAGAGGACACAGGGGACGCATGCATGGATATAGTGGAGGTGTGTGCCAGTGTGGTGTGTGTTCTGCTTGGTGTGGTGATGCTGATAGTGGATGTAGATGTAGTGTATGCAGGTGTGAGTGTGGACGTAACTGGGAGGGAAGTGGAGGAGGAGGAGGACGAGACAATGGAGGGTGGGGATGTTGTTGTAGCTGCAATGGGATGTTGTTTGTATGAGTGCCTGTGGGATAAAGTGTGGTACTTCAGTTTGCCTGTGCCACTCTTGTGTGTTGCCTTGTGTGCATGCTGGTCTGTTTGTGTGCATGGGATGGGTTGGGGTTGTGGTTGAGGAGAATGGGACTGGGAAGTGGTAGTTGGAGGGGGGACGGTAGTAACAGGGACAATGGCTGCCATCAGAGAGGAGGCCAGAGCCTGAATCGATCTCTGTTGGGCTTCCAAACCACCAGGAATGCCCTCTAGAAATGCATTGCATTGCTGAATCTGGGATGCCAGCCCCTGGATGGCATTCACAATGGTTGACTGCCCTACAGAGATGGATCTCAGGAGGTCAATAGCCTCCTCACTCAGGGCAGCAGGACTCACTGGGGCAGGGCCTCAGGTGCCTAGGGCAAAGGAGATGCTCACCCTCCTGGGTGAGCAGGCACAGGTAACTTCTTGAGGGGCTACTGGGAAGGCGGTGCTGGTACGAGGGTACCGGCTGTACCTGCAGCTGGGGTGGTCACAGAGGTGTCCGCCACCACCAGGGAGCTCCCATGGAAGGAGGTATCAGAGTCTGTGTTGTTCCCTCCAGTCTCCACCGTGGTGCTCCCCTCGCCCTCTATCCCAATTGCTCCCTCGGATGCAGCTCCCTCTGTCGCCGGTGCCTCTGCTCCTCCGCCAGATAATGCTAATGCACACAAGGACATGATGACAAAACAAGAAAGGGGGGAGAGAGACAAAGGATACACTGGGTCAGTGACTGCACCAACACCACAGTTGGTGTATACAGCACCCTCACACACAGGGAACAGGCCTACGTGTTATGCATTGCACTACCAGTGAAATGGCTAGTCACCAAGGCATGAGGAGGAGGACACCCCGCCAACTGCAGCACACCTGGGACCCACGCAGCGCTGCCTAGAAGTGAATACTAACAATCTTGGTTACCTGTATCTGCCATGCAACCATTACCCTTTAGAGGACCTACGCTGCTATGTCCGACCTGGCCTTAGTGGTACCCACTAACACACAACCACCACCCAGATATCACCCCACCAGCCATAAGTTGTAATGATACACACTGTACTCACCCCCTTGTGGCTGCTGTGATTCCCTCAAGCGCCCATCCAGCTCAGGGTAGGCCACCGCCAGTATGCGGGCCATCAGGGGGGTCATGGTCCAACGAGCACCCCTTCATTGTTGGGAAGCCATCTCCAGCTGGGCCTCCACAGTCTTCCGTGCCCAACGTCTCAGGCTCTCCCACTGTTTCTGACAGTGGGTGTTCTGGCTTTCATAGACCCCCAAGGTCCGCACGTCTTTGGTGATGGCACGCCATAATCCCTTCTTTTAATGAGCGCTGACCTGCAGAGGTAATACATACAGGAGAACTCCATTAAACAAACAGTCCAGCCCATCACAAACATGGCCCACCATACCCGATCCCATCACCATTGCAACACACATAGGCCAGCTCACAACATGTACACTGCCAACAGACAACCCCCCGCCCCCCAACTCACCCTTACACAATGCCTTCATACACATCTCCATGCATTGATGCCACATGCATCGTGCCCACAGTGCACTCACCTCGTGCCCACAGTGTACTCACCTGTTGGTCTATAGGCCAATACAGCGGTCCATACTGGGGTAGGACCCCAACCGCCAGTCGCTCCAACTCCTCAGAAGTGAAGACTGGGGCCCTTTCCCTGGTCACACGGGCCATCGTAGGTTCCAGACACAGCTCACCGCAGCACATGCAGTGTAAGTCTTCTCCTGTGGAAGGTCAGCAAACAAGAGAGGATTGAGATAGAAAATGGTGGTCACGTCCGCAGCAGTGTTTACCGTCACCACCGGCATAGATCCTTGTTGGTCACTGTACCACATATGACCCAATATTATCCAATGAGGAATTGCACAGCGGTTTGCGACCGCCACGGAGCACAACGTCGGCGCAATTATCTCACTTCCACGTGTCCCTCCACACAGGATAGGCGGTCGCCATTTCAGGGGGTGGTGAACAGGCCTATTGATAATTGCTGCGTCACAGGATAAATAGGCACATACTTTTAACTTACACTGTTCCAAAACATGATTGCACGATGTAGACTGCTGTTGTGGTATAGTTGTTCATATTGTGTCCCTTAGATATCTATTGCTGCAGATGAATAGGAGATGGATACATACCCCATGTACAGACCCCTGGTGGACTTAGCTACACTGGAGGACAGGCACATTATACTCACCTATAGACTGGACATTTCGCACAATCACCGAGCTGTGTGCCCAGTTGGAGCCTGACCTGATCTCAGCTATCCTTTATCCCACTGGGATCCCACCTCTTGTGCACGTGCTATCAGTGCTCCATTTCGTGGCAACTGGTTCTTTCCAATTGACAGTGGGCTTGGCAGCAGGAATGTCACAGCCAATTTTCCCAATTGTGCTGGCAAGAGTCTTGTCCGACCTGGTAAAACACATATGCAGCTACATTGCTTTCCCCAGGTGGAAGATTTGGCCACTCTGAAGGCCAGATTTTATGCAATGGGACATATCCCCAATATTATTGGGGCGATTGACGGTACACATATTGTGTTTGCCCCCCCCCCGGCAGAATGAACAGATGTGCAAGAATCGTAAGAGTTACCACTCCATGAATGTGCAGATGGTGTGCCTGGCGGACAAGTACATTTCCCATGTCAATGCTAAATATCCAGGGTTGGTGCATGATGCCTTTGTCCAGAGGAATAACAGCTTCCCAAATGTGATAGGCCAAATACAGATTCACATGGTGTGGCTTATAGGTGAGCCTTGGTCCCCACCCAGTATATGTTGGTGTATGCCTCCGTTGTTAGTCATATAGGATAGTGTGTGGCTAAATGTTGTTCCTCAATACTTGCAGGTGACTCTGGCTACCCAAACCTATTGTGGCTGCTGACCCCTGTGAGGAATGCCAGGACAAGGGCTGAAGAACGTAATAATAAGGTACATGGGCAAACCAGAAGGCTAATTGAGAGGATCTTTGGCCTCCTGAAGGCCAGGTTCAGGTGCCTCCATCTGACAGGTGGATCCCTGTGCTACTCACCCGAGAAGGTCTGCCAGATAGTAGTGGCATGCTGCATGTTGCACAACCTGGCCTTCAGACACCATGTACCTTTTCAGCAGGAGGAGGAGACTGGAGATGCCCCTGTGGCAGCAGTGGACCTGGAGGACAGTGGGGATGAGGAGGCAGAGGATGAGGATGTGGAAGGCAGAACATTAGTGATCCGTCAGTACTTCCAATGACAGGCAGGTGAAACAGTGCAACTTTACATTTCTGTGACTGTTGTATTCTGTGTGGCTGTGGCATGCTGGCATTACCCACTTGTTTCCTCTACTTACTGTCACCTATTGATTATCATTTTACGGATGTTGGTGATATGAAAATAATGTTGTGATGTGATCACAACAGCCAGCAACAGGTCAATCATTCTGTGCTCTCACTATGTACAGTTCATTTGTAATGGATGTAGCTATTTCAATCATTACCAATTTGCAATAAATGAAATACTAGTAGTCGACTTTTGTCCAAGGGTGTTTATTGTAGTGCTAAGACATTAAAGGTAAAGTGCAATGGAATGGGGTGATGATGGAGGAAATTCCAGGGTATTGTTCCAGTCTGTTTGTAGCACAGGTGCAGTGCCAAGGGGACATAGGAAGGGGAGCAATGGCAGTTCAAGGTGGACAAGATGACTGAGTGGGACACTAGGGGGACAATCAGGAGAGTCTCATTTCCTGGCGGTGGTCTTGGCAATTTTCTCTGGCTTCTGTCTGGGTCACAGGGAATGTTTGTGTTTTGGTTCGCCTTCTGCAGGGGGAGGGGTGCTGGTGGCCTGTAGGTCCTGTGGCGGGGCCTCCTGGCCACTAGCGGCAATGGAAGTGGAGGGCTGTTCAGTTGAATGGCTAGTAGTAGGGGCCCACTGGTGTGCTGTTGCCCCCCTCATGATGTTGGCCATGTCTGCCAGCACCCCTGCAATGAAGATCAGGGTGGTGTTGATAGCCTGCAAGTCCTCCCTGATCCCCTGATACTGTCCCTCCCACAGCCACCTGTTCTCCTGCACGTTGTCAAGGATCTGGCCCATCGTGTCCTGGGAATGTTGGCTCTACCCTGACAATTTCCTCCACCATGACCCTTAACTCCTCCTCAGTGAAATGGGGGTGCCTTTGTGGTGCCATGGGTGTTGTGTGATGTATGTTGGTGAGTGTGTGTTGGGTAATGTGGTAGGGTGTGTGATGTGGAGTGCGTGAGGGGTGTATGGGTGTAAGTGGTGTGTGTATGTCTAGTTGTCTCTGTGCTATTCGTGTCTATCTCCGGGCAGTAATTGTTGTTTGTAAAGGATTGTGGGTATTGTGTGTGTGTGTGTTTTATAGTGCTGTGGGTGAGTTGGTGTGGTGTGTGTATGTTGTCAGGTGTGTATTTTTCGTATTGGCCAATGTAGTGTTGTTTTGTATGTGGGTGTCCATTCTGAGCATGGCAGTATGTACCGCCAGTGATCTACCACCGTTGGATGTCCGCCGTGGTGATTGGTGGGTCATAATGTGATGGACGTTGTTTTGTTGGTGTAACGGTATGGGTTTTGGGATCGTCACTTTTGCACTGACCTTTGGGCTGGCGGATTTGTGTATGTGGCTGAATTCTGTCGGATTGGTGTGTGTGTGTGTGATAATATGGTGAACGGATAGCCGCCACCGCGGCAGTAAATTGGCGGCCAGCGAGATTTACCACTAGTGTCATAATGAGGGCCAATATCTTCTCAGTTCTCTTGAATGAAACCAGTGCCAGTGCCAACTGGGTAACTAGAATCATAGTATGTAATAGCCATATAATGCTGAGTCAATTGACTGGCAAATTGTGATTGAAATGAATTTTGAACAGGGTGGGACTCAATGAAGATTCTTGTGGCACACCACATGGTAAGCAGAAATGGTCTGAGACGAAGCCCTACATGACTACATGATGTACTCTATCGGTGAGGAAGTACTTTATAAGGCTGAGGGCCGAAACCCCAATCCAGCAAGGCGGTCAATCAGTATTGCATGACTGACAGTGTCAAATGTCTCTTAGAGGTCCAGTAAAATGAGTGCAGCCCTGCCTCCTTCATCCAATATAGATCTCAGTTCCTCAGATGCAGCTATAAGCATTGTGTCGGTTCTGTGGAATTTTCTACCCCCCAATTGGCTATTATCTAGCAGATTATTGATGTCAATAAACGTCATTAGTTCCAGGTTCAAAGCCCTTTCTAATATCTTGACAGGGAAGGGGAGTCTAGAAACTGATTAATAGTTGCTGAGTTCATAGTCCAGATGACGTTTCTTTAATAGAGGTAAAATAGAGACCTTTTTCCACCCCCAGGGTAAATAGCCTGTATTGATTATTTTGTTAAAAATAATGGTCAAATGGCTCCTTACAATATCCAGAACAAGTTGTGTTAACCTAGTAGGGTAGGGATCTTATGGTGCTCCTTACCTCGTGACTGTTACCATGTTATATACCTGTTCTGTGCTAAGTACAGAGAATGTTTCTAAGGTTAGGGGTTGCTGTTAAGGTATTCGTAGCAAGTGATTGTTTGAAAGGTGTCAAACACTTTTTTGACTTTAGCCTGAAGAAAATCGGCTAGCAAGTTACAGAAAACTTGGGTAGAGTTACAATTTCTGGCTGCAGGCAATTTGGACACACTCTTTACGGTACAGTTCTCTTGCCGAATCCTTAGACTGCAGGATCCTGGTAGAGAAATATTAGCTTTTTTCTTCTAGAATACATTTTTTATACATCGCAATAGATTGTTTATAAATAACCTCTTGGGTATCGTATTTAGCTCTCTACGCTCATTCTTTAATTCTACATTCTTGTTGTTGTACTCCGAGTTTCTCATTAAACTAGGGTTCGGAAGATTTTTTCCTGTGACTGGAAAAAAATTTTTGAGGCGCAACTGGAGCAGTTCTTAATTTCAGGTCGAGGCTGATAAAATTGAGTGAAGGGCAGGTGGACTTATTTTCTTCCCGTCTCTGCCTGTAGTGCTCAGGATTTTTTTTCCTTGGTGGCAGATCATCAGGAAATATTGAGATCGAAATTTATGGCATAATGGTCAGACCAAATTATTGGGAGATAATTTTTTACCTAAGTATGTGGATTATTTGAAAATATGTCATTAAGTGTATGCCCGGTTTCGTGCGTGGCGACATTTACATGCTGCTAAAGATCTAAGCTAGCCATTACAACAATCAAGAGCTATAAGTCTCTATCTCTACTTTTTTCAAGATGTTAATTGAAGTCCACAAGTCTGTAAAGTCCACTTTCTTGTCACTAATGACTTTACTGAAATCTGCTCTCAATCAAGGTACCTGTTGGATCTGGCCCTCGCTGAAGTCCCCAAGCACAGTAAAGTCTGCTTTCTTTGTTGCTAACAACTTTACTGAAGTCCTCTCTCAATCAAGCTACCTGCTGGATCTGGCCCTCTCTGCAGGGCCACTCCCAAACATTTTGTTGGCTCTAGGCTGCAATAGATATGTTTCCACATTTATTAATTTGCCAAATGTTTACTCATGTTTGAATGTCCAATGGGTTTTAGGCATTTAGAATACAATAAGGTCCTTAGAAAACATTGGCATTGTAGAACAGCTCAAACAGGTGTACTGTTACAGTTAGTTAACCTTCATTATGAAATATTTTTCCTTTTCTTGAATGCACTATCTGTCAATCAGCACATCTATTGATCTATCACTCATGACTGACAATAGTGAGAATCACCAAAAGGAAAACCTGTTTTCTATATTTTTCCATCTTTAAAAATAAATACAGAATGGAAAATAGATGGTTTTCAGTATATCTGTATAAATGTGTTGAAACAGAAATCTGGGAGCCTATATTACAGTGTCCACATTTCTTAGTTCATAATAATTAAGGCATGCAGTATAGAAACAAACATATATTACAGGTCTGCATCAAACAGTAGCAACATTAGGTTCCCTTTGCTTAGATTTCTTAGCATCAGTCAATATCATCAGTACAGTCCAACATACATTTCATTGCATTTTCAGAAGGCTGCTATTGTAGCAATAGGTCTTTGCATCAATAAATCTCTTAGTGGTTCCCATGTATCACTGGGCCTTGAGGCCTGAGGTTGCATTTCAGCAAACAGTTCCAGTTACTCATTGCAGTAGGTTAGGGGTTTAAGAAAGTTTTCACAAGTTAGTGTACTCCCTTCTGTTCCACCATTATGCTGTTTTTCTCTTTGCTATTTGGAGTGCTAGTGTGGTTAGTTTCCACTTGCCAGGAAGGATTTTTTTAACTAGACCAACTGTATATATTTTTGGCCCAGGCGCCACTTCTCCTTCAATGATATCGGCAAGTGGTAGTTTCTTCCCAATATTCATTAATGGAAGGGCAGGATGAAGCAAGATCCAGTAAGCCTAATTCCTCTGCAGCGTAGTGGGTGCAGCACCGGTTAGTGCAGAGCCCGCTTTGCATTAAACTGTAAGGTGTGTGGTAACTCCAATGAAGGCATTTATAGCGAATGATATACAGACTGGTACTGGGTATTAGCATTTTGGTTTGCAAACAGAAGACCCTCCATCGCCCAGTTACCAGTTCTTGCAGATTGGTGTGCCATTCGTCCCTTGCCTTGGCTGAAATGATTGGGGCATTTAAAAGCAAGAGGAATGAAGTTTGGCAACTTGTGTGGGAATGCAGGAAATGCTACTTTACGTGCTCCGCTGAGCCAATGATAGGTGAATATCTCTAGCACTGAAGGGCCATTGATCTCTGATAAGTTCTCTTATGATACAGAAATAAGATTTGAAAAGATGTTTACAAAGGTCTGCAGCCCCCAGTTGTGGAAAACAGCCACAATCCTTCTTTAACTTGCGAGAGACATATCAGGATGGTGCTTGCAGGTTATTTTTGGCAAGTGCCGTGTTGTTGACTCTACTCTGTCGACTGATTCCAACCATGCTGCCATGGGGCCCACCAATGGGTAGATATCTGTTTGTGAACATGCTGCTCTGTGATACAGCACAGGTTGTAGAGGCACGGGGCTCGCATTGTCCTTTTAAACAGCCAGGTCGGGCAGCCATGTTGTTGAATGGTGTCAGTGATGAGCATTCTGCACCGGTGCACAAAGATAATAAAGCTCTAATCTGTGCTGTGAACCACCCATGCTCGCATGGTAGTGTCAGTACTGCCCATGTGATACTGGGAATGTTTCCTGCCCATGCTAGTTTTATCATTAGTGAGAGTAATGTACGGAAAGTTGCTCTACGAATCACCAGTGTATGTTATTAAAGTGATACAAAAATCTGGGCAAAGCAATCATTTTCATTAGAGTTATGGAGCCTACAAGTGGGAGGGTGATAGAGTGCTCCACCTACCTTTCTTGAGATATCCACCCCATAGTTGTCTGTTAGACTTCACATCTATGCCTACTTATCATTATACCTAGGTATTTAACTGAGTCACCCACACATCTTAGTTCTTAAAATATCAGGAATTCCTCTGTTGCCACCTGAGAACAAAGGTATTGACTTAGCATAATTAATGTGGCGTTCCGACAGGTGACTATATCCTACATATTCTTATAACCACTCCTAAGTGTTCATGTGAGTTTTCTTTTAAATATATGACTATTTTGTCAGCATACACAGATACAATGAGCTGATATTCCATGCAGTTAAGTGTGCCATGTACTGCTGCAGCCTTTTTAATTTACTACTTTGCTTCACAATGCATGCACCCCTCATCACCACCTTAAGTGCCTCCCAAATCATGGACGTTTTTGCCACTGATCCAATGTTGTGCCTAATGTATTCCTCAATTACTTCCATAATTTTATTGTGTAGGGTAGTGTCTGTTAATGCTCATTGTATCAGTCACCATTTAAATGATCTATGAGTAGCATTGGGATTCATGACAAGATATTGTGGAAAACAATATCAAATCACAAAAAATATCAGTAAAATAATATAGTTTCCCAAAATATTACCATTTTAACAAAAACACAAATGTTGATGACAAAAATATTGTTCAAAATATCTATTTTTAAATGTTAAAAACACAAACATTGAAAGTAAAAATATTGTAGCTTTTAAATAACTATTCTATTCTATTATTGAGATTTTCTAGAGCACCTGGCTACCCAACAGGGCCTCTCAGTCCTAAACAGCTAATGGTACAATTCAGTAAGAATTGCTAAAAGTTAGAAAAGACCTGTCATTAGCTATTTCCTAAATATTAGTTCTGATTATTTAATTTGTAGTATGTCTTGTGGAAGGGCATTCCAGAGCTTAGGAACCAAAAAGGCAAAGGAACACCCTCCACTCCTGGCCTTCGTGATCCTAGGAACTTCAAGCAATTGCTAGTTTGGTCATCCTGGTGGTTTTATAAGGTGGCTTGAGTAGTTTTTGTATCTGTTTGGGAACACTTTTATATAATGTTCTATGGGCCATGCACAGGACCTTGAAGTTGATTCTTTTAAGCACAGTAGCTAGTGTAGGTTTGCCAGTGCCCCAGTTGCTGAATGCTGTTACGGAAATTTCAGCAGTATGTGTGCAGCAGCGCTCTGGAAGACCTGGAGTCTTTTTATGACAGACTTTATCATTTGCCTAATCAATGACCTAAGCAATCCAAAGCAAGTAACCGTCTGCTTTTTGCTTAAGTTGCCATTGACAACTTGTTGTTCAGCGAGAAGCCCAGACGTTTGACTTCTTCTTTGAGTATGGGGTGACTACCCAGAGAATGTGGCCAGTTAAGTTCCATCCATCTAGATGGGTTATTTTCCATCTCCATCACATCAGTTTTCTTCCCGTTTAACTTCAAGCTGCTTGCCTCCATCCACTCTACCACATGTTTAAGGCAGTTGTTAAGGTGAGAGGAGGTCCTACATGTTTGATGTGAGATGGAAAGGATAATATGTTTGTCATCTGTATATGATATTGAGGAGAGACCATGAATCTCTATGATTTCTGCCAGACAGGTGACATACACATGAACTGCAAGGGGCTCAATGAAGAACCCCCAGGGACCCCACAATTTAAAAATGAAAGTGTCTGATAGAGTGGATTTCTCACAGAATTGAAATGTTCTATTTTGGAGTAAAGAAGTAAGCCATCTGAGCGCTGTACTGGCTATGCCAGCTTCATCTAGCCTCTTGACCAATACTGAATGTGAGAAAGTATCAAAAGCCACACTCAGATCCAAAAGGATCAAGGCTGCGGCTCCGCCTTGATCTAAGATCTTCCTCAGCTCCTTTGTGCCTGCAAACAGGGCTGTTTCATTGGGGGCTGGGGGCATGGTGGGTGCTAAGCGCAACTGGAGTAGGATGTGAGCCACATTACTCCCTGCCAAAACTCCACCATTATCCAGGGCCATTTGACATCAAACCAGCCCACAATTGCCCGAAATGACATAGGGAACAAGGTACCTGTACCAGATGTGTCCCTGTAATTTTCTGGGGCACCATAGATCTAGGAGAACGGCCCCAGGACCAACAGTGAGGTGGTGTACCCAACTGCTAATATGGTGGCATCCACTGCAGGGAGAGACCAGAGCCAGCCTGGTCAACCTCTCTAAGCCTGTGAGACCTGGGCAGAGTGCTGGAGCAACTGGCGAGCTCCCTATTGGACTGAGATCAGAGTGGCCCAACAGCGACAGGCCAATAAAGGCTTAAAGTCATTACAAATCACTCACTGCAGTGAGGCATCAGTGACGTGGCCTGACAGAGATTGATCAGGCCAGTGCAGAGCTGAGGAGATGGACACCACACTGGGCCGCCAGCAGCATCTTAGGGAAGTGAGGTTCCCGGAGATGTTCCGCGACGTGACCTACTTTTGACTTGGGCCTATGATTAACCGCTTCTGAGAGAGGGTGATTTGGCTGTTTGGATCATGTGTGAGGAACAGCAACCTATGCACAGCATCTGCGACCTCATGTGCCTTACCACCGGATGACCTGCTCCTGTTGGGGGCCAGGTGATGGTTTTGGCTGTGGACCTGGGCGGGGGCGAGAACCGGCCTAGCAGAGGCCTTGGACATGGTTGCAGCCTTGCCCCTTCTCTGCCACTGGACACCATCTGAAGCGTCTAGCGTTGCTTCCTGTGCCACGCTGCAGTTCCCGCAAATTGAACTGGGACAGGAAGCACTCCGCTAATGATCCAGAGGCGTGCGTTCATTGAGGTCCTCCTGGGACTTGGGCCCAGTTGTATTGGTGTCCTCAAAGACCTGGCCTACCCTGTAATAGGGAACAACAACCAAGCACCCCAGAGACTTGCACGCCCTGCCTAACTGAGGCCTGCCATGGGAGTTGGGCTCCCTTGAAGTGACGGTGATGGGCCTGGTGCATCTTGGGAGGCAATTGGAGCCCGTGCCTCTGCTGTTGCTGGGGGGCACTGTGCTCCCTCTGTGGCTGGGGAATGCACCACTCTTTGGTGACATTGGGACACAGTAGGAGGCTGCCCCCTCAACTGCTCCTCCGTGACCACTTCCCCACCTGGAACGGTGCCCCCTGAGTGGTCATCTTAGCAACCCAAGGCTCCAAGCAGACTAAATTGTGGAGGTGTAGCTGTGGACTGGAAACCTTTGAAGAAGCTAACTGCCATGATAGGACACTGAGGATCTACAGCTGCAGTTGCTTTCCATTAAACAAAGTGCACCCATGCTTGCCTAACTAATTTGAGGATACGTGAAAAATAGGCAGTATAATCACCTGGTGTCTCCTGCCCTGCACCTAATACCTCAGAGATTCCAGGGAGACAAACCAAGCTGCCTCAGCAGTGCCTTTCATGAATGTGCCTTTAGGGGAAGTGTTGGGCCTCCTAATTGGGCACAGAATGTTGGCATGCCTCCTGCTGACTATTAGTGGAGTCATTGGTCCCCCGTCTGCATTGCACTGACTGCCTTTCCCACCTCCCTCTGCACCACTGGGATTGTGCTGCATGGTAAGAATAGGCAAATCTACTATAAAGAAAGATTAAGCAGACCCTGGCTCTTCACAAGACATAACCCTAACTTACTAAGGGACGACTACCTCACGCGTGGAATCACCATCTGGGAGTCAACCAGAGAACACACTCGACACTATCCTGCAAGCTATAGCTGCCTCTAGGGAAGCACTGGAACTAAAAACTACCACAGTGGCTGCTGACAATGGGTTCCATCGAGATGATCACATGCAACTTGCAGAGAGAGTCGCAGCTATGGAACATGTGTTTGAAGATACTACACACAAACTGACATCCAAGAGGGAGCGAATAGCACAATTGAAAAACACGGTGAATATATAAAAACATAGAGCTGAAGATGCCAAAAGCAGGGTAAGGCAGAACAATCTTTGCATCATAGGCCTGGTGGAACATATCGAAGGAGCACCTAGTCAAATGGTTACTTTCTTGGATAACTGGCTCCGCGACTGTGTAGCGCATGAGGGCCTGGCCCAGCATTACGCACTTGAAAGAGCCCACCGAGTACTGGCGCAGCCACCGGGTCTGGGCACACCCCTTAGGCCGGTAGTAGCTAAGCTTCTACATTATAGGGATCAGGACCGTATACTTCAGCAGGGAAACAAGAAGGGTGACATCATGATGGACAATCAGAGAGTAATGATCTTTCTGGTCTTTACCAAAGTAATTCAGAAACAACGGGCATCATTCATGGAAGCCAAGAACCACCTCCGATCCCTTGGAATATAATATGCAATGTTGTTTCCAGTTAGATTGTGGGTCACACTTTTCTTTACGTCTCCCCAATTGCTCTGGGACTGGTTAGAAGGAGAAGGATCCCAAAACAGTGGTAGAAGAAGTTCTCGGAGACATCCTAGGAAGAAGGTAAAAAAGAGCACAGGAACCATCCCATCTCCATCGCAAGCATTGACTGAACAACAAAAGGTGGTAGAGGTGGTGGCCGGTAGTATTGGTGGTACTGTCTCCTGCACCTGAAAAGACTCTGACTCTGATTGGGGATCAATTTCCAATAAGGGCTCTGGGAACACATTGTCATGGGTCACCACTGGTACCTCAGAGGAGGTCATTTAATAATAAGTATATTGATATGGAAATGTAATTTACAGTGTCTTAAACCTACGATTATTTTGAAACTGAATGGTTGCTGGGTGATATGTTGACTCAATTCTCCTTGGAGTTTCCCAGGTGGTGAAATGTGAAGCTGGGAGGTGATGTGGCAGGTGCACCCCACTTATTTTTCTGTTGAAGTGTATGAGAGATGCTTATGCACCAGTTGTATGTTTTTTTGTCGGTTTGGATATGGAGCAATTCTCTTCTTTTCCTGGGGTTGCGGAGTTGGTTGTTTCTGTGTCAGATGTTAAGCTTATTAGGTTAGCAAGCTCTGGCCCGTTTACCTACTTATGTCTTGGACAATATGCGGACCTCCACTAACACTGAAGAATTACTACATGCCATGGTCATCCTCCCAAGTGATTGTCCTTATTCCTTAAATTAAATTGCATGACCAAAAGGTATAATGGATATGCCTACTTAAAAAGGAGAGGGATTCTTATAGATGCTGTTTTTTCAACAGCAAAGAACTCTTTGCTGTATTAAAGAATTTGACAAACCCAACACAGAGACAGCAGACATTCCCCCCTCCGCGACAACCTCGCCACCTTCTTCCACTGCAAAATCAAGGCGATCTATAACAGCTCTGAAACCCAAGAACCACCCACCACACCCGCAACCACCGCACCCAATGAATACAGACCCCAGCAGATCTTATCCAACTGGACCACCCTTACCTCTGACAACACCCTCAGGATCATGAAGAGCATCCACTCCGGAACCCCCGTGGATCCCTGCCCACTCAAAATCCTTAACAGAGCCAGCACCACCATCACACCTGAACTTTGCGGTATCATCAACTACTCCATCAAATCTGCCACCTTCCCGGGAGACTTGAAGCATGCAGAGATCTACCCCTGCTGAAGAAACCCTCTGCCGACCCAACAGACCTCAAGAACCACAGACCCATCTCACTGCTCACCTTCCCAGCCAAAGTCATCAAGAAAGCTATCAACACCCAACTCCCTGAGTTCATCAAAATGAACCACATGCTGGACCTCTCCAGATCAAGTTCCAGAAACAACCACAGCAGCAAGACCTCTCCCCTCGTTGCTAAGGGCGACATCTGCATCCTGCTCGACCAAGGCGAAACTGCTACCCTCATCCTCTCGAACCTCTCAGCTGCCTTTAACACCGACTCCTACCAAATCCTCTGTTCAAGACTCCACAACGCCGGCATTTTGCAACAGTGACTTAGAATGGATCCGCTCCTTCCTCACCAGTCAAAAACAGAGAGTTAGACTTCCACCGTTCACCTCAGAACACACAGAGATCAGCTGCGGAGTGCGTCGAGGATCCTCCCTGAGCCCCACCCTCTTCAACATCTACTTTGCCCCGCTTGCAGCCATTGTCAAAAGCCATGGACTCAACATTGTCTCCTCTACCGATGACACTCAGCCCGGTTTCTCCTTCATAGACGAACCCACAATTGCCAAGAGCAACTTCCACAACGGGATGAAGGCAGTCGCCACCTGGATGAAGGACAGCTGTCTTAAGGTTAACTCAGACAAAAGTCCTCATCCTGGGCTCCACCCCGTCCGCCTGGGATGACTCCTGGTGGCCCACAGAGCTCGGAACCCCCCAAATGCCCATGGACCACGTACAAAACCTCAACATCATTCTGGATTCCTCACTCTCAATGAACTGCCAAATCAATGCTGTTTTGTCCTCCTGAACATCCCACACCGCAGCCACATCACCAGCCACCTAAGAAACTTTCACTGGCTACCTATCAACAAAAGAATTACATTGAAGTTTGTCATGCGCGCCTACAAAGCCCTTATCAACGCCAGACCTGCATATCTCAAGCACTGCCTCTCCTTCTACACTCCCACCAGACATCTCCGCTACGCCCAACTAGCCCTGGCCACCATCCCGTGGATCCGCAAAACCACGGCTGGAGGAAGATCCTTCTCCTACCTCGCTGCGAAGGCCTGGAACTCTCTGCCTCTGCACCTCAGGCAATCACCATCGCTGCTGCAATTCAGGAAGGACCTCAAGACCTGGCTCTTTAACTAATCAACAGCCCCCCCCCCATTGCCTCCAGCACATTGAGACCCTTACAGGTGAGTAGTAGCGCTACATAAGAATACTGATTGATTGATTGGTTGATTGATTGGTTTACTGCCGGAGACTCATTTAACTACCACTTAGAGGGAGAAAGTGTGAAAGAGATAGTGAGGCTAATTGTTGGATACTTCATATTTGTCTTTCGCGATGGGGGTCCTTTTCTGGATCTGACCAGGATTGCCTTTCCAAATGACAGCTGAACTTATTGATCCAAATGGATGATATGTATTAGTTTCTGGGCATCTCAGCGGTCGGGACCTCACAATCATGGGTGTTTACGCCCCCAACATAGATCAGGGGAGTTACCTTACTGATTTGACTAGAATCATAGCATCATATGCTACACTCAACATACTAATAGGTGGGAACTATAACTGCATTGCAGACCCTGCCCATGACAGATTCCACCCACCACTAACATACTCCCCACCTATAGACTAGCTTGGACGTTCTTGACATGGCAACACCACTGGAGGTTACTAGATTCCTGGAGAGGCATATACCCTGAGACTACAACCTATTTATTTTACTCACACTTGCATGGCTTGCATGTATGACTTGACACTTTTGTATGCTCCCCAAACATCCATAGCACTATCCAGAACTCAGAATACCTCTAGCGTACAATGTCACATAATAATCCCTTGCTACTTGCATTAAGTTGGAACCGAGAGTGTCCTAAGATATTAGATTGGAAATTAAAAGTAGAAACCCTGGAGGACCCAGTATTCTTACACACGATAGGTGATGAGATATACAATTATTTTGCAGACAACACAGCGATTGCCACCTCCACCTCCTTGAGTGGATGCACTCAAGGTGTTTATTAGGGGAATGGTGCAGAGCAGGAGTAGTGGCAGTGAGCATAAGAAAGCACTTCGGGACCGGGAACTCACTCGTCCCGGGCACCCAGAACTGAAAAAAGCTGATTTTAGACACTAGGGCGCAGCTTGCGGTTTCTGTGGAAAAGCTTACTTGCTTTGGCTATCGAGCATACATGATACGCACATATGCTGAACATGACAAGGCAGGAACCTTATTAGCCTGTCTTGTGAACCCCAGTATCAGGAATTTCCTAAAACTTTAAATAACGTTGGAAATAGGAGACCTGCTGTACACCCTAGAGGGTATTAATAGCAGATTTGCAAGATACAGCACTATATGCCCCCCACAGATACTGCCCCCAACAGATGAGCAACTTCATAGATGCTGCGGAACACCCAAGACTCACAAGGTATGAAGCAGAAACGTTGGGAGGTCCCATAACACCACAGGAAGTGCATGCATTGATTAAGACCATGGCATGGGGAAAAGTCTCAGATGGGTTCCCCATGGAATTTTATGCAGCCTATGCTGAAGACTTAGCACCAAAAGTGGCTACCCTGTATACAACAGCCCTCGAGGTAGGCTGCCTCCCCACATACACCATTGAAATATTAGTAGTTCTGTTGCTGAAGCCAGTACGCCCTCCCCATGATCTTAAAGCTTACTGTCTCCTTTCCATGTTAAACATCGATTGTAAAATGTTTATTTAGTAGAATAATAGCGTCCAGCCTGCTTTCTCTTATGCCCAAACTCATGCGTACAGACTGGGGGGGGGGGGAGAACGTAATGCGACGATCAATATTCGCAGGCTGCCTTCAGTCCTCAAGGCTGACTTCCCAGATAAAGCAGATGCAGAAATCATATCATTTGATATTGGAAAAGCTTTTGATAGCCTTAGATGGGATTTCCTATATCAAGTGATGCTGCAGATGGGAATTGGGTGAGGATTTTTTAATTGGACCAAACTACTGTTCTCTGCAGCCCGAGTCCGTACTGGGAAACATATCTCAGATTCTCATGTGGTTGGACGGGGAATGAGACAGGGGTGCCCACTTTCCCCACTATTATCTTTCGTAGTTGTGGGGCCACTTGCAAGCAGGGAAAGTTGCAGTTTGGGGGAAAGACTCACCACATTGCCCTCTATGCATACAATATTCTCTTGCTTCTCCGAAACATCAATAAAGACCTACTGATGGCAATCGCCCCCAACTGGAGCAATTTGGAGGAGTTTCTTGCCTCTGTATCAACTGGCAAAAATCTCACCTTTTCCCACTGTGCCGAGATGTGCCCCAGCCTTTAGATTTTTGCAGCCTTGAGTGGGAGAGGTCCTGCCTGAAATACCTAGGGGTGAAAATATATCATGATCCCCTTGACCTCTTGGGGGTAAACATTGGTGTGGCCATTTGTGGGTTTAAGCCCTGTACTGACCTTTGGAAGCCATTACCTCTATCAGTTGCTGGATGTATAGCAGAGGCGAAGATGATGGCACTCCCTAGACTGTTGTACTTCTTCGTATTTGTCAGCAAATTTTTAGACACCTAAACTCATTATAGACAGACCTTATCTGAGGGGGTGGGCCGACATAGGGTAGCACTGATCAAAGTACAGCATTCAACAACAGATGGAGGCCTAGCTGCGCCAGATTTCGAGGTGTATTATTTAGCAGCGCAACTCTAATGGGTCACCCAGGGGATTGCTGCTCTTTTGTGCCCCGATGGGGCAGTGGACAGGCAGTTCTGTGCTATTCCCTTCTCTTCCAGGTACTTCTGACCCCTGGACACCCTTTTTGTGAGAACACTATGGTGGTACAGGTCGTACTTTATTGTTGGTGACATTACAGTCAGCGGACCTGTGTCTGCAGGCCCTACTCCTGGACTTTCCTCTCCATAGCCTAGAACAGATACCCACAGGATCAGCAATGAGTGGTCTTGCAGACTAGTCCAAATATGGAGTTACGAGATTAGGGGATCTCTATGAAGATGGTGAGTTTATGACATTTGACAGCTTCTCTGGTGCCCACAAAGACCCTGGAGGCCAGTTCCTTCTACACTGAGCAGTGGTGGTGGTGACTTTTCGTGCCCACTAGCTCATCGGCTCAACCAAACAACCCTCCGACAGGGGTAGCCAGATCCTATACACCACCACGGGCTGCCACAAGGCAGTAACCTGTTTATACCTGGCTCTGCAATCTGATATTGTGACACCCCTTAGAGACTTACAGGATAGATAGGAAGAGGAGCTGGCACACACATTCACAGAGGTGGAATGGTCCTCGATAATTGGCAATACATGCACAGAATCTAGGAAAGCTCGCTTTAAACGAATCAGTTTCTACTTCCTATACAGAGCATACTTAACCCCAGGGAAAATAGCTTGCATCTTTCAGACAACATCAGCAACTTGTCCTAGATGTGGAAAACCAGGGGCAGAAATTTTCCACATGGTGTGGGCCTGCCCTATTCTGTCTGACTTATGGGAGAGGGCGGAAGAGTGCATTAATGAAGTTACCCAACGATCTATCCCACACACGCCCCAGGCCTGCCTATTAGGGGGCTTCCTTATCCACACACATGTAAAGTCACCATAAGTTTACAAACCTTGCTATGGTCCAAGCAAAATGGGAAAATACTACGAACTTGTAAGCCGAGTGGGGCTCCAGTTTGCCCAAATGGCTGAAAGAATTCCTCAGATGGGCGAGTTATGAAGGCAGTACACTCCTCTGGGAGGCCAAACATGGAAGAGGCTCAATGGAAATGGCCAAAGCATGGGATCACTTACTAGACTGCCTGAAGTCACCAGATTTACATTCTCCTGCCGATGACCCAGCAATAGAGCAAAATTAATCCTTTATGCCATTATGTGTTACGAAGAGCACAGAGTGCTTAAATGTCAGGCACTACCACATGAAACAAGATGGAATATGAATAACATTACGTAGAGGGTCTTAAAAGGGCACTGGGGGTTGCTTTGGGGATATGTGGGAGGAGCAGGAGTTCGAGGGTTTGAATCGCTCGACTAGTGCTACCAGGTACACATTGTCTTCCAAACTGCAATTTGACTATTGCTGTTTTTGTATGCTGAATTGCACAAACCTAGTTATTGTTATTGGGTAGGTTTTGATGAAAACTGCAACAAAAATCTGTTTACAAAAAAAAGCAAGGCTGTCTCAGTACTGTTCCCTGGTCTGAAGCCAGTCTATGATGAGTGTAATATATAATTGGTTGCTAGATACAGGAAATGTTTCTTATTAACATATTTTTCTAGGATTCTGCTAAGTCCTGGAAGCAGCGAGATCGCCCTATAGCTTTCACGTTTCAAGGGGTCAGCTGATGCTTTTTTTAATAATGGCTTGATAACACCATGTTTCCACTTTTGTGGAACAGTCCCTGATTTAAGTGACCTGTTGAACATGTCTGTGAGCGTGGAAATCACTGCTTTACCATTTTTAACATAATTTACAGGGAGCCGGGTCTTGAGGGGAGCGTGTCTTTAAAGATTTTAAAATCTCCTCAGTGTATTTTATGGTAATTTCTGGAAACAGTTCATTTCCTGGGTGAAATTTGTAGGGGCTTTGGTTTGATCATCTCCTAATGCATGGATACTCAGCCACCTGATCTTTACATGTGGCCCCCTGGACAACAGGAGTACAGGGTTGCTCCTAACTCACTCGATTGTAAATAAAGAGGCAATGGTTTATTTCAAGGTTAACTGGTGTTAAGGATAGAAAGTAACCAGGGAGTCCTGAGCTTCACTTTAAAAGCAAGTTCATTTTTAAAGACATCTTGAGGCAAAAGTGTGCAAATATAACAGTCACTTCAAAATTCAAAAAGTGTATTAAGTTAACACGCAGTCCATTCCACCTAAGTATCATTTATTGTATCAGTGCAATGAGAAGTATTAATTTAAATGTGATAGTTTTCAAACAAGAATTTAGAAACATAAATTTTCACTTCTACCCTGACAAATACGCCAATAGTGAATTAAACAAGTAAGTTAAATGTTATGTGCACTTTTTGAGTGGCCTGGGTTCCTATTTTAGATGAACACCATTATAGTTTATTAAATCAAACACAGAAGCAGATGTGTACTTTGCAGACCCTGAACCTAAAATTAAGCAATTGCCTAGGATCACACAATTTGGAAAGGTGGGGAAGCTAAGATTAATCCCAGGTTTTCTAGTTTCATATTGCTCAATTCAGCCACTAGATGTATACCCTTCGCTTCACCTACCAATACTTAACTGCCAGTCCTCCCAATCCCCTTCCCCGACCGCCATTCCGCTGGCATTGATGCGGCCCTTGGTCACATCACAGACCAAACTTTTTGGCCCCTGGCAAAATGTTTGCGAGTACCCATGTCCTAATGTAAGAAAAATACTGTTAACATTCTGTAAGAAACAACTTGGCTACCAAATCGCATTGTGGCTCGGGGGGGGGGGTTTGTTTATTTGCGGATTTCATCTGACTGCTAACCACTTTGAATAATTCTTTAGAAGAGTTAGTTGCACTATTAATTTTAGAAGCAAAAAAGTTGACTCTTGCATTCCTGATGAGGTAATAATATGTTTTACTGCCTTTTTATAATTCTCTTTATCGATTGCATCATAATTCTTTCTCCATGTTCTTTCTCATTTTTTTTTAAACCTTTTTCAGTTCTAAGGGCTCTGCTGCAAACCATAGTGCCTTATCTCTAGGGCGAGTTAGTTTATATTTCCTTAAGGGTGCTAAAATGTTTGTGGCACTCTGCATTCAGACCTCATAACTGCTGTATCTGCTGGCTATATGTCCACTCATCTCAGGAATGGTGTTGGTGAGACTGTTCTCCCATACACCTAAACCCAGCTTTATCTATTTCCATCTAAGTTTGTGCTGGTGCGAATTGGAGAATTGGATACTTGTACTAGTCACTTGAAAAGGTATTCATTTGTGGTCTGACCATGTGATTTCTAGAGGGTCCTCTGTGATTATTCTGGAAGGTTGGTAAATATTGGATCCAGTAGATCACTTTGTTTAAGGGTGGGGGCTATTACCTGTTAAATTAGTTGAATTGCTGATAAGTTCAAAATAAAATTTTTGGATATTTCACAGTTGGTGTTTGTTAGAAATGGGGTCTTTGGTTGACAGTCAGGTTACCCCCTGTTCAAGCAAGGACCCTCACTCTAGTCAGGATAAAAGAGAATCACTCTCAGCTAACCCCTGCTTACCCCCTTGGTAGCTTGGCAGAGCAGTAGGCTTAACTTCAGAGTGCTAGGTGTAAAGTATTTGTACCAACACACACAGTAACTTAATGAAAACACTACAAAATGACACAACACCGGTTTAGACAAATAGGAAATATTTCTCTAAACAAAACAAGACCAAAACAACAAAAATCCAACATACACAAGTCAAGTTATGAATTTTTAAAGATTAAACTCAAAAATAGCGCTTAGAAACAAAAATGCTTCATTGAGATGTTAGCACGGCGTCGTGACGGAGTCGTTCCCAACAAGCCGACACCAGCGGTGCCAGACATGGAGTCGTGTAGACCCCCAAGTACAGTACCGTTGGTGAAGAGTGAAAACAAGCCGATGCGCGAAGTCGGGAATCGCGGCGTCTGTGCGAAACGTTGAATCCGTGCACTTCAAGCGGCGTAGGTCACGACGTGGTGCAGCGACTTCCACGGAGTCGCGGACTTCAGCGGGCTGCTGGGGCGTCGGGCCTGCGAAGAGCGTCGCGTTCCAGCGAAGGTCACGCCGTCAGGTGCAGGCGGCGTCACCGGATTCAGCAGCGGCGTCGGTCTGAATTCGTCCGAAGTCGATTTCTTTGGATTTCCACCAGCTTTCCTTTCAAGGGCCCAGGGACTGGATCGGGCACCACTTGTCAGAGCAGGAGTCTCTCCAGAGACTCCAGGTGTTGGCAGACAGAAGTCTTTGCTGTCCCTGAGACTTCAAACAACAGGAGGCAAGCTCTAAATCAAGCCCTTGGAGATTTCTTCACAAGATGGAAGGCACACAAAGTCCAGTCTTTGCCCTCTTACTCTGGCAGAAGCAGCACTGCAGGAAAGCTCCACAAAGCACAGTCACAGGCAGTGCAGCACTTCTTCCTCAGCTATCAGCTCTTCTCCAGGCAGAGGTTCCTCTTGGTTCCAGAAGTGTTTCTAAAGTCTGTAGATTTGGGTGCCCTTCTTATACCCATTTTAGTCTTTGAAGTCACCTTTCTTCAAAGGGGACTCACACCTACTTGTGAAATCCTGCCTTGCCCAGGCAAGTCATCAGACACACAGCAGGGGGTTGGAGCCGGCATTGCCAGAGGCAGGCACAGTCCTTTCAGATGAGAGTGACCACTCCACCCCTCCCTCCTAGCAGAGATGGCTAATCAGGAAATGCAGGTTACACCCCAGCCCCCTTTGTGTCACTGTCTGGTGTGAGGTGAAAAACAACCCAACTGTCAAACTGACCCAGACAGGGAATCCACAAACACGGCAGAGTCACAGAATGGTTTAAGCAAGAAAATGCTCACTTTCTAAAAGTGGCATTTTCAAACGCACAATCTTAAAATCAACTTTACTAAAAGATGTATTTTTAAATTGTGAGTTCAGGGACCCCAAACTCCACATGTCCATCTACTCTAGGGGAATCTACACTTTAATCATATTTAAAGGTAGCACCCATGTTATCCTATGAGAGAGACAGGCTTTGCAACAGTGAAAAACGAAATTTGCAGTATTTCACTGTCAGGACATATAAACCACATTACTATATGTCCTACCTTATCCATACACTGCACCCTGCCCTTGGGGCTACCTAGGGCCTACCTTAGGGGTGCCTTACATGTAAGAAAAGGGAAGGTTTAGGCCTGGCAAGTGGGTACACTTGCCAAGTCGAATTTACAGTGTAAAAATACACACACAGACACTGCAGTGGCAGGTCTGAGACATGATTACAGAGCTACTTATGTGGGTGGCACAACCAGTGCTGCAGGCCCACTAGTAGCATTTGATTTACAGGCCCTGGCACCTCTAGTGCACCTTACTAGGGACTTACTAGTAAATCAAATATGCCAATCATGGATAAACCAATTACATACAATTTACACGGAGAGCATATGCACTTTAGCACTGGTTAGCAGTGGTAAAGTGCTCAGAGTTGAAAAGCCAACAGCAACAGGTCAGAAAAAAATAGGAGGCAGGAGGCAAAAAGACTGGGGATGACCCTGCATAAGCAAAAGTCCAACAGTGTTCTATAAGTGGAAGTTCAGATCCTCTAGCATGGAAAAGATGGTGCACATCATACTATGTTCAGCTACAATGCCAGGAAGGTTTTTGTATAAATTGGGTGGTGGGACCAGGGGTACGGTACATTAATAAACCAGAGAAGGTAAAAGTGAGAGAAAGTTCTAGGGCAAACACTACACTTTTACAACCTGTGATAGCCACTGGATCAAATTTCATTTTATCTCCTCTTTATGAATGATGTCTAAACCCTCTCCTCTTTCCCCCCTCTTCCCGGTTGTGTCTAACAATTGTATAATCCTGGAGGAGAGTCATTGCTATGTCTGGCGCAGACTCCTCTCGAAGCCATGTTTCTGTAAGAGACATGGCTGCTGGTTTGGTATTTTTTAAGAAGGTAAACAAATCTAAACTATGCTTGGGTAATGTTCTGCAGTTAAGCAGATATAACTGCCACTGTTGGCTATATGTACCCTCTCTCGTTGAGTTACTTTCAATAATGGTAGGTTTAACCAGTGTAATTATCCAATCCACACACTTCATTTCCTAGTTACATGGGTTTATGGTATAGTAGCATGTCTTACCTGCAATGCTGTTATAAGAATGTAATTCAAATGCCGAGTATTTAATCCTTTAAATATCTAAACAGGCTTGGGTCTTGGACGTCTGCGCCCCGGTGCTTATTAAATAACTGGGCTGGTCATGCAAAAACTATTGCGCTAAACCGAAATGGTGCCCAAGAATGTCTACCAAGTAAAGCAATCAACACGACCACCTGTACTTCCATGTTAGTGGGGTAAGGCTTCTGGTCCTTTCTCTCCTTTTAGAACCAGAGTCAGTATGCTGCCGCCTTAAAGGTCTTGCTGGGATTAAAGTGCCAAAAGTTTCAAATGCAGAATTTAGTGCGATGAGCTGGGTGCGGCGGGGTGTATAAAAATAATTAAAATTGGCAATAACCCAGTATACACACATAATTCACCCCAAATTGTTAAAGCTGTTATTATTATTCCTAAATTACTTAAAATGACTAAAATCAGGCTAAGATCAAGTGAACATAACAATTCAGAGTATCAGCATGTACCTTAGTTGTTGTGTATGTTTGTGCCCAATTTGTTTATTAAAATACCCGGGCCGGTAGTGCAACAACTAACGCGTTAACCCACAATGACGCCCAAGAATGTCTACAGGGTGAGAAACTCAACACAGCCACACCTGTGCTTTACTATTAGTGGAGGAAGGCTCCTGGGCCTCTCTCTCCTTCTAGAACCATAGTCAGAATGCAGCCAGTGTCGTGGCTTTGCCGAGATTAAAGTGCCAAAAGTTTATTATGGAAGATTTAGTGCGATGAAGGATTGCGGCGCGGTGAATGAAAATATTAAAAATGTCAATAACCCAAAATTTACACACAATTTACCCCAAATTATAAAAACAGTTATTATTATTCCTAAATCTCTTAAACAGACTAAAATTAGGCTAATATCAAGCGGATATAACAATTCTGAGTATCACCATGTACCTTAGTTTATTGCACGTCGGCGCCCGGTGCTCATTAAATACACGGGCCGGTCGTGCAGTGAATAGCGCGCTAACCAAAAAAGGCACCAAAGAATGTCCACTAGGACACTCAACCCGGCCAAACTGCACTTCCCTGCTAGTGGAGTAAGGCTTCTGGTCCTTTCCCTCCTTTCAAAACCAGAGTAAGTATAGAAACCAGTTTAGAGTCCTTTCTGGGATTAAATTACTGAAAATTTCAAATGCAGGGTTATATACAATAACATACATATTTAGACACACAATATCAACAATAACATTGATAGAAATAAGCATAAATGTTCATAAAAATGCTTATTCAAACAGTAGAACAATTATAAATACTTTTTTAATAAATATATATTGCCTAAAACTATTATTAATATGTGAAAAATAACAGTAAACACATATTAAACCATTAATGGACCTTTCAATAAATATTCACTAAAAATATATGAATGTATTAAAATGAATGGTATAAAAAATAGGACTTTAAAATAGGACACTAACACTATAAACATATCCATCATAACACAATACAACACAAACATACATTTCAAAATTAAACACCTGGACAAAAAGCATATTAAAAGTACGTAAAATTAAGAAACGTATGAACATCAAATAACCCTTACATGTAAAAAAACTAAAACTAAAACCCCACAACCACCACACACAATTCAAACCTAAATAATTTAAATGTTACTAACACAAACTTTCCCCCGCATAAATCAAGATACCAGAACCACATCTCAACTGAAACCAATAGCCGCAGTTACAATCTACAACAGATATTCAGGTATAAAATGTAAAATAAAATGATTGAAATTATGTTTTGTCTGCATTAGCAAAGTATAGTTATCTTTATAACACAATATTTAATTGTACTATTAAACTATCTTCACACAGAGTGGCAGAAAGAGCAAAATAGAAAACATAACAGAAAAGCAAACAATTGCTCTCACACGTGGCCTACACGTACAGGCAGGAAAGCACAAGCACCAAGAATGTAAATTGGCAAACAAAAAAATACTGTTCTAACACTTGTTGCAACCAAACAAGATGTTGTTATTAATGTGAGAGAGCATACCCACCCTCCAAATGTAACTGGAATAGAAGTATGGCATGTATTTCAGGTTTTAAAAGAGGAAAGCACTAATTCCAAAGAGCCCAGTTCTAGAATACTTAAGGATATATTTCACCAGTAAAACTCCTGTTTCCTAAAGAACATATGAACACATTGAGCTTCCTGAACACTTAACCACCTCACTAATGATTAACCCTCCCTCCTACACAACAACGAAAATAATTACAAATGAATGAGTATATTTGGTATTGCAAATATTTTGTTAAGACTGACCCAGTGTGAAACATAAATGATGGACATAACATTTACCTTCACCATCACCAAAAATATAGTTATAGCATGTGCAATAAACATCCAGTTTTCCTCTGAAATTAAAAAAAAAAAACTTATTTTCTCTGGCATATGTCCCAGAAACAGAGCTAGCTAACCACTAGAACATTCTCATATAAACCCCATTTTATCAACAAAATGAATACAAATGAAGGGCCTCATTACAAGTTTGGTGGTCGGACCAACCTGACCACCATGTTGGTGGTCTTAAAAAGACCACTGCACCAGTGGTCCCCAGGCCACTGTATTACGATACAAACAGGCAGGACCACTGCCCACAAAGCAAATAAGGCAGACCACCAGAGGCACAGTGGCTTGTAACTAGGTGGTCTGACCTCCAGGACTGTGCCTCAGCCAACCACTGAGCGTATTACAAATACACAAAGCAAAGTAACAAACAAGTGTAGATTGGATGAATTAAAAAACAACACATCTGACACACATTGGTCCAGTGGGTACACCTGCATATCACACTATAAAACACACCCCTTCACAGACCACAATCCATTGATTTTCTACAGGGGGCCAAGAGACCCCCACCCACCATTTATTGAATGTTTCATAGACTATGCACCCCTTTTTCCACCATCCCATAGTACACCCTGCACACACTTTTGTCCATTCAATTCCTATTGCACTTCCCCTGTTAAGCAAGTCCCTCTCAACCACTTTCTTTGTCCATCTTGTCACGCTCCAAAAATCCCAGTTTTTTAGAAGTGAGTTTAGAGTCATGGTGGATGAAATCATAGGAGCAGAGCCACCATTGTTTGATGCCCAAGTCCAGCACACTCCTCTCAATAAGAAAATGGAGATGTGGGCCAGGATAGTCAACAGAGTGAATGCTGTAACTACCACTCTGCGCACAAAGGAGAACATTAGGAAGAGGTAGGACAATCTCAGGGACAAGGTCCCCTCCCTGGTCTCCAGGCAGCAAGTGGAGGCCAGGAAGAATGGTGGTGGCCCTCCTAGTGTCCTATTAAGAATTTTTCCCTGGGAGGAAAAGGTCTTGGCCATTCTGCATCATGAGGGCTTGACAGGAATACCCAGGGGAGTGGAGTCTGTTAAGTTACAACACACATATTGTCACAAAACTGCAATGTCATGCATGTTCACAGCTCAGCTTTTGCCACTGTCTTGTTCATGTACCTCGTTGACATTTAATACCCCGAGTATCTGAGTATTAACACTATCAATGTGTATAATTGGACCCAACATCATAGCTACCAAGGCCCTTCACATGCCATATGTCCAAATGGTGCCTGCAAATCTGAAAATACCTGAAATAGCATTTCAGGATTCATGGTAGGTCCCAAAATGTAAATGTATGCTCAAACCTAAATGCAGCCTGCATATAGATTTGTAATACCCAATATTTGTCAAGTGTTGGGGAGTAGAGGGAGTGACCTGACTGCAAAGCCCGATAGGCTCTGTTTCAGTAACTCTAGTCGCCAGCCCATTTTTCAACGCTGTGTCTTAACTCTCTACAACAAAGTCCTGTATTTGACTTCAAATGGTCAAATCCATATGTTGCCTCGCCACTGTTTTGGCTTCACTGGTGGGAAGATGTCATTTTCTAAAGTGCAACTGATCTGCACATCTCATCAGCTGCTTGAGTCAACTAGGTTAGGCATGCTTCACACACGTCATGTCAAATAGCCCAATACCATGGTAACTGGGTACTATAGGATTACCTACAACTTACCTATGTCTGTTTACTGTAACACAAATCCTTTGGAGGTAGATGTCACAATTCAACCAGTAACATTGTATGTTCGTCATCAACAGGTCAAGCTGCCACTGGGCACACGGAGGCCACAAAACAGACTAGCACTACACCCCTGGATAAAGCCCTTAGTGACAACAACACTCCTGGACTTGTGGATGTGGAGGAAGGTCCTGGCCCATCTGGGCAACCAGGTCAGAAGGGAACAGTAAGTCTCACTGTGGCCAGGACGTCACCTCCCAGCCTGTTGCTTCAATATCCTAGGCAATGATGCACCCCCCAACCTGTGTACCTAGCACAGTTTCTACCATCTTGTGCCCCCCAGTCCTGGATCCTAAGGTGCAACTCAACACTCCGTACACTGAGGGTCCAGGACATAGTTGAAGAGTGCATGAACTCTGTGCCAAGGGCACAGGTTTGTGGGGTTAAGGTGCATGGGAGGGATGCTGTGGGCTAGTGGAGTGAGGCCACTGGGGCTGCTGTTGTTTAGGTCACCATCAATGGGGGTCTGTCAGGAGTCCCAAGGCGTGATGGGTAAGGTGTTGACTGAACTCCAGGACATTAAGCAGCAGAGGGTCTTTATTAACAAAATAGATGAACATAAAACTGAAATGGGCCCCCTAACAGGGGAGCTTCAGGAAATGAACACCACACTGATCATGGCTTTTCTCCCAATATATACCCCTTCTTGTGTGGCAAAACATCATGCCAAAATACATCTGTGGCAGTCACAGGAAGGGAGGCCCTGACAAAGGCAGAAACAGCTGCAGACACCCCTGCCTCTGCAGCAGCTGACCCCCGCTTGCAAGTAGGTACGTCCAGCAAAGAATCCAGGAGGTGCGGATGGCAAGACTCCCACCACTGCCAGCAATAATCCTCTTCCTTAATGTCCTCCTTTGTGTGTCACACATTCACTCTGTGGACTGATTCTGACCCACCTTCCATTTACAATGGGAGGAGTACTTTGGACTTTAGACTTCCAATGGTGTGGCATCTACTCCAATGATTTCATTCACCATGACTGACACCTTCACATTTGCTTTTTTGTTGAGTCATATCACATATATTTTCTGTTAGCTGTAGCTTCCCAATAAAATCAACCATCACTGACTCACTGTCTGCTGTTTTTAATTTCATATTTAGCCATGCAGATATGCCAGACCATGTGACCCATATGATGATGATCCAAGGTGCTTGTTCAAGGTGGGATATATTGCAAGTACTCAGTGTCCAGCTCAGGATTACAGCTATCCCACACAAATGCATACATACATGTGTCTGGTCAAAGAAAACATTTAATTACAGTGTTTAGCACATAGGCTACCAATATGTCTGAAATATTGCAAATCATAAATGTTTGAATCATACTGAGTAAATGAACATATTTGCAGGTACAGAACTCCAGACCATTTTTTTCTGTAGAATAAGCAAACATTGAAATGGTTGATGTTATCAGCTGGAGACGTATCACCTACCACACCAAAGTAATCCAACATTACAAACTCAGACAGATGGCAGTTCAACAGTTTCTGATCACAGGGTCATTATAATCCAGTGCACATGCATCTGGTGCTATGACACAAACATATTTCAGTGAATTGGCAAGGCACTGTGGCCTACAATGATGAAACACATTAACAGCTACATGCAGATCATACAAAAAAAGTGTTTAGCCAATGTGAAAGGTAACTGAAATGGCTGTGACCTAGGACTACATATTTTCTGACCACATTATGACAGACATGATTCATCAAGCCCACCACAGGACAGGAAACCGGTCCAATGGACTCTTCTAAACTTCCATCCAAACACTGTGCAAGCTATTTGGCACAGGTCTCCTACACCTAAAATCTGTGACCTACATTACCTGGAACAATCCATGTCCACTTCATATGTCAGTGTTGGCATCACATACCTGCCAATGTCACAACTCTGAAATGCCCACATGGAGATGTCATGGTGAAGGTACCTGTACAAAGAACAAAACAAGGAGTATAGGCATAAAATCATACATATTACACATCACATAGCAAGAATCTGGAAAACAAAGTACATTGCAATAAACCTGACATAAACAAAGCAACATTATCAAGGTGAGGATGTGTCAAAAGCTATCTCATCAAACAGCCTTTAGCTGCACACCTGTGGTGAGCTGACAAATTGCAAATTTTGTGTTTCTGACATGAGTTTGACACAACCATTTGTGCAAACACTTGTGTTTGTAATCATTTGATTTGTCTCTTGCATCCATACAAGTCAGCTTCCATCAGAAGAATGAGAGTTGGAGAGCCATCACCCGGAAGGTGCGAACCCTGGGGGTCCATAGCCTGCGGAGCACCCACTGTCAGAAGAGGTGGGAGGACCTGAGATGCTGGGGCCGAAAGATCGCAGAGGTCCAGCTGGGGCTGTCCTCCCAATGTGGGCAGGGTGCTCATTGGAACCTGACCCTCCCTAATGGTCCCCATTCTGGCAGTGTCCTACCCAGAGCTTGACAGACATTTGAGGGAAGCACAGCAGCCACAAGGGCATGAATACAGGGCATATTCCTGCCTGTCACATTGCCAAGTTGATGTGTTAGGTTCGGACATCTCCCCATGATGATTGGGTATGGGCCGTGTGTGACACACAAGAAGAGTAACTGTTTGTGTAGGTATGGAAGTTGGTGCATACTGATGTGCCTTTTCTATTAGCCCAAGGACCTAGAACACTACAGGGTACAGTCCACAAACAATTTGCTCTCCCAGGCCAACACATGGCTGTGTACAGAGATTAACCAAATAATGATGTTGTTGTGGGTGTAATGTGTATGCAATAGTCCACTTCTGTTGACAGCCAAACAAAATGAAGTGATTGATCACTGTACTCAGCCGTGTGTCTGCTCAAGTGAGTAAATTGGCATCTGCTCCCAGAGGTAACTTGTCTTCAGTGTGTCGTGAATGCTGGTGCTTCGCTACTGTCTGTCATGTGAGTGTGGCAATTATACATGTGGCAGAGCATACGTTGTTCTTTGGGTGCAGCTACAGATCAGTACTTTCCCTTGGTAAGAGGGAAATGTCCATTGACATGATTTGTGTGACATCACTGTTGCCAACATTTCTTGTGCCTACATGTTAACATGTGTTCCTTTCACTTTTGGCAAATTATTTTCACTGCTGTTTCATGCATGGTCTACCTGTGGTCATAAGAGGATTTCTGTATTCCCTCACATATATGCGCATGCCAATATGTGTTTTGAACTGGACATAATGTCATGGGGCTACATTTCATGTGGTAACACAGACAGGAGTGTATCACCATTGATTGGTGGCTCACATATACCTTCACCCATCATTGCATGTAGTTTGGCTTGTACAACAGCAGTAGCAATGAGGGCATGCTAGGTAGGACTACCTTTTTTACCCACCATGTACATTTCCATGCCATTGATGTGGCATCATGTAGCAAATTGCTCTGCACATGTGAAATGTGGAAGGTTTGTTACTTGACTGTTGGTATGCATCACAGAGTGACTTGAAGTTACGTGGGAATCATATGTGGTTGTGTACAGCCATTCAGCCACTGAAATCTAGGTTTGCAGGACCACAATGGAGACAGTGATATAATTTCCCATTGGGCAACATGTTGAGGGCCTTCTACAAGTACTTGAGAATCCCTGGGCCTCTGCAACATTCAAAGTAATAATGCCTTCCACTGATGCAATCAGAGTATGTCCCTGTAGGGATGCCATACAAGAGAGGTGATTTCCTTGGGGCTAGCTGATTCATTTTGTTGTGGAGTTTAGAGACATATCTCTCTGACATTTTGCACATTTTGTCTACAGTATACATTTCCATGTATAATGTGTAGTATATCTGAGCAAAATTAGTACAACCTCCATGACTCCATTGTGAAAAATTACACATGGTGAAGTGAGCATTGTTGATTTGTTTCCAGTGTGACATGGATATTTCCATGTCACCTTCTTCAGGCTACTGTACATCTGTCAGCAACATTCCAGGGTTTTGGATCCTCATTTCTTATTATTGTGGTATTTTCTATGCAACAAATACATGTATCCATGACCTTGTGTGGAATCTGTGGGAATGAACTTGGCATTGACCTACTATTGTGTGATAACAGGTAACTGAGGTATGCTACATGAGGCAAACCATTGAAGGTGGTGAGGTCTCCTACTTGTTCAATGGTTACTTTGTTTCAACACTTCACCCACGCAATTGGAGTTGTCAGAGATTCTGATTTTCCTGTAGGCAAAAGTTGGCAGTTCATGTGGCATGCACGCATGTGGTGTGATAAATGTAGAAGCCACTTTGATAGTTTGTTGCTGGGGCCTACTTGACCTCATGATAATGTTTGCTAATCACAGCTGTTGTTCAGGTGTGATCAGGACCATGTAGTGACCCTATTTCTATTTCTATTTGCAGCATCATCCCAGGCAAGTGAAGGAGAAAGGGCGGAACCAAGTGGGAGGCATCTGGTCACAGTACCTTCGGTCGTGACACCACTGTCACAGAAGGTCCCAGTGGCCCAGAGGGTGAGGGGAGTGCCATGGAGGACACAGGATCAAGCTTGTCATCTTTGAATTCTACCTCCAGCGGCTACTCCCTAGTGGTGCAGGACCCATCAGAACACACCAGCAGGCAAGCACTCAACAGTCACCCACAGGCACCACAACAGCCACCAAATCCACAGACACCCCCACCACCCCTACTGACCCACACACCGCAACCACCATACCCACAGAAACCACCACACCACCCAGTGATATATCCACCACACCATCATACACCCAGATCACACCTCACAACCCACACACCTCTGACACCATAGCCCAGATACTACCACAACACCCACAGACACATCCACCATACCCAGGTACAACCGCAACACACACAGACACATCCTCCACATCACCATACCCACAGACACCACCTCAGCACACACAGACACATCCACAACATCCACCATACCTGCAGACAGCACCCCAACAAATACACACAGATACCCACCACTCACACATTACCCAGTACCTCTACTTCAAAGCCCCAAGACACCCAAATGCCCACACTCACACATGCAACAGACACCACCTAAACACAAGCTTACCTCACACACGCACACACCAGCAGCATCAACACCCACAGCTAAGACTACCACTCCCTCATCCCTGAAATCCCCAGTCCCATCTGATGACCCTACCCATTTCTCCAAAGAAAGTTTCCTTTCTAACCTTGCCCTTTCCCCTGTTACCTTCACTCCTCCAATCCAAGATGCCCCATCCACATCCCAAGAAATCCCTTCCACATCCAAGCCCTCCCCTGTCACACCTGCCCCCCTGCAGCTACCCATACCCCTCTCCCCAGAGAAGAAGCCCACCCCTCTAACAAAACAGCCTTTCCAACCCTTAACCCACCCATCCCAAATCTGACCCCACCCAAGCATGATGCCTAAGGTGCCTGTATCCCTACTTGATGCCCCTTCCTGTGGCGGTTCCCTGGCAGTGATTGGAGCCAAACTTGGGCACAGTACTGTGCATGAACTAATATGGACTGGCCAATGGCCTTTGATCTAAATCATTTGCATTCAATAAAACCAAGTTGTTGTTTTGTTGGGCACACATTTGTCCTGCCACTACTTTTTTACCTTTTTGTTGTTCTTGAGTAATTTGTGTCATATGCCTACAGTTGTGTGTGTTTCACCCTGATTGTTAATGCATTTGCTGTGGTTGGCAAAATCTGACTTTGTAGGCAGTGCTGGTGTCACCCAGGACAAGGGTTGGTGTTCACTGTATGGATATGTGTTTGTTAATCCAATTGGGCTGTCAATGCATTGTGTTATGCTTGATATGTTAAGTACTTCATCTTGTGTTGGCCAATGTCAGCATGTATGGTGTTAGAATTGTCCCCCTGATATGGACTGAACATTTATTTTGTGTGGAAGCTAGAGTTTTGTTTGTCTACACATAAAGGGTATTCAATTGTGCTACATTCCTTTACATTTGACCGACCAGATGTCCTTTGTGATGTGTGTACTTGCAGCTACTTCATCTACATGTATGGCCCATGCTGTTGCTGGTTTATTTGCTTCCTTGACGTGCAATTGCACATTTGACAGATACATGTAGGGCCCGTTCCTATGTAAATGATGTTTTCGGGCATATGCAAAGTGAAATGTGTCCCATAACAGCATCCTTCCAGGAGTGCTCCTGATGCCTCATTGTGTAGGCATTGCTTGTATTGTGACCTTTGGATATTTGTCTCACAAAATATTGTGTTTCCCATTGACCTTCTATTGTGTTGCAATGTGGGTGATATGGTGTGGGTCCGTTACAGGGATGTTTAATGGGAGGGGTGCTTGTGTTAAAAGGCACTTCCATACATATGTGTCTTCAGTCTCATGACAGCCTATGGCATGTGAGCAATGTGGGGGTGTCAGTTGAATTATGTGTGACATTGATGTGGTGTGGCTGTTGTGAGACACAATGTTCTGCATACTTCACTGGTCCTGTGATTTAGATGAGCAGACTTGTGTTATTGTGGAGTGTGGTAGTGCAGTGTCAGTGACCTGCCCAAAGGCGGCATTTTATAGCTGTGGATGTGTCGTTTGTTGGAAATGACTCTGACCCGGCACACAATGGCAAGTGTACTTGGCCCACATAACGTGACCCCCATATCATGTGGATGATGGCGAGACGATCTGTTGTTTAGCTTCATAACACAGGTAGGTGTGTGTTTCTATCATTGGTGCGTCCACGGTGGCGTGGAATTTGTGCTCCATCTATGAGCAGCAGCAGCGACAGGACATGTGTGATCGGCTCCATGGTGTCACAGGACCTATGACTCTGCTTCCTTCCTTTATACTCTGCGTTTCCACTTGCTGAAACATGGTGGTTGAAACCACGGGCACGTCGGAGGTGGCTGTTTTGCCACCATTGTGGTCTGCGCTGCCTTGCAGTGCCGGAGGGAATTCACAGTTTTTTCCTCTATGGAACCACATACATGGTAATTGTGACAGTCTGACCACCAAGCCAATGGCGGTCAGGCCGCCGCCATGGCAGCCTACCAACCGCCAAACTTGTAATCAGGCCCAAAGTCCCCTAAAGGACTATTTTGAAGACACTTTGATTGGCAGACAGCACCACTCTGGACACTGATGTCAACCCAAATTTCAAAATCACATGGTAAACCAAATCAAACCTAAACTAAGTAAACAGACAATTAAAATGTACACAATGCTACAATGTAAAGTGAGAATATTTAATGGTAAGAAAAGAGTAGACTATTTAGAAGTAATAGCAAAATTCCTTTCATAAGTAACATGTGTACCTACAAACCACTAAAGCTCAGCAACCTAAAACAACACCATAACATAACCAATTTTAAATAAATATTAAACAATTTATTTACATAAATCAGTCAAAAGAAGTCATAAAATAGAAGACTGATAAAAACAAGCTATTTTAGTACTTCATTAAAGATCTGTACATCAACCACAACAAAGCGCAGCAATAGAAATAAACACAACCTAAAATCAATTAAATCATACACAGAGAAAATAAAATGTTTACATTGCAATTGGAGCACAATACCTATACCCAAAAATAAATAGAAATAGTATTCCTATAATTGGAGTCAGAAGTAACTTTCTACAGTGGTAATATAATGTGGTATAAAGACCCTCAAGGATATAAGTCCACCAATAGTTTTAGAGCAGAATGAATTTATGGTAAACCTGATTGAAAAAAGATGTTGTAATGCTATCTGTATTTAACCACTGGTTCCATCTTGACCACTCACTCCAATTTGTGCTGTGCTTAGCTTAGCTTCAAACGCCATCACTTTGGTGGTACAGGTATTTTTCTGCGAATAGCTTTTTTTAACGTGATTTCGCTTTTCTTACTAGTGACGGGATCATAATATGGGAGATGAAAGCTTGATAAACCTGTACGAGACTGAGAATGTTAATGATAGGGGAGAGTACAGTTCGGTCTTGGAAAAACACTTTGGGATCTGGCAAGTCTCTGGCATGTTTTTTCAACACTGACCAGGTACAGCCAGCGCTTGAATTTCACAACTTACTCGATAGGAGGTTTTATTTAGAACCTTCCTTCTAAATTTGTTTAAAGTATATAAGGTGGGGAAGCTTGACACTGGGAGAGAAGCAACTCATCTCTGAGGGTGGACGCATTGCTCAGAGTAATCCTGTTCGAGTTGCTTTTTTTTGTCTCAGTTGTCACGGGTTCCACAGCCGGACGTTGGCAGACAAAGGATGGTGTTGGATTCGAGCCCCATGGTGATGCATTTGTAATTCTTAATATCAAGCTTTACTGTGTGCATGCATAAATATATGTAGTCCCTATATATATATATGTATTCATTGTTGGTGTATTGCATTTTCTTTGATTATTATTATCCCACTGCTGTGATTATTTTAAGAGTTGCACGTGTGTAGCTGCATTTACATCAAGTGCTCACATTATTATCTTTGTGTAACCTGGGAAGTGCCTTAATAAATTCTTTACTCAGACTAAGAGTACTGCATTCTTCATTCCTTTTACTTTGTTCCCTCTCAGTCTGAAGCAAACCAGAACAGATGTGTAAACAAATTTGTGTGGGTAACCAAATCTCAGCACAGATCAAACAACAGGATTCCTTCTCAAAAATATTGACCAAGGGACTTTAAAAGAAGGCATAGTTCCAAATGCCCCAGTATGGAATTCAATTTTTCAGTCCTGCAACGAGCTAATTTCTGCTGGATGCAAATTTATGAAAATTGCTGCTATGTTACCCACCAACATCCTTAAAAACAAGATTAACCCAGGACATTCAAATGTCTGCTTTGGATGCTAAGCATCAGCCTCTGGTCTCATGTAATTTAAATTTGATTTTCTGTTTTTTAGAAAATATATTGTAGGCGTGCTAATCAAACAAGATCCAACTACTACATCATTAGGAATTTATTTGAGCCAAGAGACATTGGGTAGACACCAAAAGTTAATTTGTATTTCAATGCTGGTAGCACGTTCCCTACCACCCCAAAAATGGCAGGCTGGTTTAATCCCACGATTTTCAGTTTGGTTGTGCAAACTTTTGAGAGTTCATAAACAAGAAGAATTAGGTTTGCTTTTGAATAGACAAGGTGTTTTTTGATTTGCTAATAACTTTGGCGCCATTAGATGAATCTTAACAAAACCTTTCTCAAAAAATAAAAATCACCTCAGCTCCTTCCTGGAAAGTTTCAGAATGATCTGTCAAGTGGGGGCTGAGAAAAAAGGTGGGTCCTAAAAGCATATTTCCCCATGCATTTTCCATGGACCTATTTAGGCAGCCCTACTGCAAAAACTGCTGAATTAAATTAAACCAAATTTGGCAGGAAGCAAGATCTTGGCCCACATATTGTGCTTGTTGTGTACTGGTGCAAACCTGTTCAGTAATTTTTGAGAAATTAGGGTTTAAAAATAATTATATATCTAGATGGTTGGGTCTGGGGGACTATTGTGAGACTCCCTCAAACCTTTTTAAAAATTGAACATTCAGATTGGCCAAGAGAGCTTTTACATCCCTGTAGGAAGTTGACCTGGTGTGTTGTTGGTACCTGAGGTATTTACAACTTATACCAGGTCCAGGTATCCCCATTTAGTGAAATGTAGGCAGTTTCTAGAAGCCAGGCTCTCTAGAGGTAGCTGTGGATGAGCAGCCAAGGATTATTCAGGAGACATGCAAAGATCATGCAATACCATTGTAGTCAAACAGCACTTACACACATGAAAGAATACACTCAGTATTACAAGACTAAAGGTACTTTATTATGGTAACACAACATCAAAATTACTATAGAGGCAATATTCCCTTAGGAGATAAGTACTACATAAGTTATATACACTAGGGGCCAGATGTAGCAAAGCTTTAGCGCCATTTGCAAATCGCTAAAGACACTTTGCTATGTGAAATGCATTTTGCGAGTCGGAACCGACTCGCAAAATGCATTCCGAGTCGCAAATAGGAAGGGGTGTTCCCTTCCTATTTGCGAGTCGCACTGGTATGCAATTTCATTTGCGACCGCAATTGCGGTCACAAATGAAAGCGCAGTTACCATCCACTTTGGTAACCCAGTCGCAAACGGGAAGGGGTCCCCATGGGACCCCTTCCCCTTTGTGACTGGACCAAAAACTAATTTTTCAGAGCAGGCAGTGGTCCAATGGACCACTGCCTGCCCTGAAAAATACCAAAACAAAATGTTTCGGTTTATTTTTTAAAGTGCAGCTCGTTTTCCTTTAAGGAAAACGGGTTGCACTTTGAAAAAAAAAAAACTGCTTTATTTAAAAGCAGTCATGGACATGGAGGTCTGCTGACTACAGCAGGCCTCCATCCCCGTGAGTGCCCTGTCTCGCTAATATTAATGAGGTGGGTCTTTACGACCCCATAGCGACTCGCAGAAGGTGTCTGAGACACCTTTCTGCATCCCAAATGGCGACTTGCAATTTGCGAGTCGCAAGGACTCGCAAATTGCAAGCCGCAATTTGGGAATTTGCTACATCTGGCCCTAGGTGTCAGAAATAGGCATAAGAATAGTTAGAAAACAGTGCAATTGTTGTACAATACAATAGAGAATAGTGGACCTATGGGGAGCACAAACCACATACAAAAAAAATTGAATGCAGGAATGTCACCCCAACACAGGTAAGTGGAGTGTGTAGAGGGTCATTGGGGGAACCAGTACAGCACAAAGGTAAGTACCACAACACCCCCCAGCAACCAGGAAAGCAGGAGTAAATTACTAGAATTTCTCCAGAACACCCACTCAGTAGAAAAGAAGAGGATTGCAAAACCCAGAGATGACTACAAGAAGCCAATAGTGGATTCCTGGTGAGAAGGACCTGTGGAAAGAGGGGACCAAGTCCAGGAGACACAGAAGCAGAGGCCAGTCGTGGCAGGAGCCCCTACTCACCAAGCTGAGGATCGCTGGAGTTGGTCAACGATGAGAAAGAAAAGTCAACACGCAGCCCTGGAGCTGGAGTCAAGTTTCTGGAGGATCTAGGAGATGCCCCATACCGCTTGGAGGACTGCAGTTGGATTTGCTTGTCCGGATTCCCCCCACAAGCCTTGGCACTGCCAGAACTCAGGGATTGCCGAAAGTGATGCTGCCTGGGGACCAGCAAGGTCCAGGAGGACTCAACCCAGGAGGGGGAGTCAGAATGCCCACAGAAGCATAGGCAGCATGCACAGGAGTCCCACAGGACAGGGACACAGAAGTTGCAAAAGAAGCCCAAGCAGCACTACGAAAAAGAGTCCTACATTGAAGGAGAGTCACTCAGGGAGCTGTGCATCACAGGAAGGAGTGCTGGGGGTAGGAGCTACACAAAGACTGAAGACCTATTGAAAGAAACCAACAAGCCTTAGCAGCTGCAAATGACATGGTACACAGGGGTAGTGTTCTGCGTGAGCACGCACCGGCTTACCTCCACCCAATTTAGACAGCTGTAGAGAGGACCATCTGGACCACTTCTGACCACCACCCCTTTTGCACGATTCACGCAGCTCAGCAGGAGAGGGGACCCATGCAGCCAGTCTTCAATTCTGTTGGTGCCTGCAGATGCAAGGGAGTGACTCCTTCACTCCAAGGGATATTCTTTCTTCTTTCCTGTGCAGACTGAAGATGGGCTGTCCTCAGAGGATACACAACCAAAGAAATGTTGCAAAAGCTGGAAGGAGCTGGAAAAACAATGTTGCAGGTGAAGTCTTCTTCTTTGTTGCAGATTGTCTGGTCCTGGAGAGTCCAGATGCAGTTTATTTGGTCAGAATGTGAAGTAAGGGATGCAGAGGAATCCTGCTGGAATCTTGCAAGCAGAATCTGAGGAACCACCCAAAGGAGAGACCCTAAGAAGCCATGAAAGGGGGATTGGCCACCTATCTGGGTGACCACCTATCAGGAGTGGGCTCTGATGTCACCTGCCTGGCCTGGCCACTCAGATGCTCCCAGAGTTCCCTGCCAACCTTGGATTCAAGATGCCAGAACCCAGGGACCCTCTGGGGGAGCTCTGGGCACCACCCCTGGGGTGGTGATGGACAGGGGAGTGGTCTCTCCCCTTTCCATTGTCCAGTTTTGTGCTAGAGCAGAGAATGGAGGTCCCTGAACTGGTGTAGACTGGTTTATGCATGGAGGGCACCAAATCTGCCCTTCAAGGCATACCAGTGTCTTGGGGTGGCTACCCCTCCAAAGCCATGTAATACCTATTGCCAAGGTAGAGGTTGTAACATCCCTCTCCCAAAGGAAATCCTTTGTTCTGCCTTCCTGGGATTGAGCTGCTCAAGCAACAGGAGGGCAAAAACATGTCTGTGAGGGTGCAGAAGCTGGGGCTTTCTGGAAAACCTCAGAAGCCTGTGAAAGCAATGATGAGTGTCCTCTAAGGAGCCCCCCCAAAGTGCATGGAATCATACAACCAATACTTGCAAGAGTATTGAGGTATGATTCCAACATGTTTGACACCAAACATGCCTAGGTTCGGAGTTACCATTATGTAGCTGGATGTAGGTAGTGACCTATGTCCAGTACACGCATACAATGGCATCCCTGCACTTACAAAGTCCAGAAAAAGGGATCTGAAGTTTGTGGGGGCACCTCTGCAGTGCAGGGGTGCCCTCAAACACCAGTACCTGCACCCCGCCCTCTGGGCTGAGAGGGCCTACCATGTGGGTGACTTATAGTGATCTGGTGCAGTGCCTTATACTGAAAACGGGCGCATGCACCCGGATCACGCAGACTGCAATGGCAGGCCTGCAGAGCCCTTTGCATGGGCTCCCTATAGGTGGCAGAATAACTGCTGAAGCCCATAGGGATCCCCTGGAACCCCAGTGCCCTAGGTACCAGGGTACCATATATTTGGGGAATTACATGGGGGCACAGGTATGCCAATTGTGGGATGAAATAAGTTCCAGCAACCAAGTTTAAAGGAGGGAGCATAATCACAGGGGTCCTGGTAAGCAGGATCCCAGAGAACACAGTCAAACATACTGACAAACAAACCAAAAGTGGGGGTAACCAAGCTAGAAAGAGGCTACTTTCCTACAAACCCTGGGCCAACTTTCTCCAGCTGGAGTCTGACTCCTGTGGAAGCAAGCGCTCTGATTGGCTGTCAGCAACATGAGAAAAATGTTGCTGGCACCCATTACAGGACTCGGGGACTTAGGAGCTAATTATGAGTTTGGTGGTAAGGTAACTGCTGTGGAACCGGCATGGTTCTCCCTGACCGCCAAATTGGCAGTCCGCCCGCCCAATTACAAGTTAAGCAGATGCACGTAGGAAAGACCACCACAGCGCCGCCATCATTGGCATCAAATGCAGACTGCAATTGTGGCAGTTGAGGCCAATATGTATGCCTGAGGCTGGACCACCAGTCCTACCACCGTCCAATCACAATGCACGTTGCCTCCGATATGACTGTAGCCGCTAAACTACTACATCTGTGCTGGCGGAAACAGAGGGATAAAAGGCAGACACCCACCTTCACTCACTTGTACACATACCCCGACATCAAGGAGCTGACAGTACATGTGTTGCTGTATGTCTGCCAAAACCCACACCATTGTGGATGCAATTGAAGGTAAGTCCTCGTCTCACCTGTTTTCATTTGCTTTCCACTTCTCAGATGCACAGATTGGTGCAACATAAGGTCCAGGGTGGCCCTTGTCGCGTAGGCTCTCATTATCCTAATGAGACTACTGAATTTTGAGCAGCAAGATCGTTCACAGTGTGGGGGACTAAGTCTGACCCACGGTGGAGGACCCTTGTCACTCTAAATGCGGGTTTTGCTCCGGCTAATTAGCAGTGCCTCATCTCTCCCAAAGGGAAGAGACAATTGGGTAGCCGAGCTCATGACATCTTAGCACTTCCCAGGGAAGCCGTGGTCACTCAGGTCACAACCGGGTCTCTCATACACAGTATGGTCTCATATATAAATGACAAAGGCAGTTTAAGTTTTAAAGATTGGTTTAATAAAACGACTGCATTCTAGATAGCAAAGCGTGAGCTGCAATAACCAGAACTACACAACACAGTAGGATTAAAATAGTAACGATGAGAGTGAAGCACAAGAATAATGCTATCATAGTGCCGCTAGATTATTTTCTCTCTAAGTTATATTTCGAGCACAGCATGTGAAACTCTAAGCCTGCCTTTCAGGTCCCCCCAGGAGGACATCAACCCTCATACCTGAGCAAAGGCCTGTAATCTGCATCAGCATCTAGTTGTAGGTTCCTGGCCGGAATCTCCCTCTTGACGTGTACTAGGACTAGGAAGTGTTTTTACAACTAACACGCAGATGTTCTAAGAAAATGTCCCTACGTAAGGATGTGAATATTGGAGACTAAACTTCTACCACGTTTACCGGCAATGTACCAGACTGTAGCCTTGACTGAAGCACAGGGCGATCAAGAATACATTATTTGAGAACACAGTGCTGAACTAAGCTAAACAGTGCGATAGAAGAAATTAAAACAAGACCGTAAAACTGGTTATTGTAAAATAACAGTGCGAAGTTTAATAAAACATATCTAGGGCACAGTGCACAGCGGCCTAATACGAGAAACTAACGTGCATGAAGCTATATTAAAAATGGCTACGCTACACCCTCAGACAAAAAAACTTTGTAAGTCCCTTTCTGGAACAGCCAACAGTGTTTGCACCTAAGTCACATCTCTGATGCCCTCTTTGGCCAGCTCACTAACACAGCACAGAGTCATTTCCCCAAAATCAAAATTTGTGCCTCAGTAAGTGACAAGGATAGTGATGTTTCTCCACAATACACCAACACAAGAGCAGGTCCACACTAACATCACAGCAAATAATCAGTGTGACACACAAAACAGGCTACGCCCAGTAATGATAGACAACAAATCTAAGTAGGGATGTAGCAATACAGTCAAGCACACCTTCTATGCTATAGTACTACACTAGACCATCGCACATCAGGCACATCAAACAATCACATTTGGAAAATGTTATCCTAAACAATACACCTAAGAACAAATGGAAGCCCACCATGGAAATACTCCGCGCAGAAAAGGTTAGTTACAATTAGTGGGATCCCTAAAAGTATGAGTCTTTGCCTATGCCCCTAAATGTCTCTGTGCATAGGCCCCCTGGCTCAAGGTATAGCCAGGACATTTAATAACATCACCAAGTGTCATGTATATGTTTGCTATGTGGAAGTGCAGACTATTTGAACAAACACATCAGTAACTGCATTCCTCACATGCAACTTAAGTAGGTGTAAACTACACACAAAACAATGGACAAATGTTACCAAAAGAAGCAAACATCCATGACAACCAACCACACAACAGGTTTGGAGAAATTAATGACCAACTTGCACACAGTCAACACATATCCAACATACATCATAGGGAGAAGTGAAACCTAAATGAGGGTGACAATGCACAAGACTAGCTGAACACCATTTGAAATACCACACAAAACAATGTTAAGCCCAATTTGGATACATCACAGATATACATCCATGCAACAATGCCCCTTAACCTATGTATGTCCTGTACAAGTCACAAAAATCAAATATAAAAACCTTGTCACATTGATCACCGTTAAGGGTGAAAATAACATACCTACAGTCCTACACCCCAATCTCACAAAGCACATAAATTAGGTGGGGCAAATGTTCACCACTATGATAAATGCCTTCCCAGTAAAGCCCAGCCCCAACCAATTCTATCACAATATGTGTATGTATATAACAAAGTACACCATAAACATATAAGGAGCATAACCTCTCATAATGTGTAGACCCAATAGCATTGTGTCACATTAACAATATTAAAACATTTGGATGTTCACTGAAGTAGCTAGGGAAAAGTAAAACGATGACTAAGGTGTTCAAGAGGAAGAAAAAACTTTTTATACATGAAAGTTTGTCCAAAAAAACACAAAGGTAAATGGCCTTTCCCACTTATATATGTTGTGCACGGTGCTGTGCCACAAAACGTACCTGATCAGACACTGCCAGGTAGCCTTCTCACAAGGGGGCATCCATTGGGCAGGGCAGGTACATCTGGGACATTATTTGGGTGGGGGACATTTGGGTTTGGAGGGGTGGACTTATGCTGGGAAGTAGTGGGTTTTGAAAAGGAAGGGGTGACACAATGCTTAGGAGGGGAGTCTGGGAAGGGGGAGGGGTGGAAAGTCTCCTGAAAGGGGTAGCTGAGGACCTGGAAGGGGTGGATGCGAGGATACTAGTGGTGGGTTGGGAGGTGGTCTTGGGTGTGGGAGGGGTGGGATCCTTATTTGGAGTTAGGGTAGGAGGTTTGGGAGGGTTCAGGGCCAGAGAAAAGAATAGGTCCTTCACAGGGAACTTAGGAGTGGGTTTGGGAAGGGGTGTGCTTCTGGAGGAAGAGGTAGTGACTGTGACTGATATGCCTGGGAGTGCTTTGGTGCAGGTGGAGGAGTGTCTGGTGATTGTGCTGATAGAATGGCTGTGTCACCTACAGGTGGGGTTTGTTGGGTGCTTACTTGTGGGTGTCTGTGGGTCGGGTTTACAAGAAAGTGGTGCATCGTTCCTGGTGTGCCACTTTTCTTGCCTCCCCCTACCACCACCTGACAACACCATGGCACAGTGAAATGTTGTAAATTTCACTGCATCATTTTTTCAGGCCCCCCCTGCTTGGGAACACTCCACTTGCATACATTATGCCTGACACAGGCATTATGTGGCGCAAGCGGTTGCAAAGTGGTGCAATGCATGCATTGTGCCACTTAGTAAATCTGGTGTGGGGAAAAGTGCACCTTATTGCCACCTTAGTGTAAATAAATGAGCTAGGGTGACCTAAGGTGGCACAAGGGTCTTGTAAACCTGTCCCTGTGTTTTTTCTGTGTGTATGGGCTGAATATGGTGTCAGTGGTGCTTGCTGATGTGGAAAGGTTGGGAGTGGGCATGGTGGATGTTGCAGTGGTGGTGGCTGAGGGTGTGGTTGTGTGAATGGATATGACCAAGGGGACGTAGGTGGGTGTGGTGTTGTCAGTACTGATGTGGTGGTGGGTGTATGTTGCGTGCGTGTGTACATAGTGTCTGATGTGCTGTGTGTGGATGTGATGGGGAGTGGTTTGTGTAAGTGGATTTTGTGTTGCCTGTGGTAGGTGTGGATAAAATGCATATGATGGAGTCTGTGGTGGTATGTGTAGTGTCTGTGTTTTTGGATGTGTGCCTGTTTTTTTCTTGTGTTTCTGCCTATGTGTGGATGTGCTGCTTGGGTCTGTATGGGTGTGTCAGTGCAAATGTGTGTGGGCTTTGGACAGGTGGGGGAACAGGGTACTGGTATGGGGAAGGCACGGTGAGGGACACTAGGTGGAGGGTGAGAGGCTGCACAGATGGAGGAGGCCAGAGCCTGAAAGGATCTCTGTAGGCCAGACATAGCACTATAAATGCCTTCTAGGTAGGCCACCATCTGCTGCAGATGGTTGTCTTGCTCCTGGATGGCATTCAGAATGGTAGTCTGACCCACAGAGATGGACCTCAGGAGGTCAGTAGCCTCCTTAATCTTTGCAGCAGGTGGTACGGGGCAGGGGGGTGCCTGGATCAAAGGAAACTGGCCCTGTTTTAGGAGAGCAGGCCCGGCCAACTTGAGGGAGCTACAGGAAGGGTGCTGATGGAGCTGATGGTTTCAGTCAGGGATAAAGAGAATACTGATCCTGTGGGGTCTGCCACCACTCTGGAGTGTTCATTGGAGGAAGACTCAGAAGGTGATGAACTTAAGCTGACATCCTCTGTGGCATTCCCTGCACCTTAGTGCCCACTGGGTCTCTCGCTGTCCTGCTACTCATAGCCATAACCACTGTGGCCAGAAGCTTCCCCAACAACGTTGGCACTGTCTCCTTCGCTTGCCCAGGATGTTTCTGAAATTACACATTAAAAAGAGTTGATTGGATCTGTATAAACACACCTGTGCATAAGATTCAAGCACAAAATATCCCAGGAGGGCACAGACTACTGCATCTGCTTGGCTTACTACATGTCACCTATCATTAACATGAGCACATGCATGCATGATGTATTATCTAAAACTAGTTGCACACAGTGATGTCACCCCCGCCAACCTAGACCAGATTTTTGAATATGAACACTCCCTCATCACCCATGTAGTCAGACAGTTGCCCACCTTCTATACTTTGGTCCTTGTAGTATACACTGCTGGACTGATGGCACAATATATCATGCCTAAAACAACACATACCTACAGTGTCCACTTAAGCCCCAGATGCTGACTTTCTTGGAAAAACATCATGATGTGATGATGGGCGAGTCATTCAGTTAGGTAGATGCAGTAAGTGCTGTGGCAGGGATCATGTCACATTTGTGTCCACTTAAGCCCCAGATGCTGACTTTCTTGGAAAAACATCATGATGTGATGATGGGCGAGTCATTCAGTTAGGTAGATGCAGTAAGTGCTGTGGCAGGGATCATGTCACATGCAAATGCACAGTTTACACTGATTATATATTTCTGGTGATACTTCTCCATATGACCTGTTTCAAGATAATACAATGAAAGCTGTACTGAGGTAGCTCGACTACCTATCACATGTACCATAGAAGCGTGGGCTGGAGATAATCATGGCCTAGACATTGGGAGATACCAACTACAAATGCACACATCATATTAGTCCAAATGGCACCAGGAACATCACTGATCAGACTGGGAACCAGCAACACCACCACTCTCAGCTTACATTCCTAGAAGCCCATACACCACCTTTGATGTCTGTTGTATGTCAGTGAATGTCAATGACAGAAAGAGATGGACACACTTCAGGTTTGATGGGATGGCACAACACTGCACCATTTGGGACATGAAACAACAATGGCTCTGTAAAAATGAGTGCAGGCACTCACATATGAAACTAACATTGTCACATATCACTCCTTGATGCTTGTTACCATCAATGAATGTACCTTCAAACAGTACGGCTGATGAAACAACTCCAGGGAAAGGTACACTCTGTAACACGGAACCACTACTGATGATGCCACCAGTGATATCTGCATACTTATTTTACTGGAAACTCTACTTAACAATAGAAACTACAGGTCAGTTACTGCAGGTGGAGTGTGCTGTATGCTAGGGCACATGTAATATGGGCCCGATAACATCAAACACAGTAGTGATGAAGCATCCCTTTTGACACAATGAAGACAGGTGATCTGTCTCGTACAGCCTTTTCCTAGAGCATCAAACAACATGAAGTGATCATGGCCTTACTCTGTCATGTGTCTGCGCAAAACGGACAATCAGCAGTGGAATGGACTCTGCTGGCACCCACTAAAAGACCTACACAATCCAGAATTCTTCCTGTGTGTTGGACATGGCACACCCACATTGTTTTGGGGGAAATGTCTCCCTGAGAAAGAAATCAGTTTGTAAGGTATCATTGTCAACTCTGGCCCATACTCACCCCCTTGACACGGCTGTTGGGTCCTCAACTGCCCATCCAGCTCTGAAAGGCCACTGCCAGAATGTGGGCCATGGGGGGGTCAGCTGCTGGTTACACCCGGCCCCATTGAGAGGAGTTCCCCAGCAGGACCTCCGTGATCTTCCGGGTCCAGCGCCTCAGGTCGTCCCACCGCTTCCTACAGGGGATGCTACACCAGCAATAGACCCCCACAGGGTCCACACATTCTGGGTGATAGCGTTCCATATTGCTTGATTCTGATGGGTGTTGACCTGTATGGACACAAGAGATTAAAAAAAATATGTCAATGGAATGATTTGGCTATTGTTATTGTTTGTAACTCCGTTTGTCTACAACAAGCATAAGCTAAAATCAACAATGAACACATAAGTTTGCTTTCAACAGGTTGAGCACTAGCAAGACATGTAGATACACTTGTGGTTTCATCTGCTGCCTAACCTCATCCCTGGACATGTCCTACGCTGCCTAAGCCAACACACCACTATTATGTTGCCCAGGGCCACATACATATACTCTGCTGCTGGTCACAAAGAAAAATGACACACTATTCTGAGTTTAATAACAGTACACTATTTGTGCTTTATTGTGTAGACACCTTTACAGCCAGGCCCTTTGACTTGATGCATACGGTCTATGCAGCTTGGAAGCATAGTACAGAATGCATCCTAAAACGTGGACACTCATGACAGTCTTCCCCTCATAACCAGTGATAGCATCCTCAATGCTGTTTTGTGGGATGGTGAAGAAGTTAACCTAATGTCAGACTACATCTTTTGGAGTGTTTGTGGTATCTATCTACATTCCATAGTTGTCTTTGGTGTGGATGGATTTTAACAAATTGTTGAGACATATTCAAAAGCACCTGTGAAACAAATAATACCTGCACTGAAACTATGTAACATGGGCACTAGGCATATTTTGGTAAATCATTACATCTGGTAATTGGAATCCAGGCCTGTAGTTGTAAGGGACCTGTCAACATGAAACGTGACACATTGCCAATGTGGCTCAATGGAAAGAGGCATCATGTCAAAGGAATTACCTCTGTCACCATTCCAAATATATTTCCTGTAAAACGATACCTAGCTTATAGATAAGTATGGGCAGAGTTCTACTCTGGAATTCTGCAGTTATCTAAAAACTCAGTGAAATTCATTGGAGTACCACGTGTTGCGGAATGCCTACTGGTCCTAGTCGTGGGCTGCATGCATTTTCATGATCTTTTTTTATGTATTTTGTCAGAAAGGAAAAAAAGAGTTGAATAAATAAAAAATGAAAAGTGAAATTAGCGAGGAAGCTGTGTAATTGAGCTCTGGACGAGCACCACTTTATGTGGGCAATTACTTTTGTACCTAGATATTTCCTGGTAAGAGACAATGCCTAATAGTAATGGTGGAGCACAAATAGCATGATGACAAAAATTCCCCTTCACTTTCAATGCAATAGACTGCTGCAGAATCCCAAGATATGGTGGGTCAGCTTTAGCCCAACCTAATAGCAGATCAGGGCAGCAGGCCCCACTGATGGAGAAGGGTAAGAGTGGGTCGGGTGAAGGAGGAAAAGCCCATCCCCACAGAATGGTTGAATCCCTCTCTGTAAATTAGTTACTCACCTTTATCGTAGCAGGGCTGAAAGCCAATGCAGGTTCTAGAGAGGGGTAGCACAAACAGGGGAGGAATACCCAGGTCTGTGCTACAGAGGCCCACAGGAGCCCTACATACACACCTAGTCCCGAGCGGGAGTGGTGGTATTCTAATGCAGCAGGAGGGAGGGTGTGGCCGAGGAGACGCGTTCATGACACAAGTACAGACCGGGTGGCTCCCAATGGTGTTTACGCAACTGAAACTGGTGAGGTCCAGATTTTAGGGGTGGGCGAGCGGTGCTCCAGTGAACTCTGCTCCACCGCTGGCTGGCACAGTATTTTTTGCCAAACCCCACGCTCCTCCTAGCCCTACTATTAATGTGTGATCAAATTAGTTCAGTTCTCATCCAGGAATCATAGATCTACAGGGATAATACTCTTGGCCTCAGCTGTATTGCCAAACAACCCTTGATCCAGCCTGTCTCATGATAATGACTGAGCAAAAACAACAAGTGATGGAGGGAATGCTGAACATTGTCAAACATTCACCCCCAGTACAGTGATCTGGGCCTAAATCCATCGTTTTTTTGCTGCCCATGCCCTTCCAGTTTGGACCCAGCCATATGCAAATCAGTCTTGACCCTGTTCCCCATGGGAACAGTCCAGCCGAACTGGTAGGCCAGGTCTTCCCTGGACTGGAAACAAGCATCCTGGGACTGGTTTCGGGGTTTCATCCCTCATCAGCCAGGCTAGCTTGAATCCAGTGGCATGGGAAGCACGGGACCCACGTCTGGGCATACCCTTCCCACTTAGGGCGACAAAGCAAAAACAACAAGTGATGGACGGAATGCTGAACATTGTCAAACATTCACCCCCAGTACAGTGATCTGGGCCTAAATCCATCGTTTTTTTGCTGCCCATGCCATTCCAGTTTGGACCCAGCCATATGCAAATCAGTCTTGACCCTGTTCCCCATGGGAACAGTCCAGCCCAAACTGCTAGGCCAGGTCTTCCCTGGACTGGAAACAAGCATCCTGGGACCGGTTTCGGGGTTTCACCCCTCATCAGCCAGGCTAGCTTGAATCCAGTGGCATGGGAAGCAGAGGACCCATGTCTGGGCATACCCTTCCCACTTAGGGCGACAAAGCAAAAACAACAAGTGATGGACAGAATGCTGAAGGGTGAGTGTTTGACAATGGTCAGCATTCCGTCCATCACTTGTTTTTGCTTTGTCGCCCTAAGTGGGAAGGGTATGCCCAGACGTGGGTCCCGTGCTTCCCATGCCACTGGATTCAAGCTAGCCTGGCTGATGAGGAGTGAAACCCCGAAACCGGTCAAAGGATGCTTGTTTCTGGTCCAGTGAGGACCTGGCTTGGCAGTTCGGGCTGGACTGTTCCCATGAGGAACAGGGTCAAGACTGATTTGCATATGGCTGTGTCAAAACTGGGGTGGCATGGTGAGCAAAAGAACGATGGATTAAACCCAGATCTGTGACTGGGGGTGAGTGTTTGACAATGGTCAGCATTCCGTCCATCACTTGTTGTTTTTGCTTTGTCGCCCTAAGTGGGAAGGGTATGCCCAGACGTGGGTCCCGTGCTTCCCATGCCACTGGATTCAAACTAGCCTGGCTGATGAGGGGTGAAACCGGTCCCAGGATGCTTGTTTCTGGTCCAGTGAGGACCTGGCTTGGCAGTTCGGGCTGGACTGTTCCCATGAGGAACAGGGTCAAGACTGATTTGCATATGGCTGGGTCCAAACTGGGGTGGCATGGTGAGCAAAAGAACGATGGATTAAACCCAGATCTGTGACTGGGGGTGAGTGTTTGACAATGGTCAGCATTCCGTCCATCACTTGTTGTTTTTGTCATGATAATGACTGGGCACAATTCAATCTCATGTCTTACTAGCTGCTGGCAGAGCATACTATTCCAAAGTGAACTTCATATTTCATGCATTTCAGAATGACGTTTTGCCACTTTAGGTAATTCCATATGTGTGGTCAAGGCTGTGTGTCACTCTGAAGGTGGCTGTGAGCTATTGATAGTTCACAGACAACTTATTTTTTGAGACATGAACTACACTGAGTGATAGTTGGGAAATTGCACCTACCTTACCTCATTCTCAAGAAGTGATTCCAGGATATATTTATATGCAGTCAATGCTAGACATGGGTTTGCAGAATTAGCACACTCTGAATGCCACATTACTACCAGCTCCAAGGAAATCTATGCGTGCATATATGGGCCCATGCCCCACCAATGGAAGATAGGGCTTTCCACACTTTACACATCACAATGATGAGGTTCAGTACACAGTGTATATTGCTGCCCAATCCCAGACATCATTAGCCTAGGTAAGGGCCACAGTGGTATAGCCCAGTAATCAGAGTGAACATTAGACAACAGATTACCAGTGGGAAGGAACATTATGGATTCAAATTGAGTGACATATGCATGTGAGAGAGTTACCTGTTCCTCTGGTGAGCCATAGAGCTGCCCATACAGTTAGAGAACCTCACTTGCTGGCATCTCTAGCTCCTCTGCTGAGAAATCACCGTCCCTCTCACCTGCTTGGGTGGACATGGTTGCTCCCAGAGGTCACAAACAGCAGCTACAATGGAGGAGGTCTTGATAGCAGCAGTGTCAGGAGGCAAATGGGCTTTTTTGATAACCGCGGTGTACATGTACGCAACATATGCAGTCGTCAGCATTGAAAGACACAGCCATTGGCCCACATACGTCACACAACAATGTTAGCCTATTGCTATGTCCATTGTGCACTCATAAGCCTACTGCACACTTGACTTCTGCTGACAGTCTCTGACGCACAATGCCCAATATGCCAGGGCAAGCAGCTGCCGTTTTAGTGGCTGATAATGCTATAATGGAGGCTTTTATCTGTGTCACCACCATTACAAATAATGGTTTACATCTGTACTCCTGTAAATTACTTTTGACAATGATCATGTGTCTAGTGCGTTAGTGTGCATGTTGGCTTAATTGATATAGTACACTGTACACCGTCGTTGACGGTATCTGCCCCATTCCCAAATACATGGAACCTACATTTTTTGAAAATATACATCAGTGTTGTACATTTTGCCCATCAATGGGCAAGCAACATGTCAGAGCAACAATGGGGATTGTTAATGAATATAGCACAATATACAATTCAGATGACAATGTCTTTTTGAAAAATGTAAAGTCTTATGCACTATCACAAGATATTTAACTTCCTATTCACATACGTTGGTGTAGACATTGTGAGCAACCTTCATATTCTGTTTCCAGTTCACACCTAGGTACCCTGTGAGAGGGAGAGGATGACAGGCTCATGTGTACCGCCTATTCCCAGACCTTCACTCAATGGTGGAAAGGGACATCATCTGCAAGGATTGATTGAATATACAAACCATACTGGTTCTGCGTCATCAGTTGGAGCCTGATCTCCCACCACAAAACATGAATCCCACATGTTTGACACCAGTAGTGAAAGTGATGGCAGTATTGCATTTCCTGAAACCAGGTTCTTTTCAATACACCGTGGCAATCTGTGGTGGTGTATCACAATCAGTATTCTGTTGTGGGTTAAGAGATGTGCTTTCAGCACTGATTTGACTCCTGGACAGCTACATCCAGTTCCCCAGGCTTGAGGATTTAGTTAATGTGAAGGATGGATTCTATGGAGTGGCAAGGATAGCACATGTTGTCAGAGCCATTCATGGCACCCATGTTGCCTTAGTACCACCACATAACAGGGAACAGGTTTACTTCAACGTGAAGAACTTCCATTCGATAAACATGCAAGTTATGTGCTTGCCTGATCTGTACGTTTCCAAAGTCTGTGCTCACTTCCCTGGATCTGCCCATGATTCCTTTGTCATGCGAAATAGCACCGTACTCCAGCTGATGTTACAACTACAACCGGAGAGGGCCTGACGTACTGGTAAGTATGATGTGAGCTGACATTGTGTGGGTGATGTGAGGTAGTATAAACAGGAACTGTGGAACTTATTGTTGCACCTCTAACTGTCTCCCATCTAGGAGACTCAGCCTATCCCAACCAGCCCTGGTTGTTGGCCCCACTGAGGAATCCTTCAACGCCAATGGAAGTCCGCTTTGAGGTGGCCAGTGGAGTGGGCTTCTGGACTCCTGAATGCCATATTCCACTGTCTGGACAAATTAATCCACTTGTCCAAGAAGGTCTGTCAGATCATTGTGGCCTGCTATTTTCTCCACAACTTAGCCCTACGATGGAACGTACGCTATATTGCAGAGGACGGAGAGCCTGTAGTGACACTGAGTGAGGACCATGGAATGCCAAATGATGTTGATAGTGGTGAGGAGGAAGGAGCTGACTTGCAGTAAGGTCTAATCAGCAACTTCTTCTCAAGCGTGTAAGTACTTTGTCAACTTGGACTGTGCTACCTATTATTGTTGGATAGAAGGAGTATGTTGAGGGGAAATATCATGGAGGACAAGCTCATGATAATCTTGGTTGAAGGTGTTTGTTGAGTAAGGAATGGCAGATGCTAAATAGTTTGGTGGTGCTTTGTTTTGGTCAATCAAATTGGAAAGGACTGTGTCTTACCTCAATGGTTTGTCAGCTAATTTTACAGTCCATTCTGTTTCAGGTACCTTCACTATCACATTATCATTTGTACATTTCAAAGTGGTGACAACACTTGTTATGTGGTGCTATTTTGATGCACAATGTGCAGAATGGTAGTCCTTTGGTATGACAGAGACAAACTTTAGATTACGAATCCTGGAACAAGACAGCTTGCACAGTGATCTTATGAAGGTAAGGCGTAAACCATTGAACTTGCTCCTTGTCATGTGGTGGCCGTAATGCAATGTGTGTGCCAACAGGGGCCACAACAAGATGGTGTGCTGGAGCCCAAACAGTATATTCTCCCTCAAGATTGGCTAAATCTTCATTGTGTGTGATGTGTTTGTAGCTGGTTATGTGTTTCATCAGTATAGGACAAGGTCCCTGTAGCACGATATGGAGTTTTGTTGTTGACATTCCACAAGATACTGGGAATGTTGATTGGAATTGCCCTGTGATAAGACAATATGGTTCTGCCATGTGTATGTCTATTGGGCTCATTGATAAGGAATTCCCGTTCTGGATTAGGTGATAAGGCTCCTGCTGCTGAGAAAACCCTTAATGTTTGCCTATTCACAATGAAATGGCCAAATGTATCCCCTCCTTCCACGTTGAGTTTGTCTGCACAATAAATCATGGCCATTAGTGCAGAACATTGTTGTCTTGTCTGATTTGCTATGTGTCTTACATGGGGCCTGGCTATTGATGCTGCAGTGTACTTAAGCTGGTATATGGGTACCCACATGTATGTATGTTTGGGTGAGACACAGTTGTACTCCTGAGCTGTCCAACATATCCATACCTACGCAAGTACATCTATATACCATTGTCAAGTTCATGTGGCAGTACTTGCATACAATTCAAGATGTGTGAAAGACAACAGCTGGAAATGAGTCTGTTGCACTTTTTTTTATTTTAATGAACAGTATAACTGAAACATTGGATATGGCAGAAAAGAAAAGTGAAGAAGTTAGTCATCTTGGAAGAAACCATATTTGTAGTTGCCACAATCTTTAGAGTCCAAAGTCCAATGTGCCAAAAAACTGTGTCCAAAATAGTCCACAAGGTGAATGTGTAGCACACTAGAGGAAATTAGGGACGAGGTTTCTTGGTGGTGGAGATATTGCCATTCCCACTCCACTCATTTTCTGGGATGACCCGCTTTCCTGGCCTGGGGGGATCCACAGCTGCAGGAACAGGGCTATCTGGTGGTGTGTCCTTCTCTGGCAGGGCCTCTCTTCCTGTGCTGTGGTTCCTTCAGATGTAGATGGTCCTGATGGAGTTGAACCACAGGTAGAGGTTGATGGAGCTGGGAAAGCCCTGCACAGGTGAGTGTAGATGTCTATCCGCACCCCTGTTTGTGAGCCCATGTTGGAGTTATGGACCTCCAACTGATTGTGCATGTCGCTATGCGCCTGCTCCATCTCCTTCAGTTTGGTGAGAACCTGGCTGATCATGCCTTGGGACTCCTGGTAGACTCCCAAAACATGGCCGACGGTGTCCTGGTTGTGAGTGTCCCCAGTGGCCTTACTCTGCCTGCCCCCAATTACCTTCCCATGACTCCTCCCACCACAAACCTGTGCACTTGGCTTAGGGTTCCCACTCTCACTGGTTCCTTGCTCCTCGTAACTGAGGTGGTGATTGTCACAACAGAATCCAGGACTGGGGGCACTCGATGGTGGTTTCTGTGCTAGGTACACAGGTTGTGGTGGATGATGTTTGCTGATGTGTTGTGGATGGGAAGGGAGATATTGTTGTGTGCCCAGTGACACTCACAGTTGACGTCTGCCCAGGCAGATGAAGTGGACCAGCACCGTCCTCCTCATCCGGATCAACAGGAGTGTTGTCATCCCTGATGGCTTGGTCCGGGGTGGTGTGGGTAGCTCCTCGTCTGCATGGGCGGCCCAGGTGTCATGTCCGATAGACCTGTTCTGAGATACAGAACAATGTTATTCTTGGAATTGTGTTGTCTACATCCTGGTCTTTTGTGACACAGTAACTACAAACCTAGGAGAAGGAAAAGGTAGAGATTACTATTGTGATGACATTTATAGACATGAGACTCATGTACTTAAATCGTGCAGCTCTTTGGATGTTCTGAAGTGCTTCCCTTTTGTATTGATGTCATCTACCCAACATTCGAGCCAACGCAGTGGAGATTTCACATCAGACCATTTAAAATGCCTAACTGTGTACCAGACAGGCAAGGACACAACTTGATTGCATATTTCACATTACTCATCATGTGACAGGTGCTGTGACAATGAGTCACCTGTAATAAGTATAGAACTGAGTTGACTTCATGCCTATCTAAACTTTGACCCACAACTTGCTATGATGTCAGCCCTTCCATCAGTTGTTTCATTAGGGGGGTGAAGAACAACACGGCCTAGCTGTGCAGCAGACAGTCAAGAACACAACTTCCCTGCATATTTCACATTTCTCATCCTGTGGCAGTGCTGTGACAATGGTTCACTTGTAAGAAGTAGAGAACAGAGCTTACTTCATGTCTATCTAAACTTTGACCCACACACTTGCTTTGATATCAGTGCTTCCATCAATTGTGTCAATTGGGGGGTGCAGAACAGCAAAGCCTGTGTACCAGACAGGCAAGAGCACAGTTTGTTTGCATATTTCACATTTCTCATCATGTGGCAGGTGCTGTGACAATGGTTCACATGTAATAGGTAGAGAATTGAGTTGACTTCATGCCTGTCTAAACTTTGACCCACACTCTTGCTATGATGTCAGGCCTTCAATCAATTGTTTCAATTTGGGGAGCCGAACAACATGATGCAGAGTAGGCAGAAATTTCTCTGAGTGGAGTATTATCTGTTGAGTGGTCACTCCATGTGAAGAGGACATCAGTTGTGATATGTCAGAATCACAGAATCATGAGAATGTTCATAATCACAATTTTAAAACAAATTGAGTTGCAGAAACAAGGTCTCATGGTTGTTGTGGTTATCTCAATGTCTACTTGCCAACAGTTACAAAATGGTTAGTGTAACATTCCTGTTTACAAACTGTATTTGGATATGTCCCTTCTAGTTAGCAATTGACACATATGATAGCTCCTAACTAGTGATTTGTTTGTGGGACTACACTTACAGACTCCATTGAAACAAACATCTTTTGATGGTAATCAATACATGTCATCCCATCTGCAAGAACACACATTGGTAATGATAAGACAAGCCCTCTCTTCTACTTTATGTTTCCCATGTTAGAAAACTGGGTGGTTCCCAAATGTGCAGACGGTTGATTGGGGGCAGAGAGCACATTGAGATTGGGTTACAGTTAGTGAGCTGTAACTTACCAGAGTTGACTTCCCCAGGTATTCCTGCCAAGCCTTCAGGATGCAGGATGGGCAAGACCTTCTCCTCCCATGGGAACCATCTGATAGGGTTGCTGGGAGGACCACCACCAGTCCTATTGGACTACATGTGTTGCGTGGAGGCCAGGGTATGCACCTTACCCCTCAGGTCATTTCACCTCTTCCTAATTTCCTGCTCTGTGCACAAGGTGGTGCATTTACCCTGTCTACTATTCTGGACCACATTTCCCTCATTTTCTGACTGAAAGGTGTATCTTGGACGTTGGCTCCAAACAATTGTGGCTCTGGTCTTATGATTCCACCGCCATGGCTGTGAACTCTGCCTCAAAAAAATGTGGGTTTTGGGCCATGGCATATCCCCAGGATAGGGTGACAGTGCAACAGTACAAGTGGATAATCTACGCAAAGGGGTTATAAACAAGGGTCCTGGCAAGGTGTGTGGTTAGCAGTAATAGGGAAAGGACTGGAAAAAAAGGCCTGCCTTCTCTCAATAAGGTGCACGGTCAGAATGCCTATGCTGCAGTGGAGTGGCAAATAATCATGGTGTGGAATGGGGGGTGTTTTATTGTATGATTGTCAAATGTTTCCACTTTGCAGTTGGTAATCAGGTGTTTTGTATTTGTCTCCATGCATTGGCTACTGTTCTGGTGCAATGCTGTGTGCATACTGCGGCAGTGGACCACAGTCAGCGGCGCCTGACAAGGGATCGCCAGTGCCATTGTATTTTTGTGACCTGGTCAGCGGGAACACACTGCACTGACAGTGACCGAGTACATAGGGCCAACATTGCAGTCTACGGCTTCGCTGGTGGGCCAACCTCCATCTCCAAGGTCAGGATTTCGGACTGCATGCATCGTAATTGGACGTGCAGGAGACCGCCAACTTGGCAGTGTACTTGGAACGGGAGCGGCAGTGGACTGGTAGTCCGACCACCAAACTCGTAATCAGGCCCTTAGTCCCCTGTCCTGAAGAATTAAAAAAACGTAATATGAGGGTGCAGGTTAGGGATACTCTGTCCTCCCTAGGCCCTATAGGGGGGTCCAGAGGGCCCACCCTGGGAAAAAAATTGCATTTTATTCCCACAATCCTGTGAGATTGCTGCAAAAACTTTAAAAAATAAATCAAAAAAAATAATAAAATGGTGGCCCACATTCCCTTTACTATATATATTGGGAAGGGGGAGTGAGTAGGGCCTCCTCAGTGACCCCATCCCCTGGGACCAGGCATATTACTTAAGGGAAAGAGGCCTCTTCTCTATGAGCCTTACTGCCTTCCTCCACAAGCCTTAAAAAGCCTCAGGGATACCCTGGGGCTGGCTTCCTTACTGTGTCCCAGAGAGCCCACCCACAGAAAACAGTAGATTCCCTGCCCGCACCTGCGCGGACAGGGAAATATTTTTTTGTTCTCATCTGTTGGGAGCATTTTTAAATCTCCTGTCAAACAGGAGCAAACATGGAAGTCTGCGCTCAGATGGTGGGAGATATAAACATGATCACACCGGGTGGTAACAAACATCTTTTAGCGTCTATCTCTGAACGGGAGCAATTCCGTCTCCCACACTATTCGGAGAGCTATCTAGGACCACGGAGACCCTGGGGATCAATAATGTCATTTGAGATGTCATCGGGGATGTCATAAATGATGTCATAGAACATGTCATCAGTGATAATATATGCGAGGTCATAAGCAACGCATGGCAGGCACAAGTTATAGTTAGCTAGGCTAACAATAACTGATGAATTTCTGTGTTTTCCAGGTCAAAATGTTAATGTTGCCACTGACATAGTCACCTAACTTGGAAAAGCAAGGCAGGCTGAATTGAAAAAGGCAATTTGGTGTTACATTTTATATTTGGAAAAACGTTCATGGTCAAATTTATTTAACAATATGTATGGTTGTGTAGAAGGTCTAAGAAGTCATCAAATGGGAGTGCATCCAGGAAGGACTCCACATTGACAGATGTCAGATCGATCACCGGATTGGCAGATGGATTCACTGAGCAGAAGTGCGCAGAAACCTCACATGTGGGATCATCCGCGTATGCAGCACCATCCATTCTGCATAATGTCGTAGAAGCCAAGTAGTTCACAAGCGGTGGCTCATAAGTGGCCTCGCGAATCAACCTGAATCTCATGGGGCATGACCATGAACATTAACAGTTCCTTGTGAGCAGGAGGCACTGGCTGTACAACAAGACACACCAAAGGGATACACTTGAAGAGGCACCAGGTGCAATGAAAGACAGGTTACACGCACCACAGGCCCGGTCAGAATGACACCAGCAACACAGCGCCAAAGTACTGCATCATATTGTTTTGACACAGCTGGGCTGGTGGTAGATCCATCACTCCACTTAGCTGAGAAAGCACAACCACTGCGTATTAGGAATAGCAGCAGTAGTATTCCACCAATCAGCACCAAAGTTATAGGAAACCTGCCAAACACAGTGAATGGATAGCTGAAGGAATTACTCCGAAGACTGTCTGGAAGGTGGAAACAAATCTAGACCCGAGAGCCTTAAAGAAGTGTACAATCCCTGCAGTGTTTGAGCCATTGAATATTCTGAAGACCAGCTCTCCAAAGTGCTTGGGGAAGTTGAGGCCGAATTTAAGAATTGGATGCAGCACCACTTTCCTTGCATCCCCTGCGCTCCCCTAACGCCACCATGGGTGTGCTGTATTTATGATATGGCGCACCATGGCGGTAGTTAGAACAATAGCATCAGCGGTTGTGGTGCTTTGCTACACTAGCGTCAAACATTTTTCAAACATTTTGATGCTACTGTGGCAAAGTGCAAGGTGGTCCATTGATTTTAATGGGTGCTTCATTTTAATGCCTGCTATGAGCAGGTGTTAAAATTTACAGAAAAAGTGGCACTGGGAAATCTTTTAAATTTCACTGCACCATTTCTTCTGGCTTCCTAATGGGAGAACTCCCCCTTGCATAGATTATACCTGGAGCAGGCATAATGTGGCACAAGTGGTTACAAAGTGGCGCAGTGCATGCATTGCACACCTTTGGAACTATGGCGCGGGGAATAGGCCACCTTAGTGCCCCCTTCGCATAAAAAAATGACGCTAAGGTGGCGCTAAAGTGGTGCAATGGGCTCTTAATTCGGCCCCTGGGTCTTTATTAAGGATTGTATCTCGGGTGATGATCTCTCTATCTGGAGATCGTACGTCTCCTTGGCCGATGTCAACACCACTTGTTTTTGAAACCGCAGCGCCTTTAGTCTGCTCAGCTTGTTAAAATTTACATTAGTAGTATCAATGCGAGGCCACATTTCTGCATATCTTATGTGGGGAGAGAAACACATGTCCACAACAAGTTCCAACTTAAGAAACTGAAATTGCATAGGAAATTCCCGGTCTCATTCTGCAGCAACTCTGATCATTCATGAGCACATAACTTCCATTCAAAAGTATATGAAATGCTGGATGAATCAAAGAGGCAGGAGTATCCTTCAGAAGGCCTGCCAAGTTTGCGACCTCCGCATTGCAAAATCTGTAAAGGGAAACCTGTTTGCACATCATTGAATGACGAACAGTAGCCTCACATTCACTTCTACTCAGAAAGACCTCTGTTTTGCTGTTCATACATTTGAACTCGAAAGGGAACTCCCACTCTTCCTTAATATAGCTATCTCCTAGCCACTTATATCTGCCCACAGCAAAATATTTCAAACATTTTGTGAAATGAAAGGTGGAAATTAGCAGATTTATAACCCCATGTACTAACCACGCTGTTGATGGTGTTTCTGCTACAGTGAAAGGCAACTTTTCTAACTTTTCAATAGTAAGCAGGATGTAATCTGCTTCCTTTTTAGTCATTAGCTTTTGCTCCCGGAACAAATTAAAAGCAGCAAACAATTCACTTCTGTTTATGTATCTCCAAGGGACGCTGCCATTTTTCAGAATCTGCAATGTCCAACCCAACTGCATGATGGAACGCAGCTGACTATGCTCATGTTGTAAAAGGGACATGTTATTCTGAATGATATTAATTGCAGATGACACTATATTATTGAGTGTATATATTCTGTTGGACAGAGTATTCATGCTGTTATTGACAACAGCTAAAACCTTTTCCATATTTTCCTTCTCTAACTGCCTGAAACGTACAGCTGTTTCCATTTGAAGAAATCTTCCACATCTCGTTATGTATGGCATAAAGAAATCGTTTAGACATGGGTTTTCTAGGACCTAGCAAGAAATCCTGGAAGTCTACTTCCTCTGATATGAGACTAAGATGTTCTTTAACTGCAGCTAAGTTTTTAGTGCATAACCATTGTTGGCACAGTTTCTCACACTCTATGTAGTAACTACACCAGATTGTTCACCTGAGACACAGCGTGGGTTTGGCCGGCTAATCTTGAAACCCCCTGAGGAATCAACAAAATGTGCCTGACATCCATTTGTGTCTAACTGCCTCAATAACCACCTGCCAGGACTTGGGAATATGGAATTAAATGTACCATTCCGAACTCAAGCATTTAGGTCTTCCTCTGTGACATTTAGGAATGTTTGCTAACTGGTGAATTTGGGGGGTGTGGGGATACTGGGCGTGTTAATTATTTTTATTTTTGCTAATCCTAAGCAGGATGTTTGTTGAACTGTATAATTTAAAATATCATTTGCACAGGAATAAGGCATGCTCTAAACAAAGCGTCCCTACCCTAAATTTGCTAATCTTATGTTACCCATACACTTTTCACACCAATAGTGCTATTCTAGTATTCATAACCTTCAACAGCAAGCTGGAAAGCAAAGGAATCTGAATAGATAAATTTGGTGTTGGTTAGCAAAATTTTCTGCATTTTGGAGGGTGGTAGTTTACAATAATATGACACTGCTTTTGTATTGTCAAATCCAGAAAAATATGCACATTTGTCTACATATGTTTTTGGGGCTCCCTACAGGTGAAGTTGAATAATGTTCCCATTGCGTGTAATTCAATACTGCTCTAGGGGCCATATGTATGAAAACAGTGGCTTGCGAATCGCAAATAGCGATTTTTAAGAAATCGATATTTCCGACTCGCAACTGGCCATATAACAATATTGCGATTCGGAAATAACGATTTCTTAAAAATCGCTATTTGTGATTTGCGAGGCCCATTTACCGAATCACAATTTGCATTTTCGCAAATTGCGATTTTTTAGTGATTCAGTAAAAAATCGCAAATTGTGAGAAAGTTCGAGAAAGCACACCTGGAGGAGCCTGATGACATCACCAGCAGGAAATGAGTCATCCCAGGCAGTTTCAGGTGCCACCCCCAAACCAGCATCCTGAGAGAGAGCAGCCCAGCCACACAGAGCAGCACTCAGAAGGAGCCAGCACACCTGAGCAAGGATGGATACCCCAGGCCAAGCACAGGAGAAGAGTGAAAGAAAGCGCAAGCTGAAATTCAGCGAGCAGGAGCTTGAGGTGCTGACTGAGGAGGTGGTCAGAAGCCATGACCGCCTTTTTGGAAAAAGCTCACTCCAGGTGCCCGAGAGTGAGAAGAGGAGACTATGGGCGGACATACAGTCAAAAATCTGCGCAATTGGAGTGGCACAGCGCTCCATCGAAGAGATCAAGAAAAGGTGGTATGACCTGGGGTCCCTTGCAAAGGAGAGGGTGGCAAGGAGACTTGCGGAGGCCAGGGGCACAGGAGGCGGTCCACCCACAGAGGCACCATCCACACCATTGGAGGACCTAGTCGAATCCATACTCCTCACTGAAGCTGTGACTGGGGTCACAGAGATCGACACCTCCGGCACACCAAGTACCAGCCAAGGTAAGTGCAATATTGATTTGTAACCCCATATGTGTATGCACAAAAGCCCCTTAGGAATTAGCAAGTAAAGTTATACAGTGTGAGAAGTAGTCCAGTCCACATCCATAGAAGCAGCACAACAATGCATTATGGGAGTGGCAGTCCACAACCCAGAACTGAAAGTAGCACATACAATGTATTTAAGTAGAGTGACACCCAGAGGAACACAACACACACAACACCGTGTAGAGAAGTACCTGTAACTTTATTACCATTGTCTGACCATAAATGTAACATACATAACTGACATGCTGCATATTGTTGTTGCAGGTGGGCCAGGCCCAGCAGCCACAGCATCAGCACGGGTAGGCGAGACAGACAGCCATCTGGCCTCCGATTCAAATACCAGTGGGTCCCTCAACATTGCGACTGTACGACGCAGGACCAGGGCACTGCCACTGCCAGAGCTTAGCAACAACTCCGATGAGCAGCAGGAAGGGCCAAGTACCCCATCAGCAACAGGCAGGCGCAGCCAGATGCAGGAGGTCAGGTGTCATCAGACCACAGCACCACGCAGGATGGCGACAGATTCCTGGGCACAGCAGCATGAGGCAGGTGAGGGTCCCTCCTTATTTGGTGGCTTGGAAGCTGCTATATTGCAGCAGGTGCGTCTACAAAATAAGCGGATCCTTATTAGATAATTGCCCAAACATAACCGCAACATGATGGGCCTGCATCGCCAACTTGACTCACTCAATAATAACATTGTACAGCTGCGTGAGGGACAGGTGCAGGCATCACAGGACACCAGGGATCTCACAAGTGCTGTCCGTGAACTCTGCCAGGAGCTGCGCCATGAGAGGGTGAGCCAGCGCAGACAGGAGCACAGATTTCGGAACCTGTTTGGCAGCTTCTGTAGTTCCTCTAACAGGGTGGCAAATTCAACAGCACTGATTGCCCGTCGTGCAGTGGCTGCGCAAGTGGAGGCAGCACACAGCAGCAGGGACGTTGTGAATGGACTTGTGCAGATTACCAATGTGATCAACACACATTATGGGACCAAGGTCAGCCACTCCGAGTGAGCTTGCAGTGGGGGACACTGAGGACAGTTCCAGCCTCAGCAGTGTTGCTGTACCAGCAGTGGACTCCGGACTCCGCAGTGCCAGGCACAGCACTGCCAACGAGGGTGACAATAGAGGTGCCAGTGATGTAACTGGGCACCCGAGTGGTGTGCGTGGGTGCAAAAAATAACTCTAGCTGCCAGTGGACTGCTGTTGACACTATAAAGTAATAGTGCATTACTCTGGTCCTTCATTGTTTTGAGTTTATCACATTACCTGTTTTTTGTTATTACTCACACGTACATTACCTGACTTAAGGTAATATATTTATTTCACTACAGGTACAGTTGTCAGAGGATTTGTGTCATTTATACTCACGTCTGAAATGGTTTGTGTGTGATGTCGGCACGCCTTTGCCTTCCCTCTGCTGCACTGGTCCTGTCTGCTGGCTGTATGGGTGGTATGGGATCATCATCCTCATCTGATTCAGATTCACATATTTCAACAGGTATGCCCATGGTGGTTGCTATATTGTGCAAGATTGCACAAGTAGCCACTATTCTACATGTGGTCTCTGGGCTGTACTGTAGTGCCCCTCCACTTTTGTGGAGGCACCGGAAGCGACTCTTCAGCAGTCCAAAGGTGCGCTCCACCAGGTTGCGGGTCGCCCTGTGTGCTGCATTGTATCTCCGTTCAGCTGGTGTTGCAGGATTGAGGTAGGGCGTCATCATGTAGGTGCGCACTGCGTAAGCACTGTCTCCTGGAAGGAACAGAGGGTATGATGAGTAACTGAGCCATCTGACATCGCACGCCATCAATGCGCCAGTGTACAGAGAGACAATACCTAGTAGATATCCTTCACAAAACTCCCCAGCTAGCAGTCGTGTGTGAATCCTGCTGTGGCGAAAGATGTAAGAATCATGTGTGCTCCCTGGGTACCTGGCCACGAGATCAGTAATGATGTAGGAGGCATTGCATATCACTTGTATATTCATTGAATGTTGGTATTTCCTGTTGCGGTACACATACTCTGTGGCTGATGGTGGACAGATTGCCACATGTGTGCCATCTATGGCACCTAGGACGTGGGGGAACTGTGCTATCTGGTAAAAATCTATTTTTGTCAGCTGTAATTCCTGTGGGGTGTATGGGAATCTGATGTACTGTTGTAGTTTGCTCAGCATGGCTTTGATGAATGCATTGAAAAATCTAGAGAGGGTACTCTGTGAGACACCTCCAGCTGCTGCTATGACCCCTTGATAGCTCCCTGAGGCAAGTAGGTGGAGGGAGCATAATACCTGCACATGGGTGGGTATGCTGTGAGTCCTTAGTGTTGTGTGCTGCAGTATGGGTTGTAGCTTAGCGATCAGTATCATGGCTGAGTTCAACCTATACCTCTCATATATTTCCTCCTCTGTCAGGTTAAAAGGTGTAATGCGCACTCTGAAAATGCGCTCCTGTCTCCTCCTCCTCCCTCTCCTCAAACCTGCTAAGATCCTCATCCTCCTCGCCATGACGTAGAGTGCAGCCATTGTTGAAAAGAGTTTGAGGCATTTTGGGCCTCTTTATATAGGTTGCACCTGGTTACCACCTGGTTTCAGTTCATGGTATTTTGCATGTGCAAAATGCCATTCTGCGAATAATTGAAATTTTCGATTTTTTGATGCATCTCTTTGCGACTTGGATTTTGTGACTCGCAATTTGCGCCTCGCAATTCCCTACTGGAAATACTGAATCGCAAATTGCGAGTCGCAAAACCAGTTTGCAACGAAAAAAAATCGCAAATTTTGCGATTTCTTATTTTTGGTCTGTGAATGCCTTTCATGCATCGCAGGCCACTTTTTTGCACTCGCAAACGGACGATTTTTGCGATTCGCACCGTTTGCGAGTGCAAAAAAGTTTCATACATCTGGCCCTAGGTTTGTTAGTTCGGTGCAGAAAATAATGTCCCTAATAATGATAACAGAACATTTCCCCATAATTTGCTGTTTATATACACATCATCACCTTCAAATACAGTGCAATCCTGTAGCTCTGTGTAGGAAAGTAGCCTCTTTCTAGCATTGTTACCCCCACTTTTGGCCTGTTTGTGAGTGTGTGTCAGTGTGTTTTTACTGTGTCACTGGGATCCTGCTAGCCAGGACCCCAGTGCTCCTAGATACAAACCTATATGTCAGTATGTTTTGCCTGTCTCACTGGGATCCTGCTAGTCAGGACCCCAGTGCTCATAGTTTGTGGCCTAATGTGTATACCTGTGTAGTGCCTAACTGTGTCACTGAGGCTCTGCTAACCAGAACCTCAGTGCTTATGCTCTCTCTGCTTTTAAATTTGTCACTGTAGGCCAGTGACTTCATTTACCAATTTCAATTGGTATACTCGACCCCACTTATAAGTCCCTAGTATATGGTACCTAGGTACCCAGGGCATTGGGGTTCCAGGAGATCCATACGGGCTGCAGCATTTCTTTTGCCACCCATAGGGAGCTCAGACAAACCCTTACACAGTACTGCCACTGCAGCCTGCGTGAAATAGTGCACATACTATTTCACAGCCTTTTTCACTGCACTTAAGTAACTTATAAGTCAACTATATGTCTAACCTTCACTTGCTGAACGTTAGGTGCAAAGTTACTAAGTATGAGGGCACCCTTGCACTAGCAAAGGTGCCCCCACATAATTCAGGGCCATTTCCCCGGACTTTGTGAGTACGGGGACGCCATTACACGCGTGCACTACATATAGGTCAATACCTATATGTAGCTTCACAGTGGTAACTCTGAATATGGCCATGTAATATGTCTAAGATCATGGAATTGTCCCCCCATTCCAAATCTGGTATTGGGGAGCCAATTCCATGCATTCTGGGGGCTCCACCATGGAAGCTCAGTATTGCCAAACCAGCTCTCTGTGGCTTGCACTGCAGCAACAGCTGCTGTCACCTCACAGACAGGTTTCTGCCCTCCTGGGGTCTGGGCAGCCCAGTCCCAAGAAGGCAGAACAAAGCATTTCCTCTGAGAGCAGGGTGTTACACCCTCTCCCTTTGGAAACACGTATTACAGGCTGGGGAGGGGTAGCCTCCCCCAGCCACTGGAAATTCTTCGAGGGGCACAGATGGTGCACTCCTTGCATAAACCAGTCTACACCGGTTCAGGGACCCCATCTCCCCTGCTCTGGCGGGAAAACGGACAAAGGAAAGGGGAGTGACCACTCCCCTGTCCATCATCACCCCAGTGGTGGTGCCCAGAGCTCCTCCAGTGTGTCCCAGACTTCAGTCATCTTGCTTTGCAATGTGTGGGGGCACTCTGGAGGGCTTTGAGTGGCCAGTGCCAGTAGGTGACGTCAGAGGCCTCTACTGATATGTCCATACCTGATAAGGTACCAATACTCCTCTCAGGGCTATTTAGGGTCTCTCCTGTGGGTTCTCTTCAGATTCTGCTTGCAAGTTTCCTTCAGGAATCCTCTGCAACAACTTCAGCATCCTCTGACCTCGGATAAACCGCATCCTGCTCCAAGAAACGCTGTAACTGCAACAAAGTGTCTACAAGAGACACTTTTCTTCAGAAACCTCAGCTCCAAGTCAGCAACTGCAACAGTTTCCACAGTGTACATGCTCTGGGGACTCCCTGTCTTCATCCTGCATCAGAAGGACCGAAGAAATCTCCTGTGGAGTGACGGAGTCACTCCCCTGCTCCAAGCAGGCACCTTCCAAGGCAACGACAGGTACCCTGAGACTCCTCTCACGGTGACGAGCCTGCTCCTAAGGACACAGAGGGTGGACATCATCGACATAGACTGTCCTGAGGTCCTGCTGATGCAATTTGGAGGAGGTAAGACCTCGCCTTCCCTGAGAATGATGGTACCCTTCTGGTTTGTGTCTTCTTCGCCTCCGAGGCCTCTGTGCACTATTCGAAAAATTCCTTTGTGCACAGCCTGGCCCAGGTACCCAGCACTCCACCCTGCAACGCTCAGCTCGCTGCGTTGTTCTCCGGCGGAGTGGGACCTTCTATTGTTGTGCTGCATCAACCTCGTTTTGCACCTCCTTTGAACCCAGATCCTGCGGCTTCTGGGGCTGCTGGCTGGCATCCTGAGGGCTCTTTAAAGTGCTGAGAGCCCCCTCTTCCTCCTCACACAGAGTTAAGGCCCCCAGGTCCCTCCTGGGTCCTTTCAGCACCATTTTGATGAAAAATGCACTTTTGTCGTAGCCAAGGCTTGTTGGCACCTTCCAACACAAAATCTCATCTGCAACGATCTTCATGCTGTGGGACATCTTTTGCATCATGCAGGAACCTGCTGACATCTTCCTAGGGTGAATTTCTGCAGTCTTCTACTAACGGGGGACTCTTCTTTTGCACCCTCTTCTGGGTTGGCAGGGGCTCCTGTCCTTCCTGGAACTTCTTTAGACTTTTGGACTTGGTCCTCTTCCTTTGTAGGTCGTCAGGTCCAATAATCCAGCAGTTGTTCTTTGCAGACTTGGTTGGCTGCTGCAAAATCCCAAAAACGAGGTGTAGTGTGTTCTAAGGAAACTTGCAGTACTTTACTCCTGCTTTTCTGGGCTCTGGGGTGGGGTAATTTACTTACCTTTACTGTATTCTTACTCTCCTAGGGATTCTGCACACACTACACGTGTCTAGGGGGAATTTGTGATTCACATTCCACTTTTTTAGTATATGGTTTGTTTTGCCCCTAGCCCTATTTTCTCCCATTGCATTCTATAGGATTTCCTACTGTTTGCATTGTTCTATGACTATTTACTTGTCTAATTTTGGTGTCTAGTGTATATATTGTGTATAATACTAACCTCTAGAAGGAGTATTGTCTCTAAGATATTTTTGGCACTGTGTCTCCCAAATAAATACCTTTATTTTTGGTAACACTGAGTATTGTCTTTACTTGTGTATAAGTACTGTGTAACTATAAGTGGTATTGCATGAGCTTTGCAGGTCTCCTAGTTCAGCCTACGCTGCTCTGCTATAGCTACCTCTATCAGCCTAAGCTGCTAGAACACTACTACATTCACTTCCAAGGGATAACTGGACCTGGTGTAAGGTGTAAATACCCAAGGTGCCCACTGCAAACCAGGCCAGCCTCCTACACTCAGCAAGCATAGATACAACTGTTTTAACATCCCAGTCATCAGAAACAACACCAGGTGTATTTACATAAGTCATTGAAATCTTAAATACATAAGGAATTTGGATAACCTCCGTAGGCCCACATAAATAAAAAGGAACTTTATCCCAAACAATCACATCCGGAATTGGTGCTGCTGAAATGTTCAAAAGGGACTTGTCTCTTTGGACCTTATGTGAGGAAAAATGTGGTGTTAAAACTTCATCCACTGGCTTGACAGAAAAGCGTTCAGGAAGATAATGGCCATTTATCAAGAGAAAGAAAACAGTCACAAAACCAATTTATAACAGAATGACAAGCAATGTCAGTAGTATCCACAGATAATGCCATGGATAAACCAAATAGTTATTTTTAAGCCATATGTACAGCCTTTGTGCCTTTGAAAGAGTTTCAGTTGCAGATTTAAATCAAGTTGGAGAAAAGTCATCTTGGTCGATGAAGTAACCAGAATCAGTTTGTGCAAACACAGGAGCCGGTGCTGAGTTGGTGGATGGATCCACTTCCCATTGAGGTTCATAGTAGACAATGTCATCAGTTTGTGTTACATTGGAGTAATAAACATCCACATCTTGGACAGCTCTTCTTGGTGAAGTGGTAACAGGAATCAGCAAAAGCTTATTCTCTACCCTCCCCTGCTTGAGGTGACATTTGTGGCATTGTTGTACATGCCTGTGTATTCAGAAGCATTGTTTCTTCTTTGAAGAGGTATATCCTGTTAGGTAGTGATAGGGGATCGGGAACTAACCAAGGGACCTCAGGGTCTACTGTGCAGGATTGGCCACATGGTGCAATTTGATGTCGTCAATGGAGAAAAATCTGTCCCCTTTGGAACCTGGCAGCAGTGGTAGGATGGCAGTTCTGATGCCTTGAATTCCCAGGAGTGGAACCAGTGCTCTGTAAGATGGGCCAAATTCCTTCTTCACAGCAATCTTCTCATGAGCCAGATCCCCTACTTTAGGAATCCAGCCTGTGGATACTGTTGGTAAATCCCTTATTCCTATGGTGGCGACACTGGTGGATGACAGCCAGTGAGAAGTTAATTTATGTCAAATGGTCTGTCTTCTGCCACCAGACCATGGCCATCTAGATCTGGGACATGCATAGGTATCCCAAAGAGGACCTCATAAGGAGTGCGATGCTCCACCTACTCCCACTCCCCCCGGACCATTTTGGCAGATTATTCAGTGCTCTCTGGACTCCATATAGGTGATGAAGCCAACTGCAGCTTGAACCTAATATTCTTGCTGTTAAGGACAGCTTTAGGTCACAATTCCTCCTCTCCACCACACTGTTAACCTCGGATGATATGGGGAAGAGCAATGGAGTTCAACACCCATCGTCCTCATGGTGTCCATGAATACTCTAGAGGCAAAATCAGGACCCTGGTCCGAGTGGAATGCTGCAGCCGCGTATGCACCGATAAAGACCAGTGAGTCTTTAATAACAGTTTGAGCATCAACTGGCCACTGTGGCCATACCCACAGGAATCTAGAACAAGAATCAAAAGTGACTAAGATGTATTTGTATGCACCATCAGGTTGTAAGGGATCACAGTGGTACAGGTACACATATTGCAGTGGCCTTTTGAACACTAAGAGGGTTGACTTTGTTGGGCGTTTGATGTTGGAGCCCTCTATCTGCCTGCAAATATCACAGCAAAGGATGCATTGCTTGGTCTGTTTGTATAGACTTTGCCACCAGAAGCATTTGTGTACTAGTGATATTGTGGCTACCACACTAGCATGAACAGATGCAGCACCCTTATGTTCTGCTTTCATGAGATCTAATCTCTGGTCCTTGTTGGGGATCACTTGATCTCCTATGCCAGGAATGTTCACAAAGGCAACATTCTGTGCACTGACATGGTAGGAATATTTTAGCAAGATATACTTTTGGAAGAGGCTTGCCCTCAGCTGAAGTTTTCAGCCTGAATCTCATTGTCCAATCTTGTATGAGAACCAGTCACTGCAGCAACAGAAGCCATAGCTACTGCAGATTTGACAACTTCATCAGCAAGTGTTTCCTACAACATGTACTCCTACACATTGATGGCCCAGTGTATGCACTAGATGAGCATCTGGCAGCCTACCCTTAAGATCAGCCACCCTCCCCCGCAGAGTTCTGTGTTCTATGGTGTTTCCCTGTGAGTCTCTGAACCTGTTAAACCGCCAATGGTTGAGATAATTATTGTAGGACTGGACACAGTAGTACGAATCACACACAATCAATGTGATCTGTTATGGATCCATATATTCCAGTGCCAAGATAAGAGCCTTATCGGCCAACTGAGTGGTGCAGTCTCCAAGGGTCTGCGTGTAGGTATGTTGAGGGTGGAATACACCATCCTTCATTACTCTGCTCACAGTTGCGCAAGCGGCTGAGTATTGATGTTTTTTACCTACAGCTGGCTGTGCTGAACTATCAGTGTGAATGACAGTTTGATATATGTCAAGTGGCAAGATGTTAGTAGGTGCAGGGTACTCCTGTTCTTATTGGAGAAATTCTTTGAAGTTTTGGGTCAAAGATGTAGTCAACATCATCGCAGTCAGGGAGGTTGCCCATTGAATACAACGTAGATGTAATGCTTTAGCGTTAGTAATCCTTGCTTTGGTGACAGCCTCTAAGGCCGGCACCGGGATACCTATAATAATGCTTCCCCTTAATGACATCCACCTGTAGGGCAGTCAGAATCTTTTCTGTGGGTTCAAAATGTTGTTCTGTGTTTGAGTACAAATGTGACTTATATGCTATGGGCACCATATCGCCCTTATTAAAGGTGACATAAGTAAACCCGATGGGGACCAGAATTATTCTGATTACCAAATTTGTTTTGTTGTCACATGTATGTTAGTGTTTTGCTTCTAGCTTGTTTTGCTGCAACCCTCTAAGGATGCGTGTGTGTTCAACTGTCCAGTGTTTGCTTGAGAAATCTGGTCAAAATAAATCATATAGTGGTTTTATGTGTTGTGTATAATCAGGGATGTAAGTTCTGCCAGAGTTAAAGACATCAATTAATGACTGTATCTTCTTGATTGTATTAGGTGGTTGGAGTTGAGTTCATTTTCCTAGAAAGTGAGGGGCCCTCATCTGGTAGTTCGTATTCCAGGAACAATACACTGAGAAAGGCTATTTTAGTTTTCTTGAAAATAAATTTGTAGCCCAAGGCGGCAAATCCTAAAATGATCTGATGAACCCTAGCAAGATGAGTGTTGAGGCCATCATCTGTAAAATAAATGTCATCCGCATATGATAACGCCTCAGGATCAATGTCAATGGATATTGATGTTACATGGGCAGAAAACAACCCTGGGCTGTTCCTACAGCCCTGTGGCAAATGGCAGAAGACCGCTGAGAGCCAAAAGAGAATGCTCTCAGGTCCTTACTTTCGTGCGCTAAGTTTTGGAAGAAAAAAACATTGGAAATATCCAAGGTTGTTTTATATTTCTTACGCACTATGTTGTTAGTTAATGTGGTGCTATGTGCATTTTGTATTGCGTATGTACGTGTGTAGTTGTTTAATTGTCTGTAATCTAAGACTTTTATATATGAATGGTCTTGTTTTGCAACAGGGAATAACGGGTTCTTCATTGTAGAGACGCAGGCCTCTATTACTCCCTGGTACTAGAGTTGAGTGAGAATCTCCCTCACTGGGGCTTTAGTCTTATGTTTAACAGGATATTGGGGCCGAGGCTGAGAGGTAGACCTAATGGATATTACATGGTAGGGGAAAACCTTATTCTACCCTACGTGGTTCGGTACAGTGCGGGTGCCAGCTCCAAAGCCCAGTCAACAGCATAGGCTGCCTTTACCGCACCTGGTGCAAGATCTGAAAATGAAGACAAAATTACATCTTCCCCATGTGGGAGATTGCAGATGTACTCGGGTGGCCAGTACCTTTCTGCCAATAGGATATCATAATTAAGTTCTTCCCAAAAGATTACACTAATGGTATGCTCTAGGTCTCCCCCAATTTGGATATTTAAATCATAAACCCTGTTGGATGGGAGAATGAGCCCATCTGCAGTTTCGACTACAAGAAATTCATTAGTGGCTGTCACATCCAGATGATCTTTCAGACTCTGGTGGCGTGTTGTGACTTCTGCTGGTGCTGTTCAGCAGTGTCACTGCCTACGTCTTGTTCCTCAGCAATATTGTAACGTGCTGGCATGTTTTATTGAAATCACTGCCACCTTCTTCTTTGTGGAATATGTTTTTTGTTGTGGGGATTTGTCCTCTTTCTTGTCTGAGGAACGCTGTGAGTTTTTCTTCTGTTTCATAAACTCAGTGCGTTGCTCTAACCAGCCCACACTCTCACCCTGTCTATCTGGCGTGTCCTAAAAGGAACGAGAGGGACGTGTATAAGTATATCTGTCAGGAGCCTTTAAAGTTTCTCTATTTCTGAGATTATATCTCCTTTCGGAGCTCTCACCTCTAAATACCGGTAAGCCTGGTACCATTGTGGTACGTTCGCTATTCGATATGTATGAAATGTATGTGTTGTATCGTCTTCTTCAGGAAACATGACCCATGAATAGAATGTTTCTGTATGGTAAGCTTCATGAGCTTCCACGATAAATGTGACATCCACATTCTCATCTGTTAGGCTATGGGCTACCAGATGTTGTGGTTATACATGTCTGACATTTTATGGAATGGTTATGGTGTTAGCTATGTTGCATAGTGGGTACGGAGAAGGAACATCAAATGGGAAAATACTTTTAATGGTTCAAGCTTGAACAACCTACAGCCTAGTTAGGTGCTCCCTTTTCAATTGAGGATGATTACCCCTAAGATCATGGATGTCCCATATACTAGTACACACTGCTGTGTGCGAGAGAGAGATACTCAGGATATCCGTAAATTAGTGCCAAAACACCATTGTTAGTGGCGTCATGTTGTAGTCGGACTCTTGCTCCCTAGCAAGACTGCTGGTTTAGAGATGACAGCACTTTTATTTGTAGGTGACTGAGTCACTCCTACAAGTCGCAACTGTCAACCCAACCCTCCTGGCTCACAAGCAGTACCTCAGTAAACCTCAGGCACTAAAAGTGATTTCTGCCAGCCTTACGCATGGACTCAAGATTGCGACTTTTCAGGGGAGTCATGGTGGAACGGAAGTTACCCTTTTCTCTTGTTAGCAATCAGTCTCATACACACATAGGCATTTAAGGAGATGCAGGAGAGCTTTCAGTAGATTTCTTGAAAAGACTGCAATCTACGATAAAATGCATGTGCTGCAATGATTAGGATAATTAACAGTAATAAAAGCAGAATTGTGAAGATGAGAGTCGTGAATATGAAAACCCCCACCTTTTTCCAATAAACATGAGATGCTAGGTGTGATAAACCTAATCTGCCAGTACCATGTCCATGAGATAGTTACTGGAAATACCTCTAACTATAACTGCTGAATTTCAATGGTTTAGCATGAGTAAATTCAAAAGCTAACTATAACGTCCCTGTAACCTTTGTTATTTTTAGGTAAAAAAAATAATATATATATATATATATATGGGCCCTCATCATGACATTGGTGGTAAATCTCGCTTACTGCCCTGCTGACGGCCGCCAACATACCGCTGCGGTGGCAGATAACCATTCGGCATATTATGACACACACACACCAAACCGACAGAATACAGACACATACACAAATCCGCTAGCCCAAAGGTCAGTGCTAAAGTGGCGGTCCCAACACCCATACCGTTATGCCAACAGAACAACGCCCACCACATCATGACCCACAAATCACCACGGCGGACATTCAACGGCGGTAAACCATTGGCGGTACACACCACTGCGCTCAGAATGGACACCCAAATACTAAACTTCACAACATTGGCCAATTCAAACAACACACACCTGACACCCATACACACACCACCACCCCCCACTCACACCACTATAAAACACACACCCACATTACCCACAGCCCTCAACTCCTGCCATGAAGTGGACGGAGCCCGCACCTCCTGCCAGGAAGGTGAAGAAGCCCTAGACGTCTGCCATGAAGGGGAAGAAGCCATTGACTCCAGCAGAGGCTGGCAGGATGACACCACCAACACCACCAGTGGTCACAGAGCCCTCACCTCCAGCTAAGGCAGTGCAGCCCACTCCTTCTGCAGAGGCTGTACCTTTACCCGCTGAGACAGTGCAGCCCTCACCTCCAGCAGAGGCTGCCCAGGAGGTACCTTCACCTGCTGACATAGTGCAGCCCTCACCTCCAGCAGAGGGCACATATGCTACCATCCTGCGACTGCTGTACAAGGTACCCCCTCCAGAACCAGTGTGAAAGTCACCCACCTGAGAGACTGTGGCCTTGCACTCGCCAGCACAGAGAAATGGGCATGAAGCAGTGGGAAAGTTCCTGATTTGAGCTGAGGTGCCTGCCCACTTACAAAATGATGCCCCTGCAGAGTTCTGTGCAGTTGCTGTCCGGAGACAAGTTGGGCCTTGGACTGTTCCCTGTGGCCATGTGGGCCCTTTGTAATTTGGACTGGGCATTGGTCCTTTGTGGACAATTGTACATATCATGTTAAAGTGGTGGCTTTTCCCTTGCTAATACATTTTCAGTACTTACGAAATCTCGACCATGTTTTATTGTACTGTGTGTTGTGTGCGATTGTTTTACGTGTTCAGCTGGTTGAGTGTATGGTGTGTGTTGTGCATGTGTGTGTGTCACTCTCGTTTTCCTTCCTCCCTCCCTCCCTTGTGAACTAGGCGGCTGTACTCACCGTCTTCGTCATCTTTGTCGGCGTTGGTGTTCTAGGTGCATGGCGTAGAAGAGCATCGGGAAGACTTGCAGTTCTGGTTCCATGGCAGTGGCGGAGTCCTCTGTGTACTTGTTGGTGAGTCTTTTGTTTTCTGTGTTCTGTTTCCACCAGGCTTTTGATGGTGTTGGCGTTGCCCCGGAAATCCTGGCGGTTTCCTGTGTCATAATATTATGGGCGGTACTTTGTCTTCTGACTGGCTGTTGATGGCGACCGCCGTGGTGCGTGGTGTTAATGCCCTGGCGGATGCTGTGGTACATTGGCTGTCTATGGGAGTTCTCACCGCCATGGTCATAATTTGGCAGTAATTACCGCCACCCTTTTGGCGGTATTTCCCCCACTTTATCACTCACCGCCAATGTCATAATGAGGTCCATAGTCTTTTAATTGATATGGAAGAGGGACTGCACTGTGTGGACACTTTAAATGAGACTATCAACGACATAGGGCTCTATGGTTCAGACAAAGGCACAATACTGAAACGCGTCAACCTTATTTTCTCTTTTATTTGTACTGCACTGTAAATGAGCACATCAGTGCAATAAAATATAAAAAATCAATGTTGGTGTCCTTGGTGCTGTGAATATGGCCCTTTGAGTGGTGAGAAACTTTTTTGGCACGGATACAAGCGAATATGTATAAATATAATATCAAAAACATAGAAATTGAGCTGGTAGTTATTTTAATTAACTATACTTTGTGCCCTAAGGTAACTATAACTCACACCCCGCTAGGCACAGTCTTCTGATCAATAATTTAACTGCAAATGTTATACTGATATTATCAATGATGTTATAAAATATGTCATGAGTGCTGTAATATCTGCAGTAATTAGCAGTGCATGGCGAGGGCCCGAGTTATAGTTACTTTAGGGCACAAGTTATAATTACTTGAAATAACTATATACCTCTGAATTTCTATTGTTTTGTACATTTAAGATGTGAGCCTAACTATAACGTCCCTGTAACCTTTGTTTTTTTAAGTGAATTTCTATGTTTTTTTAAATTCTATTTCCTAACTATAAGGTCCCTGTAACCTTTGTTTTTTTCAGTGAATTTCTATGTTTTTTATTTTTACCGTAAGGTAATTTTAATTAGTTTACGTTAGCACAGCCATATCACCATACACAGCTTTCGGTTGTGGTTGGCAGGGGTTATCCACAGGCTAGGCCCTACTGCCCACCCTCTATAATCACCCAACACCGTGCCACGCATGGCCTTTGGCCATGCGTGGCGGGGTCTGCCCACAGGGCCTGGCCTGCAGCGTACCCTATGGCACTCATGAATCCCTTCTTTGTTTGGGCTAGATGTGATCACATTCTTGTGCATCAGAAATGCATCTCCATAATCAGTGAGAAATACACTCAAGGGGTCCTTTTAGTAAGCTGTCTATCTTCCTGGGAAAATGGGGGGAGACGTTTCATATCACTAATGTATATGTAGCAGGGAGAAAAGGATGGTGCTTCTAAGCCGTTTTACATACTTGGAGTTTTTAAATAAGATAACATGATCAGCAGCAGATGACAAGAAAGAACCTACTCGTCACAGTCAATACATGAGATATTGCGCTAAAAAAACAAAGTATGTCAACACCATCATCAAACAGACTTTATTCGACTTTCAACAAGTCATAAAAGTATCAAATAAAACACATCTATATATATGAGCACAATAAATAGATGATAATATTTTTTTTTAATTTACATCATTAGTTTGTCCGTATACAAATATTTAGATAACCTTAGTGAAATTTAGTCCTATGCACCCATGGATTTCCTTGCGGTTAATACTAAGCATAAGAAGTTCTTCAAAGCCGCCGTTGTTTTAATAATCTGGTCTTTTTTAGTTTTCACACAATGTGCCCAGGAACCCTGTTTATCAAACATTATGCCCAGATATGAAAAGGTACGAGCTATCTCCACTTTGTCCTCGTGGATGGTAGTATTGTAGATCTTACCCGATTGCCTACCGCAATTCATTACAAAAGTCTTGGACCGGTTAACTGTAAGACCCAGATCTGTCATAAAGGTTATGCAAGTGGTTAAGAGGTTTTGGAGGGCTAATGGTGTCCTAGCCATAAGTACTGCATCATCTGCGTAGAGCAGTACGGGGACAGGACAGTTGCCTATTTGGGGAAGGTCTTTACATTTGCTTATCAGATCACATTCTAAGTTGTTTATGTATAATGAGAACAGGAGTGGAGCAAGAACGCAGCCTTGGCACACCCCTCTATATATGCCAAAAGGCCTAGTGCATTTCCCTCTTGTCCTGTACCTTACTTTTGGTTTGCATCCTTTATGCATGTCCCGTATGAACTGAATTATTGTTAATCAACCCCCATACTACTTAAAATGCCCCATAACTTCTCATGTAGCACGCAGTCAAATGCTCAACATAGATCTATGAAGGCCAGGTACAAGTTACCCTCTCTGATCTTTGTGTACTTCCCCAGTAGGAGGCTTAGATTCAGGCCCTGTTCCACTGTGCCTATTCCTGCGCGGAAGCCATACTGCACTGGAGATAAGATATCATTTCCTTCCACCCATGTTTGAAGTCTATTTAAAATTATTCTCCCCGCTATTTTAGCTGTTGTGTCAAGCAGGGAGATTGGCCTGTAACAAGCTGGGTTGAGACGATCGCCTTTCTTGTATATAGGGATGATGATGGAATCTCGCCACGTCGATGTGGGGCCTTGTGTACAAAAGGCCCTCAATACCTGAGTCATTAGAGGGCCCCAAAGGTGCGTGTTTGCTTTGTATAAATTTATTGGGATGCCGTCGGGGCCTGGCTCTTTCCCCGCTTTGCTTATATTTATGGCTTCCACTACCTCCTCTAAGCTAAACTGAGGTATTACAACCGAGCGTGGGCCTTCCTGAGCATCTGGGACCTTTAAAGAGACCTCAGAGTCTATGTCAGTAGGTTGGCGGTATATCTTAGAAAAGTATACAATACAATCCTCTTCCGGAATTGCGTTATCCATTCTGGGGATATCTCTATTCCCTAACACCGGAGTATTTATTATTTTCCAGAAGAGGATTTTATCCTTTGCAAGACTAGCTTTATGTAGATTTTCCCACAAGTTTATTCTCAAGGTGTGTTTCCTCCTTTTTATAGCTGTCTTGTATGCCTGTCTACACATGTGTATTTCAGTTGGGCATCTTGTTGAGGCACTTAAAGCTTTTTTTAAACTCATGTGTGCTTTTGTGCAATCATAGTCGAACCAGCCACTTTTCCTTTTTTTTCCTCCCTTTCCCTGCCCAGTGGTAAGAAATTCCTTCACTCCTTGAGTTATCTGAGAAAAGGCACTTAAACCTGGTTCTATGTCCTCACTAAGGCAGTCAGTGAAGGCTTGGTTATGTTTACATAATAGCTGTTTCAGTAGAACCTGTGAGTCTATCTGAGACCATCTCAATAAATATCCATTACTCAGGGCTAATTCAATATCGTTTACCATCCTAATCTTCTCTTCTTTGGCCAATGTGGCAGGAGTTAGTGAGAGTTCCAAACTCTGAGGAAAGTGGTCGCTTATTGCAATGTCATAAATTGAATGGTTAATAAATTTATGTGAGAAATGGGTTGACATTAAAACATAATCAATCACCGTATCAGCGCCCCTTCCATTAAAAGTTGGTTTAAACTGTGGTTCTTTAAAATGTAATTCATTTGCAAAGGACAGATTATAGTTTTGGGTCACTAAATTCATTGCGTCTCCTTGGATGGTGTGTGAGAAATGAGGCCTTAAGCCAATATCTTCAGTGTCCCAACCACACATCTTTTCCGAAAGTTCTTTACAGAGGTGAACATCAAAATCACCTCCGCAAATAATAAAAGTCTCACGTCTATTATTTTCACATATTTCCTCTAGGTCCTCTCCCAACTCCGTTAAAATATTAAGAATTTCTCTTGGTGATGCGTTGTTATAAAAATTAATAAATACTAACTGAGTATTCTGATCCAGGTTGCACTCTATCATTTGGTAGTGTGGTCTCGTAATTCGCATTTTTAAATTCTGTAAGCACGACTTATTGGAAATGTATGTGCATAAACCTCCTTTTGGTCTACCATGCTTGGTCTGTACTGCAGGTGTGTGAAATGTCTTATAGCCATTTATGTGGACAGGGTTTAATGCCCAAGTCTCCTGGAGGCATATACAGGAGAAATCTTCTATCAAGTTCACCCAGAGCTCATTATCAATCTTACTAATTAAGCCTGCCACATTCCAAAAAAGTATGACTATTTCCATGTTCTGGTGAACCTGGGAACACGCATTATCTGTAATTGGAGGGGGTGTGCCACCATCTGTTGTATGGGTTGCTATCGGAAGGGCATCTCTCTGATTCGCCTGAATCTCTGGGGTATTCCCATCAAATACCATTGCATGCGGTGTAACTCCCCTGTTCGTGCTGGGCCCTTCTGTGTTTACTTCCGGCACCACTCCATAAAAGGGAACTTTCTTATTCATGCTGAGTCAATCCAGTCCTTCTAGCTTTGTAAGAGGTTGGAGTCTATTGCTAGAAAGAAAGAGATCTGGACTGTTTAAAGGTTGGTTACTTACTGATTGTAGGTTCCTAAGGTTATGCCCCCGGGGTTTTTGGTAGAAATATCCCAAGGGTAGTAGGGAGATTCCTTGGTAGGTGGTCTGTCTAGCTCATAATTCATGAATAATACTATCCACTAAATATGGGGATTTAAATGAAAGGACCTCACAATCTCCTTCCAATTCTTTCTCCCTGCTTCCTATCCACTTGACTCTTTTGACCATTTTTATATCATCAAAAAGGGCCCCCATCGTTCTGGAACCCAGACGAGTTCCTATCCAGTTCAAAGCCTTGTTCCTCAATGCCACCTACGTTTCCCACTGTTGGTCGCCTGTAGAAGGAACGTTTGCCAAGACCACCACATATGGAGTTGCCTCCGGAGGAAGCAGAAGGTCACTTGGAGTAAGTGTGGCCTTCAAAGGTCTTATTCCACTACGTTGACACCCTCCTGTGTTTGGCTGTAACTGGTTTGTCCTGGCTAATGGTTGAATATTAGGTACTATCATAGTTGATTTACAGCTAGTATTTGATGCTATTAAAGAAGGTTGTAAATTGGTCGTAAGCTTTGAAGACAGATGTGAGTGACTGGTGTTTGATAGTGTTAGTGGCGGTTGTAGTTTAATCCGGGTTTTTGATGTCGAATATAGATCATCCGCCCTATCTTTCATGATAAGTTGAGTATTACTCACAGGATTTAGAATCGGCGAAGGTATGCTAGAATCTTGTATCGCATGATGTATCGCATGATGTAGGCCCTCAAGTTGTATAGACTTTATAATTCCTACGCCTGCATCAACCTTACTCTCCACCACTTTTAAGCGCTCCGTCAGGGACTCCAGTGAAGCCCCGATGGATAATTTAAGGGTATTTACTAAATCATAAAGATTTGGAAGAAGAGTTTGAGTCGTGGCTACTGAGTTACTTGGGAGCTTCTTTCGTGATGGTTTTTTGGATGGCTGCCTACCAAGTGTAAATACTAGATCTTTCTTGATCAATTTTTTAGAAAATTCAGCTGCTTTCTCTACCACCGGCTTCCTTGGGCGTTTAGCTACAGGTGAGGGGTCGTCCGGGGTATAGATTAAGTCTGAGATATTTTGAATACAACCATTTGAATACCTTGCTTTTCTATTCACTGCCCCATTGTTACTTTGATTAGAATCGTCTGGTATCCCAGTATACTTTGGTGGTTGGGAAGTGTATTCTTTAGGTATCAACATTTTTCCTTCTACTTTGGTGGTTGGGAAGTGTATTCATTAGTTATCAACATTATTCCTTCTACATTGGCAATTTGTTTGTCTATCATCCCCATTGCCCCTGAGATATATTTTAATATGGATGTACTATCTTTTAATTTTGGTGGGTGATTCGATGCTGAATGCTTTCTTTTCGCCATGTTTTAAGTATTAACACTTTAATTCCAATATGGAGAAATGGAGATGTATAGAGTATACCAGTTAGATTGACTTACCAAGTCCAAGGGAAGGCCACCCCGATTAGATAAATTTGGTGACTTGTCCAAGAAAATTAGATGCACAATCAAACACAGTAATCGATAATTAACGAACTGCTCAAAGAATAAAGTCAAACATTATATGAGGAACGTTCTCACTTATGTGTCCAGAGCACGAGGGCTCCTAAAGTAATCCTGGAGTTGTATCCCAAAGGAGACTGGAGACGAGGCAAAGAGGTACAAAGATGTTCCAGAAGTGCTGCCGTCTTGCCCAAGAAAGTGGGGCCTCTCTTTCCCCTCTCTAGTTCAATAGAAGTTTTACGAGGTTCTGTCCACGGGCCCTCAGCGAGCAGATGTTAGAGGGAGGGCCCAGCCTCTTCCTGGGGATGACGGCTAGGGACGGGCCCTTCCTGCCCCGGCTCTTCTTCTCAGCGCTCCCCGCGAAGCGGGAGCTCTGTGTTTAATTTTTTATGTCAACTACTCCATCAAGCATTACAGATAACTTTTCGAAGTAGAAATGGAGAGAAAACACACTTGCTTGGCCGTGACCATGCCCATAAAAATAGGATGATTAGTACCTCACAGAAGTGAAGCTTCCACATGGCCTCCTTCTTTGTATATGTCTGTAAGTGCTTCCCATTGAGGTCTCATTCCTATGGCATGAGCATCCTGTCAGAATGAATCCTGCCCTGCGTATTTACGTAAAATAAATGTGCAAAGCAACATTAGTTAATTTTTGTTTTAAAGTCAGGGACTGCGGGAGGCTCCTCAAGGCCCCCACAATCCCAGGTGGCTACCCACCTCCTGCGGGAGCGGCAGTGCTCCCACACACAAGGAGGTGCTGAAAATGCAGCTCCCTGCGTGTGGGAGCGATCGTTTAACCTCTTTCCCTGCCTGCATGTCTGCAAAAACTACGTCAGGGTGGGCATCTCTGGAGGTAGCAGGAGCCGTGCCAGGGGCGGTGGCGGACCCCCCCTAGATCCCTAGATCCTTTGTTCTGCATAGGCCGGCCCCAGGGAGATGGTTGTCCCTGGAGATAGATATATATATATATATATTACGGTCGCCACTAGGTAGTCTAGGTAGTTATAGGTAGGATTACTTTTCTTTTAAAAAAAAGTGTTTTTTACATGCCTATATCCTTGGCACCGCTTGACGAATCTTCATGAAACCTTCCTAAAACATTTGCCATTTCTGTCAGCTGCTGCCTGGAAAGTTTCCGGGGTGATCCATACAGGGGGGAGCCGAGATAAAAGGGGGGTCCCAAATTCATTTTCCCCATTAATTTTTCTATTGGGATTTTGACCAGTGATAGCACAAAAACTACTGGAGGGAATTACACCAAATTTGGCAGGAAGGTAGGTCCTGGTCCAGAAAGAGTGTTTTTTTTTTTTGATGTAATTCCATTCAGTAGTTTTTGAGAAATTAAGGGGAAAACAAATTTGTATATCTGGGGACGTGAAGGATTTGCGACCCCCAACAATCTTGTGCTGAGATCTGATTGGCTGATAACACTTCAACAACAGAAGCTGTTGAAGTGTTGTCAGCCATCTTGGGACTCAAGTCCCCAAAAAAAGTGAAAAAAAAGAAAAGGGGCCAGAGTACAGACACCCTGACCCCTTAGCTCTGGTGGTGGGGTCCCAAAAGGACCCCCCAAGGCTAAAAAGCATTTTTTGTTGATTTAACGAGCAGAGATGTGGTGGATTTGCGAATCCACTTGTAAAATTACAAACAAAAATGAAGTGCAGGCTCCCGAGCTTCATTAGTCTAATGCACCTGGGTGGACCAAGTACCCAGGCTAATGTTTTTTTTGCTGCTGAGTGGCCTGTGGCCCCCACTGCCCTGGGGTCTGCCACCTACCCAGAGCATTATTGTAATATGCGGGAGGGGGCCTCCTGGCCCCCTCCTGCTGTCCCGGGAATAACCACCCCGTGGCAAGACTGTAGTTGGACCGGGGAGGGTCCCATGGCCCCCTGCACCCCAGGGACCAACACCCCTAGGCCAAATGTTTTAAAAATAAAGAGGGTTCCTAGGGGATCCCCATGGCCTGGGGACCACTACCCCTCCGGACTAAGATCTAGTTGGAGGGGGGCCATGAGGCCCCCCTTGAGGATCCACTGATGGCTCTGGGGACCTCCACCCCCTAGGGCCGGCTCCTGCAATGTCTCGTGTGACCACCCCCGGACATAGCTGTTTGCTGTGCCTTGGCTGTAGTGCTGCAGCCAAGCCACAGCAAATTCTTCGGGTTTTGACAGCAGGGCCGGTAAAGCAGGTCTCGCTGTCAAAATCCGAAGCTTTCATCTCTGTACGCGTGTAGTTAACAGAGATGAAATGCTTCAGAAAGCAGGGAGCTGCTGGCAAAGCAGCTCTGTTCTTGCTGAAGCTTTGGCACTGCGGGGGAAGCCGTAAGATTTCCCCTGCAATGCCAGGTAGCCCTTAAGGGCATTGTTTAAAAATAAATAAAAATAAAGGGGCTCCCTCGATATCCCACATAGCCCGTAAAGGTCTTTATTATAAAAATTAAATAATTGTTTACATTTTTTTTTTTAAAGTAGGGCCTGCGGAAGAGCCTTTAAGGGCTCTCCCAAGGTCTCTACTTTTTAATTTATTTTCTCACTACAAAGCTCACAAATGGCTTAAAAAAATAGAAAACTCCCATAGCTCAGTGTGAAGGTCGCAGAACTACAGCCGTTATTTATTCCACAGAAAATCCCCATCAATTTCAACAACATGTTAGTAAATACCAATCATCTTTACAAGAATGCGTCTGTCATATTGTAGTAAGGGGGTGTAACGATCACAGCATACCCAATCCCATAGCATAATTCAGAATTCAATATACTTGATTTTGAGCCCCCCCCCCCACAGGTCATTACATTAGTCCCGTCCTTTAACCATTTTATCCATCCTCCATTTTCAAACACATTTTCTGGTGAAAAGGCACCCAAGTTAATTGATCAAAATAATCTCCACAATTTGACAGTAGTATTTGATATTATTCAAATAGAGTACATCTTCCTTCCAATACACAGTCCATCCAAATTATTCTATTGACATGTTCCTTCTGTCACAGCTCCATACAGGGTCAAACTTAAGATAAACTGACATATGCAGGTATGCCTATAGCTTCTTCTTAATGACATTTACAATTACAGTTAATTACATTTACAAGGCCCACTTATTCAGTTTCCGTTTATATCCCCTGGGAGGTGGTAATCCCCAGGACCCAGGGGGGTCCTTCAAGCCCCCACATATTCATTTACATTATGTAGCCCCATTGAGTTGGTGGTCCCAGGGGCCCAGGAGGTTCAGCGCGCCCCCACATATTTCCAAAATGTAGCCCTGGGGAGGTGGTGGTGCCTGGGGCTTTTAAGAGCCCTAGGAGGGGTCCTTGTGTGCCTCCTTCCTTATTATGCTCAGCATGCCCCCGGGACCTGACCCACCCCGGGTCAAAATTAAAAGCATTTGACCCCCTTTTTCTCTGCCTCCGCTTGAAAGATCACCCTGAAACTTTCCATTGACAACCAGATCCAATTAGACACTTTAATGGAGATTTGTCAAACGGCACCAAAGAAATAGCCAAGTCAAAAAATGCATTTTTTCTGTGGAAACTAGATCCTAACTATAACTACCTACTGGTGACTGCCAGCAGGATATATATATATATATATATATATATCTGCATGTGTATATATGTGTGTGTATATATATATATATATATATATATGTTGCATATATGTATGTTGTGTAAATGTTGTATATGAGGACATCTATCTATCTATCGATATATATATGTATATATATATATATATATAGATATAGATATATATATATATAGATAGATAGATATATATATATATATATATATATATAAATCTCACAAATGCCAGATATCCGAGGCTGCTTTATCAATGGCGGTCCGGGCGTGGATCCAGCTCTGCACAAATATAATTCTTCCAGTAATATATAGACGAATACCCGGACAGCAAGTTGAGGTCCAGAATTTTCTTTAAAACCAATAGCTTCCTCCCAATGCATGTATATATATATATATATATATATATATATATATATATATATACATATTACCTAGTGGCGGCCACCACTAGGTAGTTCTACTTAGGAACTAGTTTATATAGAAAAAGTGTTTTTTAACTTGTCTATATCTTTGGCGCCAGTTGATGAATCTTCACAAAATTTCCCAAAAATTCACCAGTCATGTCAGCTGCTGTTAAAATTTTGGGGTGATCCATCAAGCGGGCTCTGAGAAAAAGTGGGGAGTCATAAAACGCGTTTTCCACATTTATTTTTCGATAGGGATTTTGAACAGCAATAGTGTTGAAACCACTCAACGGAATTACACCATATCTGGCAAAATAAATTGCTCTTGGTCCAGAAAGCAACCTTTGTGTTATTTGGTGTCAATCAGCTCAGCAGTTTTAGAGAAATTAAGGAAAAGCTGCATTCATATTCATTTATATATATATATATATATATATATATGTATATATATATATATATATATATATATATATAGGGAAGCAAAGGATTCACAATCACTGCTGATCTCGTGCTGAGATCTGATTGGCTGTCAACACTTCTACAAGGAAGTGTTGGCAGCCATCTTGGGACTCTGCTTCAGCTGAGCTCCAGAACTCGGCATCAGCTGAATTCCAGAAAAAAAAGAAGAGGGACCCCCCAGAGCAGAAAAGCATTTAAAAACAAAATGTTCAACGTGAGTTGTGGCAGATTCGCGGCTCCAGAGAAAAATAACAAAAAATATGAAGCACAGGCTCCTGCGCTTCGTCATTCACAATGTTTATTGTAGTGCAGGGGGCTGTCCAGCCCCCTGCTACCCCCGGGGACCGCAACCTCCCGGGGCATTGTTTGTTGTAGTGTGGGGGCCACGCCCTCCTCCACAGCCCGGGGGACCGCCACCTCCATGGGGTTTTAAATTAGTATGATGCGGGGCATGCGCCCCCGCTGCCCCAGGGACCACCACCTCCCCAGGGCTTTAAAGTAATTATGTGTTGGGAGGGCTGTGCGCCCCCCAAAGCAACCCAGAGGACCAGCACCTCCCATGGCATTTAGCACATAGTGTGCGGGGGGCCACGTGCCCCCACTGCAGCTCTGGGGACCGGCACTTCCCTGGGATAAAACATTAAAAATTGAAAGGGGATCCATTTCAAACTCCCAGGGACCACCACTTCCCCAGGGCTATTTTCATTGGATAGGAGCTGTGTGCCCTCTCTTGAGGAGTCACTGATGGCTCTGGGGACCACCAGCCCCCAAGGCCAGCTCCTTCTATAACTTTCGGTGACGGTCGGACCACTGCCACTGTGGTGGTCCGACTGCTACATTATGACCCTGGTGGTCAGACTGCCAGGGGACTGTCGCTGAGTTTATTGCCACCTGACTTACTACAACTCTACTTACCACAAGGTTTTCCATGGTGGTAAAACCACCATGGAAAGGCTGACAGTAACTCATTGCTGGGGGCGATGGGGGGGCCCTGCACAGCCCACAACATGGGCCCCTTGGTCCAGCACTGTCGGAATGTGAGGGTGCTTGGGGGCCCTCCTGTGAGATGGCATTGGCCTCTGCTCCATGTGGACAGTAAACCTTGGTTTCCGCCAGTCATCCCTGTAGAAACTTTGTAATGGGTCCTCACTGTGAGTCTGGTGGTCGGCTTGCCCGACCGCCGTACTTGTAATAAGGCCCCAAGACTGTAACACGCACTAGTATGCAAAATATTGCAAAGATGTGTTAGAGGCTAAATATAAGGGGCTGAAAAAAAGGTTCATGATTGCGCAGACGCAGTGAGCACAAAATGGAAGAGAGAAGGGACCTATATTGCCCATTTAAGGGCTTACCTTTGACCCCAGAACAGGAATAACTATACAAGGAATCTTGATGACTTACAGAGAGAACTCCCCAGGAATGGCAAGAGGTCGATAAAGTGCCCATGGAAACAGTGTAAGTGCTTTGAAGAAGGTTGACACATTTATAACAAGATTAGTCATTGGAAGTGGGACTGTCACCACAACCCTGATTGAACAACGTTTGATGCTCAAGTCCCTAACACCACAGTGCAAGGATAACTGCCCCCAGTACACAGACCTCCTTTGCAGACTTTAGAGGTCTCAAAGTTATGAATGGCACAGAATCTCCCAGAGCCTGTACAGCTGCAGGGAGGAAGTTCCAGCTGACACACAGGGTTCCCCATTAACCATTCACATCTCAGACTGACACAATTCCCATGATGTTCAAGAGTTCCACAGACTTTGGACAGTCCCAATGATGGTACCTGAGAGCAAAGGAGGAGTGTGTACTTAGTGCAGTCCTGGAAGTGGATACACAAACTGGAGTAGTTGTAGACTTAATCAGTGGATGCAGACTTTAAATCATAGGTCCAGGAACCCATAGTCAGATTCCATCTGGTTATTTTTAAAGAAGATTTACCTACTGATTTGAGAGAGCCAGTTAGAGAAGATGTGTGGGACATCACCGGAAAAGAAATTGGGCTGATTAAGGTGGCTGAACCCCTAAAGATAATGCTTCGGCCTAATGTGGTATTTCCTCAGAAACGCCCTCACAAGTTGACCCCAGAAGCAATTGCAGGGATAAATCCTGTCATTGAGAATATGATAGAAAAAGGGCATTCTGAAGGAAGTTATCTGGAATCCACGTTTCTCTCTGTTAATGTCTTTGCAAAAAGCAAATATAAAATGGAGTATAGTGCAGGATCTCTCAAATATTTACCAAATTGTTATTCTATACTATCTTGTAGTACTGAACCATGCTGTGATCCTGATCCAAATTCCCCCAGAAGCCGAATGGTTCACGGTCATTGACCTTTGCCATGTGTTCCTCTTTGTTCCCCTTCTTGAAGATAGTCACTTTCTCTTCACGTTTCGGTTGTCAAGAGAAAGGCTGTTGTATGGTGTTTGGCTCCCCTACGGTATACAGAGAGTCTGTCCTATTTAAATCAAATTCATAAAAAGAACCTAAAAACTCTTCAACTACTCTGTAGCTCAACTCTGATCCACTATGTTGATGACTTACTCATTGCATTGATGACAAAAGAAGTTTATAGGCAAGACAATATTAGTCTGCTCAACCACTTGGCTGAGAACGGGCACAAGGTTTCCCCTGAAAAGTTACAGTACTTCAGAACTAGGGGCCAGATGTACGAAGGCTTTAGCGCCTCGCAAGCAGCGAAAAACGCCGTTTTGCCCTCACGCGATGCAGAAACACATTTTGCGATTCGGAACCGACTCGCAAAATGTGTTTCCGACTCGCAAATAGGAAGGGGTGTTCCCTTCCTATTTGCGACTCGCACCGCAATGTAAGTTGATTTGCGACCACGAAAGCGGTTGCAAATCAACTCGCAGTTACCATCCACTTGAAGTGGATGGTAACACATTCACAAACGGGAAGTGGTCCCCATGGGACCCCTTCCCCTTTGTGAATGCTCACAAAATTATTTTTTCAGAGCAGGCAGTGGTCCTATGGACCACTGCCTACTCTTAAAAAAAAAAAAAAAAAAAAGGTTTCGGTATTTTTTTCTATTTGCAGCTCGTTTTCCTTTAAGGAAAATGGGCTGCAAATAGAAAAAAAAACTGCTTTATTTAAAAGCAGTCACGGACATGGTGGTCTGCTGTCTCCAGCAGGCCACCATCCCAGTGAGTGCCTAGACTCGCTATGGGGTCGCAAACTGCGACCCACCTCATGAATATTTATGAGGCGGGTCTTTGCGACCCCATAGCGAGTTGCAAAAGGTGTCTGAGACACCTTTCTGCATCGCAAATTGTGAGTTGCAATTTGCGAGTCGCTTTGACTCGCAAATTGCAAGTCGCAATTTGTGTTCTACCTACATCTGGCCCTAGGTCACATACTTGCCATGTCCGGTAAGGAAGGAGATTGGACGAGTGTCCCATGAATGCATTGAACCAGTCCATAAAATGATATTCCTGCACACACAGATAGAAGTACAAAGGTTGTCGGGCAGTGTTGGCTACAGCCAGCAGTGGATCCCATACTTTTCTTTTGTGGCAAAGCATCTACTGAGGTTGACGCACACTGATGTCAATAACCCAATACCAAAGGATGATGAAAGCATGGAAGCCTTCATGGAGCTTAATAATCTAATTTGCAGCCTACCCGCTCTTAGAATGCTGGACTACACCGAAACATTTGTACTCTTTTGTCCTGAGCGAGATAGGTGTACTTTATTTGTGTTGACACAGGTCCATGGGGAAACTAAGTGCTACATTGGGTATTTTTCTGTGACGCTCAATCTTGTAGCGGCAGCATGACTTCAGGCAATTATGGTTGCAGAGAGGGTTTATGACATCTGCTGGCGCACTCATCAGAAATTGGCTGTATGTCTCCAACCTGTTGGAAGCCATTAATTTACCAAAAGAAATTGCTGTAGTGAAATGTGCTTCACATAGGAGTGTCATTGATTTTGTCACCTCAGGCAACTGCTATGCAGATGAGATCGCCTTATATTGTGCTTTTGAGTCCAGAACCTGTCAGATGGATGAGCGGAGCAAGGCTGAGGGAGAAACTGTGACAAACATTGTACTAAACAATCTACAGATGCTCAGTGAGCTTAGGGAGTTACAATACGCTCCCCCAGAAATCAAAAAGGCCAGATGGGAAAGGATGGGATGTGTAAATGAGGTTAGTGATATCCGAGTCTCATTTCTCTCCCTGATATGCTACCTGCTATGGTAAGACACATGCATGGCCCAGCACATGTAGTGAGGGATGGGATGGTGTCAACCTTTAAGCAATTTTGGCATAATCCATGCTTTCAATCAATGGCAGAGAGCTTGTGCCAGCACTGTGTAATCTATCAAAAGCAAAATGTGGGCAAAAAGGCTGTAGTGACCATGAGCCATATAGGAAAATCTGATGGTACCTTCAACCATCTCCAGATTGATTTTGTGGAGATGCCCAAAGTATTCAGCTAAGGTACATCCTTGTGATCGTATGCTTATTTTCCTGTTGGGTAGAGGCATATGTTCATCTTCAATCAGACTCAGGAAACCACTTAAAAAGTGAGGTAATGCAGTTGATATGTACAGCTCTAGGAATAGTCAGAGATTCCATTGTAGCTACAGATCAGAAGCTTCAAGCCTTGTAGAGAGACTGAACAGAACTATCAAAGCAAAATTAGCCAAAGGCTGTGTGCCCACATCTCTTAAATGCCCAATGCCTTTCTTCTGATACTGATGACTATTTGAAGCATGCCCTATAGACAGACAGTGTTGTCTCTTCACGAGTTGTTGATCGGAAGAACCATGCAAATCCCTTCAGTTCCAGCTGCTGCCCTTGTGAATGTCACTGATGACCTGGTTCATGAATGTTGCAAGGTATAAACTAAATTAGTGCATTCTACCTCTCATCAGATTGACCCTGCTATTCCAGCTGGACGGGAGTCTCCAGGTCATGACTTGAAGCCTGACAATTGGGTTTATGTGAAGAAACTTGTCTGCCAATCACACTCAGAAGAATGTTGGGGACGCCCGTACCAGGTGATCGTGGTCACTAACATTGCTGTAAAGTTCACTGGTCTGCCAAACTGGATATGCGGCTCACACACCAAAAACATGGGGTGAGAAAAGCAAGAAGCAGAGCCACCATCCATTACCTCCTTGAGTCCTCCTAGGTTTGAAGTTTATGAGGTATCCGAAGAAGAACGCCAGTCCAAGAGCTCTCAGTCATCCACAGACCACACTCAACAAAATGTCATTCCAGTGACGACTGCAAGACCAATTACCAGATTAAGAATACACATTCACAGAGACAGAGAGAACTTGTTGAGAGCTGAATCAAGTGTGACCTGAGACAGGTTCACAGGAATCAGAGAGTGGAAATGGCAAGGAAAGCTCCACATCTGTTTCATCCAAGCCAAAGATTACAAGCACCCCCAAGCATTGTGCATCAACAAAGGAAGGGTGACCAAAGACAAGACTCATCGAAAGAGACTGTCACCAGTGAAAACATTACCAGAAACCATAAGAGAGGTTAGGGAGTTAGAGAAGAAGGAAATTCAAGAGCAATCAGACCTCGAAGGTGAGAGCTCAGACCTAAAGGAATCAACACAACCTAAAAGGTAGAGGAAGATAAATTGCAAGCACGCAGGTCCCTATTGGACATATCTGGCAAGAATTGACATTGAATCTGATGACTGTCTTAACAACATGATGAACCTTCTTGAGCCCTAACCTGTCAACAAAAGGGGTTTACTTTATAGAGATCACTGACAAAAGTCAAAAAGGATGAATAAAGAATTAGGGTAACTGCTAGAGGACTTGTAGAGCCTCAGGCCTCCAGATGACGCAAAATGCAAATCCCTTTAATTTTGGAGATAGTGGTTATATGGTAGAGATAGAAAAAGTGCTAATTTTGTCTCGAATAACACTTGCTTGGTCTGACTTAAGATAACATGGTGCAGCAACGCTGCAAAATTCTATTTGTGATTTTGGCCATTGTTATTTCTGTCTTTGTATTTGGGGGGATGTTAAATGTGTATCTGCTGGATGGAAATGTTTTCCTTATTGCTGTAAAGGCAACCGTTTACCTTGTTGTTAGTCAAACAGTGCATGGTGTTAAAACTTTACATAGTCCTCATGCTGAAAGTTTTTATAGTTCTAACATTTATTTTCAGATGTTAGCCGATTATGTGAAAATCATGGAGGTAGATTACTGCTTTGTTTGCTCTTATCCTCTAGCCTCAATAGCTGAGGGGGCACCTATCTCCATCTATCTTTGTGGTACTTCTTCTCCTGTGCTGTTTAGTTAATCTACACTATTAACTCCATTAAGTTAATGAATATTGATTATGGCAAACTGAGAAAATGTACCAATAGTAACTGCTGCATCTGTGTATTTGTGGCCAACTAAACAACACTATTGTTCCTTTAAGGCATCTAGACTAAAGGATCAGCATGAGTATATGGTAAAAGTCTTTATCCCTGTGACTAACTCAAGTGTGACTAACCAAAGCATCAATGATTTAACCTGCAAAATTTAACAAAGGTGAGGAGGTCTTTAAAGAAAAACTAAATGAAAGGATAAAACTAGATGAATGAGAAGGGAAGTAAAAAAGTTAACACAGTGCATGTTATCAGAAAGGGAAAGGACATTTTGAAGGAACCACACCCAAGATTAAGCATTGACGTTGCTAAGAAGGAAACTTTGTGCATGATATTGAAACAAGATGGAAATGATACCATTGAGATAGTGGGTTGGAGTAGGTGTGAGCATAGATATCTAGGGGAAGGGTAAAACCTTTACAGAATTGGAGGTTGGTAGCAAGGGTATCTATTACATGTAGGAAAGTACCATCTTGCCTGGCATGTTACCCCCATATTTTCACTGTATATATGTTGTTTTAGTGTATGTGTCACTGGGACCCTGCCAGCCAGGGCCCCAGTGCTCATAAGTGTGCCCTGTATGTGTTCCCTGTGTGATGACTAACTGTCTCACTGAGGTTCTGCTAACCAGAACCTCAGTGGTTATGCTCTCTCTCTGCTTTCCAAATTGTCACTAACAGGCTAGTGACCAATTTCACCAATTCACATTGGCATACTGGAACACCCTTATAATTCCCCTAGTATATGATACTGAGGTACCCAGGGTATTGGGGTTCCAGGAGATCCCTATGGGCTGCAGCATTTCTTTTGCCACCCATAGGGAGCTCTGACAATTTTTACACAGGCCTGCCACTGCAGCCTGAGTGAAATAACGTCCACGTTATTTCACAGCCATTTACCACTGCACTTAAGTAACTTATAAGTCACCTATATGTCTAACCTTTACCTGGTAAAGGTTGGTGCTAAGTTACTTAGTGTGTGGGCACCCACTAGCCAAGGTGCCCCCACATTGTTCAGGGCAAATTCCCCAGACTTTGTGAGTGCGGGGACACCATTACACGTGTGCACTGTACATAGGTCACTACCTATGTACAGCGTCACAATGGTAACTCCGAACATGGCCATGTAACATGTCTAAGATCATGGAATTGTCACCCCAATGCCATTCTGGCAGTGGGGAGACAATTCCATGATCCCCTGAGTCTCTAGCACAGACCCGGGTACTGCCAAACTACCTTTCCCGGGGTTTCGCTGCTGCTGCTGCCAACCCCTCAGACAGGTTTCTGCCCTCCTGGGTTCCAGCCAGGCCTGGCCCAGGAAGGCAGAACAAAGGACTTCCTCAGAGAGAGGGTGTTACACCCTCTCCCTTTGGAAAAAGGTGTCAGGGCTTGGGAGGAGTAGCCTCCCCAGCCTCTGGAAATGCTTTGATGGGCACAGATGGTGCCAGTCTACACCAGTTCAGGGATCCTCCAGCCCTGCTCTGGCGTGAAACTGGACAAAGGAAAGGGGAGTGACCACTCCCCTCACCTGCACCTCCCAGGGGAGGTTCCCAGAGCTCCTCCAGTGTGCTCCAGACCTCTGCCATCTTGGAAACAGAAGTGCTGCTGGCACACTGGACTGCTCTGAGTGGCCAGTGCCAGCAGGTGACGTCAGAGACGCTTTCTGATAGTCTCTTATCCGTGTTGCTAGCCTATCCTCCTTCCTAGGTAGCCAAACCTCCTTTTCTGGCTATTTAGGGTCTCTGCTTTGGGGAATTCTTTAGATAACAAATGCAAGAGCTCATCAGAGTTCCTCTGCATCTCTCTCTTCACCTTCTGCCAAAGGATCGACCGCTGACTGCTCAGGACGCCTGCAAAACCGCAACAAAGTAGCAAAGACGACTACTGCAACCTTGTATCGCTGATCCTGCCGCCTTCTCGACTGTTTGCTGGTGGTGCATGCTCTGGGGGTAGCCTGCCTCCTCTCTGCACTAGGAGCTCTGAAGAAATCTCCTGTGGATTGACGGAATCTTCCCCCATCAACCGCAGGCAACTAAAGACTGCATCATCGGTCCTCTGGGTCCCCTCTCAGCACGACGAGCGTGGTCCCTGGAACTCAGCAACTCTGTCCAAGTGACTCCCACAGTCCAGTGACTCTTCAGTCCAACTTTGGTGGAGGTAAGTCCTTGCCTCCCCACGCTAGACTGCATTGCTGGGTACCGCGAGATTTGCAGCTGCTCCGGCTCCTGTGCACTCTTCCAGGATTTCCTTCATGCACAGCCAATCCTGGGTCCCAGACACTCTAACCTGCAGTGCACAACCTCCTGAGTTGTCCTCCGGTGTCGTGGGACTTCCTTTTGTGTCTTCGGGTGAGCTCCAGTTCACTTTGTAGTGCCTGTTCCGGCCCTTCTGCGGGTGCTGCCTGCTTCTGTGAGGGCTCCCTGACTTGCTGGGCGCCCCCTCTGTCTCCTCCAAGTGGCGACATCCTGGTCCCTCCTGGGCCACAGCAGCATCCAAAAACCCTAACCGCGACCCTTGCAGCTAGCAAGGCTTGTTTGCGGTCTTTCTGCGTGGAAACACCTCTGCAAGCTTCTTCATGACGTGGGACATCCATCCTCCAAAGGGGAAGTTTCTAGCCCTCTTCGTTCTTGCAGAATCCACAGCTTCTACCATCCGGTGGCAGCTTCTTAGCACCCTCAGCTGGTATTTCCTGGGCATCTGCCCAATCCCGACTTTGTCGCGACTCTTGGACTTGGTCCCCTTGTTCCACAGGTACTCTCGTCCGGAAATCAACTTTGGTTGCATTGCTGGTGTTGGTCTTCCTTGCAGAATTCCCCTATCACGACTTCTGTGCTCTCTGGGGAATATAGGTGCACTTTACACCTACTTTTCAGGGTCTTGGTGTGGGCTATTTTTATAACCCTCACTGTTTTCTTACAGTCCCAGTGACCCTCTACAAGCTCACATAGGTTTGGGGTCCATTCGTGGTTCGCATTCCACTTTTGGAGTATATGGTTTGTGTTGCCCCTATGCCTATGTGCAATCTACTGTAACTTTACATTGCTTGCATTACTTCCTTTTGCTATTACTGCATATTTTAGGTATTGTGTACATATATCTTGTGTATATTTGGCATCCTCATACTGAGGGTACTCACTGAGATACTTGTGGCATATTGTCATAAAAATAAAGTACCTTTATTTTTAGTATATCTGTGTATTGTGTTTTCTTATGATATTGTGCATATGACACCAGTGGTATAGTAGGAGCTTTGCATGTCTCCTAGTTCAGCCTAAGCTGCTCTACTATAGATACCTTCTATCAACCTAAACTGCTAGAAACACCTTTTCTACACTAATAAGGAATAACTGGACCTGGTACAGAGTGTAAGTACCCCTTGGTACCCACTACAAGCCAGGCCAGCCTCCTACATTACGTATGTGGTAAATCAGCATATTTTCAGCTACCACATAATTGGGTAGGTAGTTGCAGCTTTAATCTTTCCTAGAATCTATCATACTAATGAGTTACATTCTCCCCTCTCCTGTTCCATAAAATAAATAAATCCATCATTTGTAAATCACATCAAGTCACTCATGAGGGTCTAAAGGAGCTGAATTGTAGGCACAGGGAGATTAAGTGATTAGCCCAGAATCATAGGATATTGAGCCAATGCTGAGACTCAAACTTGGTTCCCCCAGCTCAGAAGTCACCAGCTCAGGCTGTTATGCCATAAAGTAAGTAAATTGAAGTAGGCAAGACTTCAAGCAGATCCTTAGCGATCTCTTTGGATGATTAATAGCTTCAGTTGGTTTAAATGACCTTAAGAATAGAAAGTTGTCAACTTTAGTAGATAGACTTGCCGCTAATACTGCAGGTGCTTCAGCGGTTATTAATAAGGAATTGCTTGCTGTGAGAGCTATGATAATGCAGAGCCTCCTAGTGTTAGATTTGCTGCTTGTGAAGGAATGCAGAACCAGGAAGGTCATCCATGCAAGGGGATGTGTTGCATACATTCTAAAAATAGATAACCAGCTTAATATCTATGTCACTAACATTACAAATATGGGTCGGTGATATATTCCTCTCCATTGGCAGAGTTGGCGGAGTTTTGGCCAATCTGTGTTACGCTTGTAATGAGGAGTTCCTGCCAAATTCTGCCAACCATCACATGGCAGATGTTTCCTCTCGCAAGACTCATCAATGGTAAGTTGGCATCCTCTAGAAGGATTTTCGGTCATTAGGAGGGCACCATGTGAGATTTCGCCAACGGGGATGGTCGTGGAAGGTTGCACCGCTCGTGGTCAGAAAGCTGCCATTCAAGTAGAAAATCTACTTGTGCAGCAGCAAAATCAATTTGAGAAGCTGTGCTCTCTGCCCCACCGTGTGGTGCCATTCGCACTGATTTTTCAGCACTGAATGAGCTCCCGGCACTACATCATAGCACGAACAGCATAACATGCTTATTCTGTCTATTTCACAGAAGTCTGCAGAATCTTCCAGAGTTTTTTGTAACTCCACAAATTCTGCCCGGGCCCGCTTACAAATATCACACATAAACTAACTGAATTGCAAGAAACAGGTTCGTGGAAGGAATAGGTTCAGTATTTGGATCTATTAGAAGGGGATTTGCTAGGATAGGTAAATGATTGTAGAGCATTTGTGGAGGAATACTAAAATTGCTTTTCACTACTCTCTTGATTATATTATTTGGCAATGCAAGTGTGCTCTTTTTACTTAAATTCTGTAAGAGAATTTCATCAGGAAATGGGTCTGGTTTGGGTATAAGAAGCTGTCAGCAACAAAAGGAAGAAAGAGGAATATAATTGACTTAAAGGTTTAAGAGATGCAAAGTGAACTCTATGACAATATGAAAGAATTAGGAGAATCAAAGTAAAAGAACTGCAAGATGATGAAAGCTGTGTTGCAACAACGTTTTTGATATGATGATTTAGAAATCATCAGGGGTTGTGAACATTGTTTTGTCTTTTCTAAGCTTTCAATGTGTTTGAAATCTAGCTTGCGCTAACATAACCAAAGGTGTACTGTTCTCCATTTTGAAATGGTGTCACACTACACCACATGATTATTGTTGTTGTCATTGCCTTAGCTGAAAAATGTGAGCTTTCCCAGTCCTTGGGTTTAAAATGTATCTAACCAAGGACAATCTAGTTGCCCAAGACTACTCCGTATACAATGTTGCAGTTCATGTTACTCGGATCGACTCTGCAAGTCTCTGAATCCAATGTAATAGGGAGAAACTTTGCATATATTCTGTAGTAAAATGTTTCCTGTTACCTGTTCTTCATTAGTGCATTTCCTGCAAAGCTTGTATTCATGCAGTAATGTGTGAACTCCTTTGTTTAATGTCTTATAAAAGGACCTGCATTTCCCACATTGACGTATCCCCATTTTCCTCCCTCTTAGAAGGCAAACATATGCTGGATTTACTGCTGAACTTTACTGAGTTCTTTGTAGTTATGATCTGTATTCTTGCTGCTAACCTAACCAATGGTATTTCATGTACTTTGCCTAATATTTAATTACATAAAGCCTTAACACTTTGACCACCCTTGTCATTCTTATTGGGAATGTCACATTCCTAGTTTACTACTGAACCTAACAAAAGATAGAGATGGGTCCAAGCGTGGAGCACTGTCTGTACAGGGACTACACCACTTTCGAGCTGAGCAGCTGGCATGCACAGGATAAGTCAAGGTGAAAAAGATTTGCACAATGACACTGTCAAACAGGCAATGCTCTTTCACAGACGCATAAGAGCATCATTGGGGTGGGAGTGATAGTTGTTGTAGTGATGGCTATAGTATTGTTATGGTGGGCACGTGGTATTAGCAGTAGTAGTGATAGTGATGATACCTTTAGTAGTGGTAGTGAGATGATGTTGGTGTGATCAAATGGGCAGTGGTAATGGCAGTAGGCATGGCAGTGGAAGTAGAAGTAATGGTGCCAGTGGTAGTGTTGGTGGTATAGTAGTGGTGATGTTGGCAGTGGAAATAGTGATGACAGTGTTGGTGGTTATGGTAGTAGTTGCAGTGATTGAGGTAGTAATGATACAAGCAATGAGGTTGGTAGAAATGGTGATGATAATGATGGTAGTTGTAGTAATGGTGGTGGTAGAAATGATGGCTTTAATAGTGTTGGTGGTAATGGTGGAAGTGATACTGGTGATACTGGATACACTGGTGATAGTGGTTATGGCGATGGCAGTAGTTGTGGCAGAAGTGATAGTAGTGCTATTAGTAGTGGTACAGTCACGACGGAGCAATTAAATGTTAATGGAGGTAATGGTAGCAGTAGTAGTTGTAGTGATGGTGGTAGTAATCGTTATGTGAGAAATGCTTCTCAAATTACTTTGATTGTGAAGCCGGAATGTGTTTAAAGATTAAATAAATAATATTAGTAATGTTATTACTATTTCCTACAGTTAACTGTGTGTACTCTAAGGTATGAAAAATAAACATAGAAGATAAATATATTATCATTCTCACCCAAGTAGATAGCATGTATTACAGTAAGGCCTACTGCAAAACAGTGATATGAAGGCTTGGATAGAAAAGACACATTTAGGGAACAAGCAAAACAGGTTAAAGGACCGCTGCATACTAAAAAAGGTATGTTTACCTAAGGAAAGCTCACATGGATCGTGTTGAACACCAAACATCAACGGTGAAGTGTTTCTTACTTGAAAAATAATAATACTCTTAACCACAATAGCAGCATTTTGGGGAACAAAGGATATCTGCAAGCTCATGCATGGAAGTACATGAATCAACATTTGGTATTAATATTAATCACTTTATTAATGTACACTACAGTCAGATACATTTTTATTCCCAATGTTAGACCTGTCAGCCTTAGGGTGGTCTTCCCCCAAACATTTTGCCTGCTTGACTCCATTTTGTCTGGAGGTTTGCTCTGTTGGCCGTAGTATTCTGTGCACTTTACCACTGAAAACCAGTGCTTTAGTGTGTGTGCTCACTCCTCTAAGCATGGTTTGATTGGTGTATTCCTGAAGTAATTTACATGTAAGTCCCTTGTAGAGTGGTATACCATATACCCAGGGCCTGTAAATTAAATGCTACCAGTCGGCGTGCAAGACTTATTGTGCCACCCACTTAAGTAGCACTTTAAAACATGTACCAGGCCTGCCATTGCAGCCTGAAGGCAGTGTCCCATTGCCATGTCAACTTGGCATTTCAAACCCCTTGTCAAGCCTTAAAATCTCATTTTATTACATATGTGACCACTAAGGTAGGCCCTAGGTAGCCCATAGGGCAGAGTGCTGTGTAATTAGAAAGTAGGGCATGCACCTTTTAGTTTCACATGTCCTAGTAGTGAAAAAAAAACAAATTTGTTTAGGTAGGGTGACCAGCCGTCTGTAAATTTCATGAATGGTCCGTAATCTTTTCCCTCTGTGTGTTGTACATGACTATTTCCTCAACGGATGCCATTTGTCCGTAATTTTGAGCGTTTGGGGTGAAAGCCAATGATTTGGCATGTTTCACCCTCAATTTGTCACCTAGGATGTTGTGGAGAGCGTACAAAGATACCTAGGATTAGCTTGAAAGCCATCAGCCTATTCTAGTGCTCGCTGCTTCCACTGCAGGACTGTTATCATTGGCCCTGATATTGGGGCCAATGAAAATGGATTCTAGGGTGCCCAGCCATCTTCTTTAGGACATGTGGAGTATGCTTTCGGTCTTTTGCAGACTTTCAGCGTGTGTCACCGTTCTGCACTGACTCCTACCTCTGGGTGCGATGTCGCAAGAAGTACCAGACCTGTACTGCGGATCACCAAGTTAGACTCCATTGCTCCAAGACCCCTTCAACCTCAATTTCAGTCGAGGGTGAGCATTTCCATTGCAATGTACTTTAGTTTTACATGTGCGTGCTTCCAGTCATTACTGGCTTTAGATATTAACTTGCTTGATGATTGGATATTCTATTTCGTCTTGGGAATAGCCTGGCTTTTACTTCTCATCGAATTTGAAATTCTCTTGTCTGAGAGGTAGGTCCAAATGTTTGTGCTTGCACGAGGATATTGTTCAACTGACTTTTTTCCTTGTAGAGAAACAACCCGAGTCAAGGTGTCAATGGTGAACAGGGTAGCGCATTCTATAAGTATAGTTGGGGTTTAATTTGTAGGTATCGCAGATTTTCTTCCTCAATGGCTCTGTGGATGAGGCACGGTGTCCTGAAAGCAGCGCATCTGGCTCTAAGCAGCCAGTATATTTAGTGCTTGGGAAACTGGCGTTACTTGTTTGCTTGGGTTTGGGTTGAGGTCTTGTAGCCATGCAAGTGCAACAAGGGTTAAACTAAAGCACTTTAGCGATGCTTTTCGCATCAACGCACTAAAATGCATTAGTCAGTCATTTACAGAACTGCTGGACACTGACTAACGGGCTCATGAGAGGCTCAACTGCTGCAGGAATAATTATTGACAAAAGTTGCCCTGGCACACCCTTTGGCGCAAGGGACACCATTTCATTTTTATATTACAGGTTCTAAGCTTGGCCCTTCTGCAGTTCCATGGTCATTGCCAAGAAATTTTTATAAATAGGCCTCCACACAATGCAACAATTAGTACCCATAAGACCTGATCGAATTTACTGAATTGGTGTTCAGGATTTGGAAAAGAGTGCTCCTAGGTGTATTGTGTGTGTACTTGAATATGATGCGGTGAGGCATTCCTCTGGGGCTTTCCATGCAAGGGGAAGGAGCTTCTGGAATATGGTAGGCCTCCACACTTCACTTTTTCATGTAATTGGAAGTTACTATAAACTTTTGATCTCTTTCCTTTTAAAAGAAAGTGAAGGGCAGGCCTAGATATGTTGTATATGTCACACTGCGTTCATGTCTGGGTGTTTTCATATCTGGAGTGTCCGGTTTGCACCTAATATTTCCTTTGATTATTATAATAATTGCACGACTATGTGTAATGGAAAAGGAAATTTGCCTGCCAGCAGGTGTCTCTAACCATCAATAGGAAGGTGCTCTTTGGAGTGTGAGCTAGGTGCATAATACGGTCCAATACCTTCCCCGTCTCAAGCCTATGTTATTGGGGCTAGTTCCTGTAGAGCCGGCCCTGACCTGCAAGTTCTGCCAAGCTGCGAGCCCTGTGATCCATACCAATGCAGCCTCCTCAACTGGTGCTAAAGGGCCTGTCCAAATCAGAGACAATGGAGAAAGCTGAAGTGAAAAACACCTGCACAAGTGAAATAAAGAGACAGGCAGCATTGGATGGTTTAAGAAAGAGACATGAGGTGGCATTTTTATAAGCCTATCTTTGTATGTGGTAAGTGTGGCACTCAGCAGTGCTAGTGATGGACTCCTAGGAAAAATCTTTTGGGTGATTGCATTTATGTTTTTACCACATTAAACACTGATTTGGCCCAGTTTATGCAGAGACTCATGAGTAGGAGTATTTTCCTATCCTTTTAAATGTTCAAAGTCTGGCAGTGATTTAGAGATACCTACAATGGTTTAACTGAGCTATAGCAGGGATAATAATTTATCCTAGTGACCAATCAACTTTTGTTTGCTTACAAGATATTTTTCTGGTATGACTTTGGTACTAGCCTTGGTATCTATACTTAGTAGCATTAAGTGCAGCTCGAAGTCTGTTTCAATACATAGATCTTCTGGTCATCCAGTACATGTATTGTATGTCCTTGTGTTTGACACTCTTAATGTTCACTCTGCATTGGCTGTGTTAGTATTCATCATTCCATGAAGGCTGCTGTCACCTTTCCGTGATTCTCCACCTGCTTTTTTTGTCAACTATGTCTGTCTTTAGTCATTTCTCTGTGTCTGTTGTCTGGTCAGTGGCATGGAACTCCCTTTTTGCATTCTACTTTCTGCCACCCTTCTGCAGTTCCTATTCCGATGTGTTAAATGCCATGTTTTACCTGCTGCTATCACCTTTAGGTGAGCTGTGATCATCAGCATGTATTTCAGGTCTTTTCTTGAAGTGCAATTTTCATGGCATTAAAGCTTCTGCTTTGTTTTTTGCCCTGCTGACGTAGAATGCTGCTCTTTCATGGGTTTCCATGCCACCAGTTTTATGTACCTCATATGGTTGGTAAGGTGACTTGGCTGATGTCCAGAGGTTTAGTCTGTCTAGCATGCTGTCTCATTGTTGACCTTGGGGTTTATTTATAACGAATTGGCGTAGGGTAACACCGCAACTCTTCTTGTGGTGCAGCCCTAAGCCAATGTGAAAGGGCAGGACTGCACCGTATTTCTGCAATATGGTGCATTCCTGTCCTTTCTTCCTGTGCTGGTGCACAATGGGCTGCCTAACACCAATGCAGACACCCCTTGCACCATGGTGCAAGGATTTTCTGCATTTTCATGCAGGATTGTTTTTGTGCAGGAAGGAGCGCCACAAATACGTCTGCTCTGGGGAGGCATAAGGTTTTGGTGCTTCGCCAGGTCTACATGATTAAGTACATCTGGGGCAGCATCAAAATCCATGGGTGTTGCATGGGAAAACACACTGCTTTGACCATGAAACGCCTCTCTAGCTCAGAATAAGGCAGTTAATCTATCTGTGAGGCCAGTCAAAGCCACACGAAAATGGCTTTGCGTGGCTGCATAGATACATCACTCTTTCCTCTTTTATGGGTAGGCAGCTGCTTGATTGTTCCATATGTGCCAAATATTGGTCAAGTTATTTCACAATATGTTTTGAGTTGGCCGAGGACACATATTCATAAGTCAACTGAATTTTAGTATAGCTTGGAGAGTGTTGGGGGTTATTTAGGAGACTGTTTGGTGCATGTGTGCACTAACATGGAGTGCACTTCTATAGGCAGTATGTAAACCGGCCTAGATTGGCTTGGGTTGGAGATAGGTATTTGCTGCTAACAGATTTGTATTAGGTCAACCTCTGGGTAGCATAGAGTACCATCATATTTTTTAATACAAAAAATAGATGCTGAATGGAGGTCTTTAAAAGCCCATCATTGTCTGGGAGAGTCTCATGAAGAAGCGTGTGAATTAATGGTTTTTAGGGTAATTAGACTCAGGATGGTGTAATTAATTTACTGAGTTGCAATCTAGGACATGTGTATCAATCATGGTAATGCTGCCTTTGGTCAGGCCTTCACCCTTCCTACGTCAACAGATTGAGTACTGATAATGGCAACATGTTCCTCTTTGTCTGAATCAATGAGATAATGAGCAACATATCACTGTGTATCTCCTCTACAGCACTACCCTCAAGAACATCCTAAATGTACCAGCTTCCCTCCTATACATAACCTACATAGGAACAAGTACACAAAGTCTAGCATACTATCACATATACATCCCAGCCTTATGAGGTTCAGTCGAGAAGGTGAATGGGCAATAAAGATGCCTTTACATTTTGTTTTCAGCTTCTCACAAGTGCTATGTGTTCAAGAATAGAGGCCAAATGTCAAGCCTTGTCTGCTGACAGATTTCTGCTTATTCCTTTAATATGTGGACTGGCGCTCTGTCCACAATAATACCATAACACTTAATGAAACATACCTGCTCAGGACCATGAACTCTAAACAAAATATCAGTTTGGACAACCCAGTGCAAGAGCCATACAAATAGTTTATAGTCATATGAAATAACACAAAAAGACCTGCACAGTTGCTCAAAGCTGTCAGCATACCAGAAAACCTGCTATATTTTTTTCTCCTCAATGAATACAGTATGCAGCTACATCTCAAGCTTGTTGGGTATTTTACAGAGTACTTTCAGAAAAAAACACAATGTCTGATTATGAGTCAGGCGAAGGTGCTGCAGAGGCAACGTTCACATCAGATGTAGGGGCATATTCAGAAACCACATCTACCTCGCATGGAGACTCCTTTCTAGAGCCACCCAAGAAAAAAACAGACAAGAGCTTAATGAAGTACAGACCTGAATGGGAATTTACACACCCAACATCTGAAAGTCATCAGAAGATGTGTACAATGCCAAGTGCAGCCATTTGTAATAAAGACGTTTCCATTGCCCACGGAGGAGCATGGGATATCAAAACATACAAGGCACGAGAGCAACATAAGAAAAAAGCCTCAAGCAGGGCGAAGATGGCAACAACTTCAGCATATCTGTAACCAAGCTTCCAGCCAGAAGTAATCAAAGTAAGTCATTGCTTGCTTCCTCATAATGCGACTTTGGTTGCCTGTAATTCATGTACATTCTTCTTGCTTTCTCACACTCTTTCCAAAACTCCCCATAGATAATGTGAGTCCTCTTGCAATTTTCTATTACTCTTTAATTGTGCAACAGTATTTACCAAGTCAGGTTGCCTTTAACATGCTTTTCTCACTCTGTTTATAGCAAGAGCTTATTATAATTGCTTTCGGGTTAGGAGCTGACACCAGTGGAGACTTTCTTTGCACGCTGCTTATACCTTTGTCTTTTAAAAAAATAAATTAAGTCATAGCTGCAGAAGTGACCCAGGTGTACCATGCTGTGAAGCATCACATCTTCTAACGCTCCCTGGATTGTGACTTCAAGCTGGCCAAAGTAATTTATCCAGACTTGTCAATTGCGATGAAAGCTTCCTGTGGCCTCACAAAGGTACTCAGCATCACTCAGAATGTGCTTGCAGCTCCATCATTGCAGCAAGCATATGAAGACCTAAAAGATGGTTATTTCTCTGTTTGCATCAATGCCTCAAAGAAACGAAGCATTAAACTATATCCACTTTTGTTGCTGCACTTTAATTTCACATCTGATGTAACCTACACTCTGCTGGATTTCTATGAGGATGCACCTGAGGCTGCTACTGTGATTGTACAGCAGATCATAACAAAACTAAAAGCGCATGGGTTGAAATTGTTGCACGTTGCTGCATACTGTGGAGACAACACAAGTGTCAACTATGGACATCATCCCTCTGTATTTCAGCTTTTGGTGGAAGCAAATTAAGACACCCTGCCTGCAAACTATCCTTCCCACATCCTACAAAACTGTGCTAAACAAGCCATTAATGGACTTTCTATGGATGTAGAATCCTTCATTCTAAAAGTGTTCGAACACGGTGGCTTACTTTGTTTCCAGCCATCAATCGACTATTTAATTGCTGGGCAGCATTGAATACTATTTCCTTTACCTCAGGCAACAAATAAAATACCAAAAGTGATGTGGTATTTTCTAGGACTTGAAAGTGGGGAAGCCACCATGTCACAAGGCGACGTTTACCTTTTTTCATTCACATTTTGATCATTTTCAATTTGCACATCCTGCAGGTTGAGAAGGATTAGCTGAGATCCCTGGAGGTACCAGGCATCTTCAGGAAATTGTGGAACAACTCAACGGACAGAGTGGAAAATCAGTTTTTTGGTTTCCAAGTGCATAATTACTTGATGTCCCATGATTCAGATCTGAGCGCAAACATGCAGAGTGATTTTTCAAAAATTCAGGGCGTTCCTCTATGCATTTAGAAATGTTTTTGATTTTTCACATAGCCATTATTTGTTGGCATTAGAATCATGCTGCTGAAGAAAAACTCTCCCTTTTCAACATCTCCGCAAAGCTGCTGGTGTGGTTAACTTGACCGTTCATCTGGAACTGCAATACTTATTTAATGAATATAGTGTATTTGCTCCTGTTTTACGAGCTGTGGCATGCACCAACTTGCCATGTGTACAGAAATGGCTGAATGTTTTGTCAAACTTGCCTTGCGATGTTCCCAACATAAAAAAATTATGTAATTTATAGTTAGCTTGCCAGGCAGCAGTGCACCTAATGAAAGGATTTTTTTCTCAATTGAAGTCCACCTGGACTGACACACGAAATAGATGTGTTGTAACTTTGGGTGTTTTTTTGGGGGCGTTCAAAGAAAAAACATTTGACTGTAGATATGTATTTTTTTATTTCTTCTATTATATTTGGAATATTCATTGTATTTGTTATGTAAGATAAATGAGAATAATATATTTGATATTAATAATAAAAATAATGTTAAATAATTCTAAGATGTATTCTATAAATGTATAGGCTCAGTGTTTTATGAAGTACTAATGGGTATATCAAATCGTTATTGTTGAGTGGGCAGTCCTTTTTATATAGTCAATGTAGAAACTCCTCATGGTCACCCCAGATGTTGAGCTTGTGAAAGCAGAATTGCAGATCCAGGAGAACATGAAACATTTATGTGCAGACTTCTACTAGTTTGCTCTTAGAAACCAAGAATTTCTGAAGTGTGCTAATTTTGAGAAAAAGTATGAATTCAAAAAACAGCACTAAAACTAATATTGCTACTGTCTGTGAGTCCATGTACTAGCAGTCATATTAAGGGGCCAACATCCTCTGTCACTTACATCAGTGGTCAAATTTTGCTTGCCCTGCTATACTACTTTTTATCCTAATTGAAACTTATTTTGACTTGTACCTAGATTGGTTGTCTATTTACTTGCTTATATACTATTGCACAACCTTCTCTGTGTCTGTAAGACTTACTTTTTGGCCTAAATTTTTTTCCTGAATTTTGACCTTCTGTCTTGGATTTTTGTCCTTAATTTGGAGCCTTTGTCTTGATTTTTTACACTCACTGTTCTGATTTTGCACCCCTTACAGTTTCACCCTACTGCGAGGCCTATCCCCTAATAGGATAACATTGAGGATTCATTAGTAGATTTGATTAGTTTTAGTTCCCAAACCAGAGGTGGTGGATATTTCATGTTTGGTATCTAAGAACTTGTAATGATAAATCCTCTTTAATGGTAAAGTCGGATTTATCATTCCAAGTTTGACAATGCCTCTCATTGAAATCTGTCATTCTCTTGCCCTTGGCCCTCTGAGCATGGAGCCTGCCTTAGGTCCCATGACTGGGTGTACCTGACAGTTGAGTCTTTGTGAATTGATGCCAGTCAAACAGCAGTGGGATTAGGAGAGCCTAAATGGGCCATTAGCTGACTTGATGGGGGGCGGAGCTAGGCATAGTTCCAGTTGCATCTGAATAGGCTTGGCTGTGCCACCACACAATAGGTTTAACAACCCTGTATTGTCAGTGCAGCCAGTTAGGAGTCAGGGCAGGGGAGACAGGAAACTCCTGGAACTTCCAAGAACCCTTCTAGAAACCTCTCCCAACTTCTGGAAGCAGGGTACCAGAGTATAAAAATGGGGCTCTCAGACCCACTTTTCAGTTTGCTACTGTACCTGCAGAAGGACTCTTAGGTGACTGCCTGCTGCTGTGACCTGCTGTGTATTCTGCTAGACTACTGTTGTACCTGGAAGAACTGCTTTGCTGCCTGGAGCCTGTAATGAACCTTCAAGGCCAGTCTTGCTGTGGACCCCTGCATCTTTACTTGCACACAGAACTTCAGAAGTAACTCATTTAACTGCCCTCCTGTTCAGAGCCACAGGGACATAACAGGCTGCCACCATCACGAACCCACACTTGGACCCAGCCTGAGTGAGTTTTAAACCCCAAGAGGTCTCTATCCCCTCCTGGACCCTTGGTTGTGGTGCTAAATGTGCCCAGGTGGCCAGTGCCGTGAAAAAGGTGTTCCCCATACTTTTTTAGTGTCACCGAAATGCTCATCAACGCCTTCAAAGATCTCTATGTAATCTAGATTTACAACAAATACTGTTGGGATCAATATATGTATTTTTGCAACACATATGTAACACTCAAGTACAAATGGAAACTTGCATGCTTTTGATATCATTAAAGACTGTGCTAAATTAATTTGTGAATAATTTAATGTTATTTTTGTAGTTCTTCTGGTTTCCCAAGTTCTTTTTTGTTGGGTTTTAATTTTAATTGTGGGTCTTTTGAGGATGTGTATGACTGTGGAGTGACTGATAAGCGTATGAGTGTGAATGGTATATTGTAACTTTGGGTGTTTGTTCAGGGGGGTTCAAAGAAAAAAAACATTTGACTGTAGATATGTATTTTATTTCCTTTCTTTTGTTATATTTGGAATATTCATTGTATTTTTTATGTAGGAGAAATGAGAATAGTATATTTTATATTATTAACAAAAGAATGTTAAATAATTCTGAGATGTATTTTATAAATGTGTAGGCTCAGTGGTTTTTGAAGTACTATTGAGTATATCAAATTGTCATAATTGAGTGGGCAGTCCTCTTTGTATAGTCAATGTAGAAACTTGGCCTTTTCTTCATGGTCACCCCAGGTTGTTTACACTCCTGGACTTGAGGAAGAAGACTGAACCAATTGCCTGTGACCTGAGAAGAGCCCTCAAGGACTGGACCACTATCTCTTATACCCAGGACAAAGAAATGAACTTCAACGGTCAAAAAGCAGACCTCCTTTTATAGCAACGGGGACACTCAAACTACAAGAGGCCTTTTCCTGCAACTACTCGGCTGACCGCTGACAATCGGACCTACATTGAACTCTGTTGTTTGGCCTCTTCGTGACATTATGTAAGTCTTCCATTGCCTCCTTCGAGGTCCAGTGGACTTTACAAGCATACTCCTATGTTGGATTGGGACTTAAACGACTAAAGTCAGGAAGTAAAATCTTTGACCAGGATGAACATGGATGGTTAATCCCACATGTGCTCCTTCGCTGTCAGCATCAAATTGGACCTAGTTTCTGGGGTAGTACTCCATTGTCGACACTATGCTGCATGGCACAATTTCTGATTAAAACTTTTAAAATCCATATTTCCAGTTCTCATTCTGGATTTCTTCCTATTTCTTAAATGTTGCTCTATTTTGCTAACACAGTATGGACTTTTTACTGGTTTGCATTTTGACTTTATCACTGTTTTGGTACTACATAATACTTTACACACTGCCTCTATGTTAAGACTATTCTCCCTATGCCATTGCTACCAGGGGGGTTAAGGTTAGGTTTATTTAGTGACTTTAGTGGTTTGCCCTTACAAAGGTTGTGTTTATTCCTTAAGGTGGCTAGTCTTCCACCCCACTTAATAATCATAATCCAATTCCTTACATTGGTGTTCAGCTGTGGTTCCAGGAAGTTGGTTCTGTAGTACCACCCAGTGATTTAAGTGAAAATTAAAAATCCCTTTTGTAAAGTGACATCTGAAATTGGCATTGTGATTTTTAAATTTTCCTTTTATTTTGAATTGGGCATTTAACATTTGTTACACTCATTCTTTCCATCAACGTTTTAAAGCTGTCATTTGTGAGATAATGGGAGTGGATCTGAGCAGTATGGAAAGCCTCTGCATGCCAGATCTGAGGAGAAAAGAAAGAGATAAAAAGGGAGTTAAAGGTGGTGAATGCATCCAGGAAGGAGGACTACTAGATAGCGTTCACAGCATGGTAGGAAGTATTCATGCTACAACTCATCATACAGAAGCAATGGTTATGGAAGAAGTGGAAGGGAAGGGATGGAGAAGGAAAATAAATTGACATTTAATAGGCTCCCGAGGCAGAGTGCTATGACTGTCTCCAGTGAGGACAACAGAGAGGGGACTCTGTGTGCCCTAGGAAACCAAAAACAGGCGGGCACTCCACAGGGGTGGTTGTGTAGTCCTATATGCGATTATCCCAAGTAGGAGAGGGTAGAGCATGCCTTAATGTCCCTTAGAATCCCTTAGCTGGAAAGTCGACCCATTATATAGTTGGAGATCCCTGTGGGAGGTAGCTGTAGCTTCAAGGAGCTCATAGTAAATGGTGTCCCTGTCACTGCTTTACAGAATACCTGTGCCAGCCAGACCATCAAGGTGGCAAGGATAGTTTTCCTAGAAAAGTATATGCCAGGACAGGTTTGTATGATGTTTCAGGCCCAAGGGCAGGGACTTTCTTGCTCTATGGCCATAATATCCTTAGAATGGGAGGAAGTACTGGCCTTGAGAGAACGTCATTGTCAGTTCATAGATGCCCATTGACTGGCTCCTTAACAATTAGCTACCACTAGTGAGAAAAGAGTTGGGATGACAGTTGCCAAGGACACTACAAAAACACAGTTTTCTAGGGGTATATTCCCTAAATAGAGAGCACAGCGGCCCAGGCAAAAAAGTACAGTGTAGGACGTGGGTGCCATCCACAGTGGGAGCACCATTGGGTTAGGGGACACCTGGTCTGGGAGGAGAGCCCCCAAGACTAACACTGTTGGGGCCACTTCTGACAGAATGTGTCACCATTGGGAGGGATGGGGTGTCCCCCATGGAAGTCCTTGACTGCCAGGTACCTCCTCAGCACGAGGGTACAGTCCATCTATGGGGTGTCACCCCTGACCTGGCAGAAGAAAGAGTTGGAGGATGGTGTCTAGCACCTTGTGTTGGGGCTCCCTCAGGAGCAAGTGGGAGACTCCTGACAGTGGCCTGTTTTTTGACACTGACAGTGGTCAGCAGACTCTGCTGGTTGTTTGCTTTATGGGCAGAGCTGGTCCTCACCAGGGGACAGAAGTGTGACCTAGAGGCAGAATGGGTCACATCACATTATTGGCCATGGTGATACTGTCAGCTTACTGGGATGCACCTGTGAGGACGCTAGGGTAGGTCAGGTCACAGGTGGGGTTTGTAGTTGAGGGGAATGGTACCTCATGGTTAGGGTTAGTGCCTAGAGAAGATGTTGACAGAAGGATATATATAGGTAGATTCTGAGGGGCATAGAACCGACAAGTGCCACTGCAGGGACGACAATTTGTCACTGTTCTATCGCCTTAGCAGGGAAGCTCATCAATAGATTGATTAATCTATCCTTTGTTTTGGCTGGGTATGTCCAGTGTAGGAAATTCATATTTTCTGAATGGTTACCCCAGATTTCTTGTTTTTTGCTTAAGAATTCTGGGCACTTTAGCCAGTAGCTTGTGGTAAGTACCTGTGCTCCTTGTTTAAACAGTTTTGAATTATCGTGCTCCAAACTGGTATATTTAACTTACGTAAAAGTCACTAATATACTTTACAAAGTGTTACCAGGGCCTGTAAGTTAAATGTTACTAGTGGACTGCAGCATCTATTGTGTCATCCACTACATTGACATTGTAATACACAACTTCAAGCTCACTAGTGTAGCCTGACTGTAGGTTTAAAACCTGCAATTCGACCTAGCAAAATAAACACTTTTGACAGGCTGACCCGTCCTTTTTTCAATAAAATAAAATAACAAATTGCTTTAGGTTTTACCAAAAGGATCAGGCTGTATAGGATAGCAAACACAAATGAAAAAGAAGCTCTAACAGATACATTGTACCACTCCACCCCACCATCCAACAGCCAATCAAATTGCTTGCATGTAGCATTATTTCACATCTCCCATCCAAGTGGCAATACATTTGAATCCCTTCATCAAGCGAGGAGTTCGCTGTGAAGGCCAGCTGCAGAATAATACCGCTATAGTCTGCCCATCTCTGCTAAATTTTATTATGTTTCTGAGTGCATTTTCTAGTCGGATATACCGCAACCTCTACACCCATTCAGTGGTCTAATCCCTTCTTCCATACTGCCGAGTGGGGGACCAGACCTTCCATGCTCTGGTGATATCTCTTTTCACCAATGTCAAGCCTAAAAACAGGAGTGTCCTCTTGTACCTATTGCTACCAAGGCCTTCAGCAACATGTAGGAGAATTTGCCTCGAATCCTAAGGTTTTGTCCAAAAAAGCAAACTGCTGAGGCAGGAGGTCACCCCGTTCCAGAATTTACTTAAGACTATGCACCCCCACACCATATGTATGCAGGTGCCCTCCGCACAAGCAGAGCACGATCCTCATGTATCACAGGCAATCTCTTGTGTAATATGCAATATGAAGTTCTTTAAGCTGTATGAGTCGCAGGCGTACTGGTATGGCTGCCTCGCAAGGTGATCTCAGGGTCTTGCACCAGTCTTCGTCCTCCGAGGTCTCAAGGTCTGTTTCCCAGGATATTCTAAGGGCAGACAGCGTGTATGAGCTGTTCAAAACTAGGAAGCAATAGATTTTGGCTATTTTGTGATCCCCCAATTCCCCCATAAGAAGTTTACTTTCAGGAGGGTTGAAGTCAGGGAGGGACACAAGGTTGCCAATGTAGGGGATCATAGTGTGCCAGAGCTGCAGGTAGTGATGAAATTGACTGAGATGTAGGCAGTATTCCTGCTGGAGCTCTTGGAAGGATCTCAGGACTGTATAATTGATTACATCACCTAAGGTGGATATACCTATAGTGTCCCATTTCCTAAATCCCTCCAGTTGCGCGACCTGCCATAACACGGAGCCATGCCATATCAGTGTGTGCTTCATGAGCTTTCCCCACCATCTCATATGTGCAGGGAGCTTTTCCACATTGTCAACACCACCTTTTTTGCCGAGGGAAGGCCGTCCAACCTCCCCCATAGAGATAGTCAAGCAAAGGAACCACGTCCATCGCCCATTTTTCCGACACACAAGCCCAGTTCTCACGATGGTCATACCACCGTTTATTGACGATGAGCAAATAGGAAGCAGAGTAATAGGAATAAATGTCTGCAGTTGGAATGCCCCCATTATAAGGAGACTGAAAGTATTTGACTAAGTCAGTGCCTGGGATACCACCACTCCAGAATAATGCAGTAAGGATTGTAATAATCTGCCAAAACTATGACCTAGGGATGGGTATAGTTTACCAAATGATAAAGTAGTCAGGGCAGAGAAACCATTTTGAATATGACCGACAGACCAATGAACGACAACGGTAGAATCAACCAAGTCCATACCTCTTCCCTAAGCCGGGACAGAGTCGGTTCCATATTTTGTGACCAGGATAACGCTGCATCTGGTAGTATAAACACTCCAAGATTTCGAAAGCCATCACTATCTGACCTTGTGTATGTAGTCTAGTTTATGAGCCCTACATATCCATTCAAGGGGAATACTATTAATTTTGAGGTGTTTATATAAAGAACAGATGACTTGCCAAATATTTGCATCATTTGTATGAGTCTTGGTCCTGTGACGCCGGGGTCAGTGACGAAAAAGAGAAGATCGTATATTTATAAAGCTATTCTGTCAGAGCACTCGGAGGTCCACTCAAACCCCTGCACCTGGGCATCCATTCTGACCCAGACGGTGAGAGGCTCAACAACCGGGGCGAACAACAGCATCAAGAGAAGACACCTGTGATGCGCTCCTCTTTGGATTGGAAACGGGCCAGACACGTGGCCTGCGACTCAAATCGCTGCTGTCAGGTCGGTATTTAACAGCAGGGCAAACAAATAGTCCCAATTGACATTGTCAAACACTTTGCTGACATCAGCCAAATGGATTGCTGCAGGCTGCCCTAAATAATGAGTGCAAGAGGCTGGCCTGGTTTGTGGTGGGTATCTATGATACTTACACCTTATATCAGGTCCAGTTATCCCTTATTAGTGAAAAGTAGGCACTGTATAAAAGCCAGGCTCTCTTGAGGTAGTTGTAGCTGAGCAGCCAAGGCTTATCTAGGAGACATGCAAAGCTCATGCAATACCACTGTAGTCATACAGCACTCACACTCATGAAAGAAAATACTCAGTGTTACAAAAATAAAGATACTTTATTTTGGTGACACAATTGCCAAAAATACCATAGAGACTATATTTCCTTAGGGGTTAAGTAATACACAAATTATATACACTAGTATGCGGAAATAGGCGTAAAAACAGTTAGAAAACAGTGCAATTAGTGAACATCACAATAGTTAGAAATGGGCCGGGGGGGGGACAAACCCTATACTAAGAAGGTGAAATGCGAATGTTAGTTTCCCACCTAGGCAAGTGTAGTGTGTAGAGGGGAGCTGGGAGTACTAGAAAACCCCAAAGGTAGGTATTAGAACCCACCCCTGTGCCCAGGAAAGCGGGAGTAATACACAGTAACTTTCCCAGAACACACACAGAAATGAAAAGAAGGATTATGCAAGAACCAGAAGAAACTGCAAGACACCAACAGTGGATTCCTGGACCTGAGGACCTGTGGAAGAAAGGGACCAAGTCCAAGAAGCACAGAAGAGTCCAGGAAAAACAGGAGCCCCTGCTGACCCGGATGAAGGTGTAAAAGAAGGACCACCGCTGAAGAAGAACAGTCAGTATTGCACCCAAGACGATGGAGTCAGGTTCCTGGTTGGTGCGGAAGATGTCCCACTCTGGATGGAGGATCACAGTCTGCTTTGCATCGCTGGAGTCCACCAACAAGCCTTGGCACACGCAAAGATTGTGTTTAGCGGAAAATGGTGCTGCTTGGGACTAGGAGGGACCTGCTGGACTCTACCCCGGAGGGGGAGTCAGAAGGGGCTTTTAGCAACTCAGAAAACCAGGCAGCGTGCACCGGAGTCCCACAGCACGGGACAAAGGAGGTGCAAGAAGAGGCCCACGCAACAATACGACAATGGCTCCCATGCTGCCGGAGAATCACTCAAGAATCTGTGCTTTGCAGGAAGAAGTGCTGGGGGCCAGAGCTACACGGTGCACGAAGAACTTCATGGAAGAGTGCCAACAAGCCTTGGGAATTGTAAAAACATGGTGCACAGGGGTCCTGTCTTGCGTGAGGAGGCAAGCTCTTTCCTACCCCAAAGTTGGACTGTCAGGACTGTCGGGACCACTTCAGTCCACCACCCGTGATGGAGGATCCACGCAGCTCAGCAGGAGAGGGTATCCACACAGCCGGTTGTTGTTGCAGTAGTTGCCTGCTAAAGCAGAGGAGTGACTTCGTCACCCGAAGGGAGATTCCTTTGCTTTTCTGGTGCAGGCTGAAGATGGGCTGTCCTCAGAGGATGCACGACCAGGAAACAGTGGCCGTTGCTGGCATGAGCTGAAGATACAATGTTGCAGAAGGTGTCTTGCTTCTTTGTTGCAGTTTGTGGAGTTCCTGGAGGGTCCAGATGCAGTTTCTTAGGTGAGAAGTTGAAATGGAGGATGCAGAGGATTCCTGCTTGAGTCTTGCAAACTGAATCTGAAAAACCACCCAAAGGAGAGACCCTAAATAACCCTGAAAGGGGGATTGGTCATCTAAACAGGTACGCACCTATCAGGGGAGGGCTCTGATGTCACCTGCTGGCACTGGTCACTCAGATGCTCCCAGAGTTCCCTGCCAACTTGGAATCCAAGATGGCAAAACCCTGGGTCCCTCTGGAGGAGCTCTGATCACCACCCGTGGGGTGGTGATGGACAGGGGAGTGTTCACTCCCCTTTACTTTGTCCAGTTTCACGCCAGACCAGAGACTGGGGGTCCCTGAACTGTAGAAAGGATTATGCAAGGAGGGTACCAAATGTGCCCTTGAAAGCATTTCCAGTAGCTTGGGGAGGCTACCCCTCCCAAGTCTGTAACATATTTCCAAAGGGAGAGGGTGTAACACCCCTCTCTCTCCCAAAGGAAATCCTTTGTTCAGCCTTCCAGGGCTCAAGCGTTTCAACCAACAGGAGGGCAGAAACCTATCTGTGAGGTGGCAGCAGCTGGGGCTGCCTGGAAAACCTCAAAAGGCTGTAATGGCAATACTGGTGGTCCTCTAAGGAGCCCCAGAGTGCATGGAATCATACAACCAGTGTTTGCAAAAGCCTTCAGGTATGATTCCAACATGTTTGATACCAAACATGTCTATGTTCTGAGTTACCATTATGTAGCTGGACATAGGTAGAGATCTATGTCCAGTACACGCGTAAAACGGCATCCCCTGACTCAAGAAGTCTGGGAAAATGGTCATGGAGGTTGTGGAGGCACCTCTGCTAGTGCAGGGGTGCCCTCACACACAGGTACTTTGCACGCTGCCCTCGGGCTGGAGGGCCTGCTATAGTGGTGACTTATAAGCGACCTGGTGCAGTGTAAATAGCAGTGAAATGGTGCATGCACCTTTTCACGCAGGCTGCAATAGCAGTCCTGCAGAAGCCTTTGCATGGGCTACCTATGGGTGGCAGAAGATATGCTGCAGCCCATAGGGATCCCCTGGAACCCGATTGGCCTGGGTAACTATGTACCATATACTAGGGACTCATAAGGGGGCACCAGTATGCCAATTGTGGGTGAAATGCTGGGTTACCAGTATGCAACAACCCCAGGAGATAGAGCAGAATTACTGGGGTCCTGGTTAGCAGGATCCCATTGAACACAGTCAAGCACACTGATATCAGGCAGAAAATAGCATAGCAAAAAGAGGCTACTTTCCTACAATGAGCAAGGACTTTGGATATGTAGCAGATATTGTGCCAGGTAGCCCGGTCTGGCATTAAACCGGCCTGGTCTAGATGGATGTGGTGTGCCAGTCTGTTGTCCAATGTTTTGCCAATCAGTTTTGCCTCTATGTTTGAGTGAAATGGGATCATACAAGGAATGTTCCTCTGGCCCGCGGCCTGGTTTAGGGAAAATCACAGTTTCAGCATGTTGCCAATCAGGTGAGTGTGATACATTTGGGCTTGTGGCACAGATGACTTCCAGGAGGTGTTTCTCCAGCTTAGGCATGGATGTCTTGAATAATTCACACTGTAACCCTTTGACCCCATGGGCGTGGCCCTGCTGAAGCCCAGCAAAGGCCACTGGGAACTCCGCCTCCATAATTTCTTCATTCAGTTGAACCCTCACAGTGCCTGACAAGGTTTTAAGGGTAACACTTCCACTAATTAAAGTACCTGTTCAGGAGACAATATTTCCTGCGGGCCATATACCACTGCAAAGTAAGCAGCAAAGTATTCAACCTCACAAGGGTCAACAATCAGTGTCTCTCAGTAGTTGCGAAGTATAGGGAGGGCAAAAGGTAGGTATACTGCTTAGCACAATCTGTGAAGCAGTTAAATAGATGTGTCACTTCATTGTTTGGCCTCTTCTAATAACAATTGTTAATGTTGCTGCTGTGCCAGACCTAGTTGCCACAGTGCTGCATGAGCGTCAGTAGGATGCCCAAGTCCCTCTAAGTCCTGGATCTGAAATTCCAGATCAACTAGACCTCTCAGCCTGCTACGCTGTTCCTCTGCAGAATAGCTTATGTCCACCCCTCGAAGTGCTGGCTTCCCATATGGTCACTACATAGCTGCCGTACTCTCATTGAGCAAGAAGTATTCTTCTATAAATCACAAAATGTGTGCTCAATATCAGGGGAGTTGTAAATGCACGGCGAAAGTCACCAGCGAAAGGCCGGTCTTTGGGTCCCTATTTGGAGATTCATTTCTATCGGGCATTGATCGGACTGTCCCTTGCTAAAATGGCGACATCTGATATTCTACATATGTATGTTGTGGGTATGTGAAAGTAGTCCAAATGGTAAAAGGACCCATGGGTTGTCAAAAAGTAGGTGTAGCATGAGCCAGATGGGTGGTACACCCTCCAGGCATCTGTTAACCTCAATATAGATGGTATGGAGGCCAGTTTGGTTTTGTTCTACTTGGCCACCTTCCCATGTGTATGCCATCTGTCTACTTGAGGGTCCAAGGCGTTCCAGTCACCTCCAATCACCATCAAGCCACCTGGGAGATCCCCCCCAGAGATGAGTTAATTGGTTTACAAATGTCTGTCGAAGGGGAGGAGGGGCATATACACAACAGAACATGATAGGCTCATTATATATGGTGCCTGCAACAGCTGTGTATCTGCGCGTGTGGTCTAGCTAGACCCCGAGAACATGAAATGGGATCCCACGTTGCATCAAGATACATGTACCTCTGGATCCTCTTGTGAAACCTGCACGGACCACCTGACTATAACCATATCTGGCAAGGCAAGGGGTTTTATTACCAAGGAGGTGGTTTTCCTGTAACATCAGTATGTGTGCTACCTGCCTCTTGGCATACCTTAAGATTGACCCATTTTTCCTAGACTAGAGCCCCTCTGATGTTCTATGACACCACTAGAACATAGCCCGGTGGGCTACCCAGCCCTGTAGTACTCATACCAAGGCAGTAGAGGCAAAGTCATGCTGCTGAGTGTGAGTTTAGGAGTAATTTTAAAGAAGGTCTGTACATGCAAACATGGTTTAACAAATAACATTCCCTTAACACCCCCCTCCTCAATATCTTAGAGAGCAAGTGTTATCTATCGCTGACTGCAAAAACAGGTAGTCCCAAAAGGTGACTCCCATGGCCACTTCAATGGATCCCCATTCTCCAAAAGATCTAAATACCCTGGAGAGAAACCAACAACTATCTTGAGGATGGCGGTTTAGTCCAATATATGGCCTCACTGCAACATAAGGAAACAAATACATTAGAAAATATAGTTGTAGGAGGCTTGCCTGGTTTGTAGTTGGTACCTTGGGTACTTACACCTTATACCAGGTCCAGTTATCCCTTATTAGTGAAGTAGTAGTGTTCGAGCAGATTAAGCTGATAGAGGTAGCTATAGCAGAGCAGCTTATGCTGAACTAGGAGACATGCAAAGCTCATGCAATACCACTTATAGTTACACAGTACGTATACACAAGTAAAGACAATACTCAGTGTTACCAAAAATAAAGGTAGTTTATTTGGATGACACAGTACCAAAAATATCTTAGAGGCAATACTCCTTCTGGAGGTCAGTATTAAACACAATATATACACTAGACACCAAAATAAGGTAAGTAATTAGACAAAGGATAGTGTACACAATAGGAAATGCTATAGAATGCAATGAGAGAAAATAGGTCTAGGGGCAACACAAACCATATGCTAAGAAATTAGAATGCAAATCACGAATTCCGCCCTAGACAAGTGTAGTGTGTGCAGAATCGCTTGGAAAGTAAGAATACAGTAAAGGTAAGTAAATTACCCTACCCCAGAGCCCAGAAAAGCAGGAGTACAGTACTGCAAGTTTCCTTAGTACACACTACACCTCGTGATTGGGATATTTCAGTAACCAACCAAGTCTGCAAACAACAACTGCTGGATTCCTGGACCTGAAGACCTGCAAAAGAAGGGGACCAAGTCCAGAAGTCGAGAGAAGTTCTAGGAAGGGCAGGAGCCCCTGCCAACCTAGAAGAGGGTGCAAAAGAAGAGTCTCCGGTTGGACAAAGACTGCAGAAATGTACCCTAGGAAGATGCCAGCGGGTTCCTGCATGATGCAAATGATGTTCCACGAAGTGAAGATGGATACAGGCGTGAATTCATGTTGGAAGTCGCCAACAAGCCTTAGTTATGACAAAAATGAGTTTTGTGTCAAAATGGCGCTGGCTGGACCCAGGAGGGACCTGGGGGCCTCAACTCTGTGTGAGGAGCAAGAGGGGGCTCTCAACACTTCAGAGAACCCTCAGGGTGCCAGACAGCACCCACTGGAGTCCCAGGACACGTTAGTGCAGCACAACAAAGGAAGGTCCCACACCGCCAGAGAACAACTCAGCGAGTTGAGCATCACAGGATGGAGTGCTGGGGCCCTGGGCCAGGGTGCCAACGAAGGAATTTTGCAAATAGTGCACAGAGGCCTCAGGAGGTGAAGAAGTCACAGTACACAGGGGTACCGTCGCTCTCAGGGAAGGCAAGGTCTTGCCTCCTACAAATTGCGTCAGCCGGACCTCAAGCCAGTCTATGTCGATAGAGTCCACACTCTGTGTTCTTAGGAGCACGCTTGTCGCTGTGAGAGGAGTTCAAGTGTACCAGTCATCGTCTTAGAAGGTGCCTGCATAAGCAGGGAGTGACTCCATCACCCGACGGGAGATTTCTTCGATCCTTCTGGTGCAGGATGAAGACAGGGAGTCCTCATAGCATGCACACCGTGGAAACTGTTGCAGTTGCTGTCTGGAGCTGAAGTTGCAGAGGAAAAGTATCCCTTGTGGATACTTTGTTGCTGTTTCAGTGGTTCCTGGAGGAGTCTGCGGTTAATCCGAGGTCAGAGGATGAAGTAGTAGTTGCAGAGGATTCCCGAAGGAAACTTGCAGGCAGAATCTGAAGAGAACCCACAGGAGAGACCCTAAATAGCCCTGAGAGGGGAATTGGCTACCTTATCAGGTAAGGACCTATCAGGAGGGGTCTGTGATGTCACCTGCTGGCACTGGCCACTCAGAGCCCTTCGGAGTGCCCCCACACCTTGCAAAGCCAGGAGGAGCTCTGGGCACCACCCCTAGGGTGGTGATGGACAGAGGAGTGGCCACTACCCTTTCCTTTGTCCAGTTTCGCACCAGAGCAGGGGACAAGGGGTCCCTGAACTTGTGTCGATTGGCTTATGCAAGAAGGGCAGCATCTGGGCCCTTCAAAACATTTCCAGAGGTTGGGGGAGGCTACCCCTCCCCAGCCTTTAAGACCTATTTCCAAGGCGAGAGGGTGTAACGCCCTGCTCTCAGAGGAAATGCTTTGTTCTGCCTTCCTGGGACTGAGCTGCCCAGACCCCATGAGGACAGAACCCTGTCTGTGAGGTGGCAGGAGCTGTAGCTGCAGTGTAAGCCTCAGAGAGCTGGTTTGGCAGTACTGGGAGTCCATAGTGGAGCCCCACAAGATGCATGGAATCGGCTCCCCAATACCAGATTTGGAATGGGGGACAATCCCATGATCTTAGACATGTTACATGGCCATATTCGGAGTTACCATTGTGAAGGTACATATAGGTATTGACGTATATGTAGTGCACGTGTGTAATGGCGTCCCGCACTCACAAAGTCCCGGGAAATGGCCCTGAACTATGTGGGGGACACCTTTGCTAGTGCAAGGGTGCCCTCACACTTAGTAACTTTGCACCTAACCTTCCGCAAGTGAAGGTGAGACATATAGGTGACTTATAAGTTACTTTAGTGCAGTGAAAATGGCTGTGAATTAACATGTGAGTTATTTCATGCAGGCTGCAATGGCAGACCTGTGCAAGGGTTTGTCTGAGCTCTGTATAGGTGGCAAAAGAAATGCTGCAGCCCATATGGATCTCCTGGAACCCCAATGCCCTGGGTACCCAGGTACCATATACTAGGGACTTATAAGGGGAGTCCAGTGTGCCAATTGAAATTGGTAAATTAAGTCACTAGCCTACAGTGATAAATTTAAAAGCAGAGAGAGCATAAGCACTGAGGTTCTGATCAGCAGAGCCTCAGTGACACAATCAAGCACTATATAGACAGACACATTAGGCCATAAACTATGAGCACTGGGGTCCTGTCTAGTAGGATCCCAATGAGACAGGCAAAACACACTGACATAGAGGTTTTTATCTATGAGCACTGGGGTCCTGGCTAGTAGGATTCCAGTGACACAGTAAAAACACACTGACACACACTCACAAACAGGCCAAAAGTAGGGGTAACCATGCTAGAAAGAGGCTACGTTCTCAAAATAGTTCCCTGATTCAACCACCAGAAGCGCATAGTGCAATTGGCGAGTCACTAGCCTCATTTCTGGGAGTTTCTGTTTTGTCAAATAATTCACCAAGATGAGCGTGATTTGTTACACCGCTTTGCAGCTGGCTTCAGGGTACAATGTCTCCTGTCTCCCTGCAATGAGTTGAAGTCCATTCATGGTGGGGTGTGGGCCTTTTGTGTCACCCTTCCATCTGTCCAGTGGAAAACGTCTTTTCAAGTCTCAAAAAAGTCTTGGGTATTGAAGATAACTTTTCAGCGTGCTGGATGTAGAAGCATATATTAGATCTTCATGTCTCGAAGAAACTGCTTGGCTGCACCAAATGACTGACATTGCTGCTATACCAGTTTGGTGTTGTTTAAAATCAAATTGTGATGTGACAGCATTGGTACATGACCCTGTGTTATTGGCGTGAATATTTGAGCATTGCTTCCCTGTCCCTATTATTCACAGGTCACAGCCACGCCCCAGGAGTGGGCTTCCGTGTCAGTGCCTTATTGGCACACTCCACCACAAAGCATGAGGAGAGGGCCTCCATGGGCTCCACCGACCTGATCTATTGTGTCAGGAAAGTGTCCAGAGATTGGCCCTCTCAGCCTTCAGGAAAGCCCACAAATCTTAGATTGTTTTGGTGGGCTTGCCCTTCAACATCCTCCGCCCGTGAGGCAAATTCCTTCATCACTGCTTCGAGAGTAGTCACTATTTTCTGGAGGGTGACCACTGAGTCTTCAATTCCAGAAACTCATATCTCCACCTCATTTATCATTTTCAGTGCTCTCCTGAGATCCTGATGAAGGAGAGTCACATCAGAACCCACCGCTCTAATTTTTGCATAAAGCATATTGCATTATGGCTTCTAAGAATGACGCATTGTCCAGCTTCGTGGATACGGGCTGCATGACTTGCATGACCCCAGGCCCTGGGCCAGCACCGCTGGACTGCACATATTTGTCCATGGCGCTTTATTTACTAGTAGAGGATGGTGTGTCTTTGGTCATGTCAGCAGTCGTGTTGTAACAGCTACTATTCACAAGGTCATGTCAGCAGTCGTGTTGTAACAGCTACTATTCACACATTGTAAGTCAAGGACAGACGTAACCTGTCAGACCCCACCAGAAGGGCTCATGGGGCAGCACGAGCAGTCGACTGCCAGGATGTAGCCAGAATGACAAGATCTAGTGGTGCGGCAAGGGTGCAGGAGGCAGCTCCCCCAGAAGCAGCTCCCCAGAGCTTCGACAAGTCTTTTGCTGTGTCCGCTTCAGAATCCAATCTGACCCTGTCTGAGTAGGGCGCCTGTATTATACTACAACCATTGTCTCTGAGCATGCAGTACAGTATTCACTGGAGGCACTGTGTGACCACAATATAGTTGTCTGGTTGTTCCCCTGGAGGGGTATACTGGTGTTGTCCACTGCCCTAACTCACATCAGTTCCTCCACTGCTGGAATGTAGCTTAAGGCTGCTGACACTAGGTAGGCCTAAAGGGTCAATTAAAGTAAGTCTTTATGCTGGTCCAAGTCATGTCAGTTATATAACAGCCAGCCGCTAGGACCAACTATGTTGGGTGCCTGAAAATAGCAGGGGGGGGGCAGTTTTTTCCACATGCGAACTGGCCCGCCGATTCCACCCAATCTCAGTAAACGCTGGTCATGAGGGGTATAGGACAGTGTCAGTGATTATTGTGAGGTGGAGTGCACAGTGTGAAGGACAATGCCATATGGGTGGGAGCACTTCTGAAGGGTCCTGGCACTTCTGGCATCAGGACTATCCATCCCCTCAATCTCCCCCGTACTTGAACTTGAGGACCAATGTCATCTCAGTCTCTCTGGGTGACCGGCCCCCTTGGCACTCTGGTAGGTCTCAGGGCAGCGCAGACACACACTCCCCGGTGAGGTCCTCTCTGACTGTAATTCTCCAAGAAGTCCATCACTTGCCCCTTGCATGGCATGTGGGCAGCCAGGCTTTTCAGGGTGTGACCACCCTCAGCCACCACCCCCCAGCCTGGTAGTCCGCCTGCACTGTCAATGGCAGGCATGAGAGAGGAATGATAGAACAGGGACCCTAGCAGGCAGCAGGGAGTAATCTCCTGGAAGCTCTGCACCCCCACAGTCTGCTACAGTTTCCAACATGCTTTGTCCCAGGCCATTGCGCAGCAGCGAGCGCGCCTGCTCAGAATGGCACCGCCATGTTGGACATCAGGCTGCAGTGTGGCCTCTCCGGCCACAATGTATTCCACGGGTAAGAAACCACTTACAGTAAGCCCAGGGGTAGCACACAGCACTTCTCCACTTCAGCAGTGTCTGGGGCTGATTCCATGATCACTTCTGGAGTCGAGGATGATGATGGATATTGACTGCCTGGAGCTGTATTAAAAATCCGCTGCCATGTTCAGCGGCTGAGCCACCCCCCCCCCCCCCCCCCAAACAATCCTTTCAAATTTTAAGAAGTTACCCAATGTTGGTCTTATCATCCACCAAGGCAGGGTGCACATTAGTTAATGCATTTAAATGTCGGGCACATAGAAATTTAATGTTAACATGTCTTTGCAGTGACTAGCAACCAAAAGCTAAAATCGTATACTGTATCTTGGAAATAGCTGGAAAAAAATATTTTTATTAGATCTTAAAAAATGTATTCCAATGGTGAAGTCACATCTTGAAACAACATTAAGGAAAAGTAATTTTTAGAAAATTATCTTTTCCCTACCTGAAGTTCCTAGATGGTAAATTTGCATTTGCTCTCCAGTTCTGCAAACCAGTAACTAACATTTGATTAGGTATTGTTAGACCTGACAGCCTTAGGATGGTCTTCCCCCAACAACTTTCTGCCTACCTCCTCCACTTTTCGGACCTCATTTTTGCTAGTTTTAGGATTCTGTTGCACTTTACCACTGCTAACTAGTGCTTGTGTTCTCTCCCCTACAACATGGCAATATTGGCTTAACCCCAGTTAGCATATTTAATTTACTTATAAGTCCCTAGTAAAGTGCATTACATGTGCCCAGGGCATCTAATTTAAATGATACCTTTGGGTCTGCAGCACTGATTGTGCCACACACTTAAGTAGCCCTCTAGAAATGTCTCAGGCCTGCCATTGCAGAGCCTGTGTGTGCAGTTATACACTGCCATATATAACTGCCAAAATAACCCTATTGCAAGGCTCAAACCTTCCTTTTTATACATAATTAGTCACCCTTAAGGTAGGCCCTGAACAACCTAGAGGGCAGGATGCAATGTATTTAAAAGCCAGGACATGTCATTTGAAGTTTTACATGTCTTGGCAGTGAAAATCTCCCAAAGTCTTTTTTCACTACAGCAAGATGTATCTCTCCCATAGGATAACATTAGGATTACCTTATTACATCTTATAAGTATAATTCACAACCTGAAAGGGATATGCTTGTCAAGTTTGGTGCATCTGGACTCACAACTTAAAATAACAACTTATGGTGAAGTTAATGTTTAAATTGCAGTCCTGGAAAATGCCACTTTTAGAAAGTTGGCATTTTTTTTAACTTTTCACCATTTGGTGCCTACTGATAGTCCCCAATACATGTCTAGGGTGGGTGACTGCTGGTATTGCGCATTGCCCTCTTGACAGCCACAAACAAAGGGAGCTTAGGTATTACTGATGGGCCATGCACAGCCTGATGGGCCATGCTGGGCAGGATGGGAGGGCGGGGTTGACACTTATACCTCAATAAGCAGTGCCCTGTCCCCACACAAAGGGCTGCATGGTGCCTGTAGTGAGTCTGTAGCCAGGACAGGAAGGAAGGATCTCTGTGCACTTCAAAGACCTTTCTTTGAAGTATCCCCCATTTCAAATGCACAACTGGGTATAAGTACTGGACCTCTGACACCAATAACTCAGTACACTTCTGGACCTTTGGATACTGTGCCAGGAAGAAGGACTGCTCTGTTGCTACAAACACTACTACTCTTCTGGACTGTTGCTGTACAAGGAACTGCTGACCTTTTTTGCTGACCTGCTGCCCTCTCTCCTGGGAAAGGAGAACTGGACCCGCACTTCATCTTGGACCCAGGACCCTGGAGTGACTCAAAGGGCTAGTCTGCTGGCCTCCTTGTCTGAGCCTCAAGGACATAACAGTCTTCCTTCAACTCCTGGACCCATCTTCAATTAGCTCCTGGCCCCCAAGAGGCACCCCAAAGGTCCAGGGCCCATGGATGAGGTTTTTCTGCTCCTGAAAGCAAGATTTTGGGCTCTTCACAAACAAGAATGGCCTATTTGCTCCAGAACCATGTGGCTCACCTGAAGAATCAGCATGAGGCACCACAAGTTCACCACTTCGTACAGCCAGCATCGAGGCTCCAGCCCACCTGTCCACAATACTTGGCTGACTCTTCGCGCCCATGCACCTGCAAGTGATGCATGCCTTGCACCAGGCAAGCTTCTTCCCTGCAAACAGGACTCTTGGCCCAATTCTTGAGAAAGTAAAACTTCAGTGGGACTTTTCTGGGTCTGTATCCGACCCACGCTCCATTGTGGTCGGGCTGAACTTTTGGATTTAGCCCAGTCTAGTTCAATCAGATATCCCTGGTTGGTGTTTTATGCTTTCACGTACTATATTGCATTTTATTTTTTTTAAATTCATAACTCAACTACTTCTACTTATTGAATTGCTGTTGTTTTGGTTTTGTTGTGTTAATTAAAATAATAACTATTTATCTAACCTGGTGTGGATTATTTTTGTATGATGTTTTTATTGTTTTACTGTTTGAAGTGTTGTACAAATACTTTACACATTGCCTCTTAAGTTAAGCCTGACTGCTCTGTGCCAAGCTACCAAAGTGTGAGAACAGATTAACCTAGAGTTTTTTTGTGATCTACCTTGACTTGGATTGTGGTTCCTTTCTTGACAAGCTGCATAACGCTGCCAACCAGAAACCCAATTTCTGACAGGTGTGAAAATGTGAACGGTGCCTCTCAGGAGCAGACAACAGGGTAACCTGAATGAATAGAGGTGGCTCCTCTGATTCTGAGAGAATATGCAATGGGTGGGCATGAACATACTTTCTTATATTATTTTTTAAACCATTTTTATTGGTGTTTCAGTATTGCAGACACATTACAGAATACAATGCAGTAGCATTGAACATTGTGATATGTGCATATTCCATTCTGTACAAAGCAGAATATGTAAAACCAATCATAGGAGTAAACAGTTCATTTCCTATTCAGTACAAACAGTGTATCAACAATTGAACTAACGTGATGAGATCTTCCCCCTCGTTACAGAATCCCAAATACATAGCCTCCCCAGCCAGCTCTTGAGCTATACCAATATCTCATGTTTGCCCCAATATATGGTGGGGTGTAGGACGTGGTAACCTTCTCACTCGTCATCAGGGACCATGTGGGGCCTGATTGTTTAACAGAAGGATCATTAGGTGTCATCCGGGGTGGTAATAAGTGTCAAGTTGTGAGTACGAAGGTCAGCTAACAATGTTTCCCCGTCTGCAGCTATGGGGTATTTCCGAAGGTCAGTAATCTCTTCTCTCCTCATTGCTACTGCTTAAGTGTTGCTGCCCACCAATGAGCCATACCAGGTAGTATTTGGGATTTCCAGTGCAAAGTTATAAGTCTAATGGCCACTAGAAGCCCCAGATCAATAAATCTATTATTGTCCTGAGCGGTCAGTGACTTTTATAAGAGGCCCAGCATTGGCCCTTTCATTGAGGACAAGTCTGATTGCCTCGTAACCCTCTCTATTTCAGTGTGTATTTGGGCCCAGTAACTTACTACGGCTGAACAGTCCCAGAACGTATGTTTTATGTTACCTCTGGGTAGTTGGCATCTTGGACATGCTGACGAAGAACCAAACATGCAGGAAAGTATGACAGGTGTAAGGTACCCACTATACAGAATGTTATGCTGTATAGTTTGAAATTTCTCATTCCACGACACTCGCCTAGGGTATTCCATAGCTATCTCCCATTCCTTATCCGTGAGTTCTTTATTTAGGTCCCCTGCCCACTCTCTACGTGTTGCAACTAAGGGGTCCTGTATAACATGAGCAAATTCATGAGCCAGCCACGTAATCAATTTACTCCCATTACCGATTGTAAACTACAATTGCACTATTGGATGCGGGTCCCGCTCTATGTTAGTGATGCCCCATAAATGGAGCTCCTCTGCTAACAGATGCACATGTGCCAGGAAGTGTTCCACAGGTAACCCTGTCTCCTCCAGCAGCTGCTCAAAGGACAACAGCATGCTCTCCCGAAACAGAGCACTCATCACATTCACACCTGCCTCCACCCAATTTTCCTAGCATCTCATGAAAAGTAAAAATTTACTGCAGTGTTATAGCTGGTGAATACAGCAGGATCTTTGGTAACAGTTTCAGGCTCCAGCGAAAGCTTTTGATTGCAATCTTCAATAAGCTGTTCGCCATCGTTGGGAGAAGCAACTGAGGCACAAAGAGATGCTGCATCTCTACTCACATCTGTGCAGTTCTGCGGTAGCCTACCTCCTCCCTATATCGCCCGCCAACCAATATGTGTGCCACTGCAATTGCGCCGCCAAATAATAATGCTCAAAGTTTGGGGTGCCCAAGCCACCTTTTGTTATGGCCAGCTGTAGTTTCCGGAGTGCCACTTGACGTCTCCCCAAATGAAGGCCCTCAATGTGGAATGTAAGGCATTGAATGTGGATCAGGGTATATTGAATGGTAGATTCTGAAAGCCGGGGCAACATCACCATTTTAGCCAACTACATCATATCCTGAACGGTGAGAGGCAGCGTGGTCCAAAAGGCCATCTGAGGCCTCAGTGCTGCCACTGCTTTAGTAAAATTACCGTCCAGTAAATCTTGTTTATCATGGTAAATATTAATGCCCAGATACCTGAACGTGTAGGGTTCCCATTTTAGTTCGTGTCCCTCAATTTGAAAGTCCTGTGGAGAGCAATGCTGGTATAAAGGGAACAGACACGACTTTGCCCAGTGCACTCTCAACCCAGAAGCCATGTGAAAGTCCAGCAGCAGAGACAGGACTGGGGCAGAGCTGTTACAGATATCCTGCATGTATATCAGGACATCGTCCGGATATAGGGAGACTATGTGAATTTCCCCAGTTAGCGGAATAGCCCACTCTCCTCCCATTTGACATTGTTTTTGTGCCAAGGACTCAATTGCAAATGTGAATAATAGATGTGAAGCGGGCAACCCTGATGTGTCCCACGTTTAATCCGCAGCAGGAGAGAAATGCATTGTTGTATCCTGACTTGTGCCATAGGGTCATTATATAGCAGTCGTATCAGCGCTAAAATCCTCTCCCGTAATCCCAAATTTTGTCAGTGTGGAGAAGAGGTAGCCCCAATCCACAGTGTCACACCTCTTCTCCAGGTCTAGTACCAGGCATGCGGTGAAAGGCCAGTGGAGGGGGGTGCTGTTCCATTACCCTGTACAGTCTGCGAATGTTTAACATCTCCTAGGGATGAACCCATTTTGATCCCTCTGTACCAGTCGTTCTATTAGTTCCTGTATACATCCTGGCAATATTTTGCTCAGTATTTTGTAATCAGACCCCAACATGGATAGTGGGCGATAGGAAGCCAACTCTTCCAGGACTTTACCTGGTTTGGGGAGGGAGACCAATAATGGTTCCTGCGACAGATGACCCTCCTCAAGGGCTGTTGTGTACAGTTCAAGTAATCAAGGGGCAAGTTGGTGTTTGTACGTTTTGTAAAATTCGATAGTAAGTCAATCTAACCATGGTGTTTTGTTGGTGGCTGCTCCTCTGATTGACCTTTTGATCTCCTGCAATGTAACATAGGCATTGAGATCCTCAATCTCCAGTAGGGTTACTCTAGGGATGTTGACCTCTTCTAGAAACCCCCATATGTTGTCTTGACTAGCAATTTTGGGGGGTCATAAAGTGCGTCTGTACCACAGGCATGTGAGAGTCAGCGATACAGAGCAGCCAGGCCAGGAGGCGACAGGACTTGTCACCCTGTATGTGCATTTTTGCCTGGTAATACCTAAAGTCAACCCTGTATAACTGTTCCACTAAGCGTGCATGCTTGACCAATGCTGTATCTAAATCAATTTATGCTACAGGTCAGTTCTGGCTCTATCTTCCAATACGTTCAAGGATGCCTTAGTCTATGTCAAGTCTCTATGTATTTTTGCCCTCACTCCGACCACCGTGCAAATAAAATGGCCACGTAGTACTACCGGCATGCTTCCCAATCAGTTAGTTTAGAGCTGGGTGTACCCCAGATGTCTTCAAAGTAGTGTGTAAGTATGTTGTTTATTTCATCGTTAAGTCCCTGATCTTCTAACAAGGTCGGTTGTAACCTCAATTTGGGTGGCAGCTCCCCATTCCAATTGTAACTGTAGTGGATTGTGGTCGGCGAAGGTCTTACCTAGATATTCTGCCCCCGTAACTAATAGCTGAGTAGCAGAGTCACTTAGGATTCTGTCTAATCTAACATGTAGGTCATGCACAGCTGAGTAGTATGAATAGTCAATCTAGTTTGGGTACAGGGAACTCCAGCAGTCTAAAGGCAGCCAGTGTTGAAGCCACTGGGCAAATAGTGTGTCTGTTGACACAACCGGGGAGATTGGAAGTGGGGAGTGTGAGCGGTCCAATTGTGTATCAAGAATGCAATTAGAGTCGTCCCCCAGTATTCAAGGGATATGGGTTTTATGTGTTAAAACTGCTGAAAGTTTAGAGAAGAAGGCTGGATGCGCCACATTAGGGACATAAATGCTACCTAATAGTACTGCCTTACTCTCCCAAAAAATTCTCCACCAACACATATCTACCCTCCGGGTCAATGACTACTGAGAGTAGCTGGAAGGGGACCCCCAGACTATCCAGACTAAAGCTCCCCATGCAAAGCCGAAGTATGTGATACTATAGCACTGACCTCGCCACCACTTCTATAAGAGTACTTCCTCTCCTCCTGCCACATGTGTCTCCTGCAGGAAGGCTATTTGTACCCCCCTTCTTCTTAAGTATTGTTGCACTGAGTGTCTCTTCCTGGTAGTGCCCATCCCCCAGATGTTCCATGTTATTAGCTTAAGTGGAGCCATCTATCCAGCATAGGTGTTTAGGAGCCTAGTTAGGGCTGTGGCTGCAGGGCTGCAGTCCACACCCCCAGTTCAGAGCCCACAAAAAGCTCAAAGAAAAGAAGGTTCCTTATCATATAAAATTTTTAACTGTGCGAGCAATCTGAACTCCCAACCCAGGGCAACTCCGAAACGGAGAGTCTTCTAAACTAGTAAGATCGTAACCCATAAATAAGGTGCTCCCATGCCAGCCTCCGTCCGGACGGCTGTGCTTAGGAGTTTGATAGAGTGGAGGGGAGTGGTCATTCCACACAGGAACATGTAGGACTGTAACCACTGCCGACCCTAGCCAGCTTGTGAGCCACAGACCCATGGACTCATGTTAACAACTTATCTATCCATTCAGTGTGTGTGTGGTGCCTGCCCGTCTCACAGTGTAATACAGTATAAGCACAATAACTTCTCTAGGTTGAGTCATAGGATCTCATTTACCGTTTGAGGTGTCACATCTGGCAGGAACTGTGAGGTCATGCTTTCTTCTGAGTTAATGTAGGCAGATTCAGCAGCCTCATTGTCCGGGGAGGTCTTCAGGGGCGAGCGCCCATCCACCCCACAAAGCATTAGCATCACTCAACACCTGGGATTGTCCTATCTGGGCTTGCTCAGGTGTGAGGCTATCCAGGATCAGGGCCCCCTGATGCGAGCACGACACCCGCCTTCCCCTGTTTGAGTCTCAATGTGACATTGGTGGGCCAGCAAGGGAGGTTAAGAGACCTCGTATCGGGGCTGTTCCATCCAGTCCTAGGCATATGTTGGCTCCATCAAGAAGCTGTGTTTGGTAGCTGTGTTTTGCTCACGAGAAAGTGTCAATCATAATCATTGAAATGTCACTCATATTTACAGAGGAATTAGCAAAATGTCACACATAGCGATCTGAAACCTTGGCAGATATGGTCTTGTTGCAATGTTTTGGATCCTCTCAAATCAAGTAGAAGAAACCTAGAAGCACCCATGTACAAGCGTTCATATAATCCACCTGCACATTGAGGGTTGTATTGATACCACCTGACTGATTTAAAATATATGTATAATTCATTTCACTTAGTGAACCTGATGTTAACAGGTATTACATAAGTTTGATGACCATAGTTTTTTTTTTCTTTCTTTAGCATGTGTGTTGCCTTAAAATATAAGTTTGGCTCACCATTTTCAAATGAGACTTGGAATCCAGCTATACCTTGTGGGACATAAGCTTGGTCCTTCTGCAGTTCCATGGTCATTGCCAAGGACTGTTATAAATAAGACTCCACACAATACAACCATTAGTACCCATAAGACTTGATCGAATTTGCTGAATCGGTGTTCAGGATTTGAAAAGGAGTACTCCTAGGTGTATTGTGTGTGTGCTTGAATATGATGCGGTGGGGCATTCCTCTGGGGCTTTCCATGCAAGGGGAGGGGGTGCTGTTGGAATATGGAAGTCCGCCACACTTAACTTTTTCATTTAATGGAAGTTACTATACAATTTGAACTCTTTCTTTTTAGCAGAAAGTGAAGGGCAGGCCTAAATATGTTGCATATATCACATTGCGCTCATGTCTGGGTGTTTTCTTATCTGCGTTGTTCTGCTTGCACCTAATATTTCCTTGGATTCATATAATAATTGCATGAATATGTGTAATCAAAGAGGGCATTTGCCTGCCAGCAAGTGTCTCCAACCATCAATAGGAAGGTGCTCTTTGGAGTGTGAGCTAGGTGCATAATACGGTCCAATACCTTCCCCGTCTCAAGCCTATGTTATTGGGGCTAATTCCTGTAGAGCCGGCCCTGACCTGCAAGTTCTGCCAAGCTGCGAGCCCTGTGATCCATACCAATGCAGCTTCCTCAGCTGGTGGTAAAGGGCCCTTCCAAATCAGAGACAATGGAGAAAGCAGAAGTGAAAAACACCTGTACAAGTGAAATAGACAGGCAGCAATGGATGGTTTAAGGAGATATGAGGTGGCATTACTATAAGGCAGCCTTCGTATGTTGTAAGTGTGGCACTCAGCAGTGCTAGTGACAAAATCATAAGAAAAACCTTTTGGGTGATTGCATTTATGTTTTTGCCACATTAAGCACTGATCTGGCCCCCTTTATGCAGAGACTCATTGCTATGAGTATGTTCCTATCCTTTTAAATGTTCAAAGTCTGGCAGTGATTTAGAGACACCTACAATGGTTTAACTGAGTTATAACAGGAATAAGAATTTGTCCTAGTGACCAATCAACTTTTGTTTGCTTACGTGATATTTTTCCGTTACGACATTGGTACTAGCCTTGGTATCTATACTTGGTAGCATTCAGCACACTGACTTAATACATAGATCTTCTGGTCATCCAGTACATGTATTTTATGTCTGTGTGTTTGCTACTCCTAAAGTTCACTCTGCATTGGCTGTGTTAGCATTCTCCATTCCATGAAGGCTGCTGTCACCTTTCCATGATCATCTACCTGCTTTTTGTGTCAACTGTGTCTGTCTTTAGCCATTTCTCTGTGTCTGTTGTCTGATCAGTGGCATGGAGCTCCCTTCTTGGATTCTACTTTCTGCCACCCTTATGCAGTTCCTCTTGCAATGTGTCAAATGCCATGTTTTACCTGCTTCTAATACCTTTAGGTGAGCTGTGATCATCAGCATGTATTTCAGGTCTTTTTCTCTAAGTGCTCTTTTCCTGGCATTAACGCTTCTGCTTTGTTTTTTTGCACTTCTAACACAGGATGCTGCTGTTTCATGGCTTTCCATGCCACCAGTTTTATGTTGCCTCATATGTTTGGTGAGGTGACTTGGCTGATGTCCAGAAGTTTAGACTCTCTAGCATGCTGTCTCATTGTTGACTTCGGGGTTTATTTATGAGGAATTGATGTAGTCCAATGTAAAAGGGCATGAATGCACTGTATTTCTGCAATATGGTGCATTCTTGTCCTTTCCTTCTGTGCTGATGCACAATGGGCTGCCTAGCACCAATGCAGACACCCCTTACACAATGGTGCAAGGATGTCTGCATTGCATGCAGGATTGTTTTTGTGCAGGAAGGAGCACCACAAAAAACTGAGAAGAAATAAAAATATTTCTCCTCGTTACGTCTGCTCTGGGGAGGCATAGGGTTTTGTTGCTTCCCCAGGTTTGCATGATTAAGTACATCTGGGGCAACATCAAAATCCATGGGTGTTGCGTGGGAAAACCCACTGCTTTGGCCATGGAACGCTTCTCTGTCGCAGAGCAAGGCAATGCACCTATCTGTGAGGCCAGTCAAAGCCACACAAAATTGGCTTGCATGGCCGCATAGATACATCACTCTGACCACTTTTATGGGTAGACAGCTGCTCGATGTTCCATATGTGCCAAATCTTGGTCACGTTATTTCAAAAAATGTTTTGAGTCGGCCCAGGACACAGTAAATATTCATACGTCAACTGAACTTTAGTATAGCTTGGAGAATGTATGGGTTTTATTTATGAGACTGTTTGGTGCATGTGTGTACTAACATGGAGTGCACTTCTATAGGCAGTATGTAAACCGGCCTAGATTGGCTTGGGTTGGAGATCGGTATTTACGGCTAACATGATTTTGTATTAGGTCAACCTCTGCGTAGCTTGGAGTACCATTATATTTTTACTACAATAATTAGATATTGAAGGGAGGTTTTTAAAAGGCCATTAGTATTTGGGAGAGTCTCATAAAGAAGCATGTGAATTAATGGTTTATAGGGTACGTAGACTCTGTCTGGTGTACTTAATTTACTGAGTCGCAACGTAGGACATGTGTATTAATCATAGTAATGCTGTCTCTTGGCCAGGCCTTCAGCCTTCCTACATCAACAAATTCGGTGCTGATAATGGTAACATGTTCCTCTTTGTCAGAAACAATGAGATAGTGAACAACAAAACACCATGTATCTCCTCTACAGCACTATCCACAAGAACATCTTAAATGTGCCAACTTCCCTCCTTTTCATAACCTGCATAGGAACAAGTACACAAAGTCTAGCAAACTATCACACATGCATCCCATTCTTATAAGGTTCAGTCGAGAAAGTGAATGGGCAATAATGATGCCTATACATTTTGTTATCAGTTTGTCACAAGTGCTATGTGTTCAGGAATGGAGGACAAATGTGAAGCTGTGTCTGCTGACAAATTTCTGCTTATTCCTTTAACATGTGGATTGATGTTTACAAAATTCTGCCCACAATAATACCATAAGACACAACCAAACGTGCAAGCTCCAGACCATGAACTGTAAAAAAAAAAATATCAGTTTGGACAACCCAGTACAAGAACCATACAAATAGATCATATGAAATACCACAAAAAGACCTGCACAGTCGCTCGAAGCTGCCAGCATACCGGAAAACCCTTTTCCTTAATGAATACAGTATGCAGCTACAGCTCAGGCTTGTTGGGTATTTTGTAGAGTACTCTCAGAAAAAAACACAATGTCTGATTATGAGTTAGGCGAAAGTGCTACGGAGGCAATGTTCACTTCGGATGTAGAGTCATATTCAGAAGCAACATCTACCTCGCACGTAGACTCCTTGCTAGAGCCACCTAAGAAAAAAACAAAGAAGGGCTTTGTGAAGTACAGATCTGAATGGGAATTTACACACCCAAATTCTGGAAACCGTCAGAAGATGTGTACAAGACCAAGTGCAGCCTTTGTAAAAAGACTTTTCCATTGACCACAGAGGAGCGTGGGATATCAAAACATACAAGGCAGGAGCACAACATAAGAAAAAAGCCTCAAGCAGGGCGAAGATGGCAACCATTTCAGTATACTTGCAGACAAACTTGCAGCCAGAAGAAGCCAAAATAAGTCATTGCTTGCCTTCTCATAATGCGACTTTGGTTGCCTGTAATTCATGTACACTCTTCTTGCTTTGTCACACTGTTTCTAAAACTCCTCGTACATTATGCAAGTCATCTTGTAATTTTCTATTACTCTCTTTAAATGTGCAGCAGTGTTTACCAAGTCAAGTTGCCATTAACATGCTTTTCTCACTCCGTTTATAGCAAGAGCTTATTATAATTGCTTTGGGATTAGGAGCTGATACCAGGGGAGACTTTCTTTAATGCTGCTTATACCTTTGTCTTTTTAAAAAAAACACTTAGTGCTCAGCTGCAGAAGTGCCCCAGGTGTACCATGCTGTGAAGCATCACATCTTCTACTGTTTCCTGGATTGTGGCTTCAAGCTGTCCAAAGTAGTTTATGTAGACTTGTTCGTTGCGATGAAGCATCCTTTGTCTGCACAAAGGTATCCGGTATCTCCCAGACTGTGCTTGTAGCTCTATAATTGCAGTAAGGATATGAAGATCTAAAGTATGGCTATTTCTCAGTTTGCATTGATGCCTCAAACAAAGGAAGCATTAAACTATATCCACTTTTGTTGCTGCACTTTAATTTCACATCTGGTGTGACCTACACTCTGCTGGATTTCTATGAGGATGCACATGAGACTGCTACTGCAATTGCAAAGCAGATCACAACAAAACTAAAAGCGCATGGGTTGAAATTGGAGCATGTTGTTTCATACTTTGGAGACACAACGCAAGTGCCAACTATGGACTTCATCACTCTGTATTTCAGCTTTTGAAGGGAGCAAATTAAGACATTCTGCCTGCAAACTGTCCTTCCCACATCCTAAATAACTTTGATAAACAATCCATTAATTGACTTTCTATTAATGTAGAATCCTTTATTCTAAAAGTCTACAGCCATTCTTCTTCTTCAGCTAAGCGAACAGCGGAGTTGAGAGATTCTTCTTCTTTTGTTGACCTAGAGTGGCAGCCTTTGTTGCAGAATGTCCCAACAAGGTGGCTTACTTTGTTCCCAGCCATCGATTGACTATTGAATTGCTGGGCATCACTGAATGCTATTTCCTTTACCTTGGGCAAGAAAAAATACTGAGAGCGATATGGGATTTTCTAGGACTTGAAAGTGGGGCCGCCACCATGTCACAAGGTGAAGCTTACCTTTTTTACCTTCACATTTTGATCATTTTCAATTTCTACATCATGCAGGTTGAGAAGGATGAGGTGAGCTCCCCAGAAGTACCAAGCATCTTCAGGATATTGTGGAACAACTTAAAGGACAGAGTGGAAAATCTGTTTTTTGTTTCCAAGTGCATAATTACTTGATGTCCCATGATTCAGAGCTGAATGCAAGCATGCAGAGTGATTTTTCAAAAATTTTGGAGCGTTCCTCAAAGCATTTAGAAAAATGGTTTGATTTTTCAGTCAGCCATTGACATTGACTTGTCATCTAGAACTGCAATACTTATTTAATGAATATAGTATACTTGCTCCTGCTTTGCGAGCTGTGGCAGGCACCAACTTGCCATGTGTGCAGAAATGGCTGAATGTTTTGTCAAACTTGCCTTCCGATGTTTCCAACATAAAAAAAATTATGTCATTTATAGTTAGCTTGCCAGGCAGCAATGCACCTAATGAGAGGATTTTATCTCACTTGAAGTCCACCTGGACTGACACACGAAATAGATGTGTTGTAACTTTGGGTGTTTGTTTCGGGGATTCAAAGAAAAAACATTTGACTGTAGATATGTATTTTTTTCTTTCTTTTCTTATATTTGGCATATTCATTGTGTAAGAGAAATGAGAATAATATATTTGATATTAATGAAGAAAAGAATGTTAGATTATTCTAAGATGTATTTTATAAATGTGTAGGCCCAGTGGTTTTTAAAGTACTTTTGGGTGTATCAAATCGTTATGGTTGAGTGAGCAGTCCTCTTTGTATAGTCAATAGTCACCCATAAGCTGACTTGATGGCAGGAGCTAAGCATAGCCCCACTTGCTTGGGAATAGACTGGGCTGTGCCACCACACGATAGGCTTAACAGCCCTGCATTGTCAGTACAGCCAGCTAGGAGCCAGGAAACTCCTGAAACTTCAAAGACCCCTTCTGGAAACCATTCCAACCTCTAGAAGCAGGGCACCAGTGTCTAAAAATAGGCCTTTCATGCCAACTCTTCAGTTTGCTACTGCACCTTCAGAAGGACTCTTAGATGACTGCCTGCTGTTGTGACCTGCTGTGCATTCTGCTAGACTACTGCTGTACCTGCAAGGACTGCTTTGCTGCCGGAAGCCTGCATTAAAACTTCAAGGCTAGTCGTGCTGTGGACCCCTGTATCTTTACCTACACACAGGACTTCAGAAGTAACTCCAAGGGCTAGTTTCGCTGTCCTCCTGTTCAGAGTCACAGAGACATAACAGGTTCCCACCATCATGAACCCACACTTGGACCCAGCATGAGTGAGTCTTGAACTCTCAAGAGGTCTCCATCCACTCCTAGACCCTTGGCTGTAGTGCTAAAGGTGTCCAGGTGGCCAGTGCCCTGAAGAAGGTTTTCCCTCACTTTTTGTGTGTCACTGAAATGCTCATCAGCGCCTTCAAAGATCTCTACGTAAACACGATTTACAGAAAATACTGTTGGGATCAATATGTATATTTTTGCAACACATATGTAATACTCATGTGCAAGTAGAAACTTGCATGCTTTGGATATCATTTAAGCCTGTGCTAAATTAATTTGTGAATAATTCGATGTTATTTTTGTAGTTCTTCTGGTTTCACAAGTTACTTTTTGTTGGGTTTTAATTTTAATTGTGAGTCTTTTGAGGATATGTATGACTGTAGTGACTGACATGTGTATGAGTATCATTGGTATATTGTAACTTTGGGTTTTGTTTGGGGGGTTCAAACAAAAAAGATTTGACTGTAGATATGTATTTTTTCTTTCTTTTGTTATATTGATTATATTTCATTGTATTTGTTATGTAAGAGAAATGAGAAAAGTAGAAAAGAATGTTAAATAATTCTAAGATGTATTTTATAAATGTGTAGGCTCAGTGGTTTTTGAAGTACTATTGGGTATATCAAATGTTATTGTTGAGTGGGCATTCCTCTTTTTATAGTCAAGGTAGAAACTCTGCCTTTTCTTCATGGTCACCCCAGATATTTTACACTCCTGGACTTGAAGAAGGTCAGGTGAGGACTGACCCAGCTGCCTGCGATCTGAAAATAGACCTCAAGGACTGGACCACTACTTCTTGTACCCAGGACAAAGAAATTAACTTCAACGGTTAAAAAGCTGATTTCCTTTTATAGCTACAGAGACATTCAAACTACAAGAGGCCTTTTCCTGCAGCTACCCGACTGACCGCTGGCAATCGGACCTTGGCCTTTTCCTGACATATGTAAGTCTTCCATTGCCTCCTTCGAGGTCCAGTAGTGGGCTTTACAAGCATACTACTGTGTTGGTTTAAGACTTAAATTACTAACGTTAGAAAGTAAAATCTTTGACCATGACAAACCTGGAAGCTTAATCCCACCTGTGCTTCTTCGCAGTCAGCATCAAATTGCACCTAGCTTCTGGTGTACTACGCCATTGTGGGCACTATGCTGCCTGGCACAATTTCCAATTAAACATTTTCATTTTGGCTGTCATCATATTTCTTAAATGTTGCTCTATTTTTCTAACACAGTATGGAATATTTATTGTTTTACATTTTGACTTTATTACTGTTTTGGTACTACATAATACTTTACACATTGCCTTTATGTTAAGTCTATTCACTCTGTGCTATTGCTAACAGGGAATGGGGGGTTGAGGTTAGGTTTATTTAGTGACTTTAGTGGTTCACCCTGACAAGGGTTGTGTTTGTTTTTGTTCCTTAAGGTGGCTAGTCTTCCACCCCACTTAATAATCCAATTTCTTACATTGGAGTTCAGCTTTTGGATCCGGTAATTTAAGTGAAAATTAAAAATCACTTTTTAAAGTGACATCAGAAATTGGCATTGTGATTTTTAAATTTTCCTTTTATTTTGCATTGGGCATTTTACATTTTGTTTAATTGACTGTTTCAATCAAATTTTTGGAGCTGTGATTTTTTAAATAACGGGAGAGGATCTCAGCAGTATGGAAAGCCTCTGCATGCCAGATCTGAGGAGCAAAGAAAGAGTTAAAAAGGGAGTTAAAGATGGTGAATGCATCCAAGAAGGAGGACTGCTAGATTGCCTTCACAGCATGGGAAGAAGTGGAAGGGAAGAGATGGAGAAGGAAATGAAATTGACGTTGAATAGGCTCATGAGGCAGAGTGCTATGGCTGTCTCCAGTGAGGACAACAGAGAGGGGACTCTGTTTGTCCTAGGGAACCATCAAAAGGCAGGCACTCCACAGGGGTGGTTGTGTAGTCCTAGAGGAGACTATGCCAAGTAGGAGAGGGTAGAGCATGCCTTAATATTCCTGAACTGGAAAGTGGACCCGTAAGATAGTTGGAGATCCCTGAGGGAGGTAGCTGTCACTTCAAGGAGCTCACAGTAAATGGGTTCTTGTCAGTGCTCTACAGGATACCTGTGCCAGCCAGACCATTGAGGTAGCAAGGATAGCTTGCCTAGAACAGTATCTGCCAGGACAGGTTGGTAGGGTGACTCAGGCCCAAGGGCATGGATTTTGTTGCCCTATGATGGTGGTACCCTTAGAATAGGAGGAAGTACTGGCCCTGAAGAGGGTCATTGTCGGTCACCAGATACCCATTGACTACCTCCTTACCAATTAGCTACCACTAGTGAGTAAAGAGCTGGGAGGACAGTTGCCAAGGACACTACAAAAACACAGTTTTCTAGGGGTACTGTCCCTAAATAGAGAGTACAGTGGCCCAGGCAAAAAACTACAGTGTAGGAAGTGGGTATCTCCCATAGTAGGAGCACCAGTGGGTTAGGCGACACCTGCTCTGGGAGGAGAGCTCCCCAAGACTGACGCTGTTGAGGCCACTTCTGACCTAAAGGTATTGCCTGCGCTGTAATACAGAGAACAGGAGACCTGCACCAGCCAGACCTCTACATGACACTAACAGAATGTGGCACCCTTGAGAGGAAGGGGGTGTCCCACATGGAAGTCCTGTATTGCCAGGTACCTGTTCAGTATGAGGGTACAGACCATGGACTTAAAGTCCATCTATAGGGTGTCACCCCTGAGATGGCAGAAGCAAGAGTTGAAGGAGGGTGTCTAGCACCTTGTGTTGGGGCTCTCTCCGGAGCAATTGGGGAACTCCGGACAGTGGACTGTTTTTCGACACTGAAAGTGATCAGTGTCCTCTGCTGGTTTCTTGCTTTATGGGCAGAGCGGATTCTCACCAGGGGACAGAAGTCTGACCTAGGAGCAGAAGGGGTCACATTACATTAATGGCCATGGTGGTACTGTCAGCTTACAGGGATGCACCTGTGAGGACACTAGGGTTAGTCACGTCACAGGTGTGGTGTGTAGATGAGGGGAATGGTACCTCATGGATATGGTTAGTGGCTAGAGAAGATGGTGACAGAAGGACATATATATAGGTAGATTCAGAGGGGCATAGAACAGACAAGTGCCACTTCAGGGATGGCAAATTGTCAATGTTCTATCGCCTCAGCAGGGAAGCTCATTAAGAGATTGATTAATCTATCCTTTCTTTTGGCAGGGTATGTCCTGTGCGGGAAATTCACCTTTTATGTCTTGTTACCCAGGATTTCTTGCCTTTTGCTTGCCCCCATGTTTTTACTGCTTTTAGAATTCTGGGCACCTTGTTTAAACAGGTTTGAATTATCATGCTCCAAACTGGTATATTTAACTTACCTAAAAGTTGTTAATATACTTTACAAAGTGTTACCAGGGCCTGTAAGTTAAATGGTGCTAGGGGACTGCAGCATCTGTTGTGTCATCCACTACATTGACAGTGTCATACACAGCTTAACCCCACTAGTGTAGCCTGACTGTAGCAGTTTATAAACTGCATTTGGGCCTGTCAAAATAAACCCTTTTGACAGGCCAAACCATCCATTTTTTATTAACAAATTGTATTGGGTTTTACCAAAAGGATCCGGCCGTATAGGCTAGCAAACATAAATGAAAAAGAAGATCTCAAACAGACCTATACAATGACAAAAGTTATGCACAGATACATTGTCCCAGTGCACCCACCCTTCCGACAGCCAATCAACTTGCTTGCATTTGGGAGTATTATGTAGCATATTTTCATCTATCGTGGAGTTCGCAGTGAGAGCCACCTGCAGAATAATCCCCTTATAGTCTACCCATCTCTGCCAAATTTTATTATGTTTCTGAGTGCATTCCTTAGCCAGATATACTGCAACCTCCACACCCATTCAATGGTCAAATCCTTTCTTCCATACTGCAGAGTAAGGGGCCTCAGCCTTCCATGCTCTGGTGATGTCTCTTTTCACCAATGTCAGTCCTAAAAACAGGAGTGTCCTCTTGTGCCTATTTCCTCCAAGACCTTCAACAACATGTAGGAGAATTAGCCTTGAATCCAAAGATATTGTCCAAGAAAGCACTCTGCTGAGGCAAGAGGTCACCCCATTCCAGAATCTACTTAAGACTATACATCCCTACACCATATATAAGAAAGTGCCCTCTGCCATTCGGCAGCTCGAGCAGAGTGGAGAATTCACTACCCCCATATGTCACAGGCAATCTCTTGAGTAATATTCTCTATGGAGTTATTGAAGCTGTATGAGTAGCAGGCGTGCCGGCATGGCTGTCTCGCAAGGTGATCTCAGGGCCTAGAACCAGTCATTGTCTTTCAAGGTCTCAAGGTACATTTCCCAGGATATGCTAAGGGCAGACAGCATGTGTGGGCTGTTCAAAACTAGGAAGTAATATATTTTGGCTATTTTGTGATCCCCCATAAAAAGTTTACTTTCAAGAGGGTTAAAGTCAGGGAGGGACACAAGGTTGCCAATCTAGGGGATAAAAGCATGTCGGAGTTGCAGGTAGTGGTGAAATTGACTGAGATGTAGGCAGTATTCCTGCTGAAACTCTTGGAAGGACTTCAGGACCGTATCATTGATTACATAACCTAAGGTGGATATACCTATAATGTCCCATTTCCTAAATCCCACCATTTGCGCGACCTGCTGCAACATGGAGCCATGCCATATCGGTGGGTGCTTCGTGAGCTTGCCCCACCATCTCCTTCTGTACAGGGAGCTCTTCCATATGGTCAGCACCACTTTTTTGCCAAGGGAAGAGAGTCAAACTCCCCCCCACAAAGGAACCATGCCCATCGCTCATTTCTCCGACACATAGGCCCAGTCCTCACAATGGTCATACCACCATTCATTGACGATGAGCAAATGTGAAGCAGAGTAATAGGAATATATGTTTGCAGCTGCAATACCCCCATTATAAATCGACTGAAAGTATTTGGTCAGGGCAGTCCCTGGGGTCCCACCACTCCCGAATAATGCAGTGAGGATTGTAATAATCTGACAAAACTATGACCTAGGGATGGGCTGGATATAGTTTTCCAATTGATAAAGTAGTCAGGGCAGAGAAACCATTTTGAATATGGCCAACCGACCAGTGAGGGACAATGGTAGAAGCGACCAAGTCTGTATGCCCTCCTTCAGCCGGGACAGGGCTGGTTCCATGTTTTGTGACCAGGATAATGCTGCATCTGGCGTTATAAACACTCCTAGATATTTAAAGCCATCAGTATCTGACCCCATGTCTGGAGCCTAGTCTATGGGCCCTGCATATCCAATCATGGGGAATACTACTAACTTTGAGGTGTTCATATAAAGACCAGATGTCTAGCCAAATATTTGTATCATTTGTAGGAATCTCGTTCCTGTGATGCTGGAGTCAGTGATGAAAAAGAGAAGGTTATACACTTATAAAGCTGTTCTCTCAGAGCACTTGGAGCTCCACTCAAACCCAGCACCTGGGCATCCATTCTGACCCAGACAGCCAGAGGCTCAACAACCAGGGCAAACAATAGCATCAAGCAAAGACACCCCTGATGTGTTCCTCATTGGATTGGAAATGGGCCAGACACATGGCCTGCGACTCAAATTGTTGCTGTCAGGTTGGTAACAGCCAGACAGACATAGGTCAGGAATCTGGGGCCGAAAGTCAGCCTGCCTAGCAGGGCGAACAAATAATCCCAGTTCACAGTGTCGAACACTTTGCCGGTGTCAGCCAAATGGATTGCTGCAGGCTTCCCTAACTAATGAGCAAGGGCTTTGGACATGTGGCAGATATTGTGCCGAGTAGCCCTGTCTGGCATAAAACCGGCCTGGTCCAGATGGACCAGGTCTTGCATGTGGTGTGCCAGTCTGTTCCCCAATGTTTTGGCAATCAGTTTTGCCTCTATGTTTTGAGGGAATTGTGGTGATACAAAGAATATTCATCCCTGGCCAGCAGCCTGGCTTAAGGAAAATCACAATTTCAGCATGTTGCCAATCAGGTGAGTGAGACACATTTGTGCTTGTGGCACAGATGACTTCCAGGAGATGTTTCCTCAGTTTAGACATGTATGTCTTGAAGAATTCACAGCTGAAGCCCAGTGAGGGACACCGAGAGCTCCGCCTCCATAATTTCCTCTTCCAGGTGAACCCGATTTCTGTCCAACAAGGTTTTAAGGGTATCACTTCCACTAATTCAAGTACCTGTTCATGAGACAGAGTTTCCTGCAGGGCGTATACCACTGCAAAGTAAGCAGCAAGAGTCAACAATCAGTGTCCCTCAGGAGTCATGAAGTATAGGCAGGGCAATAGGTTGGTATACTGCTTGGCACAATCTGTGAAGCAGTTTACCAGATTTGTCACACCATTGTTTGACTTCTTCTAATAACAATTGTTGATGTTCCTGCAGTGCAAGACATAGTTGCTGCAGCACCGCGTGACCCTCAGTCTGATGCCCACGCTCCTCTAAGTCCTGTGTCTGAAAATCAAGATTAGTTAGACCTTGCAGCCTGCAACGCTGTTCACCTGCACAATAGCTTAGGTCCACCCCCGGAAGTGCTGTCTTCCCAGATGGTCACTACATAGCCACCGTACTCTCATTAAGTGAAAAGTATTCTTCTATATAATAATGTGTGCTCAGTATTGGGGGAGTTGTAAATGCATGGCGAAAGTCACCTTCGAAAGGCCGGGCTTTGGGTCCCTATTTGGAGAGTCATGGCTATTAGTCAATGATCTGACTGTCCCCTAGCTAAAATGTCGTCATCTGATATTCTATGCATGTATGTCGTGGGTATGTGAAAGTAGTCCATATGGTGAAAGGACCTATGGGCTGTCAAAAGGTAGGTGTAGTTTGAGCCAGATGGGTGGTACACCTTTCAGGCATCCATTTACTCCAACGTAGATGTCATGGAGGCGAGTTTGGTTTTGTTCTACTTGGCCACCTTCCCATGTGTACCCCATCCGTCTACTCTAGGGTCCATGACGTTCCAGTCACCTCCAGTCACCATCAGACCACCTGGGAGATCCCCCCCCAGAGATGAATGAATTGGTCTACAAATATCTGTCCAAGAGGAGGAGGAGTATATACACAACAGAACATGATAGGCTCATTAAATATGCTGCCTGCAACAGCTGTGTATCTGCCCAGGTGGTCTAGCCGGACCCCGGTAACTGAAATGAGATGCCACGTTGTATCAAGATACATGTACCGCTGGATCCTCTTGTGAAACCTGCATGGAGCACCTGACTATAACCACATTTGGCAAGGCAAAGGTTTTTTATTACCAAGGAAGTGGGTTTCCTGTAACAACAGTATGTGTGCTCCCTGACTCTTGCCATACCTTAAGATTGGTCCACGTTTTTTCTTGACTAGAGCCTTTCTGATGTTCTATAATAACACTAGAACATAGCCCAATGGGCTACCCAGCCCTGCAGTACTCATACCAAGGGAGTAGAAGCAAAGTCATGCTATTGAGTGTGAGTGTAGGAGTAAGCTCAAAGAAGGTCTGTACATGCAAACATGGTTTAACAAATACAATTCCCATAACACCCCCTCTCCAATACCTTAGAGAACAAGTAGCATCTATCCTGGACTGCAAAAACAGGTAGTCCCAACAGGGGACTCCCATCGCCACTTCCAATATATCCCCATTCTCCAAAAGATCTAGTTACCCTAGTGAGAAACCAACAACTATCTATAGGACGGCGGTTTCATCCAATTAATGGCCTCACTGCAACACACACAAAAATACATTAGAAAACACAGTTCCCTGATGAACACGATTCAACCACCAGAAGCACATAGTGCAATCGGTGAGTCACCAGCCTCATTTCTGGGAGTCTCTGATCTTTCTAACAATCCAGCAAGATGAGAGTGATCTATTGCGCCTCTTTGTAGCTGGCTTAAGGATACAATCTGTCCTGTCTCTCTGCGATGAGTCAGAGTCCATTCGTGGTTGGGTGTAAGGCTTCTGTGTCACCCTTCCATCCATCCAGGGGAAAACGTCTTTTGAAGTCTCAAAGAAGGAGGTTTGGACATTGAAGTTAACTTTTCAGTGTGCTGGATATAGAAGCATGTATTGGATCTTCAAGCCTCAAAGATACTGCTTGGCTGCAGCAAACGAGTGGCATTGCTGTTATACCAGTTAGCTGTAGTCTATTAAAATTGTGATGTGACAGGATTGGTACATGACCATGTTTTATTGACGTGCATGTTTAAGTATTGCTTCCCTGTCCTTATAATTCAAGATCCGGGTGATCACAGGTTGTGACTCCACAACAAAGCATGAGGAGGGGGGCTCCATGGGCACCACCGACCTGATCTATTGTGTCAGAAAATGATCCAGAGATTGGCCCTCACAGCTTTCAGGAAAGCCCACAAATCTTAAATTGTTTTGGTGGGCTCACCCTTCCAAAACCTCTACCCGCGAGGCCAATTCCTTCATCACTGCTTCGAGTATAGTCACTATTTTCTGGAGGGTGACCACTGAGACCTCAACTCCAGAAACTCTTATCTCCACCTCATTTATCATTTTTACTGCTGTCCTGAGATCCTGATGAAGGAGAGTCACATCAGAACCCACCGCTCTAATTTTTGCATCAAGCATGTTGCACAATTGAGTTATGGCTTCTAAGAGTGCTGCATTGTCTAGCATACCGGCTGCATGACCTCGGGCCCTGGAGCAGCACCGCCGGCCCGGGAATTGGCCCTAAGCTATGTGGGGTCACCTTTGCTAGTGCAAGGGTGCCCTCACACTTAGTAGCTTTGCACCTAGCCTTCATTAAATGAAGGTTAGACATATAGGTGACTTGTAAGTTACTTAAGTGCAGTGAAAATGGCTGTGAAATAACGTGTGCACTATTTCACGCAAACTGCAGTGGCAGTCCTGTGAAAGGGTTTGTCTGGGCTCCTTATGAGTGACAAAATAAATGCTGCAGCCCATAAAAATCTCCTGGAACCCCAGTGCCCTGGGTACCTGGGTACCATATACTAGGGAATTATAAGGGGGGTCCAGTGTGCCAATTGAAATTGGTAAAGGAAGTCACTAGCTTATAGTGACAAATGTAAAAGCAGAGTAAGCATAAGCACTGAGGTTCTGGTTAGCAGAGCCTCAGTGACACAATTAAGCACTACTGACAATACATACATTAGGCCACAAACTATGAGCAGTGGGGTCCTGGCTAGTAGGAGCCCAGTGAGACAGGCAAAACACACTAACATATAGTTTTTTTTTATCTATGAGCACTGGGGTCCTGGCTAGCAGGATCCCAGTGACACAGTAAAAACACATTGACACACACTCACAAACAGGCCAAAAGTGCGGGGCAGCCATGCTAGAAAGAGGCTACTTTCTCACATACCAGAACCCAGGAAAACAGGAGTTAAGTACAGCAAGTTTCCTCAGAATACACTAGAAGTTGTGATAAAGAATTATGCAAAAACCAAGCAAGACTGCACAACACTAACAATAGATTTCTGGACCTGAAGACCTGTTGTAACCGTGTGGGTGTGGAGGAACCACTCCAGACTGCGTTACAGTCTTAAAAACAAAAGTTTTATTGAAGATATTGAATGTGGCATAAAACAGGTAAGTCTGATTCAGTCTTGAGTTGCTGGGTTTTAGGTGGTGGGATGTTCTTGGGGTTTGGTCTTTACTCGTCTCTTTCTGTCCCTCTTGTTCACAGGTCGTTCCCCGGGAAGCGCATGTGGAGAGAAGAGAATAATAGCTGTAAGTGACCGTGATACTGGTATCTCCTGTTTCTTTATAATGTCTTTGTGATCCCTGTCTTACTGGTCTTGACAAGGTTACATTTCTCACATTAGCTCAGATTAGCACGTACTTTCCTTCTGTTTCTTAATGGTCTAATTCCTATTCTTTCTGTCTTTATATGTTTTCTTTCAGTGCTCAACCATTCCTGTGCTCGGGTTTTGGCTGGCCCCTTATAGGTGACGGTGGTCTATGGTGCCTGAAGGTACGTTTTTGTGTCTCTCCCTTGTCCTTGTTCGTTTCTCTCTCTCTCCTTCCCTTTTCCCCAGTGCTCATGCATTTATGTTTTCTCAGTGTTTGTCCGTCCCCCTCCCTTCTCCCCGTGTTACCTTTTTCTCCCTTCCCCCTCCCTTCTCACTCCACTCCTTTATCTCTTTCGTACTTGCACTCATTCAGGGACGTAGTCCCACGCACCTGAATAGCCACGCTTCTCCTGAAGTGTGGCGGGATGCTGCGTTTCGTCCTCCCGGTCGCCTGGAACAGGCTTGTCTGGCAATCGTCTTCCGGTTTCTCCTCCGATACCCGGACGGTACCGCTCCGACAGCGGCACATTTGACCTTCTGGCGTCTCGCCACTGCGGATCTACCAACCAATCACAGACAGAGTGACCAGGAAGCTTCGGCGTAACAGGGGCAGAGTCAGCACAAGTGAGAGCCATGTGCGGGTGAACTGGTTCCAGCCCGTCACACCTGTGGAGAGAGGAGACCAAGTTTAAGAACAGCGGAAGAGTCCAGGAGTAACAGAAACCCCTGCTAACCCGGATGAAAGTGCAAAAGTGGATTCTACGGTTAGAAGAAAAAGTCAGAAATGCACCAAAGAAGACAGCTGCAGGTTCCTGCTTGGTGCAAGAGATGTCCCAATATCCCACGTCGAGTAGATGGATGCAGGATGGTTTTTGTCTTTGGATTCCACCAGCAAGCCTTGGCTCACGCAAAATATGTGTTTGGTGGGAAAAGGTGCTACCTGGACCCAGGAGGGTCCTGGGGGTCACAACTCGGACTGAGGAGACAGAGGGGGCTCTTATCACTTCAGAGAGGCCTCAGAAGACTAGGTACCACCCACAGGAGTCCCAGGACATGGGGACAAAGGAGTTGTAAATCTTGGTCGTTACAGTACTACACAAAGGGATGCCAGGCTGCAGGAGAACAACTCAGGGAGCTGAGCATCACAGGATACAGTGTTGGGAACCTGGGCTAGGCTGTGCATAAAGGATCCCTTGGAGAAGTGCACAGAAGCCCTAGGACCCGCAAATCATGCAGTGCACAGGGGTACTGTCTGGCATGGGGAGGCAAGCTCTTACCTCCATCAAATTTGGACAGCTGGACTTTTGGACAGTCGGAGTCACCTCGGTCCACCACCTGTGTTCCAGGATCTGCGCTCATCATCAGGAGAGGGGGCCCAGAGTACCAGTCATCAATACAAAGAGGTGCCTGCTGAAACAGGGAAGTGTCTCCTCACTCCAGGGGAGATTCCTTCGGTCTTTCTGGTGCAGGATGAAGACAGGCAGTCCTCTGAGCGTGCGCGTCCTGGAAACTGTTGCAGTTAATGGCAGGAGCTGAAGTTACAGAGTTGCAGTAGCCTTCTTGGATACTTTATTGCAGTTGTAGAGTTCCTGCAGCTGTTCTGCGGTTGATCCGATGGTAGAAGGTGAAGCAAATGTTGCAGAGGAGTCCTGCTTGAATCTTGCAAACCGAATCTGAGGAAACACCCAGGGGAAAGAGACCCTAAATAGCCCTCAGAGGGGGATTGGCCACCTAGCCAGGTAAGCATCTATCAGGAGGGGTCTCTGACTTCACCTGCTGGCACTTGCCACTCAGAGGCCTTCATTGTACACTCACAACTTTGCATTCAAGATGGCATGGGTCTGGGACACACTGGAGGAGCTCTGGGCACCACCCCTGGGGTGGTAATGGACAGGGGAGTGGTCACTCCCCTTTCCTTTGTCCAGTTTCACGCCAGAGAAGTGGCTGGGGGATCCCTGAACCTGTGTAGACTGGTTTATGCAAGGAGGGCACCATCTGTGCCCTTCAAAGCATTCCCAGAGGCCAGGAGAGGCTGCTCCTCTCAGGCCCTTAACACCTATTTCCAAAGGGAGAGGGTGTAACACTCTCTCTCAGAGGAAATCCTTTGTTCTGCCTTCCTGGGACCGGGCTGCCCAGACCCCAGGAGGGCAGAAGCCTGTCTGTGGATTGGCAGCAGCGGTATCTGCAGTGAAAACCCTAGAGAGCTAGTTTGGCAGTACCCAGGGTCCATGCTGGAGCCCCGGGGATGCATGGGATTGGCACCCCTATACCAGATTTGGCATAGGGGTACAATTCCATGATCTTAAACATGTCACATGGCCATATTCGGAGTTACCATTGTGAAGCTACATATAGGTATTGACCTATATGCAGTGCACACATGTAATGGTTTCCCCGCACTCACAAAGTCCGGGGAAATTGCCCTGAACAATGTTGGGGCACCTTGGCTAGTGCCAGAGTGCCCTCACACTTAGTAACTTTGCACCTAACCTTCACTAAGTGAGGGTTAAACATATAGGTGACTTATAAGTTACTTAAGTGCAGTGTAAAATGGGTGTGAAATAACATGGACGTTATTTCACTCAGGCTGCAGTGGCAGTCTTGTGAAAGAATTGTCTGAAATCCCCATGGGTGGCAAAAGAAATGCTGCAGCCCATAGAGATCTCCTGGAACCCCAATACCCTGGGTACCTAGGTATCATATACTAGAGAATTATAAGGGTGTTCCAGTGTGTCAATCAGAATTGGTAAAAATGGTCGCTAGCCTTCAGTAACAATTTTAAAAGCAGAGAGAGCATAAGCACTGAGGTTCTGGTTAGCAGAGCCTCAGTGACACAGTTAGGCACCACACAGGGAACACATTCAGGCCACAAACTATGAGCTCAGAGGTCCTGGCTAGCAGGATCCCAGTGAGACAGGCAAAAACAAAACTGACACACAAGTAAAAATGGGGGTAACATGCCAGGCAAGATGGTACTTTCCTACACCAACCTACATACATGCTGTGTGTACTCGGATGTTGTGTGTCCATAGGTCCTGTTGTCACTCTCTTTTTTACTTTTGGGTCCCTTAGGTACCTACCACTGCCAAGGAGTAGGAGGAGGAGGCATGGACCCGTGTACCAACCCCCAGTGGACTTGGCTACACGGAGGACAGTCACATCATATTCACCTATCGTCTGAACAGGGCCACAATCATGGAGCTTTGTGCAGAATTGAAGCCTGATCTGCTATCTGTTGCACCACAGTAATATCCCCTCTTGTGCTGGTACTATCAGTGGTCTATTTCCTGGCAACAGGTTTTTTCCAGGTGACTCTGGGCTTGAACGTAGGAATGTCACAGCCAATATTCTCGATTGTGCTTGCAAGGGTTTTGACTGCCTTGCTCAAACACATGTGCAGCTACATCACATTCTCCCAGGTTATTGATTTGCCCACTGTGAAGGCTGGATTCTACACAGTGGGCCACATAATGCAAGTGATTGGGGACATTGACGGGGCCCATATTGCCTTAGTCCGCCCCCCCGCCCCCGGTCCAATGAGCAGGTGTACAGGAATAGGAAGAGTTTCCACTCACTCAAATGTCCAGATGGTGTGCCTTGCTGGCCAGTACATCTCCCACGTCACTGCCAAGTATCCTGGGTCGGCGCATGATGCCTTTGTCCTGAGGAATAGCAGCGTGTCACAGCTGATGGCACGACTACAGAGGTGCAGAGTGTGGCTTATAGGTGAGCCTGAGTCCGCACCCAATGTATGTCCATGAATGCCTACAGAAGTCATACCCCACGCCATTCTGCAAGGCTAAGTGTGTCCCTCACTTCTTCCAGGTTACTGTGACAACCCAGACCCCCTGCTAGGAATCCGAGAAAAGGGGCTGAGAATATGTACAATGATGCTCATGGGTGTACCAGGAGTCTTGTTGAACGCACATTTGGTCCCCTGAAGGCCAGTTTCAGGTGCCTCTTTCTGACAGGTGGATCCCTATGGTACTCCCCTGAGAAGGTCTGCAAGATTGTTGTGGAGTGCTGCATGCTGCACAATGTGGCCCTCAGATGCCATTTGCCCTATATGCAGGAGAAGGGGGATGACAATGCAGATGTGGCAGCCGTGGACACAGAGGACAGTGAGGAGGAAGAAGAGGAGAAGGATGTGGCCAACAGCAGTACTTCCAATGACACTCAGATAAGACTGTTGAACTATACATTTTTCCATTTCAAAGTTGTGCTGTGTGGCTGTTGTATAATGCCAGTCACTACCTTTGCATCACAACTGACTGTCACCTATGCCTTCCCTTATTGCAGATGTCGGTGTGGTTATGACAGTGTAATGCTGTGATGTGTACAGACTGTTGAGATACATATGTAGGATGGATGAACACATTACAGGACATCTGTACATGATCATGCAGTTCAATACAATGTACTTTTCCTTCAGATAAAGCACTATTACTCAAGTTGTGTCCAAGGGTGTTTATTTATAAATTTGGTATACAATGCAAAGTGCAATAGGGTGGGGTGATGTTTGGGAAAAGTCCAGTGTAGTGGCCCAGCCTGTTTCTAGCACAGGTCCAGTGTCCAAGGGGCCATAGGAAGTTTCAAAGTGGGCATGGTGACACAGTGGAACACAAGGGGGACATTCTGGAGGGGCTCGTTTCCTGGCGGTGGTCTTGGTCTTGGCAATTGTCTCTCGTGTCTGTCCGGGTTGCAGGGAACGTTTGCAGGGTGGTTCACCATCTGCAGGGGGAGAGGTGCTGGTCGCCTGTGGGTCCTGTGGCAGGGCCTCCTGTCCAGTAGCTGCAGCAGATGTGGAGGGCTGGTCAGTACACTGGCTAGTGGTAGGGGGCCGCTGGTGTGTGTGTACTCCAGCATGATGTTGGCCATGTTACCCAGCACCCTTGCAATGGAGGCCATGGTGGTATTCAAGGCCTGCAATTGTTGCATGACCTCCTGATGGTGTCCCACCTGCTGGTTGTCCTGCAAGATGTTGAGCACCTGACTCATCCTGTCCTGGGATTGTAGGTATGCCCCCAGGACATTTGTGAGTGCCTCCTGGGCAGTGGGCTCCCTGTCCTCCTCCTGGTGCACATCTGTCCTCTGACTGTCCCTGGCCCCCTGTGCCTGTGTACCCTGAATGGTATGCCTGCTCCCACTGACACCAGGACCCTCATTGTGTTGCCTATGTGGTGTGGACTCTGGTGCCTGAACAGGTGGGCACACTACTGATTGACGTGTCCTGGGGACAGAGGTTTAGCGGTATTGGCTGGCTGCTGTGGTGTTAGATTCAGAGGGGGGCTCTGTAGTGGACTGGCTGTGGGATGGGGTAGCCGATTGACCAGTGATCCCAGATGGGCCAGGGAGTTCATCCAGATCCAGACCTCCTGGGTTGCTGTCATCACTGGGGGCATCTTCTGGTGGGGAACTGGTTAGCTGTGGCACCTCATCGCCGCTGACATTGCTGGGGCACCTGTGGGAATGTGAGTGATGTGTTATGGTACTTGTCTGTAACATATTCTGCATTCCTAGCTTTCCCAATGATATTGGTGTTGTCCTCCCACCTTTGGTAGTGTGTGGTGATGGATTGTGGGATTGGTAGTTCTACATGCTGTGCATGCATTGGTGATGGGTGTGAGTGCAGAGCCGGAAGGGATGAGCATGCAGTGGGTATGGCATGCAGGGGTTGCCATTTAGGTGTGGTAATTGGGGTGGTGAACTGTGTGAGATGGAGTGGGGTGTAGAGAGTTAGAGTGAGGGGGTGAGATGGCATGCAGATATGTGGGGGGGTGATAGGTTTTAAATGGTGACTCACCAGTGTCCAGTCCTCTGGCTATTCTAGTGAGTCCCTCAGGATGCAGTATTGCCAAGACTTGCTCCTTCCAGGCTGTCAGCTGCAGGGGAGGAGGGTGGGGGTCCACTGCCAGTCCTCCTGATGGCGAACTGGTGCCTTGCTGCAATGGAACGCACCTTCCCACATAGGTCATTCCACCTCTTCTGAATGTCGTCCTTTGTGCGTGGATGTTGTCCCACAGTGTTCACCCTGTCCACGATTCGCTGCCGTAACTCCATCTTCCTGGCAATGGAGATCTCTGTACCTGTGTTCCAAACAGCTGTGGCTCTACCCTGACTATTTCCTCCACCATGGCCTGCAACTTCTCATCAGTGAAACTGGGATGCCTTTGTGGGGACATGGTTGTTGTGTGGTGTGTGTGTTGTGCAGAGGGTGATGTGGTGGGGTGTGTGGTGCGTGATGGATGAATGGTTAGTTGTGGTATGTGTGTGCAGTTGTCTCCAGGATTGACGTGGAAAGCTGTGGCGGTCTTATCGTGTTTGCAAAGGTTTGTGGGTGTTGTCGGGGTGTGTTTTATAGTGCCGTCGGTGGGTGTGTGGGGTGTGTGTAATTGTGTCAGATTTGGGTTTTTTGTTCTGGCCAATGTTGTGTTGTTTTGTATTAGGGTGGCCATTCCCGCCTTTGGCGGTGTGCACTGCCAATGGTTTACAGCTGTTGAATGTCCACTGTGGTGATTTGTGGGTCATTATTTGGAGGGCATTGTTTTGGTGGCGTAACGGTATGGGTGGTAGTTCTGACAGTTTATCGCGTTCAGTGTGTCTGGCAGATTTGTGGTTGTGGCTGGTTTCTGTCGGTTTTGTGTGTATGTGTCATAATCTGGTGGACAAGTGTTCGCCTCCTCAATGGTATGTTGGCGGCAGTCACCGCAGCAGTATTCGGTATTTACCGCCAATGTCATATTGATGGCCATACTACCTGTTTCATATAAAGTCAGGCTCTCTCTTCAGGGGCATAACCCTTTTTATCTTGTAGGGGACATTTCCCTCCCAGTATGGGGCATGGGTACCAGTGCAGATGATGAATCTATGTACATACGCCTATAGTTTCTGCAGGTTTTGGTTTAGACGCACCTCAACATTAGCCATAGTCAGATTTGCATTTTGTGGACCTGTTTGATTTCCCATTACTATTTCCTTGTCCGGCAGAACACGTTCTTCTTTGAAAGTTAAGTTGTGAGTGTAGTATCACCTTTCACGTGGGTGTTTTTGTGAATCGAGGCAAGGGTGCATATGGGGACCATTGTCCTGTGTGATATAAGTTGCTTTGAGTGTCACTCAAGCTGAAACTTTAAGCATTTAGTGATTTCAAACTTTGTCTGATCAGACTGGAGTTTTTGTTTCTGTGACTATTTTACCTCTAGAAATTATTGGCCTTTCAGGGTACTTTTCTTTGTGCATCTTGAAGAACATATGGAAATGTAGAGTACGCTTTTGTTTGACAGGTGTGGCTGGGAGGGTTTGGATTACGGTACACTGCTTTTATATAAATGTGGCGGATCTTAAGTTGGTTCTTTGTAGTATGTCTACTACTGTTTTAGTGTTTTACCTTGGAAACTAAATCGTTAATTGTTCATCTCATTCAACTTCTTGTTATCTTTCACTCACTTGGTGACAATGTAACATTTCCTGAAAACTGTATGAAGTACGTTACTAACCAGCTATTTCTTTCTGATTCAAACATCTTTTTTTTAAAATACATTTTTATTGCTTTTCTGATAGCTACATTCATGCAGGACACATTTGAACCATTAATACAGCACCATTGGTATTATCTGTCATAATCTATGAGAACCTCTGTTGCATTTTAAGATTCCCCAAGTTTCTAATGTTCACTGAGTTGTATTAGTCCTTTTGGTTCTTGATTAAGCGATATCAGCCTGCATTGAGTCATGCTTCATAAAAAGAAAGCTTTGCAACATTCAAAGCCCCATGATTCCCCCACCCATCCCTCTGGAGTGTCCTAGGTACAACACCACTTGGATCTACCATTTTAAGTATCTCTAGGTATTTCGTTATGATGGCCTAGGCAATTTACTCAGCTTGAAGCCTGTATGTGATGCTAGTTGTGCTCTCGACCTCTTATTGGAGTCGCTCAAGCCCCTTCTTGGGTGGAACCCGATGCACTGTAGTGTTGGGTTTAGTCCTCAATACATTCAGGGGAGGCTCCCTTTCTTCATCCCTCTGGGTCGCTTAACCCATCCGTTAAGGCTTCCCAGGCTTGTGCTCCCTCGATCAAGGTCTGCCCCTTCTTAGCCTTTCGGAGCCTAACATCTGATTCATAGCTCGTCCACTTAGTGAATTTCGCCCTCCAAGTGGCTTTGCGAGGGCCTCTCTGACTCTTCTAGTTTCTGGCTATTTCTCTTTCCCCAAGGACATAGCCTAAATCTTGAAATCAGTGTAGGAAAGTAGTCTCTTTCTAGCTTGGATACCCCCACTTTTGTCCTGTTTGTCAGTGTGTTTGACTGTCTACTGGATCCTGCTAATCAAGACACCAGTAGTTATGTTCTCTCCCCTAAATTATGGTTATTGCATACTAGTAATCAAGTATTTCACCCACAATTGGCATACTGGTGCCTCCTTATAAGTCCTTAGTATATGGTACTTAGGTACCCAGGACATTGCGCCTCCAGGGGACCCCTATAGACTGCAGCATATATTTTGCCACCCATAGGGAGCCCATGCAAAGGCTTCTACAGGACTGCCATTGAGCCTGTGTGAAAAGGTGCATGAACCCTTTCACTGCCATTTACACTGTACCATGTCACTTATAAGTCACCCCATAGCAGGCCCTCCAGCCCTGAGCGGCAAGGTGCAGAGTACCTGTGTGTGAGGGCACCCCTGCACTAGCAGAAATGCCCCCGCAACCTCCAGCACCATTTTACCAGACTTCGTGAGTGCGGGGATGCCATTTTACCCGTATACTGGACACAGGTCACTACCTATGTCCAGCTGCACAATGGTAACTCCGAACATAGTCATGTTTGGTATCAAACATGTTGGAATCATACCCAAATGCTTTTGCAAGCATTGGTTGTATGATTCCATGCATTCTGGGGGCTCCTTAGAGGACCCCCAGTATTGCCCTTCCAGACTTCTGAGGTTTTCCAGGCAGCCCCAGCTGCTGCCACCGCTCAGACATGTTTTTGCCCTCCTGTGCTTGAGCAGCTCAAGCCCAGGAAAGGAGAACAAAGCGTTTCCTTTCGGAGAGGGGTGTTACACCCTCTCCCTTTGGGAATAGGTGTTACAGGCTTGGGAGGGGTATCCTCCCCAAGCCACTGGAAATGCTTTGAAAGGCACACTTGGTGCCCTCCTTGCACAAACCAGTCTATACCGGTTCAGAGACCCCTTCTCCCTTGCTCTGGCATGAAACTGGACAAAAGAAAGGGGAGTGACCACCCTGTCCATCACCACACCAGGGGTGGTGCTCAGAGCTCCTCCAGAGGGTCCCTGGATTTTGCCATCTTGGATTTCAAGTTGGTAGGGAACTCTAGGAGCATCTTAGTGGCCAGTGCCAGCAGGTGACATCAGAGCCCTCCCCTGATAAGTGCTTACCTGTTTAGCTGACCAATCCCCCTTTCAGGGCTATTTAGGGTCCCTGTCTTGGGTGGTTCTTCAGATTCGGATTGCAAGACTCCAGCAGGCATACTCTGCATCCTTCACTTCACCTTCTTACTGAAGAAACAGCATCTGGGCCCTCCAGGAACTCTACAGACTGCAACAAAGAAGCAAAGATGACTTCTGCAACATTGTATCTTCAGCTCCTGCCAGAAACAGCAACTGTTCCCCGGTCGTGCATCCTCCGAGGACAGCCTGTCTTCAGCCTGCACCAGAAGAACAAAGGAATCTCCCTTGGAGTGAAGGAGTGTAGGAGGCTGGCCTGGTTTGTAGTGGGTACCTTGGGTACTTACACCTTATACCAGGTCCAGTTATCCCTTATTAGTGAAGTAGTAGTGTTATAGGCTGATAGAGGTAGCTATAGCAGAGCAGCTTAGGCTGAACTAGGAGACATGCAAAGCTTATGCAATACCACTTATAGTTACACAGTACTTATACACAAGTAAAGACAATACTCATTGTTACCAAAAATAAAGGTAGTTTATTTGGGTGACACAGTACCAAAAATATCTTAGAGGCAAAACTCCTTCTGGAGGTAAGTATTATACACAATATATACACTAGACACCAAAATAAGGCAAGTAATTAGACATAGGATAGTGCAAACAATAGTAAATGCTGTAGAATGCAATGGGAGAAAATAGGTCTAGGGGCAACACAAACCATATACTAAGAAAGTGGAATACGAATCACAAATTCCCATCTAGACACATGTAGTGTGTGCAGAATCGCTGAGAGAGTAAGAATACAGTAAAGGTAAGTAAATTAGCCCACCCCAGAGCCCAGAAAAGCAGGGGTAAAGTACTGCAAGTTTCCTTAGGACACACTACACCTCGTGATTTGGATTATTGCAGTAACCAACCAAGTCTTCAAACAACAACTGCTGGATTCCTGGACCTGAAGACCTACAAAAGAAGGGGACCAAGTCCAGAAGTCGAAAGAATTTCCAGGAAGGACAGGAGCCCCTGCCAACCCAGAAGAGGGTGCAAAAGAAGAGTCCCTGGTTGGATGAAGACTGAAGAAATGCACCCTAGGAAGGCGCCAGCGGGTTCCTGCATGATGCAAAAGATGTCCCACGACCTTTAGATGGAGCAGACATGATTTTGTGTTGGAAGTCGCCAACAAATACTTGGTCACGAAAAATGTGCGTTTTGCATCAAAATGGAACTGGCTGGACCCAAGGGGGATCTGGGGGCCTCGGCTCTGTGTGAGGACGATGAGGGGGCTCTCAGCACTTCAGAGAGCCCTCAGGATGCCAGACAGCACCCACTGAAGTCCCAGGACACGGGGAACAAAAAGGTGCAAAACGTGGTTGGTGCAGCACTACAACGAATGGCCCCAAGCCGCCGGAGGTCAACTCAGCGAGTTGAGCGTCACAGGAGAGAGTGCTGGGAACCTGGGCCAGGTTGTGCACAAAGGAATTTTGCACATAGTGTACAGAGGCCTCAGAAGGTGAAGAAGACGCGGTGCACAGGGGTACTGTCGCTCTCAGGGAAGGTGAGGTCTTACCTCGTCCAAATTGCGTCAGCAGGACCTCAGGACAGTCTGTGTCGATGAGGTTCACCCTCTGTGTTTCTAGGAGCATGCTTGTCACTGTGAGAGGAGTCCAGGAGTACCGGTCGTCGACTTGGAAGGTGCCTGTGTGAGCAGAGGAGTGACTACGTCACCCTCCGAGAGATTTCTTCAGTCCTTCTGGTGCAGGGTGAAGACAGAGAGTCCCCAGAGCGTGCACACCATGGAAACTGTTGCAGTTGCTGGCTGGAGCTGAAGTTGCAGAAGAAAAGTATCCCTTGTGGATACTTTGTTGCTGTTACAGCGGTTCCTGGAGCAGGTTGCAGTTGATCCGAGGTCAGAGGATGAAGTAGTAGTTGCAGAGGATTCCTGCTGGAACCTTGCAAGTAGGATCTCAAGAGAACCCACAGGAGAGACACTAAATAGCCCTGAGAGTGGGATTGGCTACCTAATCAGGTAAGGACCTATCAGGAGGGGTCTCTGACATCACCTGCTAGCACTGGCCACTCAGAGCCCTCCAGAGTGCCCCCACACCTTGCAGAGCAAGATGGCTGAAGCCTGGGACACACTAGAGGAGCTCTGGGTACCACCCCTAGGGTGGTGATGGACAGGGGAGTAGTCACTCCCCTTTCCTTTGTCCAGTTTTGCGCCAGAGCAGGGGACAAGGGGTCCTTGAACCGGTGTAGACTGGCTTATGCAAGGAAGGCACCATCTGTGCCCTTCAAAGCATTTCCAGAGGCTGTGGAGGCTACCCCTCCCAAGCCTGTAATACCTATTTCCAAAGGGAGAGGGTGTAACACCCTGCTCTCAGAGGAAATGCTTTGTTCTGCCTTCCTGGAACTAAGCTGCTCAGACCCCAGGAGGACAGAGCCCTGTCTGTGAGGTGGCAGCAGCTGTAGCTGCAGTGCAAGCCTCAGAGAGCTGGTTTGGCAGTACTGGGGGTCCATGGTGGAGTCCCCAGGATGCATGGAATTGGGTCCCCAATATCAGGTTAGGAATGGGGGAACAATTCCATGATTTTAGACACCTTACATGGCCATATTCGGAGTTACCATTGTGAAGCTACATATAGGTATTGACCTCTATGTAGTGCACGCATGTAATGGGGTCCCTGCACTCACAAAGTCCCGGTAAATGGCCCTGAACTATGTGGGGGCACCTTTGCTAGTGCAAGGGTGCCCTCACACTTAGTAACTTTGCACCTAACCTTTAGCAAGTGAAGGTTAGACATATGGGTGACTTTTAAGTTACTTCAGTGCAGTGAAAATGGCTGTAAAATAGTGTGAGCACTATTTCACACAGGCTGCAATGGCAGGCCTGTGGAAGGGTTTGTCTGAGCTCCTTATGGGTGGCAAAATAAATGCTGCAGCCCATAAGGATCTCCTGGAACCCCAGTGCCCTGGGTACCAAGGGACCATATACAAGGGACTCATAAGGGGGGGTCCAGTGTGCCAAATGAAATTTCTAAATGAAGTCACTACTCTACAGTGACAAATTTAAAAGCAGAGCGAGCATAAGCACTGAGGTTCTGTTTAGCAGAGCCTCAGTGACACAGTTAAGCATTATACAGACACACACATTAGTACATTAACTATGAGCACTGGGGTCCTGACAAGCAGGATCCCAGTGAGACAGGCAAAAACATACTAACATACAGGTAAAGTTTGGGGTAACATGTCAAGAAAGATGGTACTTTCCTACAAGGAGTCACTCCCCTGCTTCAGCAGGCACCTCTCTGCATCGACGACCAGCTGCTTGGGTCCCCTCTCCTGATGAGTTCCATGGATCCTCAATCTTGGGTGGTGGACTGAAGTAGTCCTGACAGTCCTGATGTGGAGGTAAGAGTTTTCCTACCCACGCAAGACAGTACCCCCATACACCGTGTCTTTTGCAGTTGGTCTGGTCTTCTGAGGGCTCTCTGAGTTGGTGAGAGCCCCCTCTGACGCCATCTCCTGAGTAGAGTCTACCAGGTCTCTCCTGGTCCCGGGCAGCGCCATTTCCCGCTAACTGTGAGCTTTGCGTGTGCCAAGACTTGTTGGCGGAAACCAGACTGCAATCATCCATCTGGAGTGGGACATCATCTGCACAAAACGGAAGGAGCATTCCATTTTCATAGAGGGTCCCACCGTTGTAGCCTTGCATCTCTCTATATCGCTAGTCCACCCCCCCTTCCCCACCCCCCCATAAGACCCTCTGTGAGGAAGGTACTCTAAAAATTCCAGTGGGATGTCTGGAGAATATGAGGCTTTTGTTCGTATCTTTCGGAGGGGTCTCGCACCATTGCAAAATTTGAAATTCAGGGTTATCCTTATGACCAGCAGCCGGGGTCTGGAGAACTGCCCTTATCAAGCGATTTAGGTCAGGAATCAAGTGGGGAAGCGACCTACCCAATGCCATCCTTCCTGCCAGCCATTGTGTAAAGCATTGCAGCTGGGTTGCCAAGTAGTAAGCTTCAAACTCTGGGACTAACTACCCTCCCTCTGTTCTGGGTCTCTTTAGTGTATGCAGGGCCACCAGCTGTCACCGCGGGTCCCATATGAAGCCCATGACTGTTCGATCAATTACTCTAAAGTATGCCTTGGGCACCCAGAGGGGTAATGCTGTAAAATAATATAATAACCTGGGGAGCGCCACCATTTTAAAAGGGACTATCTTCCTGCTACTGAAATCAGTAGTGTGGACCAGAAGGATACGCTCGTTCTCAGGTCTCTGATGGCTCTACCCAGATTACCATCCAGTAAATCCTCTATATGATGATATATATGAACCCCTAGATATGAAAGGGATCGAGGTTGCCAGTCTAAAGGCCCCAGCCCATCTGGTGGGATCCCATCCGCCTGTGCCGGGAACAAACATGACTTACTCCAGTTAACCTGGAGTCCTGATAGTAGTCGGTATTGCTCCAATATATCTTGTACCCAGGCAGATCGTCCTGAACATTCTGGAGGAACAGGAGCATATCATCTGCATAGAGTGCAATTTACTGCTCTCTGCTATCTACCTCTATTCCTCGGTACATCGTTCCCCCTCAAGCCCAGCATGCTAATGGCTCTGTAGCCAGGGCAAACAACAGGGGGAGAGTAGGCACCCCTGTCTGGTACCCCTTTCTACTCTGTAAGCCGCAGAGATCTGTCACTTTGTTCCAACTTTGCCATTGGTGCTGTATAAAATAAGTGGGTCCAGGAGATAAATGCCTTACAAAGATCCAAACTCTCCATTACACTGTATAGAAAGGGTCATGTTAACTGTCAAAGGCCTTCTCTATGTCCATGCTAGAACTGCAGCTGTCTGCTGTTGGCTCTCAATATTGGGAGATTTCAGCCCCAAGGCCTTCGCCTACTCTGACGACAATCCTGGCAGTCGCAGAGTAGCCAAAAAGTCTCTCAGCACTGTCATGAGAAGATCTGTGCGCGCCCCAGAAAGCTGCACATAGTACTCATAAAATACTGCATTTATTTCAGTCTGTTGGAACTTTTTCAAGCCATCTTCGGCCTGAACCTCTACAATAACCGACCCATGCTTTTTACCCATACCGTCTCTCTCAGCATGGGCCCGCATCATATAGTTTTGGTAAGATAAACAACACAATCTTCCAACTTTAACTGCCACTGATTCCCTTACTGTTAGGAACTCCGGTTGTAGCTCTGGATGGTCAGGGCGTCGCTTTTCACTCTCCCGAAGGAGTTCCTCGGCTGCTAGGACCTCATGAAGTAAAGTCCCCACCATTTTTGAGATACGTCTCCCCCTTATCACCATTTTAAATAAATCCCATTCTGCTAATGGTCAGTCAGCTGTTCCTGTGTTTTCCTCGAAGTAGTGAGTAATGGTCGAACCAATTGCATCTCGGAATACTGGATCCTCTGCGTTTTTTTGTCGCAGCTGCCAGGTCCGTATGTTGGGGCGTTCAGCTCCCCAACTAAGGCACAGGAACATAGGATTATGATCCAATATGGTACGAGATAGATATTCTGTCATAGAGATTTGGGCATGCACATCAGGGGAACATAGTATAGTATCTAATCTCAAGTGTAGGTCATATAGGGTGGAATGAAAAGAGTAATCTCAGTCGTTGGGGTGGTGTAGCTGCCCAGAGTCTATAATTCCTCATTCAGTCTGCCATTTCGAAAAGTAATGGGCTACTCATTCAGTTTGTGTGCCTGGAAGGGGTGGGTGTGATCTGTCCGGCGTGCGTTCGGCTACACAGTTATAGTATCCCGCCAGTACCATAGAGCCCATTAAGAGGGGCGCCAGTAACCAGGATAAGCCTGTAAAGAATTGTATTTGGTCCGCATTTAGGCCACATATGCTACCCAGTACTATATCTCGGCCATCCAACCAGCCCGTCACCACCACATGGCAACCCTTTGGATCAATCACATGGCTCTTATGCTGAAAGGGTACTCCTGCCCTGATCCAGACCAGCACTCCCAGTGCGTATGCAGAGTATGTAGTGTAGTAAAGTGTGCCTCGCAATCTGTGCTATAATGGTAACCCATCCTTGGATGCAAGGTTCGTTTCCTGCAGGAGAGCAATCTGCACCCTCCTGCGTTGCAGATAAGTTAAGAGTGGGCTTTATACCTTTTAGACATGGTATGCCTTCTCTTGATATTCCAAGTGGCTATCTTACATGCTGCGGAGTCTGCCATGTATAGTCTTATTCCTCCCTATCTTCTTCTTTCTGAGTTGTACTCAGCCCCCATAGGATATTTGCATCCCCCATTATTTCTCTTGTAGTGATGTAACCTTAATCCCTTAAAACTGGGGGTTACATTTAAGAAAAGCGGTGCTATATTACATGTAGCAACACTTTCTTTGCACCCCCTTGCATCCCCCCTACCACCACCATGTGTGCGCCGTATTTAAAATATGGCGCACCCTGGCACAGGGTAGGGGGCAATAGCATTAGAATTTTTGATGCTATTGATATACAGTTCAAGGTTAGTGCCAACATTTTGGTACATAGGGGCCCATTGAAAACAAAGGCTTAATGTGGCGTAAGGGGTTACAAAGTTGCACAATTCATGCATTGCGCCATTTGGTAAATTGAGCGCAGCGATTTTGGCCTCTTTGGGCCATACTAGCATAAAAAAATACTCTAATGTGGTGCAAGGAACCGCTAGTTTCTCCTGTTTTCCCCTTCACACTCAACCTGAATCCTGGATAGACTTTCAGGGACCTTGACTATAACCCTGCACTCGTTGGTGGCGCAAAATCCCTCGGTTTCATTTGTGACAAACAATGCAGCCTTCAAATACAAATTGGCGATGGCATAGGAGTGTACTCTTCCAATTATGACTTCGGTTGTGGATTTCTCAATTTCTTACAAAACACAGTCTCAAGGCACTTGTACAATCCCTTGTGTTATCAAGAATTTACCTTGTCTTGTCTGTTCAGTCTGGTCTTCCCAAATCACATCCTGCCCCTCTGAAGGTGGTGTTACATTCGGTAGCATGCTTTCTCACTCGAACTAAACAAAATCACACAGCACTCCAGTCAGCATTTAAAAGGTTCCTCACCATGCCTTAATACTTTTCTGGCTGTGCAGCAAGAACTTTGAATTCTCTCACTCCAGGCCCACCCTTCTTACAACCAGCCCTCTGGCAACAGTGAAAAACACGGAGCAAAAACTTCTTAACCTCCAGTGAGATCTTTCATGTCCATCCACCTGTGTATCTAACATATTGGGTCACCTCCTTATCTCAATTACTTTCTCATTCCTGACCTTTCGTTCTTTTTAGCCTATTCCCTGCCGGTAGCACTTATCTGCCTTGCATCAGCTATTATGTTCTCCTCAGTCTGACTGTGCTTTGTTACAATTCCTGTTTTGCTTTGCCGGAACCATGTAATATTTTTATAGTACCGTTCTGTGGTAAGTGTCCCGTCCTATTATTCTGCTTAATGTTTATATTTTTCTCTTCTGTCTCATTTTATTTATAAAGTGCCTTAATGCCTGTGGTCCATGTTGCTTATATTGCTTTTATACCGTAACATGTTGCAATGGACCCAATTTACCTAATTTAATGTTGATCTGGGACACATTACGAATATGACATTTTTCTATTAGTCACTAGCGTACCTAATACTACGACCCGATTTTTCTGTTGCGAGGCACTAAAGGCAGTGTTCAACCTTTTGATTTACCCACAGTCATGTCTGGATACATGACATAGGTTGCTTCCACATACCTGATGGCACCTATTATTGCTTGTAATTGTGCAGTCTATGGTAATATATCCGCGATACACGTTATTAAATAGAAAACTCGTACACTGTAATTTACTTTATCACATGAGAGGCTATTTCAGCCCATGGAGTTGGCAGTCACCTTTAGTCAGTTTTCATGCCACTCGTTCAAATCTAAAGACATCGACCATGGCGTTATCTTAGTACAGCCATCTGGTTGTGTCTACCTTTGTCTTCTTTTTGTATATTATTACAGGTACCGGTTACAATGGAGTGACATAGTTACTATTACTAAGATGGGAGATGCCAATATACTACCGAATCCCAGGGGAAGTAAAAGGTTAATACCTACTATGACGAAAGACGTTGTGGCAGGCTAGAATTGTTTTATCTGAAGGCACAAATAAACATAACTGAATCGCATATTACTGGGAGACTCTCTTTATTAGAACTAGAGTGCCGGAAACGTGTTTATTATTATATAAAGTTGTAAGAATGGGTGTTACTGTAGCGGTTCGATGTCCTGTTTTTGCTGTGCGAGTTTGTTTGAGAGCATTCAACATAAGTTATTGTAATAGTAATTAACCTGTTTGAACATATTTATTTATATGTCTTTCCAGCCAAAGAAGTCATGCAGATACCTATGTTCCTTGAAAAGCTTCTGAACAGTGGTGTACCAGAAGGTCATCCTGTGAGATTGGAAGGTCGAGTAGTTGGAATGCCACCTCCTGTGTTTTACTGGAAGAAGGACAATGAGACAATAGTCTTCAGTGATGATCAAAGAATAAGGTAGTGTTGCATTCATTTACACATAACAAATGTGCGTCCTTCATTTTTCTGCTTAAGGTACCCCATCGTTATTAGGAAGGTTTTTACTAGGAATATTTTAGATTTTAGGTGAACAGCAGAGAGGCATCCAGTTTGTTTGCATTCTAGAATGCGCTGGATCTGTTGGAATATTGCCTAAGCGGTTTTATCAAAGGGGACAATGGGAAGAGAACTAAAGGAATGGCCTAAGACTCCGACATCTCCCGTATTACTCAATTACTATTGTGCAGGAAAAGTCAGACTTAGGTGATTAGGCAGTGAGGCAATTAGTAAAACACAATATCAACTCTGATCAGGCTGTTAACATTATATATATATATATATATATATATATATATATATATATATATATCTCACTGAAAAACACAAAGGCTACAGGAACATTATAGTTAGGCTCACATTTCACTCATACAAAACCAGTGAAACTCAGCTGTTATAGTTACCTGAGCTAACTATAATTTACTTCTCTGCAATGCTCTGTTTATGACCTCAAATATTACATCACTCATGACATGGTCAAATCTGTAATACTGTGCCTGGTGTGGTGAAAGGCTTTTGTCATTTTACAGCTTGTCAAGGATGGCACTGAGCCAGAGCCAATCAATCCTGTGCTTAAAGAGTTTGCTGTACAAATGGCAAAATACTTTGAGGGTCAATGCCTGCAGCCTGGCATTCCCGGCGGTTGTAATCCACCAGGGCAGCTCAGTACTGCCCTGAGGATTACGAGTCCCCATCCGGCAGCCTGTCCATGGTGGTTTACACCACCATGGAAAGGCTGGCAGAATGGGGGACTCGGGGCGCTTGGGGGCCCCTGCACTGCCCATGCACTTGCCATGGGCAGTGCAGGTGCCCCCATGCACAGCCCGTCGCACATTCCACTGCCCGAATTATGGGCAGTAGAATGCGAGATGGGTGCTGCTCCACCCGCTGCCTGCCACATTTCTGCTGACTCCATTAGTGGAGCCTGCTGCAATATTAAGGCCTTGTTCTCCGCTGGGCTGGCGGGCAGATGTTTCCACCCAGCGGGAAACTCAAATTAGGGCCGGCAGGGTCAGTGACATCACTCTTGACATCTTAAATTAAATCACTGATGGCATTATCCCGTGAATGTGAGTGGTTTCTAAACGTTTATGAGTGCTAAGCATATATATCAAGGTACTACAAAAGTTAAAATAGTATACTTTCTGTACTAATGAGTGATACTATTTCTAACATATATTATGTATGTGACTGTGTGTGAGTGGGTTGTGAGTGCCAGTATGGGTGTAAAAGTATGTATGTGAGTAGCTGTGTGGGTGAGTGAGTGGCTGTGTGAGTGGCTATAGTGTTGAGTGAGTGGGTGCTTCAGTGGTTGTATGGGTGAGTGAGTGACTGTGTGGGTGAGTGACTGGGTGTGTAAGTGGTTGTATGGGTGAGTGAGTGGGTGTCTGGCTGTATGAGTGAATGACTGGCTGTGTAAGTGGCTATATTGGTGAGTGAGTGGCTGTTTAGTTAAGTGAGTTGGTGTGTGAGTGGCTGTATTGTAGAGTAAGTGTCTGTGTGTATGGATGTGTGGGTGAGTGAGCAGGTCTGTGAGTGCTTGTATGGATGTGTGAATGGGTATGTAAGTGGTTATGCAGGTGTATGAGTGTGTGACTGCTTGTATGGTTGAGCGTGTGGCCATTTTGAGAGGCTTTATGGGTGGGTGAGTAGGTTTGTGAGTGGCTGTATAGGTGAATAGGTGGGTGTATAAGTATCTGTATAGGTGAGTGCATGGCCCTGTGAGTGGATGTATGGGTAAGTGAATGGTTGGATGAGTAGCTGAATGGGTGAGTGAGTGATTGTATGAGTGCCTGCATGAGTGAGGGAGTGGTTGTGAGTGAGTGGTTGGGTGAGTACTTGTATGTGTATGTGAGTGGTTTTGTGGGTGCGTAAGTGGGTGTATGAGAGGTTGTATAAAGGTGTAAGTGGGTGTGTGAGTGCTTCTGTGGCTGATGTTGTCAGTGATGTCATTTGAGATGTCACTTGAGATGTTATCAGTGATGACACTGACCATGTCGTGAGTGATGTAATATATGAAGTCATAAGCAGTGCATTGCAGAGGAGTAAGTTATAGTTAGCTCAAGTAACTATAGCTGATGAATTTCACTGGTTTTGTACAAGTGAAATGTGAGCCTAACTATAACAACCCTGTAACCTTTGTTTTTTCAGTGAATTTCTAAGTTTTTAAAATGTTATTTCCTAACTGTAACCACTAACCTTTGACAGTGAGGGTGTGAGTGAGTACATAGGTGTCTCAGGAAGTCTGTGAGTGGGTGTGAGAGTGGCTGAGTGGGTCTCTCTTTGGTTGTGTGAGTGGGCAAATGAGTGAGTGGGCAAATGAGTCTCTGAGTGCATCTGTGAGTGAGTGCATGAGTTTCTGAGTGGTTCTGTGAGTAAGTGAATGAGTCTCTGAGTGGGCCTCTGAGTGTGTGTGTGTGAGCCTGAATGGGTTTGTGAGTGGGTGCATGAATGTCTGAGAGGCTCTGTGATTGGGTGTGTGAATGTCTGTGTGAGTCTGTGAGTGGGTGCATGAGTGTCTAAGTGGGTCTATGAGTGGATGCTTGAGTGTCTGAGTGGGTCTGTGAGTGAGTAAATGAGTCTCTGATTTGGTCTGTGAGTGGGTGTATGAGTGTCTGAGTGCCTCTGTGAGTGGGTGTGTGAGTGTCCGTGTAAGTGTGTATGAAGTTGTGTGCATGACTCGGCCACAAAGTAACTGCACCTGCCTGTTTATCCAACAAGAGTGCACTATTTTGCACAAAATGTCTACCCAACCAAAGTATTTTCTACTAGTTAGTTAGAAAATGCTACCTCGTTGGGTAAATGTCCTCTTTGTATGCTACACTACAGCTGCGTAATGGACCAGTAGGAAATGTCTTTAGTGACCTTGTGTACGTTTAGCAATGTGTTTGTTCCTCATGCATCTTTATCCAGAATTCAGTGATAACATGAATTGTCTCATAGAGAGGCCAACAAGACTACAAAGATGTAAATCTCCACCAAACTAGGGTCCTTCCTATTAGCTATATGATGTAAGTGCTTATTTGTTTTGTGGATATGTCCCATATTCCTCAGCATCAAGAACGCACCGTCAAAATCAGCATAAAATGCACTGGAAGGACTCTTGGTAAGCTGTACATCATCCTGCCAAAAGGCAGTAAGACATATGCATACTATTAAGGTACGCAGGGAAGTCTGCCCAGTTATTAGAAGGGGAGGAGGTCATCAACCCCCCCTTCCTCGGGCCAATATCAGTCCCAGGGACCCCATCCCCTGGGGCCCATCACAATTCAATTGGGGAGGGGTGCTGCGTGCCCCCCCTCCCTGGCCCGATTGTGGCCCCAGGGACCCCATCCCACTTAGCCCTTCCATGTCTCCTCAATTAGACAGCGAGAGGAGCCTCAAGGCCCCCATGATCCCAGCCGGCTCCTCTCCTCCTGTGGGAGCCGGCATTGCTATTGCACACAGGAAGCTGCTAAACATTCAGCTTCCTGTGTGCAAGAGCAATCGTTTCATTTCTTTCACTGCCCGCATTTCTGGGGGCAGGGAAAGAGATGAAACCTCCACTTCCAGCCAGAGAGAGCCGGCTGAAAGTGGAGTGTTTGGGCTGACTTGGTGGGAAGTGTCAAAGCTCCTACCCAGTCAGAGCAAACAGCTATGTCCTGGGGCTGGGAATCCTGGGACACAGCAGGAGCTGGCCCTTTGGGGTGGTGGTCCCAAGCATCATTAATGGCACCAAGAGGAGGGAAGCATGCCACCCTCCCTTGTTTCTTTGAAAATACAATTGCCCCGGAGAGGTGGTGGTCCCTGGGGCCCAGGGAGTCCATGCGACCTCCCTTTGTTTTTTTCAGTTGTGGCCCAGGGGAGGTTGTGGTCCCTAGGGCCTGAGGGGGTTTTCATGAAGCCCCCGAGCACAATTAACAAGAGCCCCGGGAGCAGGTTTTCCACTGGATATAAAAATGCTCATGGAGGGGGGCCACGTGTGCCACCTCCTTTAATTCAATAAAGGGGGAATGCCCCCTAGACCTGGCCCACTGCTTTTTTTCCCCTGCCGGGGTCCTGCTGGGACACCAAGAACAAGGGTTAAGGGTCAAGGTACTCCTACCCTGCCCCCTCTTCTTTTTTTCATGTTTTTTTTTGGGGGACTCATCTGAAGCCGAGTCCAAGATGAGTGGCAACACTTCAAGTGTTGGCAGCCAATCAGAGCTCTGTATTTCCCTGCACGAACTTGTGATTCTTTGCAAAGTCGTTGAGGAGGAACCATGGCCCTAGATACACAAATTTGGATTTCCTTAAATGTCTCAACAACTACTGAATGGATTTACTCCAAATAACAAAAATCACAATCTGCGGAACAAAATCTACCTTTCTATCAAATTTGATGTCATTCCGTTCAGCGGTTTGGGCTGTAGTCGTGTTCAAAACTCCTATGGGAATTAAGTTGGGAAATGCACTTTTGATGAGCACCTTTTTCTGAGCCCCCACTTGATGGATCACCCCGAAACATTTCCAGCACGACAAGAATTACTGGGACATTTTTTGGGGAAAATTTCATGAAGATCCATGAAACAGTGCCAAAGATATAGGCAAGTCAGAAAATCTTAACAATTTGTAGTTCCAGAAAAGAATCAATCTAAAATACAAGGTGCCTGTGACAATTTAGATATCAAAATGGTTGACCACACAGATCGACTATGCTCTATTGAAGCCCTGTTAGAGACACTAAATAAAGAGGTTGATGCAAATCATTAAGAAATTCAGACACCGAAAACCGGGGAAAATAACTTCAAGACAAGATAGAGTCCCTGGGAAACAACACAAGAAGGAACAATATGATTAAAAAAATATCCCGGAAGGAGCAGAAAGGGGGCCTAGAAGGGATCAAGGAGTGCGTCCTTTCAGTAGACCTAGAAGATTTAGAGGATGATATACAGAGAATCGACCGGGAGCCCTTTAAAAGAAACCCAAACAAGGAGAAACCTAGGAAGATTCTTGTCAATTTTAACTCTCGTTCCTTTCCGAATCTCTGAACTTGAATAATTTAAAATGAAGCAAATTGTCATTCTGCCATATATCGGACATCTCCAGGGTGACTCAAGACAGGCCACGGGAGGTGGGGAAGTGTATACCGGAACTCAGATCCTTAGATGCTACTGCTCAATTGAAGTCCCCTGCATCTTTGAGGATAATGTGGGATAACAAATTACATAATATAGAAAATCCTACTGAGGTTGAGAGTTTGGTACAACAGATAAACGGGAAACATAAGTAGTCACAGGAGAGACAATGCTGAATGGTACAATGAGTTACCCAATCTGGCTGATAGGAGGGCTCCACAGGTCGGGTGGGGTGGGGGGGGGGTCTCAGTGGGTAGCAAAAGTAGATTGAAGAACAGTTATGATGGTCACTGGGTGGAGAGCATGTGCAAAAAAACAAAAATATGAAGTCCTTGTTTGAGACAAGAGTTCTAGAGAGATTGTAAAATTCACTTGGACAGGTGCCCTAGAGACATAATGACTGACTTGAGTAAAATATTTAGCCTATGGGCCCCGACATGGAATGTAGATGGTCTTAGGGTATCATCTAGGCAGTGAAGAATACTTGAATATTTGAAACAATCTGATAGTGCTATCATAATATTGCGTGAAACACCCTTACTCCAGGAAGTATTGGATAAAATTCCAAATGGACAAAAATGGATTAGTCAGTTTGAATGCACTAACCAGCGGTGCAATGTAAATGGGGTAGCTGTCTTACCTTCCTGCAAATTTCAGGGCAAGCAAACATGGGGAATTATGCTGCTGACCCCAGGGAAGATGGTTGATAGTAAATATTACAATATCCAGAATAGGGTATACTTTGGTAGGACATTATGGTCCAAATATCGATGACCTGGTACCTCTTTCAGAACTATATAGTCAACTAGTAGTGATCGGCAATCATATAGTGATGGGAGGTGATTTTAATAGATTTAATTTAAGATAAATCCACCGCTAGACCTTTAGTCAACTATCCCAGAATGAGGGATTGTGTGCACCGCATGATGAAAGATTTAGGGTTGGTGGATGTCTGGAGACAGAGGGCTGATCAGGAAAAGGACACGCTTTTAGATTGCTTTTTTTTTAATAGATGCAAGATTGGGGCAAAAAGTAAAAGAAGTAGTACATGTACCGGAACATCTATCAGATCACTCTGAGGTGACGGTAATGCTTCTGGTAGACAAGGGGTCAGCCCCACCTATAAATCTCTTGAAACCAGCAGACTAATGTTCCATTACAGGCTGAATTTTGAACAACCTGTCATGGTCTGGAAGGTTCCAGGACAATGCAGCAGAATTGTCATTGAAATGCAGCATGTGATGCATTATCAAAAACAACCTTTGCTCAGGTATTGTGCAAAGATGATGATTACACAAACCGTGCGAGTAGCGCAGTAGGACTGCAAGGTTGGTATCTGCACTAACTCGATTTTTAGTGTAAGGCCCAAAAATATCTTCAACTCGTCAAGTGAAGTGGAAGTCCACTGGTGTGCCCTAGAATGAGGCCCTAGAGTGCCTTCATGCTCCCTCAGAAATAGCTCAATACACAAATTAGTTTGATGCACATTTTGCTCAAGAAGTCAACATCCAAAAAGAGATGGATATAGTTAATTGGCAAAAAGTTAGACTTGTCAACTTTAGACCCAGTATCACCAGTGAAAGGCAGAATTTGGGGCTGAACAAAATTGGGGTCTGCCAAGAGAGCACTCTGTGTGTGCTTGCTGCAGCACATGTCTGCGTTCTGGGTTGGTTTAACCTTCTACAGTTATCCTTCTATGGTCGCCCAGCTGCACAAACTGTGTTTGTGAAGGGACAGCACAACTGCCATCTTCGTGTCCCTCAGAATCGCAGGAAAATGAGTCGTCAAATGGGACTCCGCTGACTGAAAAATCACTTCCAGATTCTGCTCCATTTTCTTCTCCCTCAGATGCTATCTCGGTATCTTCGGTCTCAGTTTCTGATCCTGCCTGAAAGCTGTCGTCTGTAACCCGAGTTAGGGCTTGGGCAGCAGTCATCCACTGAGACACCAGCTCTGCTACTGACTAAAACCATCCTTCTAAAATCCTTCTAAAACACTATCCTACGGAGAAGACAGATTTGTGGTGCTAAAACAGTTGGTGGGAGTGCTTGAGAGATGTGTGCAACAGTAAATAAAGACAAATAGCCTATCTTAGATCTTGACGGGATTACCGCTGTCCCTCTGCAGCAGTGGTCCGTCAGGCTGATGGATTTCTGAATGCCATATTTAGACCTGTTGCGTTTCAATCTCCGTTGCATGCACAGCATCCTACAGCCTATTCAGCGGATTCCAGTGCTGGTGTATAACATTCCTTCAATGTCAGGACCATATGTAGTTAACACACTCATGCTGGCCGGGTACCAGCGGTGGTCCCCCGATGGCAGGAGTTCGTCACAGGACCCTTCAGCATTGTACTATGGTTGTGGCTATTGGATGGATGCTAGCAGCACTCACCTGATGTATGTTGGCCAATTGGTGAACACCTGCAAACCACACTATAAAACTCACTCAATTTCAGACCATGATGCTTTGCCATTTCACTGTAGAACATCATTTTGATGCTGAATTTGCCACACAGAAGTCAGGTTTTTTCTGTGTTTTTTTCTCCCTCAGTTTAGTTTCCTTTCCTTTCACTTTTTTTGCTTTGTCATCAACCTTTAGGGCATAAGATAATTTTTTTAGTTACTCACTATGGCAGGGAGGAGGAATCCATGTTTTACAGAGGGAGCATTGTCAGTCATGGTGGATGAAATTATTAGAGTAGAACCACAATTGTTTGGAGCCCAAGTACAAGATGCAATCATATCTCAGAAAAGGCAAATGTGGACAAGAAAAGTTGACAGAGTGAATGCTGTAGCAAACAATATGTGTACACAGGAGGAAATTATGAAGAGGTGGAATGACCTGCTGGGGAGAGTGTGATCACTGGCCATCAAGTGTCACCTGGAGGCCCAGAGGACTAGTAATGGTTATCCCAGCCCCCCATTAGAATTCTTTTCCTAGGAGGAGAAGGTCTTGCATAGCCTACATCCTGAAGGCTTGACAAGAATCCTTTGTGGAGTGGAGACTGGTAAGTTGAACTTAGCAATGTCTCACTAATCATCTCCATATGTGTGTACATATTGTAATTCCGTGTATTTTCACTGTTGATATTTGAATAAGTATGTTTAACTATGTTTAATTCACATTTTAAGAAGTATTGTCAATGGTGTTTACAAATTACTACAACTAGAGCGTTAAAAACCACCACCACCTCCCTCAGCTGCGATGATTGGGATTTCCATTGCAGGGCTAAGTTGTGCAATATGCCGCAGGCAATGATGATTTGGCACACCTTAGAGGAGGGTTCCATCGGTCTTGACTGGGCATCTTAATCTGGCCTTCAGGCGCCCAAAAGCCCACTCTACTGACCTCTATGTTCTTCATTGAAGTTGAATTCCTCTGGCCTTGTTGGATTCCTCTGTGGTGCTAAAACCATGGTTGGGTAGGATAAGCTAAGTCTCCTGTATGAAAGTAAAAAATATATTAAGACAAAATATTGCATCCCATTGTACATTCCTAAACTTTGAGTAAAGCACCTAATCCTCATGTCATATTGTACTTACCCACAAACCAGGCTCTCTCAGGTCCAAATTGTGACATTTGCAGGGGTATGGGGCTGTTATATAGTACAAAAGAATCATGTGTCGACCCTGGGAAATGGGCACACACACTTGAGATGTACAAATAAGGTAAGCAGACAACTTGCACATTGACTGAATGGAAGTCATTCTGATATCTGTAGACCTGTTCCCTGGCATGTAGGGGCAACAAGGCAATATGTGTGTCATCAGTTTCTCCAACCACATGTGGTATGCCACCTGCTGGAAATGGCCTTTTGGCAGGGTTATTCACAAACTTTTCCAATCTGATTTTTCTGACCCTCTTTGTGGGCTTTAGAACTCTTGGAACGTTACAGCTGCTGAACAGTGCTAAAGTGCACATGCTCTCTCCCCTAAAACTTGGTATAATTGGCTTACGCCTGTTTGGCTTATTTAATTTACCTATAAATCCCTTGTAAAGTGGTATACCATATACCCAGGGCCTGTAAATGAAATGCCACTTGTGGGCCTGCAGCACTGACAGCGCCACCCACAGAAGTAGCTTTTCAAACTTGTCTCAGGCCTGCCACTGCAGGGCCTGCATTTGCAGTTTATTGCCACATTGAGCTGGCAAATCAAACTTCTTGCCAAGGCCTACGTTCCTTTTTTACTACACCTATGTCATCCCTTAGGTAGGCCCTAGATAGCCCAATTGGCAGGGTGCTGTGTATATTAAAGGTAGGACGTATATTTTTATGTTACATGTCCCCTCGCGCTTTATAGAGCTCGTTGGATCTGGCAAGTGGAAGCAGGCGAAGTACAAGATGCCCGTCTCCTGGGGCCACAAAGCAGTCTGGGATACGGAGTCCCTCTGGTCCTGGTTAGCGTGTCCAGCACTGCGGTATGCCCCCTCACACTTTATACTGCTCGTTGGATCTAACAAGTGGGAGCAGGTGATGCACAAGATGGCCACCTCCTGGGGCCACAAAGCAGTCTGGGAAATGCAGTCCCTCTGGTCCTAGTTAGCGCGTCCCGCATATACTGTTTGAGTGGTAGATTCTGATGTATCATCGCCTAGGGAGCACGCTCCTTGTCAGACGTCTGGCATCATTATTATGTTACTGAGATGTGTCTTCAGGACACCACATTTGTCCCTATGAAGTCTGTTAGCGCAGCACTTTACGGAGCTGAACTCTGGGGCTTTGACGATGCAAAGGAGCTTACCCGTACTGAGAATATGTTTTTGAGAAAGCTCACCTGCCTGCCCCCGAGCACCCGCTTCTTCCTTTGCACTTGGATCCAGCCCGCAAACCACTAGCTGCTATAGTCGGTCTCAGACCGCTGTTGTTTTGGAAGAGGATCATGGCAACTCCCGAACTTTCCTCCTATGCCACCGGATTTAGGGAAGTTTGTTCCTTGGACACCGCCAATATGATCCGGTGGATCCATTCAGTTAAGACAGCATTGATTGCCATTGGGATGGGAGACTCATGGAACTCTTCATACACAGTTCAACCACCGACCAAGAAAAGAGTGAAGTTCTGCTACTGGGAGTGGGTAACCCAGTCAACATCTCACTCGCTCTCATTAGGGTAACTAACTATCAAGTTTCTGGACTTCAAGTCTATTTGCTAGAACCTTCCCTGAACAGCATTCTTGATCCAAACAATAGGAAGCTCTATATGCAATTCAGATTCGGTTCTCTCCCTCTCAAAACTTTTACCAGTAGATGGCAGAATAAGGCCCCTAGTAACAAGTTATGCCCCTGCTGCAATCTGCATCAGGAGTCAACTGCCCATGCCCACTGCCCACTGTTTGCATGCCCATTCTACGCTCCCATACGAAGGAAATGGCTCACGCCAACCTGCAAGCGGCTTGGGAACCGAGATCACACTGCAGCCATGACAATTTTAAAATCAGACTCCAGTCTGTCCATTGCTATTGCAGTTGCCAAATTTCTCAGAGTAATGTGGCGCATCAGAAGGAAATTGACTGACTGCCTAACCGTATGTCCCAACAGTCTAGTATGTTCATTTCTGCACCATTACTGTATTCCGGAACTGTGTTTTGCCACACTCCTCTTTTATTGTACTGCATTTTGTGCATTACCATGTTTTATTTATTTTTAGACAAGTTTAATTTTTATGAATTTTAAGTTATTATTTATTGTAGTGTGATGTGACTTTTATGGCACTGGATGCCGAAATAAAGTTTATGATGATGATGATGTTACATGTCTTAATATTGACAAACAGCCTATGTTGTTTTTCATTACTGTGAGTGACACTTCTCTCATAGAGTTCCCCTGGGAATTCCCTTTTATATGTCTAAGTGGCAATTTCTGATCTGTAAGTAGTAGCATGAGTTTGTTTGGAATGGCAGTGAGGAATCCTGCTTATTGGTGTAGGTGGATTTTACATTGCTTTTTTCGAAATGCTACTTTTAGAGAGTGGGCATTTCTCTGTGCTTATAACTCTAGTGCTTTGCAGCCTTATTCCAAACCACATCTGGGGCAGAGTGACAGTTCCATTTAGTACACACTTTTTAGACAGCCATATCACAGGAAGGGCTTGGTGTGGCAGAAGAGACATGTGCATACTGTTAGTCATCCTGGGTTGGGGAGAGGGAGGGCGTTCACACCTTACATGTGAATAGGCTGTGTCCTGCCCTCACGCAATGGGCTGATCACCCTCTATTGACATCTGGAGAGAGGGCTGAGTTGATAAAGGGTTGTGTTTCACTTGAAAAGGTCCCTTTGAAGTTAACTCCTAAACAAAGGCATTTTGGGAGTGTAAGCACAGGGCCTCTGACCCCATGATTTTTAGAGCATTTTGGGAACTGAATTTCTGCCAGAAGGACTGTTGGACTGCACAATGGACTCATCTGGACTGCTTGTCTGCTGTTGCCCTGCCACCTGCTGCTGGGTGGCATAAAAGACTCAATAGGATTGCTTTTCTGCCTGTTGTCCTGCTGCCAGCTAGTCCCTAACACTGGATTCCCTCAGGTACTGGGGTGATGTGAGGAGGAACTGCCATCCCTGCCTTTTACCTACCTGGACTTGCAGGCCTGCTTGACTGTTGCTCAATACATGTGAACCCTCTGAGAGTTCTCCCAGGGCCTGATGGCCTGCCCTTTATTTTGAAAATCTAGTATGTGGTGAGTGCTTTATTGTACACTTAAATTGTAGGCTTTCTCCATGACCTCTGCCTTAAGCACACGAGGAGCAGGGATTACTCATCTGCTCAGTGCATGTGAAGCACTCCTGCTTTGCCCAACTCAGTGCATGGAGGAGCGCTTCCCTTTCACCTAAGTCAGTGCACCTTGACTGCCTGCAATGGAGGGGCCTGCCTCACAGGACTAAGGCCCATATTTATACTTTTTGACGCAAAACTGCGCAAACTCAGTTTTGCATCAAAAGGTTTAACACTGGCTTGCGCCATTTCTCAGTGCCATCTGGGCATCATAGTTATACTATGACGCACGATGGTGCTAAGAAATGGTTAGAGTAAAAAAGGTTGATGTAAACCCTTGCTCCCTGTCGTAAGGCAAATTGACGTTAATGCTGCAAAACTGACTCTAACCCGTTTTGCAGCACGTAAACATGTCACAAACAGATATGCACCATTTTAACCCCGCATATGCGGCCACTCTAGATGCTAAAGCAGAAAAGGTTGCAAAGCAAAGGGAAGATGGAAGCAGCAGGCCAGGAGAGACCCCATAGTGACCCCATACACCCAGGAACCAGCCAGAGGAGACACAGAAGTCCCAGGAGAAGGAAACGAAAAGATGTGTCGGTTTAGTGAGGAGGAGCATGAGATCATTGTGAGAGAAATGATGGAGTACCAACACCAGCTATTTGTCACCTCCAAATTGTCAATTGGCAAGAGAGAGGCAATATGGCAGCAAATAGTGGACAAAATCAACAGTGTGGCAGAAGTGAAGCAAACTGTCATGGAGTGCAAGAAACGCTGGCATGATTGTAAGCAAAGAACTACGGAGAAAATGGCCAGGAACAAAAAGGCAGCACTGCAAACTGGAGGTGGAAGTCATGCACCACAGGAGGTCCTGGATGAGATGGAGGAGATGGTTGCAGCAGTCATCCTGGAAGAGCTGGTCACAGGAATACAAGGACAGAACAGCTCAGACTTTGAACAACCACCACAAATGCAGGGTAAGTTGCATGGGGTAAATAACTGCCAATTTTACAAATGCCAGAAGGGGAAGGCACATAAGATACACACTAGATGCATGCGAAAGGTGTGCAGCGGGACAAATTGCACATGAATCAAGTTGCACCATTCAAACTTAAGCAACACATGTACACACGCCTTGGTCATGCCATGCACCAGAACACATACACAACCTAGACATACGTCAATCACCAGGACTATGGGCCAGATGTAGCAAATGTTTGCGACTCGCAAACGGGCCGATTCGCAATTTGCGACAGTGCAAAATCGGAAATGGGATGCAAAAAGCCCATTTCCGACTTGCAAAAAGCGATGGGACCCGTTTGCGAGTCGCATCCGTTGCGACCCCATTTTGCGACCCGCAAATTGCAAGTCGCAATTTGCGAGTCACAAACCTTATGCAATTGCAACTCGCAAATTGCGACTAGTCGCAAAAAGCCCAGTTTGCAAGTCGCATTTACCACTAACTCAGAGCAGGTGGTAACCATTACCAAAGTATAAATGGAGACCCAGAAGGCATCTGGGTCACTCAAGATGGCGGACATATACCTGATAGCAGTGAGGAGGAGAGTCTAAGCAGCCCAGCAGAGGAGGAGGAGGGGCCACAGACAGGAGAAGATATATAGAACAAGGCAGACCCTTTTCCAGCAAACTGAAGAGGAGATCTATGATAAATACCGCCTTAGCAGCGCTGCCATTCTAGAATTAATAGATTTACTAAAACCACAGCTAGAACACAAGACTCTGCGTGGCTGCGCCATCCCTACGCATGTGCAAGTACTATGCGCACTGCACCTCTTGGCCTCAGGGAGCTATCAGGGGGTCATTGCCGTGGCAGGTGGGGTATCCCAAAGTGCAATGTCAAGGTTCCTCAGGGCATTCCTAGATGCCTTAGTAGCGCACAGGTCTCAGTTCATATACTTACCAAGGAATGAGGCAGAAATTAACAGCACGAAGCTGGACTTTTACCGCATTGCCCACTTCCCCCATGTCATTGGATGTGTAGATGGGACACACATTCAAATATGCCCCCCGCTAATCTGGAACATATTTTCCGCAACAGAAAGTGTACCCACTCACTTAACATACAGGTTGTTTGTGATGCCCATTACGTCATCACGGACATCGTAGCTAAGTTTCCAGGCAGTACCCATGACTCATACATTTTTAGACATAGTGGGATACATCAATGCCTGGAACGTGGGGAGTTTGGAGACGGATACCTCCTAGGTAGAGCTGCATACACCTTGCAGACATACACACAGGTCACTGTGCACGACTATCTGGACTTCCTAACAGTGTACTTTTGTGCCCAACAGGTGACAGTGCATATGCTCTAAGGCCATGGATCATGACTCCATTTTTAACACCCAGCAATGATTCAGAGAGGCAATACAACAGTGCGCATAAGAGGACCAGGAACCTCATAGAGCGCACCTTCGGACTCCTGAAGGCAAGATTCCGATGCCTCCACCGCAGCGGAGGCGCCCTCCAATACACCCCCATTACCGCTTTCAAAATTGTGGTCGCATGCGCCATCCTCCACAACATAGCCACCCGACGTGGGCTACCTCTCACCCCTGCAGACCCAGATCCTGATGATGAAGAGCAAGAACAACCACATCGCCATCATGGGGATAGGAGTCTAGCTAATCAAGGCAGACTGAGACGGGACCACATTGCAACGCAATATTCTGGACGGTACGTGTCAACTCCCACCATACTCACCTATTAACCATTTGTTAAGTGGAACCAAAATAACTGTTTTATTAATGTCATTAAGAAACTATATACAAGTTGAAATTGTCCATGGGCAGGAAAATGCCAACCAGTCATGTGGCACATTAACGCCATGTGCCATATGAATCTGTCCTGGCTGTTATCTATGATCTCCTGCCCCTCCTGCCAGCCTGGCTGGTCCCTGCTGCGTCCATGGTGCTGTGCCTACCACTCCTCAGCACCCTACTGTGAGTGGCAGAGACACTGCTCACTGTTGAGCCCTCCTCCAAGGTGTATTTGTTAACTTCCTGGCTGTGATGTCATCATCATGTGCCAGGAAGTGTTTCCAGGGTGTTCTGGTATGCTTTCTGGAGTGTTCTGCTGCATCTGCAAGCAATTTTGAAGGTATTCGCAATTTGCGACACCCACTCGCTAATTGCGAGTTCGTTTTTGCACACTCGCAAACAGCGACCTCGCAAACTGCGGACTCGCACACAGCGTTGCGAGTCCGGCTGCGAGTCGCAAAATCGGATCGCTTATTTTTCTGGCATTCCAATTTGCGAGTCGCAATTTTTATTTTTGCTACATCTGGCCCCAAATACCAACATGACAATATGCAGCACATTTGACGGAAGGCATGTCTACTTACAGTGCCCGTGGCTGTGTCATCACAACACCGCTTGCATATAGTCAAACCTACCCTTCCCACACAACTGAGACATCAGAGACTAGGAAGTAAGTCAATACCATTCCTGGGTTTACATCATGGTGGTGTCTCTTGCAGAAACACTTTTCAGCTGCCATGTTCCATTGCCGAAAAACATGTGTGCTGCATCTTACAGCACACATTAAAATGGCACCTTAGGTAACATTACTCATACATACACACTAAGCAACACCACCCTTCACATAAACAACACATCTTCACAAGGCAGCCACTTCTCCATCATGCAGCAAGAATGCCTGTCCGGGTGCAGGGAGTACTAATCTGTGCAGATGCTGGGGGAATTGCAGGGTGGTCCTGTATCACAGGAAACATGGCACTACCCTGTGTAACTAAACTGGTGTAGTGTGGAGCCACACATATTGACGCTGATCAGAACTGTGCCACGAGAGAACATATGCAATACAGATTGCAATCTGTAGAACACAACACATATAGGCTAAGCCCACAACAACTCTGACACAACCATGTGAGTCACATAGGAATGAGGAAATAATCACACAAACACAACATATGGTGTATGTCTTTGAACATCATGGTGCACAATATCACATTGACGGGTGGGCAATGGGCAAGTCTGGCATTGGTAAGACTGCTAGTGTGGCTTAACCTCTGCAGTTGGAAGTATGAGTTACACACTGGGATGGCGGGTAGAAATCTGTCTCCTCATGTCAGCTCTGTGGGGCAGTTACCACAACAATGTTGCTGTATCAAATAGAGCCAGCACCAATCTTGGGGTGCATTGGGTGTGGCAGTATACGCTGCACTTTTCACTGCAAATCAGGCAGTGGAAAATGCAAAGGGCCTGGGGTTGGGGCCCCCTGCACTGCCCATGCTAGATGCATGGGCTGTGCAGGGGCACCCAGTTGCACACCACATTACCACCAGTCTTTGCATGGCGGTTGGACTGGCCATTGCAAGGCTCTACCACGCAAATTGATGCATGGAAAGGGGCCACAATAACAAGATGTTGTCAAGCCACCAAAAGGGAATACATCATGCCTTGTAAATACAATGCAGCCTATTGCCCCACCTGAGCTTCCCTTTACATGATACTCAGGTAGGGCAAAGGGCTGGTAAATTGCACCCATAATGTACAAGAACAATGTTTGGGGTGTAAGTTGTCACTGAGCCTCCAATAGCAATTCAAAGATGTGACATGTCAACTGCTACACCATAGAAAGAATGATTTTACACCATCTCATTGCAGAGGATGATGGCTCTCCTGCTGATCTGCCTGTCCTGGAGTTATCCGACGACCTGGATGACCAGATGACAACCATCAGCCAACAGACTCTCCAGGATGTCCTGGTATCTCTCCAAACACCACCTCCAGTTGCAAGGAGGACAACCAAAGTTGCAGCCATCCCAGATGACTCACCCAGCACCCACAATGTACTACCTGCCAGTACAAACACAGCTCAGGACTCCAAGGACCCAAGGACAAGCTTCCAGATGACAGTGGAAGGAGTCCAGTGGGAGCTGGCCAAGCAGGTGCGGATGGGGATGGAGACCATGGCAGCCAGCCTAGAGGGAATGCGCAAGTGCCTCGTGACAGCTAATGAACACACAGCTGCCAACCGAGGCACACACTCCCCACTGTGTGTAGTCCAGCAGAGTCTGGTGTCATAGCTGCTGCCATGAGGGAGAGGCCACAACTACTGCCCTCCCACACTGGCAGCAGCATGATATAGAACAAGCTGGACCCCATTCAGCGTCACCTGGCCTCACTCAGTGAAGACATGGCTGCCTACCACCGGGATGTTTGTACCATTTTGAAAAATCAGCAGTTCCTCCTTGCTGCAGTGATGCTATATGTCATACCACAAATGGCAGCTGCAGGGCATTGGGACTCCATATCTTTAACCACTGAAGTGTGTGTGTGGCCCCATCTACCTCTCCACCACCACCACCACCAATGGCACAGGAGCCACCACATATATCAGAGGATGAAGACGTGGTTCAGATCACTTTTACTCTGAAGAGTATCCAGTAGCACCAGTCTATGCAACATCGGTAGTGTTGTCCTTAGTTCTGGGCTAAAGATCATGCCAGTGTTGTCACAGTAGGATATGTGCATTATTCACCCAACCACTGTTGACCTGTCTGCTATGGACTGTCATTGTCTCTCGCTTACCAACTGGCAATTTTTGTTCCTCCACACTTATCGACACTACTCTAAAGCATGTCTCATGACATGTCCCTCAACCTTGGACTCTGAAAAAACTGTTATTCACAAATGGGGTTTCACATCTGGGCATTGTTGATATATCAGTTAGACATTTTCACCTGTAAATAAATACCTTGTACACATTTTCCATGGCAACGTTTTCTGTGATCCATCTACTCAGCGAAATTAATGTATTGTGTGAATCCATGTCAATGACTTCAGAAGACCAGTACATGAGTGCTGAACTGTGGGGCCACAAAGCTAAATGTAAGGATCCAAACATGACAATAGTGTATGATGTAGACTTCTCATAAACTGATAGATACATATAGGGGGTCATTCTAACTCTGGCGGGCGGCGGAGGCCGCCCGCCAGAGTTCCCCCGACAGAACACCACTCCGCGGTCTAAAGACCGCTGCGGTGATTCTGTGTTTCCCGCTGGGCTGGCGGGCGACCGCCAGAAGGCCGCCCGCCAGCCCAGCCGGAAACCCCTTCCCACGAGGAAGCCGGATCCGAATGGAGCCGGCGGAGTGGGAAGGTGCGACGGGTGCAGTTGCACCTGTCGCGAATTTCAGTGTCTGCTAGGCAGACACTGAAATTCTTTGTGGGGCCCTCTTATGGGGGCCCCTGCAGTGCCCATGCCATTGGCATGGGTACTGCAGGGGCCCCCAGGGGCCCCACGACACCCCATACCGCCATCCTGTTCCTGGCGGGCGAACCGCCAGGAACAGGATGGCGGTATGGGGTGTCAGAATCCCCATGGCGGCGCAGCAAGCAGCGCCGCCATGGAGGATTCCATTGGGCAGCGGAAAACCGGCGGGAGACCGCCGGTTTTCCCTTTCTGACCGCGGCCAAAACGCCGCGGTCAGAATGCCCTGCGGGGCACCGCCAGCCTGTTGGCGGTGCTCCCGCCGACCCTGGCCGCCGGGGTCAGAATCACCCCCATAGACTTTGGTCAAGATATATGGCAGGTCAGGGAGAAAACCAAGAAAAAGGAAAGGTAGCCAGCTGGGAGTACCAGAATAACTCATTGGTGTGGTACAGTGGTTGCTAACCTCATCACTGATGAGCACCAGTCTATGTTGCAGGATAGAGTACCATTTGGGGCTGATGTCATATCTGTCACAATTCCCAACATTCTCCAAACAGGTCCCCTGTTACAATGACAGCTAAATGACCAGACTTACCTGTTCAAGAGAAACTGTACACAGACATAATGAATTGTGGCTACGCTGCATGGCAGATGCATGGACTAGTAGATGTGATGTTGCAGCCAATGTGACAGCTCCGTTGTCAATAGGTGATGCACATGTTAAGAGAGGGGTCTGAAGGCAGGACGGATTCCCTAGGCCAACCCCCAGTTTTCCCTGTGCACTCATGGGAAGAACCTGAAACTTAAGAATATTACACAAATTGTATGGGAAAATGCAAAAATATATTTTTTCAATACAATAAACCTAAAAACAACTAAAACCTACCCTATCCTTAACTAACCTATACTTATTCAACAACTAAAGCTATCTACCGTATGCTAAATGTAACTTACACATTGAACACCAAACTTTAAACATTGGCCCCCCCACCCCCTTAAGAAACAAGACACAAGCAGGACAACAATTACTAATACTACACATTTACTAACTAATCCTAAATAAATATATATTTTTTGTATTTATTTAATTTTTAAAAAATTTTTTGATATTTTTTATTTTTTTAAACTCATATATACCCCAACATGACCCCCTACCAATAAACACATTAGAAGAAAAAACCCACCCCCCAACTACACTTATCCTAACTAATCTAAAAACCTGCACTAACCTAACACTATCTCTCTAACACCCACAATAAAATACATGGCATCTTCATAAGGGAGGGGAATGAACTGGGAGGCAGTCAAGTGACAAGTAAAGTCAAAGTTTGGCCTTCTTAATTTTCCTCTTGATGTATTTCAACAAGTTTTTGTTGTCCGCTATTTCCCCCTCCATCTTGTTAGTGTTAGTGAATGGGACACGCCTCTATGCAGATCCTGCAGCAACTGTGACGAACCAGCAGCAGGTGGTGTGACCAGTTGTGCCTGTGTGGCGACCGGTACAGCCGATGTGGTTGGGGTGGGGCAAGCTGTGCACCCCTGCACCGCTGGCGAGCTTTTACCTTAATGAAGCTTTGGAGGCTGTGTGGGAATACCCGCCATTCCCCAGTAGCTGTCTCTTCCCGGAAGTGGCGAGCCACGCAGAGGTATCCTGACTCCACTTCCAGGATGTGGCGGTAACGTACTGCCCTCTTGTGGAAGTCACTCCTCTCCTCATTTGTCAAGTTAGCAGTTTTAATACGAAGACAATCAACCATCACTGACACCATTGGGTGGAGTCTGTACAGATAACTAATATACATTGCTACATCTAATTACACAAACACTCCAACACACATTCCGGAAAAGACAAAATTCCTCCTCATCTGTGTCTATTTCTAACCATACATCACCAGTAGCTTGTACATGTCAGTGGCAGGAGCGGAAACTGTTGGCAACCAAAAGGGGTCAGAGCTGATTGGAACACATGCAAGCCTGATCAACATAACTGTCACCAACACTATGAGCATCACATCTTTCTACAAGTTTGGTATTCCTCTCCCCCTGAGCCTAAGGGGAGGGTGGCTATGCTTTCCATCATCTTAACAGTCCTGGTCATCCACCAAGGCCTGACCACTCATTCATGGAGTCAATGACTGGACCATTTGATAGGGGGGCTGCCAGCTAGAAAGCTGGTGTCCAAAGGGCGATCACATCTACATTCATGTGTCCAGGTGTAGACACCCATGAATATGTGGTCTGCCATTATGATTCCTTTTACACACAGTTTCATGCCAGCACACTTTGGGCCTTGACCTGCATGCAAGCCAATGACATTCCACAAAAGTGAAACATACATGAAGTGAAAAAGATGGAGCGCCATGCTTGGGGTAAATTGGCAGCACAGTCCTCCACTTTCATAACAACACAGGGATGCACCAAATTAAATCCAATATGGCAAACCCCTTTGTTGTCACCTATGCCTGGGCACATATTGCTTACATACATCAATCTTGGGACCCTTGCCCGATGGTGCAAAGGTGGCTGCATTGAGGGGAAGATTGATTTTGTGCGGAAAGGGACACCTTCCAACACAATAAAGTAACTGACAAAGAGTACAATTTAGATATGTGCTGCCTTATGCATCACCCATTGAAAGATCCAAAACGGAGGATACATAAGAGTATTTATCCTTACTGCGCATTGCTAAGGCCCTCCCTTGGGGTGTGTGCAAAATACTTTATGCAGTGTCACATTTTGAAGCAGCCTGGATGTGTACAGAATCAGCCCTACATTCCTGGGATCACGACCACGGCGGAAACCGCCAACACATACAGTCACTTTAACACTCTGACTGCCACGGTGGTAGCAACAAACCCTGTGGCGGTAACCACCAACAGAGAGGAGGAAGTCAATGTACCGCCCACCCCATCACAACCCGCCCATCCGCCAGCTTTTCCAGGGTGGTACCAATGAATCAAAAGCACAGCGGAAACAGTACCCAGAAGGGGAACCACTCACCTCTCGACACTCAACGAAGAACCAGGACGCCATGGAGCCCGAGCTGCACGTCTTCCCCATGCTGGTCCACATCCTCATCTACCAGGTTTATGAACGGCAGCGGCGATGACCTCGGTGAGTACTGCACCTAGTACACAGGAGGGGGGGAGGAAAAAGAGAGTGACACACACACACACGCAACACCCCCACCCCCACCCTCACCCACAACACCATACGCACAAACACATGCAACAACAAATCATTGTCCACTCAAAATGTACTTGGGCCACTGGGCCAAAACTCATAGGCCAAGCCCACACTTGACTCCTGGCTCAATACTGAGAGAATACTGCAGGGGCATCAGGTCAACAAAGCACAGGCACCTCAGGGGGACAGGGTGGGGGGGGCACCCCAGCCGGAAGATTAAATAATGCTACTGCTCCTGGAGTGGGCTCCATGCCCACAGCGATGTCCTGGGGAGTGCAAAGCCACAGTCTCTCGAGTGGGTGGTTTGCCCACTGCTTGGTCCTGGGGAGTGCAAAGCCACAGTCTCTCTAGTACAGGGTCCTGCAAAGTCGGTTCTGGAGAGCCAGGTCCATGCCAGATTTTTAGCATATCCACATTTAGGAAAAAGATGTTTCAGAAATCTACGGTTTTCTAAATGTGGATATGCTAAAAATCTGGCATGGACCCGGCTCTCCAGGACCGACTTTGCAGAACCCTGCTCTAGTGGGTGGTTTGCTCAGTGCTTAGTCCTGGGGAGTACAAGGCCATAGTCTCTCAAGTGGGTGGTTTGCCCACTGCTTGGTCCTGGGGAGTGCAAGGCCACAGTCTCTCAATTGGTTGGCTTGCCTACTGCTTGGTCCTGGGGAATGCAAAGCCACAGTCTCTCAAGTGGATAGTTTGCCCACTGCTTGGTCCTGGGGAGTGCAAAGCCACAGTCTCTCAAGTGGGTGGTTTGCACACTGCTTGGTCCTGGGGGGTGCAAAGCCACAGTCTCTCTAGTGGGTGGTTTGCCCACTGCTTGGTCCTGGGGAGTGCAAAGCCACAGTCTCTCAAGTGGGTGGCTTTTTCCACTGGTTCCGGAGGGGGCTTTGTGTCCAGTCTGCTTCATCCTGCCAAGGATAGGGTGAGTGGATGCCATTCTCCACTGGTTCTGGAGGGGGCTTTGTGCCCAGTGATGCAATGCTTGGGGCTTGGCAGTTCACAGTACCTCACCTGTGTGTCTGAAGCACGACATTTGCAGGGACCAGGTTGCATGACAGTCCATGGAGGCAGGGCTAGACTCTATCCGGCGGCGCTATGGCTGCAAACTGGTGGTAGTGCCGGTGCTGGTGCTGCCAGTGGTGGAGGGAGGCCCCAGCCCTTCTCCTGCAGCCTCGGATGGCTGCCCACTGGGCTGCTGCTGCTGGTAGTGATGCTACTGTCAGCGGTGCAGGTGGCGGTGCCTGCGGCAGTGCTAGCGGCAGTGCAGGTGGAGGTACTGGCCGTGGTGCAGGTGCCAGTGCTGCCAGTGGTGGAAGGAGGCTCCAGCCCTTCTCCTGCAGCCTCGGACGGCTGCCCATTGGGGCTGCTGCTGACAGTAGTGGTGCTTGCGGCAGTGCAGGTGGTGGTGCTTGCAGCGGGGCTGCTGGCGGTGCTGGCTGCGGTGCAGGTGGTGGTGCTGGCAGTTGTGCTGGTAGCTACCAGGCCTTCACCTGCAGCCTCGGACAGCTGAAGTGCCTTGCCTGGTGTTTTCTGCCCCTTACTCACCTTGGTAGATGGTGGTGTGACCTTGGGTCTGGCAGCTGGAGTCTTTGAGGTGGCTTTGCTGGGTGCTTGTGGCTCCTTCCCCTTGCTGGATGCAGTCCCCCTCTTCACCTTGCCAGGTGGCGGGATGGCTTTGGCCTTGGCAGGGGTTGGTGGCACACTGGCTGGGATGACGGGTGCCCCCTTTGAGCCTCCAATAGCTGCAGGAACCACAGCGGATGTCGACTTGGTGGCTGAGGTGCTGGGCTGGGTTATGGCCACCCTGGCCCGAGGGGAAGGACGGGGGGGAGGGGTAGGGAAGAGGTCAATGTTTGCCAGGAAAAGCTTCTTACGGACACTGGGGTGGGAAGAGGGAGAGGGTTTGGGAGTGGAGGAAGAGGAAGTGGTTGTAGGAGGTGTCTGTCTGCTGAGTTTGGTTGCAGGTGCATGGGCTGGATGCTGTTGGGAGGTGGATGGCCGTTGGGTGGGTGGGTGCTTGCGTTTGTGTACTTTGGGAGGAGGGGTCACAGACACACTGGGAGAGGACACAGAGGACATGTACATGGATGTGGGGGTGGTGACTGCCAGTGAGGGGTGTGTTGTGATGGGCGTGCTGGTGATGGATGTAGTGGATGAGGATGTAGTGCATGCAGGTGTGAGTGGAGACACTACTGGGAGGGAGGAGGATAACGAGGAGGAGGGGGACACAGTGGAGGCAGTGGATGTTGGTGTGTCTGCATGGGGATGGTGCTCGTGTGAGTGCCTGTGAGATGAAGTGTGGTGCTTATGTTTGCCTGAGCCACATTTGTGTGTTGATTTGGGTGAATGCTGGTCTGAAGGTGTGCTTGGGTTAGGCTGGGGTTGAGGGAATTGGGACTGGGTAGAGGAAGTTGGAGGCTGGAGACAGGGACAATGGCTGCCATCAGTGTGGAGGCCAGAGCCTGAAATGCTCTCTGTTTGGCTGCCACGCCAGAGTGAATGCCCTCCAGGGATGCATTTGTTTGTGGCAAATGCCTCTCGACACCCTGGATGGCATTCAGAATGGTTGACTGCCCAACAGTGAGGGATCTCAGGAGGTCAATAGCCTCCTCACTGAGGGCAGCAGGGCTGACTGGGGCAGGGCCTGAGGTGCCTGGGATGAAGGAGATGCCCACCCTCCTGGGTGAGCGGGCACGGGAAACACGCTGAGGGGCTGCTGAGAGGGCAGTGCTGGTGGGGGGGGTGGCTGTACCTGTTGTTGGGGTGGGCACAGAGGTGTCTGCCACTGCCAGGGAGCTTCCATCGGAGGAGGAGTCGCTGTCTGTGGTGTCCTCTCCTGTCCCCGTCGTGGTGCTCCCCTTGCCCTCCGTCCCAGTGGTGCCCTCACTGTTGGTGGATTCTGCCGCTCCCTCCGTTGCCGGTGCCTCTGCTCCTCCGCCATTTGATGCTAATGCACACAAGGACAGGATGACAAAACAAAAAGGGGGGGATGATAGAGGATTCACTTGGTCAATGCCAGCAACACCACTACTGTTGGCGTACACAACACACAGGGAGCAGCTTATGCACTAGACCATGCACTACCAGTTACTACGATAGTCACCAGCCCATGGGGTACAATGCCTAACGCCATTAGCTGTACACCTGAAACCCACAGGACCCTGCCCAGTAGTAGATGCCCACTAACACTATTGGGGTTGGAGTGCTTCAGAGCCTGCCCAACAAGGGACCTACCCTGCCATATTCGCCCTGGCCTAGGGGCACCCACAGCCCACATCCTCCACCCAGGTAAACCTCAAAGCGCGTGCACAGTCATGATTCTGAATCTGTACTCACCCCCTTGTGGCTGCTGTGATGCCTTCAAGCGCCCATCCAACTCTGGATAGTCCACCGCCAGGATGCGGAACATCAGGGGGGGTCAGGGTACGAAGGGCACCCCTTCCTCTTTGGGAGGCCAGCCCCAGCTGGGCCTCCTCTGTCTTCCTTGCCCAGCGGCACAGGCCCTCCCACCGTTTGCGACAGTGGGTGCTCTGCCTGACAAAGACCCCAGGGTCCACACCTCTTTGGCGATGGCATGCCAAATACCCTTTTTCTGATGGGTGCTGACCTGCATGGAAAAGACAGCAGAAAAGGGAATTAGTTAACCGTCCAGACCGTCACACTCATGGCCCACCAGATCCCTCCCATCCCCTGATGCACATACATTGACCACCATACATGCAGCACTCTGGCCAGGACGCATCAGCCCCCCCCCCCCACATGTGGCTTACACACACAGCAATCCATAGATTCATGGCCCCCGCATCATGCTCACAGTGTACTCACCTGTTTGTCTGGAGGACTGTAAAGTAATGTGTACTGGGGTAGGACCCCATCCAACAGTTTCTCCAACTCCTCCGCAGTGAAGGCAGGACCCTTTCCCAAGACATATGAGCCATTGTCGCTTCCAGACACAGGTCACAGCAGCACTTGCATTGTAGGTCCTCTCCTGTTGAAGGTCAGGTAGCAAGTGAGTGAATAGCTAGAAAATGGCGGTCATGTTCACGGCGGTGCATACCGTCACCGCCGGCGTACATCGCCATTGGTTCCTGGAACCTATAGGGCCCAATGATAACCAATGTGAAGTTGCGCGGCGGTCATCGACCGCCGACCACAACGGCGCACAATGCCAGCTGAATTACCTCTTTACACTTGTCCCTCCTCACAGGTCAGACAGCCACCATTTCAGGGGGGCACAGGCCATGGCACCTAACTGCGTCACAGCAGACATTGGCACAGCAACTGACTCTTGGATTCACATACAGGTTCTGTAAAGAAAAAGATGCATCATTATTTCAATTGATGTGTGAATATGACCCTCTGCTCACTATTTTTCTCCATAGGCTTCAACCTCTGAGGATGAATATGAGATGGCAACATCCTCCAGTGTACAGACCCCTGGTGGACATTGCGACAATGGAGGACAGACACATTATACTAACAAACAGACTTGATCGGGCCACAATCCAAGAACTGTGTATCCAGTTGGAGCCAGACCTGATGTCATCTATCCCACAGTCCACAGGTATCCCCCCTCTAGTGCAGGTTCGGTCTGTGCTCCAGTTCCTGGCAAGTGGTTCCTTCCAAACAACAGTGGCCATGGCATCAGGGATGTCTCAGCCAATGTTCTCCAACGTGTTGTCCAGAGTGTTGTCTGCCCTGCTGAAACACATGCACAGCTACATTGTATTCCCCCAGGTGGAGGATTTGGCCACAGTGAAAGCTGACTTTTATGCCCTAGAACATACCCCCAACATCATTGGTGCCATTGATGGTACACATGTGGCATTTGTCCCCCCCCAGAGAAATGAACAAGTGTTCAGGAATAGAAACAGCTATCACTCTATGAATGTGCAGATGGTGTGTTTGGCGGACCAGTACTTCTCCCATGTGAATGCCAAGTATCCTGGCTCTGTTCATGACGCCTTCATCTTGAAGAATAGCAGCATCCCATTTGTGATGGGCCAAATCCAGAGGCACCGGGTGTGGCTAATAGGTGAGCCCAGAGTCCCCACCATGTTTAAGTTGGTGTCTGGGTATGGGGTTGTCCCTAAGGGTTAGTGTGTGTCTAACAGGTATCCCTTGATATTTGCAGATGACTCTGGTTACCCCAACCTCTCATGGGTACTGACCCCAGTGAGGAATGCCAGGACAAGTGCAGAGGAATGTTACAATGAGGCACATGGGCGAACAAGGAGGATAATTGAAAGAACCTTCGGCCTCCTGAAGGCCAGGTTCCGGTGCGTCCATCTGACAGATGGATCTCTGTACTACTCACCTAAGAAGGTGTGCCAGATCATTGTTGCATGTTGCACAACCTGGCCTTGAGACGCCAGGTCCCTTTTCTGCAGGAGGATGAGCCTGGAGATGGTCTTGTGGCAGCGGAGGAGCCTGTGGACAGTGAAGAAGAGGAGGCAGAGGAAGAAGATGTGGACAACAGAAGTAATATAATACAGCAGTACTTCCAGTGAGACACAGGTATGACACTGTAACTTCACTTTACATTTCAGTTTTCTGTTGGACATTGTACATGGCAGCCTGATTTCCCTATGTCTATGGCCACTTACTGTACCCTTTGGCATCTCTATTTTCAGATCTCTGTGCCCCACTCTGGCTCCTGGTAAGTTTACTGCTGCCCACTAAAGGTCATACCAATGTATATATTACTGTATATATGACTTGCAATGTTTCAGACTGTTGTACTAATACATACTTCAATCATTTGACTGACTCAAGATTTGTATTTGTTCAAAGGGAGTTTATTTAAGTGCTCATACATAGAGGGGGATGTACAATGGTCTGGGGTGATGGTGGAGGAATGTCCAGTTAGAGTCCAGTCTCTTGGTATCACAGGTGCATTGTCCAATGGGGCATAGGAAGGGGAGTAATGACAGTTCAAGGTGGACAGGGTGACAGAGCGGGACAGAAGGATGATAATCAGGAGAGTCCTATGTCCTAGTGGGGGTCTTGGCAATGTTCTCTGGCTTCTGCGTGGATCTCAGGGACCATTTGCTGGGTGGTTCTACTGCAGGGGGTGGGGTGCTGGTGGCCTGTTGGTCCTGTGGCGGGTCCTCCTGTCCACTAGCTCGGGCGGAGGTGGAGGGCGTTCTTCGGTGTGGCTAGTGTCAGGGGCCTGTTGTTGTGCCGCTGCCTCCCTCATGGTCTTGCCCATGTCAGCCAGCACCCCTGCAATGGTGACCAGGATGGTGTAGATGTTTTTGAGGTCCTCCCTGATCCCCAGGTACTGTCCCTCCTGCAGCCCCTGGTCTCCTGCCACTTGTACAGTATCTGGCCCATGGTCTCCAGGGAATGGTGGTATGCTCCCAGGATGTTGGTGAGGGCCTCCTGGAGAGTCGGTTCCCCCGGCCTGTCCTCTCTCTGTCTCCTGAACCGTGTGCCCACTGCCACTGACCCCAGGTCCCTGATCGTCCTGTGTTTGTGGGGTTGCCTGGGGTCCCTGTAGTGGTGGACACACTGCTGATTGACGTGTCCTGGGAACAGTGGCATGGGCCCGCTGGGTGGGTGCTGTGCTGGTGTTTCCTGAGGGGGGAGGCTCTGTGGTGGGTTGGGACTGCAGCAGAGTAACAGACTGTCTAGAGGTCCGTGATGGGCCAGGTTGGTCATCGTGATCCAGGCGTGCAGAGCTGCTGTCATCACTGTGGGCCTCCTCTGTGGGGTTACTGGATGTTGGTGGCAACTCCTCTCCGGTGACGTTGAGTCGGGGTCCTGTGGGGATGAAAATGCAGTGTTATTGTATCTGCGTGTCCCATCTTGTGCATGGGTGTGTTTTCCTGTATGGTTGAGATTGCCCTGTCAGCTTTGCCTTGTGTGCGTGGTGATTTTGCGGGCTAGGTGATTCTCTCTAATGGGCATGCTGTAGAGATGGGTGTCCATGAAGGTCTGTGATGGGGGTTCATGGATTGGTGTTACATGCAGGGCTTGGTATTGGGATGGGTAGGTTTTGATAGTGGAGTAGATGTGAGGAGTTGGAGTGATGGGGGTGAGGGTAGGAGTAGGAGTTTGTGATGGCATGCAGATAGTGTGGGGGATATAGTAGTAAAGATTTGACTTACCAGGGTCCAGTCCTCCTTCTACTCATGCGAGGCCCTCAGGATGCATTATCGCCAAGACTTGCTCCTCCCATGTTGTTAGTTGTGGGGGAGGAGATGGGGGTCCACCGCCAGTCCTCTGTACAGCTACCTGGTGTCTTCCCCCGTAGGTCGCTCCACCTCTTCCTGATGTCATCCCATGTTCTTGGATGCTGTCTCACTTAGTTGACCCTATCGACAATTCTCTGCCATAGCTCCATCTTGCTAGCGATGGATGTCTGCTGCACCTGTGATCCGAATAGCTGTGGCTGTACCCGGATGATTTCCTCCACCATGACCCTTTGCTCCTCCTCTGAAAACCTGGGGGGGTCTTTGGGGTGCTATGGATGTGGTGTGAGTGATATGTGTGAGGATGTGTGGGGTGATGTGTTGTGGTGTGTGCTGTGAGGTGTGTGGATGGTGTATGGGTGATGGTGTTATGTGGCTCAGATTGAGAGGGTGCTCCTGGCTTGTGTCTCTCTGTGTTGGCAATCTTTTTTTTTCGGTGAAAGGGTTGTGGGTAATGTGGGTGTGTGTTTTATATTGGTGTGAGTGTGTGGGTGTGGTGTGTGTATGTGTGTCAGGTGTGTGTATTTTGAATTGTCCAATGTGGTGGTGTTTTGTAAGTGTGTGTGTATTTTGAGCGGGGCAGTGTGTACCGCCAATGGTTTACCACGGTGGAAAGACCACCGCAGTGTTTTGTGGGTCCTGATACCGTGAGCATATTCCTGTTAGCGTAATGGTGTGGGTTTTGGTACCGCCAATTTATCACTGACCTTTGGTCTGGCGGACTTGTGTGGGTGTCTGTATAGTGGCCGATTTCTCAGTGTAGGTCATAATACACATAGCGGACTACCGCCTCGGTCACGGTATGTTGGCAGCCGTCAGCACAACGATAGGCGGCATTTACCGCCAGGGTTGTAATGAGGGCCTATATCTTTACCCTTTTCCTCCCTTCCTCTTTCCCTTGTCCTTACTTTTCTTTTTCTCACAGACCTTTTCCTGTTGATCTTGTCTCTTTTTCCTGCTTTTCCTTTCTCTCGCTGTCTCTCTAGTGGCAGCAGCAGTGCTGCTACTCAAGAGAAAGAGAGGGAGAGCACAGACCGCAGAAGGAAGCAAATTGGGTCCTCCTGGACCTTTTGACAGCATAAGCATTTTAAATTGTGCCAGGGTGAGAAGCAAAAACTAAATAATGCTTTTTTACGTTCTGCGTCTAGAAAGTGAGTTACCTAATGAAACTAAATTAAGCAACTTGCTTTTTAAACAGAAAACTTACCTGCTTTTAAGAAACATCGGTCTTGGTTGCTTCACAGTCTGGCAGAATTTAGAATGCTGCCTCCTAACGTGTCCCTGCTCCAATGAAATTCACTCACTCTTGAGCACTTCCATTGGAGAAATACAGCAACAATCACATGTCACTATATCACCAGTGAGATGACATGCAGCTGCATGCAACAAAATTCCATCCTTACCTTGGGCATAGGTGTGGGAATGGAGATCTGTGTAAAGGATCTTGGGAATTAGAGGCTTCATCTTTATAGCATTGACATGGCTAGGGCCAGATGGTGATATAAAGATATTTTTAATACTGTTCCAAGATCGGATGGAGGACCTCAAGTATAAGATACCAGTTAAAAAGCCATTACTAGTTTGATCTGATTAAGACTCTTTCGGGTTGTAGTAGTTGGTTATTTTCAAAGTCTGCAAGAAACTTTACTGTGGTAGCAGTAAAATATATGCTTTGTTGGCTGTAGTAAGAGGCCAAGGATTGGATGACGATGTATTCTTCAGTCTTTTAACCCACTGACCAACACTGTAAAAGACATGCTCTGCCTGCAGCCTGAACTCCAGAGCTTTAAATCATGACCCACTATAAACACTTGAAAGCACCTCATTTGAAAGCAGAGGTGGGCAACCCAACAAATTAACAGGGAGAGCCGAGCCAAGGGTTTAGCTGGGCACTTAGTGCCCATGTACCAGCCAAGCTCTTAAAATGTTTGCTGTGTAAATCATATAACAAACATCACATAAATTAATATGATATCTCCACAAACTTCAAAAAGTGTATTTCTTTAACATACAAAAGCTTTGACATTAATTTGTCACATTATAGCAATGCACTGAGAAGTACCTTTTAAAAGTTATAGTTTTTAAACATGAACCATTAATGAAGTCATGGAAACTCGGTGCATGGCCCAGATTATTATAGAACAACAATATAGTGCAAATAAACCAAATACAATAGGTTTTTGTGCAACTGGTATTCTGAAATTTTACATTTGAAAGTGCTTCAGTTTGTTATAATGCATAAAATTGAGTTTTGGTGAAATGAAATATTTGTCTAAGATCACACTATTTAAGTGGTGAAACCCTGATTAATGTGAGTTTTCTGATTTCGCTTTGTGCAAATCAGCCACTAAATGAGGATCCATTTGTCTTCCATTGTTTTAAGGCTTTCTTTCCAACCTTTTTGTGCAGTTTTTATATAGTACAAACTCGACCCAAGGTATTGAAATGTTTTTCATGAGCACCAATTACATTATACAAGGCCACATTCATATTTTATAGGCACAGGGGAGAGTAAGTGATTTGCCCAGAATCACAGACTGGTAAGTCAACAAGAAGAAGTGAACCAGTTTCATGGTTTTCCAGTTCCAAACTCAACAGCTCTGGTTGTAACACCACATCCTCAGTAGAGGGATGGTGGCAGGCTGAAACCAGTGTAAGAACTGTATTTTTTGGCCTTTGAGCACAAAAATAGTGCTGAAAAGTGAACTGCAATGCACCCATTTTTAGAATTTTTCACGGGAAGAACCCCTCCCCCCCAAAAACCCTCATTACCATTAGGCTTGCTCACTTCGCTCTCATGCACTATATATCATTCATTGCTCTTATGCCCTACACTTTTAAATTCCACCAGCCGCCACTGTGTCCTACACAGACCAACCTACATGCAAATTTCAAATGGACCAACAACATTTGCACCTCCTTCTTTTGCAACATCTCCTGAACCAATTTTAGCATCTTCATTTTATATCTTCGCTGGCAACCTTGCCTTCATCAGTACAGAGTCCATCTCTATGCCGAAAAATGTCTCTCTTTGATGCTGCATGATGGACAATCACATCAAACCACAGAAAACCTCTAATTGTTTCCTGCAACTGTCAGATTCTGATGGCCCCATAAATTGAAAATCATCAAGATAATGGAGCACTGAATCATTACTGAACGCAAAAAGGATAAACCACTACAGAGATTAACTAAATTTCTCAAACATTGCAAATGTAATAGAGCAGACTATCGGCAATGCTTCATCAAGAAAACCCTAACCCTGAAACTATATACCTAAAAGCTCAAAATCATACAGATGTACCAGCAAAACCTGAATAATGACTTCCCTCTTTGCCATCAGGGCACCAGCCCCTATTCCCCCTCGCCCAGCTCACTGCATCACCTAGTGGTTTTCATCGAAAGTGATGTCCTTTACTATGCAATCATTCATCAAAGATCCTTCTAGCCATTACAAATGTTGTATAAGATTAAATTTGCCCAACAATTTTTTGCAACCACCCGATAAATGTACAAGATCATTAGCCTACCTAACTGCCATTCTTCCCTCTTTCAGTTAATTCATCAGCTCCTTCTTCACCACGTCTTGCTGGTTCAGTGACGATAAATTCTCTGCACAACGATTCATGTATGTAGCCGCGTAATCCAATCTAAATCCAAATAGGAAACCACCCAGCAACAACTCAGATTCATCCTTCTTGTTGTAAAACTGAAGCCAGTATGCTAACCTGTCTACTGTAACTGGCCTAGGAGCCCTTTCTCAGGTGTCCTTGACTGCAGCTTGTCCTGCCCCCTCTCCCAGTCTGCCCCTGTCCTTGCCTGGGTTGACTGCCACTGCTCCTCAATGGTCTGGGTGCACTGGGTAACAGGATGCTTCCCCCACACTTAGAACAGCCTTGTCTGAACTTGCAATGTTCTGTATTGCAGAAACCTGTATAAAAAGACCAGTATGTTCCCACCTGTCTCAATTGTCACCTACCTGCTGCATCCACCCCTCACTGGTTGGGCTTTCCTAGGAAGGGCTTATAAATCACTGACAACTCACGAGTTGTGTAGGGAGTGGGATTGGGGCATGTCAGTGCCATTAATTGTAACCATAGATCAGTAACTAGCACTCCCCATTTCCCCTCTGCATCCGCAGCGAGTCGAGCCTTTAACTCCACATCGCATCACATCCATGGCAGACGCCAAAAGGGAGCATATGAAATTATGTATTTATACAAGGCCACTGAGAGTTCATGTATTTTTGAGCAATACACACTAATGTACATCAAAAACGATGCAGACAGTTTTCAACATTTACTGGGACCTTCAGCCTTTTGGCAACTCACATTCCTTCTCCTTGGACACTTCCTTTGCTCTCACCTCTCTATGCAGTAACTTGACTACTTCAAAATATTCACCTCTCATAATTTCTCTTTTGTTGTGCTCACTAAGTGCACTTCCAGGGCCGTGGTAATGCCCAAGTACTGAACCGTTGTATGTTTAATCACAGTACTCTCTTTCCATTTGCCCACCTTACCTGTTTCCACTCCCACATCATATGTCGTTTTTGCCTCAGCCATGACAACTATGTCACGATTTTTAACCTCATTCTTCATGCCTCTATCCGGGTCCATCACATACTTTCCTTTGCAGAGTCTGGTTCCATGTACGCCGCTTTCTCCATCACCTCCAACTCCAGCAGAGTGAACCATTCTGTCGCCTTATTAACCATGTGAAAGAATCGAGGCCCACACCGAAGCCTGCTGTTCAACTAGAACTGTCTTCTTGCCAGTCACATCATGAACTCCCAAATAAGGTGAAAACACTGCATTCTTCTCCTGACGAACACCAACAGCACCTCTATTAACTTTCACACCATATTGGGCTATCACACCTTCTGACCACCAATGCCATTCCTCACAAAGATCTGTGTGGCACTAAATCATCAATAATTTCACCCACTTCATGCTCCTCTTCCCACTCATCCATCGCCATTTCTTCATCGTCCACTCTGCTCTCAACACACCCAAACCCACTCCTACCCTGCATCTCTCCATCACACACACTGCCTTCTCCAAACTGAGCTTCCCACTTAGGCTGAAGTGTTCTCCAAGGATGACACATAGAACCTTCCCCGTGTCTTTCCAGGCTGGCGCCTGCTTTCTCAGTGCCAGCCACAAAGCACCCTATGCTCTCTTGTTGGTCTGCTGCCAGATTTCTTCAATGCTGCCACTGACTCCAGTGTCTGAACCCTATCCATCTGGTCACCACTACCCCCACCCAATACAACTACTCCCCACATGACATTTATATCCTTTCCAATTCATATACATTTAACTCTAGCACTCTGCTCTAGTTCCTCAAGAGTTTGCCCTTCACTCCTCTGTTGCTTTCCCCACCTGCACTTCAAACCACCGGGCCTTGACTTAGTATCAACGTGGCCTGATTTGCATGCAACACTGACCACAACTTGCTCTACCTTACTCCCCCTTCCACCTGCATAGTGTTTAGACGTCCTGGTCCCCCCCAAATGCCCATCTTCTTTCTTAACAATATGCAGGTTCTACGGCTTCAGATCAGGGGACAGCTCCCTTTGTATGGCTTCTCCTCTGCTCTGCCTATGCACTGCGCCTGATGCAGTCTGACGTGTGGGGAAAGGTCCAGCATCATCCAGCGTGCTAAGTGCTACCTGGTTGGTTCCCAGGCGCACCACAAGACTGACTTCATGCATGCTGCTCGCAACTATACAGCTCTTCCCACACTGAGCAGATGAACCCTGCCCCCAAATTCTGCAGTACTGGCAGACTCCACGTACTTCTTCTTTTTCGGAGTCAGCCCTCACTACACTATCTGTCTGGGTCTCTTTTGATCTCTTCTTTTGTAACCAGCACAAAAACGCAACCCCACCCAGCCTCACTTTCTAAGCCTTGGCTCACCTGCTCAGCTATTTACTCCACTAGCAAAGAATGCGCTGTTGTGGAGGCCTCCACCCTGTTTACCAATTTGAGCACATTTACCTCTACCTCACTTTTTCTAACTTTAATACACGGAGGGAAGCAAGCCACAGAGGTTGCTGCTAATATCGCCTAACTGGCGCACTGTTGCAGAACCCAGGCCTGTCCTCATACCCCGGGCTTCAAAAGCTCCAGTCTCCATGTTTCCTTATGTGCTGTGAACACATTTTTCATCCTTTGCAGGAATCAAAAGCACAACAAGGTCACCTGACCTTTTGATCCAGAAAGATGTGTGGTGAACTATATACAACCAATTGCATCAAAATCACTTTGATAATTTAGACACCATGACCAGTGTGTCCACAGAAGGAAAACTCTAATCAGAATATAGTTTAAAGCTTTATTACAAACATAAGCTCAAAATCATGTGGACTATGCGCAAAACCAAGTTATAAAGTTACATAATCATCAAGGGTTGCGTAAGGCAATGAAATAAGTTCATGTGTACTAACATCAATAAAACTAAACATTCAAGAAGAATTATACAGAAAGTCATCAGAAATATCTGGGACACAGAAATAATGTGGTGCTCGGATTGCACAATCATTTAGTCAAATCAAATTCAATATAAGTCAATAATCATTGGCTGGGCATATGGCAACCATACAGCTAACCAAATTAGGGAAATACATGTGTGGAGAGAAACACATGCGGGAAAAATACAAAAATACAACAAGCATTTGCAATGCAATAGGTCTCGTAGTTGCTTGAGTTAGAGCTATTGGCATTGTAAATTTATAACTGGACTTTTCTTGCCACATAAATTGGTCAACCCTGCCTCAAAATGTTGTCTTTTCCTGCCATATAATTCCAGTGGCCCTGCATATAACTAAAGAACTTCCATTTACCTCCTTCCTCTATCTGCAGCAAAAAAATGAAAATGTTGCCATTTAGCCTCCTAATTTAAAACTGCCTTGCTAATTCCAATAGAATACCACTTTCACCACCTCACTATCAGAGTTGCTCGCTGGCTAACGCAATTCCCTAAAAAAAGACACAAGACAGGCACAGAGGAGAAATAAACTAGAAGGGTCATCCAAACATATCAAGAGTGTTCACACAGTCATAGTGTAATAAGTATTTTACGTTGGCCTGCCTTATGGTGAGAATTGTAATAAGGGAGGAGAGCTTATAAAAACATTTTACAATTATCATTTAAAACTTTATCAGAAATAAACTTCTGCCATAAGACTGGAATGCTCAAAACAGCCCTTAGAGGGCAGCATAACAAAAATATCTTTTGTAAGACACATGGTCATGTAACCATATTGTTAGCCCCTAGAGGGCATATCCCCATGAAAAAAACATGTCAAAAATAAAAGCAGTTATTATATTCAGGGAAATGAGACTTGAATAAAATGACTTTGAAAGGATAAAACTTTGAAGCAGCTCTGCCGGAAGTTGAACCTGTCACCTGATGGTTGAAAAGAAGGATCTCAGCAGCGACTGCTTACATACCAAAGCTGTGCACCCAGTAGATCAACATAAAGTATCTCCATAGCAGGTGCATTCACTCACTATTTCAGCAGGTTAATGCAACAAATCAAACAATCATATATCATGAGACGATGTGCTCCTACTTCTCAAACTTTAGATAAATCTGCATAGTATTTTAACATCTGCCAGGTGCTCACCCAGTTCTGTGGTGAAGTGGTCGGTGCCTGACACACAGGCGATCAGCAAGCCAAAGCTGTAGTTTCTGAAATACAGAGAGTGACGAGTTCAGATGTGCAGGAGCAGCACTTTGTGCAAGCTGAGCTTATAAAGGAGGCTATCATACCCCTTCCAAAAACAGACACCGAATCGAGAAAAATAAACTAGTGGCAATTTGGTATATAGTTTCTATGAAAACAAGGGCTGGTTAAAAACGCATAGCAACATCATTTTTATAACAAGTTTGATCTCTACGAAACTTGAAAGCGGTATGGCCACCACGGAGCACAAAGGAGAGACAAAAACAATGTGAAGTACCTGTTAGTCTTTCAAAGCGCTGCAATACTGCTGATCGAGTTCACGCTTTCTGAAACATCTAAGCGCCATGGCTGCCATGAGCGTGAGCGTGAAGGAGCGAGACAAATGGAAAAAGGAGTTGGCCTAGAGTAGAGCATATGGCAATCATGTAATTATCCATGTAATAGGGTCGATCCCCATGGCCGTAAAAAAACAGCCTCAAGGTGGGACAAACAAAAAGCATCTACCTAAGACATCAAGGGATATTTGAAAGGCAGGTCCAGGTACGAATGAAAGTGAGGGGCATGAGGCGAACGTGGTACACGCCCACAGATAGAAAACAACACGTTGGAAAGCAGCACTTGCGAGCTGCTACACAGGTGTCTTTTTTTCCACTGCACCTAAAGGTGCACCACTTGTAACGTAACTTTTGATGTCAGATGTGCAAAAAGAGTCACAAATGTCCCTACGTGCAGCAGCTCTTTGCACTTGCAATGATTGTACATGTGCGCTGCCCACCGGCTGAGCTGGCAGCTAGTTTACAGCGATGATGAAGAGGACACACTCCCACTGCAGACCCCCTCCTCCCCCAGCATAGGGAACATGCACCCCAAGAGCTGCGGACAAGGCGGCATGAAGCGAACCTCTGCCAAGGATCACACAGTGGGAGCTATACACTTTCCCAATTAGTGGCTACCTCAATTGAACAGCGAGTGCTAAGGTATGGCAGTTTCAGAACAAAAATATGCAGCAGAGATGTTGAGGCGATGTAGGCATTGAAAGCTTGTCCCGTGTTGTTACAGCAGTCTCTTAATGAAGGTTTAGTTGCCGAGGGCCAGACCCCAACAGAATCTCTCCTTTACCAATGGCGAGGCCTTGGCCCCAGGGATATCTCTTGATATGCTACTGGTCATGGCTTGATCTCGGGTAGAGGCCTCATTCACTCATGTACAGGGTTCAGCCATCTCACTAATCCATACTTTACCTGGGAGCCCGGCCACGTCCTGGACATGACCCATGCTTTCCCATGGGAAACATCCTTGTCCTAGACAAAGTTCCTACTGTTCTATAGTGAAGGCTTGTTTAGGGAGAGACTTCCAGCTTTCCCCATAGCAAATCGAGTCCTTGCTTTGCCTATGGTCAGGGCCAGAGTTTGGGCAGAGAATCTTCATTGCCTGTGTCAGAGCCAGGGTGTGGGCTATGCCTCTGCTCTCTTGGGATCATGCTTTATTCAAGTGTTGAGTCTCCACTAGCCTTTAGTAAATGACCTGCCCGGGACATTGTCCCTCTATTTCTTTTGCTACTACTGAGCCCTGGATTGTCTCTATATGATTGGGCGATAGATTCTGCTCCCATACAGCGTTGCCGTGGTTTCCAGGCTAAGATATGTTAAGGGCTGAATTCCTATTCTCTGTCATTGCCGGTAATTTGCATGTAGACAGTCCTTGCCACATACTAGGCAAAATATCTAATTATTCTGCCTCCATGTTAGAGTCTCTACCATTTTAACTGTAGTATGTTACAAAAATTGTAATTTAAAGGCTTTTAGAGAGGCCAAAGAGCCATGCAAAGACTACAAGGGTGACATATCCCCCTATTGTTCTAATTAGCGTGGATAGTCTTGTTTCATAACAACTTTCTAATTCAGGTGTATATAATGAAGAGGGAATGGTTTCCATTTGTATTTTCCAGGAACTGAGTACAGTCCTTGTAGCCCTCACCTCTGGGAATGAAACCCGGCACCCTATGCAGCCAAACCATAGAGGAGGCAGAACGTTCTAATTTCCTTCAGATATAGGATATGCGCCTAGAGTGGCAAGGTACACACAGCTCAATGCCACTGTAAGTGGGGCTCAGTTGTAGGGAGAGGTGTTTCAGGGGGATAAGTGCTGTGCATGTCCTCTGATACTTGACAGACAGCATCTGGCACCTCTCAACCTTTAGCACAAGACCTGCAGACCTGTAGGCTGTCCTAAGCAATGTGATAGGAAGGGCCTGGCTAGGCTAAAATCCTGCGAATTGGAGTCTGCCATCCTTCTTGAAGCAAAATTCTTTCAGTCCCCCATACTAGAATCTTTCACTTATTCCTGTCAGCATGTGATTAGTGTAAACATGTTGTATTTGTGGCACATGTTGTGTGGTAGTGCACTACATGGCTGGATATCTGTGAGTGCTTTGTGGATGGCAGCCTTCTCAAGAAAATAGAAATTGTAGCACAAGATGGTGGCTCAAATCCATGTTCCCTTTGTGGGTTTATCTACTAATTCTTTATACGTATGATAACGCGTACCTTTATGATAATTTATCACACATCAGGACTCGTTTTAGGCCAATGAATCTTTTGACCCAGTTGAGAGACACCTTAGGACGAGATAGCTAATCAATATGTCAATCAATATTATTAATTGAACCTTCTTTCTAATTTATGTTATCCAATAGTTTTACTTATTGAATCTTTCTTTTAAAATCATTGATGAGGCAGTCAAAGGCGGCCAATAATAAGGAATTCTGACGTTTCCCCCTTATATATAGGATGGGAGACACGTGAAGATTTATATCAACCTTTTCTCTTTTGTACACTTGCAGATCCCTCATTTTATTTGATCTCAACCTCATTATTTATTTTTTTAATCTTGTTATTGTATATTTATTATGTATAGATCACGGTTTTACTGTTGTAAGTTATTGCTTTGATGGTTTAATTAGACCGAATAAAGCTTGTGTGACTTGACTTGATGTCAATCAATACGTCAATAATGTAATCAATATTTATCACAACAATACATTTCACTTTAGTCAAAGTCATTAATCAATTCAAGACAACCCCATGACCTTGCAGTCATGAATAACCACACCAGTTTAGTAGAATTTTATGAGTTTTATTCCCTATTAGTTACAATTCTAAAAGCAGGTTTGTTAATCTCAAAACCAAGAAACATAATAGCATTGTCACGATATGGCAACTTTGATAAGATTTAATTAAGGCAAGAATCACAAACATCAAAATATAACACGGCGTGAACATAGATCAATTTAACAGAGTGTCAATAACGTGTCAGTTCAACAAAGCATAGATTCAGTCGTTTGTCTATTTGCATCAATTTAGTGAACACCTGTTCTAACCACTAATTAGCATTGGCATGTTGGGCTTCATGCAAAACAATTTAGAACACCAATTTGGAAAACATCTAACTATGGTCCCTGTCAAAAGTAAGCAGTTGGTACTTAGAAAGGAAAAGCAAACAGACAAATCATTATATCATTGTCATAGTTACCCTCCAAGGTTTAGGTCAACACTCAGGTTCAGTCTTCGTCCTCAGGACATCAGTCTAATTGCCATCAATCAGAATTCAGCTCCAGGGCAAAAGGGGGCACTTCCCTCATAAGGAGGTAAAGTGCAAAATGGGCAATCTAAGGGTGAGGATGGTTTTAAGTAAACCAACAAGTCACCAAACAGAGTGACAAAGGTTCTGGATAAAATCAATAGCATTCCCTAACCCACCTAAATGGCTCCCAGTGTTATGGGTTTTTATTCCTTTTTTCGTAGTACATTCCCCTGAAACTTAATTGGTGAACATTATAACCCAGTATCTTTACCCAATTAGAAAATGGATTGTGTCATTAATCTTTAACCCCCTAATATTTTACAAGATTTTTATTGGTCCACATGATTGGCGTCTTCAGAGGTAGCACGTCCGGTATGATTCCATCCTTCTGTAATTCTTTGCACATCTTTTGGTCAGTAGCTCCATTGTCTTCACCGGTTCAAACGACCTTGTACATTACATTATTCTACACTGTTGCATTTTGCCTAATACTTTCTACAAGCAATGTGGATTTCGTGAGAAAGGATCTTCTATGGTTACATTCAGCCTCTACTTTGAAGAAAACAAAGGTGTCATGTCCTTTTGCAAGTCAGCACACTGCAAGATAGGAGAATACGTTTAATATGAGAGCCAAGCACCTAAGCTTCGGCTCATGCTAACTTAAGGCCTACAAGGATTTCAGCACAACTTCAATAATCCAATCATTAATAATTAGTATAAACTTATTTTTATAATAATTCATAACGTTAGTCATTTTATTAGTCCATGTATACATTGGCGGCCACTCCCTGTGTTCACATTTCAAGTGCACGTTTAAGCAAACAAATCATTACTACAGTTTCTATGCGGCATTATCACACATTAATTCATAAACATTTCATCTTAATATAGAATATATAAACTACGCACTCTCACGTACTTGGCACACCTCACTGTATTTTTCACCAAGGTTCTCTTGTGTGAAGGAATAACGCTCTAGACGAGCTCCAAGAAGCCTTCTAAAGGAGAGATGACAAAGGAACGAACAATTTTAATTCCATGGTCCCCTGAAGAAGGCACTCCAGTCCCAAGGTATATTAGGTGAAAACAAGTGTAATTGTTTAAACAACAAAGGTACAACATAATGGAGAAATGCCACAAATGCATGATGAACATAAAATAAAGGATCAGTATACACATAAGAGAGAAAATTAATATTGATGCTTATTTACATAAGCAGTTGTCGGTATTATGTAAACTCAGGATGCATTAAGAATGGTATTCCTTTGGTATAGAGAACATTATCTTTGTGGGAATTACATCCTTCATGAAACTTTCACTTGTAGAACCTTGTGCCTGAGAGGTTTGCAGATTTTGCCACGACCCTGCTAGAGGGCAAATACTGCTCAGACTCGGTTTTGATGTTTGCCAAATCCGACTTCATATTTAACTTGAAAAAAAGTTTATCATAACTGAGGATGTCTGGCTTATCATCACTTGGATTCATATCCTGCTGACCGAAGTCTTTTGCTTCCTCCTTTGTTCTGTTCTGAGAAATCACAGCATCTCAACCAAAACACACATTTCTTTGTCTAGTTGGTGCCTGTTCCCACCCCGCCTTTGTTGAGAAAGCCTAAGGAGATGTACTTAGCTATGGTTGGCCAGAGTTATGAATTTTGAATGCACCAATTCTTTTGCTCAGGTTTCCCATGGGTTCCTCTTTAAGCTGGATAAGAACTGCCCCCCAGAACCAATTCCTTTTCTGGAGTCCCGAAGCTCTACAGCACCACCTTAGAAAGACATCTGTCCATAATAAAGACACTTGTGTTGGTGTCATCCCCCATCCTCCAGACAATACCAAGTCTATCCCATTGGATGCATCTATCCAAAAGGATTGAAGCTGCTCTGTCGTAGAAAATGGAGAAGCTGCATTCTATGAGATCAACAGCAAGGCCCAGCTTTGTGGGTCTATATGGAGGACAGCTACAGGAACTGAGTGTGTCCCTGTGCCACAACAGTCTGAACCATCTTGATGTGACTAATCCAAGAACTGTGCTTCTTCTGTGTATGAAAGTGGTGCTGGGACCATTGCAGGGCTGCACATGATAGTCGGCTTGCATCGACCCTTGGGACAGAGTGGCCTTGGGGGAGCACATCTGACAGTGCTGACTATGAGTTGCATAAACATTTACTTGTCATCCTCAGACATATTTAAGAGACACATTCAAGTGTCTCATGCTAGGTACCCTGATTCCAGAGCCATAGAAACTACATTTTAAAAAAACTGATCTGAGGAAATTCAAGCTGAAAGGTTTGGTGAGAATTTATACCTAAATTCTGTTTATCTTGCGAGTGGGAATTTGGTTGTTCAGAGAACACACCACGGCTTGTGGGTTCCCCTGCCATCTGTTAAACTGAAACACAACCACCAATTATCAGACATGGCCCCTATAATTTGGTTCTGGGGTCTACTTTGAATGCTAAGTCCTTTCCCAGTGGCATTCGTCTTGTTGCAAGAATGCTTTTGGAAACCAATTGGAGCTTTATCTGACCCTCTGCTGAAATGTTCTCAGTGCTCTTTTGCTGATCCCTAGACTCCTTTTGGTCCTGATATGTGGATATCAGAACTTTAACATTGAAAACTAGTTCTGCACCCCTCTTAAAGCAAAATCTTTTAAGAATGAGCATGGTAGAGGGGTTTTAGGGTTCTAGAGTTTGGCTAATTTTTGATTCAGATGTAACAAAGCAGATTTGTTACACTTGTGGCATTCTATCTATAACTATTGTTCCTTGAGAAGCCATGCAATAATAAAAGGACTGTGAACTGACAGATTATGAAGGTAGATGGGAACGCACGCTCTGCCCAAAGGGATAGCCTTGTCCATTTGCCCCTTAGCTAGTTAATTTATAGCACCTTAGATGTACGTACTAAAACTGTTGAAATTATATCTCTGTGCTAGAATGTGCTAGAACAAGTGGAAATTGAAACTAACTGTAACGAGGTGAAATCCATGCATTTGCTTAATCTTCCAGTGGAACAAAATTTTGCTATTTAAACTGGCAAAATTTGTCCTGCAGGTGGGCTTGAGAAATGACTGGCTTACTCAGTCCGTGCACTTTTTGTGATTCTCCACAGAACATCAAGGGCAACGTAGAACTGCATGAGCTGCCCAAAGAGCCCACAAACTCTGTGTTTCTTACTGGATCTCTTTCACTTGACACAACTGCATGAACTTCTTGAGCATGAGTACTCAGTACTTGGCCTATTGTTGTTCCCCTTAGGCACAAATAAATTGCACTGTTTCATCAGCACTTGCTGATTCATATAGTGAAATATTTCACCTAGCTCTAGCTAGCACCTCTAGTTTGATTTACTACTCTTCTGTGTTTTCCCACAGGTTTGGTGAAGTATAGCCTTCGCCCAGGCAAATGCAACATATTTTGAGCCAAGGTACAGTGTGTACCAGCTAAAGTGCATTGGCCCTCATGTCGCCTCTCTGCCACTGGCTTCTTCATAGAAGGCTATCATGAGTACAGGATATCTTATACGTGGTCCCTTACCATGTCAGAAATAATTATTTGGGGGTAAGTGTTCCTTGAAGAAGGTGTCATAGGGTACTCTGAATGCACCCAGTGATCATCTTTGATCTGGTACCCATGACAAAAAGGAGAAGCAGCGAGAGCAGGAACATGCAGCAATGCCACGCCCTTTCCCTGTTCGTAGACGTATCAATCTAGTACACAAAAATATCCCTTGCAGCCTGGTTTGTTGGATATTTCCACCATGTGACATCCTAAAGATTTGTACCAGTTGCTGATTGAGAGGTTCACTGGGAAATGCAGCGCCTACATACTAATGCCTTTTTTATCAATGCATTTCCCCGTAGAGACTGAATGGGTAAAACCCTTTAATACATCTGGCCTCAACTCCATAAGGAGCACAAAAAACATGTAGTCATTCAGACACAGCCACTTGTTCTGATCTTGTGCAGTATGTGAATTACTCCGCTCTGTTCCAGTGTTATCAGGGTTTAGCTACTGATACCCCACATAGAACGAGCCACTTCAAAGTGCCACAGCCACCATGATAGTGAGCGCGAAGGAGAGACACAAAAGTAAAAAGAAGTTTGCTTGCAGTCAAACATGTCGGCACTCGTGCAATTATCCATGTACCAGGGTCGATGTCCAAGGCGGTAACAAAACTGCCCTAAGGAGGGACAAATGTAAAGCACTTACCAATGATAACAAAAGATTTTTTAAAGACAAGCCCATGATCAAGTGATAGTGATGGGTGTGCCTTGGAGGTGGTTACAAGCCCAAATAGATATCAACACATCGGGAAAGCAGCCCTTGTGCGCTGCTATGCTCAAGCTAAAAAGGAATGCAAATAATTTGAAAAGATTAACTGGGGATACAGGTACTAGCAAAAAAGAAAAATATACGAAGTGTCAGCATGGTGGAGAGTCTAACCGAAAAAGTGCATTTCAAATCGCGGGGCAAATGGCAGAGAGGAGGATACCTCTCCAAGGTATACTGCATTCAGAGAATCTTAGTTAGCAAAGCATCTGGTCAGCAAGAATCAGGAGAGTGTCTCAGATCAGGACAAGACAAGGGCTGCTCCGCATCTCCTCTATATCTGACGAAAGTTTGATCTGTAAATAATACATAAATCCACATGAAATGTTCCAGTTGGCTTCCTGGATGAGTCCATATTACAAAATAGGGGCATCATCCAATTAGGATCACTAGACTGACTTCAGGTTGCAACAGTCCAACATTCTCCCAGGTCAGTCTTGAGACAATCTCTTCTGTGTGACTCCAAACTGTTGGAGCAATTTGTATCCGATTTCAGACCATGTTCACATTACATTAATTTCAAGGACAACTAAATATAGTTCTTCTACGGTTAAACAATAGAAATTTTACAATAGGGACTTTGCTTCTCATGGGAACAAAATCTGAAAGGAAGCTTCACTTTATGAAAAAAAAAATCATCACTTTTACATGACTTGGAAATGCAAGCTCTATAGGCCTCAGTTATACTAAAACAAGAAAATACAAAATGCAATTGATTTATGCTTGTTAACAAAACACATATAATATTCAACCTATAAATTTGTCATTAGTGTAAGTAAAACATTTCATTTGAAATGGTAAAATCTTTGTTATTGCATTAGATTAGGTATAACAGAGAAGTGTGTTTTTCTCATTTGCACACATTTTCGAAGTCATTTATCTTGTTATAAAACACAAGAAATCTAAATTCATTAGGACACTGGCTATTAGTTTGGAGTCTAAATTAAATTTTAACATCAACTTCAACCATTGAGCATGTGATTAAATTGAAAAAGCACCTAGGTTGAACTGTGAAATGCAAGCAAATGACACATGTAAAATGCGTGTCAGTGCAGCTTTCTATGTTTGTTTTTCTCTGTTCTACGTGTATGAGCTTAAACTTGCCAACATCTACTGACATCAGTGACATGTGGAACAGGCCTAAAATGCATGCTCTATCAGCCCTAACAGTATTTCGAACACTTCGAAGGCAGCATGCATGGTTCTTGTTCAAGTGTGTTCCCTTTGTCTCAGTTTCCTCTATTATGCTGTTTTCATGAATTGTTAAGTCTCGCCTACCAGCAGTGCAAGCCCATTGTGAGCTTTCCAAGAATATACAGAGTGCTTTCAGCACCAATCGTTACTTAGCATTTGTTGGATTTATTGTCACTAATTCTCATGCATCATATTTGATGACTTTCTGTGTTATTCTTGTGTTTGTCCCTCCCCTGGAGCACAGCCTCTTTACCATTCTTTTGCTGACTTGTGTTTTTCCACAGCTCATTGTGATAAAATACTTTTTATTTTTTGTTTGGCTACCCCACGAGAGCACATGAGTTTGTTGCTCCCCTTCATGCCCTTTTCTTTCAATAAATTCCTCCCCCTTTTCAGAAATCCTTGTGTGCTTTTCTCCCTCCACCACACTCCCCGATGCTCCCAGTGTTTGTCAGTCTGTGTGCGTCTCCTCCGCCCTAAAAAATATTGCCTCATTTGTTGAATGTCCCTATGCTAAACCACAATGTCAAAAAGCAATGTACTTGTAAGCAAGCTGTACAGCATTGGCAAAAACCATTGGAAAAGCCAGTAGGGCCTTAAAGTGATAATTATTGGCTTTGCTAATGCTTGTTTTGTGGGAAGACTGCAAATTAAAATGTGCTATGTTTGCTGTATTGGTTATTTGAGGAGCCCGTGAAATAGGCATTCACCAATAGTGAAAGGTAAAGACAGAAGCCTTTTATTTTCAATTTTTCAGAGTGGTTGGTCAAGTTATTCTTATCTCTTTTTGAATGGGCTGGGGCCTATTCTGCTGGAGCGTTTCTCCAGGAAGTTGCTCACTATCCAATCTAGGATTTTTTTATTTTAAGCAGAGCATAATGTGAGTATATCTTTTATGGATATCCTATTTAGGGTGCTATGAGTAACATCAGCTTATATTTGTATTGAGACTCAACATAGAGCTGAGTGACTCTAGTTAAAAATTGAAGAGTCTGTGCGAAAGAGGAACCCTGGAGTATACCACAAGGCATTGCAGCCATGTCTGAGGTTTCATTCCCATTCTTCATCAGTCAAGAGTTATGCTTAATATGAGTCTGTTGTTTCCCTTGCTCATCACCTAATTGTCAAACCAGCACTTATGACAGTATGCCACATGGTGGCACTAGTTGCTTGTTTACAGACTAGCAGAACAACTGTTATTTACTAATTCAGTGCACATTAAAAATGACGAATACCTGCCTCCAAAGCCATTGTCAAAGACGTGGGGACCTGGAATAGTCTTGTCACACTTGTAGGAGTGTGATGGCTAGTAGTTGTGTTGGTACTGCCATTGGAAATACTGGCAGGGGCAGTGGAGTGGGTGGTTCAAGCTGCAGTTGTGTCCTGACAAGGGCTCTGGCACTTATCATTTTACAGATTAAGCACTGGTTATAAGCAGTTTATTAGAAAAAGGGAGAACCAACTCTTAACTTTTTGCGAAAGACCATGTAGTATTTGATGATAGACATTAAGTTTTTGTATTCAAATGTGTAAAAAAATGCAGAGAATGTGTTCCATGACAAGTTCTTTGTGTGCCCATTTCAGTGCTAGTCTGAAACCAAAGCGGTTGTCATTGTTTTGTAGGAGGTGAGTTGTTTGAGCATATTTTTCAATGGCTTTTCCAAGTCAAAGTAGGTTAAAAACGAGGTTTAAAATTGGAGAGGAGGTTGGGGTAGGGATGATCGAGATAGTTCTACGAAAAAGATAAACGGTAATCAGAATTTATCATGCTGATGCAAACACATTGAAATTGCCTTTAATGACGTTTGTGGAAGTGGTTCCTGATGACTATTGGTACGTCACAGCTGCATGATGGTTAAAGTAAGCTCATCAGCACAGACTAGAGCCAAAGTGACTCAGGTGTATTCTGAGTTCCGAGTGGGGAGGAATTTGTCTGATCGTAATTATTTTGTCCGTGAAGGCTGCAAATTTGTCAGCTGAAGAGCAGGCTAAATACTATGAAACCAGATCATGATGTTTCCCCCAACGAAGATGTCATTTACAAAATGAATAACGTATATCTACTGTGTAAATCCAACTCTTTGGTAAGTCACATGATTTCTAATTGACACTCAGGCCCATATTTATACTTGGTTCGCACTGAATTAGCGTAATTTTTTTTCACGCTAATTCAGCGCAAACCTAAGTCCATATTTATACTTTAGTGCTAGACATGTCTAGCACCAAAGTTATGGAGCTAACGTCATTTTCTGGACGTGAAAACCAACCTCGAGTCAATTAGAGGCAAGGTAGGCGTTCCCGTCCAGAAAAGGACAATAGGGCCTTATCACTACTGTATATTTATCCCCCATGCTAAAATCCAGCACAGGGGCCTTAAATAATGGCGCTAAGCTTGCTTACTGCCATTATTTAACGCCTGGGTATGGGCAGGAGTAAGGGGACTTGGAGGCATATTTCCATGGTCAGAGCCCTTCCCTGGTACCAGGGACACCCTCACCTACCCCCACCCACACCAGAGGGACACCACAGGATGGGGGACCCATCCCAGGTAAGTCCCGGTAAGTCTTCTTTTTTTTCCCCCGTTCGGGGGCCCTGACTTGGGGCCCCCTGCACGGCACTGGCCCCAATGGCCATGTCCAGGGGACATTGATTCCCCTGGGCATGGCCATAGGGGTAGTGGGCATGGCTCCTGTCTTTTTTAAGACAGGAGCCATGTCCATGGGGGTTGTGCATCAGAAAATGGCGCTACACTGCTTAGAGGCAATTTTTCTGCCTCTAAACAGTGTAGCACCATCATTTGGTGCACAAACCCTGGTTTCCCCTTCGCCTCCCCCACCTTGTTAGTGTCCTTTCCGAGGACGCTAACAGAGCATTAGCGCCATTCCATAAATATGGCGCCTGGCCTGCGTCTTGGAAGGGGGCTAGCCGGTGCTATAGGTTTTCACACAAAACTTCGCTAATGCAGTTTTGCGTAAAAAAGTATACATTTGGCCCTTAATTTAAGCTTGTGTGAAATACTCCAACATGCAAACAGGTGTTGCTCCATTTGCTCTTGTATAAACAGTGCTTAATTTGAGCCAGTAGAAGCACCAGCACTTATTTTTGGGGGCTGGCACTTATGTTTTTGCATCAGGTACTTACTGTGAGCAAAAGACAGTAATGGGAAATAAGGAGGTAGAGAAAGACAGAAAAGCGTCACAAAGGGAGAAAGCAGAAAGCTGCAAGAGTGAGCTGAAGGGACAGGGAGTGGCTGTAAATGTATTAAAGAGGCCCGAGATGGCTTTAGGATTCGCGGCTTTAGTATTCTGTGCTCGCCCATTTAAATGCAGCAGCAGCAAGTTGCAAAGGAAAGCTTTGAGCACCGGAACGTTTTTATTTACAAATTATATTATATTATAACCGCTGTGTATAAGTGTACGCCAGGACCTTGTACAATTATGCAGAAGTAGCACCATGAAATGGTTGTGTAACAGCCCCTAACTGTGCAGAAAATTGTGAGCATTCACAAAATCCACTCAAAAATATCTAAACCCTGGACATTGTTAGAGACTTGTACTTGTAAAGGGATTTATTAAAAGTCATACTAGGATGTGAAATGGAGTGAAAGAACCACGAGCTATGTGGGGATGGTTGGGAAGGGGTTTCTCCACAATGGAAATATTTTCCTTATGGAGAAAGCAAAAGAACAAATGTGTAATTGTACAGTGGGGCTGCATTCCCCAATTGTCCTGTGCATATAATTTCATGTTGGGAAAATACCAACACTGGAAGAGATTACCTGAACTTCCCAGAAGTACTCCTAGAAATCTCAGACTGGCACAGCTTTCCAGGTGTACTCCTGCAAAGTTTCACAAACTGGAATACAAATTTAAAGGTACGTCCAAGTGGATGTTGTAAATACGGATTTTCCTAACTCGAGAAGCGGTGGATAGTCATTGCTTTGTTAAAAACATTGAAGTGAATATTATGCTTTCAATATCTTTCCAATTTTATTTCAGCGACCATGAAAACTAAGAAATACTTCTATGAGGTAACCCTTGGTGTAAGAAATTGGATTTCTGGTTGAGGGCAGTTAAACCCTTCTCAAGCAGCAACCGCAATTATTCTTCTCCAGGTAAACTCACAAGCAATTCCTAAATTAACCTGTGCTCAAACCGGGGGTAGCTTAGCACAGAGCGGTCAGTCTTAACTCAGAGGCAATAAGTATTTGTGCACCACTTCAAACAGTAACACAGTGAAAACACACCACAAAAAGGACCCCTGACCAATTTAGAAAAATAGAGAATTTATTAATAAATAAAACAAGAACAAAAAAAACAAATATTCAGTCAGCAGAACTGGCGATATTCTAAAGATTATAGTAAAAATAGCACCAAAAGGACAAAGTGCCAGCTTTGGCTGTTTGGTCGTGGCGGACTGGCACAAAGTCAGAAGTTCAGGCCGGCCCTGATGGAGCGTGGGCCGGCTAAATGGACCCAGTTAGGCCCTTTGAACAAAGTACCTTGCACTCTGGTTTGCAAAGCATTGAGAGGGTTCGCGTTGAAGATGTGTTGCACAGCTGAAGCAATGCATCAGTTCCGAGATGTGGTGGGGGTGCGGTGCAAGGTCCTTTGTCGTAGTTAAAGACCCCATCAATGAGGACTTGTGATGTGAAGTATGGCATTGAGGATGCAACATGCATTTGGGGCAATGCATCACTTCTGAGAAGCTGTGATGATTAGTCTGGCATCATTGTTGAGTCTGCAGTCGGTGAGGGATATGAGGGCCTGTGCCAAAGATTCATTGTGCAGTGGCTGTTCCAATGAGGCAACTGGCTGTGATGTGATGCAGGACTTTACGACAAAACCGATCTAGGCAGCAGCATTCATGTGTCGATGTTGCTTAGGGTTGCGTTGTGCAGCAGAGGAGATCCATCGGTTACCCTGGATCAACAGAGGCCGGGAGAGCACCTTACGCCCACTTCCAAGGGTCCAAGACTGTGGTGGCACCACTTGGCAGGCTAGACTCACAGATGGTGGAGTCTAGGTGCTAGGTTCAAGATTATTAGAGTCTCTGTCCCCGAGGCTCTAATTAGGAGGCCAGCAAATTAGCCCTTGGATTCACTTTGGGATCTTGGGTTCAACGGGTGCAGGTCCAGTCCTTCTCACCAGCACAGCAGGGCAGCAGTGCTTTAGAGCAGCAGTCCAGCAGAGTGGCAGTCCTTTCACCAGCACAGCAGTCCTCCCTAGGAGAGTATCCACAGGTCCATAAATGTACTAAATAGTTGGTGTCTGAGGTCCAGTATTTATACCCAGTTGTGCCTCTGAAGTGGGAAAGACAACTCTAGAGGTTTGCCTTTGAAATCCCCAGGCATCCTGCCTTCCCTGTCCTGGTTCAGTACTAGCTAAAGGGGTATGCAGCTCTTTGTGTTGAGGCAGGACACAGCCTATTCATGTGTAAATAGGGCTGTGCTTGTCTCTGCCCTCCCATCCTGCCAGTGATGGCCCATCCAAGCACACCTAGCTCTCTGTTGTGTGTGGATGCCTATGAGGAGTACACAAACCCCAACTGTCAGCTACAACCAGTCATGTAATCCAGACAGGCTGCAAGCAATAAATGGTATGGCAGGAAAATACTAACTTTTAAAAAGTGGCATTTTCAAACTTGTAATTAAAATCCAACTTTGCCATAAGAGAGGACTTTTCATTGCGATTCCAAACACACTAAACATGAAGTGGTAACTTTTACAGCTTATTAAAGGTAACTCCAATGTTATCCTATAAGAGAGGTAGCTTTTGCAGTAGTCAAAGCAAATTTAAGAGTTTCTCATTAACAGGACATGTACAACGTAAAAATATATGTTCTACTTTTTAAATACACAGCACCCTGTCTTCTGAGCTGTCCAGGGCCTACCTTATGGGTGACTTATATGTCTTACAAATAAGGGTTTCGGACTGGCAGAAGGTTTATTTTGCCAGGTCAAAACGTCAGTTTAAAACTACACACGCAGGATGCAGTGGCAGGCATGAGACATGTTAGAAAGAGCTAAGTGGATAGCACAATCAGTGGTGCAGGTCCGCTAATGACAGTGAACTTACAGACGCTGGGTACATTGTAGTACCAAATTAAAGGGCACATTTACAAGCCCCCAGTGCCACTCGAGAGTCACTTTTTGTGATGCTCCAGTAGCGCTGTACACTAGGCTGTATTTACAAGACAGCGTTAATACACTTTTTGTGGCTTAACACCACCTTGTAAATATGGCCCCTTAACACACAGCACTTTGTGTGTAAGGGGCGTGCTATGGGTATGCAGCAACACCCATTCCATTTTGATGCTGCTCCAGATTTACAAGATTTTGTAAACCTGAGGCAGTGTGAAGTAATCAAAGAGGCCGGTAAGCGCAAGTCTTCTTTATTTTACAACGGTAAAATAACTCCAATCAACAGTCTCCAAGCGCCCCCAAATACCGCCGCTCCGTCCAACCGTCCTCACCGTCGTCCCTCTCCTCGGCGTTTCCCTCGCGCCGCCATCCAAACGCCTAGCAACCCCTTCACCTTCGGGGTTCTAGTCGCGAGGTCGTGCGCGAGGGTACGCACGTAAATACAACATTGAGTTTTTTTTTTTTTTTTTTTTTTTTTTTTACAATATTAACAAACCTCCCCCTAAAACAAAAACAAAAGAACTAAGACATTAAAAACACATTAACATTGATTGAGTTTGCAGAAAAATCATGCAGTATGTAGAGTTATAACACGTTCCGTCAATGACACAGTTTCCAAGGTAACTTACGTACTCTAACACTCCTGCGTAACACAGGACCCTCATCTCCACTCTTATTCACGTCCGATCTTAACATTGACTCACGCTTGGTGACAGCCTGAGGATCCCAGTTCCTTTTCAGTTTTACCACCTTGGATTTGTTCCACCACTTGTTGCCTTGGACCCTCACTGCATTGCCCAAAACACGTTCAACACACACCGGTTCGGAAAATTTTGCTTTACCTTTCTTGACAAACGTTGGCAGTTTTATCACTACCCAATCACCTTCCACCAACAATGACTCTTTAGCCCCTTTCTTATTGTCAAAATATCTCTTTTGTGTAAACTGCTTGTCTTCCACATTGGCCTTGATAACATCAGCACGCTCTCCAACTAGCATTTGTTAAAAAAACTTAGACATCCACCCAGGTTTGATTTGGGTATTGGGCTTTCTCCCTTTCAAAGCTTCAAAAGGAGATACCCCAGTGGTAGAATGAGGATTTGTTCTATAAAACCAAAGCATAGCTTGTACAGATGCCAACACATCACACCCATTCTTCAGAGCCCACCTGATACAGTCCCCCACCACACGATTGAATCTCTCCACCAAACCGTTTGTTTGAGGTTGATAGAGGGAACATCTCAGGTGTTTGACTGAACCTTGGTTCAGAAATGCTTTAAACTCATCAGACACGAACTGAACACCATTGTCCGAAATAATTTCTTCTGGAAAGCCCTCATTCATAAACACTTCTCTTAAAAAGGCGACTAAAGATCTAGCATTAGGCTCCTGTACAAATTTGACATAAGGCCACTTCGAGAAATAATCCACTATTACATATGCATACCGTAGTCTGGTATTAAGTAAGTGAAAGGGTCCCACCATATCCACCCCCAACTTCCGCCACGGACCTCCAGGACACGGAATAGGCATAAGGGGTGGCGTGGCAGTTTTCAGACTCTTGTCAGAATTTGAACATATCGCACAATTTTTTACCAAATGCTCAATTTCACTGTCCATACGTGGCCACCAAAAGTTGTCACGTATTCGTCTTTTGGTCATAGTGGTGCCCAAATGACCATCATGCGCCTTCTTCACTATTAAACTCCTCAATTCCTCCGGAGGAATGAGTTTATCATTTCTCAAGAGAATGCCCTCCTCAATTGTAAGTTCATCTGAAATTTTCCAGAATGGCTGGCTCGCCAACGTCAAGTCTTTCTCATAAGGCCATCCTTCAGCAATGAACCTCATTACAGCACACAACTCATTATCTCCAGCCAACTTTTCCTTCCACTCTGTCTCAGAGCAAACACAGACTTGGTCAACCTCAACCGTTGCAATCATACAACATTCATCGTCCACCATCTCATCCGTCGTTGAGCTCAACTGCCTGGGAAATCTCGACAAATAGTCTGCTCTTATATTCCTTCCGCCAGGAATATGCATGACCTCAAAATCATATTGCATGAGCCTAGCTACTAATCTAGCAATTCTAGGTGTGCCTGTCTTATCATTAGTTCCTTTTAAAATTGAAACCAAAGGCTTGTGATCCGTCTTTAATTCAAAATGCATCCCCCACACATAGCTTCTGAATTTTTCGATAGCCCAGACACAGGCCAGCAACTCCTTTTCAATTACGGAGTAATGCACCTCTGGCGCCCTTAAAACTCTGGACGCGAAACCAATGGTGTTTTCATCACCCCCAACAGTTTGAGTCAACACAGCCCCCAATCCAATATTGCTGGCATCAACTGTTAGGCAACATTGAAACCTTTGGTCATACGGTTTTAACACTTTGGCTTGAGTTAAGTGGACTTTGATATCTTCAAACGCTCGTTCACACTCAGCACTCCACTCAAAACTGGTCTTATCCTTCAATAGATTTGACAAGACTCTAACCCGACTAGCATACTCCGGTATGAACCGGGAGTAAAACTCACACATGCCTAAAAATGCTTTCACCCCAGCTTTGTCAGTAGGCGGAGGTGCTGCCTTAATAGCATCAATTAGACCAGGTTTTGGGCTAACACCCTCCTGACTAATCACATGACCCAAATATTCCACAGAGGATTTCATGAATTGGCACTTTTCCCTTCTAAGAACAATGCCATGATCCTTGAATTTCTGCAACACCTGTCTGAGGGTATTGTTATGTGTCTGTAGATCAGGGGCGTGAATTAAGACATCGTCCTGAAACACCATTACATTGGAAATACCTTTCAACAATGTGCACATAATCCTTTGAAACACTGAGGCTGCAGAAGCCAACCCGAAAGGCATGCGGCAAAACTGGAAAACACCACAAGGCGATACAAATGCTGTCAAATACCTGGAATCGGGATCCAGCTCCACCTGATGATATGCACTGGCCAAATCTAACTTCGTAAACACCTTTGCGCCTTTAATGGTAGACAACATTTCCGTTATATTAGGTAAGGGATGAGAGTCCACCCATATCTCCCTGTTTAACGCTCTGAGGTCCACACAAATCCTCAACTCTCCATTCTTTTTCTTAGCTACGACCAGTGGAGAAATCCACAAAGAGGATTCAATGGGTTCTATGATCCCCTTGTTCTGTAAACTTTCTAATTCTCTTTCCAGATCTTCTCTCACACTGAAAGGCACCGACCTAATCTTATGCTTGACAGGGGTAGCATGCAATTTTACTTTTATCTTATGTTTAAAACCTTTCAGCTTTCCCAATTCTCCTGAAAAAACTTTGGGAAACTCGTTGAGTAGACCTTCAATCACATCCGTTTCTCTAATCACTGCAACCTGTTCCAATGTACCTGGTCGCAACACCATACCAAAAAAACCCTGATGGAACCAACCTAAGATGTTCAAACCTTTAGCCGCTACATAAATTTTCCCATGTATACGTCTCCCCCTAAACTCAAGTATATCCTCAAAAAAACCTTGAAGCTCAATCTTCCTCCCTTCATAAGACACTGGAGCCCTGTCTGGTGGCTCCAGAGCGCGATCTTTCCAATTCTGGTTGAACAAGTCGAGAGTAATCATGGTGATCCTAGCCCCTGAGTCCACCAGCAAACGCAAGGACTTGTTTCCAACTCTAACACACACATACGGATCCACACAGTTATCGGGATCCCCAGACTTAACCACACCACTATCAACAACTAAAACCATATCCTGAACCTCTCCCATGAGGTGTTCAACTGCTTCTTCATTCTCATCCATCACTGTCACAACAGATTCACGTTTGCCACCTTGACACACTTTAGCAAAATGCCCAACCTTGCCACAATTCCTGCATTGGATATTCCAAGCAGGACAAGCCTTAAACCCTTTTTGATGAGGCATATTTCCACATCTAAAGCAAACATTTTTTTGTTTGAAAAAAACATTAGAATTAGCAAACTTAATGTTCTTCTGTCCACTTGTTTTAACTACTGGTTTTTTATCTTCTCTGTTGGTGACGGCGTTGACCCTGGTAGCTGCTGTCTGTTCAATTTCTCTGGACGACTTGATCGACGATTCGATGCTCTTTGCAATTTTTATGGTTTCAGTCAATGTTGGATTGTCCAATGATAACAATTTCTGTCTGATAGACTTGTCTGTCCCTTGGCAAATAAATTGGTCTCTGATGAGTTGATCACCCAGCGCTTCAAACTGACATTCCGCAGCCAGAAGACGCAACGCCGAAATGTAAGTGTCAACATCTTCGCCAGAACGTTGTTCTCTCTTAAAAAACTTGTGCCTGGCCACCACCAAGCTAGGAGGAGCATCAAACCTGACGCTCATTTTCTTCACAGCTATTTGGTACTCATCCATTTCACCATCGGCCAATTGCAAGTCCGGTAGGTACTTAAAAATAGCCCTCCCTTCAAAACCAATGGAATGCAAGAAAAGACATTTTTTGCATTCAGGCCTGTACCGTGATGCCCCTATCGCCCCTAAGTACGTCTCGAAGGCATCGTACCACTGCTTCCATACTATATGTGGTTCGCCAGGGCTCTCTAGAAATGGTGGTGGAGGGAGAACAGATTGCATGTTGGACCCAAAAATAAATTGCTAAAGAAGTATTCCTTGAAACAGGAACAAAAATTGTGACCCCCTTTTCTTGTAAACGTTTTTGTATGTTGAATATAAATAAATAATCCAACCAGCCCTTATTGCTTCCTAGCTAGTTGAATCATGAATAAATAACTCCTCAAATACCTTCTAAATGACCATTATGTGTATACCGAGAGTATAGGTGCTCCTTTCCTTTTTAACTTTTTAGCAAACCTGTTTCTGAATGTACAATGGAGGCGTTGCAGACCCAAATCCTTCTTCATCAAAGGTTCGTCTTCAATTGTGTAACCTCTCCACATCAAGACACAAAAAGGCCATTTCTATATCTGGTTGGCGTAACACAGGAAGAAGAAACTCCTCCCACGGGGTGGAGTAAGCCAGATCCAAAATAAGCCTGCTGTCTTCGTGTATATCCTCCACGATCGTGCTGGCACACGAATAAGGCGTTGGGGGCAAAGTTGAAAATAGCTGTTAAACAGCTGATGCGTGGGCTCGCTGTGCCTGGAGACCGAACCACCTCGTCGCCAAAATGAAGTAATCAAAGAGGCCAGTAAGCGCAAGTCTTCTTTATTTTACAACGGTAAAATAACTCCAATCAACAGTCTCCAAGCGCCCCCAAATACCGCCGCTCCGTCCAACCGTCCTCACCGTCGTCCCTCTCCTCGGCGTTTCCCTCGCGCCGCCGTCCAAACGCCTAGCAACCCCTTCACCTTCGGGGTTCTAGTCGCGAGGCCGTGCGCGAGGGTACGCACGTAAATACAACACAGTGTCAAAATCTAACGCCAATCCAGGGGTGGCATGTCATGGAATAATGCGGAGAAATGTTTTAATTTCTCCTCGTTGTTTGCTATTTCTGTGTGTACTGCATTCTGTAGCATACATTGAAGGAGCCGATCACCATTAAAGCCTGTTTTTGTTCAGGTATGGTGTCCTTTCCTCTACATAAACAATCCCCCTCCACAACTCAGCCATTCTTGCACCATGGCGCAAACGGGGCTTCATTGGCGCTCAACAGCTAATTTAAAGCCGGAACAGGGAGAAACACAGGGATGCGGCGTATTCATTTAAATACAGTACATCCCTGCATTTTAGAAGTCACACAATGCACAAGTGTCCTGCCTTCCTGGTGCTGGCTCCAGACTAACTGCTGGGGGTATGCATCCCTTTTGTGTGGAGGCAGAACACATCCTATTCAAGCATCATCTCTATCATCCTGCCAGTGATGGCCCATCCTGGCACACGTAAGCTCTCTATTGTGTGTGGCTGCTCGGAGGACTACACAAAGCTCAATTGTCAACTACACCCAGTCATGTGACTCAGATGCAGGCACTGAATAGCAAGGCAGGAAAATACCAACTTTCTAGAAGTGGTATTTTCAAAATTTTAAATCTGACTTCATCATGAAAGAGGATTTTTCATCACAATTCCAGAGACACCAAACATGAACTGGTAGTAGGAGGCTGGCCTGGTTTATATTGGGTAGCTTGTGGTACTTACACCTTGTGCCAGGTCCAGTTATCCCTTATTAGTAGATTAGAAGTGTTCTAGCAGTTTAGGCTGAAAGAGGTAGCTATAGCAGAGCAGCTTAGGCTGAACTAGGAGACATGCAAAGCTCCTACTATACCACTTATATCATATAGCACTATGGGCCAGATGTATGAAAAAGTTTTGCACTCACAAACGGTGCGAATCGGTAAATTCGTCCGTTTGCGAGTGCAAAACAGTGGTCTGCAATGCATGAAAGGCATTCGCAGACCACAAATAAGAAATCGCTAAAATTGCGATTTCTTGCGTTGCGACCTGGAAATTGCGAGTCACAATTTGCGATTCGCAAATTCCAGGTCGCAAGCCAATGCTGCAAAAAATTGCAAATTGCGATTTTTCGCAGAATGGCATTTTGCACATGCAAAATACCATGGACTGCTACCAGGTGGTAACCTGGTGCAAAATTTAAAAATGCATTTAAAATGCATTTTTAAATTGAACATGTAAAGCACACATGCCCTTTTGGCATGTGTGTACCTTACATGTCCCCCAAAACATTTTTGGGGCGCAGCAGAGGGGGCCATAGTCCCCCAGCACCCTGGGGATTTGCATTTCCAAAATTGCGATTTCTGGTTCAGAAATCGCAATTTTGGAAATGCAAAAAAGTTTAGAAATTTTGGAAATGCAAAAAAGTCGTAGCTATGGGCCAACAGGCCCATAGCTGCGAATGGGGCCGGTATCGCAAATTGCGATTTTTAAGAAATCACTATTACTGAATCGCAAATGTGGTACATGGCACTTTGCGAGTCGGTAATAGCGATTTCTTAAAAATCGCTATTACCGAATCGCAAAGGGCCGTGATGATACATCTGGCCCTATATCATAAGAAACACAATACTCAGAGTTACTAAAAACAAAGGTACTTTATTTTAGTGACAATATGCCAAAAGTATGACAGAGGATATACTCCCTTAGAAGGTAAGTAATATACACAAAGTATACACACAAACCAAAATCAGGTAAGTAAACAGTTAGAAAAGTAGTGCAAACACTGTAGAACACAATAGAATGCAATAGGAGACAATGGGCCTAGGGGCAACACAAACCATATACTCCAAAAGGGGAATGCGAACCACAAATGGACCCCAGGCCTAGTGTAGAGTGTAGAGGGTCACTGGGAGTGCAAGATACCCCACCCCAAGACCCTGAAAAGTAGGAGTAAAGTTACACTACTACCCCAGAAAGACAGTAAAGACGAGATAGGGGATTCTGCAAAGACAACAACTGACTGCAAAGCACTGAAGATGGATTCCTGGACCTGAGGACCTGCAAAGGAAGGGGACCAAGTCCAAGAGTCACGCAAGTGTCCAGGGGGGGCAGGAGCCCACTAAACCCCGGATGAAGGTGCAAAAGGGCTGCCTCTGGGTGGAAGAAGCCGAAGATTCTGCATCAACGGAAGGTGCCAGGAACTTCTCCTTTGGTCAGATGATGTCCCACGGTGTGCTGGAGGATGCAGAGTTGTTTCCACGCAGAAAGACCACAAACAAGCCTTGCTAGCTGCAAGAGTCTCGGTTGAGGATTTTGGGTGCTGCCAGGGCCCAGAAAGGACCAGGAGGTTGCCCCTTGGAGGAGGAGGCAGAGGGGGTGCTCGGCAACACAAAGACCCACGCAGAAGCAGGCAGCACCCACAGAAGCACCCGAACAGGTGTTCAGAAGATCTGAGCACAGCGGTCATCTCAGCACAACAAAAGAGGGTCCCACGAAGTTGGAGTCCAACTCAGGGAGTTGGGCAATGCAGGACGAAGTGCTGGGGACCTGGGCTGTGCTGTGCTCGAGGGAAATCTTGCAAAAGTGCACAGAAGCCCCAGCAGCTGCAGTTTACGCAGTACACAGGATTACTGTCTGGCGTGGGGAGGCAAGGACTTACTTCCACCATATTTGGACAGAAGGGTCACTGGACTGTCGGGGACACTTGGATCCAGCTCCTTTGTTCCAGGGCCCACGCTCGTCTAAATGTGAGGGGACCCAGAGGACTGGTGATGCAGAAGTTTGGTGCCTGCATTGGCAGGGGGAAGAGTCCGTGGACCCACAGGAGATTTCTTCTTGGCTTCCAGTGCAGGGTGAAGGCAGACAGCCCTCAGAGCATGCACCACCAGGAAACAGTCGGGAAAGCCGGCAGGATGAGGCGCTACAATGTTGCTGGTAGTCTTCTTGCTACTTTGTTGCGGTCTTGCAGGCGTCCTGCAGCAGTCAGCGGTCGATCCTTGGCAGACGTCGAAGAGAGAAGTGCAGAGGAACTCTGGTGAGCTCTTGCATTCATTATCTGATGAGAAACCCACAGGAGAGACCCTACATAGCCTTCAGTGTATGATTGGCTACAGAGAGAGGTAAGCACCTATCAGGAGGGGTCTCTGACGTCACCTGCTGGCACTGGCCACTAAGAGGTCTCCATTGTGCCCTCACACCTCTGCATTCAAGATGGGAGAGGTCTGGGACACACTGGAGGAGCTCTGGGCACCTCCCCTGGGGAGGTGCTGGTCAGGGGAGTGGTCACTCCCCTTTCCTTTGTCCAGTTTCGCACCAGAGCAGGGCTGGGGAGATCCCTGAACCGGTGTAGACTGGCTTGTGCAAGGAGGGCACCATCTGTGCACTTCAAAGTATTTCCAGAGGCCAGGAGAGGCTATTCCTCTCAGGCCCTTAACACCTATTTCCAAAGTGAGAGGGTGTAACACCCGCTCTCAGAGGAAATCCTTTGTTCTGCCTTCCTGGGACTGGGCTGCCCAGGCCCTAGGGGGGCAGAAACCTGTGTGAGGGTTGGCAGCAGCAGTAGCAGCAGAGAAAACCCCAGAGAGTTAGTTTGGCAGTACCCAGGCTCTATGCTGGAGCCCCGGGGATGCATGGAATTGTCCCCAGAATGGTATTGGGGTGACAATTCCATGATCCTAGACATGCCACATGGCCATGTTCGGAGTTACCATTGTGACGCTACATATAGGTATTGACCTCTATGTAGTAAACGCGTGTAATGGTGTCCCCACACTCACAAAGTCCGGGGAATTTGCCCTAAACAATGTGGGGGCACCTTGGCTAGTGCCAGGGTGCCCTCACACTTAGTAACTTTGCACCTAACCATCACTAAGTGAGGGTTAGACATATAGGTGACTTATAAGTTACTTAAGTGCAGTGTAAAATGGCTGTGAAATAACGTGGACGTTATTTCACTCAGGCTGCAGTGGCAGTCCTGTGTAAGAATTGTCAGAGCTCCCTATGGGTGGCAAAAGAAATGCTGCAGCCTATAGAGATCTCCTGGAACCCCAATACCCTGGGTACCTAGGTACCATATACTAGGGAATTATAAGGGTGTTCCAGTGTGCCAATCAGAATTGGTAGCCTGCAGTGACAATTTTAAAAGCAAAGAAAGCATAAACACTGAGGTGCTGGTAAGAAGAGCCTCAGTGGTACAGTTAGGCACCACACAGGGAACACATACAGGGCACACTTTATGAGCACTGGGGTCCTGGCTAGCAGGATCCCAGTAACACAGGCAAAAACAACATACATACAAGTAAAAAATGGGGGTAACATGCCAGGCAAGATGGTACTTTCCTACACTGGTTTCCTGTTCTTATTTGGAAATTACAGCTCATTAATTGTAATAAGTTAACTCACATGATATCCTGTGAGAGAGATAGGCCTTGCAGTAATGAAAAACGAATTTAAGGGCATGTATAATTTAAAATTCCATGTCCTACTTTTTAAATACACTGTACCCTGCCCTCTGGGTTGTCCAAGGCCTACTGTAGGAGCAGCTTGTATGTATTGAAAAAGGAAGGTTTTGGCCTGGCAAATGTCTTATTTTGCCAGGTCCAACAATTGGCAGTTTTAAAACAGCATACACAGGCTGCAATGGCAGGTCTAAGACATGTTTAGAGGGCTACTTAAGAGGGTGGAACAATGCATGCTGAAGGTTCACTAGTATCATTTAATTTACATGTAGTACAAATTAACTAGGGGCATATAAGTAAATTAAATATGCCAGTTTGGCTTAAGCCTTCTTACTATGTTTTAAAGAGTGAGTACTTGCACTATATTACTATACTGTATAGCAGTGGTAAAGTGTGCAGAGTCCTAAACCAGCAAAAGAGGTCCTCAAACATGGAGATGTAAGGCAAAAAGTGTGGGGGAAGATCTCCCTAATGCTGGCAGGTCTAACACTTGGTATTTGAACTACAGAATGAGGTGAAAATCAGCACACTGGTGCTTTAAGTGGGTCTGGTCCTGAGCAGTTCTGAAAACCAGGTACTGAGACTGGTTCATATTTAGCTCTCCATTTTTGCCCATAATCAGGAGCTGATCAAAAGATATAATCACCTGAAAGTGGTCCTAAAATACATGACGAGGGACAGGAAGGTTGAACGGCAGAGTTCAGGCTCTAAATGTAATAGACCTCTTGTGATAAAGCCACTGCATGGGCTGCTGCTGCAAAGTATTAGCAGCTTCTAGATATTTTTCAAGCCTTCAATAAATAAAAGTAAATGTTTTACAAGGAGTTAGATTTAACTCTATAGTTATTTCTAGTAACACTGGAATTATGCAATTGTGTGGCTGCAGCATTTTTTACATAATTGCAGATTTGCTTCATTTGTTACATAATCAATCATAAGCTACCTAGGCCCTCATTACAACATTGGCGGTAAATGCCACTTACCGCCGTGCAGAAGACCGCCAACACACCGCCGCAGCTGCGGAATTCCGTCACAGCTATTATGACCCACAGCTCGTAATCCGCCAAAATTTAGACACCCACACAAGTCTGCCACACCAAAGGTCAGTGATAAACTGGCGATAACAAAACCGACACCGTCACGCCAACAGGAATATGCCCACACTATCACGACCAACGAATCCACCCAGCGGTCTTTCAACCGCGGTATTCCATTGGCGGTACACACCACCGCGCTCAAAATACACAAACTCTTACAAAACACATCCACATTGGACAAATCGAAATACACATACCTGATACACATACACACACCACTCCCACACACTCAATACAATATAAAACACACACCCACATCACCCACAAACCCCTACCACAAAAATTGCGACAGAAGGCCAGAGAGAGACACCACCAGAAACAACCCAAGCATCCACAGGCACTCAACACCATAATTCACACAACATCCACGCACCTCACACAACTCACCCCTAAATAGCACCCCATAAATCACAACACACACCACCCCACACATCACCCACACCAACCCATGGCACCGGAAAGACACCCCAGGTTTTCTGAGGAGGAGCTCAGGGTCATGGTGGAGGACATCTCCTGGCTAGAGCCACAGCTATTCGGATCACCGGTGCAGCACACCACCATAGCTAGGAAGATGAAGCTATGGTGCAGAATAGTGGACAGGGTCAACGCAGTGGGACAGCACCCATGAACTAGGGATGACATCAGGAAGAGGTGGAATGACCTACGGGGGAAGGTGCGTTCCGTGGTCTCTAGACACCAGATTGCAGTTCAGAGGACTAGCGGCGGACCCCCACCTCCTCCCGCAGAACTAACAACATGGGAGGAGCAAGTCTTGGCTATATTGCATCCCGAGGGCCTCGCAGGGGTAGCTGGCGGAAAGGACTCTGGTAAGTCAAATCTTAACTATTTTATCACCCACCCTACCTGCATGCTATCACATACCCCCACCCTCGCCCTCACCCCATCACTCCAACTCCTCACACATGTCCCACTAACACAAACCACACATCCTAAACACAAGCCCTGCATTCAACACCAAAGCATGGACACGCATCACCAAAACATGTCCACTGCACATACCCATACACCCCCCTAGACCATTATCAAACAAGGTCCGACACCAGAATGCAAGAACTGGGGTACAGGGCCACCCACCCATTGCACACCATGGCACATACAGATGCAATAATCATACCTTTATACCCCTGCAGGACCCCTACCCAACGTCACCGGACAGGAGGGTCCAGACATGTCCACTCCACCCACAGAAGAGGCCCACAGTGATGACAGCAGCTCTGTCCAACTGGATCTAGATGACCAGCCCGGCCCATCTGGGACCTCGGGACAGTCGGTTCCCCTCACACAGTCACAGGCCACAACAGAGCTTCCCCCCTCTGGAAACACCAGCACAGCACCCACCCAGCAGGACCATACCTCTGCCCCCAGGACACGTCAAGCAGCAGTGTCCACCACTACAGGAAACCCAGGCTAACCCACCACCCCAACAACACCAGGGACCTAGGGGCAGTGTTAGTGGGCACACGGTTCAGGGGACAGAGGGCCAGGAACACAGGGGAACTGGGAGGGCTGCTGTGCGTCAGGGGTAGGACAGGCCCAGGGAACCCACTCTCCACGAGGCCCTCTCCAGCATCATGGGAGCCTACCACCATTCCCAGGAGACGATGGCAACGGTTCTGGCCAGGTTTCAGGAGACCCAGCGGCTTCAGGGAGGAACTCAAATCCATCAATTTCACCCTGGGCACCATTGTAGGGGTGCTGAAGGAACTCGTCAACACCAGGAGGGACACTGTGGCACAACAAGGGGCCCCTGACACTAGCCTGGACGATGAACTGCCCACCACCTCTGCCGGCGCTAGTGGACAGGAGGTACCGCCACAGGACCACGACACCAGCACCCCACCCCCTGCAGATGAAGAACCACCCCACAAACGGTCCCTGAGATCCAGGACAAAGACAGAGAACAATGCCAAGACCCCCACCAAGAAATGAGACCACCCTGATTGTCATCCTTCTGTCCCACTTTGTCACCCTGTCCATTCTTAATCTGCCCTAGCTCCACTTCCTATGCCCCTTTGGACAATGCACCTGTGGGACTAATAGACTGGACTCTGCCATGGACGTACCTCCACCATCTCCCCTGACCAATTTACTACCCCGCCACAATTTTACACTTAAATAAACACCCTTAAATCGCAAAACAACTGGAGTCAGTCTGTGCTTTAAAAAATGTGTATTTGCAATAACTGTGGAAAAATGCTACATCCAATGTATTGTCAACATACCTATGTCACATAGCTCTAGTCCATGTGGAAACAAAGCAGTAGGTCACACAGTGGGACCCACATCTGTGAAATTTAAAGTGAAAGTGACAAATCAGGCTCCATACACTGGGTGAAAGTGACAGACAGATGAGAGGTAGAAGAAGTAAATCAGATGTAGCAGGCAGTGTTGTCTTCTTAACTGTGTCTCACTGGAAGTATTGATGAATCACTGTGTTCCTGTTGTCTATGTCCTCTTCTTCTGCTTCTTCGTCTTCACTGTCCACAGGCTCCACAGCTGCCACAACACCTCCATCTGGACCATCCTCCTGCAGAAAAGGCACATGTCGTCGCAAAGCCAAGTTGTGAAGCATACAGCAGGCCATGATGATCTGGCACACCTTCTTTGGTGAGCAGAATAGGGAACCACCTGTCATATGGAGGCACCTGAACCTGGCCTTCAGGAGGCCGAAGGTCCTTTCTATAATCCTCCTAGTTCGCCCATGGGCCTCATTGTAGCGTTCCTCTGCCCTTGTCCTGGGATTCCTCACTGGGGTCAGTAGCCATGAAAGGTTGGGGTAACCAGAGTCAACTGCAAATGTCGAGGGACAACTGTTAGACACACACTAACTCTTAGGGACATCCCCAGACCCAGACACCTAGTCACACTGTAAGGGGGCCATGTCCTCACCTAATAGCCACACACAGTGCCTCTGGAGTTGCCCCATCACATAAGGGATGCTGCTATTCCGCAGAATGTAAGCGTCATGCACTGAGCCAGGAAACTTGGCGTTCACATGGGAGATGTACTGGCCGGCCAAACACACCATCTGCATATACATAGAATGGTAACTCTTCCGGTTTCGGTATACCTGTTCACTCCTGCGGGGGGGACGAAGGCCACATGTGTCCCATCAGTGGCGCCTATGATGTTGGGCATATATCCCAGGGCATAGAAGTCACCTTTCACTGTAGGCAAATCCTCCACCTGAGGGAACACGATGTAGCTGCACATGTGTTTCAGCAGGGCAGACAACACTCTGGACAACACGTTGAAGAACATAGGCTGGGACATCCCTGATGCAATGGCCACTGTTGTTTGAAAAGACCCACTTGCCAGGAAATGGAGTACTGACAGGACCTGCACTAGAGGGGGGATTCCTGTGGGATGGCGGATAGCTGACATCAGGTCTGGCTCAAACTGGGCACACAGTTCCAGGATTGTGGTACGATCAAGTCTGTATGTGACAATTACATGTCGCTCCTCCATTGTCGACAGGTCCAGCAGTGGTCTGTACACCGGAGGATGCTGCCATCTCCTCACCTGCCCCAGCGGACGTGCTCTATGGAGGAGAACAGCGAGCAGAGAGTCAACCAACACTAAGGTACGTAAACACAACTTTATTCCATAATAATGTTTGAAAATCGATATATGCCAGTATTAGTGTTTATGCAAGGCCTAAATATGTGTGACACAGTCAAAATTAATGCCATGTGGCCCCCTGAAATAGCGGCTGCCTGGCCTGTAATGTGGGACAAGGGGATATGAGGTAACTGCACTGACATTGTACACCGTCGCGGAAGGCGGTCGAAGACCGCAGCGCAATCCTGCATTGGTTAACATTGAACCCTATGGGTCCCAGGAGCCAATGACGATTTACGCCGGCGGTGACTGTACGCACCGCCGCGGACGTGACCGCCATTTTCTCGCTGTTCACTCACTTGATACCTGATCTTCAACAGGAGAGGACCTACACTGCAAGTGCTGCTGTGACCTCAGTCTGGAAGAGACAATGGCTCATATGTCTGGGGAAAGGGCAACTGCCTTCAGCACGGAGGAGTTGGAGAAACCAGTGGATGGGGTCCTCCCCCAGTACACGCTACTCTACGGTCCTCCAGACAAACAGGTAAGTACACTGTGAGCATGACGAATGGGCAATGCCTGTGTGGATGAAAGATGGGGGGGGGAGAATGAGGCGTGCATGAAAAGACGGTGAGCCCATGTGCGTCATGGCAAGGGTAGGGATGCGGGCCAATGACTGTGCGGACGGTTATATCTTCTCCTTCTACCCTGTACTAATCCTGTAGGTCAGCGCCCACCAGAAGAAGGATATTTGGCGTGCCATCGCCAAGGAAGTCCGGACCCTGGGGGTCCACCACAGATGGAGCACCCACTGCCGTAAAAGATGGGAGGACATTCGCCGCTGGAGCAAGAAGACGGCGGAGGCCCAGCTGGGGATGGCCTCCCAACGTGGGAGGGGTGCCTGTCGCACCATGACCCCCCTGATATTCCGGATCCTGGCGGCGGCCTATCCGGAGTTGGATGGGCACTTGAGGGCATCACAGCAGCCACAAGAGGGTGAGTACACTCTCATTCTGCTGATTCAGCGTGCATTGTAGGTGTCTGGGTGGGGGAGGTGGGCTGCGGGTTCCCCTAGGCCAGGGCGAGTTTAGTAGGCAACGTCTCTTCTTAAGGCAGGCCCTGTGGCACCCCACCGCACCTGTGTTCAGAGCCAACTACACCTAGTCAGGCTCCTGTGACTTCCATGTGTGCAGCAATCGGGCATAGGCCTTGTACCCCATGTCCCTGTGATTAATTAGGGAACTCAAAGTGCACGGCGTAGTGCAGGGGGCTTCTGTGTCTGTAGTGTCCACCAACGGTAGCGGTATTGCATGCACTCAACATGTCTTTCTTCTGTCCCCCACCCCCTTTTTGTGGTCTCCCTGTTCTTGTGTGCATTAGCATCATCAGACAGAGGAGTAGTGGCACCGGAGCAGGAGGGAGCTGCATCCCATGTGGCCCTGAAGGGCGACACAACAGAGTCAGAAGCCACCAGTGGGACAGAGGGCGTGGGGAGCTCCACGACGGGAAAAGGAGCTGAGACCAGCGACATGAACTCCTCCTCTGATGGGAGCTCCCTTGCGGTGGCGGGCCCCTCTGTGCCCCCTGCATCTACAGGTAGAGCCGCCACCCCCCCCACAGCACCGCCTTCCCAGCAGCCCCTCAGCGTCTGTCCGTGCCCGCTCGCCCAGGAGGGTGGGCATCTCCTTCGCCCCAGTCACCTCAGCCCCTGCCCTTGTTAGCCCTGCTGCCCTCAGTGAGGAGGCCATTAACCTCCTCAGGTCCCTCACTGTTGGGCAGTCTACCATTTTGAATGCCATCCAGGGTGTAGGGAGGCAGTTGCAACAGACCAATGCATACCTGGAGGGCATTCATTCTGGTCAGGCAGCCCAACAGCGAGCTTTTCAGACTCTGGCCTCGGCACTGATGGCAGCCATTGCCCCTGTGTCTAGCCTCCCCCTTCAACTTCCTCCACCCAGACCCAAACACCTGTACCTCAGCCTATCCCAAGCACACCATCAGACCAGCATGCACACACCTCAACACACAAAGGAAGCTCAGGCAAACATAAGCACCACACATCCGACAGGCACTCACACAAGCATCATACACATGCAGACATACCAACAGCCACTGTCTCCACTGTGTCCCACTCCTCCTCGTCTACCTCCTCCCTCCCAGTTTCGTCTCCACTCACACCTGTATACACTACATCTTCAGCCACTAACTCCATCACCAGCACACCTACCACCACAACCCTCTCACTTGCACTCACCACCCCCACTACCATTCACACATCCCCTGTGTCCTCTCCCAGTGTGTCTGTGAGCCCACCTCCCAAAGTACACAAACGCAGCCACACACCCACCCAACAGCCATCCACCTCAGGACAGCCTCCAGCTCATGCACCTTCACCCAAAGTTAGCAAACGTACACCTCCTACAACCACTACCTCTTCCTCCACTCCCAAACCCCCTCTATCTACCCGTCCCAGTGTGTCCAAAAATCTTTTCCTGTCCAACCTTGACCCCTTCCCCTCACCTCCCCCACCCCTTCAGTCGCCTAGGGCCCGCCTTTCCAGGTCCCAACCCAGCACCTCAGCCACAACATCTGCGGGAACAGTGGTGCCAGTAGTAACTGGGTTCTGGAGTGCGCCAAGCAGCAGGGCAGCCAGTGTGCCAAGGAGCCAGACCACGGACAGTCCCCCACCTCAAAAGCACAAAAAGTTGGCCACTGCCCGGCGGGAGAGAGGCAAAACATCTACCACCAAAGCCTCTCCCAGGAGTACAGTTGGGAGTGGGAAGATAGCTGCGCCACCATCCAAGGTGGGGAAGGGGCACAGAAAAACAGGCAAGTCGCTGAAAACCTGAACGGCGGACAAGACCTCCACCAGCACCGCTGAACAGGACACTGCCGCCACAAGCACCGCTGCCAAGGACACCGCCACCACCAGCACCGCTGAACAGGACACCGCTACCACCAGCACCGCTGGACAGGACACCTGCGCCACCAGCACCGCTGAACAGGACACCGCCACCACAAGCACCGCTGAACAGGACACCGCCTCCATAAGCACCTCTGCCAAGGACACCGCCGCCACAAGCACCGCTGGACAGGACACCGCCGCCACCAGCACCGCTGAACAGGACACCGCCGCCACAAGCACCACTGCCAAGGACACTGCCGCCACAAGCACCGCTGAACAGGACACTGCCACCACCAGCACCGCTGGACAGGACACCACCAGCACGGCAGGCCAATGAGCGCCAAAACCTCTGATGCTACTGAGGCCACCACGAGCAGGATGAAGCACTCTGGGCACCAAGCCCCCTCCAGAACCAGTGGAGATCTGCATCCACTACCTCAGTCCTTGGCAGGATGAAGCACTCTGGGCACAAACCCCCCTCCATAACCAGTGGAGATCAGCATCCACTACCTCAGTCCTTGGCAGGATGAAGCACTCTGGGCACAAAGCCCCCTCCAGAACCAGTGGAGATCAGCATACACTACCTCAGTCCTTGGCAGGATGAAACACTCTGGGCACCAAGCCCCCTCCAGAACCAGTGGATATCTGCATCCACTACCTCAGTCCTTGGCAGGATGAAGCACTCTGGGCACCAAGCCCCCTAGAGAACCAGTGGAGATCAGCATCCACTACCTCAGTCCTTGGCAGGATGAAGCACTCTGGGCACCAAGCCCCCTACAGAAACAGTGGAGACTGTTATCCACTTGTGAGACTGTGGCTTTGCACTCCCCAGGATAGAGCAGTGGGCAAACCACCCACTATAAAGACTTGTGAGATTGTGGCTTTGCACTCCCCAGGATACAGCAGTGGGCAAACCACCCACTGTAAAGACTTGTGAGACTGTGGCTTTGCACAAACCACCCACTGTAAAGACTTGTGAGACTGTGGCTTTGCACTCCCCAGGATATAGCAGTGGGCATGGAGCCCCCTCGTGGATCTGGTGCCGTGCACTCATCCGGCTGAGGTGCCCCCCCTCCCTTCCCCCTGAGGTGCCTGTTGTATTTCTATCTGATGCCCCAGCAGTGTTCTCTCCGTTTTGATCGGGTATCTTGTGTGGGCCTCGCCCATGCATTTTGGGCCCAGTGGTTCACGGACTTTAATGGTGGAATACCTTGGACTTGTATTCTTGGTGTATATATTTGTTTATAGTGTAAATATATATATATATATTTGATTACTGTATTTTAATAGATTACAAACGTTCAACTCATTTCCTTTTGTCCTTGCATTCTTTCAGGGGGAGGTTGTTAATGTAATGTATCAACATGTACTTGTGTGTGTGTTGTAGTGGGTGAGGGTGGGGGTGGGAGTGTTGCGTGTTGCTTGTGTGTGTCACTCTTTTTTCCCTCCCCCCTCCCCTGTGTCGTAGGTGCAGTACTCACCGTGGTCTTCGCCGCTGTCTTTGATGTTCCTGGTAGAGGAGCAGGAAGACAAAGGCTGGGAGTATCTGGAGCTCGGGTTCCATGGCGTCCTGGTTCCTCGTGGGGTGTGTAGAGGTGAGCGTTTTCCCTTCCAAGTCCTGTTTCCTCTGTGTTTTTGTTCGCGTTGAATCCGCCCTGGAAAAAGTGGTGGATTGGACTGTTATAATACTGTGGGCGGAACCTTGTCTTCCACCTGTCTGTTGGCGGTTACCGACGCGGTGTTTGTTTGTACCGCCGTGGCGGTCGGAGTGTTAAAGTGGCTGTCTATGTTAGCGGTATACGCCACGGTCATGATTCAATTTTTTTTACCGCCGGCCTGTTGGCGGTTTTACCGCCGCTTTAACACCGACCACCAGGTAATGAGGGCCATAATCTTCAGATTTTAACAGAAAAATATTTCCAGTTCAAACACTTCAATGTTGCTAAAAATGGTGCAACGTGTTGCATGTTGCTTCGCAGTGGAAGGCCCTTTGCAAAGGTTGACTTGACACTTTCCATTTGCTTATTGCAATATTTGGGTGTTTATACTGGTACTAATGAGGTGCAACCTATGCCAAGACAGTGTTTACAAGTGTAAAAAATTGACAAACTAATGAGGTAATACTATCACAAAATGTGTCTCATTATGCTGCATAACTTACTTAACCCTGCCACATAATGTGATCCTCCCATGACACATATTTCCAGTGTCCCTCCTTGGAATTTCAATATTATTTACAACAAACTCATTGTTATTACTTATTTATCTGTATGCAACTAACAACCATTGACACAGCCAATAGTCCTAGCTTGTTTTAGGCGTAATGACAGTTGTTGTAGTATGTATCTAGATGCAGTAACAGAAAGAGAAAGTAAAGTACCTGACGGGTGGCACACTAAGCTAGGATAGATTTTCAGCTGGCATGTTTAAGTCACGCCCTTAATAAGATAGGCTACTCTGCTTTGAGAGCCGCTCCCCCCAGTTTTTTCATCACACTTAAAGCACTGCAGGACATCAAAAATCTATGCAGCATTTTCCAAATGGTAGGTAGCAAAAGTCATGGGGGGCCAATTTGAACATAGCGGTAAACACCGGTCCCCGCCGTGGCGACGATGAACAGAAACCCGCCATTGGCAGTGAACAGAAACTCGCCATATAAAGATGAAAAATCAGAATCCGCCAAAAATTTCCCAGCCACCAGTCACCGCCAGGACCTTGTCAGCGAAAATGCAGGACATCCTACCCCGCCCCCGCAGAGCACACAAACTTCCCGCCCTTCAAATAATGATGCACAAATCACTGCAGCGGTCAGTGGAAGTCAAACGACCGTTGGCGGTACAGACCACCACGGCCAGCAATGGAACCCAACAGTAAGAATTGCACACATTGGCAAGTTTGAAACCCACACACCTGACACACATCCACAACGCTATAAAACACTCACAGACACACCCCACAATCCTTTGCATCGCCAATAGGACAACTGAGATTGAGAACTCCACATGCAGACACTGAGGGGGTCATTCTGGCCCCGGCGGGCGGCGGTCTCCGCCCGCCTGGCGGGAACCGCCATGTGGCCGCTCTGCGGTCAAAAGACCGCTGCAGCCATTCCAACCTTCCCGCTGGGCCGGCGGGCGCTAACAATGTTAGCGCCCACCGGCCCAGCGGGAAGGGGGCCTGCAACACTGAAGCCGGCTCCGAATGGAGCCGGTGGTGTTGCAGGTGTGCGACGAGTGCAGTTGCACCCGTCACACTTTTCACTGTCTGCTAGGCAGACAGTGAAAAGCAGGCTGGGGCCCTGTTAGGGGGCCCCTGCACTGCCCATGCCAGTGGCATGGGCAGTGCAGGGGACCCCAGGGGCCCCTAGATACCCGTTACCGCCAGCCTCTTCCTGGCGGTGTAAACCGCCTGAAACAGGCTGGCGGTAAGGGGGTCAGAATCCCCATGGCGGCGCTGCTTGCAGCGCCGCCATGGCGGATTCGCCCAGCCGGGGAAAATCCGGCGGGAAACCGCCGGACCCGGTTTTCTGACCGCGGCTTTACCGCCGCGGTCAGAATGGGCAGGGAAGCACCGCCAGCCTGTTGGCGGTGCTTCCGTCATTCCGCCAGGGTCGGAATAACCCCCTGAATGCCACAACAGATGAATCACACACCCAACCACACAACAGCACCTTCACCTAGATCCACACAACACACCACTCGCAACACACACCATGGCACCCCCCAAGCACCCACGCTTCACAGAAAGGGAGCTAAGGACCCTGGTGGACGAGATACTGAAGGTCGAGCCACAATTATTCGGGGCACAGGTACAGCACACACCCATCGTCAGGAGGATGGAGTTATGGCACACCATTGTCAACAGGGTCAATGAAGTGGGACACCATCCACGCACGAGGGACAACATCCGCAAGAGATGGAACGTCCTGCGTGGGAAGGTGAGGTCCGTGGCATCCCGGCCCAACATTGCAGTCCAGAAGACTGGGGGAGGACCTCCACTGATACCACCCGACTACACTGACTGGGAGGAAAAGGTACTGGTCATCATGTACCCTGAAGCCCTCACTGGACTCACTGGAGAAATGGACTCGGGTAAGTCGTCTACAATTACCCCATATCCATCACACCTGTAATGCATGCACCACCCCACCCTCCAACATCCACCAGGACCACTACCCCACCCAGGACACATTCACAATATCCAGTCACCCTGCATGCCCACAATTCCACCAACAGGCCCACATACCTCCCCCCGTGCACAGCCACCTACTCCTACACGTAACCCCAAAGGCACTACACCACCCACATTGCACCTCCACATCCTATGCAAAATGCAATGGCAACCTCACAAAGGCACCCTGCATGGCCCAAAAGTGGAAAACCTGCACAAAACAGCCCAGCCCTGTGCACCCAACCGATTATGCAATTGTAACAGACATGTCTATTTCCCCCAACAGGCACCACCACCCATGCCACCCTGATGGACAGGACAAGGAGTGGCAGTGCCCCACATGGAGACAGAGGCACCACCCATGACACTGGAGGGGAAACCCTGGACAGTGAGGAATACCCTGGCCTCTCACACAGTCCTGGACTGTCACCATCCAGCAGCCCCACCCAGGACACCACTGACACCTCTACCATACACCCACCAACATCAGGCCAGGGCAACCAGATCCACACCTGTGTATCCAGGCCACATACTAGTGGAACACAAGGGCAGAGGCCACAGTCACCACCTACCATCAGGCAGGAAGACGATGGCCCCAGTACAAGTGGTACTGCCAGACCTGTACAGGGGACACAGGCACATGGGCCTAGGCCCGGTGGGAGGGCATCAGTGGCCCGGGGGGAGGCAACAGGATGGATGCTGCAGCCCAGGACGTGATCTCTGAGGTCCTGGGAGCATACCACCAGGACAGATTGACCCAGATTGTGGCCACCCTGGAGCAGAGTCAAAGGCTGCAGAGAGCCCAACACTAAGAGACCATGGAGCAGTGGAAACTGCACAATACAACCATGGCCACCATAGCAGGTGCGCTACTGCACCATGTCCCAACCCAGCCTGAGACCCCACAGACCAGGAAGCCCCTACTACAGGCCAAAATACAGCCCAGCCAACAACAGCAGCAGCAGCCATCTGAGGACACACCCGAGACCTGCACCTCAACCTGTACAGGCCAACACCAGGCACCCAAACAGCCCCTCGGGCCCAGATATAGCACTGGAACACCTGCCGAGACCACGGCCCCTCTAAGAAGTGACTCTGACAGGAACTGTCCTCCAAGTGTGCCACTGAACAACCGTCCACACCGTGCAATAACAACCCCAAAAACTGAAAATAACAGATGGACATATTACCACTGCCATCAATCGCTGAGACCACAGACAACACAAGAGAACAGCCAATATGGATATCCACCAGAAGCCCACTCCAATCCCTGTAAAGAGCATCATGGCATCCCTGACACCAAATAAAACACGTGTTCTCCAAAGTAAATGTCCCCTGTCATTATGTTGAATCAAATGGAAGTGTGCATGCAATTGTCATTGAAATAATTTATTCATTTCTTAATTGCAGGAATGGTAACATGGGGTTGTGCCAACAGAAATGTCAAATAAGTTGTCCATAATGTCACATGTCCCATGCAAACCTGGTCACAGTGACAATGTCTATAGACCCAACACCCCCATTGGGGATAAGGCATAATTACAGTATGCTGCACAGACAGAAACAGCACCAAATAGTACTACTTAGTTACTGGAAGTACAGTTGGATCAGTTGGTTCCCGAAGTGTACATCTTCCCCTCCTCATCATCACCATCATTCTCATCCCCTCTCTGAGGAAGCTGGTCTGGATATACAGCCCCCTCCTCCTCCAAGAGGGGAATAGATTTCCTCACAGCCACGTTGTGCAGCATGCAGCAGGCCACCACTATTCTACACACCTTTTCAGGCTCATAGGCCAGGGATCCCCCAGAGATATGGAGGCAACGGAATCTAGCCTTCAAGAGACCTATTGTGTGCTCTATCCCCCTCCTAGTACGTCCATGGGCCTCATTGTAATTCCTTTCTGCATCTGTCCTAGGATTCCTCACTGGTGTCAGGAGTCAATGCATGTTGGGGTAACCAGAATCACCTTAAAAAGGGGGCAAAACAGGACTGTCACTGCCAACCCTCAGAAGCAGACAGCCTGGCTGTCTGCTATGTGCCAAAAAGTGTCAGACACACTTACCTATGATCCATCCTCTGTCCCCTTGTAGTTCCATCATGTGTGGCACACTGCTGTTCCTCAGTACAAAGGAATGATGGACTGATCCAGGTAACATGGCATTCACATGTGAGATGTACTGGTCTGCAGTACACACCAACTGAATGTTCATGGAGTGAAAGTTCTTCCTGTTTCTGTACACCTGTTCACTTACTCTTGGGGGGATGAGAGCTATGTGGGTTCCATCGATGGCACCTATCACATGGGGAATGTTGGCAAAGGAATAGAAGTCTGACTTGATGGCAAGGAGGTCAGTACTATGTTGAAACCTCACATAGGACTGCAGGTGTCGTACAAATGCATTCAGGAATCTGGACAGTATAATGCAAAACATTGACTCTGAAAACCCTGCACCCATGCCCCCTGTCACTTGAAATGAGCCCGTGGCCAGGAAATGGAGTGCAGAGAGCACTTGCACTTCAGTAGGGATGGCATGCTAATTCTGATTAGCCGATCTCAGTGCTGGATACAGTAATGCACAAAGTTCATGAATAGTAGCACAGTTTAGTTAGTATTTGATAATGAGGTGACACTCCACCTTGGTCCCCAAATCAACAAGTGGTATGTACTCTGATGGGGCTCTCCCTCGCCACATGGGTCTGTTCCTAGGAGGGGTTGAGAACACATGTGAGGAACACACATACATCTGCCCAACATGTTAAATATGCAGCACTGCTGGCATACAAGTTGATGGCACATATGCATAGTAGGATGTTAAACTGGAGTGACATGTCCTCAATGATACATCAGTACTGTTGTGGTGAGTAAATGTATATTTGTTCATGCCTATGGGGGTTGGGGACATTAGGGCCTGCATGGGGCAAATGAGAAATCAATAACTGCTTAGTAAATGGCCAAAATGTCTGCCCCCTGTAATCCAGAAATGTTGTAATGGAAGTGACCTCATACCGCTAGCGATTGGGGTAATAGCGTAAGGCGGTGTTCACCGCTGTGCGACCATTCATTGGTTAACATGGTTGTCAATGGGGAATATTAGCATATCATGATTGCCACCGGCGGTGATGGTGCACACCGCTGCGGAGCGTATGCCATCTCGTCACCCCAACTTCCCTTGACTTTCGGATTACGTGCATGCAGGTACTCCACTGAGTGTGCTGCTGTGTCCTGACTCTGGTCCTGGAAATGGCATGAGTGGCAGGGGAAAGGGCCCCGGCCTTCACCAGTGAGGAACTGGACAAGCTCGTGGACAGGGTCCTACACCTGTACGCCAAGCTCTAGGATCGACCAGAGGTACAGGTGAGTAGGTGGATTGGGGGGCATGGATCTGTGTAATAGTGGTAGATGGCTGTACCTATGTGTGAACGTTTGACACTGTACAGTTGTGGGATTCATTACATGCCCCGTGTGTGAGGTCCTGTTCTGCTGTTGTGAGTGTCTGTCCCATAGGGGAAGTATAGCCAGCTGTATCTAATGGGCATTGTCTGACCTCTGTGTTACTTTTCCTGTGTGTCCCATATAGGTCAGCTCCCATCAGAAGAGGGGACTCTGGCATGCCATCGCCAGGAAGATGCAGACCCTGGGAGTCTACAACCGGCGGAGCACCCACTGCAGGAAGCGGTGGGAGGACCTGCGGCGCTGAACGAGGAAGACCAGCGAGGCTCAGCTGGGGAAGTCCTCCCAACGAGGAAGGGGTGCCTGTCTGGCACTGACCCCCCCAATGCACTGCATTCTGGCGGTGGCGTATCCGGACATGGATGGGCGCTTGAAAGCTGCACAGCAGACACAAGGGGGTGAGTACAGAAACCATTGTATGTCTCCTTGATGGATGTGTGAGTGTGCTGTAGTATGTATGCTGTCTATTGGCAGGGACTCTGACTGATGTCATTTTACATAATGGCCCCCATGGGAAGTAAGGTTGTAAGGGACAGGTGTGCAGTACTTCAGGTCCCTCTGTGCTGTAGGAAATGGCTGTAGAGCAGGGTTGTGGCCACTACTCAGGGGCATAGCCATGTGTATAGTGGTAGGTGCTGCATGGTGGAATATTTGCATGGTGGGTGTATGTGTGAACCAGGTATGTACCTCCATTCACCTATTTACAAGTGTCTCTCCAGTTTTGTCTCCCCATCCCTCTTCTCTTGTGTTGTCTGTGTACATCAGCATCATCTGGCGAGAGAGCTGTAGCACCAGCGAGTGGGGATGCAGCGGCCCACAGTTCCTTGGAGGCAGAGTCAAGTGATGCCAAGGGGATCAGTTGGTTGAAGGGAGAGGGGAGTACAACGGGGGGGGCAAATACCACTGGAGGTAGTGACTCTGATACCTCCTCCGATGGGAGCTCCCTGGCGGTGGCAGACCCTAGTGGGCCCACCCATTTTGAGTCATCTTCTGCCACCCCCATACCATCACTGCCCTCCCATTTGCTCCCCACCGAGTTGCCCATGCCCGTTCACCCAGAAGGGTGGGCGTCTCCTTCGCCCCAGGCACCTCATTCCGTGCCCCAGTCAGCCCTGCTGCCCTCACGGAGGAGGCTATTGACCTTCTGAGGACCATCTCTGTAGGGCAGACAACCATCATCAATGCCATCCAGGAGCTAGCATCAGAGGTGCAGCGGACCAATACCTATCTGGATGGCATTTACGGTGCCATGTCTGGCCTAGAGAGATCTTTTCAGGCTCTGGCCTCCTCTTTGACGGCAGCCAGTATCCCTTGTCATTCCGTCCCCCCTCCAACCATCTCTACCCCTTCCAGCATCCCACTCCCTTCACCCGTCCCAAGCACACATTCTGACGACCATGCACACACCTCAACACACAAGAAGCACACTGAAAAACACAAGCACCACACTTCCCACCACAGGCATACACACAGCCAACATACAAAGGAACACACCAACATCCACTTCCCCCAGTGTGTCCACCTCTTCCACCTCCCTGTGGAAAAATGAATGGGGAAAAGGAGTTTTGAGACCCCACCTTTTTTCTCGGCCCCTGCTTGATGGATCACCCCAAAACTTTCCAGACAACAGCTCACATGAGCAATTTTGGGGGGAAATTTTGGGAGGATTCGCCAACTGGTGTCAAAGAAATAGGCAAGTAAAAAAACACCAGGCCCTGGCTATAACTGCCTAGTTACAACGCCACTAGGTAATGTGTGTGTATATATATATAGATAGATAGATAGATAAATAGATAGATAGATAGATAGATAGATAGATAGATAGATAGATAGATAGATAGATAGATAGATAGATAGATAGATAGATAGATAGATAGATTGATAGAGAAGCTGACACGTTGGGTGCGACTTCCTTTTTCAGCTTTTGATTGAAGTGGCAGAAATAATACATTTTTTTATATATAGACAGATATTCCATAAGACTCAGCACTTCTATAGGTTCCATGACATAATAAAGAGCTCAACAAAGTCCAAACTCAAAATATGTATGGCAGAGACTCCCAAATCTTCCTTCTTGCTGAAACAAATTCTTAAATTCATAAATGTTCATTAAAACATATTCCTCTTCAGTTCGTAGTAGCCAACGCGATTTGTTCACACTGATTTCTTCTGGGCTAAAAACATGCACATACATACATGTAAATATATATAAAAAATCATACAAATATAAAACTTTAAATTCTAGTTACAAAAAAACACACGATGTTCACGTTTACATAAAATATCACCCCATAACAAATAAAATTATTTCATTTAAACTAATGTTTGTAGGAAACAAGATATTTACAAAAATCCTGTTTTTTTATGGACCTCAAAATCACATTTCTTCATGTGAACCAATTTTCTGTGCCAACCCATTTTGAAATTATGAGCTATAACAAATCTTTTCGAGAGGCAGACTCTACATTTCAATAATTTATTTCTGTATAACTGTCCTAAAAATATAATCACATGATTAGCAATTCTCGATTTAATAAATCAAGCAAACATATAAACACTAAGTTAAAGGGAAATAGGATAAGACGAATCATGAGGGCATGAGGATAATATTCCATTGAAACGCTCTCACAAAGTGTCAAACAACATAAACTTAGACAAATGTATGTAAAAAAACGAGACATAGTTAGAAAATAACCGATTTTCCAAGCAACTATACATCATCATGAAAATCTAAATCATTTCTTAATTTATATTACATGTCATGAATTTAAGCTCAATCACTACTCGATACTAGAAAAACATCACACCTTCTATATTTGACAGCAGGGGACAAAAGGGGGAGTTCAAAAGCCATTATGCGCTCTAATTTAACCTACCTCTTGGTGTATTGAGGACTAGGAAGGTTGGTCTTCAAGACTCGTGCACAGTTTACATGGGGCTAATTTAAAAAGATATCTACTTTTAATGTGGTAAGGTGCGCCATTGATAGCCTTTGCTCTTCTTTTGATTTGGTGATTGTATATATATATATATATATATAGAGAGAGAGAAAGATTAAGTCACAGCGACATTATAGCTAGGGAAAATATTTTTTTTAAACATAGAAATTCACTGAAAAAACAAAGGTTACAGGGATGTTAAAGTTAGGAAATAGAATTTAAAAAACTTAGCAATTCACTGAAAAAAGGTTACGGGGACGTTATAGTTAGACCCTGAACTTACTGCCACAAAAACAGAGAAATTCAGTGGTTATGATTACCTGAGCTAACTATAACTTGCACCCCTGTAATGCACTGCTTATGAAATCACATATTACATCACTCATGACATAGTGACATCAGTGAGTGGGTGCGTGAGTGTATGTGTATGTGTCAGTGTCTGTGTGGGACTGTGAGTGAGTGCATGAGGGTCTGAGTGGGTCTGTGAGTGGATGGGTCAGTGTCTGTGAGGGTCTGCGACTGGGTACATGAGAGTCTGAGTGGATTTGTGAGTGGGTGTGTGAGGGTCTCAATGATGGTCAGCTGGTTTTAAGTAGCACCCCTATCGGTTAGGGTAGCTTTGAGACAAATGGTCCCATCTTGTGTTCCAGGGTCTACCTGCTCGCCATCCACTGCCTAAACCACTTCAGTTGTGCTGCTAAATAGTACGTTCAAAGTTGAGGACTGCTAGCACACCTCCGTTTACTGGTCATTGCAACATAATAAGTGCCACCCTCCTATGACCCGCTCCACAAAGGAATGCAATTATGAGGGAATCTAGTTCTCTGAACATTGTTTTGGGAATTCAGATTGGGAGCACCATGAAATAATACAATAAATGGGGGAGGCCCCCCTCTTGAGCAGTGCAACTGCCCCAGACACCGATAGAGACAACTTCTTCCAGAAGTCAGTGTTTGTTATCCAAGCTCTGACTGCATGCCCTACATTCCCGTCAAGTAGGTCAGCCTACTCATGATAGCTATTTACACCTAAATAGGGCAAGCATTGTGATTCCCATTGAAGTATGTCCAGTCTCTCAGGGGGGTCCTGGCCCACTGCCGTATGAACAGCTTCAATTTCTGCCAGTTGACCTAAATTCCCAATAAAGAGCCAAACATCCCAAGCAGGTCTCTTGCTCCCCTTAGGTCAGTCATTGTGTTCCTCAAGAACATCAACAAATCATCCACATACAGTGCAATTCAGTGATGCTGATTGCCAATCTGTATGCCCTGGTACAAGTTCCTGGCTCTGGCATGACCGGCCAGTGGTTCCATGCCAGTGTAAATAGCAAGGGCGACAGAGGGCATTCTTGCCTTGTCCCTCACCCTATGCAATAACTCTCAGATATGGTCTGGCCCGTCCATATCCTAGCTGTGGGGTTTGTGTGCAGCAGCTTTGTCCATGTGAGAAAGCCTCGGCCCAGGAAGCGCTCTAGAACCCCATACAAAAATCTCCATTCCAAGCTGTCAAATGCTCTCTTAATCTTAACAGCAAACACTGCTGCATCTCTACGGTCATAAGTGGCTGCCTCCTTCAAGGTGAGGCGATGCCTAATGTTCTTAAATCCTGCTATAAATCCTTCCTGGGCAGATTGTACCAGTCGGGGCATAAGGTGTGGGAGTCAACTAAGGAGTTTATAATCTGTATTTAGCATCAACATTGGTCGATATGCTTTGCTATCATGGTCCGGTCTGCCTGGTTTCATTAATGGTATCACTGGTGCTTCCCAAGTGGATCCTGGCAAGCCAGCCTCATCCTGTGCTGTTTTGTACAGCTCCTATAATTTAGGAGCAAACTTGTCCACGTATGTGGCATAAAATTCAACAGGGAAGCTGTGAGTTACCGGTGTCTTACCCTGGGTAGTACCTTTATTGCTGCTTTAATCTTAGTCAATGTTATGTTTCTGCCCAGCCCCTCAGTCTTCTCTTGGGAGAGATGTGGGGCTGCTGATGGTTCTACGAAGGCATGTACTTCAACCTCAGTGCACTCTGTGACACTGGCATAGAGGGTGGTGTAATAATGGCTAAAGTGTTGATTTATCTCCTCCTGCCTACACAACCTGTCCAATCATCTGTCTTTTTCCAGTTCCCTTAGCTCACATTCTGCTACTGTGACTTCTTGCAATAGTGTGCCTCTGAACCCTACTAATTCAGGAATGTGTTCACACTGGGTCACTGCCTTGAAGGCATCCCATCCCACATGGGGGGGAGGATGCTGTGTCTCTGTTGTCCATAAAGAACTGACATATGTGCATTTCTTATCACGCCACAATAAACTGGGTTCTCGACCAACTGAGGTGTCAGCCACCAAGTCGCAGTATGGGGCCGGAAGCACTAACACTGCAACTGAAGTAGGACAGGGTTGTGGTCGGAGATCGTTCTTGTCAGGTATTCTACATTATGTACTCAGCTATGTACATCAGGTGTGCAAAGGAACATGTTGAGTCATATGTGTAATTAATGCAGGCTTGAAAAAAAGGAGAAATCTCATGTCTGCAGATATAGTCATTGCCAAGTGTCTATGAGGCCCCACTGGGCCTGCCGGTTTGCAAAGACAAGGGCTGTGTGATACACCTGAACTCCCGAAGGGGTGGGTGCTATCTGTCAGTTTGGGTCAGCTACACAATTAAAGTCCCCTCCCATAAGTAGAGATTGAATCCGTTGAGGGGCTAGGGTTCCAGATATTGCCACTAAAAAGAGCCCTTGGTCTGTGTTCGGAGCATAGACATTGATTAGAGCTATGTCGTGGCCTTCCAGTCTGCCCGTTACAACCACATATCGACCCTCTGGATCTATTGTTTTCCCAGTCTGCTGAAACAGTAGCCCTGCTCTTATCCATATTAGGGTCCCCCATGCGTAGGCCGAGTAAGTGGTGAACTATGTCTACCCCATCCACATTCTCTGCAAGTCTTCTCCCTCCATCAAATGCATCTCCTGTAGCATTGCAATTTGATCTCTCTCCTGTTTAGGTAGGAACATACTTTGTAACGCTTTGTCATTGTGTGCATCCCACTAATGTTCCAGGAGAGGACCCTATAGTTAATTGAAGTCAACATTTGTGCTTATCCATCCAAGCCACCAGCGCCATTTGTCACGCACTCCAGGCATCACTATCTCTCATGTACAGGGCAAGTATGCAGGGTTCCAGGGTTTACAGCTCACGGTCTCCCAATAAACGAACAAACAACTTTCCACTCAACTCACACACTCCAGGACAAGTAGACAACAACCCCCATCAAAAATTCCAAGCAAACCACAAGTAGTCTGGGGAAGCCCACATGCAGTACCAAGTGAAGTTTGGGGTTGTGTGAAGCCTCCTGCTAGGTGCCCCTACCCAGCAATCCAGCATTAGGAGAAATGCTCCCCGGCTCCAGAGGAAGGCACTAGGTCTTTCCCTGTCAGGCATCTCCGGCAGTCAAGTTCCTTCTCGAATAGTGTCCTCAGAGGTCCCAGGTATGACCATTGGCAGTCTGTTGCTTATGGTTCCAGAGGAACTGGATCCCTGATCCAAATCTGTATACTGCTATTCCTCGTCTTCCACAGCGGATGTAGGGTTTGTGCCGCCTCCACTGATTGACTCCACCACCTCCATCATTTTCTGCCTTTCTTTGCATGCTTCCACTGTGGTTGGGGTAGCCCAACTGTGATAAACAATCTAAGTTTTGATCAGGCTTGAGGAGGGTGTCCGCCCTGACAACTTTCTCCTGCTCCAGTCTGGCGTTGCCGATCCAACCAGTCCCAGACCTCCTGCGGAGTCTGAAAGAATAGTGCTCCTTCCATCACTGCCACTCTCAATGAGGCTGGAAAAACATTGCATAAGGAATGGCCAGCTCCTTAAGCTTTATCTTCACCTCGAAGAAGGTAACTCATTGCCACTGCAGTTCTCTTGAGAAGTCTGGTAAAATTCAAACAAGACTGTTCTCGAGGGTGAGGTCTCCCTTCCGTTTGGCTTGGCTGTAGATATGGTCCTGTTCTTTGTAGAACAGCAAGCATGCCACAACTGCACGCAGTGGAGTCGCGGGGAATGGCGGTCTCACCGGTATTCTGTACACTTGTTCTGGAGCATAGAATGAGGAGTGGCCCTCTGGCGCAACCTCTTTGCACAACCAGTGCTCCACATTTTTTAAGTTTTTCCTGGCGGTCCCATCACATGGATATTATTTTGCCACAATCTATTTTATCTGTCTTCTGCTCTGAATTCTAGTGTCCGAACCTTCTCCTCCAAGGTGGCTAGGTGCTCATTTGCTGATGATATTGCCGGGGGTACCTCAGCCAAGTTACTTTCCATCGTGATGACTTACTCCGCTCGGCTTCTATGATCATCTCGTAGTATTCCCATATCCATCACCAAGGTGTGAATTTTGGTTTCTAGTGCCTCCCTTGAGGCTGTTATGGCTTGTAGTTTGTCAAGGTGTTTTGGGCTCTCTGGAGGCCCCTGACACAAGTATTGGATCACCATTCTCTTTGGATAAGGTCCTTTTTATCCTCTGCATAAATTGCGTTGTCCGGTGCCAGTTCCTTTTTCCTATTAGTTTTCCCCATTTCAGTTATGGTCGAGACTCCCAGGGACGTGTAAGTCGATTCACCTTCTGACAGTGTCACAGACCCAGAGGGGGCATTTAGCGTTCTAATGTCAGGTAGATGTGTTTTCAATTTACTGTGTCCAGGGACACAACCTCCTCAGGCCTCAGGCCTCACACCAGCTGTGTTGGTAGCTTTTCCTAAAGGTGGTGAGGTTGCCTTGGCTCCCCCATTAATAAGTCATCTCTAGAGCTCCCCAGCCCAGTTTTTCATCGGGCTGTTTGAAGTTCTTCAGTCCTGTCACTCTCAGCTCCCCCTAGTTGTGGGTGCCCAGCGAGGTCCTCAGGTACCAATGAGGGGCTAGCTTCTATTTGGTTGCCGTCTGACCTCTCGCTCTGCCAGGCTGCCCTGCCTTTGGAGCCCTGCAAACTCCTTCAAACACTTCTAGTGATGATACAGAGTTTTACTGGCTGCTGTGTCTTAAGTGGACTGCCTGCCCCCTCCCACGAGCAGTGCTTTGCGCCGGAGTTCACAGGGAGCAGTTCTACTGCCCCCGATTCAGTCCCACCTTTAGTTCCACTTCCTTCCATGTAGGGGGAGTGGTAAGACCACTATCACTGTTGTTGGCCAGGCCTGCAGTTCCCACAGCAGCACCATCATTGTCCTGCCACGGTCCCAAAGTGCGTTTCTGCTATTTTGGCATCTGTGCTTCAGGGCGGCTTCCACTGGCACACCAATGCCATATTATACTGCTGTGCTTCCTAGCACAATCTAGCACTCCCTTCCACCCTGTGAGGGTTCACCGGCTCTCCACCACTCTGCTCTCTCGGCCTCTTTGATCTTGCCTGCCAGATTCCTCCTGCAATGCCCCCAGCTCTCATTTCACAGGGAGGGTGTCCGGCTCTCATTTTGTGGAGGGTCATGCAGGCCAGCTAATCCCCCAAGCAGTCTCTTCAGACTGGGTCTTAGAGGCCCCAGCTGGGCAAGCTCTGGCAAGGTTTGGGGTATGGCCTACTTCCCAGTCATTGCCTCCATTTGACATGCCTGCCATGCGGCCAGGCTCTGACCTTCAGGAGTGTTAGTTGGCTCCCCTGAGCTCCAATCTGTCCTTCCATAGTACTATTCTGTCCTCCATATTTGCTCCCCTACAGTTTTGTGCCCTCCACGCTGGGTTATAAGATCAGGATGGTATTAGATGGAGCTTTGGAGGTTGGACTTCCTCGCTGTGCTCCCTATGCCATGGGCATCAACTTACTGGCATCAGAAGAGTAACCCAATAATATTGCCTGCTGATCATTTTAAATTTTGTTTGTGTAGACAGTATTCCTGTATAGAGACACAGTACACCAATAATCTTTCGAAAGTTTCAGATATGTGTCCAGTTGCCTTTACCCTCCATCGAGTACCTAAAACATTTTACCGGTATCTCAGGTTATTTTAATTCAGCAAGGTAGGTGCCATGTATAGCAGTCATTTGGTGTGAAACTGCATATGGCAGAGATAGTGCCCTTTAATTTAACTCAGGAAAATTAAATAGGTTAATTTTATTCTAAGCATCTGCCAAAATTTGCAAACCCTCCATGGACTGCCATTTCTGCAGAACTTCACTAAAAACATCAATGTCCTTATACTTCGGAAGCATGGTGATCCAGTCCCTAACTGGTCTACGTGTACTGGGCTCAATCAATTCTTCCACGAAATCTACGTGCACCTTTATTCGTATAAGGTCTAGCTTTAATAAAAAATGTCTTATACAAATACATGACCATTGAATCACAATTTTAAAATATCTAATACTGGGCTCAATACCAGTCCACCCTTTCCATGTATCAAGATTTAAAAAATCACTAACACTACGATCACCATTAATCTCCCACCTATGAGCAGCTTTTTTATCCAACAAGCAATGCCACCCCACAAAAATGTCTGTTAAGTGCATTGAACCATTAATAACAGGTACGTCATACCATTTAAGCAATTGCTTATTACATTTTAAGAGCCTTAGCAACAATTTATAATAGACCTTTTGGGTGGAGTTATACGGACTGCTCAAGTCTACAGTTAGTGGAAAATAAGTTTTTTAGAAGATTGTTAGCAGTCCCTCAATCCACTCCAGCTGCTTTTTGTCATGATGAAGTGGGGCTAAGGGACATAGCCGATTATATAAGAGTGCAACCTTTACTGCTTTGGTTAAGAGTATGGACAAATCCCAAAGCTCATTTATGTAGATCTGTGATTAGGGACTGTCTATCATTAATGCGCTGTAGGAAGGTATCCTTTTTCTTGCCTCGTTACCCCCACTTTTGGCCCGTTTGTGAGTATATGTCAGGGTGTTTTTACTGTCTCACTGGGATCCTGCTAGCCAGGACCCCAGTGCTCATAAGTGTGGGGCCTATATGTGTTCCCTGTGAAGTGCCTAACTGTATAACTGAGGCTCTGCTAACCAGAACCTCAGTGTTTATGCTCTCTCTGCTTTTAAAATTGTCACTGCAGGCTAGTGATTATTTTCACCAATTCTGATTGGCACACTGGAACACCCTTATAATTCCCTAGTATATGGTACCTAGGTACCCAGGGTATTGGGGTTCCAGGAGACCCCTATGGGCTGCAGCATTTCTTTTGCCACCCATAAGGAGCTCAGACAATTCTTACACAGGACTGCCACCGCAGCCCAAGTGAAATAACGTCCACGTTATTTCACAGCCATTTTACACAGCACTTAAATAATTTATAAGTCACCTATATGTCTAACCCTCACTTAGTGAAGGTTAGATGCAAAGTTACTAAGTGTGAGTGCACCCTGGCTCTAGCCAAGGTGCCCCACATTGTTCAGGGCAATTTCCCCAGACTTTGTGAGTGCGAGGACACCATTACATGCGTGAACTACATATAGGTCAATACCTATGTGTAGCTTCACAATGGTAACTCCGAACATGGCCATGTAAAATGTCTAAGATCATGGAATTGTCCCCGCAAGCCAAATTTGGTATTGGAATGCCAATCCCATGCATCCCTGGGGCTCCAGCATGGACCCTGGGCACTACCAAACTAGCTCTCTGGGGTTTTCTCTGCAGCTACCGCTGCTGCCAACCCTCAGATAGGTTTATGCCTTCCTGGGGTCTGGTCAGCCCAGTCCCAGGAAGGCAGAACAAAGGATTTCCTCTCCCTTTGGAAATAGGAGTTAAGGGCTGGGGAGGAGTAGCCTCCCCAAGCCTCTGGAAATGCTTTGAAGGGCACAGATGGTGCCCTGCTTGCATAATCCCGTCTACACCGGTTCAGGGAGCCCCCAGCCCCTGCTCTGGCGCAAAACTGGACAAAGGAAAGGGGAGTGACCACCCCCTGTCCATTACCACCTAAGGGGTGGTGCCCAGAGCTCCTCCAGTGTGTCCCAGACCTCTGCCATCTTGAATGCAGAGGAGTGAGGGCACAATGGAGACCTCTGAGTGGCCAGTGCCAGCAGGTGACGTCTGAGACCCCTCCTGATAGGCTCTTACCTGGTTAGGTAGCCAATCCTCCTCTGAGAGCTATTTAGGGTCTCTCCTGTGGGTTTCTCTTCAGATAACGAATGCAAGAGCTCACCAGAGTTCCTCTGCATCTCCCTCTTTGACTTCTGACAAGGATCGACCGCTGACTGCTCCAGGACGCCTGCAAAACCGCAACAAAGTAGCAAGAAGACTACCAGCAACATTGTAGCGCCTAATCCTGCCGGCTTTCTCAACTGTTTCCTGGTGGTGGATGCTCTGAGGGCTGTCTGCCTTCACCCTGCACCGGAAGCCAAGAAGAAATCTCCCATGGGTCAACGGAATCTTCCCCCTGCTAACGCAGGCACCAAACTTTTGCATCACCGGTCCTCTGGGTCCCCTCTCATCTTGACGAGCGTGGTCCCTGGAACACAGGAGCTGGATCCAAGTGGCCCCGACAGTCCAGTGGTCCTTCTGTCCAAATTTGGGGGAGGTAAGTCCTTGCCTTCTCACGCCAGACAGTAATCCTGTGTACTGAGTGATCTGCAGCTGCTAGGGCTTCTGTGCTCTTTTGCAAGGATTCCTTTGTGCACAGCACAGCCCAGGTCCCCAGCACTCTGTCCTGCATTGCTCAACTCGCTGAGTTGACCACCGGCTTCGTGGGACCTTTTTTTGTTGTGTTGAGACGTCCGCTGTGCTCAGATTTCTTGAACGCCTGTTCAAGTGCTTTTGCGGATGCTGCCTACTTCTGCATGGGCTCTCTCTGTTGCTGAGCGCCCCGCTGTCTCCTCCTCCAAGGGGCGACCTCCTGGTCCTTCCTGGGCCCAGACAGCACTGATTATCTTCAACTGCAACTCTTGCAGCCAGCAAGGCTTGTTTGGGGTCTTTCTGCGTGGAAATAACTCTGCATCCTCCAGCATGTCGTGAAACATCTTCTGACCAACAGAGAAGTTCCTGGCACCTTCTGTTGTTGCGGAATCTTCAGCTTCTTCCATCCGGAGGCAGCCCTTTTGCACCTTCATCCGGGGTTTAGTGGGCTCCTGCCCCCCCCCCCGGACACTTGCATGACTCTTGGACTTGGTCCCCTTCCTTTACAGGTCCTCAGGTCCAGGAATCCATCTGCAGTGCTTTGCAGTCAGTTGTTGTCTATGCAGAATCCCCTATCTCGACTTTACTGTCTTTCTGGGGTAGTAGGGGAACTTTACTCCTGCTTTTCAGGGTCTTGGGGTGGGATATATTTGACACCCTTAGTGTTTTCTTAGACTCCCAGCAACCTTCTACACACTACAATAGGCCTGGGGTCCATTCGTGGTTCGCATTCCACTTTTGGATTATATGGTTTGTGGTGCCCCTAGGCCTATTGCATCCTATTGTGTTCTATAGTGTTTGCACTATTTTCCTAACTGTTTGCTTACCTGATTTTGATTTGTGTGTATATTTTGTGTACCATAGGTAGATAATGGGCATTCACGTGCATGAACTCAATGATTTATGCACTTTGCCAGATTGAATGCAGCTACTATTTGTGAATGCATGAAAATAGTACAGCTCCCAGGCATAACATTGTGATGCATCTTTTTTACTCTTAGTTATTTACTTCGTCAGCATGAACTACTGTCTGAAGCGCACATGGAAAGGGGGCAATGGCTTTTATTTTTTACCTGGACTTTATCCCTTCCTGGCAACAATCTGTTTCCAACCCATAACACAGACACCCTTGCACTATGTTGCAAGAGTGCCTGTGTTGTTGGTAGACTGCACGCAGTGGCTCAACATATGGAGAGACTAAACCTGATCTTTATGTTTGCAGATATGTTGGATGGGTCCTCTCTCCATTTGAGGCGAGACACCACAGCAAAGTTTGTTGCTTGGCTGCATTGCATGAGAGATTAGTAACCATGACCCACAGTGGAACACAATTGGTTATGTGTTTGCTATACCCCCATCTGTGAAAGAAACACTTTATAGATTGTGCATTTTGATATTGACAAATGTAATTCAGAACCACATAACAATAAATAGATGTGCAATTGGACTTACTAATCTGTAACCCATTTCTATATCATCCATTCTAGGAACACTCATTTATGGTGCGATGTCAAATTATAAATGCACCATGGGCACTTCCAGGATACTTGGCTAGGACACTGGTGAAGAATCCATTATGGCTCACAGTTGCCTGCACATTGATTGAATAGTTGTGTTTGCTTTTGTAGTAAATATGTGCAGCAGCTGAAGATGGCACCAATTGCACATGGGTGCAATCACTTGCTCCAAGAACAAGTTGAAATCCTGTAATTTTGTAAAATCCATGCTTGAATGCTAATAGTTGTTGGCTGGTTTTAGGAAACAGCCAGTACTGTGGAGTTAGCTTCATGACAGCACCCAGGGGAGGTGGCAGAAAGTCAGAAAAGCTCCCTGTGATATGCCAACCAACATAGCTGAGGTCTTCTGGAAATAGTCGAAATCCAACATGTGTAAGACTGCCATCATTTTGATATGTGGTGGGATGGCATAGGGCCTTCTTGTTGCTGGTTGAAAACTTGATGAAATCTTCTTCAACAACTCTAGGATTCTCTCTTTCTTGTGTCTGTATAGCTGGATCACCTCCTCCTCCCAGAGATCAATGAGGGTGATTCGTTGTCTGAATATCGATCCTTCCTATGGTTGTCTCACACCAACTCTCAATTGCAATATAACTACCTCCATAGCCTAGATGAGCTTGCTTGATAGTTTTGGGTTGGAGATTTTGTTATACTGATGGCCTTGCATCGTTGAGTGCCCCTGCATTGGCCATGCACAGCAGTCTGTCAAATTGTTGCGTTACACTGCATGACGATGAACCCCACATTTATATGTTACAAAATCCCACTGTGTTACTGTTGCACTGGATTTTGCGTCAGAATGCCTACCTTGCATACATTCATTCCTGTGTGACTCAGGCTGATGCAGTGCAGCACTTGCACCATGCAAGCCCACAAATCAAGAAAGAAAGGGTGACACAAGGGCAACACAAGGGCTTAGTAAAGCTGAGCCCTGGTCTATAGTTTATGAACACGCAGTCGATCTGGAATGATTTTGCATTTGGTGAACTAGGACTGGCATCAGACAGGGGAGTTGCTGCAAGACAAATCTGAGAAACTGCTTCAGGGAGGCTACAACTGTGTCCCAGAGCAAGGGTCTGTGCCAGTATTGATGGTCCCAGTTCATGGAGACTGACACTATTTTTAGTGGTGTAACTGCTCCCTATTTGCCAGAAAACACAACAGCATACTGGTGGGTCAAGAGGCCTGCCAACGGTCACGTGTAAAAGGTTTTAAAAAATAAATAAATTGACAGTCTGCCTAATAGAAGCTCCATTCCTCAGTCTTTGAAAGCATACTAAGGCTCACAAGCCGAGAAACAGAAATCAGCTTAGGAATCACTGTTGCTTAGTTGTTCAAAAATTAAGACTCGTCCATCCATAAATATTACGGTGTGAGTCACAAGGACAGAGACGCACTTCTTTGATGGCTTGCATTTTTCAATATATGTACTGCAATTTATAATGCCAAATGAAAAATGCCTAAACATGTATACTTTAATGATTGGTACTTTTGTGTAGCATTGTGAATGATATTTCATAGTATTTAAAAATCATATGATCATGTCATGTAAACTTGCATATCTTTATTCCAGCAACTCATTTGTGACAGTTTTCAGAGGGGTCCCTAAAGAAAGGTTTTCCCATTTCAAGTCTGTGTGCTGGATTTGTGGTAGCAGTAGGATGCTACCATAAACAAAAAACTGTAGCCCAGATTTACCAAGTCTTTTCGTTGGGTTTGTGTTAATTTGTTAACACAAACCCAATGCAAAATCTACTGCTGGGATTTACAATCCAACAGAGATCGAGATTTGCATTGAATTGTAAACCAAAGTAATGCAACACAGTGCAGTGTGCTGGCTTGCATTACATTATGTCAAGCGAACATTACATCTGTGGTGCATGGGCATTCCCATGCAATCGCAAAGAATTGTAGACAAGGATTTGCCCCAAAATCCTGCACCTCCCTGAGGCAGGCATAACACGGAAACATGTTTTCTTTTCTCCTCATTCTCCCTTCTTTCCATTCACGCTGAATTTAACAGCGTACCAGCAGAGAGGAAAATGTCTTTAAGTATAGTTTTTGTACAGGAAGGGTCCACTTCTTGAACAAAAACTATAACTTGCCACAACACAGACATATGGGCATATGGGCACAAAGGGGTCTGCAATGAAGCATGGCAGCCAAAAGTGTGCCAGCCAAGGGAGAGATAAGAACAGCACCACTTTTCTGTAGATATGGCACTGTTCTGCTCTCTTCTGTTGGCGCAATGCAGTGCAGCAACTTTACTGCCTCCTCTGCATTGCATCATTTCTTTGTAAATTTGTCCCTCAGTGTATTTATTTTCTATACACTTTTGTACACATTTGTATATTTATTCTGGTACATTGAAATGGAAATTCCTGTTGCTTTACAAGGCTATATTTTATGTGCTTGCTTTACAGACAAAAATGTCAACAGTAAATTTTTGTTGTTTCCTAGCATGCATCAAGATATGACGGGTTACGTGTGTCTTCTAATTCAGCCTACAAAAAAAGATGATGCTGGTTGGTACACATTATCTGCCAAAAATGAAGCTGGAATTGTCTCCTGTACTGCTAGACTTGACATATATGGTAGGTATTCTTATTATATGATTGAATGAATGTAGTTAATAACTGATAATGCAAACGAAAGTTCCCGCCTTGCATGTTTTAATAGAAGACTAGATTTTTCTTATGCTTTTTTTTACTCCTTTTAACCTCCAGCGCCCTAGATTTCATTTCGTATTACACAACATAAACTCCGGCACAGCAAACATGTCAAGCATTTGCAAAGTCAACTGCTCTGATCTGTTGTGAGTGAAATTGTTTTTTTACTGTGTTTGTGTGTGTGTGTCGTGGGTGGGGGGGGGGGGGGGGTCCTATACAAAACTTGTAAGTCTTTGGCAGAACAGAATTTCTGTCCCAATATGGTCCCTTCTTCACGTAAGGTGTGACGGTGGGATTTTTTCTGCTACTTGCTGTTAGGAAATATAGCTTTGCAGTATGGTAGCCAAGACCAATCTAATGGGTGTCACAAAACATCTTTCTAAAGTCAAAAAGTAGGGGGTTGGCTCTGAAATGGATTGAGGTAATTCAGTCTAGGATTAATCAGTTGCTTTCTCCTTTTTCAGTTCACCCCGGTTCCATCAAATTATGGCGGCGGTTTGGAGGGGGGTTTCCTGTAGGTCTCTGAATTATCTTTTTTTCTTTAAAGTGAAATCTTCAATCCCTAATCGTGCTTCTTAATTTCTAGGACATTAAATATTTTTAGGAGGCAGATGACTCTGAACTTGAAACACCGAGTATATATCTGGTCAGCTAACATATCAGTTTTGTTAGCCATTTGTGGATGGATGCCTCAAACGTTTTGAAACGGAGGGGCATATTTATCAAAGTTTTACATTGCCTTTGTGCCTCGCAAAGCAACACAAGGCCTATGCAAAACTTAAATGTGATTTACCAAGCCAGGCAGGGCCACTTCGCGTGGCCCTGCATGACTTGGTAAGTGTGGAGTAATGCAAGGCAGCGCAAGTCTCTGCCTTGTGTTACTCTGCCTGTGGGAGGATTTCATGTGTGAAGCATGGATGTTCCCCAGCACCCACCCATGGCTTTTGGCGCATTCCCAGATTTACGATGAGAGGTAGACTTGGAATGCAGCAAAATGCTATGCTTTCCCAAGGGGGGCATAGCGAGGAGAAACATTTTTATTTCTACTCCTTTTTTCTTTTTTTCTACATGTGCTGTGTTATGCAGCACACGTAGAGACAAAACCCTCAACGGATTGTTTTTGTGTGGAAAGGTGTCCCTTCCTGCACAAAAACAATCCTGCCTGCAATGCAGACACCACGGTGCAAGAGTGCCTGCGTTGACGCTAAGCAGCCAAAAGTCTGCTAGCGCAAGGATAGCGCAGGAATGGGCCATAACTTGATAGATGTGCCACATTCCTGCCCCTCTCCCTTTCAAACAGGGCAGCAAGGTGTCTTGCTGCGTTGTGTTGTGTGAAAAAAATGATAAATACAAATCTCATAATAGATAAGTAGAAGTGCTTCTTACGCAAAAAGATTTCCCCTTGTGGCAGAATAGTGTATGGAATTGTACCACTCTGCTTTTGTAAAACCCTGTGGTGGTCAGGCTACCTGAGCTTGAGCACTGTTTAATTGGGTAATAGCATCTGTCACATCACTTAGAAATGACAAACTTGTGATATGATGCACTATGTGAAAAATAAGTAACTTGCACAAAAGCAAGTCATAATAGTGGATTTTCTGATAAGTCTAAGTCTTCATACCAACTTGAAAGTGTAATTATATGACTGTCTTTGTGAGATGCACTACAGGTGTGAGACTCTCTATACTTTGCTGTCTACAAAGTTCACTGCTAAGGTAATACCTATTTGTATTGTATTATACCTAAGTAATGGGTCCGCACACGACCACCATTGGGAACTCCATCGTAGCTCTTGACTCTCATAGTGTAGCGTTGCTGAGCAGTCCAAGGCTTACTCAAAGGAGGTGGTGTGGGCTAGTAATCCCCATTCGTGGGCACACAAGCATGGCACTCAATAAAGGATTGTCCAGTCTGTGCTTTTTCATTTGATAAAGTAAAAGTACATTTATTACACACACACTCAATACTATGCAACAATTTACAAATATACACAAATGGATGGAATTGCCCTTGGATGATATTGTGTAATCTCTCATGTCTCCCCCTAGGAGTAATATAATCCAACCACCCACACGGCAAACCAGTCCCTGGTATCCTAATGCAACATTTGCCTATAATATAGAATGAATGCACCAAAGCCTGACAATGAGCATACATAATTACTGTACACAAGAGTGGGTATCAGTCTTATTACACAACTCAGCATTATTAGTAACACTTTAAAACATGAATAAATACCTTGAACCATAAAGATTACTTTCACATTATTTTTGGATTACATTGAAGTAATCTCATACATTTGATTAGTTTGGTATAATACCAATTTATACTTCTAGAGCTTGCAAGCACACAAGCTAAGAACAAACATTTTAACATGCTGATGGTGTATATTTGGTTGTAACCCTGGTGGGGTTATATTTTCTTTGTCCCACCCAACCTAGGGTGGGGAACATAAACTTGGTGTTGGGGGGACGCTGCACCATTCCTGCTGCCCCCCCTGACAATAGGCACTTGGTTGGTAGTGGCCCCATCTTCCTGGGGCCACCATGAGCTGAACAAGATGTCCTAGAGGCCCTAGGCCCGCAAGGCCTTATGGGCCATATGCATATTTAACGAGCTGCTCTCCCTCTGTACCACGGAGAGCCTCTTTGCATTTCCTTTTCATTTTGCAGCCTTGCGCCACGTTTCTGGGGGCGAAGCAGCCCAGTGAGCCCACCTCTGGCTGCCCTCATCAATGGGGGGTGTCCGGTCCCACCCGGACATCCCCGTCATGCTGCTTGCTTTTTTGAGGGCAGCGTGGGGAGCCCAACCCTGGCTGCCCTCGTCGGTGGGGGGTGCCCAGTCCCACCCAGACACCCCCGTCAGGTAAGTGCGGTTGGGGAGCTGCTCAGGGAGCTCACCCCTGGCAGCTCCCGCCAGCTCCCTGCACTGCACGTACCTTCTGGTGGCCGACACATGCTGCTAGGTGGCTGGAATTGTGGGAATGCTGCAGCACTCCCCCCTCTTCTCCTGCTGCACCAATCCAGGGAGCGCCCCACCTTCTTTGTGGGCCCTGGGGTGGGGTCTGGGCCCCTCTAGCAGTATTCACAGGGATTGCAACAGCATCCCCCTGACTTGGTCTTTGGGTGGGGGCCCTGGGAATGGGTGCCCCGGACAATCTACACTGGGAGCGCAGTGGTGCTCCCCAGCAGTCTTCGGCCCGCTGGCTCACCCTCTGCTGGCTGTCATCTTCACGAGGGGCGCGACAGCGTCCCTGAATTTTCTTCCTGGTGGGCACCAGGATGGGGTCCAGGGCCCCCATCCTCCATATTCACAGGGAGCGCGACGGCGCCCCGTCTTTCTCTTCTGTGGGGCCCCGGGATAGGGTCCGGGGCCCTCTCTTGGTTTTCACGGGGGTCGTGATGGCGACCCCCGGCTTTACTTCTGTTTTGGGTAAGCCCCCGGGTCCTGGCCCACCCTGGGGGCATTGAACGGAGCCCCATGTGCTTCGACGCTTGCTTTGAAATAGGTCAAAGGTCACATACCTTCTTCTTTGGATATCTCAGTCCCCCAAGGGCCGATTTGGGTGGTTCTGGTGTTGTTCCGCTCCTGGTGATGAGCCCTTGCCACCAGGAACACTCTCCTTAGACCTCCTGGCCTGGAAGGGTCCCAGATGATAGGGGGCCAGTCCCACTGACTCCCTGCGCCAACCTTTCCTCTGGGTGCCCTCCTTTCCTTCTGGGCAGCGCACTTTCCTTGCGCCACCCCAGTCTTTCCCCCAACTAGTCCTCAGGGGGAATAAGGAGGCTAGCTTACCTGGCACTGGCCTGCGCCTCACTGGGCCTGAAGTCCTTTAGGGGCAGAGTCCCTGCCCCAGGGGGCGGTCAGGGGGTTCTTCTTTCCAGTTGTCCAGGACACCAGTCTGTAGTCCCAGTATCCAGCAGTGAAGCACAGCCAAGAGAGAGAGAGCTCTCCCCTGTGCAGGACCTTTTAAGTGGGGGCAGAAGTGTTCAGCATTCCTGCGCCTCTGGCCAATCTAGAAGTGCCACAGCACTTCCTTCCCCCATCCCCTCCTTCCTGCACAGTCTTGTGGAATAGCTTGAAAATGGCGTTGTCTAGGAGCTTTGGCCACATGTGCTCTGAAAGTCAGCCCCTCCTTCTTAGCATTCCTTTCAGGGCTTCTCCGCCCATTTCCTGGCAGGGGCTGACAGCTGACTGATTGATGCAAGGACATGCTCAGGCAGCTGGATAAAGCACTAATTGACCCTAATCCTGAGATGAGTCAGAGAAAGTTGACATTCATGGATGACCCATAAATTGTACAACTATGCTTTTGTAACCTACTGCATCATTCTTTTCATACAGGTTACAGTGTACGCTGGTGCGACTTTGGTCTCTGTGGGCCCTAGGGGACCTGAATTATGCCCTAGGCCACTCTTTCCTATTGACATTGAGTAGAGTGTCCCTACAGGGAAAAGACAAGAAGCACACTGATGTTGACATGTACTGGAGTGTCCCTACAGTAAAAATACAGTAAGCACACTGACTATCCCTCCCCTGGGTACACCCATCTCATGAGGCCTACTCCAGGTCACCACCCCCTCTGAATAGTTCCTTCTTCACCAGGCTCCCTAAGCGCAGTTCTTGGGCGGCGCATGCCAGGCTCCCTCCCCGTGCAGCCCTTACATGGGTACACACGGGTGTGCACACATGATCCCAGGTAGCCCACCCGGGGCCTCCTACTCTTGCTGTGCCACAGCAGCCTTTTTTTAGCAAGGCGACACCAGGGGTCACAAGCGCAGTCCATATTACCATGAGCTTACTGTGAGGGTGTCCCTGACTAGGAGGCTCCCTCACAGTAAAAGGTCAAAAACTATTTGGAAAAAAATGAGGGCAGACCTGATGGTCAGAACCATCTTCTCACTGCATGATTGCGATTCTTTAACATCACGAGGCTCTGATAAGTCCTCACTGTGCTTTAAACTTAATTTGTGTGAGAAACTGTTTGTGATAGACTGTACCTGTGTTTATATGACAGTCCACATATATTCTGATCTACGTCTCTGAGACATCATATTTGAGATAGTTTATTTTTGTTCAGACCCTGGTTTGTAAGTCTCAGCGCCAGTTTGAAACTGTATGTGCAACTCTGTGCTAGCATGATTATGTCTGTTTGGGTGAAACTCTCTTCCTGTATGTACGAGATGCTTTCCTTGTGAATGATTATCGTTATGCGTCTGCTCTGTGTGTCTGACTGTATGTGTTAGAGAGAGAGAGAGGATACTTTCTAAATTTGGATTTATCAGTGTGTGAGGCTGTTTGCCTCCGTGAGATAGGGTGTGAAAGTTGCTGCTTACTTAAGACTAACTGACTTTGTGAATCTTTGTGCCTATGAGACGCTGTCCAATTCAAACCTATTTTAGATCGAGTCCGCAAGCATGTCCGACCTGTTTTAAATATTGTGGACTTTAAACTGCCCCCCCACTTCATGCCCATAAATTTCACTCGTTCGCCGGCTTGCCTTTCAAAAATCCCTTGATGTTAGTTGTAAATGCTTTACGTTTATCCCACCTAGGGGAGGTTTTGTTACCCCTTTCTAGACTGACCCTGCAACAGGAATTACTGCACAAGTTCTGATATGTTTTACTGTGATCAAACTACTTTTTTCTTTTCTATTTCTCCTTCGCCTGCCCTGGCACTTTGAATTAGCTTGCACTGCCGTTACCCAGCACCTCCCACCCGCCCCTCACTTTCCTGTTAGTGCCTGCCCGTCCCCAACACCCCTTCCACGTCATTTCTTTTTACAAGGTAGTTTAATGACATGTTTAAACTATAGCTGCAGTTAAGCAGAACAAGCTCTTCCACTCCACCTCTGGGAAGCAGTTCATGTCAAAATTACAGCCCCCTACTTCCTGAAATGCATAGCATGTTGCAAAATGAATATGACACACACCAGAATTAATGTACTATGTGTCAAAATAAATATGATACCTGGCATAGTGATTCTGACTTGAACCAAAATAAATGTGAAACCAGACAAAATGGATATGTACTTAGTGATTATTATGAATAATTCACGCTCAAAATTGAATAAGAGATCTACTGAAATATATATCAATCATACTGAAATAAATATGGCCCTCCCTGTAAATATTAAAGCAATCACTGAAACACATACAATATTCATAAAAAAGAATGGGACATTTCATGAAATGACTTACATATGCCCAAGAGGAATATGACACACATTGGAATGTATATGACAGATTGAAATGAAAATATGGTACTGAAATGAAAATGCATTATTCCAAGAGGAATATAATGTGCAATGGACATTACATTTATAAAAACAAATGAATATGGTTTGCATTAAAAGTAATATGATACACATTGACATGATTATCATATGTGTTGCAATTGATATGAGTCATGTTAAAATCAATATCATGCTTAAATGTGAATTAGACATCCACTGAAAGGAATATGACATGTTATAAGATGAATATGACATGCATTGAGATGAATGAACCCCTTTGAAATTAAATCAACATACCTTAAACTGAATATGACCAATACTGAAATTAAAATGAAATAAAATGTTATGCTTTGAAATCAATATGATACTCATCAACATGAATATTGCATATATTGAAATTAAGTTGACCTATGTTGAAATGGATATGACCCATGTTCAAATTATATTCTCAGGTGCTAAAATGAATATGACATCCATTGAAATGAATATGCCATTCATTTAAATCAATATGACACATGTTAAAATTAATATGAGCCACTTTCAAATGAATATGACCTCTGATGAAGTTGATATGACCCATATAAAAATTATTATGACATTAATTAAAATTAATATGACACTTTTTGAAATGGATATGAATCTATGTGAGATAAATATAGCATGCTTTGAAGTGAATAAAGCACATATCGAAATGAACACAAGCATTGTGTAAATTAATATGACCACTGTTTAAATAAACATGGCTTGCCTTGAATCAATGTTGATTTGGTTTAAAATTAACATTACATATTGAAATTAATATTACTTATTCAGAAAGGATATGATATGAACAAAAATGAATTAACCAAAATAAATATATGTTTTCGACTATGTGCTACATTTAGTTTTTGCCGTCTTTTGGACTCTGAGCACTTTCCCACTGCTGACCAGTGCTAACGTGCACGTGCTCTCTATCTAAATTGTACTGATGATTAGTCTATCTATGATTGGCATATTTGTTTATCAGTAAGTCTCTAGTAAAGTGCAACATGTGTCCCCATGACCTGTAAAGTAAATGCTGCTATTGGGCCTGCATCAATGATTGTTCCAACCACATGAGTAGCCCTGTAAACATGTTTCAGACCTGCTACTAAAGTGTCTGTGTGGGCAATTTTAAACTGCCATTCCAACCTGGCAAGTGTACCCACTTGCCAGGCCCAAATCATCCCTTTTACTACATGTAAGGCACCCCTAAGGTAGGCCAAAGGCAGCCCCATGGGCAGGGTGCAGTGTGTTTAAAAGGTATAACATATAAAGGGGTACTTTACATGCCTTGATAATGAAATACTGCTGAAATCGCTATTGCAAGGCCTATCTCTCCCATAAGGCAACATGGGGATTGCCTTGTAATATCTTTTAACTGTAATTTCCCATTTGGAGCAGATAGAGATGTGGAGTTTGAGGTCTCTGAACTTACAATTTAAAAATACATATTTTGGTGGAGTTGGTTTTTAAATTGTAAGTTTTAAAATGCCACTTTTAGAAAGTGGGCATTTTATTGCTAAACCATTCTGTGTCTCTGCCTGGCTGTGGAATACATGTCTGGGTCGGGATGACGGTTGGGCTGTTTGTGACTTCACTCTAAACAGCCACATAAAGGGATCAGAGGTGTGCATGCATATTCTGATGGGTCTTCCTGATCTAGAGTGGTGGGAGGAGCTAACACTTTCACCTGAATAGGGCTGTGCCTATCCTTACACAAAGCAGTCTCCAACCCCCTGAAATGTGTCTGGAGCCAGGGCAGGAAAGGCATGGTCTTGTACACTATAAAGACTTCTCTTTGAAGTTTTCCTACTTCAAACGCAGAAATGGGTAAGAGGACTGGACCGCTGACCCCACAAACTTAGAATCCTTCTGGACTGAGGACATTCTTTCAGGAAGAAGAACTGGATGCTGTTGGAGGGACTGCCACTCTATCCGTTCTTTTCCAATGCTGACCCACTGCTTTCTGCTTCTGTCCTGGGATTGAAAGAACTGGACTTTGCTTCCTACATCCTGCTTCCAAAGCTTCTCTAAGGGCTTGGACTGAGCTTTCCTCCTGTTAGGAAGTCTCAGGGATATCAAAGACTTCATCTGCCAGCACCTGGGCTCTTTTGCTGAAAGTCCTGACTTGCTTAAGTGATGCAAAATCCAGTTCCTGGACCCTTGGGAGGGAGTTCTGGTGCAACCAAGATGAAACCATGTACATTGACTCCAGAGTGACTTCGGAACAGGTGCAGCTGCCTGACTCCGCTCAGCTGCCGAGACCCTAGCCGTGGTCCCCAATGAGGGCAACGACAGAGACGGATGCTGCAGGCCCGATGCCACCGCAGCAACTGCGAAGTCCCCCCACAGTGTGAGTCACAAGTGCAGTCTCACTGATGCCTGTGATACCCAACTCCGATTCCACCGCAGTACCATTGGCTCCATAGTGTGATTACAACACCATGAAGTTGACGCCTCATGTCTTGACCTGCTGGATTCATCGACCTACCCTTTTCAAAAGGAACCAATGCCTCACCACCGATGCCACATCACCTCCCCTGCGACAGTAAGGAACCGATGCCTCACCTCCCCTGCCAAGCAGTAAGGAACCAACGCCTCCCTTCCACAGTAGCAGTAAGCAATCAACACCGCACCGACTCCAGTGATGCCTCACCTTCATGACTCTATGCAAAGTCTTCGTTTCTTCTATTTCCATGGTACTGAACCTGGGGTCCGTGCGACTCCATGACAGCCACACTCCCACGCAAGTGGCGTCAGACTGTTGCAAATAACTCTGTCAAGATGTTGTGATAGCCCCAGTAGGAGCTATTATGTTTCTAAGTACTATACTAAGATTTGGGGCCTGATTACGAGTTTGGTGGTCGAGCCGCCAGACCGCCATGTTGGTGGTCCCAAAAAGATTTACCGCGCTTGCGGTTCCCAGACCACTCTATTATGATTCCTACATGCAGGACCGCCATCCACCAAGCAAAAAAGGCAGACTGCCAGTGGCGCGGCGGCTTGGATTCAGGTGGTCTGACCTCCAGTGCAATCAGTGCAGCAGCAAAACACCAAGCTTGTTACAAACACACAGTTGCCGCGGTGGTCAGCCAATGGTGGTCAACCACTGCAATCTGCCTTCAGCAAAGTAACAGACAAGTGTAATCTGGATGAATTAAAAAACAACACAGCTGACACACATTGGCTAAGTGGACGCACCTGCAAAGGACGCTATAAAACACACCCCTTCACAGACCACAATCCTTTGCATTTCCACTGCAGCATAGCAAAACAGACGACACGTAATTTCATCCATTTTTTGTCATAAGGCAGCCATTTTTTCCCCCATCCTATTTTACACCTTTCACACACATCGTCTATTTTTTTCCCCATAGTCACTTGTCTTGTTCAGTTATTCACTGTCACCCTCTTTAATTTCCAGGCATGGCACAGGCCAAAAACCCATGATTGTCAGAGAATGAGTTGAGAGTCATGGTGGATAAAATCATTATAGTAGAGGCACAATTGTTCGAGCCCAAGTCCAGCACACTCCTCTCAGTAAGGAAATGAAAATGTGGGACAGGATAGTTGACAGAGTGAATGTTATAGACACCACCCTGTGCACAAAGGAGGAGATTAGGAAGAGGTGGAACAACCTCAGGGGCAAGGTCAGTTCCCTGGTCTCCAGGCAGCAGGTGGAAGCCACGAAGACTGCTAGTGGCCCTCCCATTGCCCTGTTAATACTATTTCCCTGGGAGAAGGTCTTGGCCATCCTGCATCCTCAAGGCTTGACAGGAATAGCTGGGGGGTGAAGTCTGGTAAGTCACACACAAATAATGTCACAAAACTGCAATGCCATGCATGCTAACACCTTAGCTGTTGCCACTGTCTTGTTCATGTACCTCAACAAAATTCAATGCCCAGAGTATCTGAGTTGTAACACTGTCAATCTGTATAAATTGATCCAACATCACAAGTAACAAAGCGCATCACATGCCATATGTCAAAATGGTGTCTGGAAATCTCACAAAAACAAAAACACATTCCAGGGTTCATTTTATGTCCCAAAATGTAAACTTATGCTCCAACCTAAATGCTGCCTAGTACAGATATGTAATATCAAGTTTTGGGGAGTAGAGAGAGTGACCTGACTGCAACTCCCTGGAGGCACTGTTCCAGTAACTCTAAACACCAGTCCAGTGGTCACTTGTCCAAATACCCTTGTTTGTGAACTCTCAATTGTAGTGTACTCACCAGGGACGGTACAATTTGTCAAGTATGTGTAGTGGAGGGAGTGACCGGACTACAACTTCCAGGAGCCCCTGTTCCAGTAACTCCAAACACAACCCAGTAGTCACTTGTCCAAATACCCTAGTTCGTAAACTCTCAATTAAAGTGTACTCACCTGTGAGTATAACATCTGTCAAGTGTGTATAGTAGGGGGAGTGACCAGACTGCAACTTGCAGGATGCACTGTTTCAGTATCTCCAAACACCAGCCCAGTAGTTACTTGTCCAATTACCCCTGTTTGTGAACTCTCAATTGAAGTGTACTCACCTGGGAGGATGCCATTTGTCAAGTGTGTGTAGTAGAGGGAGTGACCTGAATGCAACTCCCAGAAGGCACTGTTTCAGTAACAAGAGTGATCGGACTGCAAAGCACAATAGGCCCTGTTCCAGTAACTCAAACACCAGTCCAGTGGTCACTTGTTCAAATACACTAATTTATGAACTCTCAATTGAAGTGTACTCATCTAGGAGTGATCAAGATACAGATCATACTCAAATCAAAGAAGTGTCTATCTACCTAGCTCCATCTTGACTTGCTAACCCAAGATGAAACTATTGAGGACAGGAATAACACTTTACCCAGTGTGTGTTCAACAAGTGTTCCTAAGACCTCAGACGAAGCACTGTGTACACGATGACTCCAGTCACATACACAACAAAGTCCTAGGTTTACTTGCATCTCACTTAACTAGACCTCAAAATGATCAAGGCCATATCTTGCCTGTCCACTGTGTTGGCTGCACTGGTGGTAAAATGTAATTTTCAGGCCATCTTCCAAAGTGCAAGTGATCTGCTCATATCATCAGCTGCTTGAGTCAGATTTTGTTGCCATGCTTCATAAATGTCATGTCAAATCACCCAATACCATTATTACTTGGCACAATTGGATTACCTACAACTTAACTTTGTCCAAGGTCTCTGCTTACTGTAACATGAAACCTTTGGAGGTAAATGTCATAATTCAGTAAGTAGCAATGTATGTTTTTCATCAACAGGTGGATCTTCTGGTAGGCATACTGAGGCCACAGAACAGACTACTACTTCCCCCCTTAGATGAAGCCCTGAGTGATGCCAACACTCCAAGACTTATGGACATGGAGAATGGTTCTGGCCCATCTGGACAACCTGATCAGACGGCAACAGTGAGTCTCACTGTGCCCACAATGTCACCTCCCAGCCATGTTCCTTCAACATCACAGGAAACCATTTCCCTCACCCCAACCTATGTAACTAGCACAGTTTTCAGCATCTTGTGCCCCCCCCCCGTCCTGGATCCTGAGTTGCAGCGCAACACTTTGGACAATGAGGATCCATTAACAAGTTGGAGAGGTCACCCTGTGGGAAGGGCACAGGCCCTTGGGGTTAGAGTAGTGGGAGGGATGCTGTGGGCCAGTAGCGTGAGGCCACTAGGGCTGTTCTTGGCCAGGACAACTTCAGCCATGTCTTGGGGGTCTATCAGGAGTCCCAAGGAGTGATGGGCCAGGTGTTGAATGAACTCCGGGAAATCAAGCTGCTACAGAGGGACATGCGTGAACAGATGGAGGCCCACAATACCAACATGGCCTCTCTAACAGGGGTGTTAAGGGACATGCACACAATCCCAAGCTTTTCAAAACCAATCTTCTCCTGCCTTCATCAACAACAGGCCTATCAACATCGGCGGCGGCAGCCACAGGAAGGGAAGCCCTGCCAGAGGAACAACCAGCCACAGATACCCCTGCCTCTGTAGCAGCTGATCCCCTGCTGATTTTGCTTTCATATTTAGCCATGTAACTATGTACGATCATGTGAAGCATACAATGAAGTGGTTGTTGTCACCAGCTTGAGCCTTATCACATACCACACCAAAGTAATCCAACACCACATAATCCATGATTCAGAAAGATGGCAGTACAGCAGTTCTGGATCACAGGGCCTTTATAATCCAACGCTCATGCATCTGGTGATATGACACAAACATATGTCAGTGTTTTGGCACAGGCACTGTGGCCTACTATGATGAAACACATCTGCAGCTACATACAGGTCATACTAAAATTGTTTAGTCAATGTGAAGGAACAATGACTTGGTCGTAAGCTAGGACTACATATTTGATGACCACATGATGCCATACATGATGCATCATGCCCACCACAGGACACAAAACAAGTGCAATGGGCACTTCTGAACCTCCACCCAAACACTGTGCAAACTGTCTTGATAAAGGTCTCATACACCCACATTCTGCAACCTACATTACCTGGAACAATCCATGCGCACTTTACATGTCAGAACAGCATCACATACCTGCCAATGTCACAACTCTGAAATGCCCACTTGAGGATGTCATGATGAAGGTACCTGTACAAAGAACAAAACAAGGAGTATAGGCTTAAAACCATACATATGGCACATGTCACATAGCATGCATCTGGAAAAGAGGTTACATTGCAAAGACACTGGCACAAACAAAGTAACATCATCAAGGTGGGTTTGTGTCAAAAGCTATCTTATCAATAAGCCTTTTTCTGATTTTTGTGGCGTATCAGCTCCCTTACTGTTTCAAAAACACTAAACTCCACACATTCCCACAACTACAGTTCATTTTACAGTCACAGTTAATACATCACATGACACACTTACACTCACAAGAATTAGCTGTGGATGAGATCTTTTCACAAGTCAGCTCCTTCCTCTTTACCACTGTCATCTTCATTTGGCATTCCAGAATTCTCACCCGGTGGCACTGCAGACTCCCCCTCCTCTGGGACGTACAGGATATTTCTCCCCAGGGCGATGTTGTTGAGCACTCAGCATGCTACAGTGATCTGACACACTTTCCTCGGTGAGTAGAGGAGGTCTTCACCAGTCCTGTTCGGATAGCGGAATATGAGCAAGGATGGTTTGGATATGCTAAGTCTCCTGTTAAGGAAGGGGACAAAAGTGCAACAATGAGTCACTCACTTCATGATTGTAGCACCTGACATTGCTCACACACAATCAGTACATATGTGACTTACCAACCAGCCAGGCTCTCTCTGGTTGCAGTTGTGACATCAGCTGGAGTACAGCACTGTTCTGCATTACCAAGGAATCATGGGCTGATCCAGGAAAACAGGCACTCACATTTTAGATGTAGAGATCCTCCAAACAGACAACTTGCACATTGATGGAATGGACATTTTTTCTGATGCAATAGACTTGTTCCGTGGCCTATGGTGGCACCAGGCCAACATTTGTGCCATCAGTGGCCCACATCACATGTAGGATGTGGGCAAAACCTTAGAAGTCAGCCTTCACAGACCCACAAAGCTGTCTATATTTTTCAACACTGATAGGAAATCTTTCAACACCAGACTGAACATAGTTGGGACATACCACCAGATAGGGCAAATGTATGTTAGATGGACCCTGTGGCCACGAAGTGCAATACTGACATGACTTGTACAATGGGTGGTATGCAGTATGGATTACTGTTAGTTGGCATCAGTTCTGGCTCCAACTGATGACATGAATCCACTATTGTTTGCCTATTTAGGCGGTAGGTCTGAAGGTATGGCAATGGACGGTAGAGAGGAGGTTGTTGCATCCTCCCACTCCCAGGGCACCTATGTGTGAAAAGGCATGATTTGTAACATTAGTCACTGTGTCCACAGCAACATGATGCATGCTAGCAATGTCATGTGACAAAGCATTTCTGACTGGCTATACATAACACCCAAAACATATGACAGCTGGCAACTACACAAGGATCAAATGTGACCCCATGGTTGTGAACACATGTCCACAACATGGATTCGGGCGAAACCCAACTATCTGCTACACAGTTTCCCCTCGAAATGTGACTGCATTTTCTGACCCCCAAAAATACTGTCAACGGTGGTGGCCCATGCACCGCCATCATATACCATCTGTGCCGTACAACCTACAACACCGGTGATTGTGTAGTCAGACCTGCACAACAAGACAGATTGAGGATGTTTGTGATGATAATAAACTTATATTGTTTTTGTGATGCATATAACAGGGCCATATACAGTCTTTCAAACTGCCAAAATAGCGGATGCCTGACGAACTCCACTGGACATTAGGAACCACCTATGGCCAGCAGCAGACGTCTTCTGCACAGTAGGTGGTTTCAAACAGCAACAGACACAGCCATAGGCTAACGTAGTTGCCTGTAGTGGTAGCTCCCCAATGGCTATGTCTGTCGACAGTGATGACCACGTGTGTGGCATCCCTGTACCCCGCGCTGTGAAAAATTAGCCACTTGACTCCTGATACTGCTGCAGCAACACCTCCACCACTTCAGCTGCTGTGTGCCGCCTCTGGGAGCAATCATGCCACATCCAGCAGGTGAAAGGACCACTGCTTTCTCTGGAAATAATTGTGAGCAATGTTCTTCCCCTGTATGGTCTGCTCTACTGCTCACCAGAGGAGCAGGTAAGTACCTCATAACTGACTCTGTTCAACACCTTTCTTTCCCTCCTCACAGGCTACAAAGTGCCCCTTTGTGCCAGTTAGACTTCGTGTGTGCCTGTTGTGGCAGTCTGTGTGGCACCAATAGGATGTAAATGGTGCCAGTATTGGAGACCAGTACTATATGTTGTGCTCATTCACATTGTGTTGTGTGATGTTTTGGGGGGCCCTAGATCCTCCTTGTGTTAGATGCAAATAGCTAGGCAAGGAGACTTTACTGCCATCCAATGATTTCTTTTTTGGTTTATGATGGCCATAAATGTTAGACAACATGTATGTGCATGACAGCATGAGCCATGTATGCATCTTGTCTGAGTCATTGAGGATATTGCAAGCAATGTGTATTGTGCCACAGATCTTTCACCCAACATCTGGCTTTGCCAAACTGTTGTCTGGAAGGTATATCATCACTCACTGTGCCCTTAGTTTGCCCCACAAGCCACATTGCTGATGGCCACATGATGTACTGTCATGCATGGAAGTGATGGAAATGTGAGTGTCATGTAGGTTCTGTATGCCCAGCCTACAGAGATCAGGGCCTGTCAAATGTATCTCCCAATATGAGAGATAGTCCAGGCTGTGGAAGAGTCACTGTGGCTATGCAACTGTGGCACTGTGCCCACTTCCTGTAGACATGCAGATCCTGTCAGGTGGCTAATATGAGCTCTAATGGCAAAACTTGCCATGAGGGCCTCAGTACATTGACTAGATCAGGAATGGGTACTGCGGTAAATCCCTGAACTATCCCATATTTGCATTTTGCATCATTGTCAATGTGTGTCTTTGACTCATGATAGGTCCGTTACTACCACAGCTCTGTTGTCACCTTCATGGAAGTCATATTTGTCCTGTACAAACTTATTGTACAAATGGCAGACCCACAGTGCAGACAATGTGTAGATTCCTGGGAGGCCATGACACGTGACTCAGAAGCTTGGTTAGATAGCAGAAATTGTAAAGTGCATACCTCTGTATGTTGGATGCTATCTCTGTAGGTTAGAAACATATGTTTAAAGGAGTGTTTTGTGGTACAGGTACATACCACCAAAACCTACTCTGAAGTGCATGAGTCTGCAGTTGGTAGGCCGCATGTCCACACATGCACAGGGAAGACACTTTACGTACCCGCCATGCCAGCCCTTTCATTGTCACTCAAGTGTAAGGGTGGAGTCTGTACTATGATAGTTGCCTGTAGGGACTGTATGCATTGAGTCAATGTTGCAGAGTGTAAATGTGTTTTTCCAGTCAGGCCTAAGGAGTTTACCCTTCAGAAACCACATTGGTGGGTGGTGTTTCATTGTGGCTCCCATCACAGTAAGGGTTGCTGGAGCATCGAATACCTGATGTAATTAGGCTTACTTAGTCATTGTAGCCCTTGAGCAGGGTAGTGGGTTAGTCTACAGATTAATCCAAAAGTGTGTGGTCATGTCCCTGTTCTTATTGACATGTGTGCTTCACACTTGTGACATGTTGACAAATTGCCCATTTTAAGCTTGATGTTTCTGATGTGTGTGACAAAGCCATTTGAGCAAACAATTGTGTTTGTAATCACTTGATTTGTCTCTTGCATCCATATAGGTAAACACCCATCAAAAGAAGGAGATTTGGAGAACCATCGCCCAGAAGGTGCAGACCCTGGGGGTCCATAGCCGGCAAAGCACCCACTGTTGCAAGAGGTGAGAGGACCTCAGGCGCTGGCCAGAAGATCGCAGAGGTTCAGCTGGGGCTGTCCTCCCAACGTGGGAAGGCCACACCTCAAAGCATGACCCCCTAAGGGCTTGCATTCTGGCAGTAGCATAGCGGGACCTTGATGGGCAGTTGCAGGGAGCACAGCAGCCACAAAGGGGCGAGTACAGGACATATTCCTGCCTGTCACATAGCTAAGTTGATGTGTTAGGTTCTGACATCTCCTCCTGATGGCTGGGGATGGACCATGTGTGACACACAAGATGAGTAACTGTTTATGTAGATATGTAATTTGGTGCATATTGATGTGCTTTGCCTAGTAGCCCAGGGACCTAGGACACAACTAAGTACACTCCAAAAAACAATTGCTCTCTAGGGACAACGCATTGCTTTGTACAATGATCAATCAAGGAAGGTTTGTTGTTGTAGTGGGTCTAAATTCTACGCAATAGACCACTACTCCTCAGTGTCACAGTCCAAAGAGCAAGAAGTGATGGATCACTGTCCTCAGCCATGTGTCTGGTCAAGTGAGTAACCCCAGAGGCCACTTGTTTTAAGTGTGTGATGAGTGCTGGTGCCTCACTACTGTCTGACATGTGAAGGTGTCATCAAAACTTTCCCTTGGTAAGTGGGGAATGTCCATTGACATAATTTATGGCCCATCACTGTTGCCAAAATTCCGTGTGCCAACATGTTAGCATGTGTCCCATTCCCTTTTGACAAATTGTGTACACTTCATGATTCGTCTACCTGTGTTCACGGGATGATTACTGTATTCCCTCACATATATTTGCATGCTAACCTGTCTTTGGAATTGGACATATGCAATGGGACTACATTTTATGTGGTGCTACAGACAGGTTTGTGTCACCATTGATTGTTGGCTCACACATACCCTCACCCATCATTGCATGTCATTTGGCATGTACAACTGAAGTAGTAATGAGGGACATGACAGGTAGGACTAGAGTTTTTACACAAAATGTCCATTTCCATGCCATTGATGTGCATTAAGTGGCAAAGTGCACTGCACATGTGAAATGGTAAAGATTTGTTACCTGACTGTTGGCACACATTATGGAGTGACTTGCAGTTATGTTGGAATCACATGTGGTTGGGTAGAACCATTCATCCACGGACATCTGAGTTTGCAGGACCAAAATGGAGACAGTGATGTAGCTTCCCATAGGGCAACATGTCGAGGGCCTTGTACAAGTGCTTGCAAATCTCTGGGCCTCTCCAACATACAAAGGACTAATGGTTTCTACTGATGCAATCAGAGTATATCATTGTAAGGGGTGCCATATGGTAGTGGTGATTTTCCTGGGCCTAGCTGTTTCATTGTGTTATGTATTTTAGCGACATCCCTGTCAACTTGCACATTTTGACTACAGTGCACATTTCCATGCCAAATATGTAGTATATCTGAGCAACATTAGTACTACCTCCATGACTCCATTAGGACAATTTACACATGGTGAAGTATGCATTGTTGACATGTTTCCAGTGTGACATGAGTATCTCCATATAACCTTCTTCAAGATACAGTACTGCTGTTAGCAACATGGCAGGATTTGGAGCATCATTTCTTATTGTTGTTGTTGGACCTGGCCCTTTTACAGGGTCATTCCCCAGACTTTTTGCTTTTTGCCTCCTTATTTTCCTGACCTTTGTTGGCCGTCGTTTTAACTCTGAGCACTTTCCCACTGCTACCCAGTGCTAAAGTGCATGTGCTCTCCCTTACAAAATTGTTAGGATTGGCTTATACCTATTTAGCATATTTTATTCACCTATAAGTCCCTTGTAAAGTGGTATCCCTATACCCAGGGCCTGTAAATTAAATGCTACTAGTGGGCCTGCAGCGCTGCTTGCGCCACTCACTGAAGTAGCCTGTCAAACCTATCTCAGGCCTGCTAGCGCAGGGCCTGTGTGTGTAGTTTTCTGCCACAGGGACCTGGCATCTAATTTTACTTGCCAGGCCCAAAACTCCCCTTTTACTACATGTAAGTCACTCCTAAGGTACGCCCTAGCTAGCCTTTTGGGCAGGGTGCCATGTATGTAGAAGGCAAGACATGTGCCATATTGCGTGGCCTGTCCTGGGAGTGACAAACAGCCTAACTTGGTGTCTCACTGCTGTGAGTGCTGCCTTCTCATATGATTGAATTGGAAAAGCCCTGCCTTATGTGTAAGGGGTATTGTCTGATTTATGAGGGGTAGCGTAGGCATGTTTAGTATGGTTGTGATAGTGGTGAGAAAAGCTGCTTACTGGTGTAGGTGTATTTTTTATTACTATTACATAAATGCCATTTCTAGAAAGTGCGCATTTATCTGTGCTTATGACTTTGGTGTTTTGCAGCTTGCCTCCAATCCACGTCTGGACAGACTGACAGTTGGAGATTTGTGCATACTTTTCAGACAGCCTGAACACAGCGAGGGATCGAGGTGTCACAGAGGTGTATCTGCATATTGTAAAGCCTTCCTGGGCTGAGAGAAGGGAGAGGCAGTGCACACCTGCATTTGTAAAGGCTGTGCCCTGGCCTCACACAATAGGGCCGTTTACCCCTCACTGATGATTTGGAGCCTGTGCTGTAGAAGAGAAAGGGCACTCTCATAACCAGTTGTAACTGGTTGGGACCCCCTCTCTTCCGCATTGTAAAACCCACTGTAAACCTAGTATAAGTACAGGGGAATTTTCCCCACAATTTAGACATCATTGGACATCACTTTGGACTCCAGGAACCTTACCTGGAGCTGGACGCAGGACGCTGTTGAAAGGACTCACCACGACCACCTTGGACTGCTGCTGCTGTGCTTGCACCCCCTTGTTGTGCTGACCTGCAGCTGGGTTCTCCAGCCCTGCACCCCACTTCTTCAACTGTTGTCTCCAGAGGCAGGGTGCTGTGGCCCCTGACCTCTGAAGATGCCCTTCAGCACGAGGAGTGCTGCCTCAGCTGTTTAGTACCTTGGGAGCGCTCTCTGGTGCCCATAAAAGCGCTTTCCTAAAAGCACGCTTTACTGCCAGAAGAAAATCACCGCCACAGCCCGGGCTGCAGATTTGCCTGTAGCGCTTTGAAAAGCGCTCTCTTCATTGCCCCCAAATCACCGCCGCGACCCGGGCATCTCAATTACAGCCAGTGCGAGGATCACGCTCTCTCACCAGAAGAAGCCAAGCGGAGCAAGCGTGCTCCTATCGGCGACCCCGGGGCACGGTCTGCTCTTGGGAGTGCCCCTGGGGCACCAGCCACCTCCAATTACCTAAGAATCACCATGGCGGCCCAGGAACAGCTTGGGACACTCGCGCACCACGTCGGGTGCGGGCGAGTGCCTTCTTGGTCCCCCGGAGGGGTCCGTGCTCCAAAGAAGCCGCATAAGGGGTTATCTTGGACTTGTAACTCCCTTGCCCTGACTAGAGTGTGTAGGTTCTGCCAGGCTTAGGTGTATATGCAAGCCAACCAGAAACCCCATTTCTAACAGTTATGTTATTGTGTATGTGACAAATAGATGTCTGCATGACCTTGTGTGGGATCTGTTGGAATGGACTTGGCATTGGCCTACTATTGTATGACAACAGGTAACAGGTATGCTCCATGAGGCAAAGCAGTGAAGGTGATATTTTCCTCCTACTTGGTCAATGGTTATTGTGATTGCACAACTTCACCCATGCAACTGGAGTTGTCTGAGATCCTGATTTTCCTGTGGGCAACTGTTGACAGTTCATGTGGCATGCATGCATATGGTATGGTTCATGTAGGAGCCACCTTGAAGGCATTTGTTGCTGGGGCCTACTTGACATTGTGGTAATGCTTTTGTTCACGTGTGATCAGGAACATGTGGAGACCCTTTTCACCTTTGGTTCTGGAGCATCATCCCAGGCAAGCGAAGGAGACAGGGCAAAACCTAGTGGGGAAGCATCTGGCCACGGTACATCCAGTCATGACACCTCTGACACGGAGGGACCCAGTGGCCCAGAAGGTGAGGGGAGTGCCACACAGGACACAGGATCAACCTCATCATCTTCAGATTCTACCTCCAGTGGCCACTCCCTAGTGGTTGGGGACCCATCAGGACCTGTTCCTGTACCACCCTTTTCTGCCACCCCCAGTACTAGCATCACCCTCTCTGTTGCTCTCCACCCAGTTGCCCGTGCCACTCACCTAAGAGGGTGGGCCTCTCTTTTGCCCCAGATACCTCAGTGCCAGCCCCTGTTACTTCTGCTGCCCTGAGTGAGAAAGCTATTGACCTCCTGAGGAGTATCAGGAGGTCAATAGCCTTCTGTGGGGCGGACTGCCATTGTGAATGCCATCAAGGGGTTGACAAGCCAACTTCAGACAAATTCTTTCCTGAAAGACATTCATAGTGACAAGTCTGGCCTACAGAGATCTTTTCAGGCTCTGGCCTCCTCACTGATGACAGCAATCCATTCCCAATCCTCCCTCCCACCACCTCCCTCTTCCCTATCCAAATTCCATATTCACCTACTTATCCTGAGCACACAGACAAATCCGCATGCACCAACCTCAACACACACAAGCAGGACACAGCAACACAAACTCCAATAGACACACCAGCATGCAGGCACTCAACATTCACCCACAGACACCACATCAGCCACCATTTCAACAGACACCTCCACCGACCCACATACCACATCCATCATACCCACAGATACCACCACAACAACCAGTAACACATCCATCACACACACCATACACCAAGACAACAGCTCACAACCCACGGTCCCACACACCTCAGACACCATACCCCCAGACACCACCACAACACCCACAGACACATCCACCATACCCACAGACACTACCCCAACACCCACACATATCAACCATACCCACGGACACCACCCAATACACAAAAACACATCCACAATATCCACCATACCACATACACCAACCCAAAAGACACATACACATCCATCACTTCCACATTACCCAGCACCTCCACCTCCCAGCCCCCAAAGACACAAAAGCCCACTCTCACACACACAAAAAACGCCACCCAATCCAGGTGTACCTCACACATGTGCACAGCCAAGGCATCTACACCTACAGAAAAGCCCACCACTCCCTCAATCTCCCAAGGAGAGTTTCCTTTTTGACCTTGCCCTTTGCCCTGTTAACTCAAAACCCCCTCCCAATCCCAAGAGGCCCCAACCTACAGCCCAACCCATCCCTTCTACATCCAGGTCCTTCCCAGTCACACTTCCCCCCTGCAAGCACCCACACCCCTCCCCTCACAAGAAGAAGCCCATCCTTCTGAAGAAAAAGCCCCCTCACAAACTCAAACACACCTATCCCAAATCTAACCACACCACACCTAAGGATGAGTTCTGAGATGCCTGCCTGCCCACTTGATGCCCCTTCCTGTGGAGGTTCCCTGGCAGTGTTTGGAGTCAAGCTTAGGCACAGTAATGTGCAAGGACTCATATGGCCTTTGCTCTTCAGCATTTTAACAGAATAAACCAAAACTGTTGTTTTATGGGTACACATTTGTCCTGCCATTACTTTTCTACCTTTATGTTGCTCCTGAGTAACTTCTGTTTCATGCCTACGGTTGTGTATGTTTCACCCTGATTGCTGATCCATTTGCTGTGGTGTGTGAAGTTTTGGTCACCCAAGCCAAGGGTACATGTTCACTGTATGGATATGTGGGTGTTAATCCAATTGGGGTGACATTGCATTGTGTTATGCTGGCTAGGGTAAGTATTTCATCTTGTGTTGGCCAATGTCAGCATGTATTGTGTAGATTTGTCCCCTGATATGGATTGTACTTTCGTCTCATGTGTGGGAGCTAGAGTTTTGTTTGTCAACACATGGAGGGTGATCAATTGTGGTAGCTTCCTTTGCATTTGACTGACCATGTGTCCATTTTGATGTTTGTACCTTACAGCTACATCATCTAGGTGTCTGGACCATGCTGTTGCTGTTGTAGGTGCTTTCTTCACTTGCACTTACACATTTGGCAGCTAGGCATGCCACTTTGCTCAAATATTGTTTGTCCCAGAGATACATGAAGGGCTAGTTCCTGTGAAAAAGCATTTTTAGGGGCATGTGCAAAGTGAAATGTGTCCATGAATGCTCCTGATGCCGCCATCCCTATTGTGCAGGTATTGTTTGCATTGTGAGCTTTGGATACTTGTTTCACAGCCTATTGTGCATCCCATTGACCTTCCATTGCGTTGCAATGTGGGTGCTCTGTGGGTCCATCGACGAGCAGCACCTGCGGGAGGACGTGTGTGTGATGGACTCCATGGCTGCACAGGTCATGTAACACTGCCTGCAGGTGAGTTGCTTCCTTTATGCTCTTCGTTTTCACCTGCTGGGATGTGATGGTTTGATTGCCACGGTCACGCTGACGGTAGGCAACATCATAATGTTTCCATCAGAAACACTAGCTCTGTCGGCCTGTTTGGCCTGTCTCGCCACCGTGGTGGTCTGCGCTGCCTAATGGTGTGACCCCTGACCTGCCTTAGGGCCAGGAATACACTTGACACGGCTGACAGCTCCACCAGCCTGCCTCCGTGCCCCTGACCCCGCCTGTACTGCTGCCTTACTGCTTGAAGGAGGTTCGAGGCCCTCCTCCACCCGCAGGCACCCGTCTGTGCCTCATCCCCTGTGCCTAGTGGTAGGCGTATCTAGCGTGCTCTGTATTTTGTTTTTCATTTTATTGTACTTTGTTTTTTGCACTGTTGTTGACTGTATTTGTGCCCTTTTTCTGCCCGCTTCGTTTTTGCCGCTGTGTTTTTGCCTACTTTCTAATCCGGCTCTTGACGGTTTCCTCGTCCCTGCCGATGCGTCCCCTGCGGCCCCGCCCCCCTTGTGCCCCAATTGGCCACCCCCTCCTGCCTCCCAGCTGCTCCTCCCTCCCACCTCCCCTTCTTAATGGCGGCCACTGCGCGGTGCCAAGTGTGACCCCTGACCTGCCTTAGGGCCAGGAATACACTTGACACGGCTGACAGCTCCACCAGCTTGCCTCCGTGCCCCTGACCCCGCCTGTTCTGCTACCTTTACTGCTTGAAGAAGTTAGAGGCCCTCCTCCACCCGCAAGCACCCGCCTGCGCCTCATCCCCGGTGCCTAGTGGTAGGCGTATCTAGTGAGCTCTGTATTTTGTTTTTCGTTTTTTGTACTTTGTATTTCGTTTTTTGCACTGTTGTTGACTGTATTTGTGCCCTTTTTCTGCCCGCTTCGTTTTTGCTGCTGTGTTTTTGCCTATTTTCTAATCCCGCTCTTGCCGGATTCCATGTCCATGCAGCCCCACACTCCTCGTGCCTCCTTTGGCCACCCCCTCCCGCCGCCAAGCTGCTCCTCCCTTCCACCTTCCCTTTTTAAGGGCAGCCACTGTGCAGCCGCAAAGCTGGCGCGCCCGAGGCGCACCAGAGGCAAGCCCGTCTGCGCCTGTCTGCGCATGGACCGCGCCCAGCGCCCGTCCCCCTGGTCCACATTCCTCGGACACCCCCAAGCGCCACTACTCCTCCACAGAGCTCCTTGCTCTTAACCACGCCAGGCAGACCACCTGCGCCCTAGCCAACCCCAGACACACCCACGGACCCTTCACATGCCGCTCATGCCACTTCTCTTGCACTCACTCCAACAAGCACTGTAGGAAAGTACCATCTTGCCTGGCATGTAACCCCCATTTTTACTGTATGTATGTTTGTTTTTGCCTATATGTCACTGGGATCCTGCTAGCCAGGACCCCAGTGCTCATAAAGTATGCCCTGTATGTGTTCCCTGTGTGGTGCCTAACTGTATCACTGAGGCTCTGCTAACCAGAACCTCAGTGTTTATGCTCTCTCTGCTTTTAAAATTGTCACTGCAGGCTAGTGACTATTTTTACCAATTCTGATTGGCACACTGGAACACCCTTATAATTCCCTAGTATATGGTACCTAGGTACCCAGGGTATTGGGGTTCCAGGAGATCCCTATGGGCTGCAGCATTTCTTTTGCCACCCATAGGGAGCTCAGGCAATTCTTACACGTCCACGTTATTTCACAGCCATTTTACACTGCACTTAAGTAACGTATAAGTCACCTACATGTCTAACCCTCACTTAGTGAAGGTTAGGTGCAAAGTTGCTTAGTGTGAGGGCACCCTGGCACTAGCCAAGGTGCCCCCGCATTGTTCAGGGCAATTTCCCCGGACTGTGTGCGGGGACACCATTACACATGTGCACTACATATAGATCAATACCTATATGTAGCTTCACCATGGTAACTCCGTACGTGACCATGTAACATGTCTAGGATCATGGAATTGTCACCCCAATACCATTCTGGTATTGGGGGGACAATTCCATGCATCCCGGGTCTCCAGCATAGAGCCCGGGTACTGCCAAACTAACTTTCCGGGGGATTTTCTGCAGCTACCGCTGCTGCCAACCCTCAGACAGGTTCCTGCCCCCCGGTGTCTGGGCAGCCCAGTCCCAGGAAGGAAGATCAAAGGATTTCCTTTGAGAGTGGGTTTTACACCCTCTCCCTTTGGAAATAGGTGTGAAGGGCCTGGGAGGAGTAGCCTCTCCTGGCCTCTGGAAATGCTGTGAAGGGCACAGATGGTGCCCTTCTTGCATAAGCCAGTCTACACCAGTTCAGGGATCCCCCCAACCCTGCTCTGGTGCAAAACTGGACAAAGGAAAGGGGAGTGACCACTCCCCTGACCAGCACCTCCCAGGGGAAGTGCCCAGAGCTCCTCCAGTGTGTCCCAGACCTCTGTCATCTTGGATGCAGAGGTGTGAGGGCACAATGGACAGCTCTGAGTGGCCAGTGCCAGCAGGTGACCTTAGAGACCCCTCCTGATAGGTGCTTACCTTTCTCTGAAGCCAATCCTCCTCTGAGGGCTATTTAGGGTCTCTCCTGAGGGTATCTCACCAGATAACGAATGTAAGAGCTCACCAGAGTTCCTCTGCACTTCCCTCTTCGACTTCTGCCAAGGATCGACCGCTGACTGCTCCAGGACGCCTGCAAAACCGCAACAAAGTAGCAAGAAGACTACCAGCAACATTATATTGCCTCATCCTGCCGGCTTTCTCGACTGTTTCCTGGTGGTGCATGCTCTGAGGGCTGTCTGCCTTCACCCTGCACTGGAAGCTGGAAGCCAAGAAGAAATCTCCTGTGGGTCGACGGAATCTTCCCCCTGCCAACGCAGGCACCAAACTTCTGCATCACCGGTCCTCTGGATCCCCTCTCATCTTGACGAGCGTGGTCCCTGGAACACATGAGCTGGATCCAAGTGTCCCCGACAGTCCAGTGGCCCTTCTGTCCAAATTTGGTGGAGGTAAGTCCTTGCCTCCCCACGCCAGACAGTAATCCTGTGTACTGCGTGAACTGCAGCTGCTCAGGCTTCTGTGCACTTTTGCAAGACTTCCTTTGTGCACAGCCTAGCCCAGGTCCCCAGCACTCTGTCCTGCTTTGCCCAACTCGCCGAGTTGGACTCCAACATCGTGGGACCCTCTTTTGTTGTTCTGAGTCGACCGTCATCCTCAGATCTTCTGAACGCTTGTTCAGGTGCTTCTGCGGGTGCTGCCTGCTTCGGCATGGACTCTGTGTGTTGCTGAGTGCCTCCTGGTCCTTCCTGAGCCCTGGCAGCACCCACAATCCTCAACTGCGACTCTTGCAGCTAGCAAGGCTTGTTTGCGGTCTTTCTGCGTGGAAACAACTCTGCATCCTCCAGCACTCCGTGGGACATCTTCTGTCAAAGGAGAAGTTCCTGGCACCTTCCGTTGTTGCACCTTCATCCGGGGTTTAGTGGGCTCCTGCCCTCCTGGACACTTTTGTGACTCTTGGACTTGGTCCCCTTCCTTTACAGGTCCTCGGTCCAGGAATCCGTCTTCAGTGTTTTGAAGCCAGTTGTTGTATTTGCAGAATCCCCTACCTCGACTTTACTGTCTTTTTTGGGTAGTAGGGTAACTTTACTCCTACTTTTCAGGGTCTTAGGGTGGGGTATTTTGGACACCCTTAGTGTTTTCTTACACTCCCAGCGACCCTCTACACACTACACTAGGCCTGGGGTCCATTCGTGGTTCGCATTCCACTTTTGGAGTATATGGTTTGTGTTGCCCCTAGGCCTATTTTTCCCTATTGCATTCTATTGTGTTCTACTGTGTTTGCACTACTTTTCTAACTTTTTACTTACCTGATTTGGTTTGTGTGTGTATATTTTGTGTATATTACTTACCTCCTAAGGGAGTATGTCCTCTGAGATACTTTTGGCATACTGTCACTAAAATAAAGTACCTTTATTTTTAGTAACTCTGTGTATTGTGTTTTCATATGATATAGTGCTAAGTGATATAAGTGGTATATTAGGAGCTTTGCATGTCTCCTAGTTCAGCCTAAGCTGCTCTGCTATAGCGACCTCTATCAGCCTAAGCTGCTAGAACACCTCTGATCTACTAGTAAGGGATAACTGGACCTGGCACAAGGTGTATGTACCACAAGGTACCCACTATAAGCCAGGCCAGCCTCCTACAAGCACCACAACAACACCAAACACCCCAATCACCTCACCTGCATCCTCCTCAACACCCGCTCCATCCACAAGCACGCCATCGAGCTCTGGGACCTATCTCATGACAAACACTCCCGACATCGCCTTCCTCACTGAAACATGGATGAACTCCTCAGCGGAACCCAACATCGCCATAGCCATCCCAGAAAGATACAAAATCACCCGTAGAGACAGTATCAACAAACCTGGAGGTGGAGTTGCCATAATACACAAAAACTCCATCAAAATCTCCACCAACACCAACAACACCCTAGACACCGCAGAGCACCTGCACTTTCAGGTACACATCAACGACAACACCACCCTAAGAGGTACCCTCATTTACAGACCACCAGGACCCCGCCCCACATTCTGTGACACTATCGCCAACGTTATCAGCTCCCACGCCCTCGCCTCCACAAACTACCTACTCCTCGGTGACCTAAACTTTCACCTGGAGAGCACCAACGACTGCAACTCCACTGCCCTGCTGGACAACCTCACAAACCTCTGCCACAAGCAACTAGTCACCTCACCCACCCACTCAGCCGGCCACACTCTAGATGCCATTTTTTCCTCCAGCAACCACATCACCTTCACTCACACCACCGAACTCCACTGGACTGACCATCACTGTGTCCACTTTTCCTTCCTGAAGCCCACCACCAACAACATCCGATCCCCTACTGCAAGTGGAACAAGATCTCCAAGGAACAAATGATCTCCAACCTTGCACAAGCTCCACCTCCCAATACCAACGACCCCAACACCGCCACCCTCAACCTCACTCGATGGCTAGAAGCATGCGCAGACTCCCTCGCCCCACTCAAAAAACCCAACAACACCCACACCAACAAGACAGCCCCCTGGTTCACCACAGAACTTCAATCTTCCAAATGAATATGCCGGAAAATTGAGAAAGCCTGGTGCCAAGAACCTTCAGTGAGCAACTTCTCTGCCCTCAAATCAGCCATGCGCAAACATCACCACCTCATCCGGACCACCAAACAATCCTTCTACAAAGAGCGCATAGACAACGCCCACAACAGCAAGGAACTTTTTGCCATCATTAAAGAACTCACCAAACCCAAATCCTGGGCCACAAACCCTCCACATTCCCAAGACCTCTTCAACTCACTCTCCAACTACTTCCACCGCAAGATCGTAGACATACACGAAAGCTTCACATCGATGTCTCCCACCATCACCACCATCGACACAGCCAACACCACAGCACACTGCCACACCAACCTACTTAACTCCTGGACCCCCACCAATGATGAAGAAACTAGCAAAACCGTGAGCTCCATCCACTCAGGCTCCCTACAGACCCCTGCCCCCAACACGTCCTCAACAAAGACAACAAAACCATCGCTCCCTAGCTCCGGGCCGTCATCAACAGCTCCTTTGAGACCTCAACCTTCCTGGATATTTGGAAGGACGCCAAAGTCAACGCTGTGCTCAAAAAACCCAAAGCAGCCCCTGAAGACCTCACAAACTACCATCCTATCTCTCTACTCGCTTTCCCCACAACTGTCTCACTTCCTGGAGGAAAACAACATACTCAATGTCACCCAATCTGGATTCCGCAAAAACCACAGCACCGAGACCGCCCTCATCGCCTGAACAGACAACTTCAGGACCAGATTGGACAAGGGCGAAACAGTCGCCCGCATCCTCCTAGACCTCACCGCAGCTTTCAACACCATATGCCACCAAACCCTTCGCACACACCTCTTGGATGCCGGAATTCACCACAAAGCCCTGGACCGGCTCACCTCCTTCCTCTTTGAAAGAATCCAAAGAGTTCGCCTCCCTCCTTTCCGGTCTACTGCCACCAAGACCATCTGTGGGGTCCCCCAAGGATCCTCCCTGAGCCCCACCCTTTTCAATATCAACATGGCTCCGCTCGCCAGCATCATCTGTCATCTGTCCCCACGGCCTCAACATAATTTCATACACTGACAACACCCAGCTCATCATCTCCCTCACGAGTAACCCATCCACCTCCAAGAATAACCTACACGCCTGACTCCTCACCATCACCAACTGGATGACAGCAAACCACCTCAATTTACACTCAGAAAAAAACAAGATCATCATCTTCGGTCCCAACAAGACAGCATGGAACGACTCATGGTGGCCCACCATCCTAGGACCACCCCCAACACCCACCACCCACGCATGCAACCTCTGCATCATACTGAATTCCTCTCTCTCCGTGACTCAGCAAATCAACTCCATTTCATCCTCCTGCTTCAACACCCTCTGCATGCTACGCAAGACTTTCAAATGGATTCCCCTACAAACAAGAAGAACGGTCACCTACGCCCTCATAGGCAGCAGACTGGACTATGGCAACACCCTCTACACAGGGATCACTGCCAAACTTCAGAGAAAACTCCAGCACATCCAGAACGCACCTGTATGTCTCATCCTCAACCTCCCTCGCCATGAACACATCTCCGTCCACCTCAGATCCCTACACTGGCTGGCCATCAACAAAAGGTTCATCTTCAAAATCCTAATCCACGCTCACAAAGCTCTCCACGACACCGGACCGGCCTACCTCAACGAACGAATCAACTTCTACAACCCAACTCGACAGCTCCGCTCCGCCAACCCTGCCCTTGTGACAGTCCCCCGCATCCAACACACCACCTCCGGCCGCAGATCCTTCTCCCACTTCTCTGTCAAGACCTGGAACTCCCTCCCTACCAACCTACGCAAGATCCAGGACCTCCTAACCTTCAGAGAGCACCTCAAAACTTGGCTTTTTGAGCAATAATCCCCCCCCCCCAGCACCTTGAGACCCTACCGGGTGAGTAGCACGCTTAATAAATTTGATTGATTGATTGATTGATGGTGCTGGCGGGACTGCAGCAGTCTTTCCTCTATCGGACTGCCAGCATCGTAGTATTGTGGTCCGACCATCAAGCAGATGGTGGTCGAACCGCAAAATGGTGGTGCACAAACCACCAACTCATAATGAGGCCATTAATCTTTGAAAATTAATGTCTTTGCTTATGTATGGTGGATTTGTTTTCATTTTGGTCTTGTTTTGTTTAGATAAATATTGACTATTTTTCTAAACTGTGTGGAGTACTTTTGTGGTGTTTTCACTGTGTTACTGTGTGTGTGTGTGTGTACAAATACCTCACATATTGTCTCTGATATAAGCCTGACTGCTCGTGCCAAGCTACCAAGGCGGTGAGCAGGAGTTATCTTAGCTGTGTGACTCCCTTACCCTGACTAGAGTGCGGGTCCATACTTGGACAGGGTGCAAAATACTGCCAACTAGAGACCCCATTTCTAACACCACCCTTTACCTGTACGCACACACAAAAAAATAGGCTATTTACAAAAATACTTACCTGTGTGATAAAGTACTGTGTGATAAATGTAGAAATACTTATCTGTGTTGTAAACTAATGCATGTAATGGATGCGTAGTAAAGACTGTTTTATATTCTGTTATATGTGTAGTGTACTAATGTTAGCTAATTCATTTTAGTCCATATGATACCGTTCGAGAATATGTAACAATAATTTCAATATGTACTATTAATTTTAAAGCAAATCAACATAAGTTCAGAGCAAGCCATATCCATTTAAACAGCAGTCATATTCATTTAAACATAGCTTGTGTTCATTTCGATATGTGCATAATTCATTTCAGAACATGCTACTTTGATCTCACAGTTTCATATTTATTTAAAAAAGTGTCATATTCATGTTACAGAATGTCATATTACTTTTGATGTGGGCCATATTAGTTCCACCAGGTGTCATATTTGTTTCAAAGTGGCTCATATTCATCTTAACATGTGTCATATTCCTTTCTATGAATTTCATTCATTTCAGTGGATGTCATATTCATCTTAACACCTGTCATAATAATTTTAACATGGGTTATATCCATTTCAACATAGGTCATATTAATTTCAATATATGCAAAATTTATTTTGCTGTGTATCATATCAATTTCAAACTATAATATATTAACTTTGACAAGTTTCATTTTAATTTCAGCATTGGTCATATTCAGTTTAAAATATGTTGAATTCATTTTGGTGGACCTCATATTTATTTCAGTGCATGTCATATTCATCCTAGCATGTGTTATATTACTTTCCATGGATGCTTCATTCATATTAACACATTTTAATGTGAACATGAATCATATCCATTGTAACATATATCATAATCATGTCAATGTATATCATATCACTTTCAATGCAAGCCATATTCGTTTTGATAAATGTCATGATCATTTTAACATTACTCGTTTTCATTTTAAAGCATGTCAAATTCATTTCAATGAAGGTCATATTAATTTCAACTCATGTCATATTCATTTTCACATGTGTTATATTCCTTTCAATCAATGTTGAATTTATTTCAATGGATGTCATATTCATATTAACACTTGTCATATTAATTTTAAGATGCAAATTATCAATTTTAACATATATCATATTAATTTTAATACGTGTCATATTAATTTCAATTCGTGCCATATTCATTTGAACAAATGTCATGTGAATTTCAGCTTTGGTCATTCTCATTTGAAGGCATGTCAACTTCAATTTAATGGGATTACATTAATTTCAGCACAAACCATATTCATTTTCAATCATCTATTCATTTCTGTATGTCTCATATTCATTGCATCTCGGTAATATTAATTTCAACACAATTCAAATTCATTGCAACATGTTTAATGTTCATTTCAGTGTACATTGTATTAGTTTCAATGTGCATTGTTTACTTTTCAGAATATAATATATTAATTTCAGTACTTTACATTATTTTCAATATGTCATATTAATTTTAATGTATGTCCTATTTCTCTTGGCAGAAGTCAATCATTTCAAGAAATGCCCCATTCTTTTTGATGAATATTGTTTCGTTTCAGTGATTGCTTTATTGTATACAGTGAGGGCCATATTAATTTCAGTATGATTCATATATATATTTCAATATATTTTTTATTCAGTTTGGTGTGTCTGTTATTCATATTAATCACTAAGTAGCACATTCACTCTGGGGGGCGTGGCCTGAGCGGCAAGATGGCGGACACGTGATTCTCCCGCCCTGCACAGGCCCGATAAATACTCCTGCTACAACTGCCCCGCCGGGGACTGGGACCCGTCACCAAGATCAATGAGGGGACGGGGACCCAGTAAGGAAGCTCGCGGTACCGCCAGCGACTCCCCGGGGCGATTTGCGACTCTATCGGAGGCCCGGAAGAGCGGGCCGCAGCTGGTGCGGAACGTACCTGGAGGAAGCACTCGCCCAAGCAGGGATTGGCGTGACGAGAGGGGCACACAGAAATAGATCAGTGAACAGGAGGCCTGCAGTGGACAACGAGGCAAACAAATCACTAAGCCCTTGGAAAACACGGGGGCCAGCAGAGAGGCGCGGCGCCACCCCGACAACGAACGTGGGAGTCGGCCGTGGACCTAACAGAAGCGGCCCACGACATATGGAGGACCAGATGGCCGTGTTGGGTGTTAGAGGCTTGAGGTGAGGAGCGGAAGGGCGGCGGTTGTCCGCCCACGAGTCAGCGGCACACGCAGGGTGATTAGGAGGTGCCATGGACGCTGGACGACCTCGATCGAGGGGCCCCTTTACTCACAGGGGACCTGCCTGCTGAAATTAAGGCACTGGCACCACGGCAGGCCATTGGAACCCTTGCAATGCGAGGTGGGGACTGGCGGGGGCCCTCTCCTTGTGGATCCAGGCAGCGGAACGTACATGAACCCCCTCTCTCCCCCGCGCTCCACACTAGAGTGAGGTGAGCGGAGGGTCGTCCACACAGAGGGACTGAGGCCCTGTGGTCTAATCTAACCCTGAAGGAGCAACACACACATCTGGGGAAAAACGCAGGGGCGAAGCTGGAGGCCATCGGGGGGGCTGCCTTCCGGGCCGGATGACCACCAAAACTCGGAACAGGATCAAGGCTCAGGGCCGCTGCCGCACTAGTGACATGGCCCAATCAGACTTGACGGACCCAGTCCTGCACTCCCTCCAAGTCACATTGGACAAGATCCTGGGAGCCATAGAAGGGTCCAAGACAACACTACAGGGGGAAATCGGGCTGGTATCAGCGGAGCTGGGCCTGTTGAGAGCTGACCATCAGAAATTAGCGGATAGGGTCTGGGGTACTGAGACTACACTTGCGGATCTCACACCGGCGCAACTGGAAATCAAAGCTACCGTCCTCTAACTGATAGACCGTCTACAATGATTGGAATGCCGCGCTGAAGATGCTGACGGCTGAAATCGAAGGAACATTGTGCGAGTTATCGGCCTCCCGGAAGGCGTTGAGGAATACGACATGATGGCCTACCTAGAGAAGTGTTTGAAATCAGAGGTGGCTCTGTAACAACTTACCCCCTTTTTTGCATTGGAAAGAGCGAACCGAGTACAGTCAAGACCGCCTGCCCCAGGCAGACCACCACGTGTAGTGGTGGCTAAACTGCTGCATTATAGGGACAGAGACGTGTTACTTCAACGAGCCAGGGAGGCCGGCCCCTTCAGTGTGGAGAACGGAACAGTAACTCTATTCCCGGATTTCAGGGCATAGGTCCAGAGCAGGCGGGCTTCTTACGTGGCGTGAAACGAGCACTCCGGGAGGAGGGCATTCAGTATCCCTCCTATTCCCAGCCAGACTGAGATTGATCATTGATGGGCATACCATCTTCCTCCATACACCTGAGGAAGCGTGGAAGTGGTTGGAGTCACACAAAGCGGGTGGGGACCCACACGCCAGGAAGAGAGATGCTGAGGCGTGGATGTAAGAGAACAAAAAGACAACACAGTAGGTCCCTAACTGGCGTCGGACCAACCCCAGTGCAGAATGAATCGGACAGAAAGGCAGCCCTGGAAGTGGTGGAGTCACTATGGAGCGCGGACCTGTCCGAAGATGTCAGTGGGAGAGATTCTGACCAACACACCAATTCTTCAGACGCGACTCCTGTCGTACTGAGGAAGCCTTGAGAGTGACCCCACAAACAGCTGATGACCTGGGTTGAACCTGGCCGAGTGGTCCTGGTCCCACGGAGGGGCCTCACATCTGGAAATGGGGCCTTGTCAGCTATGGACCCCCCAGCTTCTCGACCACAGCAGCACGAATGGTGAGAACACGATGCAACCTAATGTTACTGTTATGTTTGTTTTACACAAATTGGGCAACCATTGGTTGGAGTGTTGCCCTGGGGATGGGAAGTTGGGGATTGAATTTTCACATTTTTGTTGAGCGCTGGAGAATGAGTATTGCTGACCTAAGTTTGGCTCTGGTACTGGGGGATTAGGTGGTGGAACTGAGAACTAGCAGCAGCTGGGAGGAGTCGCTGTCACTTAACAATATTCTTCTCACACAATGACAGACTATAACTGTTAACTTGGAATATCCGAAGGATGGGGACGATGATCAAGCGACATAAGTTCCTGACTTATCTAAAAAGAAGGGGGGGTACATATAGCACTACTTCAGGAAACACACATCACCTCCAGGGAAGTAGACAGGCTCAGGCGTAGATGGAGAGGACAGATATATGCCACCACATATTCAGCATTTGCATGGGGCGCACTGATATGGGTGAGAGCGGGGGTCCCCTTTGAGGCCATTTCAATAAACATAGACAAGGACGGTAGATTCGTAATTGTAGAGGGCAGACTGCATGGTAGACACGTAGTACTATACTGTGTATACACCCCTTACCAGGAGCAGATCCCTTACTTACAATCTCTCTCAAGACACCTGTCTCACCCCCCCAGGAGGGCGGTTGCTGATTGGGGGAGACTTTAACTGTGTGATTGACACCGAATTAGACCGTTCCCTCTCACCACTGCCTGGAGCGATATCGCACAAAACGGCTAAAGAACTGGCGGAGTGGATGGTACACTGGGGACTAGAGGACGTATGGCGGATACAACACCCAAAAGACAGGGAGTATTCATTCTATTCTGGTCTACATCAGTTACATACCAGGATAGACTGAACATTGAGCACTGGAGGCGTCACCCCCGAGATAACCCACTCCGAGTACCTAGGCCACACTATCTCTGATCATAGCCCACTAATTATTACTTGGCGTTGTGCCGAAGCTAAACCTCCCATTACGATGTGGAGGCTCCAGCCGATGGCACTCAAGGACTCGGCCTATAAAGAGGCACCTAGGTCTCACCTTCTAGAACATATCAGTATCAACAAAGGAACCAGAACAACACGGCCCATAGAATGGGAAACCTTAAAAGTAGTGAGCCGAGGCTATTGCATGGGACAGACAGTGGGGATCAGGTGGGCCCTGTAGCTTGAACTTAACTGACTGGAAAAGATCATTCATGAAGGAGATAATGCCCAGAGCACAGATCAGACCACACAGCAGAGACTCCTTGAGGCCAAGGAGTCCTTTGCTCAGACCCAGGAAAGACTACGATGTCACAGTTACCAGACACACCTAGCAGCGCTACATGCAGAGGAGGGAAGACCAGGCAGAATGCTGGCATGGCTGGTGAGACCTAACGGGGAGGGTGCCCCGATCACTAGCGTCCGAGGGTAAGAGGGGGACCTAGTACATGCACTGTCCAAAATAAATAAGGCATTTGAACTGTACTACACCTCACTCTATAAACAGCCGGAAGAGGACTTACCACATTCATTGGGTCCCCATTTACAGTCTCTGCCGTTGAGTACCTTGACCCCTGAGGACAGAGATACCTTGGGGGACCCGGTGACTCTGGGGGAGGTAGAGGCTGCTATTACACAATTGGCAGCAGGTGAAACCCTGGGCATGGATGGACTCCCCATGGAGTTTTATAAGACATACTCAGATATTACAGCACCTCTATTGGTCGAGCTATATGCGAAGGCATTCGAACGGTGTAGGAAAGTACCATCTTGCCTGGCATGTTACCCCCATATTTCACTGTATATATGTTGTTTTAGTGTATGTGTCACTGGGACCCTGCCAGCCAGGGCCCCAGTGCTCATAAGTGTGCCCTGTATGTGTTCCCTGTGTGATGACTAACTGTCTCACTGAGGCTCTGCTAACCAGAACCTCAGTGGTTATGCTCTCTCTGCTTTCTAAATTGTCACTAACAGGCTAGTGACCAATTTCACCAATTCACATTGGCATACTGGAACACCCTTATAATTCCCTAGTATATGGTACTGAGGTACCCAGGGTATTGGGGTTCCAGGAGATCCCTATGGGCTGCAGCATTTCTTTTGTCACCCATAGGAAGCTCTGACAATTCTTACACAGGCCTGCCACTGCAGCCTGAGTGAAATAACGTCCCTGTTATTTCACAGCCATTTACCACTGCACGTAAGTAACTTATAAGTCACCTATATGTCTAACCTTCACCTGGTGAAGGTTGGGTGCTAAGTTACTTAGTGTGTGGGCACCCTGGCACTAGCCAAGGTGCCCCCACATCGTTCAGGGCAAATTCCCCGGACTTTGTGAGTGCGGGAACACCATTTCACGCATGCACTATACATAGGTCACTACCTATGTATAGCGTCACAATGGTAACTCCAAACATGGCCAGGAACATGTCTAAGATCATGGAATTGTCACCGCATTGGGGAGACAATTCCATGATCCCCCGAGTCTCCAGCACAGACCAGGGTACTGCCAAACTGCCTTTCCCGGGGTTTCACTGCAGATGCTGCTGCTGCCAACCCCTCAGGCAGGTTTCTGCCCTCCTGGGGTCCAGCCAGGCTTGGCGCAGGAAGGCAGAACAAAGGACTTCATCAGAGAGAGGGTGTTACACCCTCTCCCTTTGGAAAAAGGTGTCAGGGCTGGGGAGGAGTAGCCTCCCCCAGCCTCTGGAAATGCTTTGATGGGCACAGATGGTGCCCATCTCTGCATAAGCCAGTCTACACTGGTTCAGGGATCCCCCAGCCCTGCTCTGGCACGAAACTGGACAAAGGAAAAGGGAGTGACCACTCCCCTGACCTGCACCTCCCAGGGGAGGTGCCCAGAGCTCCTCCAGTGTGCTCCAGACATCTGCCATCTTGGAAACAGAGGTGTTGCTGGCACACTGCACTGCTTTGAGTGGCCAGGGCCAGCAGGTGACGTCAGAGACTCCTTCTGATAGTTTCTTACCTGTGTTACTAGCCTATCCTCCTTCCTAGGTAGCCAAACCTCCTTTTCTGGCTATTTAGGGTCTCTGCTTTGGGGAATTCTTCAGATAACGAATGCAAGTGCTCACCAGAGTTCCTCTGCATCTCTCTCTTCATCTTCTGCCAAAGGATCGACCGCTGACTGCTCAGGACGCCTGCAAAACCACAACAAAGTAGCAAAGACGACTACTGCAACCTTGTATCGCTTCATCCTGCTGGTTTTCTCGCCTGTTTCCTGGTGGTGCATGCTCTGGGGGTAGCCTGCCTCCTTCTTGCACCAGGAGCTCTGAAGAAATCTCCCGTGGGTCGACGGAATCTTCCCCCTGCAACCGCAGGCAATGAAAGACTGCATCACCGGTCCTCTAGGTCCCCTCCCAGCACGACGAGCGTGGTCCCTGGAACTCAGCAACTCTGTCCAAGTGACTCCCACAGTCCAGTGACTCTTCAGTCCACGTTTGGTGGAGGTAAGTCCTTGCCTCCCCACGCTAGACTGCATTGCTGGGTACCGTGCGATTTGCAACTGCTCCGGCTCCTGTGCACTCTTCCAGGATTTCCTTTGTGCACAGCCAAGCCTGGGTCCCTGACACTCTAACCTGCAGTGCACAACCTTCTGAGTTGTCCTCCGACGTCGTGGGACTCCCTTTTGTGTCTTCGGGTGGACTCCGGTTCACTCCTCCTCCAAGTGCCTGTTCCGGTACTTCTGCGGGTGCTGCCTGCTTCTGTGAGGGCTCCCACTTGCTGGGCGCCCCTTCTGTCTCCTCATCCAAGTGGCGACATCCTGGTATCTCCTGGGCCACAGCAGCATCCAAAAACCCTAACCGTGACCCTTGCAGCTAGGAAGGCTTGTTTGCGGTCTTTCTGCGTGGGAACACCTCTGCAAGCTTCTTCAAGACGTGGGACATCCATCCTCCAAAGGGGAAGTTCCTAGTCCTCTTCGTTCTTGCAGAAACCAAAGCTTCTTCCATCCGGTGGCAGCTTCTTTGCACCCTCAGCTGGCATTTCCTGGGCATCTGCCCACTCTCGACATTGTCGCGACTCTTGGACTTGGTCCCCTTGTTTCACAGGTACTCAGGTCTGGAAATCCACTGTTGTTGCTTTGCTGGTGTTGGTCTTCCTTGCAGAAACCCCCTATCACGACTTCTGTGCTCTCTGGGGGTTATAGGTGCACTTTACACCTACTTTTCAGGGTCTTGGGGTGGGATATTTTTCTAACCCTCACTGTTTTCTTACAGCCCCAGCGACCCTCTACAAGCTCACATAGGTTTGGGGTCCATTCGTGGTTCGCATTCCACTTTTGGAGTATATGGTTTGTGTTGCCCCTATACCTATGTGCTCCTATTGCAATCTACTGTAACTTTACATTGCTTGCATTACTTCCTTTTGCTATTACTGCATATTTTTTGTATTGTGTACATATATCTTGTGTATATTTGGCATCCTCATACTGAGGGTACTCACTGAGATACTTTTGGCATACTGTCATAAAAATAAAGTACCTTTATTTTTAGTATATCTGTGTATTGTGTTTTCTTATGATATTGTGCATATGACACCAGTGGTATAGTAGGAGTTTTTCATGTCTCCTAGTTCAGCCTAAGCTGCTCTGCTATAGCGACCTTCTATCAGCCTAAGCTGCTAGAAACACCTCTTCTACACTAATAAGGGATAACTGGACCTGGTACAGAGTGTAAGTACCCCTTGGTACCCACTACAAGCCAGGCCAGCCTCCTACAAACGGGGGTTACTCCCAGAGATGTTGAGGGAGGCATTAGTGATTCCCTCCCCAAGACCACATCGCCCGAGGCCTCGGTGTCTGATTTCAGACCTTTATCCATGCTGAATTGCGACTTCAAGATCCTAAGTAAAGTCCTGGCGGATCGGATGATCTGACATATTCCCCACCTCGTGCATGAGTACCAAAACAGCTTCATACCAGCGTGCAGCACCTCTCTGAACCTTAGATGATTATTCTCCCTTCTCCACATGCAGCACTCATCTCAGTTGACCTCGAGAAAGCGTTCGACTCAGTATGGTGGGATTATCTACGAGCAGTGATGCTACGGATGAGATTGGGGAGAAATGGGTGCGCTGGGTAGAATTACTGTATTATCTCCCTGTGGCAAGAGTGCGAACGGGCAGAACAGTGTCAAATGCCTATCCCATATTTCAAGGCACCAGACAGGGTTGCCCTCTCTCTCCCCTGCTGTTTGCGCTTGCTATCGAGCCCCTGGCGGCTCGGTTTTGAGTGGAGGGGAGGGGTAAGGGGTGTGGTGTGGGGCTCAGTGGAACATAACATATCACTCTATGCAGATGACATACTGATCTACCTTCGGGATGGTGTGTCTGGGATCCCCTGGGCGCTCGCTGTGCTTGAGGAATTCAGTAGCCCCTCGGGCTTTCGACTGAACAGGAGGAAGACATATGTCTTCCCCTGGAAGGCGGGCGAAGAGCGCCCTTCCATCTGCCCTATAGACGTCACATGGTCCCCCAACACTTTTAAATACCTGGGAATACAAGTGTTCCATGGTATAGGAGATCTTCGAGACGGCAACCTGGGTAGGACGCTTAGAGCCTTAAAATCATGCGTGACGTTCTGGCGCTCCCTTAAGCTCTCAATGATGGCCCGAGTCTCCTTATCTAAGATGATCATGCTGCCCCGACTCCTATATTACTTCTCCAATCTCCCAGTGAATGTACCGATGTGCTGGTTCAGGGACCTGAATGCGCTCCTCAGAGAGCTCCTCTGGGACAGGGGTAGACAGCGAGCATCCTTCTCCACCCTGCAACGCCCCACTTCTGAGGGAGGGCTGGGAGGGCCAGATTTTGAATTATATTATTTGTCGTGCCAACTCCAGTGGGTTGCCAGATGGTTCGCGGGAGAAAGTCGACTGGACCTGACAACAGTCCAGGGAGAGGTTGGAAGTGACCTGTTGCTGGCGCTGTAATTAACCCCTGAATTACACTGCCAGCGCGAAATATTATGCTGACAGTAGCCCTCTCCTGTTAGAAAAGGTGCCTGAGACGTACAGGTACAACGGTGGCCTATTCCCCTGAGGTATGTCTGACAGCCTTGCCTCTGGGAGCCCCGAACAGTACAACACTGCAGAATCAGATGAGGAATTGAACCCGGGCAGGGGGACTGCTTTGAGGATGGCTTCCTGAGGCCCTTCGCCAATTTGGTAGAGGAGAACGGAATCCCAAGAGGACACTTCCTCTTACACCAGTCATTAACACCCACTATAAGGGAACTATGGACTACAGTGAACGCAGAACTTGAGACGCACAGTATTCTCCAACTCCTCTTAACTACAGGAACTGACACACACCTAATTACTAGACTTTATAGAGCCCACAATGAGAGCCCACAGGAATCCCTGCAGCTGTTGAGAGCGAAATTGGAGGGGACGCTAGGAAAGGACTGGCAGACACAGAGTGGCGGAGGGTACTGGCAGGTCCCGATAGAATACCGCGCAACACACGTCTCCATTACATCCAGTTCAAGTTCATACACAGAACGAACCTTACCCCCCACAGACTTAGGGTAATATATGGAGGCGAACCCAGGCCATGTCCCAGATGTAGTACAATTGACGCAGACTTAGACCACATGCTGTGGGAATGTCCCGAGATACAGAGATATTGGCGGAGTGCACTAGACGACTTGGGGAGAACACTGGACTCAAGAATGAACTTGGACCCCTCCTTCTGTCTACTGGGGTTACACTCCAGACCTGCTTCTAAGAAAGTGGGCAACAGATTTATGGACCTGGCCTTGGGATTGCTCAAGCAAAGAATTTCAATGGCCTGGAAATCCCCTAGGGGCCCCTCTCTGATAGACCGGAGACAGGATGTCTCAAACTGGGTCTGGGCCGAGCTATATGCTTTAAGAAGAGAGGAGACTCTGGAAATCCGTGCACGGCCGATTGCCCCATTGTGGGATGAGATCCTAGAGGCCTGGGAGAAGCAGATGCGTGAACCCGGGGAGAATGAACCAGACACAAATCAACCCACCTCCTAACCAGAGGGAGAGGGTTGGTATGTAAAAAACGGGCTGAGTGACGAGAAGAGGCCCTGACACCAGCGCAATGAGAAGTGAGAGACCGAAGCCACAGGGTAGATGCTAACTTGGCTACACTAACCCCTCTAATTAATGGAGGACAGGGACTGAAACAAACAGATGAGACAGCAACCCACTTGACAGACTGCAAAGAGAAATGATTGCACTAATACTGACATCCCTAGCCCACCAGCCTGGGTAACCCAGACCACCATAGCCACATCACGCGTTGGGTGATCTTTGTATTTGCCGGAATAAACTAATTTTGTAAGGTGACCGAGTGACAGAGAAGTTTTTTCCAAAGGATTATACATAAGGACTAATATTTAATGGGATTCGCGACCCCATCCCTGTCTGCTGTGAGGGTGCAGACTTACGCGGAATTGAGAGGAAAATATATATATATATATATAAAAGGCTCTCATACTCATAAGCATGCTAAAAGAGAAGAGGCAGGCCTGATCAATGGAACTCAAAGACTCGTTTACTAACTATAACTGTGACTAGTCAGTCTGGTGCATGTTGAAACTGTTATTTCACAACATGGCTCTGAGGGGAGGTCAGAGGGAAAATGTACTTCCATGCCTGAACCACCTACGTCATGGCCTGTCTTAGTTTAAAATGGAGGCTTTTAGGCACATCGGTGTTAGAAGGGGAACGGAACACTATCATCTGACCTCATGGGAATATAATCCATTTGTGGGAGATGGTCGGGGGGGGAGGGGTCAGGTGAGACTCACTGTAGAAGTGTGTTTGACCTTGTTTCTTCCACGGTTCCTATTATTGTCCCTGCGTGTCCGATTGCTCTACGTGTTTTAACATAGCAACATAATTCTGTCAATATACATACTTTTTAATACCCGCTACAATCAAACCAGTAGACATCAAAGTTGTGATATGGAGAGAAATAGAAACAGCAATTGTGTATAGACCTGGCATGATATATTGGTTCCATTACATCTTTACTTACTACACCTGCCACACCCCTATTACTCCACCTGTTTCTGCCTCCCAAGTGCAACACTGTACACTCCCACACTGTCCAGACTCTTGGTAATAAATGTTGCCTTACATTGATATTTAACTTCAGCGATGTGTAACATAAAATGGAGTTAATCATAATACGATACATTCGGCTTCAAAAGACAAACTAATTGAACTTGCTTGAGGTGTGGTATAACTGAAAGTATAATAATGCACTGTTGCAGTTGGCACTCGTGTGCTTGCAGTTCTAGCAGACTAATACTGAAAAAATATTACAAGAACCAGAATGTAAAGGAGAAGCAGGTCTAAATGTAACACACCTGACAAGAGATGTGTGACAACTTGATTTCTCAATGGCATCGACATCGCAATAGCTAACATTAGTGTGAAATATAGCTATTTTTAGGGTCGAGCCTGCGTTGCATGCGCTCGCGCATGCGTATCGCAGGGGGACTCTTTTGTATTTAGAAAAGGGCTCGGAGCCCTGTCAACTTCACGTTAGTGCTTTTTATTGGTTCGTGGGCTTCCCTGACAAAATCTGCTTGCTTTCATTAGTCGAAGGCACGCATACGTCATGCCTTTTCCGGTGGCTAGCCCTCCTCCAGCGCAGCGACCAACTACAGAAAACATGCGAGGCTCGCTGTTTTCCATCGGGCTCGTGGACTTTTTTTTCTCTAATTTAGAGCGCGATCTCGCTTGGCAGAAGTCCAGCGCTTTACATACTTAATTTCACTTTTTCGGGTTATGTACATAAATTTACTTTTGCCCGATAGGTGAAAAGTCGGGTTAAGAGCGATCAGCTCTAACATGAGCAAACGCGAGACCCGACGCATTGTAAATGCTTGTTCATATTCTTACTATAATGTTTATTTTCTCCGTCTGGTCTTCTTTCTCTAATTTATATATATTTTCAGACGCACCTGATAAAACTTGCGTTATAATATATGTCCAACCAGCAATATGAATAGCAGTAGGAACACGTTGTTTCACGTAACAGTTCTTACTAAACAGGGAAGCTAAGGGTTATCTCTTTTGTGGTGCTTTTACAAGTTTCCCTCGTGATGTTTGCTATATTAGGAACTGAAATTTGTTGCCTAGATTTCTATGGTTTTACAGTCTCATTTTACCCGCAGATGCTTGTTAGTTCATTTGCAGGACACTGACAAAAGATAGAGACAAATCTGAAGTAATGTGAACCCACAATACCCTGTTTATTGCATTGAAATCTCGTTCATGTTATTTACATATGTACCCAGAAGGGGATGTTAGCTACTCGCAGCCAATCTTTCCTTTCCATGACCACGGGTATCTTTAGCTCTGAAATGTTTCGATTTCATGCCTGAGTAGCTCATCCAATCTACGTTTTACCTTTGCATTCTGGTGTTTTTAGTCCTGTTTTCATGACAAGTTTCAGAGTGGACAGAAACTTGCTGGACTGAATGTGCCATTTATGCATGGAGTTGGTAATACTTGAGAGCTCTGCGCAGAAATTTAACGTATTATCCAACTTTAAATTTGCTTAGCAGTGCCATTGTTCAATACCTGCCTCACTCCTTCTGCGTTTTAGACACCCATTTCTGCAGGGAGACCATTCCTTGCATTTGCTGCATCAACAAATATGTTCTAATGTTAATCCGACGGTTCCTCAACTCCATTTAGTCTCATCATGATATCTTAGTGCTACGTGCCTCTTTGTCTTTTTCACTCTCAACATATACATTGAGGCCCATATTTATACTCTTTTGGCGCCGAATTGGTGTAATTTTTTTTACGCAAATTTGACGCGAACCTAACTACATATTTATATTTTTATGCTAGACACGTCCAATGTTAAAATATTGGAGTTTGCACCATTTTTTGCATGTGTGCACCTACCTTGGGTCAATGAGATACAAGGTAGGCATTCCCATCCAAAAAATGGTGCTATCCCCATAGCCCCATATTTATCCCCCAGTGCTAAAATGACACACTGCTGGGAGGAGGGACTCAATGATGGTGCAAGCTTGCTTAGCACCACTATTTAATGCCTGGGTCAGACCTGGCGTTAGGGGACCAGTGGACCCATTTCTATGGTCCGACACATGGAATAGGTCCACCAGTGCCCACCCCAAGCCCCAGGAACACCCCCACCCACACCAGAGGGATGCCAGAGGATGGGGGACCCCATCCCAGGTAATTAGGTTAAGCATTGGTAAGTATATTTTTTCCATTGATGTGCTATTGAGGGCCCTAACAAGGGGCCCCCTGCATAGCACAGGATGCAATAGCCATGGCCAGCGGACACTTGTCCCCTATGGCTGGCCATTGGGGTGGTGATCATGACAGGACAGGAGTCGTGTTTTTGGTGGTTGTGCGGCAGGAAATGGCACTAATCTGGTTAGAGGCATTTTTTTTACCTCTAACCAGGCTTGTGTCATTTTTTGGGCCATAACCTTCTCCTTCCCTACCCGGCTAACGTCATTTTAGTTGATGCTAGCCCAAGCTGTGCACCCGCTTGCGCCATTCCATTAATTTGCCACCCAGGTGGCACTCAGGAATGGCGCAAGTCGGCGCTATACTTCTTGGTGCAAAACTGCATCACTGCACTTTTGCACCAAAAAGTATACATTCGGGCCTTAAGGTGTTATATTCATGTTATAAAAAAAATTGCACAAAAATCTTGCATGACGCCAGGGGCAGAGGTCAAAGGTAGAAAGAAGGTGGGGGAATCTCTGCTGTAGGAACCCAATTGTTTATTTCGGGCTGTGCCGTGTGCACAATTAACATCAATAAAAAAAGGTTTTAAAAAAAAAATCTTGCATGTCTAACAGCATCTTGACTCCGCACACAGCATATTAACTGTTCTGCAGCTGAGTTAGTAACTACATTAAGGCTTGTTCAATGAACACGTTGGAGCAGCAGTCTGAGGCAATGCAAGGGCTAAAGCCTTCATCATGTTAAGGGTTGTTCTGAGCTAGGTGTGCACGTTTTCTAACAGGTTTGTTAGGGAATCAGACCCAGGCACTGGAAGGGTGGTGACAGAATAACAGAAATTGAGAAGCAGGTTCTGCTGTGCCCGCAGTTCCCCCCCCAGAGTGCTATTTTCCCAGACACCACCAGGACTTCCTCACATTGACAAAACGGTGGTGCGAAATGAAGAGAAAAATTGTCGGGAAAGATCCAATTAAGGCTTTACATCTTCAAGCCCTCTCCACAGTCATTGGCCTATGCAGTTGTCAGGTAGCCAGTGGCCACATAGCATGTGGCAAAGCCATCTGATGCTGGCTTTAAGCCAACATCATTATCCAATTTGGGACTTCTGATTCCATAATTACAGCAAAAATCTGAAGCTATAAATTCCAGAATACCAGGTGGCTGACTTATAAATGAAGACTGACAAAGTGTTTGTTCTACGATAATAATGACGCTTTCTAATTCTATATATGTATGACAATTTATTGAGTAATGAGCCACAGACCATCAACCGTTCTGGTGGCTTCGCTGTCCGGGTCTAACTGTCAAGATTCAAATCTTCGAATCTTCCCACTGCCAGAATTGTATGTGGTCATTGATGAGCTAAGTATATTCCATTTATAGCAACTAGGTCACAGCAGTGTTCATTACTTCATTTCGCATGGTTAAAATTCTGAACAATTGTTGGACCTCGTAGGCAGTTCTCCCAGCCTGGACTATGAAAATTCTCTCTTTTCGGTCTCACCTACTGTTAACTATCTCTTTAACAAACTATCCTTGATTCTTTTTCTGTTTGCTTCAGCAAAGTGCACTGATTGTAGGCAGCACAAAGATATATTTTCTAGGCTCTTTGACCACTACATGTGCATGTCACAAATTTCCAGGGTGTCATGATCAGTAGATGAGGGCTACTTTTTTATTACTATTCTTTTTGTGAATGAGGGACACTTTTACTTTGATAACTAGGCCTATTTTCCGTCCCAGTTTGTGTATACAGTCAAGGTTATCTCTAAACTGGAACACAAGAAACCTCAGATAAATTTTGGCCTATGTGGGCCTCATCACTAGGGTGCAGCTTGATTCCAGGGGCGCAGTGAGCATCAGACCTGAGTCCCAATTACACTTGGGGCATCTCACTATTGGAGGAATGCATGAATTAATCTCCGCCACTGGTAATCCTTTCTATCTTTATTACAGTCCTACATTATATTGGCCCTCCAAGACACCTCAGACAGGAACCATTCATAAGCAAATCAGCCTTTATCCTGCTCCAATAGGTACAATCTAGCCTGAACTGCCAGGCAAGATCCCCTCTGAACCGGAACACAAGGAGCCCCAGATCTTTATCCAAAAGGATCAATACACTAGTGTGGCTACAGTATGCAGCCATTTGAAGGTGGACAGAGTAGAGCACACTCTGTGCTTTCATTTTGGACGAAACCCTACTTGATTATTGTCATGGATTACAGAGTTTATTAGATAGTTAGACCACTGACTGGCCAGAATGCTTTCTGTGATCTTAGTTAAAACTGGCAGAAGAGAGTGGGCCTGATAACGAGAATGTTCTTCAAAATCCAAGTTTGGTTTCTTCAGTAAAGGTTTTCCTATACTTCAGCTCAGAAGGAACAATGTGATTTTGTAAAGAGTTTGGCTGATTCAGGTATATCTGTATGCAGGATTTTCAGAGGGTTAGGGTCTGAAAGAGAGCCAGGTATACATGCTTTAGCAAACTGCAATAAATTTGGAGTAAGGGCAAAAAAGCAGGTTAAGGGAGTGAGTGGATACCTCTGTTGAGTCAGAAATAGGAACCCCCCTCCAATTAAAAAATTCAGAGGAATCAATACATCAAGCCGTGGCAGGAGATGACATTAATTTCTCCTATGAAGGAGTGTTATTGGTTGTTCAAAAAATAACAACTTTTTTGCAGAATCCTTGGGAACCTGCAGACTGAGGAACAGAATCAGAATTTGCACTAAGATAATTTATGATCTTAAAAAGTTCAATTTGTTTGCTAGACTCACTTGAGAACTGCTGAGAATGTTATTGTTAATAAGATAGTAAGATTGCTTTTTGATATTGTAAGAGCTTCATTTTATTTGTATCTTCAGGGAACTATTTGACATACCACTTACACCCTGCATGCCTGGTTTCAAATTCAGTTTTTGAATATCACCATTGAACCATTGAGATTTTCGAGATATTATATGGCTCATTTTAAGAGATAAAGGATCTATTTTATCAGAAATTGAAGAGGTGTAATCATAATTGGAGTAACTTGAAGCTGGACACATTAAATCAGATGATGATAAAAAGTCAGCTTTGAGTATGCCAGGTTGTATTCTGTGCCAAGGTCTAGTCCTTTGAGTTGATATGTGGAGGCACTTGTAACATGTACATTTACTGACTTTTTATACCCAAAAGTATGTGACCGGGGCATGTTAAGGGAATGGTTTCTACCTAATGGGCAGAGTGGAAGGCACTAAGAGGGTATCAATAGTGTGGTTGCAAGCTGAGTGGGGGGCTGAAGTATTTGTGGGAGGCCCATATCTCTGCTACGTATAATGTATGTGCTATAGTGGCATCTTCTTTATTGTTGAAATAAAAATTACAGTCTCCCAGAATAAAACAGTGCTTGTGGTTGGTAAAGAAAGCCCTTGCTACCGTTAAAATGTAGTGAGAAATGAAGAAGGGGGAATATATGTTTGGTAGGACAATTGAACAGTTGGGAGAGAGGGTGAAGGAGGCTGGCAATACATCAGCACCTGGTCAGCTCATTTTTATGGTCTGACTTGACAGCGCAGCTGTTATTTTGTGAGAAACATTAGAGAGAGGCTTTGGCTCCATCTGCGTGCTGGGTGCCAGGAGTACATTTTTTAATTGGGAAGAAATTGCGTGCTTTAACAAAAAAAATGAATGCCCTCCACGTAAATGTGACCATTCCAGCTGCTTCAGCTTGAACTTTTAGGGGCACACCCATGACTTTGAAACACTCATGACATTGTAAAACAATTAAAGTATCTTAGTTAACCAATGTATGTATGGTGTTATTCTATGCCAGCAGCACAGATGGGAGTTGGGTAGTCGTTATATGGACATATGTTAGTGTCATTGACCATCCGAATTATTAGATGAAATAGAACTCACTTAAAATAGGTTACAGGATTAAAAAGATGAGAACTAGAGGTAAAGAAATAAATGCTACAACACAATATTTAATGTGTGTGTTGATTCCTTCTTGTGTGTCTCTTTCCAATAGCCCAATGGCACCGCGAGATTCCTCAACCAATAAAGAAAGGTCGGCCCAGCGGCAGCCGTACTACAACGTTCACTGGCCAAGGATTGGATTTGTTGTTCGCTTTTCCCACTGATAAAAGCCATGTAGTAAATGCTTCCTCTTCGAAAGATGTTGTAGAAAGTGATGAACTCTAAGATTTATTGTGCCATTCTTCAGCAGCAATAACGGAACAGATAAATCCTACAATAAAAGAAATCAACTTTTGCACATCTGCGGCGCACGTGTAAAAGTAGCAACGGCTTACTTTTGCATTTCTTGTGAAGACAATTACGTAAAGTGCACTATTTTTGGTTATTCCTTTTTTATTTGTTAATCTTTTATGTTAAGGCAGTCGTATTAACTGAATTACTATATTTATATTTTCAGGGAATTTATGCTAATTGAAAGTCGCCCTGTTTTACCTGTTTTTTCGCTTTGAGCAGAACGGCACATTTAGCATGCACAGTGTAATGAAGATTGTGTTGTATTTCTAAAACAAAAACTGCGCAGGCCATCAGTGAGTTGAAAATACTAATGATGTGGGAGATTTTATGACAAATACAGGGTGCCATTTTGTTATGTTGATGTTTAAATGGATCAAAGAAAAGTACATTGATAGAAAGGGAAACTAGAGCTCTTTACTTGGCCCTTAAGAGATGCTGTAAAGAAAGGAGTCATCGATTATCTGAGACTATTGTTTCCTACATTCTACTCTGCGAACTCACACCCGAAAAAATATGTTATCGCCTGCAATAATTGTTTTTTAGTGTATCCAATGTTGCAGCATTTGCCGTTTTACCTAATGAACGAAATAATGGAAATAAAATACTTCTTGAAATTCACATCGATGCGTAATTTAGCTTGTCTATGCTTTGTGTGTACTGTTTTGGGGAATAATATTGAAGAGCAAGTTAAACTTGTATTTACATAGTATTTACACATTCTTTCGTTATTCCATGACATTAAATTTAAGCTGACATCACTGTGTTGAGTAATACTTTTCAGGTATGTAAACGCAAAGTATAACAATAGTTGGTAATTACACAAGAACAACAACAATATTGATGTTTAATCTGTAATTTCGAGACGTCATTGTGTAATGCACATCTCTTTCATCTGAGAAAAGGTTAAATAATTCCTCTGACTATTTGACACCACTAACAAAAATGATTTAAAAACAGAAGTGCCTTTTTAGCGGGTCCCCTGCCAAATAGTACATTCCTTGGCTATTCATCCCGCAGCCGGCAAAATAGTACTTCATTTCTGCTATATAGCCGGCGATCAGCTTCATACCTGGACTTCACTGTGTATTCAGCCGCAGACTAAATAGTAGCAATTATGTATTATTTGACCTGTGGCCAAATAATTACTGTAAAAGAGGTGTTTACTCTAGGCAAGGGCACGGTGGTGGCCATCTTGTATCCGGCTGCAGGAAAGTGTGTGAAGCCTTTGAAAGTAAGTACATATAAATGGTATAAAAGTATAATCAAAGGTTAATGCGTGGATTAAGATAGGTTGCTTACAGATTAAAAAACTGTGAAATCAATTTCGAATAAAAATATTTACTTTCATATCTTTTTTTTATTTATTTTTTATTAGCAGTTGCATAACACATGCTACGCCGCCATGGTGTAGCTCACATTATCCTATCGTAGTACAGTCTAGCACTGTCTTCCGTCCACAGATAACAAATAAAAACTTTTGTCCACTGGTGAGGGCTGTGGGCTTCCTACACTGGTCACATACAGTGAGACATGTTACTACATATGAGTAATGTAATCCACAGATAACAAAGGAAAACATTTGTCCATTGATTGGATCTGCGGGTCTCCTACAGTGGTCACGTACAGTGAGACATGTCGGTACATATATCGGTAATTTAATATGCGTCTCTGCCTCTGCATTACAAGTTAAAATTATGGTACCTAAGCAATCAAATTCAGCTTAGGCAATAAACGTGAAATACATAGAAATCAAAAGATAGTCAACAGCAGCGGCCACAGGTACCCATTGTGTGCCCTCCCCTCCCCGCATCCTACCTGCAGGTGGAGGGCGGTTCCCCAGGGGAGAGAAAATGGGAGGAGGGACAGCACATCTCCACATGTGCAGTGAGGGGTGAGCGAGCCAAACAAGAGCCAAAAACAAAAATGAGGGGGAAGAGGAGATCCCAAAGTACCTACAGCCTAGCCCAAAGGGGGTGCCCCACTTTATCTCATTAAGTGAAAACATTGACAGACACATTATCCAGGAGTCTGGGTGCCCATCCTAACCAGCCTCCTAGAGTGAGTATGCAGTATGTGAGGCCAGCTGTGACTCTTCGGCCTCCAAGCCCTCCAGCATGGCACCCCATATCTCCAAGCCCCTCTCTGCATTCTCATCTGTGCGGGCCAGTCCTAAACGCCCTTCCTCTGCCACACCCCACCCAAGCAGGCCTGCCAACCATCTGTCCAGTGTGGGGGGATTGTGACTCTTTCAGTGGACAACGAGGCATAGTTTAGCCAGCACTAATTCCAGCAGGGCAAACATGTAGTTCATCCGAGTCCCTTGTTTTATGGACGGTAACACACCCAGCAAGTAATGTTTGATCAAAGTTTCTATCTGGACCTGAGTGATCCAGCTGCCATGTGGAGCTTAGTGCGTGGCCTCGGAGGATGGTGGTCTAAGTGCCTAGCAAGTACACAGTGGAAGCCCCCGGCCCACAACAGAGGAACACCAACATTTGAGACCAGTTTCCTTTCCAGCTCTAGGTAGAAGTCACCATCATCAGTATTCAGGTCACTGACATTCAGCCGGCACACTTCTACCCCATCTAGTATGCCATGTACAAGAAAGTATCTCCCCTCGATATCTGCCTTAATGCCGTGAACTCGAAAGGGAACCTAGGGGCCACCCAGGTCAACCCCTCACAGGCTTAATTGGAGTAAGTGGGGCAGTCCATTTGTCCCCTCCATTTCTTATGTACCTTGTGAACCTCGCTCTCCATTAAGTGTGTCTCCTGCAGCGTATCTATACGCAAACCATGTCTTTCCACATGGAAATTGAGCTCACAAACATGCCATGATACACATTTAATGTGTGCCATCAACTGGTATCATCCTTCATCTTGCCCCAACCCCGCAAGCATACCACCTCCACTGCCAAACTGCTATTGAACCAAGAAGAAAGCCTCCCACCCATCAGGTGACCACATCAACAACTTGTGCCTCCCCAGTCATCACAGTTCACGCAAGACCCACCCCTTAACAAGTCAGTCTGCAGCCAACTCTAGACTTAAAGGAGAACAGAACGAGACATGAATACCAAGAGAAAGGGGAAAAGAGGTGAGAAAGTCAAGCAAGTGAACCACCAAGCACCCAACAAACACACTCCACTCCTCCTGCCACGGTATAGGAAATAAGGGGTGGACTCAAAGTCAGCCACAGCTTCTCCTAGATAACACACTGTCACCCCTGGTGCCTCACACACATCCATTCCATTTAATTTAATACGTTTATTTGCGTAGTTAATTAAAACCATTGCAAAATAAATTACTCTCAGTAGAATAAAATTAATCAAATACAACAGCAAACGTTCTATAATATGTCATTTACCCATTGTTAGTTAAAAACTTTAAATAATTAACAATGTGCAGATCTCGAGGTAAGAGTGCAGGTATTATCAAACAAGATAGCCCAAGTCTATGCACATAGTAAAAGCCAAGTAAAACCTCCAGTTATTATAACATGATTTCCTGGCTGCCTAAAACATGAGTGCCGGAGGTAAGTGGTTACTAGGACTATGCAAATTAGATCTTTAAAGTAGTAGAAAAAAGTCACTAGCACTCTCTAACAGTAAATGAGGCATACTGTGCGAAGGAGATTGATTTAAAGTGCATTTATGACAGTTCACAAGAAGAGTTTTAATTTCTATGTAGTATGTTAAATCCAACGCCTAACTAATAACATGTCAATTAGTGATCACAATGGAAAAGTGCCAGTGTGCCTAAGCCTTGTAAAGCCCCTGCGTATCACCCCTTTTATTATGCCAATGATGCCCCAGTAGCTGAGCCACACCCTACTCACTGGTCCTCTTTGTTTGTTTTGCATTCTACGACCAGGCCTTTTTACTGCACTATCCTAAGAAATGTAACCAGTGCACGTTTTAATCTTGAATCCATAAGATTGAAACATGCAACACCTGCCTCGCTTCATGATTTTATCCCTTTCTTGATTAATTCTTTGCGTAAGATTTTCTGACAATCATTCAGAGTGGCTTTGCAGAGGCACAACACATGAATGATATCCTCTGGAGCCTGTCCGCAGAGGTTACAGAGTTTCCTACTTTCCTTTCTTCTCCAAGGTCGATAGTGTTTTGATACAGGCATATTCCCCAGTCTGGATTTTAGAAACTGTTCCTTGGTGGAATTACAATATGGTGTTGCTAAGTATCCTTGAGCAGACACCGTTGTATAATTGCCGAGGGTTAACCATCCATTGCTCCTCCTATCCAGAAACGACTTTAATTAGCCTTTTAGACCTCTCACTATCTTTTTTGTGCTTTTGTTTTCCACAGATCGTGAGATTAAGGATATCGACTGATCTGAAGGTGATTTGGGGGTAATGTTGTTGAAAATAGGATAAACTAACAACTGGTTTGCTGTGCAAGATATTTTATTGGGTCCCTTTCTCCACTTACCTCTGTTGATTTTTTCCTTTGCCCCTGTCATGTTAGGCTCACTTTCCTTGGGGTACTTTATTCTGTGTTGATTTTAAATCTGTTGCTGTCACTTGGGCCTCTTTAGTGGCAGTTGTAACTACCTCTGAAGCTCCTGATTAGTAGGCACCAACCCCCTGAGAAAGGGATGATCTCATTCCACAGTCAAGTCGGTCTCACAGGGTATTGGGATCCCTTTGAGCCAAGTTGGTTCTTTGCTTATCAAGAAGCTGAGACATTGTATCAGGGAAAGTCGCACATTTTTCCAGGACAGGTGAGCACTTGCAGCCTTGCCGTACTCCTTATGGGTCTGCTTGTGCTCTTCTTATCAAGCTGTTAAGACTGGCAATGTTCTCATCTGTCCCTGAGAGGAACACGGCCAAGGTATTTGGCAAGCTGATATCAAGAACTATTTTTTTCGCCTGATAGTTCAAAGCCTCCACAGAACTTTGTACTATTCTGAGGAGTAAAGCCCGATGGCCGACACCTTCAATTGGGATGAAACTATTTTAGTGTGGTATGTCTTTGGCGTATGTGTTAGACAGGTTTTTCCACTCTTTGGTGTTGAGATACATAAAGTCTTTAGCCAAACCCAATGTATAGTCAGGTGTTACCTCACTCTTTCTGGTTTCCCTCCTGTGTAAGTTCCTTGCCTGCCATGCACCCCTCCTTCCGCCCAGGCGTCTGGTCTCCTTTTCTTCCAGGTAATTTATTAGTTGGGGTAATTCTTCCACTTCCAAATATGAACGAAGACTGTTTAAAAGTATTTATTGGGAAGAATAGTTGTTTCACTGTAATTTTGATAGTGATTGTTCCTTTTCTTTTTAATAATTGTTGTAATTGTTATGTGATGTGTTGTTTATTTATCTGTTTTTATGGATTGTAATTTTTAAACCAAATAAAGTGTTTTGATTGAGATGAACGAAGCACGTCTAGGGGGAACCCCTGTTCAGGATTCTTTTTGGCTGCAGCTAGGAGTTATTGTGGGCTTTCACAGGTGGGTCTATTTGCTCCACTATTGTCCGTGAGGAAGGTCCTTCAGAGTTAAGTTGAGCTTCAACCCTAGCTGAGCTGAGAGGAAATGCAGTTACTGACTCCTGAAGGAGCCCCGGATTCTGTTTTAAAGCCCCATCTCCTTGCCTACAAATGGACTGTTGCTTTTCCAGGGAGCATTCCCCCTGCTTTATCAGCACAACTGTACTGTGCGGTGGGGGGAGTCAGGTGATGTTTACATTGCTAGCGTATATTGCTGCCCCTGCGTCTTTCAAAAATTTAAACTTAGTGGTGATTTTTGGTTGAGATGGACTAGGTTCCATAGTGGGTAGTAGGAGTTCTGGACACTACTGGGCTCCCTTGTTGTGTATTTATTACTGTTGCCGAGGTGGCTAATGTAGCAGTTTTGATCAGAGCTCTCCTTTTCTGATGACTCTGTGTCACAACAGGACCTTTTGGTTTTACCTGATCACATGATTCTGCACTTTTTATTTTTCGAGTTAACAATCGGATTTTTTGACTTTATTTTACTTGACAGACCAAGCCCAGCACTCCTTCTCTATCTGTGTTCGTGTGCACTGCATGATGACTGGGCAATTCTGCAGATAATGTCTGAGAGATTCATTGAAGAGTAGTCTAAGCTGGTTCTGCTCCAAATTGGGAAAATGCAAAAAGAACAGTTGATGGACGGAATGCAGAACCAGTCAAACATTCACCCCCAGTCACAGATCTGGGTTTAATCCATCATTTTTTTTGCTCACCATGCCATTCCTGTTTGGACCCAGCCATATGCAAATCAGTCTTGACCCTGTTCCCCATGGGAACAGTCCAGCCCGAACTGCCAGACCAGGTCCTCCCTCGACCAGAAACAAGCATCCTGGGACCGGTTTCGGGGTATCACCCCTCTCCAGCCAGGCTAGCTTGAATCTGGTGGCATAGTGAGCACGGGACCCACGTCTGGGCATACCCTTCCCACTTGGGGCGACAAATGCAAAAAGAACAGTTGATGGACGGAATGCAGAAGCAATCAAACATTCACCCCCAGTCACAAATCTGGGTTTAATTCATCAGTTCTTTTGCTCACCATGCCATTCCAGTTTGGACCCAGCCATATGCAAATCAGTCTTGACCCTATTCCCCATGGGAACGGTCCAGCCCGAACTGCCAGACCAGGTCCTCCCTGGACCAGAAACAAGCATCCTGGGACCGGTTTCGGGGTATCACCCCTCTTCAACCAGGCTAGCTTGAATCTGGTGGCATAATGAGCACGGTACCCACGTCTGGGCATACCCTTCCCACTTGTGGCGACAAATGCAAAAAGAACAGTTGATGGACGGAATGCAGAATCAATCAAACACTCACCCCCAGTCACAGATCTGGGTTTAATCCATCAGTTTTTTTGCTCACCATGCCATTCCAGTTTGGACCCAGCCATATGCAAATCAGTCTTGACCCTGTTCCCCATGGGAACAGTCCAGCCCTAACTACCAGACCAAGTCCTTCCTGGACCAGAAACAAGCATCCTGGGACCGGTTTCGGGGTATCACCCCTCTTCAGCCAGGCTAGCTTGAATCTGGTGGCATAGTGAGCACGGGACCCACGTCTGGGCATACCCTTTCCACTTGGGGCGACAAATGCAAAAAGAACAGTTCAAACTGGGGTGGCATGGTGAGCAAAATAATGGATGGATTAAACCCAGATCTGTGACTGGGGGTGAATGTTTGATTGGTTCCGCATTCCGTCCATCCAGTTACGCTATCCCACAGCATTGTGTTTTGCTTTGCTTTTGCCGCCCTAAGTGCGCCGGGTATGCCCAGATGTGGGTCCCAGGCTCACTGTGCCACTGGATTCAAGCTAGTCTGGCTGATGAGGGGTGAAACCCCCAAAGCCGGTCCCAGGATGCTTGTTTCCGGTCCAGGGAGAACCTGGCCTGGCAGTTCGGGCTGGACTGTTCCCATGAGGAACAGGGTCAAGACTGATTTGCATATGGTTGGGTTCAAACTGGGGTGGCATGGTGAGCAAAATAATGGATGGATTAAACCCAGATCTGTGACTGGGGGTGAATGTTTGATTGGTTCCGCATTCCGTCCATCCAGTTACGCTATCCCACAGCGTTGTGTTTTGCTTTGCTTTTGCTGCCCTAAGTGTGCCGGGCATGCCCAGATGTGGGTCCCGGGCTCACTGTGCCACTGGATTCAAGCTAGCCTGGCTGATGAGGGGTGAAACCCTGAAACCGGTCCCAGGATGCTTGTTTCCGGTCCAGGGAGAACCTGGCCTGGCAGTTCGGGCTGGACTGTTCCCATGAGGAACAGGGTCAAGACTGATTTGCATATGGCTGGGTTCAAACTGGGGTGGCATGGTGAGCAAAATAATGGATGGATTAAACCCAGATCTGTGACTGGGGGTGAATGTTTGATTGGTTCCGCATTCCATCCATCCAGTTACGTTATCCCACAGAGTTGTGTTTTGCTTTCCAAATTGGGAAAATGGCAACATTTTGTAGAGCCGCTTCTGTGGTATGCCACAAATGACTGGGCAAGGCTGTGCAGGCTCAAACCGTTAAGGAGTGTGATTAGGATGAAAAAATATATGTTGAAAGCTCAGTTGCTCTTCCACTAAACAAAGTTGAGCTGGTGCCATGTCAGGAACCCACAAAAAGCCTTGTAAGGAGAATATGAAAGATCCTAAGTGGGTTAAGTGTACTTTGAGCAAAGGCTCCAACTCAGGCGCCGGGTATGGGCTAGAGGTGGGGTAGCTGGCTCTTCAGTGAAGCACAAGCCGCACCGGCCTAAATGCTGGCTGACTCCACGCTGCGCTGAGGGCCTGGCGGCCTATTGCCTACCTCACTCCACAGCAAACCACAGAAATCCTTAGAGCCCATATTAAAGAGATTGCCAGCTCACCTTGATATTCTATGCCAATTTCAATGCTTCAGCTGCTTCTGACTATTTTTTCCTCCTCCTGAGGCCCTTCAAACACCCTTACTGCCTTGCTGCCCCTTCACCTGCTTCCACCGGCTTTGTCCTACTTTGGGCTATATGCAACAAGGGACAACAAAAGGAGCTGGCAACTATTGTCTGAGTTGCTGGGGGCGATGATGACAATGGCTGCAAATGGCCAGTTGACCACCAACAGAAGACGGCAAGCAGCAAAGCCAGAGAATAGGGAAGCAAGGTGGCACAGAAACATTTAGCAGTCAGTAGCTCTGCCTGTAGTCCGCGGCCACCTGGGCCCCTTTAAGCAATTTGGCCACTGCTTTCTTTTTCACTTGTTGGTCCGGGGCCCAGTCCCAGGTGCCCAAGTCCCTGGATCCACAGACACATCCTGCTTCCAAGGAGTGCTTCTTTCCCACCGGCATGGTTTGCACAGCTCTCGTGGCTTGCCTCTCACAACTCACTCCTCCTCCTCTGACACACTCGTCTTGTGGCAGAAAGAGACAGAAAACCTTTGGGCGAAGAACTGTGGGCTTTACCTGCCTACCACACACACAACACTCATCTGTGCACAGAAGCAAAAGCCACCTCTACACAGCTCCGAACTCAGCGTCTGTTGCCTATCACACAGAACATATACTCTGGTGACAAACTATCAAAACTATAATGAGGGGGGTGGTCATACCTCAGTTTTTCATACCCATCCCTCGCACACAACTGACAACTCAAAACTCATACTGTAGCTCAAACATGAGCTATGTATCCCAGGCCATGCAGCACCAGGCTGCAGCAACAGGGCAATCACAAGTCTTCTCTGAAACAGCAGCATATGTCAGAGACACATCAGGTCTCCCCTGTCGCCAGGGTTTCCTCCATCATTTCCACTCTGCTATCCTCCAGAGGAGAGGCAGTCACTACCTCCATGAGTACCCTGGCCTCCTCATGTTCCGATCGTTGACGCTGAAGGTCCAGTGTGCCTTCCTGATGGACCACACCCTCAGGGAAGACTGTGAGGTAAATCTACCTCGTTATTTGTGTCTCTTCACCCATCGTGTGTCGCCTGTGTCCAATAGCCAATCTCCTACGAGGAGAGAGGCCGGGGTCTGACTCTCTCTCTTGGCATCTCCAGCCAGTCCCAGCCAGGTTCCAGAGTGCTGAAGAAATGCACATGATCAGCATGGAGCACTTTCAACTTGGCCTGGTAGAGAAGCATGTAACGGAGATCCATTGCTCGCAGTTTTTGTTTAACCCCACCAAAGGACGTCCGCATCTGTTGCACCAATCAGGCATAGTCTGAAAATATACGGATCGCATGGTTCTCAATGGTAGGGTCCTAGATTTGCCCTGGGGACTGCATCCCCGCCCCTGTAGTTGAGGATTTTTACAATAAGGTTGCGTGGCAGGGCCCCCAGCGGTGGCGCCAGGGCAAGGGCACAGTGAGCTCTTTCAATTACAAACTGGCAGTCCGGAAAGTATCTTTAATCCAGTGATCAAGGAAGAGTTCAGGCTCTTGGTCCTCTGCCACTATCAAAGAACCCAACAAAGTGAAGATTGCAGCATCTGGAGCGGCCCTCTGCAGCCTCGGCTCTGTGTTCCGGGAATGGTGATTTTTCCTGAAAGATCAGTGACGGTGGTCTTCAAGGCAAAAACCTCTCCCTGAAGCTCGGACGCATGTTGCTCTGTGTCCAAAGACCGCTCTGCCACTATACACAAGTTAACTCTCAAGGACCAACATCTAACGAGATGGCGTCCATCTTGGCCTGTACTGATCTGCTGAAAGCCTCTTCCAGCCCACAGGCGGAGGATCACCCCTCACAGTCACCCTATGGGCCGTGAATTGGTGTATCTTGGGTTGTTGCACTCCTCTGTGTGGCCTATCCTTCCCCATGACCTGATGCACCAGTAGGGGAGATGTAGGTAGGGTGGCACCCCAATGTGAGGTTCACTGTGCCGTCCGGCATCATAGGACAACCCTTGAGTTGTCAGGATCCCCCACTGAGCCTGAAGACAATGAAGCATTGCATGCACGGTGGATGGGGGTTCCAACTGGGGACGAGCGGATTCCAATTACAAAGTCTTGGTGCTGCAGGGCTCCCAGAGGGGCACACTGCAGAAAGAGGGCCCCAGGGCACAGCGGTCTTCCAATGCAAGACTGGCTCCAGCAAGGCCACTTGTGCATCCAGGGAATCAGGGTCCATAGGCAAACCAGGCACCAGGGAGATTGAAAGTGGTCAATGATATTTGCGGAACTAGGCTAATCAGGCAAAGAATAGGTCAGTCAATGGGCACCAGGGGGCTCAGGAATCACAATGGAGGAGCCAGTGGGGCCAGCTCTCAGATCATAGGCCTCACAGTGTCCTGTTAGCCATCCAGCGTGGGCAGGGTGGTATGCCACTTTCCAGGATATAAGCGTATGAATGACTGGTGCACTGTGCTAGCCTATGAGGCCCTGATGCCGCAGGATCACAGTTGTCTCACCCTCAGCCAAGGACAACGTTCTGCTGTGGGGCAACACAGTCAATAATGCTTTCACTGTTCTGTAGATGAGCCTGTGCAGCCCCCCAGATCACCAGAGGGGCGCCCCCAGAGCCTGATGCACCCCCAGGGCTCCAGCTGCAATTCCCGCCTCTTCAAGGGCACCCAAGTCCCACTTGGGGTGCCAAAGTATATGCCAAGTCTAACAGCTGTCCTCCCTCACTACTGCAGCATTCAATTCGTCCAGTGCCCCATTGTAGTGTGAGCCATGGCTCTGTGCCGCATAGTGTCCAGGCCACCACAGCTCCAGAAATCCTGCAGGGGCAGCCTCAGCATGCAGTGTGCCCCCACAAATTTCTCCAGGGCCTGGGTCAGTCCAGGCAGCATCAGCAACACACCAGGCCTCAGGAGACCCCTGAAGGAGCCGGGTGGGCCAAGCGAGCCAACAGCAGTACCTCTTCACAGAGGCATCCGACTCACACCAGGAATCCCTACGAGCCTGCCACAGGCTGGGCCAGGCCTCACAGGGGTCTCCTACAGGAGGGGGGCATCAGTCCTTCAGGGCATCCCCAGAAAGCAGAGGGGACTCGTCCACCCTGCCCACCTCCCATGTTTGCTACTGTCACGCAGCTCAGTCCCAGCAAGGCAGTGGGACTGCACAGGCCCCATTCCGACATAGACCCCGGCCTCGCTCACCACCCTCTCCATCGACCAGGTGAGGGGTGCGGCTTGATCCACAGTCTCGACTGCATACCCCCTGACCAGATGGGCTGCACAGCTTGTGCTCACTGGCCATGTGCAACAGGATGGGGAGGATTAATGACGATTTTTCTCAGGCTGGCCGCAGAGCACACTAGAAAGCATCCCATATGGCTGCCATCTTGGCCATGCCCCCACATTTACTTTAGTAAAATGCTAAAAAGGAAATGAAGGAATCAAACCTGTTTCCAGAGCTTAAGGATTTGGCATACAGATATTGTATACTGCCTTCTAGGAGTATTTGGCTCTCTGCAAAGAATAATGGGTATGGTTGTAATGCATGTCACATAAATGTTTTTCTCACTGATGGGAATACATTGTGTTTTTTTAAAGTTCATGGACCTCCTTTTGTTGGTTTTTTAGGGCTGGGCTCATTTTGAGCTTTTAATGGGAGGCCTTGTGCAAATTCTGAGCTGCTTGTTAAATGGTAATTGCTTATTCTTAGTATTTCAGACCTGTAAACACAGCAGTACCCAAAAAAACAGCACCAACAATGAGGACAGAGAGATAGTTGGTATCTGGGCCCCAGAGGGAAAGGCACTTACTGTAGGCAAGTGGTGCTAGGGGCATGGTGATTTGGGGAACTTGTAGGTGAAGATTGTACAGAGACACATCAATGGGGCTTCTATGGAACAGGGTCAGTGAAAGCAGGTAAGAGGTAAGTAAAGTATCTGGGTAATTCACAGGCAAGTCTTTATTCATTCAGTTACAAGCTGAATAAACACACTTTTCGCATTATTAACCACACAGAGTGGGAGTCAGGAGTAGCTGTTTAGGGCTCCAAGTCAGAAGTTGCTCCTACAGCCACACTAACATTTTAGTCACCCACCCAGTGTATATTGTAGATGGTAGTTTCATTTTAGACATGCTAAGCTGTGCTTTGAGTGGGCTGGGCCCTATCTGTACCAGACCCTCATTTCTGTTATATATAGTGTTGTCTCAGCAAAATCAATATCAAAGCCAAAAAGTCTGAGTGACAGGCTTGGATATTGTACCCAGATAATGTCACTGTAGTAGGGGCCTGGGGAAGGAAACAGGAAGACTGTTAGGAGGAGTATGATTAACAGTCACAGAATAAGGACCAGTAGGTGGACCACCAGGAAGGCTAGGATGACTGGAGACATAGGGACTAGGACAAGAAGAAGCAGGACCAAAGTGACTCTGGCCAAAAGGGACCAGTAACAAACAGAAGAGGAGGAAGCAGACCAGAAGAAACAGTACTATGGCCCCGGTTCCAGGGTAAGAAGCATCTGGACGTCCGGGAGGAAGTGGAACAAGGGATTAGGATCCAGTGGATGAGGACCCGAAGGATTAGAACAACCAGATGTTTGAGCTACAAAAGGTCCCGGACAATCAAGACAAGGATGTCTATGGAGGAGCAATGACCAGAAGGACAAGAAGGACCAGGGTGATAAGTAGCAGGCCAAAATGGACAGACCCAAGAAAGCCAGTGCCAGAAAAACAAGGGAAAGGGGGACCGGACACAGGAGCATCAGGACCACAGAGATTGGACTAAGGAGGACCAAGGTGCTAGAGGCAGAAGGACCAGGACTGAGAAGACCACAAACACAAAAGACCAGGGCTAGCAGCACAGGAGTCTCTAGTTCAGCAGGAGCAGAAGGAGTGGAAAGAACCAGGAAGTGTAGGTCCAGTGGGACCAGGGTCAGAAGGAGCATGAGGGTCAGACTCAGGAGGACTCCAAACCAGGTTGACAATAGCCACATGGACAAGGGTGACCTGCAACACCAGGTCCATGCAGATAAGAACAGCAGAGACCAGATGTAAAAGGACCATAACAAAGGGGACCATGGCTAAATAGACAAGAAAAAGGTACAATGTGGAAACCAAGAGACCAGGAGGACAAGTAGGAAGTCAAGGCCAGTGGGACCAGCACCAGAGGACCAGACAAAGGAGTACCAGAACTAAGACCAGGACTACATGGCCAAAGGGACCAGTATCAGAAGGATTAGGAACAGGCAAACCAGAGAAACATGAAAAACCAATGCAGCAAGACCAGGAGGACAAAGGGACCCGAATTAGGATGAAGAGGATGAAAGGGGCCAGGACCGGGAACCTGTTAAAGAGGAAATCCAGGATTCAGAGGACTAATGGCAGGAGCACATGGTACTAATGACAGGAGGGACTAGGTCCAGGAAAGCAGAGACCAGGATGTCCTGGATCACTAGAATTGGGAAAGGCTAGGATGATCAGTGGTGAACCATCACACAATAAAGCAAACCATAAGAACAAGGAGCAGGAGAATTAGGGTGCCTAGGAGTATGCTTTGTATGATGCACATGCCCTCACTCATCAAAGTGGTATGCTTCAATGTTGGGTCCTTTTCCACTCTGGCTGACTCGTGAAATACCTAGCTGGCTTCTCAAGGGGGCCACTTTGGTGGAGGACCGTTCTTGCCCTTTACCAAATTGGATGGAGGTTTATTGAAGAACAGAGGATAGTGGGTTTAGTAACAGTAAATTACCTCCAGATAATCCTGAGAAAACACATTTTATTCTTGTTCTTTATCTATGGCAATATTAAAAACTGGTGTGGACCAATAGAACATAAGTTATTCGTTAGTCCATTTAGTGGTTGAAATGTTTCACTCCTCTCTGCCAGAAGGGTCCATTGACTTTCCACAGGACTTATGGAAAGAACACTACTCTACTCCTTGTAGATACTATGTGGATCACACCTGGTGTAGTTCAGGTATTTTTACGGTGAAATAGGTTTGAATAGTTCCTAATTAGTGAACTTCAATGTTTATAAATAAATACAAACTTAGAAGACAAAAAGAACATATATTGGTATCATAAGGAAATGTCTATTTTTGCATGTTCACCCCCACATCTGTTTGCTGATGCTGCTGGTTTTTCAACTCAGAGTGCATTGAGGCCTGCTAACTAGAACTCAGTGCCAGTGCTATAACCCTATACAAACTACATGTTCAACTGGCTGTACCCAAATGACAAGGGCTGACTCACTTATAAGTTCCTAGGACATGGTACCAGGGCAGGTAAGGCAGAGTGTCCCCTCACGGCTACAGCACTGTTTGTGTCACCCTGTGTGTGACAAAGTACAAAATGGTTCTCAGCCGCTGCAGACTGGAAGGACAGTGTTTACACTTGGCCATTCAAACTAATGGCAAAGTCACCCTTTCCCATAGCAATATATGTAAGTCTCCCCTACGGAAGGCCTATAGAGCCTTATGGCAGGGAGCTGTGTATTGTTAAGCAGGACATATAGGGGGTCATTATGACCTTGGCAGTCCTGCCCCACCACGCCTGTGGTTGCAGTCAAACCGCCGACAGCGTGGCGGTGCAGGACCACCAAATTATGACTGTGGCAGTGAACTGGCTGCATCGCTGCCAGTTCACCGCCTGTGCCGCCAGGGCAGTGAGACTGCTTGGCCGAAGATTGACCACCTTCCACCCGGTGGTCCACCTAACACTGCCCGCGGTATTATTAGTATCCTTACCACCAGGGATTTCGTGGTGGCAGCCCCGCCACGAAATCCCTGGCGGTAAGGATACTGGCAACAGGAATACTAATTCCTGTCACCACAACAAGACTCCCCAAACCACCCTCCATGTAGGAGGCCAACCCATCCCGACCCCGTCAGAATCCCCCCACCCCTCAAAGCAGCGATGCCCCTCGATTCCCGTACTGACCCCAGATCCACGCATGCACACACACCACACTTACATAAATACACACACACATCCATGCTCACTCATTCACACACACATGCACACAACCATGACACCCCCCACCCCTCACATACAGGCATTCACACAAGCACACAGACACTTTCACCCATGCACAAAAACGCACACAACACCCCCCCACCCCCCTCCATTCACACACACACACATCCCCATTCACGCAACAACAATCAACGCCCTCCTTCCCCAGTCGAAATATCACCTTACCTGCTGGTCACGGTGGTCGTGCAGGAGGGAACAGGGTCCATGGTGCTTGCTCCGCTGCCATAGCCCGCCAACATAACACCACCATGCCGTTTACAATGTTGTAATACAGCGGGCGGTGTTATGGTGATGTGGCGGTGGTGGCGGAGCAAGCTCCACTAGACTGCCAACTGCCAGTATGGCTCCTGGAGGCTTCCACGCCATATAGTGGCTGAGAGCAGCCAGCAACCATAATATGGCGGTCTTCAGACTGCCAACACCGGCGGTCATATGGTGGTGGTGACTTCAGCGGTCTACGGAATAGACCGCCAAAGTCATAATGAGGGCCATAATTTTCACAGGTCTTAACAGCAACACTTTCTAATTGTCGTTTTCCAGTGGATAAGTTGGTAGCCCCATTAGCTAACACAGGGTTAGTGGTTGGCACCCCAGCCTGGCTAACTTCTGAAATGGACTAACTAACTGGGTCATGTAAGATATCAAATTAGTTGTGCCAGTAAACTCGACGTGGTGCCCAGGTTGAATTTAATGTCACAATTAAAGTAAGTTTAGCAACTGTTAGAAAGTTGTCGCTCTGTACTCCAGCTAGCCCAGTGACCTCGCAAAGGGCCAAGCACACAGACAGCTTTAGCCCACCTGGGAAGATGTGTGAATGACTCCCGGACTTAGGATCAAAGGCAGTTGTCACAGAGTGAGGTGTTACCTCCTGTCCCAGGATGGCCACTCAGGGTGTTAGCCCCAAAGGTGAGCTTCAACAGGGAAGCCACCTTTGTGAGGGAATGAGTGATAAATACCCCTGAGCAGGATGCCTTCTGTTCCTGTAGACAAAGTGGAGACAGAGAGGAAAAACCCATCTCCAATCAGTTTTTTACATGGGTGTCGTAGCTTCTAGGGTGGGCTACCAAACTCCTGGCAACCGATGAAGAGTCATGCCATCTTGAAAAGGCCAAGAATGTTGCACTCTGGGATAGTCGGGTGCCACACATCACAGGGAGCACATAACTAGGAAGGAGGGGCCAAGTAGCCCATTGGCTGGAGACCATGTGGTCTCCTCTGTGCTCTTTCCTTCACGTTTAGAGGATGAGTGGTACTATTTCTGCTCCACATGCGGCCACGCTTCTTGTTTGTGTGAGAGGTTGGGGAGCAAAGTGAAACACACAACAGGCAAGCCATTCAAAGACTACAGAGGGGTTTCTTGAGCCTGGTAGAGAGTGTGTTTCCCTACACATGATGCTGGGAAGGCTTCACGACAGATTTTCCACCTTCTAAGTCTTGTTTCTTGTGAGACTTGGTTGTTGAGCAACATGTAAAAATATGAAGTTGAGCACTTGCTCAACTTTATTGCTTGAATTATGGAGTCCCTCAGGTTTTGGAAGTGAGAGAGCAGCAAAGCTCAATAACATTGAGAATATGGAGAAGGGGAATGTCCTCAAAATATCCAGAGCATATTTGCAGCAGCACATTAAAGAGGAAGCTGTAGATGCAGCACTGAATAATCCACAGCCTAAAAGAGAAAGCATAGGGAAAGGCATTTTCTGAAACAATGGTTCATAAAAGGGATGTTTTGGGTTGTGGACAGAAGGCCCAGACTGAGGAAGGATTCTATGCTCAATAGTGTATCTCTTTAGTGGAGCCCTTTCCTTCCATGATATAATCAAAGACTGTATTGAAAGAATGGACGTATTGAAAGAATGGAAGGTGGCAGACAAGCAGAATATTTCAAGATTTTTTAGTAAAAGTTAGATGGGTAAGCATTTTGATGAAAACTTTCCTCAGATTTCCAAAATCAATTCAGTCCTCTCATCTATGCCCTCTTCTTGTATTGAAAGAATGGAAGGATACAGACAAGCAGAATACTCCAAGATTTTTTAATAAAAGTTACTTGGATGAGCATTTTGATGAAAACTTTCCTCAGATTTCCAAAATCTATTCAGTCCTCTCATCTATGGCCTCTTCTTCAACCCTTTTGTCAGAACAGTCAACACTGTCTCACGCACTAGACAGAAAGATTAATTCTGAGTTGAAAAGACACTGTTAGGCATCTAATTTTGACATAGGGCTGGGACATATGATGCATATATCTCTCAAGTACTGCTAAAACCTTTCAGAGTCTATAGGGCTGCATACAAGAAAATCACAAAACTACTGTAGGCCTGACCCAGAAGGAAGATTTATCACAGTTTCACTCGGACATGTTTTTTGATCACTTATGGGAATCTGCATTATCTCCTGGAGCAGCAGTAGCAGGGAGAAGAACACCTTGGATGAAACTCCTGTAGTTGGCAGCAACACTAGGGTCTCTACTTCATAAGCTACCATTCAATGGCACTAAAGTCTTCAGGAAGAGTTTAATGGGATGTGGCAGAACTCAGCAGAAGAAAAAAAATATACTGTAGCCCTTTAAACCTTTGCAAAGGAAGAAGTCCTTTGTACAAAAGCAGAACCAACAGTGGCGGGATAACAAACATCCTTTTCCCTTTTATGGCAAGGCTTGAGGTTGGGGAGTCATGTTTGCCAATAAGTCCCAACCACCCACAAGGACAATCTAAAAAAGATGCAAGTAAAAAATGATTACATAGAGGTCTGAGTAAAGCTGAAGTTCTTCCTACCTCAATGGACATCCCTTATCACTTATCATTAGGTCCCTTCAATAATCCAGAAGACCTTTTTTCAGACCTACACCATGGTCAAGGGACAAGATAAATAGGGAAGCAATGAAGTTTGGAGTTGAAAAATTACACAAGGAGAGGACAATATTTTAGGTGCCAACCCAAATGATGAAGGAAGGATTTTATTTGTTTCTATTCCTTGCGCAAAAGCAGCTGGTTCATTATGCCCAGTGTTGGCCTGAAAGCAATAAAACATTTGTGCAAGTGGATCAGTTTCGGATGATTTTGTACCAGACAATTATTCCATTGACTGTGGACTATTGTGGAGAAGACTTTTGGAGTTCTAAAGTCCAGATTCAGCTTCCTGGATATGCCTGGGGGAAAACTGTTGTACTTCCCAACCTTGATGTGCAAAATAATACTTGTCTGTGCTTTACTGCACAACATCTGTGTTAAACCAAATGTCTTGTGGGACCATGAATACAGAGGAAATAGACCACGATGAAGACTACAAAGGAGACATCCAGCACAGACCAGATTGTGGCTAATTTCTTTAAATCAAATCACCTGCTGGTAAAAGACAGACATTATGTCAATTTATCAACATATAAATAAATCTTTGAACTCATTTCATTGTATGTCTCTGTGTGAAAGGCAACGTAAAATCAATTCACTCAAATATTCTCAACCTAATGCAGGCCTCTACATGTAACAATCATGTTGTTTGAGCTGTTGATTAATACAGGGCTTTATAACTCAAAAGAAATTCAATTAATGCAGCAAGCCAATATGAAGCAGTGTACTGCATGAAACAGAGAGGGCAGGATTGCCGGATATCTACATATTAAAGGTCCACTCCTGTTTTCACACAACTAGCCAGTGCATTGCAGCACAAGTAGCAGTCTTGGTGTGTTCTGCAGCAGCAAAGTGTGTTTTATATGGTACTCTGTGGTTGATGGAAAACAGATTTCCCAAAATGTCAGTACCTGAGGCAAAACCCTCATTGTAGCAGGAACGAATGTTAATGCAGATACCATCACAGATCCTGATTGACAGTTGGTATGAACAAAGGCCTAGTCCCAGGTGTTAATGTTAAAATCTCATAATGTCATATGCAAATAAGGCATACATTTATGGTTGGATATCTACTAAACACTACATGTGTGACACCTTCCTATGGCAGATTAATGACAATACCATATCTTGCCACAGTTGACGAAAGACACATTTACCATGCTTTGCACAGCAAAGCAAGCAGGCTTCAAGGCCTCTAACAGAAAACAATGACCAGATGAAGTAGCAATGTCTGGCATTAACCAGAGAAATAAAACAAGGGAGATGTTTGCCAAACATCACATCACCTCAAGAATATAAAGATGGTAAATTTGTGAAGTGTCCATGTCAAAAGTCAAACACAAATGTATGTGTACATACACAATCTCTCTCAATATGGTGCAATGGAGATATTGGGCCAGATGTATAATTTTTTCAAATAGCGATCACCTAATGACGATTATTTGCAAATCGCAATTACGTAATCGCTATTTGAATGTATGAAACTCCTGGAGTTTCATTTAGTGATTCCCAATGGCTCGCAAACCGACCTACCTCATTAAAATTGAGTGATGCAATTGTCGGAAACGTTTCACTTTCCCTTACAGTTTGTTAGTTTCTGCTGGGTGTTGGAGGTGTTTTGGAGAGTGTCTGTGCTTTTGAACAATTTTTGGTTTTGTTGGTGCCTGATCTGTCCCTGTCTTTTGTTATTTTTATACCTTTTTTGTCTTTTCATACATTTAATAAATATTTGCTTTTATATTTTTGGGTGTGTGTCTTTTAGGGGTTTTTAAAAATTAGGAGTAGATATAGTTTTAAGGGGTGTTTCTTTGGGGTTTTTTATATCAGGGAGTGATAGGGACATGTCGGAAATGGGTAGGAGGAAATATTTATCAGAGGGAGAATTGGGTGGGTTCCTATAGCTTATCATCCCTTACCTGCCCAGGATGTTGGCCTCCGGGATAGGGTCAGCCAGGGGTACCCACCCAAGGACAGGAAGGTCAGGTGGGAGCATGTGCACTGGCACCTCATCAAATACTTTGGCCTGGATCAGATCGTAATCCAAATAAAACATCATTGGTCTGACGTGGTGGCATGGGAAGCTGATCTTGTGGACCTGCTTGGACTGGAGATTGGAGAGTCAGTAGGTATGTATGTATGTACCATCTGCATGCAGTAATGTAGCTATATTAGTCATGCAAAACGTAAATGTTTAAGGGACATTATTTGAATTGTTGCATTTTCACACTGCATCGTGCAACATGTGCATTGCAATGATTAATGTAAAGAAGTTAGGGTACCTGAGGGAACCTTGTGTGCCTGAAAGTGGCTACATTAAGCCAGCATAAACGAACGCAGTGGCAATAGCTGCGTTGCCATACCATGGCATAAGGGGCTGATCAATGGGTTGTGGGTGGTTGTATACAATGAAAATGCATAGAATTAGGAGCGTTCCCTTATTTAACATATATGAATGATGAGGAAATACTCCCAAAATACCAGATCTCTAGCGCTGGTATCTAAGCAGGAAATATATGCTCAATCTCCATTTATATTAAATACTCCATGTGTGCTGCATTGCGCTGCACACGTACACAGATTAATATGCCTTAGATAAACATAAATGTACAGAAATGTGGGCCTTAAAAGACAACACAAACAAACCTGCTTATAAGGCAGGCATCCTTGCACAAACTTACATGGTACCAAGATTTTTCGCTAGTCAGCACCAGTGTCATTAAAACTCTGATATGGCTTTTACAATGTCACTTATGGTGTATACCTGTCCTTTCCCATCACAGCACTACTTTGTTCTGCCTAGAGCCAATGGTGTCACCCATGTGTCATAGTACAATGCAGCCTGACATGATGCTGACCACGATTACTAAATAATCACATGCCTGAGGCATGCTTCAGGCATGTGATGATAGATTCCTCTGACCATCATCATCCAGCCAACTCATCCCTGCAAGCTGACTAGCTGCATCCCATAATAATACAATGTATACATATGTGTATCAAGAGTGTTAGATACATCTGAAATGCTGGGATGACATAGTTTTTGACATAGAATTTTGACCGTGTGTAACTGCACTATTTACAAGGCAATGTCCAGTCCTTTGTCTTCTAGGAGGACTTCTCCCATGCAACCGGGTGAGGTGAACAGCTTCAGGGGCACCAATGCTACCAGTAAGTGTAATAAGTACAAGTATGTAGTTTTTTTACATCTGTTTTTTGACGTCTCTGTGTGATCAATGTGATTGGTAACACTGTGATGTGTTCTGGAAGGTATCAATCACCTACAACCAGTTCACAGTCAGTGTGCCAACACAACATAATGTGGCCACAGAATCATTTGGAAGGAACAAGGAGGCATGTCATTGTGAATGTAGGGTCTATGTAAGCAGGCCCACAGGATATAAGCATCTTTACATCTGTGGTGATGTTAGCATATCTATACTTTTGATGCTGTTGGCACAGGGACTATCACCTGGTGCATAATCTGCAGGTATTCGACACAAATGAATTTGGTTGTACCACAAATGGCATGAACCTAAGAAATCATGTTTCAACATATGTAGCAGCAATGTCAAATGAACATTGATAAGCTTCTCTGGGCTGGTTTATGTTGCATATGTCCAAAATCGTGTATGACACGGGTTCTGATAGTGTGCAATAACAATATCCAGACACTGTTACCAAGTGTGAACAGGAAGGTATCACAAAATCAGAGAAATGTAAAATGTGTGTCAATATGCCACATATATTCCTTAATCATGCAGCATACCATGCTCATACGTGTTATCTCAATTTAACTTCTCCTGCAACATAATTCCAGTCTGACTGACCATAGGTGTACCTAACTATACCTGGTGTGGAACCCTGAAAATGTTTGTAGACACATACCTGTCCCTGTAGTTGTGTGTAAAATCTAAAATCTAATTATAAGAATCATGTAGGACAGTGTCAGCAGGCTAGCCGTCAAATGCTATTCATTTGGACTATGGAAGATGGTGCAAATGTTGTTGTGATAAGGTTAAGTGTTTCCTAATCATGGATTTGACTCATGACCGAAAATAATATACATGGCAATATGTGTTTCTGTGAGGGTGATAGTATATTATCCTACAAACTTACAACAAACTCAAATGATAAAGTTGTAGGCCTTCTACTTTAGATGAACATGGTGTTGTCTAAATCATTACCGGAGTGACTGACTGATGCACATTGTGAGTGTGGATGTACACATGGCAGAGCTTTGGTCATATTGTTTGAGCTGTGGGAAAATATTTCATCCTCAGGAAACTCTGTAAAATAAATAAGAGAATGGATCACATACAACAGGAACAGGCGAGCCTGCAAGAACTTATACTCAACATCAAAGATGCATCCAAGATGCCATGGTGCAGGTTTTTGAACTTGTGTAAACTCCTTCTGGACATTACCCTTGCCTTTTTTATTCTATTTGTTTTATTGTATGGTTATTAGACATCATTTTAGTTAGGGTTTAGTGTAGGTATAGTGTAGTTAGGTATTAGTTTTTAGGTATTTTAATAGGTAGATTTTTACAAATCTGTTTTGATAGTTTTAGGTATCTAAGTGCGTGAAGTTTACCAATATATATATATGTTTACCAATATATATATGTATATATATATATATATATATATATGTATATGTATATATATATATATATATATATATATATATATATATATATATATATAAATATATACTTGTTTAGTTTAACACATGTAGTTAGTATATGTGTGGGTGTAGTTGCTGTTTGTATTTTATGTCTATGTTTATTGGGAGGGTGGGGGTGTTGGCGTTTAACATGTCATTTGTGTATAGTGCTTAAGATAGTTTACTTTTAAGATAAGTTAAGATATTTAAATCTAGTGTTAAGGTAAGTTAGAGTAGGATAGGTAAGTGTAGGTAGTTTAAGATAAGTTAAGATAGTGTAAAGTAGTGGTAAGGTTATTTAGTGTAGATTAGGTAGTTGTAGGTTGTTTAAATAGATTTTATAGTAATAAATGTATTCCTACTTTCATAACTTTGTCATAATTTCGTAAATAAGAGTTGTTATCATTGAGTAAGTTGAGTTGAGTACATGATGTAGCTATTGACCTGCAGTCTTTGAAGTTATATGTTGCTTTGTCAGAGAGCTATGGATAAGTGCTAGTCTACCTCACATTTGAGTCAAGTATTTACCATTCTTTAGGCACTGTAAGTGGTCCTCTTTGGTTAATTTTATCAACAGCACAACACAAATAGTCTCCTACTGTGGAGCACTGTGTGAAAGAAATGGGGCAGGTATAGTTGGGATAGTTTTGTCACTACAGATTCATGGCTGCGCTGGGACACAAACTGGTGCCTGTCACTACCGCAAACACCCTTGCACCATTGTGCAAGAGGGTCTTAGTTGTTGGCTGGTAAAAAATTACAAATGTATTCACACCTGCGTGGAGAATCTCCATCATCATTGGCATTGACTACTTTCTAAGTGTGGCAATTCACACAGATCACTTTGATTAACTACTTCCAAAGTTTCATGCTCATATGTATCTTATGTCCTCTTCCCCTGGGAAGGTGTTGCATTGTTTCTGGTTCTGTGGTCTGACTCAAATGCACAACTAAGGGGCAGATTTAAGAGCCCCTAGCGCCTCCTTACGCCACATTAATGTCATTTTTTGAATGTTATGTGGCCCAATGAGGCCGAAAAAATGGCTCAAAGAAATCTAAGAGTTTTTTTCGGCACTTTTAGTGTCTGCTCAGATCAGGCATTTAAAGGGGGTAAACTAATGTTTACAATGGGACTCAATGGGTTTTTCAGGATTAGCATCAAAATTGTTGACACTAATCCGGCAAAGCTCCGAACTAGTGTAAACATTTTTGACGCTAGTTCCCTAACTACCACCATAGTGCACCCTATCTTAGATACGGTGCACACATGGTGGCGTGAGGGGGTGCTAAGGGCCGCAGGAAAAGTGGCGCTGCAATGGGTGCTGCACCACTTTTCTTAAATCTACTCCTATGTGTGTACAATGTCCAATAGATGTCATTAATGTGTGGTTGCACTCACACTCAACATATATGAGAAGGGTCAGCGGCAAAGGGACACATGTACTGTACTTACCCCAATGTAGTATTATTCACCATTTATCAGTTGACACAGGCCCCTTACAAGAAGACGTTGCATTTCTTGCTTACTGACATTTCAGATATTGAATTGCCTTTGTGCATCACAGTGTGGCAAAGATATCATGCACATTTTTGAGGAGTATGGGCATGATTATCTGCCTATTTTTAGTTCAACCGTGCTAATTTCTTTACTGCATTATCTCTTCACCTTGAGCATTGAGGTTATCATTTTTTGGTTGATCATGTTGTAATGTTCACTTAGCTAGATATATGTGGATGGGTGGAACAGTGTTATGCCCTCACCTGTCACACATCCCATTTATAGCAGGTAAGTAGTTGTTTGTTTAGAAAAAGTTTCTCACTGTGTGTAATTCAAGTAACTGCATCATGTTGTCACACTCTGGCGTTCCATTTGAAGACAACGCATCCCTCATTTGGCCGTTGCTTTGAATGTACTGTTTGTAGGTGCATTTCTAAAGACAGGATATGCACGTGACATAAGCCCACTCTTTTTGTTTTATTCTGAAGAAAAAACATTTATTTACACTACATAGAGTATACTTGTCCCCAGAGAAACTGTCAGTTCTAGGAAGATGAAAAGAAGTTGCCCGCATTGTGGTGAGGAAAAGGCAAACGATTTGCATATGTTCTGGTATTGCCCAAGGCTTGGTGACTTTTGGGTTGCTGTTGAAAGAGTACTTAAGGATGTCATAAGTCCAGAGGTGGACATAGCCCTTCTGCTGATAATCTTCGGGATGTGTTTTGGGACAACCTGGGGATTGAAGCTTCCTGTGTGTTATAATAAATTGATGTTTGTGTTGATTCTCCTTGCCAGACGGGAAATTTGCCTGAGGTGGACCTTTTCGTCACCTCCTACTATGTTGGAGTGGGTGGCATCTACTAATTACTTTTGTAGTTTGGAGCATATGTGCTCTCCCAGTAAAAGAGGCAAATGTTGGTCTAATGGCCAGCAAACTAGTGATTTCCCCTCGAAATAGTCAGATGATTAAAATCCTCCTGTTTCCATGTGGTTAAGTTCGGGTGTAGACTAGTTGGCAAAGGTGCACGCATTTCTAATGGTCTAGGGTGGGGAGACAGGAGTTACGTGTGTCGAGAGGTGTAGATTGGCAGATACTGAAGGGTCTTTCTCAAAGAGACACATGTTAATGACCCTCGTTCACTGATGCTGAATATTATGAGGACAAAAAAAAAAATAAGCTCACTCTTCTTGAGTTGGCAAAGAAGTGGGTTACGTCAATACACTTCCACCATGTTTTATGGAGTCCTTTTAGCAAAAGCACAAACAAAACTCTTTGTGTATTTGAACAAATTGTTGGGTGTGAAATAATATTATTCAAGATTGTAAATCCCACACATTGTTTATTGGGAGTATAAATGTTTATTCTGGATCAGCACCAACACTTCTTGAAAGTGTGATGACCAGACAGAGTCCATTTGAAAGACATGTTAAGGCGAGGAGTATTTCAGTGAGGAGGTACAAATTGCCATTAGGGAAGGTAGCATTGTTAGAAAGTCCACAACTGAATAACTTTGACATGTGCACAAACAAAGAGTGCAGTACTGGTTGACAAAGGCATTAGCATGATCTTAAGCACAGGATCACTAGGAAACTGGCCAGGAGGCACAGACAAATGTTATCTGGCAGTTCACCGACGGAAACTGGGGAACTCAAACTCTTTCGCCTCTGATGGATGGTGTGCCTCCCTGTGCAGTTGGTGGTGTTTGTACGGAAGGCATCTGAAGCACACACACATCATAGGCAAAAGATGTGGCTCCCCTATTCCCACCAGCATTCGTCTGTGCCAGTAAGGCAGCTGCCAAAGCCCTGACAAGGGTCTGGTGGCTTCCCCTGAAAGCAACAGTGTTGCAATTGAGGTCAGGGATTGTTGTTATGTAGCAGTGCAACTTGTTCTCCATGGATTTCATGATATTACGGATCGCCCCCAGCTGCATTCATTGGTCTTAGAAGTAGAGGGTTGTTGTTGTTCCCTCTGCATCATGACACCAGTGAAGTCAGCTAGGGACTCATCAATCGAATGGGGCCAAGTGATGGATGTCTGTAATAGCCTTAGCCATACTCCTATTAGGGTTCAGACAACTACAGACTCTTTCTAGGTTGCCGCTGTGGTCTACATCGCTGACCGTACCTCATCAGCCATTCGCTGTTGGACTCCTACTACTTGCCATTGGAATTCAACTTGGTGAATTGTCCTGTGGATGGCGGATCCTCTGGGGACCCTGCAACATCGCCTTCACTTGCCAAGACCGAAGTAGGTGAATCAATAGAGTCCCGGAGTTGTCCGGGGGTGTCATCATCCACTTTGGGCAGAATGGTGCCCTCAACAGGTTGATCATCAAAGACAGGCTGCTCTACAGGAGATGTTGTCTGTCCCTTTGGAGAGAGACAGGAATATGATAGATGTAGACAAAAGTGATTTTGGTTACATTCAGACTGAAATTGTTCACTTTCAAGTACACATGAATATGTGCAATACCTGAACATTGTTCACACAACCTCTGTATGAACAAGGGGGACTACTTGTTTAATGACAAACAACGCAATACAGCAAGTCAGCTTGCTGGCCCCCCAGGAATGAAAGAGTGACTATAGGTAAGGGGCCCATTTTATGTTTAAAAGAGTTTTTCTGGTTTGTGCCAACACTGATGTTACATTAGCTTCTTTACACCACTGCTGAGACTATTGTACCATGTTACCAGGGTGCCAGTATTTTCTCTAGTCATCAGTTAGCACCACAGCAGTACCAAGGTCATGTTATTTTGCTATGTTTTACAGATTTTCCTACACTCTGACTTTAACACAGTAAAACAAACCAGTCTGCCTTGCTGTGTACTGTCTTGCATGCAATTTTAACAACATAAGTGGCCTAAGGGTCAATTTGGTCACGCATCCATGTAAATCGACACAGCAAACAACCTTGCTACACCGCAGGAAAAGGTAATGACATGTATATACTATATTTCATTCTGGGGGGGGAATTCCAGTAGTTTCCTAGCACACAGATTCATAACCAGAGTCCACAACAGTGGACATTGACAGCCATCTCTGAAGGGAATAGCCACCATAACAATTGGAAATATGCAACAGCTCAAGTTCACTCGCTTACTGCATTTCTGATGCACCCAAGATACTTCACTATCTTCACTCAGTCACACTCAGTTATACTTGTACATGACTCCTCAGGCAATCATCACTCAGATCCAGGGAGTCTACTTCTTCTCTCACACACTGATTACTCCCAGATTATACCTTGACTCTCAGAAACACAGACACCTCCAACATTTGTTACATTATGCTATTGTCCAGCATACCTACCTGCATGTGAGAGTAATCGGTGATACTGAATCCCACTAGATATTAGGGAGGATATTCTGCATCATGTAACTATCCTGGTTGCCTGCACAACTAAGCCCAAATTCCTAAGCCAGCCAACTAGCCTAGACATCTGGCCATCATCCCGGTTTCTCCTCCACCTGCTTTCACATTTGTTGCATAGCCAGACTTCTCTTCTTCTGGCAACCTCTTGCAATCTGTGACACCATACCCCAGGCCCTCTTCATGTGGAGATTTTAGAAAACCAATGCCTTGTAGCCCAGCATCTATGCACAGCTACTATGCCAGTGTTAAACTATCATACATAGCAGTGCCTGACTATTACTCAGCTTACCTTGCGCCACACACATCACCCCTCACCTCCTTAAGATAAAATGTCTTCCCATTCAGAGATGTGGAATCGCATTTTACAGTTCCTAGGTATGCTATGCCTAGTGGCCCCTGTGATACACAATGACAATCTCTGCACAGGCCTATCATTAAGTAAAGAGGCCTACAAATGTAATTCGCTACTGCTAGGAACGCATTATGTTGCAAGGCTTGCCCTCTGAACAGACATCATGAAAGATCCTCGTCATTGCATGCTAGCTGAAGCAATCTCCCTTCTGGAAAGTACCAGTCTGAGTACGTGATGTTCTCAAGTTCTGTCACAAGATGGACCATGTGATATTAGGCACGTAGGCCACCTTGTGTAAAATCCTTTTCTATGCTTTTTGTTACTATATATAGTATGATAGGAAAAACGACCTCAGCCATAATGGAGAAGTAGTCATGCGTCAATCATACGTCAAAGCCAAAGAACCAATAAGACGTTGAATTATGTTTGTGGTTTAATACTATAAAAGATCATGTATTACTTCCTTGTATTAGGCTGCTCGAGTGTACACTAGTACAGAGCATCCTCCATGTACATGTCTTTCTTTTCTATCCCTAATAAATTCATTATGTTTATCTAGAAGAGCTGGCTAACGGTCGTTTGTATCCTGAATGGGTGCTGAATAATCAGGCTTCTACATTTGGTGGAGAATGGAAGAATTGCGGTCTCGTTCAGCGAATGGTTTCCTTCAGCCCGGCTCCTGTTTCGGTTGGGGCGACAGCTGACCCATTGGACAGGGCCCCTCCTGCGACGGAGTCTGGAGCTGTCGTGAGTATCTATTGCTGCTTCGTGGTCCTGCTCTCGCTGTTTGCTCTACTGTTTTTCCGGTGTAAATATTGCGAAACAGGGAGGTAACTGGGGTGTTTCGTTAATATGTTTCCTGCATAGAGTGGTTATGCATTTATGGTTAATATTTCTATTTGCCGTACCCCTTAGCCAGCTTTTTGTAAATGACATTTTTTTATTTCTCTGTCTCCGGTGGCATGCCAAGGGCATTTCTTCCTCTGTTGTCCTCTGTTGCGGGCTCCGATAATGCACCTCGTGAAAACATTCAGATAGTTAACTATAACAGTCCGCAGGCTGCTAGCATTCTGTGTTAATTTGGTTCTTCCATTGTATTACACCATTTCCTTCCTCCCTGCGCTGCAGCTGTATACTTAGAATAGCTTCCTGTATTTCATGTAGCTTGTTACTGTTAAAAAAAAAAGATGTCCGAGGAATAGAGGCAACTAGCGGTGTTGCTTCAGAACACAGCGCGAGTCGCTGTTTGAGGTCCCCAGCCGGAGGGGCTGGGGCGGATAACTCTGGTCAGAGAGGGTGTTGTAAAAGGGCGTTGCCCAGATATGGGATGGTAGTAGTCCGTTCCAGGTTCTATGTGTACATTTAAGAGGAACTGGCATGTGATTTCAGCTTCCTTGTGTTTATAGGAGTGATAGTGGTTCATTCCAGTAACTGGATGATTGTGGTTCATTCCAGTGGAGCAGGCAGGCTCTGTTTGTCGTGTTAAAAAATTGTTATGTTATCTGTTTCCTGTAATATTGCAGCTCTTTGAACAATGCTTATGGCATATTGAACTATCGGCTACTCATGTGAAATGGTGTAAACTGTAGAAGTGGTTTTTGAGGTATAAATCAATGTGTGTGTAAAAGTGGTTTTTGAGGTATAAATCTGTGTGTGTGTGAAAGTGGGTTTTGAGGTATAAATAGGTGTGTGTGTCTGAAAGTGGTTTTGGAGATATAAATAAGTGTGTGTGCGAAAGTGGTTTTTGATTGATGAAGGAAGGGTTGACAACAAGGTGGTGTACTGTGATTTATTTTGACTTCATGCATTTGCGATTTAGGATAAGAATTTTTAGAAAATTTAAGACTAGGTGGGTGGACTCCTGGGAGACATAATACAGATTTTTATGACAATTGACTGATTTAATCTGCAAACATCACACAGTACAAACCCCCCCTGCACTCGCTACATATTGATACAAGGGGTGGGAGTAGGATCACCCCACAGGGCTAATTGTACTGTGACCCTTGTCTATGGTTCTGCCGTCACATGTGGTTGCTTGACTTGTTCACCGCTATTGCGTTATCTGTGTGTCACTGGCCAAGGATCTGGTCCAGCTTCCAATATCATACAGCTGCACCCTGTCCCTCCTGACTATTCTGTCATCTCTTGATTCACCCCAAAGGACGCCAGTGTGGACGCCATCACTAGCACCTTGGGTACTGTCTGATTTCAAATTTTGTGTGAGCTAAGGTGGACATGGCTGGCTGAAATTGTGGCATGGATGCAGACCGGCTTGCTTCCTGCTTTTACTAATCAATAATTGCGGCTGGCAAAGAGAGGCTGCGTGTGTGAATATACCCATTGTTATCCCTTCTGTGTCACGGGGTATGAGCGGTGTAAAAAAAATACACCGACATCCTACTGTTTTCTGGAACGATTGTAATTGTCTTCGTGTTATGTAACAAAAGGCTAGGGTAAGACAGTCACGAGGAACCCTCTTAGTAAAGGCAAAGTAGAGACACATCAACATAGCCCCAAGGACAGTCCAGCGTACCAAATAGAGGCGAAAGAAGGCCTATAGGCACTACTGTACTTAGACTTTGACGTTGCAAGGAAAATGACAGTAGTGTTTCTGTAGCTTTGCGGACATGTGTGGTGCTTTACAATGCTGCCTACATGCTAGTTGCATATGGGATGTGCATTGAATGTGGGGCTGTCCTGTATGTGGAGGATAAAAAAAAAAAAGAGAAATAAATAAAGTGAACTGAAGAATGGTTTCCTCCACATGGTGGGGGGGGCTGACAAGGGCAGGGAAGATTGGAGGACGGAAAAAAAAAAAAAAAAAGAGAGATAATAGGGGCTTGTCAAGCTCTCTTCCTGTGACAAGTGCACAGTCACAGGAACAAAATATCGATTTTGTTTGAAGACATTTGGGAAATACACTACAGCGTGAGGGCACCACAGCAGGGACCAAACACTCTGAGCTGCCTCTACAACAGCAGGCAGAGACGGAACGTGAAAGCCGCACCCTGGAATGGCGTTTGATGGATGAGGAAGTGAAAAATAAAAGCAAAACGTAAGAGACCTTGTGAAAGAATTAGACAGTTATTCCATGGCCAGGGTAAAGAGGAAGTGGCTAATGCAATTAGAAAAAAATGAACAGAAGTACGAACAGATATCAAATGAAATGGAAAAATGTATTGGCAAGGGGCGAGAGGGATCACACAATTTACTATGGGATATGTCCACGTATGCACATCACACAATCCATAACATCAAGATGTGGAAGGAGGTGCTCAGCAATACAAACACACAGCTGGAGATCACAAGAGACAGTCTCTCGACGTACATAAAAATGTACAGAGTTAAACAGAATAATAGCCATGGGAAGGGCTGCTTTGGAAGGATCTGGATACATTGTTTAGCATTATTGTACCATGAGATTGGTGGGAGGATTGTAAGAAGGCGATACACTGGCCTGAAATATGTGGCCACTACTCCAATTACTACACTATAATTTGACACTACACTGAGTATGGGAAAGGTTTGCAAGTAGACAAGGGATGGCTGTAACATGCTTACACACTGTAGAAAATGTAAGTTTAATTGTTAAGTTATGACACGTAATAAGACACAAAATTCAGACTTTATTACTTGTTATTTGCTTTAAAAGTACTGCAAAGAGCATTGTACAGAAAAAAATAAAAGCGTCAAGATAACTCCAGTGATTAATGTACCTGCTGGGGAGGAATGAGAGTTTTGGACAGTGGCAGTGGATGGCACAGTGGGTTACTGCTTTTGTCACAGAGATTCTTTAGTTACTGTACAGTTCATAATAGTAATCTAGCACATTGAGCTATGAACTGCAATTAAGGAGCTGCATGCCATCTGCATAGCACAAATTAGAAAGCTGTTTTTTCCCAGTCTTTCATTTTAAAGTGCTGTAAAGTGCTCCAACACCTACACTGGTATGAGAGATGCTATAATAAAAAATAATTAAATGTGACAAAAAGGATAGGGAGAGAAGAGAGGCACTTATGGTTAAAAATTGAAAAGTTGGTCGCCAAGATGCAGCACCAACATTTCCAATAAAATGTTTAGATTTTTGCATATTTTTTCAATATAAAAAGAATGATTTCATGTTTGAAATTTAAATTGTGCAAATTGCTTGGGGGTACCTGGCTTCCAGTAACGTTTCACTGGTGGTCCCCAGGAGTAAAAAGGTTAGGAACCACAGGTGTACAACAAATTAGAACTTTCTTATGTAGGGATTACATTTAAAAATATTTGACCCATGCAAAGGTTGCCAAAATTCTTACAGTGAACAAATTTAGTCTGGAGGGAACAGAGGATTCATTTGCAGCAGTTAACAATATGTTGTCAGGAGTGTGGAATTTTATAAAATGTCTAAATTGTCCATGGGACAGTTTGTGTCATCAGTCTACTTGTCCTGTAAAAAGACATGCATATTTTCCTCCTGCTAAAATGGTGTTTACAAATATTGTCTAGGAGTTCGATTTCCTGGTCTGCCTCATTAAATGCTAGCTCATGTATAAAAGCTGTAAATTTGCACTAATGCAGGAACAGATACCATGGGTGTACTTTGTGATTTTCTTTGAGAATTCTGCCATAAACTGGTTATCACAGATCTTTTATTATTTGAATTCTGTCTCTCTGTTTATTGACTGGCTTCAGTGGTAGTGACACCATTCTGCTCTTCCATACGAAGAATATTGGCACAAAGTAGTTTTGGCACAAAGTAGTTTTGTTCATGCCAGGAACTACTATGGCAATGTGTAACTTTGATGAAAAGGTTACATTGATTTTTCCTGTTATGAATATAAATGTTGGAAATACCACCATGCATCCGCACATTTTACTAAATGATGCTTCAAAGAAAGGACACCTAAAATATCATGGTAGTTTAGCAGAATGTTTCTTTCCTAGTTACATTGTTTGTGAAGGTATTTTGAAAGGAAGGAATAACAAAATTTTGCTTTCGAGCTTCTGCAGATATTTGCATCTGATGAGAGAGCATTCTGGAAGAATTGTGCTGGGCATTTGTTTACGGTAGTTCCATACCCCTGGTTGTGTATTTCTTCATAGCTCTATAGAGTACATACTAATAATTTAGTAATGTTCAATGAAAGAAGAGATATAGAAATTAAAAGAAGTGTTAAATGTGATGAATTGTAAATAATATAAGTAAATAAGAGATATATAAAAATGTGGGTTATTGTTGGGGTGTAGAGTGAGTTAATTATGTGATAACAAACTTCTACTAAGGTGTATTGATATTTAAAATAAACACATTAGTGCAGTAATAATGATTACACATGACGTGTTAGTGACTGATCGATTTCACTTAATGAGAGGCTAAAAGAAAATAACACAAGTGGATGTTTAAACATCTGCAGTACATGTAGTATGTTGAAGTCATGTGAGTGCAACAAGGGTGTCAAAAGGGCAATGAATGGGTATAAATGCAGCACATTTGTCACAAATGTGTTTTATTTTTATGGTATTTTATTTTGTGCATTTATCTGCCAGGTCCCGTCCCTATATTAAATTGTAGCAGTTAAGATTACCTTCCCCATTTCTGAAAACCACAGACTCTGGGCATGACTCCAAGGGCAAAGCCACGGATTGTTGCGATATGTTACCATGACGTTCCAAGTAGAAATGTAAAATAAATGTACAGCTGAATGGAATAGGATTTTTTTTTATATACACCCTGGACGCAGGATGTATGTATCTACGTAGGAGTATTTTTCTATCCATGTTTTTCCCTAGGTTTCAGAACATGGACGAGAAGATGTGGTTTCTGTATCCGTCTGTCTATGTTACGTTTTATGTTTTCATAATTAATGGGAGTCTTCCGTGGTACATCTTAAATGAGCGCAGTGAAATGGATTGCCTTCATGTGTTGGTAGATTGCAACTAAATATTCTCCAAACTGGTTTTGGGTATTGAAAATACCTATATTAGGATAGAGTTATTACGACCTTAGGATGTGCTATGTAGTACTGCAATACAGCTATGAGTAATATACCTCTGATGATGAGGGTGCCAAATATAAATAAATAAAATAAATATAATATCTTAAAGGAACATCAGCATTTCAGAACATCACACTTGTACGAGAAAGGGGAAGTGACTTCTGATGGCGGTGATGCCTGCAAAGTCCCAACCCTTCCAGCATTGATGCAGATATTCTGGGTGTTGAAATAGAATAATAGGATACAATGCTATGTTAAAAAATTATACTGGCTGTATACCAGTGTAACATGTGTTTTCGCCTGACCTTTGGATCACCATTTGTTTGGTGAAATAGTTTGTGTGAATATTCCACTGTTACTGAGTGTAATTGTTATTTATTTTTTAGTGTTTATTTGAGTTTAAGAGTGTGCTAGTTACCCCATAAACAAGTCAGATATGTCCCTTTATAAGATTTTGTGCATCTGCTGAGCGGTTCTAGATTGATGCAATACCGCTTGCTTCATTGGTCAAGAAAGGCACCCTTGACAAAGTTGTCAAAGTGAGCACCGACTGAGATACTGTTTGACTGGCCTATGAACATGTCTGGTGCTGAGAAGTTATTATCTGATAAGACATTTTGACAGCAGTTTGCCTTACCTTCAGCATTAGGTGCTGCAGGCCCTTCCTGGCTGGACAGCACTACCTGGACATGATCTCCAACAGGGAGATTGGGCTTGGGTCTCCTGAAAAGTAGGAGGGAATGACCTCCTGGATCCACAGCTATTACACCAAGAAGGTACACCACCGGAACACAACTGCATCCTGGAGACTGGGTGTGGGTAAAGGCCACACCAGACGTCACTGCCTTCAACTACGGTGGAGGGGACCATACCAAGTCCTGTTGACAACAGCCACAGCAGTCAAGTGTGAGGGCATCACATCCTGGGTCCATACCTCACACACCAAGAAGGCCGCTGGACCAAAGGACGACCAGCCGCCAACAAAGTTGCCGATGAGAGTAATGCCACCTTCACCACAGCGGTACAACCTTCGTTCGACAAGCGCCACCAGTCAACACTGACGGAACTGCTCGTGCTACACTCCCACAGGAGTCGGAGAGTGTAAGCGGGTTCCCCAGTACACCAGAGCATTGTTCTTGGACTGCTCGTGCTGCAACCCCACAGGAGTCGGAGGGTGCAAGCGGGTCCTCAAGACACCAGGATATTCTTTCAGAACTGCTCGTGCTACTCTCCACAGGAGTCGGAGAGTCAAGCAAGGCCACTTAAGTATTAAAGACATCAGGATATAAATGAACAGAATACTAAAAGTCCGCTAGAAAAATTTGCGCCAAGAGGTACAGATCCCAGTCCTACGGAAGCGGGTCACTAGGATCAGTGCGGTTTGTAGCCCCATTGGGAGGTGCCTCTTCCAATTAGGAATATAGCAAAAATAGGACAAAAGGGCCATCCCTCGGGACTATCGCATTCAACTCCCTTAGAACTGGACACTGGGATTCATCCCTTTATACTCTGCATAACTACAAGTGTCAAATAGCATTCAACGTCGCACCGAAAATATACAGAAGGAATAGACTACTCGTGTGTCACTCCTACAGGAACAAGGAGGTATCAAAGGTTACATACCAATAGAACTGGTTTCAAGTGCTAGCCACATCCGACCACACCCTATAAGGCGACATGGATTTATGATTATAACGTAAGAAAAAGGAGCAGAAGAAGTGGCCTGTGGTGGTCACAGCGTTACTCACCCCAGTAGCAGCTATAGTACTAACAACAATCCTGATAGTATATAAAGACGACATACATATTCCATGGCTCGACCAGGAACACTACATCCCCAAAAATGGCCAAGGTGAAAGAACAACAGGTGGTGAGAACAACAATATCTCAAAATAACATGAGAGGGTGGAGGATAAAACAAAATGGGTGAAATATACGAAATGGAAAGAAGATGGAAAAGATTATAAGGACAATACATTTGTGCAAATGGTATCAATGTACAAAGAACTAGCAAATGTGTCTGATTGTTATATATGTACCCACCTACCGACCACTAGCCAGGAGAAAAGAAATTACACTTAAATGCCCCTCACAGAATTCGTGGCACGTAACATATTAGATAATATGTTAGGGGGAAATTTAAAGGGAATGAGTACAGGGAAAAGAAAAAAAAAAAAGGAGAGAATAAGAGAAAATATAAACAAAGGAGAAATGAGGAGAAAAAGGTTTGGAAGATGAACCTTATGTAGGTGATATGCAAGGAAAATTGGTAGAAAGAGTGTCAAATAAATTGAAGGAAGAAGATAGAAGGAGAAGAAAGAAGTGTAGGAGATTAGAATCCAAAGAAAGAAGAAGAGAATGTATTGAATGCATTTACAACAGAAAGATGGAAGGGTTACACTGAAAGGGATCATGGCTCAGAACAACAAATACCATGCCTGGCCATAGATACAGAAATAAAGGCACCATGGTGTTTCAAATGCTCAAGAGGTAACGCAGACACTAGCAAACACGGAATTGATGTGGGACATAGTATTTGCAATACAACTTTGAGCCTGGACTACAAAAGAAATGACACAACAGGCTTGTCCATAGGCCTGACACCTCCCAAAGGAATATTTATTATATGTGGGACATCTGCATTTTTTAAATTGCCAGCAGGTTGGCAAGGTACCTGCTACTTAGCATTTGTGCTACCAAAAATGGCACATAGAACAGAATTACAGAAGGGGGAAAAGAGAACACTTGGCGGGGTGCGCAGGAAGAGGACACCAACGTGGGGAATATAAGAAAGGAAATAGAGGATATAAAAAAGGAAGAAGAAGGAGCTGGGAAAGTGGCAGATGGGACAGACGTCAGAGGAATGCTGGATCGAGTAGCAGCATGGTTCAGGGGTTGGGGTACCTGGTTGGTAGAGGTACTAGCGATAGGGATCGTGGCACTGATAACGATATGTGTGCTCATACCAGTTTGTCCATCCTTCCTGGCCCTACTCTTGAAAAAAAAAAAAAAAAAAAAAAAAGAAACTGTCACCAGTAAGAGGTATAAATGAGAGCAATACACCATGACCCTTAGATTTGTCATTGAGTATCAGAGGGCGGAATGTGGAATCGCATTTTACAGTTCCTAGGTATGCTATGCCTAGTGGCCCCTGTGATACACAATGACAATCTCTGCACAGGCCTATCATTAAGTAAAGAGGCCTACAAATGTAATTCGCTACTGCTAGGAACGCATTATGTTGCAAGGCTTGCCCTCTGAACAGACATCATGAAAGATCCTCGTCATTGCATGCTAGCTGAAGCAATCTCCCTTCTGGAAAGTACCAGTCTGAGTACGTGATGTTCTCAAGTTCTGTCACAAGATGGACCATGTGATATTAGGCACGTAGGCCACCTTGTGTAAAATCCTTTTCTATGCTTTTTGTTACTATATATAGTATGATAGGAAAAACGACCTCAGCCATAATGGAGAAGTAGTCATGCGTCAATCATACGTCAAAGCCAAAGAACCAATAAGACGTTGAATTATGTTTGTGGTTTAATACTATAAAAGATCATGTATTACTTCCTTGTATTAGGCTGCTCGAGTGTACACTAGTACAGAGCATCCTCCATGTACATGTCTTTCTTTTCTATCCCTAATAAATTCATTATGTTTATCTAGAAGAGCTGGCTAACGGTCGTTTGTATCCTGAATGGGTGCTGAATAATCAGGCTTCTACAGAGACACTGCCTGTTCAATCTGCTCGGTCACACCTACATGACACTACACTACACTGGCCGCACCTAGCTCACACATCATCTATGCTTCCAAAAACAATCGTGAACCTCTGCTGTGCATCACTTCCATTAACCTTCACCCCAAAGATCCACCTGAACAAAACAGGAATTAGGGTGGTCTCTTACATGGCAGCCAACGCCTGTAAAAACCTCATCCAGCACATCAGGACAACTGGGTGCAATAGTTCTAATGACTGTACAATTGGCTCTTAAGGTGATCCTACTTGGTGAGCCAGCACACACTCAGCACCTGGATTCCCCCTTGGATGAGACGTTAGCACTCTGACAAAGCATATTGCTGTGCATTCCAATACATTCCACTTTTGGCTGCGTAGCCCAGAGACAAACAAACTTGCTTCATTGTGCAATGGAGTCGGCATTGACACTGATATAGCTGTACAGTTTCCAAAATCCATCCTGCTCCAGTCGCAGTTATTTACTTCTATTGTGGGACTTATAGTCCAAGTCGATCATGTTCTGGATTAGGCTACAAGTCCCAGGATTCATTGGAAAATTGGGAATGGTTCAACACATCATGCATAGATCAGAAAAAAACTTGGCAGGGCTGGAGAGAAACATATGTGACAGGGCAATTAGTTCACATTTATGTGATGTATGAGTTAATATGTGAGACATTCCTATCATTTCACATGCACACAGCGCAGCTCAGCTCAGCGCAGCAATGTGTCTTGCTGCACTGCACTTGGTGACAGTTTCAACCATATGGTCCTTTGATTTCACTTACCCTGTAGTTCTTGCTGATCTTTAAATGCAGCACTGTCCTGTCTGGCCTCTCCTGCCACCAACTCTGTTGGGATGAGTGATGCCACCTGCTCCTCCAATGGGTCCAACTCTTCCTGGACATCAGGTCCTCCTCCAGTCCTCATGGCTGCCCTAAGGTTCTTGGTGAGTTTCTCTTTGGTCCTGCACTCATAGACATGCCATCTCTTTTTCAACTCCAGCACTGTACTTTTGCCCTATAATGTTGAATTTATCCAATATGGATTGCCAAATAGCTTCCTTCTTCCCTAATGGCAATTTTGAGATGACAAAGGAAAGGTGTTCATTTTTTGTCACCTCAGCTGTTAATAGTTGGTTCTCCTCCTCACCGAAATTGGTCTTCCTCTTTCTCCTCCACTGGCCTGCTGTTTAGTTATCTTTGATGGTTGTTGCCCTCTTGACTGGTGGATGGTGCTCCCCCCATTTTGTAAGTTATTTTTGGTCTATCAATTATAAACAAACAGAACTTCTAGAAGGTTAGTGACTGAGATACATTTTGTTTTCTCACAGAGAACATTGGGCCATATTTAAACTTTTTGACGCAAAACTGCGCTAACGCAGTTTTGCGTCAAAAAAATTAGCGCCGGCTAACGCCATTCTGAAGCGCCATGCGGGCGCCGTATTTAATCAATGACGTTAGCCAGCGTTAGCCGCCGGTGCTGCCTGGTGTGTGTGGAAAAAAACGACGTACACCAGGCAGCGCCGGCGTAGGGGGATATGGAGCTTGGGCGCCAAAAAATGGGGCAAGTCAGGCTGAGGCAAATTTTTCGCCTCAACCCGATTTGCGCCATTTTTTTCGACTCCCAACCCCCATAGAAATGACTCCTGTCTTAGCAAAGACAGGAGTCATGCCCCCTTGCCCAATGGCCATGCCCAGGGGACTTCTGTCCCCTGGGCCTGGTCATTGGGCATAGTGGCATGTAGGGGGGCACAAATCAGGCCCCCTTATGCCACAATTTCTTTTTTTTTAAATACTTACCGGAACTTACCTTAATATCCCTGGGATGGGTCCCTCCAGCCTTGGGTGTCCTCCTGGAGTGGGCAAGGGTGACAGGGGGTGTCCCTGGGGGCATGGGAGGGCACCTCTGGGCTCCTTCCGAGCCCACAGGTCCCGTAATGCCTGCCTTGTCCAGGCGCTAAAAAACGGCGCAAAAGCGGTGTACGTCATTTTTTTTGACCCGCCCACTCCCGGGCGTGAATTTTGCCCGGGAGTGTAAATACGGCGCACATGCCTCGGAGTCAATTTTTTAGACGGGAACGCCTACCTTGCATATCATTAACACAAAGTAGGTGTCCACGCTAAAAAATTACGCAAACTCCATGGACTTTGGCGCTAGACGCGTCTAACCCAAAGTATAAATATGGAGTTAGTTTTGCGTCGGAATTGCGTCAAAAAAAACGACGCAATTCCGGCGCAAACAGAGTATAAATATGCCCCATTGTTTAATAATTGTACATAGCTGAAATGGCATTACACTACTCTGGGCCTGATTACAACATTGGAGGAGGGTGTTAATCCTTCCCAAATGTGACGGATATACCACCAGCCGTATTACGGGTTCCATAGGATATAATGGACTCGTAATACGGCTGGTGGTATATCCGTCACATTTGGGACGGATTAACACCCTCCTCCAAAGTTGTAATCAGGCCCTCTGTATTGATTGTTGTTTCTAACAGATTTTAACAAGCTGTCACACTTCTTGCAAGCATTTAAGTTGTCTAGTTAGGGACCACTCAGAGTCATGAACTAAATGTTTATAGTTTTCTCTATTGTTTGTCTCTCATACATATATGTATCCTCTTTATTTCAGGTTTCAATCAACTGTCTCATCGTTTCTCACTTCCTTCAGGTATTGGGAGGATCGAACCACCATGGGTGGTATGCCCCTCAGAAAACAAAAGAAAATCCACAAGTAAGTATTTCTCTTTCTACCATCTTGGTACAATGGGGAAGGGGGGTGAGAGACACAATCACCGCTTAGTCCTATTCCATCACCATGTTGCCCTTCTGTTTCTAGAAAGCTGAAAATATTACCAGAGTGTGCCTTTATCATTCACAACTCCTTGTGGTTGGGGCACTCTTTACTTAGACAGGAGAGCACTCATTAGTTGGTGAGGTCCCAGTCCCATAAATACCCATTTCCCACACACCTACAGATCCCATTATCCACCGATGTACTTGGGCTAGCCACAGTCCTCCTAGAGCGTGGAGGGGTGTGAGCGAGGTGACGGTGGCCTCCAGGTGTACTCTTCCAGCTTTCGTCCAGTTTCCAGGATGCTTCAAACAATAGGCTGGAGCTTTCTCAATCATCCTGCTTCGACAGGCGTTTTTCCGTGTCTGTTCTCCATGGCATCCTCCCTGGGAGATGAGCTCTTCAGTCTTCGTCCTCATCTTGTCTCCTTGCTTCTGGGTTCCTCTCGCCTCCTCCTTCAAACCACCACTTAGCAAGGGGCTGTATATTGTCACAGATGAGGCCATGCCCCTCCTCCTTCTGTCTCTGTGTTGATGCCTTAAAGGGACAGATGTTCTGAGCTGACTTCAAATTAAACACAGGCCCATCTTGTGATGCAAAGAGGATAGGCCAGGGCAATAACCCACTCATAGTCATCCCCATCACACAAGCCTCTGATGAAGTGTTATAAAAGTGCGCGCAGAGAGCTAAAGGTTGGAGAGGAGATTTTTGCACCAACGATATCGAGACAGTCCTAGCACAACATCAGCACCAGCAGAAGTAGTAGGATTGCTATTGAGGCAGAGCAATAAGTCTTGTTTTTCTGAATCAGGCAGGGCGTGTGCACTGTCTTTGAGACCCAAGATAGGATAATTATCTACTAACTTTCTAGTGGTAGTAGAATGCCCAGAGGTAGCAAACAAGGAAATTAATGCTAGAAATACAATAGCTATATTATTATACTAGTTGCTATTCAGAGTACTGATTCATTTTCTTGCTGTGTTATTGTTTATATTTGTGGTGTAGAAACAATTCATATTGTATGCACTAGACTGGATTTTTAAAATAAAGATCTTAAAACGCACATCCAGTTTCGTAGTGCTCCTTCAGTGTCATTCATTTATGAAACAGGTTTTTGGTGCCAACTAAGGTACCCTGTCTTGCCTCATGGGACTGATCACTACCAGAAACACAATTTTTGCAAATATTGTTTACTGAGTTGTGTATTGGCAGATTCCAACTGAGCTTCTGGTATGGATTGGCCAGAGGTCAGGATATCGAATCGAGTTAGCATCATTTTAGGGCGCGCCAACACACCTTGCGTTGTTTTGCGTCAATGATATGCAATATAAGCCTTCCCTTGCTAAAAATGACGCTAGCCCTCTAGTGCCATATTTACTGCCCGATGCTAAACAATGCACGGAAAGGAATCGGTCTCAAACAATTACGCAAGCCCGATTTGCATCAAATTTTAATGCCTGATCAGACCTTGAGTTAAAATGAGGCTCACACACCACTACTCAGGAAAAACACACAGAAGGAGCATTGGCAACCTCCTGGACAACATGGAACTGTTAATGCTCCAGCCTGGCACATGCCACAGATGACAGTGATGACAACAGGTTTCTCTAGCACTACCACAGCAACCCCAAACACCACCACAGCAACCACAAAGGCAGTGCAGAGGGCATGAGAGGATATTCCGACAGCGCACAACCATCCTTCTGCTCAGTGAACAAGATTTCATCAGAACCTATCGGCCCCAACACCCAGCAACTGCAGCAGGAGAGCAAGCAAGGTTTCTATCTAATTGCTGGGTTCCCACATGTGCCTGGGGAATGGACTGCATCCAAGTCCAACTTGTGCCACCTGCTGCAAATGGAACACCTGAAACACACCCATTCAATAAATGTGCAGGCCATTGTGGACCACCATGGGCTCTTCACAAACATCCTAGCCAATTATCTTGACAGTGTCAATGATATCTACATATTTCAGCCTTCCACCATCAACAAGCAGTTCCAGGATGGGAAATATGGCAATGGCCTACTCGTAAGTAAGCCACCATACCAACCAATACATAGACAACACACCAATCTTGTAGGTCAAACAAGACATACGCTACACTAAACACACAGGGACAGGCAAGCACAGATATACAGACAACGCTTATGTCACATGCCACACTACACCGCATTCATTGCACATCACATACACATACAAACATATTTACATAATATAGCCACAATCTGACTGGCACACCACGTGAAGGACAGGTTGAGCTATGTCCCCTTTGCATACAGAAGCTGGGCCCAAACCACTACAGGTGTCCACTGGTTGACAACTGAGTACATATTCCACACACATAACACCAATCAATGAATAGCTCAGCTATGAATGGCATAGGCTATGTTAATGTAAAGAAAGTCACACATAGGCACAGCCCCATATTTGTCATGGTGTACAAGCCTCTGGCGGCACCAATATCAGATGCCACACACGTGTTGCCAAGACTAACTACATATCACCTGCACATACCGGACGTACCTGTAGTGTGCACCTTCACCTGGCTGCTGCATTGTGCCACACACATAGGAATACAACATCACCAGCGATGAAAGACAATGAGGCAAATAAATGAGAAGTGGTGCTGCACCTAGTCCCATGCCACTTCACATGCGCCACTTAGCACCCCCTAACACCACCATGTGTGCACAGTATACAAGTAATGGGCCACCATGGCGCACAATAGGTGCAATACTGTAAAGATAATGGATGCCATAGTTGGACTCTGTAGGAGAATTGAAAACATACCTGACCTTTCATGCACCATGCATAGGGAGCCATGCAAAAATATGGCGTGCCCCATCCTAAAGCCTGCACTGTGCATGTGTTGAAAGTGTCTGTGATAAATCATGCATAGGAACCTTGGAGATTCCACTGCACCTATTTTGCTACTCCTCCAGTTGTGTGAATCAGACCCTTGTACACATGATAGCTGGCACAGCCATCATGGGCCAGAAAGGGTCACAAATTGTTGCACTACTTGCGTAGTGCCAGATAGTTACACGGAGGCCTGAGTTAGGCTTTGTAGGGCTATCATGGTGTCAATACAAATGACACTATTGTGGTGCAAGGAGGTGGTAGTTCCCACTAACAATAGGACACAGCCTCAAATATGGACAACACAACACATGTCTGGCAAGGCTGAACTGTTAGTTTGGATTAATTTGACAATCACCAAGTCCCTTAGCCACAACCCATGATAGAAATGTCCATCAATACAAACCAATGGAACCATACTACAAAACAGGAACACAGACAATACCAGAAGCAAGATGGACTCACCACGCCATCTAAAACTAACATCTTCCATGGAACATACAAAACCACAAGTATGCATTACCAACACTTGTTCTCTCATTCCTTTGCAGCCAACCAAGGTTACGGCATACAGCCATGGGTGATGACTCCCTTTGGCAACCCGACAACGGAGGAAGAGCGGGTATACAATGAAGGGCACAGAAGGACACAAATTGTAGTGGAGAGGACATTTGGGATCCTGAAATCAAGGTTCGGGTGCCTGACGCTGGCAGGAGGAAGCCTGTTGTATGCACCACCCCTGGTATGCAAGATGATGCATGTATGTGCAATGTTGCATAACATATGTATATGGACCAATGTTCCCTGGGATGAACTGGTAGATGACCCCAATGAGGAGGAGGATGACAATGGTGCAGCACAGTTGGAGGGGGAATATCAAAACACTGCTGCTGGAGTTCTCATGAGACAACAAATTGTACAGAAGTTCTACACCTAGACACTGTACAAATCACTTTGCACCAGACTGTCCATGGTCTACACATTCTTCACTACATATACAATTGGAATGTTGCACATACCTCAGAGGGCAGGAAAGAAACACAACAGTAACAAAGAAGGTTGGAACATAGGTTGTGATGTAAGAGGGTTTAGCGCCTCCATGCCACACATCAATGTCACATAACTCACGGCTATGTGGCTCTCGAAGGCCTAGATCCACACACCACAAAAAGTATGTGGCATTAAGTGGGCATTGTGCAAATCCCTACCCCTTTCCTCACATCATCCCCATGCCTGGCAAGATGTATACAAGGGGGGCGTACATACGGTAGGGGCTGTTTCTAAATAATGCATTAGAAAAATTGGAACTAAACTGTGTCACATCTCAGGCAGATAGTTGATACAACAGCACTGAGCATATGTGACAAGAGGGAGGGAGGCCATTGGTATCAATGGGCCTTTATTGACTACTCAGGGTTAGGAACCAAAGTTTGAGCCTAAGCCTGCACTATATATCAATGGCATTACGTTACAGCACTGCCATTGGGCCCAACCCTGCCACATGGTGTGCTGTACCTCATATATAGCACACACATGTTGGCTGTGGAGTGCGCTAAGGGTTGCTAGACAAGTGTAGCAGCAATGGGTGCTGATCCACTCTCTATACCTATGGCCCATAGACAGGATTTATCTATAAAATGGGAGAATGCACCACCAAATTAATGTCTGGGTGGAATGTAGCCAGACTGTGTACCACTCCCTAGACACATTCTTACACAATTGTCACACAAATCTGCTGTCTTGACACATGCCTGCAGCTAATCCGGAAATACATGTGAAGACTGATGTACAGGTGTATGGCCTTGGAAGGAAAGGGTTTGCAATTACCTACCATGGTTGACATGTGTCAGCAAGATTACCCAGTATAATCAGTATGATATTACACACCACATTTGAAAATACATCTCTCATTGACACTCACTGGCCTGGTTAAGAGAAAGTAAACAATAGTGACAAAATTCCTTAAAATGTCTAGGTCTCCAACATGCCACTCAGGTGTAGGATGTTCATGTATGTCTAGTAATGTCCAAACATATCAGAGAACCATCCTAAAATGTATGTCTGAAGAAGGAGACAGATATGTTGCATGTGGACAAACAAACAGCGCTGAGATGATTTTACTCACTAACAGGATACACTCATGGTGACAGTGACATAGGTTGTGGAATGGTGAATTTACTGCAAACCCATGTACACCAAAAGATGTGGAAGGACAGGTGAGAGAATCCCACAGGTACTTGGAGATACAACATGGGGAGGTCACTTGGAGACTACACAAGTGCTGTGACAGGTGTACTGTCATGTGGGTGTGGAAGTCATGTAATCTCGCAAAGCCTGGGAATGGGAGGGAAACTATTATGTGGCCAGTAGTAGATGTGTCTATTCCAAACAAGATATGCTGTAAATGACGTAGAAGGTGCACACACTGACCAATACTGACTGCAATACAACAATGTCACCATGTGATCACCCAACATATGTTCATAGAGACTGGCTAGGTCAGTACATAACCCACTCATATTTGCTACAGCAACGTTGTAGTTGCCCATCGCATACTATTCTGACAGAAGGCAGCGATAGATGACACCATCTATCCCCTGGTTCATACAAAAATTAAAAGTTACACTAGAGATACAGGCCCTAACCAAGCTGCAAATGGAAATTACAAAGAGTATATTACCATGTCTGTCAGACCATGCCAAATGATGAGACATGTACTACATGTACAAGTAGCTAGTCCTCTGTACATGATAGGGCAAGCAAGCCTGACATCAAAGGAAAATGAAAATCCCAGGCCATTTGATCACAAATGTACACGTGTCAGTCAATCTGCAAGGGACTGCGCATTGCTCTGCTAAAGAACTATCAAGGGGAGGCTAGATCCCCGCCCAACATACCCTAACCCCAATGCTGAGGCTACATTGACTCTTGACACAGTCAGGGGCCTGATACATGTGCACACACAGTGGACTTGAGCAGAGTGGAGCACTGTAAAGCTGCACCAAAACATGCGACCATGTGTCTGTGGTGGCATAAAATGTCACACAATACAAATGATCACTAGGACATCATTGCCTGACTGCAACACTGCTAGACAGTTGTATGCCATTGTATGTGACACTCATAACAAACATGTTGTGGTCGATTGTAAGTACCTAGTTTGTGGCATGCACACATATGTCTGATATCTCTGCACACGTGTACCACTTAAATGGCACAGGCCTGGTATTGTGCGTTGGAGTCTGCACGAAAGTCAGCTTTCCACTAAGGAAAATGCATTTGTATCACATGATCATTGAGAGAGACCATCAGATGTGTTCCAAAATACAGAAACATAGATGGGACTGACATGACTACAGAGACATTTAACAAAGTCCAACATGTGTCCATGCAGGAAAGTAGACATGTGAGGCATCATATCCCATGAACACACCGCTGTGGGAAATTCTGGACATATGATACTACATGTCTTCCAACCCTCACAGCACATACCAACCTTCATTGACCAATGTGAGTACACCATCTCCTGCATCATAGATGCAATGGGAAACTATATGTCACATGTGTAGCAGAGCATCATGAAGCCTGAACCTAACAACACACCTCAGTTTGGACACACATGCATTCACATTGCCAGGTGTAAAATGAAATCAACCCAGCTGTTGTCCAATACATCCTCTGAGTGCAATTGGTCATGGGTATCACATGCATTACCATGTATTGGACATAGCCCATCATATCTACTGTGTTGTAGTTAAATGCACATTTTGAAATCAGACATTACAATGTGGTAGACCCACATATATGTGTTAGACTACATATTTACACTCCTAGTACACATGTGGTACAATGTATGTGTACAAAGTCTAGCAACACATGCACATATGCAAATGGTATCAGTCACCGGATGCATCACACACACATACAAACACAATGGTAACACATACTGATGTTACCGTTAAGATCTGTTTGAACTTGCACACACAGGTAGCCATACCATACTTACTACATACATGCATAGCCCCTGTGACATGGTATGTGAATCTGGGTGCACTGTCAGCCTTTCCAACTAAATACACGCATTCCAGTTATGTGTCAAATATGTTTAACCAAATTGAAATATTCAATACTCCGCTGTGCCAAAAATATTACGCCTGCCCGTTGCTCGTCAATAGCAAGACCACAGGCCTTGTCAGGCTTCATGGGAGGGAATACCACGCATAACCATCATGTGTCAAACATTTAGATGCAAATGCCAATACTTCTAACTTTGCTAAGGATAAAATGACGCCTGGCCCCTGTGTGCCAATTGCAAGTCTTGAGGAATTGTCAGCCTCAATGGGGAAAAATTGACACATTTCAGAAAACATGACGCACATGCCCAGGAAGTGATGAAACAGGACTTCCTGGCTGCATACATGATATAGAGCATTCACTTTCATTTTCACTTCACAGTCTTTTTGTCTGTGTTAGACCTGGTATCCTTGGCTTGGTCTCCCCTATCTTCTTTTTCTTCTGCTTCCCATGTTGTTGACTGTGTGCTGGACTCTATTTTTGCTGTTTTTGATACTCTGGCCACTTTACCACTGCTGACCAGTGATAAAGTGCAAGTGCTCCTGTGTAAATTATATGTCCAATTGTCTTCTCCATGATTGGCATATTTGATTTACTAGTAAGTCCCTAGTAAAGTGCACTAGAGGTGCCCAGGGCCTGTAAATCAAATGCTACTAGTGGGCCTGCAGCACTGGTTGTGCCACCTGAATAAGTAGCTCGTTAACCATGGCTCAGACCTGCCACTGCAGTTTCTGTGTGTGTAGTTTTAAACTGCAGATTCAATCTGGCAAGTGTACCCACAGGCCCAAACCTTCCCTTTTTATACATTTAAGGCACCCCTAAGGTAGGCCCTAAGTAGTCCCATGGGCAGGATGCAGTGTATGTTAAAGGTGGGACATGTACTGATGTGTTTTACGTCCCCACAGTGAACTACTTCCAAATTCGTTTTTCACTGTTGCAAGGTCTATCTCTCTCATAGGTTAACATGGGGGCTGCCTTTAAATAACTTTTGAGTGCAGTTTCTCTTTGGGAGCAGATAGAAATGTGGAATTTGGTATCTCTGAACTCATAATTTAAAAATACATATTTTGGTAAAGTTGGTTTTTAAATTGTCAATTTGAAAATATCACTTTTGGAAGGTGGACATTTTCTCGCTTAACCATTCTATGACTCTGCCTGTTTGTGAAGTCCCTGCCTGGGTCAGACTGACAGTTGGGCTGTTTGTGAATCCCTACTAGACTGTGAGGCCAAGGGAGCTGGGGGGTAGCCTGCGTGTCCTGACTGACCATCTGAGCTAGAGTGGAGGGAGGAGTGATCACTTACACCTGAATGGGCTGTGTCTGCCCTCACACAGTGTAGTCTCCAACCCCCTGGTATGTGTCTGGGGTGAGGCTTGGGCAAGGTAGGATCCTGTGAACAACAGATATTTTTTGTTTGAAGTTTGCCTACTTCAAAGACAGAAAGGGGTATAAGCAGTGGAACCAAAACCCCAGATTTTTAGATTACTTCTGGAATCAAGAGGAACCTCTGACAAGGAGAAGAGCTGAAGAGCTGGAAGAGCAGTACTGCCCCTTTACCTGTGACTGTGCTTTGCTGGGTTGGCCTGCAGTTGCTGCTTCTGCCTGAATGAGGACAAAGACTAGACTCTGTTGTGCATTCCTGCTTGAGAAGAACCTTCCATGACTTGAACTGAGCTTGTCTCCTGTTTTGAAGTCTCAGGGCCATCAAAGACTTCCTCTGCCTGCACTTGGACTCTCTGCCTAGATTCCTGCACCGCCAAGTGGTATCATGTCCAATCTCTGGGCCCTTGAGAGGTTGAAATTGACTGAAAAAGAACTGAAATCCACGCACAATATGCTGTGTTTGACGCACCACCTGCAATGTGGCTGAAAAACAACACGCCTCCCGCTTCACAGCAAATATCGACATTCCACCTGTTTCGTGGCTGGGAGATAGATGCATCGAGGCTGGAGAAACAATGCAACACCCGCTTGCAGTTGCTGATAACGATGCAAACCTCACACAGTGCCGTTTTCTAACACCATGCGACCAGATTTCTCAAACATCGTGGCTGGCCGTCAAAGTCATTGTGAACCTATGTGGATCTGAGGGGCCCTGTCTGCAAACCCACGCATTGGTCTCTTGTAGGGGGAAAAAATTACGCATTGCCTACCCAACCGTAGAAGAAACTACGCACCGCCTCACTTGAGAGTAAGGAATCAACAAATCGCTGACTCTCTGACGCACGCTCACCCTTGTGGTTTTATTTTTGACGTATACCAGGTACTTTGTGTAAAATCAGTGTTTCCATTGTTTTGTATGGAGTAAGACTCTTAGGGTCTTATTTATACTTTTTGGTGCAAAACTGCACTAACGCAGTTTTGCACCAAAAAGTTTTGCACCGGCTTGCACCATTTTTTAGCACTAGCTGGGCACCATATTTATGGAATGGTGCAAGCTCGTGCAAAGGGTAGGCTAGCGTAAAAAACACATGATGTTAGGCAGGTTAGAGTCAAAATAAATGACTCTAACCAGATTAGCATCATTTTTTTACGCTGAGGGGCATATTTATACTCTGTTTGCACTGAATTAGCGTCATTTTTTAAAACTCTAATTCGGTGCAAAACTAACTCCATATTTATACTTTGGTGCTAGACCCATCTAGCGCAAAATTTATGGAGTTAAAGTTGTTTTTTGGAAGTGGAAACCTACCTTGCCTTAATGAGATGCAGATTGGTACCCCATTTGCATTGCTACATCTTTATTTGCATGTGCATGACAGGTGGACATAAGGTTGAATGCAGCATGTTTTGGCAAGGGTCAGGACAGTTTGTTGTGGGCCAGATTTAAGAGCCCCTAGCACCACCTTAGCGCTGCCACTGTGAAATTCACAAATGGTGCTATGCCAGGGCTGAAGTGTCATTTTACCAGTGCCATATTAACAAAGTGGTGCGATGCATGAATACCCCCACTTTGTTAAGCCTTGAACAACATGATGGCTGCGCCAGGCACCATGTATGGGAGGGGAGCCTTCCCCTGTAAGGGGGCCAAGGAATAATTGTATATATCCTAGTGCCATTTTTCCCACACTTTGAATGCCTGCTCAGAGCAAAGGGGGCATACCTTTATATATGATGGTCCACTATGTACTCTGCAGGAGTGGTGCAAATTGTTTGGTGTCACTCCTGCTGAGTTCATAATTTGCGTCTATTTGAAATGACACAATTGCCCCCCTACCCTGTGGCATGGTACGCCGTATATTTCATATGGCACACACATGGTGGGGTAAAGGGGAGCGCTAAGGGGCGCAAGGAGAGTTGCGAGGCACTAGGGGAAGCACCACTTTCCTTAAATCAGCCCCTTTGTGTCTCTGGCCAATAACATTTAAGGGAGCTTAGCTAGGCTCTGAGTCCAGACTACTTGCACGTTCTTCTTTGTGTACATTGTGTATCACACACACCCCATAATGTTTTTATTATCTGACACACATGTGCTGAATTTGTACCACAGGCCTGGCTCATTTTAGAGCTAGTATGGGGCAGGCCTGCATCTGTGGCAGCACTAGCACATTACTAAGAAGACAGCACCAATGTAGGCATACTTGGACCACCGTGCAAGTGTGTCTGTGTTGAGGTGGGTCTATAAGTGCAGGTTGGTATCCCTTCCTGGACATAAATGGTCTACTATGGTGACAATGGCTGCCCACACAGTATTGGTAAGACATCCATAATGTTATTCTGTTAATGTCAAAATGGCATACACCTATTACTGACAAGAAACAAGGATGTATCAATGCATTTCTCAACACTTTGCTATGCTCAGATCACCTCTGGGCATTTTTTTGTCTTTTCCCGCTGATAATGAGTAAGATGTCTTCAACATCTGGGGCAAGGTTAAAAGCAATGGGTGTTAAAGTGGGATGGCCACTGCAACAACCATTGCATGCCCCTCTGATGCAGAATACTGTGTCCTGCTGCCTCATATGGACATGGAGGTGTAATACAATTAAACAGCTGCATGACAAATCCATGAACATATGATGCAGTGAAATGCACCACAGGAGCGTCAGGGAATATGATGCTTTAGTGGTGCCAGTGTCTTCGTTATCTAGCTCTTCATCTCACAGACAGATTATACATGTTTGGCACTTGTTCTGACCTACCACTAAGTTGTCTTGCTTACTCAGCTGAACAAGTTGAATGGGAAACTATTCTCTATGCAAAGAAACGTCCAAAAATCCCTAAGCTATTTTTTCCTGTCATGAATTGCAGATGGTCCTCCACCATACACCACTGGAGAAGTGTCCCGATTTGAAGATCCCAATGCAGCAAGTAAGTGTAACTTTGTGCATCATGTGTGTCATTCCTGGGTTTTGCGTGAGTGCGTCTGATGTGTGAAATGCAATGATGAAATGTAATGTGTGACCAATGAGATGGCGTCATTGGAGTTAGGATATGGAAATCATGTATGATGCAATGGTCAGGAAGGAGTATGAGTTGATCTTTGCACTAGTGCCAACATGTGCTGCTATCGAATAGTAGGTGTTAGGAATAGGAAAGCATACCCACATTTACATTGATGTCAGTTACGATATGTGCCTGAGCTGCTGTTTATCTGATTAGCATGCCTGTTGCCAACATATATGTCACAGTACTTTTGGCAGCACTGTGTGCCAGACATAGCTTTCAGTTAGTGTTGGAAAATGGGTTATTGGTAGGGCAGGTAGGTACCTACACCTAGCAACAAGCCACAAACCTCCACAAAAGTACAGTTAGGTCTCAGTAAATTAATCCCAGCTCTACCCTTGGTAGCTTGGCATCGAGCGTCAAGGCTTAACTTAGGAGACAAAGTGTAAAGCATTCAAATATCACAAAACAGTAATTAAATAAAACACAGGAAACAGTTTAAAAATCCAAAACCAATTTATAAAAATAGCTTATATTTTTATCTTTAAAATGACACAAAAACGATTAAAATCGGTTCAGGGGAACCGGAGATATGAATTTTTAAAGTATTATTATTTTCTAGCGCATAGAAACAAAAAGCGCCAATCGGGTCATCTGGTTGCACCAGGACCGGGACAAAGTCAAACTTTCAGGCCGACCGCGATGGAGCCCTGCTCGGATACAGGTCGCGGGAAGCCTCGGTTAAAAAGTTACCTTCTGACTTAGTCTTTATTTTGAAGTTTTTCTTCACCGGGACGAACCTGCCAGTTGGATCCGACCTCCTGGAGCCCTTGTCCGGATACGCGAAGTCGGTTTCCTCGGTGGTGATTTCTACCTTCGGACTTAGTCGTTTTTTCGAGATGAAAATCCTTCGACCGGGGTAAACCTGGATCTTGATCCGACGTCCGTGGAGCCCTTCTCGGATACGATGGCTGGAAGGTCCCGGTCAACTTTTTACGTTCGGACTTAGTCTTTTTTTCGGATGTTTTTCTTGACCGGGACGAACCACGAAGTCAGGCCGGGTCGCGGTTGAGGCAAGCCGGCTAGAATTTCCGCGTCGAGTCGGTCACTTTATGGAGCTTTTTTCTAAAATTTCTCCAATCTTTTCCAAACTTCTGGGGCTTCACCCAGATGTTCTTTTAAGGTTCTTTTGGGGTCCACAGCTCACCCCAAGGGTCCAGAAGTTCTGTGATGGTCCTTGGGAAGTGCGGACTTCAACTCCCAGAGTGCACCTGGCGCAAACTCCTTTTTGGCCACTGGGCAGTGGTCAGCTGGTCACTTTTTCAGGAGTTGGTGCAGGGGACTCTGGTTAGCAATTTTTCACCTGTAGCAAACAGGGAGTCCCTCCTTGAACCAGTGGAAGCCAGGCAAAGTCCTTCTTGTGGTGAAGCCCAAGTGTGCAGCTGGTGCAGTCTTTCTGAGTGCAGGGTCCAGGTGCAGGCCAGGGGTCCAGCAGGGCAGTCCTTCTTCTCCTTGTAGTTCTTTCTTCTTGAAATTTGGTGGGGATCTGAGGCGTGGGTGCAGGTCTGCCAGTTTTATCCTTGCTCCTGGGTGAAAAGCAGGGGGGCCCTGGTCCTCCAATCAGGGACAGGGTCGTCCCCCTGTGATGACCACTTCCTGGGAAGTGTGGCAAAAATCCATCCCAGAAGGCAATAGTCTCTAAAAATCCAAAATGGATGAATCTGATTTTTGGAGGAGAGATCTGGCTGAGCCCACCCACTGGTGTGGCTAAAAATCATAAACACACCCCTCTCCTGCCCTCTCCTAATCTAATCAAGGGGGCACCTAGCTGTCTGGGGTTGCAGGATGTGGGGGTGTTGCTGGGTGCTCCAGATGTCCTTCTCTGCCTTTGAAGACCAGTTTGGCAGCCCTCCCCCTTCCTGCTTCCCCATCTGCTGAGGGGAGATTCTCTCCCCCAAGCACATTCCTTTGTGTAAAGCCAGGCCACTTCACACCTCATTAAAGTGGCCTGGCAGAAGCTGCTGCAGGCTGGCCAATCAGAGCACAGCAGCAAAAACAATGCAGAGCTGAAATTGGCAACTTTTTAGGTAAAGTCTAAACTTTTTACCTGCACTAGTTATATTAAATCCAACAACTGGAAGTTGTGGGATTTATTATAACAATCAATTTGATACCAAATTCTTGGTATGTAACATTTAAGGAGACTTTAAAATTTAAAATAAAGTCTGCCCATTCTAGCCTATGAAGGCCATTTACTTCAATGAGGGAAAAACGAATTTGGCTGTTTTTACCTCACCAGGGCTTATAAATCTATTTTTATAAAGTCCCTGCTTATAGTTACATGGCACCCAGCCCTAGGGGCACATAGGGCACACCTTAGGGGTGACTTATATGTAAAAATAAGGTAGTTTAAAACTTTGGAAGTACCTTTAATTCCAAAGTCGAATTTGCATATAACTTTAATTTAAAAGCAGCCAGCAAGGCAGGCTTGCTTTTAAAATGACACTGGGCACCTCAGCAATGCACCTAGGTGTGCACCACCTATGCTGTGGTCCCTAAACCTACATGCCCTACCATATACTAGGGACTTATAGGTAGGTTAACTTAGCCAATTATAATTAGCCTAATTTGCATATCCATTTTACACAGAGCACTGGCCCTGGGACTGGTAAGCAGTACCCAGGGCACAGCCAAGAGTCAGTAACCACCAGTACCTATCCAGAAAGAGTGGGGGTGATCAGGCAAAAAAAAGGACTTTCCTACAGTTAGTCAGGAAATGGTACAGATGATGTACATGTTTCGAGATCTCTAGGGGCTTATGTAGGAGACACCTGCACCACAGGTGCCGCACTACTGGTCAGATTTTGAGTGAGGCAGCAGTCGTGAAAGAAGCCATATAGTGCTAGCTAACAGTCAGTTGAGTACACAATGAGAATACAACTCTGCTCAAGTAGGTTGTGGGACATGTCTGCAGTATGTAGCAAACTAGATGTGTGCAGAGTTACCAACATTGTCTACTCATCATGATATTTGTGAGTGATCTTGGTCACATCATGTGTGCATAGAATGTGAATGCTGAATGTGTACCTGGTACTTAGGATATGTTTGACATGCATGTGCACATGTTGTTCAATAAATAGAAATACTGTTGCTGCACTCAGTACAGTGCCAATCTTACTGTGCCACTTAGGGCACCCATACAGCCACCATATGTGTGCTGCATTACCCAATTTGCACAACACAGGGTAGCGGGAAATAGGTACTACTTCTGTAGACAACATAGCTCTACTGTTAATACTTTGGCCAAACTATAACAGGTGCTCTGAGCAGCTGTTAATCCAAGAACACATGCATGATGCTTTGCCAAACCTTAGAATCGCCAGTGGGAAGTTTCCTGCCACACTATTAGATGACCCCCACCTTGCATCCATGATGCCTGGCCAAGGCTTGATGTAGCACCAGAGGTGTCAAAGTGGTGGACTGCAAACATTGCGCCACATATTGACAGTGGCACAGGGATTCTGGAATTGTAGGACCACTTAATTCTCACTAGTCTGATGACACAAATGTTGAGCAAGGATGCAGTAGTCGACTTACCTCTGGTCCCTAATGGTCAACAAAGGATAGCCGTTACCCCAGTGACATGTACGTGATACCGTAGATGGTTTGGTAGGAAGTTTGTATTGATTTGGAGTTTGTCAGTGCTGTGGTATGTGTGGTGGACAGCATGTGTCATTTGAGCATGTTGTGTACATTGCATGTCTGTTCTACGTCCACCCTGTGCTGTATGTAATGCCATGTTCTTCTCATGTTTCAGCTGCCAATATGACCCTAGCCGAAACATATGCCTTTAAGAAGAGAGCTGACAGGCACAGGCACATAATGGTGGTACAGTCCGGGTACGAAAGGATGAAGGAGGGAGAAATCCACTGGGGCTTGGCGTGCATTTTCAAATGGGCTACCTCCGCTACAGCCACACCTGGTCAGGCCATATCAGGGACGAAATCCGGGGCCAGGGGAGCCTCTGCTGGTCCCACCCCATCCACTTTGACTGCACCAATCCACAGCCAGGCACCCCAACAGCCACCTGCTCCAGCCACAAACTATACCTTCAAATCTAGCATGAGACAGGACATGGCAGCCATGAAGGCAAGGCTGGATAAGTTGGAAAAAGTCAATGCTGGTAATTACAAACTACTAAAGTAGTGCAAGAAAAAGCTGAAGAAGTTGTAAAAAATGTGTGCACAGCCTCCCTGTTCCTTCCCCCTCCCTTTTACTGATGTTAATTGTTTTAGTTGGTTTTCGGTGGGTAGAGTTAGGTTAGTAACATACTGTAGTTTTGGTGTAGGTTAGTGTAAGTATTTTGGGGGAGGTTGGGTGCGGGGTTAGGTTGGGGTTTTTGTGTTAGTAAAAAATAATTAAAAACAAATCGGAAAAAAAAAAAAAAAACTACAAAAAATATATATTTGTTTAGGAAATACTTTAGGTTAGTACATGTGTGGCCTTAGCTTATGTTGTCCTACTCGTGTCTCGTTTCTTAAGGGAGGGTGACAATGTTTAGAGTGTGGCATTACATGTATACGATTAGTTTAGAATAGGATATATAGGTGTAGGCATAAGTTAAGTTAAATTAGTTTAGGTTAGTTTAGTGTAGGGTAGCGTATAGGATAGGTTTTGATAAGATGTTATTAATATGTTTTAATAAATCCTGTAAGTATTAGACAATTATCTCTCCATGTTGATTGAGTGTCTGGGTGTTCTCATGTGTGCACTGGCCAAATAGGAGGAATGACTTAGGGTATGCTTTCTGTCTTTATTTCCAGGGATGACCATGTGCATCGCCTACGGCCAAGTAGCTGTCAGATTCGCTGCTAAGTGACATCAGCTACTCAAAACATTTGTCATCCACAGCTCCAGCCATTCATATTGTGTATGTATACGGTAGCTTGGACAGGTAAGTATGGAACTTCATCTTTCATCGCTTCGGTCTGGCAGTATTATTGGTGGAAAGTGTGGCACATATGACATTAGCCATATTTGGGTCTGTATCCTGCCACACTGACAGCTGCCCGTCACTGATTAGATTTGCCGATTCTAAACCACACATATTAGTTGTACTGGTGCTCTCATCTGGGTAAATTATCATACACTTTGTTCAGGCCCATACATGCCATATGCCAACTTCCATGGATATTTGTTCAATACATGTAGCCCACAACACCATCATCTACCTTTTTCATGTTAGGATCCTAGTGTGTGGCTTTGTGTCTGACAATAATGCACACATGTAATTATGTTCTGTTCTCATTGGCATAGCTTCACACAATACATACATTTAGCTGAGTTGATAGATCACAGTAAACATTGAAATATTACATGTGAACAAGGTGATTTATTTTGTATTTCCCTACGCTATACAATGCCCAGTTCACAGAACCCATGAGAGACCCTGAGCCATGTGTTATACAATCAGAGTCCAGGAGTGAAGGACATGTCATGAGACATGGTTAGGAGAAGTGTGCATTAGTGAGGAGGTGTCCGTATTGCCAATACGTAAGATTTGAGACAAATACAGCACAGCAGCAGATAGGTCAACAGTGGTTGAGTGAAGAGGGCATATTGCCTGCTGTCATAACACTGGCATAATCATATGCACAGGACTAAGGGGATACTGTCCATGTGGTACAGACTGGTGCTACCGGGTAGTTTTGCTTCTGAGTGTTGTTCCTTCCACATCTTCTCCTCTGATGTGTGTGGTGCCTTCTGTGGCATGGTTGTTGCTGTTGTTGAGGTTGAGGAGGCCACATACATATCAGGGGATAGAGATGTGGAGTCAAAGGTCCCAGGGGCTGCCATTTGTGGAAACACATAAGGCATCACTGCAGCAAGGAGGAACTGCTGATTTCTCAACACCGCAGCAACATCACAGTGGTAGGCAGCTATGTTTTCCCTGAGGGAGGCACGTCCCATGTATGGACTTCAGGGTATTCTGTATAGCTCCCAGCCTGTTGTCTATCATGCTGCTGCCACTTTGAGAGGGCAATTGTTGAAGCCTCTGCCTCATGACAGCAGCTATGTGGCCAGGGAGTGCTGGAGTGCTGGAGTCCTCGTAGCAGGGATTTGGGCCCATAGTTATACTTTTTTGCGCCATTTTATTTTTACGCAAATGCGGCACAAACTTAACTCCCTATTTATATTTTGACATTACACACGTCTAATGTCAAAATATTGGAGTTTGCACCATTTTTTAGATGCGTGAGCCTACCTTGCATCAATGAGATGCAAGGTAGGGTTTCCCATCTAAAAAACTGTGCTATCCCCATAGACCCATATTTATCCCCTGTGCTAAAATGATACACGGTTGGGAGGAGGGGCCAAAAAATGGTGCAATGCTTGCTTTGCATCATTATTTAACACCTGAGTCAGACCAGGTGTTAGGGGACCGACGGACCAATTTCCATGGTCAGACACCATGGAATGGGTCCACAGGTGCCCTCCTCAAGCCCCACCACCACCACCACCACCAGAGGGACACCAGAGGATGAGGGACCCCATCCCAGGTAAGTAGAGGTAAGTATTTGTAAAACTTTTTTAAAGTGTCATTGGGGGCCCTGGAATGGCCCCCCATACATGGCACTGGGTGCAATGGCTATGCCCAGGGGACCCTTGTCCCCTGTGCTGGCCAGTGTGGTGATGGGCATGACTCCTGTCTTTTATAAGACAGGAGTCATGTGGTATGGATGGTTTTGCGTCAGAAAATGACTCTAGGCTGGTGAAAGGCATTTTTTTTGCCTCTAACCAGCATAGCGTCATTTTTTTGGTGCAAAACCCCCTTCGCCCATACTGCCACCCACATCTGGCTAACACCGTTTTTTTTTACGCTAGCCCACCCTTTGCGCCGGCTTGTGGGATTTCATAAATTTGACGCCCGGCTGGTGCTCTGGAATGATGCAAGCTGGCACTATGCTTTTTGTTGCAAAACTGCATTTGCACAGTTTTGCGGCAAAAAGTATAAATATGGGCCATGGTGCCTCTGATGGCAGCTGAGTTGTCCTTAATTGGACTGAGGCACCTCTGCACTCCCACTAAGCTGCCTGCTATGGCCTCCATCCCCACCTGCACCTGCTTGGCCAGCTCCCACTGGACTCCTTCCACTGTCCTCTGAAAGGTGATGTCTGGTTCCTCAGAGGCCAGGGCTGTGTCAGGATTGGCTGGTGCTGTGTGTTGGTATCTAGGTGATTCACGTGGAGACCCCGTAACGCTGGGTGTCCTCGCTGCAACTGGAGGTGGTGTCTGGAGGGAACCTAGGGCATCCTGGAGAGTCTCTTCTTTGATAGTCGGCAGCTGGTCATCCATGTTATCTGTAAAATCCAAGAAAGGAAGGTCAGCAGGAGGTAAGACGTCATCCTCTGCAATGAGATAATGATATGTCAATCTTTGACTGTGATGGCTGTTGACATGGCACATCTTTTTCTTGCTAATGGAGGCTCAGTGACATCTCACAGACCCCAGTGTCGAGACTGGGCCACTCACCTGAAAAGCAGGATGTCTGCAGGGTCGATAGTATGCCCCGACCTCCTGGAACTCCTCTTGGCACTTCCTGGTGGACACAGAAACTCCGGCAGGTGTCCCAAAAGAAAAGGGGGAGTGGAAGAGAAAGAGACAAAACACTGCCACGTCTTGCCTGTCCATCCAGGCACCCTGTATCTTCGGGGGGCAGGTCATTGTTGACAGAGTGATAGTAGAGTTAGTGCACTCAACTTCCTTGAAACTGAATCTCTCTTTCTGATATGGGCACAGGAGCGGTAGAAAAACACTGGGATGCTCCAGCACTTTTCTTGGATAATAATAACTGTTGGCACAATTACTAACACTGCATTACCAAAAACCCAAACTGAGTACCACAACAATAAGTACTGCGACACTAGGGCTGGCTTCACAGAGATTCACTGTTGCACACTACAATCAGAACTGTGGTTGCACTTATCATGCACAAGAAAGACAAATGATGTAGGAAGAATAGGAATACATCACATACAAACAAACATAAGTTCCCAAATTCCAATATGAAAACTTTAGGCTAGAGATAGTTGTAAACCAATGTAAGTAGTGAAAGGCTTAATACATGACATGTTAAAAAAAGACAGACTGTGGGTTCAATAGAAAAGGCAGGTCATATTTAGGACAAACAAACACTTATCACTTGGGAAATATATACACATGCTGCATTGTTAAGTTAGCTGTGCTGAAACACACCAGAGGCCCAAGCCACATTAGAATGAGAGTTTTTCTTCAAAGCTGCACCAACTGTTGCTTTCAAAATCTTCACTTAGCATGAACAGGGTGTATCCTTGCTTAGCATAGGGGTCCTAAAAACCACAAGTCATTCATATTGTGGTAAGGGGAACTGTGTAAGGGTCAGGTAAGTATTTGCAAGCCAGGGCTACCATGAGCAACACGCAACATATAATCTCTTGTAGTGCTGAAAGATAGATATGGCGAATGACGTCAGTGTAACTTACCCACCCATGAGGCCAACAAGTGCACGTGCTTCTTTCCAGATGCACCTCATTATCTTATCTGTACTGCTTGTAGTTGCTCACGTCAATGTTGAACTCTTGACCACAGTTTTTTGTGGTTTTTACAGTATAAATGCTACTGGTGTTTGAACTAGAACTTTGAACTTCAGTCATGGCCTCTATGTGAGGCTGCCTGTTGTTCCCAGCTGAAAATCGATTAAACTTACATTATTTTGTCAAAATGATTTGTTTTATTTTATTAACAGATTTCCCTCTAACATACTAGCGAGCCAGCCAGGAGCTCTACTTTGACCTCACCAACTGCTGAACTGGGGGCCCTGCCTGTCTCCACAAGGTGATTTGTGCACATTTTAAAGAGGTAAGGGAGATGCCTACATTTAAGTAAAAATCTCTGATTTCGTGGGGACAGATGGGATTCAGGTGATGGTAGTAAGGTGGACAAAGTACGAGGTCTGTTCCTTTTATTTTATAAAGACATTTACAATTTTGACACTGAAATGTAGGTAATTTTTGTGTTTGCATGCAAGATTGTGTATGAATTGAGATGATATTAAGGGATCCCGGTGGTAAGTCCGGAAGATACAGGGAGCTTGACTAAGTAAGTCAAAAGTGGTCAGGAGTAGTGGTGGACTTGGGGCTGAGCAATCAGTGTATGTTCTAAAGAACACTCATGTCAACCTAACCCAGACCTTAAGTCTGGAAGTCACAATTTGTAGTCGACAATAGTAAAAAGTTGTCCCCTCTATGAATCCGGAGGGAAGTGACCAGTAGTATTTTGTTTGCCCTAGTATGAAATTAAGAATTACTGTGTGTGTATATTAAAATTTACTGTGTATGAATATGCATGTATAGACAGAAATGTGGCCACATAATAATCTCAATATATAAGTTTGTTATTTAGGGCCAGATGTAGCAAGCCGTTTGCATGTCGCAAACTGCAAAAATCGCAGTTTGCGCCATGCAAACGGCCTCACGCGATGCACATTCACAAATTGCGAGTTGGTACCGACTCGCAATTTGTGAATGCGACTCGCAAATAGGAAGGGGTGTTCTCTTCCTATTTGCGACTCGCATCGCAATTCAGAATTGCTTTGTGACCCGAATGCAGTCGCAAAGCAACTCGCAGTTACCACCAGTGTCACACTGGTGGTAACTCATTCGCAAAAGGGAAGGGGTCCCCATGGGACCCCTTCCCCTTTGTGAATGTCGACAAAAATATTTTTTCAGAGCAGGCAGTTGTCCTATGGACCACTGCCTACTCTGAAAAAAACAAAACCAAATGGTTTCGGTATTTTTTTTATTTTGCAACTCGTTTTCCTTTAAGGAAAACGGGCTGCAAAATGAAAAACAAAAACTGCTTTATTTAAAAAGCAGTCACAGACATGGAGGTCTGCTGACTTCAGCAGCCCACCATCCCTGTGAGAGCAGGGACTCGCTATGGGGTCGCAAAATGCGACCCACCTCATGAATATTGATGAGGTGGGTCTTTGCGACCCCATAGCGAGTCGCAGACAGTGTCTGAGACACCGTTCTGCATCCGAGATTGCGACTCGGATATTGCGAGTCGGACAGACTTGCAATTTCCGAGTCGCAATCTCGGACTTTCCTACATGTGGCCCTTAGTGTATAATTTAGGAATAAGTATCAGACCTCCTATTCTTATGAAGGTTAAGTTATAATAGTATACTCAAAAGTAAAGTAATTGACTGGATTGGGCAGGTCCCAAAAAAGTCAACTAATTAATTCCACATCCCTGAATTAATTATTCATTTTTATAACGGTCAGGCTATCGCCCTCTGCAACAGAACTGACCTTAGTAGATCAGCAATATTAATACCATAGAATCATTTTTTAAGTCAGAAGTTTATGAATGCCTAGGTATTTATAGTATATCACCCCTAGGCCTAAAAACAACCTACATTGACATAAGAGAAATGCCTGTTAGACAATTATAAAAAATTATTCAAAGAACTAATACAAGGACATTATCCTCCAAGTTAAAAGTAGTGTAGTAGCCTCATGAACCCCATAACAAATATTGACATTACTAACTATTATCCCCATTATGAAACTATACAGCCTCAAGATTGGAGGCTAGATGAATTATCAAATAGTATAGACTGGGACATACACACATATATTGAAGGTATACAAATAGAAGGAGAATTATCAGCTACTATACATACAAATATATTTAACTACCTTTCTGATAGATGTGAACAGGATCTTCGCATAGATAGAATAAAAGAGTTTATTTTGAAATCTACAAGACCTGTTGCAGTTGTCTTTCCAAGAATAAGGCACTCCTTTGAAGGCCTCTAAAAAAAAATTGTGTTTTAATTTTTTCATGTGTGACACTGGAGCCACCTTGTGGCCAGAAAGTGAATATATTGAAGTTACTGCAATTTTTCAGTGGAACCATGGGCAACAGTCACGTGAATTCCCTGCAATAATAACAGACTCATATTTAGTATTAGACCCCCTACTGTATGCATTTATTAGGGGCATGACATGAGGTCTCCTTTAGAACACATGGTTAAAGTGTTCTCAGGAGACAGGGACAGGATAGGAAAATACTGTAAGGAATGGCACAAAGCAACATTAAAACTTGCAAATGCGTGGCCTCACAGAGGACACATTTGATAATGCAACAATAGAACACATGGCCACCTTCCTACAGAGTAAATTCAAGGGAAATAAACTAGAGAAAAGGAAGATCACACTAGACCCATGGAGGGTCTTTTGTGAAACAAATATGAATGAGTCAAATACAAAGCCTCAGACCCTCCGTTCGGCTCCTCCACCCCCCTATCAAGATGTGCAATTAAGGTTAGGCAGTGCAAAGGTACAGGGCATGTATACATTGCAACCTGGTGCCCCACACTCACTAACCACCACTTCACATCCCCCTGCTGTGGGATATACAGACCCAGAGTATAGCCCACCATTAGAATCTTTTTCTAAACATAGGGAATATGTTCACCCATCTCCATGTCCTCAATTGGCCAGTACACCACAGGAAATGTCAGGTGGAGACAGTACTAAATACATAGGGACATAGGGACATTTACACTTCATTTAGAGGACGAGATGTCCCCCACTAGGAAAAATGAAGGTATACCTAATGAGGGATCAAGAGAGGCACAGAGAATGGATGGGGCTAGAAAAAAGGAAGATGTTTTGAAAAAACTGAGTACCAATATTAAAAAGGAGACAAGAAGGTTAGCTTTCACACCAGAAAGTCCTCCCACAAAGTGCTGGAGGTTCATGCACTCAGGAGCAGAAGAGATTAGTGTAGGCAAGTGGGTCACAGAGCAGGAAGATGGACAGGTAGACCAAAGAGCGACTTGGGAAAAGGAGGAAGGGCCCCTGAGACAGTCAAGGGCCCTCTCTAGGCCACAAATAATTGAACAAGAAGGACTAGATGACACAGTTTCCACACATATCAGCTTAGGTGAAGAAGATATGGGTTTAGAAAAATCCTACAAAGGATCAGAGGGGGCATTAGATGACATCACTGAACATGTTAAAAGAATGTCCCTTCTTGAGGACCATAACAAGGTACAGTCACAATTTGCCTGTGAGGGAGAAGAAAACAATAAGACAGGAAAGACTTTACAAAAGAAGCCAAAAGAATTACAGAGATTAGTATTTGATGGGGCACATGCACGCCCATATGAGAGAAAGGGAACATTTGATATGGCAGGAAAAATGACACTGAGGAAAGACATGGCACATGCATTTACCTGTATGTCCTGGCAATAATTTGATGCCCAATGAAATAGTAGCTAAGTATGAAAATAGTTGGTATAATGTTGTCCCTTTTACTGACAACCTAGCAGATTGGACAGAAGGATTGGCATCACAGATGACACCATGGCCGCAAGAGGGTTCCTTTGAACCCTGAGACATGGCTAATGCAGAAATTTGCATTTTTTAGGGCACAGGGGATCCTTACTAGGATTATCCCTATATGCAGAAAAGTTTGAGGGTGTGGCAGAGATATGCTTGTAAGTATGACTCTCGTCACTCTACTGGCAATAGGACTACAGTCCTGTCACAACTGCCCTTGATATTCAAGGGCCCAGGGGTGCTTCAATATATACCATGGCCCCAGATGGACAAAGAAAATCTTAAAAAACAGTCGCCACAACTTGCTGAGGGTGCTGGGAAATGGATAGCAGCTCTGGAGAAACATACTGCAGGGATTACTCTTGCAATAGGGGACATTAAGAGTTTACTAAATTCCCTTATAGGAGATGAGACAGACACACCGTTCACAAAGGCAGGAGTAAAGGATGTGGCATTGACTAACCCAAAATGTGATGGGGCACCCTTTAACCCCTTCGCTGCCAGGCCTTTTCCCCCGCCTTTGCCAGGCCTTTTTTTGGCTATCTGGGGCAGTTTGCGCTTAGGCCCTCATAACTTTTTGTCCACATAAGCTAGCCAAGCCAAATTTGCGTCCTTTTTTTCCAACATCCTAGGGATTCTAGAGGTACCCAGACTTTGTGGGTTCCCCTGAAGGAGGCCAAGAAATTAGCCAAAATACAGTGAAAAATTTATTTTTTTCGAAAAATTGGAAAAAGTGGCTGCAGAAGGCGGCTTGTGGTTTTTTCCCTGAAAATGGCATCAACAAAGGGTTTGCGGTGCTAAAATCACCAGCTTCCCAGCTTTCAGAAACAGGCAGACTTGAATCAGAAAACCCAATTTTTCAACACAAATTCGGCATTTTACTGGGACATACCCCATTTTTACAATTTTTTGTGCTTTCAGCCTCCTTCCAGTCAGTGACAGAAATGGGCATGAAACCAATGCTGGATCCCAGAGACCTAAACATTTCTGAAAAGTAGACAAAAGGCTGAATTCAGCAAGGGGTCATTTGTGTAGATCCTACAAGGGTTTCCTACAGAAAATAACAACTGAAAAAGAAAAATATTGAAATTGAGGTGAAAAAAACAGCAATTTTTCTCTACGTTTTACTCTGTAACTTTTTTACTGCAATGTCAGATTTTCGAAAGCAATATACCGTTACATCTGCTGGACTCCTCTGGTTGCGGGGATATATAGGGCTTGTAGGTTCATCAAGAACCCAAGGTACCCAGAGCCAATAAATGAGCTACACCCTGCAGTGCGTTTTCATTCTATACCGGGTATACAGCAATTCATTTGCTGAAATATAAAGAGTCAAAAATAGCTATCAGGAAAACCTTTGTATTTCCAAAATGGGCACAAGATAAGGTGTTGAGGAGCAGTGGTTATTTGCACATCTCTGAATTCCGGGGTGCCCATACTAGCATGTGAATTACAGGGCATTTCTCAAATGTCTTTTTTACACACTCTCTTATATTTGGAAGGAAAAAATGTAGAGAAAGACAAGAGGTAATAACAGTTGTTTTGCTAATCTATGTTCCCCCAAGTCTCCCGATAAAAATGATACCTCACTTGTGTGGGTAGGCCTAGCGCCCGCGACAGGAAACGCCCCAAAATGCAATGTGGACACATCAAATTTTTTGAAAGAAAACAGAGGTGTTTTTTGCAAAGTGCCTACCTGTAGATTCCGGCCTCTAGCTCAGCCGGCACCTAGGGAAACCTACCAAACCTGTGCATTTTTGAAAACTAGAGACCTAGGGGAATCCAAGATGGGGTGACTTGTGGGGCTCTGACCAAGTTCTGTTACCCAGAATCCTTTGCAAACCTCAAAATGTGGCTAAAAAAACACATTTTCCTCACATTTTGGTGACAGAAAGCTCTGGAATCAGACAGGAGCCACAAATTTCCTTCCACCCAGCGTTCCTCCAAGTCTCCCGATAAAAATGATACCTCACTTGTGTGGGTAGGCCTAGCGCCCGCGACAGGAAATGCCCCAAAACGCAACGTGGACACATCACATTTTTTGAAAGAAAACAGAGGTGTTTTTTGCAAAGGGCCTACCTGTAGATTTTGGCCTCTAGCTCAGCCGGCACCTAGGGAAACCTACCAGACCTGTGCATTTTTGAAAACTAAAGACCTAAGGGAATCCAAGATGGGGTCACTTGTGGGGCTCTGACCAGTTTCTGTTACCCAGAATCCTTTGCAAACCTCAAAATTTGGCTAAAAAAACACATTTTCCTCACATTTTGGTGACAGAAAGTTCTGGAATCAGAGAGGAGCCACAAATTTCCTTCCACGCAGCGTTCCCCAAGTCTCCCGATAAAGATGATACCTCACTTGTGTGGGTAGGCCTACCACCCACGACAGGAAATGCCCCAAAACGCAACATGGACACATCACATTTTTTTTAAAGAAAACAGAGGTGTTTTTTGCAAAGTGCCTACCTGTAGATTTTGGCCTCTAGCTCAGCCGGCACCTAGGGAAACCTACCGAACCTATGCATTTGTGAAAACTAGAGGCCTAGGGGAATCCAAGATGGGGTGACTTGTGGGGCTCTGACCAGGTTTTGTTACCCAGAATCCTTTGCAAACCTCAAAATTTGGCTAAAAAAACAAATTTTCCTCACATTTTGGTGACAGAAAGTTCTGGAATCAGAGAGGAGCCACAACTTTCCTTCCACCCAGCGTTCCCCTAAGTCTCTCGATAAAAATGGTACCTCACTTCTGTGGGTAGGCCAAGCGCCCACGAAAGGAAATGGCCCAAAACACAACATGGACACATCACATTTTTTCACAGAAAACAGAGGTGTTTTTTGCAAAGTGCCTACCCGTGGATTTTGGGCTCTAGCTCAGCCGGCCCAGGGGGGGCAGAAATGGCCTAAAATAAATGTGACCCCCACCCCCCAAACCCTCCCCGGCCAGGGAGCGACCCTTGCCTACGGGGTCGCTCCCCCTGCGTGACATTGGCACCCAAAAAAAAATCCACGGTGCCTAGTGGTTTCTGCCCCCTTGGGGGCAGATTGACCTAAAATCTGCCAATCTGCCTCCAAGGGGGGCAGAAATGGTCTAAATACAATTTGCCCCCCAGTGAAGCGACCCTTGCATAATGGGTCGCTCCCCATCTCTAAAAAAACAAACAAAAAAAATTGCCCTGGCGCCTAGAGGTTTCTGCCCCCCTAAAATAAATTCCCTTCCCCCCCCGGGGAGTGACCCTTGCCTACGGGGTCGCTCCCCCTGCGTGACATTGGCGCCAAAAAACAAATCCCCGGTGCCCAGTGGTGTCTGCCCCCTTGGGGGCAGATTGACCTAAAATCGTCCCCGGCGCCTAGTGGTTTCTGCCCTGCTTGGGGGCAGATTGGCGTAGCAAAAAACGGCTGATCTGCCCCCAAGGGGGGCAGAAATGGTCTAAATACAATTTGCCCCCTAGGGGAGCGACCCTTGCCTAATGGGTCGCTCCCCATCTCTAAAAAAACAAACAAACAACAAAAAAAACACAAACATTTTTTTGCCCTGGCGCCTAGAGGTTTCTGCCCCCATGGGGGGCAGAAATGGCTCTAAAATACATTTGCCCCCCCCCCCAGAGCGACCCTTGCCTACGGGGTCGGTCCCCACGCGTGACATTGGCGCCAAAAATAAAATCCCCGGCGCCTAGTGGTTTCTGCCCCCCTTGGGGGCAGATTGGCGTAACAAAAAACGGCCGATCTGCCCCCAAAGGGGGCAGAAATGGCCTAAATACAATTTTCCCCTCCAGGGGAGCGACCCTTGTCCACGGGGTCGCTCCCCTTCTGTAAAACAAAAAATCCCTGATGCCTAGTGGTTTCTGCCCCCCTTCGGGGCAGATCGGCCTAATCAAAATAGGCTGATCTACGCCCCAGGGGGGCAGAAATGGCCTAAAATAATTCCCCCCCCAGGGGAGCGACCCTTGCCTAAGGGGTCGCTCCCCTTGGGTGAAATTCACAAAAACCAAAAAAACTCCCTGGTGTCTAGTGGTTTCTGCCCCTCTTGGTGGCAGATTGTCTTCATCAAAGTAGGCCAATCTTCCCCCAAGGGGGGCAGAAATGGCCTAAATATAATTTGCCCCCTAAGGGAGCGACCCTTGTCTAATCGGGGGTGGAAGGGGAAGGGCTTCCCCTTCCATCCCCGACTTGGGGGGGTGGGTGGGGTGCACAGGGGGGGCACGCTAGCGCTCCCCCCAGTTCCTGTGCCTTGGACGGTACAGAACAGGTTAATAGAGTAAGGGGAATTGTTTGGAAACAACTGAGGAAAATGTATCCAGACAGGCCAGACATGGGGTCCCTTATGGCACAAGCAATGCAGCCAAATGAGTCTTGGCCCAGCCCAGAACCACGCCCAGGCATGTTTCAGGGAAAGTCTCTGGAAGGCCCTGGAAAGGGGCCACCCCCTAACACACTCTGAAAACCTGCAGCAATACATTGCAAAGGAACAGTATTTGTAAGCATATTAAAAATAAGTTTTCAGGATTGAACTCTGCAATGCAAAAGGTTAAACCACAACATATCAGCACAATGCATAAATTACTTTGTTTTGAGAGTGCTGGGTTTTTGCATTTTTGTCACCAATAGAGCGCGTATTGCTCTGGTATTGACACCCAAGAAGTCTCATGTGTCCAGTCTTATTGGTAACCCACAGGCCAGACGAGGAACCCACTGTGATGGTAGCCATAAATGGCAAGGAGTACACCTTTCTCATCGACACTGAGGCCACTAGGTCCTGTATCAGTGAGAGGCGACTGCAATTGTCAAATTTATCAATGGACACACAGGGGTAACACATACAGGTGCTGCAGTGGTCAGAGCGATGCAGCACAACTCTTCAGACACACTGCAGATAACTGAACAGATAACTTTGCCATCTCAATATTCAGCCCAGGCTGCTGAATTAGTAGCTTTAGGGGCAGCCCTCAAACAAGGGGAAGGAGAAACAATAACAGTATACTCTGATTCAGCCTACGTCACTACAACAGTGCAATCCAGCATTATGCGGTAGAATAGACAGGGATTTCTCAAGTCTGATGGAAGCCCTGTCATGCACCGCCCCCTTTTAGAGGACTTGATACAAGCTTTAACACTGCCACATGCAGTTGCAGTAGTGAAATGCGCAGCCCACATTAATGGTCACGATTTTGTGTCCGTTGAAATGCCCTGGCTGATTGGGCAGCCAACGATGCAGCAACACGCCCTCTTAGTGATACACATACCACAGTTTTGTTAGCTAGTGAAACATTGACACCTTCAGACCCTTTGAATGCATCCAGACTTTACACAGAGACAGCTCATCTGCATATAAGAAAGATACAAGAAAATGCACCAGAGCATGAGAAACAGTTGTGGGAAGCTAGAGGATGCACACAGACAGGAACAGATTTAATATACAGACAAATATCAACAGGGAAGCCTGCCATGCCCCAAGCATTGCTACTGATAGCTTTAAACCAGCTACATCTTCCTTCACATACTGCTAGAAACAATGGGCCAGATGTAGCAAAAATCTGCGAGTTGCAAATGGCCCGAATCGCAATTTGCGACCCCGCAAAATCAGAAATGGGATGTAAAAATCCCATTTCCGTAGTGCAAATTGGCTTGACTGAACAAATGGATCGTTTAAAGGATCAGGTAGATGGCCATGACACCCACTTTGAGCAGATAGAATCACGCACCTCGGATCTGGAAGACAGTCGACGTGGACATGGGGAGAAGTTGCTGTGCATGAAGCTCTTGTTGGAGGTGATCCAGAACAAAAATGAGGACCTTGAGGCTCGCTCCTACTGTAATAACATCCGCATTTTGGGCCTTCTGGAATCGACAGCCATGGGGCTCATAGAGGACTATACTGAGACCATGCTTTCTGCGCTGTTCCCCGGAGAGCTCTCCCAGTTATTGGTGGTGGTGAGGGCCCATAGATCGCTGGGGCCGAGACTACCGCCGGGGACACCGGCGCGACCCATCATTGTATGCTTATTGAATTAGAGACAGGGACACTATACTCAGGTCGGCCAGGGAGAGTTGTCCCGTGATCTAAAATAATACTAAATTAAGGGCCAGATGTAGGAAACTTTTGCGAGTCACAACTGGCCCGAATCGCAATTTGCGACTCCGCAAAATCAGAAATGGGATGCCGAAATCCCATTTCCGACTCGTAAAATGGGACGCGAGCCATTACGACTCGCAAAAATTGCGACCTGATTTTGCGACCCGCAAATAGGAAGACGCAATTTGCGAGTCGCAAACCATATGAAAAACCCAGTCGCAAAAAGCCCATTTTGCACACCCAAATTACCACTAAGTCAGAGCAGGTGGTAACCAGAACCAAATTATAAAAGGAGACCCAGAAGGCATCTGGGTTACTCAAAATGGCTGAAATATATGTGATAGCAAGGAGTAGGAGAGTCCACGCTGTCCAGCAGAGGAGGAGGAGGAGCCAGAGACAGGAGATATACAGAACCAGGCAGACACTTTTCCAAAAAACTGAGGAGGAGATTTATGACAAATACAGACCCAGCAGTGCAGCAATTTTAGAATTAATTGATCTACTCAATCCGCAGCTTCAACGACAGACTGTGCGTGGCAGCACCATCCCCACACATGTACAAGTGCTATGCTCACTGCACCTCTTGGCCTCGGGTAGCTATCAGGGGGTCATTGCTGTGGCAGGTGGGATATCCCAAAGTGCACTCTCACGGTTCTTCAGATGTTTCCTAGATGTCATACTCACACACATGTCCAGATACATACACCTACCCAGGAATGAGGCAGAAATTAACAGCACCAAGTTGGAATTCTACAGAATTGCCAACTTCCCACATGTAATAGGGTGTGTAGACGGGACACATATACAAATATGCCCTCCTGCAAATCTGGAATATCTGTTCCGCAATCGGAAGTGTACACACTCACTGAACATCCAGGTGGTATGTGACGCCCATTATGTCATCACTGACATGGTAGCCACATTTCCTGGGAGTACACATGACTCTTACATTTTCAGGCACAGTGGGATACACCAACGCCTAGAACGTGGGGAGTTTGGAGACGGATATTTATTAGGTATTGCTGAAGACACCCTGAAGCCATACACACAGGTCACTGTAGAAACCATCCATGCCCTGCTAACATTGTTATTTTTTGCCAAACAGGTGACAGTGCATATGCGCTACGACCATGGATACTTACCCCGTACCTAACACCCAGCAATGAGAATGAGAGGCGATATAACAGTGCACATAGGCAGACCAGAAATGTCATAGAGGACCTTTGGACTGTTAAAGGCAAGATTCCGATGCCTCCACAGAAGTGGAGGTGCGCTCCAGTATGCCCCAATAACAGCATTCAAGATCGTTGGCGCATGCGCAATCCTACACAACATTGCCACCAGACGTGGGCTACATCTCACCCCTGCAGACCCTGATTCTGAGGATGACGAGCAAGAGCTACCACATCGCCAGCCTGGGGATAGAAGCATTGCAAATCAAGGCAGACAGAGACAGGACCACATTGTAAACCAATACTTTGGAAGGTACGTGGCAACAGACACCACATTCACCAATGTCACACACAAAGAGCCCAGTTGTGAAGATGATCAAACAAAACATTTTAATAAGTGGGCCTAATAACTAAAGAACAGAACTGTTGGTAAAGGGCTGCACATGTCCACCCTTAATGAGGACACATTAACTGCATATGCCTCATGAGTCCTGCAGTGTTTGTGCCTAACACCTCCTCCTAGTTTGACCAGCATTGCTCGTGCCAGGTGGGTCAGCAGACCCCTGACGTGCACTGCCACTCCGCAGTACACGTGTGTCTGTGGCAGATGCACTGCTGATAGTGGACCCCTCCTCACTGTCCTGAGGGGTCTCAGCTGTGCCCCTTGCCACCTGCCTGGCCTCCAACATGTCCATTGCGTGGCTAATGCGGCCCAGTCCCCGCGCCACATCCCCTGCAAAGTGGCCCAGTTCCACCTGCAGGCTCACGGTCCGTCGTGACAGGCCTGTGGTGTTCAATGCAAGACGGCAATGGACGCTGCCATGCTGTCAAATCTCTCCACTAGTTGGCGCTCACGGCGCCTTGCACTTTGTCTCTCAGCCACCAGTTCCATCACCAGTTGGCGTATTGATTGTGTTAGGTCACTGACATTGTCATTCAGTCTTGTGAACTGTGTGTTCACTTCTGCCAAGCCATGAGTGAAATTGTGTTCCATCCTCTGCATTGCCCCTGAAAAAATCCTCAATTGCCTTGTTTGCTGGCGCTGACCAGAAAGGAGGGATGCCTCAACTGCAGACATGGATGCCTCCCCTATATCCTCCTGGGCCACTACCTGGACTCTGCGTCTGCGACGCGGTGGTTCTTCTGGCTCTTGCTGTCTCACAGTGTGGCTGGGACCAGGTGTTGTGTCTCTTTCCTCCATGTCCACTTCTTCATCTGGAGGGGACTGTGGTGGTGCTGTGCTGGGCCCTGTATTGGCTGCTGCAGGCTCCTGCCCTGCCTGTGGCCTGCTGTCTTCACCCTGGATGGTGTGGCTGGTGGGGGTGTCTTGTGGGAGACCTGTGGGACATTGGTAACACACTGTCAGTCTCTAACATCTGTTGTATGCCTCATAATAAACATTTGCCTATACACTACTGTACTACATTGCCCATAATACACCGTTCTGGTGGTTGCTAGTCTGGAATTGAGCTAGTTTGTGCATGCTGCTGTGTACTGGGTGAGTGCGGGTATAGCATTTATAGGTGTACATGCATGTTTCATGGTACTCACTTTTGGATGTCCCTTGCGCTGACGTGTCCAGTGCTCCCATTCCTGACACTGCCTCAGGCTCCAGGGTCTGCTCCACCAATTCCTCCATGGCTGTGGGTGGTGGGATGGTGGATGGGCCTCCTCCTGTGCCCCTCATCTCCCTGAGGCGCTCTGCCACCCTCTCCTTTGTCCTGGAGCGCAGGTCATACCACTGTTTTTTAATTTCTTCAATGCTTCTGTGGCTCACCCCTGTGGCATTGATCCTCTCCTGTATTTCCTGCCAGATCCTCCTCTTATCAGTGTCTGGGACACTCAGGGATGCCTTTCCAAAAAGCTGGTCATGGTGCTGGCAGCATCCTTCTGTCAGCACCTCAAGTTCCTTCTCTGAGAATTTTAATTTTCTCTTCCTTCCTGCACTGCCTGTGTCTTCCATGGTAGCAGTTGTTCCTCCAGGTAGTTGCTCAGCAGTTTGAAAAGGGTGTGGTCCTCCCTCCTCCCAGGTGTATTTGATGTCTTCCTGGCTCTGATGTCATCAGCAAGAGCCAGGAAGTGTTTTTCCGACTGTTTTGCTGCACCTGCTTGCAATTTGCGGCACAGTCACAATTTGCGACACCCGATTTGCGAGTTTGTTTTTAGCGAGGTTGCAAAAAGCGACCTCGCTAACAGCGGACTCGCAATCTGCGGTGCGACATCATTTGCGAGTCGCAAATTAAGGTCGCTTTTTTTTGTTGGATCCCATTTTGCGAGTCAGAAATTGACTCGCAATTTCCGACTCGCAAATTTTTACCTTCCTACATGTGGCCCAATATGTCCCTCCAAATATGTCAGGATTGGTTTGTCCCTAACTTACATGAGATGATTACAATGTACATACACACCTGCACAGTGTGCCAGCAGTATTCACCAAGTTCCACCTTTAAGGTAATAGCTTACACAATACCTCGCCCACAAGGTCCCTTTAAGGAACTGCACATTGACTACATTGATATGATTAACAGATGCAATCATTATCGCTATCTTATAGTTGTAGTCTGCCCATTCTCAAGGTGGATTGAAGCAGGACCTAGTGTTCACCGTAATGCCCAGTCTGTTAACCCTCTTTGCTTTGAGAAATACCCCAGGATCAGATCATCATTTAACTCCCCATCAAATAGTGACAGGTAGAACAATGAGCACATTTGTGCCACCAACCAGACATAAATTGGAGACTGAGAGTGCACCTGAAGTTGTACAAACTGAAATGAATGAATACATGTCTGAGCTAACCAAAGTTGCAAAGTTCTTTTGTAAACAGGTTACACGTGCAGCCAAGAAGCGCGACAACGCATCTCCTATAAAGGATCAACAAACACCATTACCTTTGGGAACTTTAGCAATTTTGCAAGATACTGGAAGAACTGCAAATTTAATGGACCCTTCCCAGTTCCATCCATCCCTTTGGACACCGAGCAGGAAAAAGAGAGGGGCGAACAGGAGAAGCAACCGGAGTAAAGCCTCCCTCTAGAGCTTCAATCTTAGACAATTCTTCTTTTAAGTTATGTATTTTATGTTTGTTTTTCCTCCTCGTTGCACTGATATTGCTGCTTTTAGCCCTTGGATATTGTAATTTTTTTGATCCTATATCAATTATTACACGCATGCGTAGACCATCACCCTCTCCATATTGCTTTGCTTGACAATGTGTGGTATCTGCACATGCACAGTATAGGCACATCCACGTCCAACACCAGTTGTTATGTATGCTCTCTCATCCCCCATGCTGCTGGAGTAGATAAATTGCATCTCCCTAAAGAGGTATCCCCAAACATTACACATTGTCTCCTGCACCTATTTTTATGCAGAATGAGAGCACAGCTACAGCCAACTCAGGTTAGTCCTGTTACTGCACGAGCTAAACCCCTGCCCCCTGATTGCGCAGGCAGGCCAGTTCTTAGTATCACAGGATCAGTATTTGCCCATGATAAATGGTACCGAGACACAAGGTCCACTAAGCTTTAATAAGTTTAATAGGCCAATGTCAGGAAATATGGGATGCGAACATACAGAGATATACATGGACAGGGACTACCATACACCATAAAATAACAATGAAATTAACACAGTTTTCTCTTTGTTTCAGAGGGAATGGGACGGTGAAGGTGGGGAGTAACCTCAACTGCAACATCACCACCTACAACGCTAATATGCAGGGGCGGCACCTCCAGCCTGATGGATCACTACTGAATGTGTGGGGCCCGGCTCCACATGCAACTACCCCCGAACTGGAATGGCCTCTGCTCCCTAGTGACTTTGCACACCCCCTCCATGGTGATACCAGGTGTGGACATCTCTCAGTTACATGACCATCCCATGAGCCATCCAACAACCTTGCTTCACCATTACCGGACAAAACGAGCTGCTGAGTTTCTTGGTACTGAAGTGTGGAAAGACGTTCCACAGGAACATAGACTATTTAATGATGCCCAAATCTTTTTTGGTAGCATCCTACCATTTATTCAGGCGAAGGCAACTGCACACTGGCTGCAGATCACGCACTTTGAATTGATGAAGACCATAAATGCAACTGAAGATGGGTTCAATGCTATCAAGGAAGAACTCCGAGCCCTTAGGCTGATGTTAATGCAACACAGATATGTATTTGATTTAATGACGGCCATGGAAGAAGGGGTGTGTAAGAAGATTGGATCTTTATGTGCCGGCCAGTGATGCGGACAATGGGACATTAACTCAGGCCATTCAGACATTGCATGATCTACAAAAGAAAATAATCAATGAGGGGTGGTTCGAGGGCTGGTTAGAATGGGTGCCGTCCTGGATGTCGGGGTTGTTCAAGGCCTAGTTGTCTTTGATTGTGTTGTTGCTTTTGATGTGTCTTATCTTTCAGGTAATAATAGCATGTTGCAAAAAGATGACAGCTAAATTGGGAGGGACAGAGTAGTGTGTATGTGGTGATTCCCCTAGTTTCACTAGTGGATGAGAAGGTAGGAAAAGTAGTTGAAGAATCAACTAGAGGGGAGAATGATGTAGGAAGAATAGGAATACATCCCATACAAACAAACATAAGTTCCCAAATCCCAATATAAACATTTTAGGCTAGATATAGTTGCAAACCAATGTAAGTAGTGAAAGGCTTAATACATGACATGTTAAAAAAAGACAGATTGTGGGTTCAATAGAAAAGGCAGGTTATATTTAGGACAAACAAACACTTATTACTAAGGAAACTTATACACATGCTGCATTGTTAGGATAGCTGTGCTGAAACACACAAGAGGCCCAAGCCACATTAGAATGAGAGTTTTTCTTCAAAGCTGCACCAACTGTTGCTTTCAAAATGTTCACTTAGCACGAACAGGGTGAAACAAAAGGGTGTATCCTGCCTTAGCACAGGGGTCCTAAAAACCACAAGTCATTCATATTGTTGTAAGGGGAACTGTGTAAGGGTCATATAAGTATTTGCAAGGCAGGGCTACCATGAGCAGCACGCAACATATAGGGGGTCATTCTGACCCCGGCGGGTGGCGGTCACTGCCCGCCTGGCGGGAACCGCCATTTGGCCGCCCCGCGGTCAAAAGACCGCTGGGGCCATTCCGACCTTCCCGCTGGGCCGGCGGGCGCTAACATTGTTAGCGCCCGCCGGCCCAGCGGGAAGGCGGCCTGCAACACTGAAGCCGGCTCCGAATGGAGCCGGCGGTGTTGCAGGTGTGCGACGGGTGCAGTTGCACCCGTCGGGCTTTTCACTGTCTGCTAGGCAGACAGTGAAAAGCAGGCTGGGGCCTTGTTAGGGGGCCCCTGCACTGCCCATGCCAGTGGCATGGGCAGTGCAGGGGCCTCCAGGACACCCGTTCCCGCCAGCCTCTTCCTGGCGGTGTAAACCGCCAGAAACAGGCTGGCGGGAAGGGGGTCGGAATCCCCAGGGCAGCGCTGCCCTGGAGGATTCTCCCAGCCGGGGGAAATCTGGCGGGAAACCGCCGGACCCTGCTGGGCGACCGCGGCTTTACCGCCGCGGTCAGAATGACGAATGAAGCACCGCCAGCCTGTTGGCGGTGCTTCCGTCATTCGCGACCCTGGCGGTCTATGACCGCCAGGGTCAGAATGAGGGCCATAATCTTTTGTTGTGCAGAAAGATAGATATGGTGAATGACGTCAGTGTAACTTACCCACCCATGAGGCCAACAAGTGCATGTGCTTCTTTCCAGAGGCACCTCATTATCTTATCTGTACTGCTTGTAGTTGCTTACGTCAATGTTGAACTCTTGACCACAGTTTTTTGTGGTTTTTACAGTATAAATGCTACTGGTGTTTGAACCAGAACTTTGAACTTCAGTCATGGCCTCTGTGTGAGGCTGCCTGGTGTTCCCAGCTGAAAATCGATTAAACTTACATTATTTTGTCAAAATGATTTGTTTTATTTTATTAACAGATTTCCCTCTAACACAAACAAGGGCATTAAATATATCACATCTAACTTTCCTGCATGCATAGGGTTAAACTAAAAGGAACAAAAACAATCCAAGAAATACAAATGTCTACTCTGGGTTCAAACAGTTAGGATGGCACAGTTTAGTTTGGTTTCACTGTGTGTGTGAAAAACCCTTCAAAAGAAAATTCTGCAAACCTTAAACATAGGCATGAATGACACAACTTAAATCCAAGAGTTATGCTAATAAAGAAAGAAAAGTAACGTAAATGCTCTTTTAAAATTGCACTGTCACTTTTTGTAGTACTTGACCTCGAGCAGATTTCCTGAAGCACATTTAGGCAAGTAACTACAATAATAATGTGGAATGTTCAGAAATGCATTTGTCTCTTCAAGATAAGCACTCTGCCAAAATACGAGGTCTGAAATACACTAGCTGTTCTAGGAAAGCGCAGAGCTCAAGGAACAAACTCCCTGGAGAATACTAGTCACTTAGCTGCAGTCTTTTCCGGAGTGTTGGAGGAATGCCTGGTGTCAGCTGGTACATGAACAAAGAAAATAATTGCCTCAAAAGTCCTGAATACGAGGATGACAGCAGGGGCTGGACTGCCAAATTAGATGCTGAGATCAGGAAGAAAAACAAAGCCAAGCAGGGACGCATGCTTCACTCTGCTATTTATAGCCAATCAGGAAAGCAGTTGAGTTTCCACATGTGGATGAGCCACCACACCCAATTAAAAGCACATGTGTTCACCACACCCAATTAAAATCACATGTCTACACCTGCTCACATTAGCAAAAAAGCATTGGTAAAACAAGCATTGATAAAACCAATTGTGTAACGCAGCACATTATGTTTACTTAGAAACATGAAGGTTTAACCAAGAACAGAGATATGATTTAACCCTAATCCCTGGGGATGCTGACAGATAATACAGGAGGCACTTTGGGGAATCCTGACACCCAGGTTGTAGTTGTATATTATGTGTAACATTGTGCATCACACATGGGGGAACCTTACAAGGTATTTTGTGTTTTGATCCCACACCACCTGCTTTCTTGCAGGCTCCTTGTCCCTGCCACTGACACCATGGTGGCACATAGTTTGCACTGCTATTCACCCTGGTAGGCATTCCCACAGTAGTGTGCTGTCATTTTTTTGGTGCTTTAATACATTGGCACCATAAATGATGGTACTGCGGCAGGATAGCACAGGTAGGTCCATTGCAGACAATAATTGTGTTACATTCTCATCTGCCTGTAGCAGGCCCCGCACATGTGCTAATTGGAAGGGACAGTGCAACCATTATTGACTGTCTGCCCCATTAGTTTGTACTGCCCTACATTTGGGACATTTCCTTGCATACAGCATTTCTGCCACAGGCATATGTTGGTGTAAGGAAGTAGTATGTGGCTCTATCTATGCATTTTGAGACTTTGTTGATGTGGCACAAGGGGAATGTGCAACTTGGATCCACAAGGGCAACTATTTGTATAATGGTACAGTTGCATTACGGGCTAGTGACATTGTGCCGGTAGTGCAACTTTGAAGCCAGTTGGGCCAGTTCATGTGCATGTTGAACATCCCATTAAGCAGTACACCAACCATTCACACAACACACTCAATCCTGTGAGATGGTTAGATTGCAGCTACTTGTACAGCTGCACAAATGTTGTTTAGACATGCCCCATGTGTTGTATGAGTTACCTTTTGTGTCCATTCCCAAATGGTGCACAGAGGTGTGTGAGAGTTGTTGGTCCACCCTGTGCAGTTAGCGTTCCACAGATTGCACACTTAAGGCCTGATTTTTTTCTCAAGTGGCACAGCTCAGTGCAGCAGCAATATGTATTGCACGGTGCTGTGTCAGTTTTGAAATGCAGGGATGTGACATCTTTACTGGAATAAAGCATACCTCTGCAGTTCCCCTGCGCAGATTTGTTTTCCCTGCACCAACATAGGATTCGTTGTACCATGATGGTGGGGTGCCTGCGATGAGGGCATAGATTGTTTATGTGCAGAGAGGTGCCCCTTCCTGCACATGTATAATCTATTATGGCAAGGTGGCATTTCAATGTGTGCTGCAGGATGAGAGGAGGTAAGTAATTTACACAATATAAACACTAGTAACCCAAAACAGGTAAGTACACAGTCAGAAAACAGTACAAATAGTGAAAATCACAATAGGTTGCAATGGGACTAGAGGGAACACAAACCATATACTGAAATAGTGGAATGCAAAAGTCGGTATCCCACCTAGACAAGCGTAGTGTGTAGAGGGGTGCTAGGAGTGGTAGAAAACAGCAAAGGTAAGTAATAGACCCCACCCCAGAGCCCAGGAAAAAAGGAGTAAATCACAGTATGTTTCCTGAAACACCCAAGAAGTCGTGATAGAAGATTATGTAAGAACCAGAAGAGACTGCAAGACACCAACGATGGATTCCTGGACCTGAAGACCTGTGGAAGAAGGGGACCAAGTCCAAGAAGCACTGAAGAGTCCAGGGAGAACAAGAGCCTCTGCAAACCCAGATGAAGTTGCAAAAGGAGAGCCACCGGTGAGAAGACTAAGGGGGTCATTCCGACCCCGGCGGGCGGCGGGCACCGCCCGCCGGGCGGAAACCACCATAAGACCGTACCGCAGTCAAATGACCGCGGCGGTCATTTTGACTTTTCCGCTGGGCAGGCGGGCGACCACCAAAAGGCCGCCCGCCCGCCCAGCGGGAAAGCCCCAGCAATGATGAAGCCGGCTCCGAATGGAGCCGGCGGAGTTGCTGGTGTGCGACGGGTGCAGTGGCACCCGTCGCGATTTTCAGTGTCTGCTTTGCAGACACTGAAAATCTTAATGGGGCCCTGTTAGGGAGCCCCTGCAGTGCCCATGCCAGTGGCATGGGCACTGCAGGGGCCCCCAGGGGCCCCACGACACCCGTTCCCGCCAGCCTCTTCCTGGCGGTGTAAACCGCCAGGAACAGGCTGGCGGGAAGGGGGTCGGAATCCCCATGCAGGCGCTGCGAGCAGGATTCCCTGGGGCAGGGGAAAACCGGCGGGAAACCGCCGGTTTCCCTTTTCTGACCGCTGCTTTACCATCGCGGTCGGAATTGCCCCTGAAGCACCGCCAGCCTGTTGGCGGTGCTTCCTCCGTCCCCTGCCCTGGCGGTCCATGACCGCCAGGGTCGGAATGACCCCCTAAGTCAGTAATGCACCAAAAAAGACAGATGCGGGGTCCTGGTTGGTGCAGAAGATGTCCCACGCCAGATGGATGAATGCAGTCTGGTTTGTGTTGCTGGATTCTGTCAACAAGGCTTGGCACATGTAAAGCTCACGGTTAGCCAGGGACCAGAAGGGACCTGGTGGCCTCTACCCAGGAGGAGGAGACAGAGGTGGCTCTCAGCAACTTAGAAGACCAGGCAGCATGCACAGGAGTCCACCAGAATGGGGACAAAGAAGATGCAAATGGAGGCCCACACAGCACAACACAAAGGGATCCCGTGCCGCCGGAGAACCACTCAGAAAGCTGTGCGTCACAGGATGGACTGCTGGGGGCCTAAGCTGTGCTGTGCACGAAGAACTTCTTTGAAGGTCGCCCACAAACCTTGGCATCTGCAAGTTATGCAGTGCAAGGGGGTACTGTCTTGAATAGGGAGGCAAGCTCTTAGCTCCACCAAAGTTGGACAGTTGGACCTTGGGACTGTCGGAGTCACTTTAGTCCACCACCCGTGTTACTGGATCCACGCCTGTCAACAGGAGAGGGGACCCATGCCACTGTCGTCACTGCAGAGAGGTGCCTGCTGAGGCAGGGAGGTAGCTCCGTCACTCCACGGGAGATTCCTTCGGTTTTTCTGGTGCCAGCTGAAGACAGGGAGTCCTCTGAGGATTCTTTGTTCTGCCTTTCTGGGCTTGAGCTGCCGAAGCAACAGGAGAGCAGAAACCTGTCTGTGAGGTGGCCGCAGCTGGGGCTGCCTGGAAAACCTCAGAAGGTTGGTATGGCAGTACTGGGGGTCCACTGTGGAGCCCCCAGAGTGCATGGAATTGTGCAACCAAGACTGGAATCAGTATTGTGGTACAATTCCCAGTTGTGAGACACCTTACATGGCCATATTCGGGGTTAACATTGTGAAGCTGGACATAGGTATTAACTTATGTCCAGTGCACATGTAAAATGGCATCCCCGCACTCACAAAGTCTGGGAAAATGGGACTGGACGATGTGGGGGCACCTCTGCTAGTGCAGGGGTGCCTTCACACACAGGTACTTTGCACCCAGCCTAGTGCAGTGAAAAGGGCTGTGAAATAGTGCATGCACTGTTTCACACAGGCTACAATGGCAGTCCTGTAGAAGCCTTTGCATGGGCTCTCTATAGGTGGCAAAAGAAATGCTGCTGCCCATAGGGATCCCCTGGAACCCCAATGCAATAGGTACCTAGGTACCATATACTCGGGACTTATAAGGGTGGACCAGTATGCCAATTTGAGTGAAATACTGATTTACCAGTATGTAAGGACAAATTTGGAAGTGGAGAGAGCAGGAGCACTGGGGTCCTGATTAGCAGAACTCCAGTGACAATATAGAAAACAGTGAAACATACTGACAAGCAGGCCATAAACCATAAGCACTGGGTTCCTGACTAGCAGGATCCCAGTGGCACAGTCAAAACACACTGACATCAGGCAGAAATTGGAGGTAACATGCAAAAAAGAGGGTACTTTCCTACACTGTATATTACAACGAATCCCAAAACCACACATGCCGTTATCACGCTTTGTTAAACATACTGGCCCTCATTACTAGTCTGGTGGTCTTTAGACTGCCAGACTCGTGGTGGAGTCGCCACAGTCCGACCACCAACACCGACAGGTTGCTGCCAGTTGACAGCCTGGCAGTCTCTGCGGTTGTCATCTACCAGGGTTGCGCTGCATTTAGTGCCGCCGTGGGGATTACGACGCCCCAATCCACTAGCCATTTCAATGTGGTTGGACCGTCATGGAAAGGCTGTTGGAATGGGGGCATCAGGGACCCCCATGGACAGCCTTGTCACGCTTTACACTGCCCAAATTAAGGGCAGTGGAAAGAACGCCGAATGCTGCTGCTACCCGCTGAACCGCCAAATTGCCACCGGCTTGATTACGAGCCGGCGTCAATGTTAAACTCCTGTTTCCCGCTGGGTTGGCAGGTAGAAACGCTGTTTCTGCCTACCGGCCCAGCAGGAAACTTGTAATAAGGCCAGCAAAGCTCTGGCCGCACTGGCAATCAGATAGCAGTATGCGTTTGGCAGGCGGTTTCCAACACCCGCCAACTTTGTAATGAGGACCACAGTTTTTTACCACGGATATGCCTTTAGCATGCATGCCTTTAGCACACATGGAAAGTCTATTTAAGGTAAGTGTTTTATATATATATATATATTACCTAGTGACAGTCGGCACTAGGTAGTTATAGTTAGGACCTAGTTTCTATAGAAAAAAGCTGTTTGCTGGGCTGCTGTCTAGAAAGTTTGGAGGTGATCTGTCTGGGGGGGACGAGATAAAGAGGGAGTGAAATTTAGAACGTTTCCAATGTTAATTGGCGCAACCAGATAGCTGCGGTTGGCACGTTATGTATTTAGGCACTATTTTTCACTTTATTCTTCCAAAATTCATAACCCTGGTTCTATTACTTGGATTTTTGTTTTATTAATGGCTACCTTAATTTTCTAACTTGCTGTGAGATCCTTTTTGTGTGATGTTTTCATTGTGTTACTGTTTGAAGTGTTGCAAAAATACTTCACACATTGCCACTCTGTTAAGCCTGACTGCTGTGTGCCAAACTACCAGAGGGTAAAGTGCAGATTAACTTGGGGTTGCTTCTTCCTTACCCTGAATAGGTTTATGGTTGCTTCTTGACCAGGATTTACACCCCAGACAACATTGAACCAGTAACCCAATTTCGAACAATCAAGTAGTATTCTAAAATGGTTATTGTATTTCTAGCATTCATACCCTTAATCGCAGTGCTTAATTTGTGCTTGTTGTTTCCGGTGCTGAGCACCGGCACTTATTTTTGAGGGCCGGAGCTTAGTCTTCTGCCTCAAGCATTTGCTGAGAGCAAAAGACACATCTGGGAAAGACGGAGAAAGGGAAAAACGAAAAAGCGTCACAAAGGGAGAAAGCAGAAAGCTGCCAGAGTGAGCTGAATCACTGGGAGTGGCTTTAAATGGATTAAAGAGGCCCGAGATGGCTTCAGGATTACGCTGCCTCGGTATTCAGTACTGGCACATTTAACTGCAGCAGCAGCGTGTTTCAGAAGAGAGCTCTGAGCACAGGCACTTTTCCATCTACAAATTAAGCACTGCTTAATTGCTACCTCTAGCCACTATGGTAGTGCTAGAAAATTAGTTATTAACTAGCCTATTTTGAGTTCAAAGGAAGTGTGCACGGCAAACCTGATTAAGAACTCCAGGACTTATACTGAATGGCAATCCTGCTTTTTCATAGGGAAGCTGTGTATTTCAAAGAACAAACACAGCCACTCAGGAAGCTGGTCTAGGTCACTCTCCACTCCACAGCAACCTTCGATAAAAGTGGGTGCTGAAGCCCATTCTGTCTCCATAGCACTGGCATAAAGATCTTCTCTCTAACTTTTAGCTTGCAGTCGGAGGCTTCTTAGCAGCTGTTAGTATTAACAATCAATACGGAGTAGCGTAAGGCCCTTTCAGCTATTTCAAAATATTACACTATGCTCTTTGAGAGAAAATAAAATGTATCACAATCACTAAGCTTCTAGAATCTCTGTTTATGGTGGATAACAATAATTAAATAACATGTTTTTAGCGTAAGCTTAGTTATTGTATTTACATGAAACCCGTGAAGGACAAACAACAGGCTTAAAAAATATACATTCCATAAAACCATAGTTGTTCATTTCTTGATTGTTTGACTAATACACATTTCACGTCAAAATACGAGGTCTCTGGAGGTAAAAACAGAGGGCCTTATCTATGGCAAAATTACTCAGTGCAGCCCAGAAGACCACCTTGCTATGCTGCATGACAGGTAAAGGACAGGAATGCACTATATTTATCACAATACGGTGCATTCCTGTCCTTTGTTATGCACTGGTGCATTTTAGCTGCCTACCACCAACGCAGGCACCCTTACGCCATGGTGTAAGAGTGCCTGTGTTGCATGCAGGTTTGTTTCTGTGCAGGAAGGGGCCCCTTCCTTCACAAAAACAATCCTGGGTGGCATAATACTCTTTCTATGTGTGCTGCAAAATGCAGCACACATAGGAAGATGAAGAAACGAGGAGAACAAGGGATATTTGTCCTCATGAGGCGTAAGATTTATGCTCATCCCCAGGTTTGCAAGTTTTTGTATATCTGGGGATGCGTCATAATGCATGCGTGGGAACACTTTCCAAATACAGAGTAGCACAATGCAGCAATTTGCCCTGCGCTACATTACTGCAGACTTTTGAAGCCACTCAGCCACACTAAGGCCCTCATTCTGACCTTGGCGGGCGGCGGAGGCCGCCCGCCAAAGTCCCGCCGTCAGGTTACCGTTCCGCGGTCGAAAGACCGCGGCGGTAATTCTGACTTTCCCGCTGGGCTGGCGGGCGGTCGCCTTCAGACCGCCAGCCAGCCCAGCGGGAAAGAGGCTTCCACGATGAAGCCGGCTCGGAATCGAGCCGGCGGAGTGGAAGCTGTGCGACGGGTGCAGTTGCACCCGTCGCGTATTTCACTGTCTGCGCAGCAGACAGTGAAATACATGTAGGGGCCCTCTTACGGGGGCCCCTGCAATGCCCATGCCAGTGGCATGGGCACTGCAGGGGCCCCCAGGGGCCCCGCGACCCCCCCTACCGCCATCCGGATCTCGGCGGTCCGACCGCCGGGATCTGGATGGCGGTAGGGGGGGTCGGAATCCCCGCGGCGGTGCAGCAAGCTGCGCCGCCGCGGAGGATTCAATGGGGCCGCGGTACACTGGCGGGACCCCGCCAGTGGTGCCGGTCCGACCGCGGCTTTACCGCCGCGGTCGGAATCCCCATTGGAGCACCGCCGGCCTGTCGGCGGTGCTCCCGCGGTCCTCCGCCCTGGCGGTCAAAGACCGCCAGGGTCAGAATGACCACCTAAGTGGTTTTGCGTGGCTTGAAAAATCGGATTTTTTTGCGTCATGCATGTACCACGTTGCTATGTGCAAAAGTGACGCAACCCTCTCATAAATATGCCCCAAAGTATTTACAACATCCCAAAATGAGGAAATAAATTACTTGAACACCCAAGTGCAACATCATAACAAACACATGCTAAAATGTAGCAGAGGTGAAAGTAATTCCCAAAGCAATGAACTAATTGGCACCATTTCCGTAGAAAAAATGAAAAGTATCATCCCTAAACAAGTAACTAAAATATAAAACGACACGTTTTTTCAAATGTCGGTAAAGTAGTTTTTCAAAGGAACATACCTATTAACAAGAAATGAGAGTTACATTTGATAGCGCTGAAAATAACATATTTAATACAATATCAAGACATCAAAATCCACTCTGTAAACGCATTGAAGGAAGCTTGAATATAAGCAGTGTAACGTCCGCTATGAAGCACCATTGTTTATATTTGCTGCAGCTTTAAAGCCATGGTTATGGTTATTTTCGCAATGGGTTAATAATCTGTTTGAGTATGCAATTCCAAGCAGGCCTCATTATTATTTTTTTTATTTTCGTTTTAGAAGGAGCTTTACTGGCATGTGAAAGACGCTCATATTTGCACATAAATAATAAATGTCAACACCAAAAAAACAAGGAAGCATTTTCTAAAACAAAAATATCAAATTAGGAAAAAAGCCTATTATAACTTATAATAATGGCACAAAAACGAGAACATGGCTTGATATGTAAAACAAACATCAAGTCATCTCGGGAATTAGACCCCAGTCTCTGTGGGAAGCACCGCTGCCGGGGATTTCAGGCAGTTCATGGAATGGTCACACAGTGTTTACTTGCCAAGAAAAAACACATATGCTAGTGTTAGCACCAATGGCGATCTTAACAGTTATGTTAATGTCCTATTTTATAGCATGGCTATCTCTTTCCTCAGCATAAGGACAAAACTATTCAACATTCTTCTGGTATTGCAGCCTCGTGGTCGCATCCTTAACGTTTTGATAAAAAGAGGTAAAACGTGAGTGTATTACAATAAGCGTATGTTCCAAACAGAGCCTAAAGGCTTAGATATACGTTTAATCTTTTTAAGCCACCAAAAGAAACATTTTAAGCACCACCAACACAGTAGTGGAAGACAGCGGAAAACATTGTTGTCTGTTTGAAAGGAGACAGCTAATGTCCACTAAAGGAAAAATTAGCATACCTGTATGCAATGGTATTGTTATTGTGACCAGCATATATGGATTATTTTTGCAAGCAGACATTGACTGATTTGTCAGCAAACAATCCGAAAAGCCAGACACACTGGGCCATATTTATACTTTTTGATGCAAAACTGTGCAGACGCAGTTTTGTGTAAAATATTTTACCGCCGGCTAACGCCATTTATTTGCACCGCTCGGGCATCAAATTTATTCTTTGGCGCACGGAGCCACAAACCACAGGTGGGAGTCATTTTTTTTTACTCAAACCAATGTGTCACGTCATAAAGAAAAACAACGTTAACGCGGCAAAAATTACTGTGAGCCGGTTTACGACATCGCAAACCGGATACGCACCTTTTTTTGACGCAATAGCAGCGCAAACACAGCAAAATGTGCTAAGGAGAGCCAAAATGGATCCCAGATGCTTTGACAGACCCCAGAAAGATGACAGCAGACCAGGAACCAGCCAGGAGGACCCACACAAGACCCAGGAGAGGGAGAAGAAGAAAAGAAAGTGTTGCTTCAGTGCAGAGGAGCAGGAGATTCTGGTGAAAGAGGTGACAGAACATCAGCACCAACTTTTTGTCACCGCAAAGTTGCCAATTAGTAGGAGAGAGGCAATATGGCAACAAATTGTTGACAAGATAAACAGTGTAGCAGAAGTACGGAGAACAGTCATCGAGTGCAAGAAACACTGGCATGACTGCAAGCGCAGGACCAAGGAAAAGATGGCCAGGAACAGGGAGGCAGCACTGCAGACTGGAGGTGGGAGTCCAGCACCGCAGGAGGCCCTGGACCACATAGAGGAGATGGTGGAAGCCGTCATCCCTGAGGAGATCGTCACAAGGTTTCAAGGAGAGGACAGGACAAGGAGAGGAGACAACACAGATGCAGGGTAAGTCACATTGGGAATTAAAATGCACAAATGTTAACTGCAAGTGGAGGGGACATACCTACTACACAATGCATGTAAGTCATGATATTCAGGGAGTGGCATGGGTAAAGGGGCACGGGGCAGAGGAAACCTGGGGCACAGTACTACACTACACCAACAACCTTTGCATGGGGGTATGCAGCCATGCCAAGCATGTTGGAAAGGTAAAGCCAGTCCAGGAGGGTAAGGTACAACGTAAAACTGGACTGATATCACGCAACAGCTGGTATTTTCCCTACATGAACTAGGGCTCAATTAACAGTCTCAGGCCATATCTGCAAGTGGAATTTAACATTGACAACAGTTGCCACTACCACCTCTGCTGTGTGTGCAGGTCAAGTAGCTAATGGCAGTAACTGCCCCATAGATCAAACACACCCAAATTAGAGGGTCCAGGATGACAACATTATCAATCCCCTGTAATCAATATAAATGTTCTAATCCTGTCAAATGTTAATGTCCATAGTTGCTACAAACATCAGCCATTGTCATAAACATTATGAGGTACACAGCACTAATGTCATAACCATGCTGCATATATCAGGGTCCACCCTGTGCCTGGGTCACAATGGCTCCAATGACACCATGCAACATCCCAAATGTCATACTGCTCAGACAACAGCATTGAAGGGAAGGACATATGTCACTGGCTAGTGAAATTCACCCTCACAGTCAGAAGAGGAAATGGAACACTGCTAGGACCATCAGTGCAATCCAATGTAGCACACATTCCCCAACATCAACATTACACACTACCAATGCTGACATCTGTAGTGTGCCATGCCAATGCTATACATAGTATATGCTAGGTCTCAGCAAAATATAGCGGGATGTGAAATATCAGAGACTGGCTCACTTCCAGATTGTTAAGTGTGGTGCAAGTGCCATCAGAACAACCACAGCCAGTGCAATGTCTCACCATGAGAATGGAAGTAGACGGAGGGTTGAGTAGGATGAGAAGGTGGCAATATACAATTTGACTGGAACCAACACCTAGAGGGTGTGATGCTGACAAGTCCCCAAACTGACCACACTACATGTGACATGCAGGTGGGGCATAGACCTTGGAGAATGCTAATATTATAGACAGGAACAATGGACAGGAACCAAGATTTCAATGTGCAACAAATAGGAAGACAGGCATGTAAAATTACAAATCCAACAAGACAGGCACACTAATTGTACAATATCTCATTGCAGAGGACGAAGGCTCTCCTGGGGATATGCCTGTCCTGGACTTTCCTGATGACATGGATGACGAGCTGACAAACATCAGCCAGCAGACCCTCCAAGATGTCCTTGGAACCCTCCCGACCTCACCTTCATTGGCAAGGAGGAGCACAGATACAGCAGCCATCACAAAGGACCCACCCACCACCCCAATTGTACGACCTGCCAGCTCCAACCTAGCTGAGGACTCTGACGACATTGGCACCAGCTTTGAGAGAACTGTAGTTGGAGTGCAGCGGGAGCTGGCCAAGGAGGTGCGGGTGGGGATGGAAAATGTGGCAGCCTACCTAGAGGGGGTGCGTTCGTGCATGATGTCAACTGCAGAACAGGCAGCAGCCATTCAAGGGCAAACATCTATCCTGCAAGAACTTGAAAAAAGTGTGAAGGAAATCAGCACAGCTGTAAGAGAGTTGACACAACACCTCCAACAACAAACTTTTCAACGTGTGCACGAATGCAATATCGACCCCCTCAGGGCCGACCTGGCTGCCTACCACAGTGATGTGGCTGCCTTTCTTAAGAACCAGCAGCTCCTCCTTGCTGCAGTACTGCCCTTAATAGCCCCACAGTTGGAAGCTACCGGGATGTCTGACTCCACGTCTTCAAACACTGAGGTGTGTGTTGCCCCTTCACAACCACCACCACCAAGGGCAGAGGAGACAACACACACATCAGAAGATGAAGACGTGGAACAGATCACCTTCACCCATAAGAGTACCCAGTAGCAATAGTCCCTTCCACTTGGCCACTTATAACCAAGGTCCTGTGCTTTGTAACATGCCAGTCTTGCAACAGCTGCCCTCAAGCACTGTTCTCCAGCCCACTGTTTATCTTGTCACTCTGCCCTGTGATTGTCTCTCACTAACTCATTGGCAAATCATGTCCCTCTGCACTGTCTGACACTTCCCCCCAGCATGTCCAATGACATGTCCTTTTGCACTTGTGTAGGATCACTATGGAAGGTGTCACACTAATAGACTCACAGTCATGGACAATGTAAATATAGCACTACAGCACTTTATGATAAATAGCACTTACACAACCACTTTGTCTCTGTGTAATGTGACACATCAACCATGAGGGAAATCAGTGATGTTTGCCTCATGTCAATGATTATTGAATGTCAATACAACTGCCCTGAAAGAATGTGGGCTGATAACTATGCACTGGGATCTGGATTGTACTATCATCTGCCCTTCCTGAGGGTTAATTCTGAGGTAAATAGAAACTATACAGTATAATGATGTGTTGGACAGAATAAGTCTCCCTCAAGTGATGTCTAAGCCAAAAATTATTGTCTTCAAATTTTTCTTCAATACAATCTTTAGGTATGTGACATTTGACCCAAATTTTTCCTCACACACAACATACAGCTGGAATGGATGTGAATGAGTGTACGTAAAAATGAGTAACCTGGCTGAACAATGTAACAAATGATAGGTGTGAGTTATGTATACCATACTACATGAGATCATACCACCATTCACCTTATAAGGCTTCACTTGAGCATCAGGCTGCAGGCAGACGTAACACAGTGTCCTCAATATCAAATTTGGTCCCAAAGTATGTGAGATTGAAAACATACATAAAAAATTAACAACACATTGGGATCCATAGTAACCTTGAGTTGTGGACAACATATACTAACCTAAACACATACTATCTTATACTAAACAAATATATATATTTTTGTATTTTTATATATATGTTTTTACTTTTTTTTTCAACACCATCACTGTAAGAGAGTTGACACAACACTTCCAACAACAAACTTTTCAACGTGTGCACAAATGCAATATATATGTTTTTTCATTTTTTTTCAACACCAAAACCCCAACATCATCCACCACCCACCCACCCACACACATAATAAAAAACATTTTACATTATCATACCCCCACTCCCCCAACCCACTACTACTAACTAAACTAACAGCCTATTCTAACCTAACACTAAGCCCCCTAAACCCAGTAATTAAAAAAAAAAGGAAGAGGAGGGAGGGGAGGGGGTTCAATGCAGAGGGTATATTTTTTACAAGTTTGCCCTCCGCAGGGTCTTCTTGATGGCACGCATCCTCTTATTAATTTGTTACACCTCCTGCTGCAGCCTGTTCATTCTCCTCAACATACGTTGCATGTCACGTTGCATCCTTTGGATATCTGCAGGGTCAATGACTGCAGCAGGGGTGGTCTGGGTGCCAGTTGTAGATGTTTGTCCGGTTGTGGTGCTATGCATGTAGGGGGAGGTGCAGGTAGTGCTGTAATAGGTCCGGGAGCAGTAGAGGTCAATGGTCCTGCATTGGTGCCTGATATGCTTAGTGCCACCTGGGTGGTAGTGGTGGTGCTGGTGGTGGCGGCTGTTGTGAACACCAAAGGGCCCCCTTGGACAAATGTCCTCCACACTCATGAGGCTCTTTCATGGCGATAACACCGTGCCATGTGGCGGAACCCAGACTCCACATCCAGAATGTGGCGGTAACTTATCGCCCGGCGCTGAAACTCCCGAATCTGGATGGCATTTATATTGGCTGCTGTTAAAAAAGATAAAGCCAAACATTAGGTACTTCATTGTGTGATATAGCTACTGAAGAAAATCAGACAATACATCTAATGTAGCTGAAACAGGCCATATCACCATAGAGATTGTCCCTGAGGAAGTACATGCCAACGCAGCCTACACATGTCCTATCTAACAGCACAGCAATGCTCTAAAAGATGTGGAACAACTTAAATGACCTATGCATCATTGTTCAGCCATTTGTCATGTAAAGAATGCTGCAAGTCCTCCACATGTGCCAGGGCAACTAATGATTATCTTCTGGATGACAATCAAGGGCCACAAGATCTGTGATTTGAAAATGGAATTTCCAGGATGGAATGCTGTTGCTAATCATGGGTGGGTATCCTAGTTTTGGACAAGTGATTTACAGATTTACATGTCTGTGTACTAAACATCGATCATCACACCTAGGTACACATTTCATAACCCTAAGCCTGTGCCTCGGGGGATGGAGAAGCACCAAATACTTTCAAACATCTAGGACACCCAGGAAGCTTTGGACAGCTGTACATGGGTTTGGGCAGTCCACCACAGGTAAGGAGGATGTCCAACTAGGATACACCCAAACCTTGGACAATGCCATCCACATTTATGTTTGTAAATGCTGACAATTGTTAACATCATTTAATACCACTAATGCCTGTCTTACAACAAGCAGATAGATGCAAGCACACATCAGGCCATGCGCTGCATGCACACATATGACATTGTACTCAAGTGCCACATACATGTAGCACAACATGTGGAGCTACATGCTGCTAGTAAGTCAAACGTACAGTCGAATGTGTTCATTAGTGAACAGGGAGACTCAGGTCTGTGGGTAAGACTTTGGCATCCCTATTCTGTGAGATTCAGGGTCTGACCTGCTGACTAAATCATAAATATGGCCCTCTGCTGAATTTTCTTTATAAAAATGTTTGCAACAAATGTCACCCTATTCACATGGCCATGCCTACAGGGCTGCACTACAATCCCAAAATATCACTATTTGCTAACGATTATCCAACTTAAAGATGGAAATAAAGTGATACTCCACTCAAGTAACATATCCGATCATTTACCAGCATATCATAGCTTGCAATGTGTCCAACACACAGGAGTCAGTCATACAACAGCTGCAAACATAACACAGAACTGAAATATCAACACTTACTGGATATGTCTGGGTCCCCAAATCGAGCCACCTCTCCGATTGTGTTGGGGGCATGTCCACCTGTAAAGCATGGAAGGGAGAAATGTGCTCAATGTCTGTGTACTGTACACTTCCAAATACAATTACTGTGTGTAACATTAAATCTGAAACTCCAGCCTCTCAGACATGATGATACTACAACAGACATACCACTGCAAACATGTACAGACCCGGTCACTCCAGTGAGTGATACACACATATCTGCACACATGCAGTGGCCCTAACTATCATGTGTTGACAAACATGCTCCATCAATTGTTTGCAGACTCATTTATGGAGCGTACTCCTCTCATCATTTGTAGTAATGAGAGACATGCAAAGTCACTTTCCTGGAGCACTGCAATACCAGTCACTCAGGTATTGTAGCTTGTGGCTTTCTATGGTCCCTTACATGTAGGGCCTGTGTTTTGTCTAGGTTACATATGCTACATTAACAGTGTACCCTGAGCCACATATGCCCCCATGACACCATAATGGCAGAGATCATGTGCATTAATTGGTGACAGTTTGAGGCTAGCCATGGATTGACCAGTTTTTATATTTGGATACAACAGGGAGATATATGTTGACAGTGTATATAGTAGTCCTCTATGACAGACTGCATGGGCACAGGTGTAGTCATTGCACCTGAAATGTGTCACTCATTGCCCTGTGTACCCATTATGGGTTTTGGAAATCACAGTGAGCCACATTCATCATCTTACATTTGCCAAGTTGGTTGATCAGCGGCTATAGAGCAAACTGACACTGTCATATTATTAACACATGGTTTAGCAAATGTACCACTGTGTCAATCATGATGATATAGGTTTCAATTTGTATACACCTTCGGAATGGCAGCAGTCACAGGAATGCTGGTCTTCTGATCTTAGCATACACCCATGTCTGTGATAGCCTCCATACTAGGAAGTTAGTTATTAAACATATGCTGCACTGGATCAGCAGGGGTGTGCCAAACTAAACTAGCAAAGTATTAGGGAACTTTATATGTATGATGGAATTGGTCAGGGGTCCCTTGCACGACATCATGCACGTAATACATTGTGATCATGCATTCCCCAACGTCAGGTATCCCATGATGATCCCATAACGTATGTGAAGTTCATGGGTATAGAGTAACACAGATGGCAAAAACATTAGCTCTGTTCCAGCTATTGTGCCCAAGACCAATGTAAAACACACAGGTACAATGAACCGAGGGCCATGGATAGTTTTTACCCCTCAGTTTGTATCATTTGCTTCATTTTATGTGCCACAGCTATGGAAAGTAGCACCAAACATTCAGGTATGAACCCATGTGCATTACTTTTGGCATTCATCCCTAATTTAATTGCGGCACAACCAAGTCAAACTATAAGCCTAAGATGTTACCTGAGGTTAGAAATAACTTGGTACATATGTGTCAGAATCCAGTTCAGACATGTATCAGAAATAATTGGGGGACACATTAATTCTTGAAAATATCTGGATTAAAAACATGTCTTTCCTGGTACACTCACAGACCATGCCTAAAACATATGTTAGAGCCACATTTGCATCATCTATTGACGTGAAGACAGCACTAATTTACAGGCTCCAGTGGAACTCAGTACAGCTGTTGCATCAACAAATGACAGTAATGTGTAGCAATTATTGTATAACTCACGACCACTGTATGTTTAACTTGCATTCCACATGTCCAAAAACATTGCCTGCAGCATATGAACAAATCTGCTACTGGCACTACAGAGCATTTAAATGTGCACATTACTCCGAATTGTACTCACCAACAGGGCCACCAATCACAATCCCCAGGTGGTCCAGCTGGTCTTGCTCCCTGGCAACAAGTTCAGCCCAACGGTGCTGTAGCTGGTGGTCGTTGGGCGGTGTGTTGTATATGCGTTGTAGATGGTACATGATCTTTGCCCACTGGAGCCTCCTTGCCTCTGTGTGATACCCCTGTATCACCCGGCCACCTGCTTCTATCATCAATGGGAGGAAGTTGCACACCAGCCAAATGAATCCCCCCAGCTCCTCCTCTCCCATTCTACTGAGACGTGGCCTACCCAACATGCTTGAAAAAATGAAGGAATTATGGGGTACAGAGGATAATGAAGAGAAAGGAGGAAAGGGAAATGAAAAGTAAATAACACTACAACAGCCCAACTATCCCCAAACTAACACTACCCACAACAGACTCCCAACAGTGGAAAGACAAAATTAGACACCAGAAATGACAAAAATACACTTACACCGGATACCACAGACACTTAGAAAACACCAAAAGACAATATGAAGAGCACACAGGACACACATTCACAGTATTCACAGAGAGACAAGTCCAAACCCAGCCACACAGTCAAGAAAAATCACAGACTGCAAAGTGAAAGTACACCCACTGTACCAATTCTGTAAACAGGATATCCTATTACATCACTTCCTGCCTCAAATGTGGTGCGTTTTTATTATGATGCGTCAAAATATTATAACGCTTACAGTCTGTGCATCATTTGTTTTTGACACACATGCTTAGAAATTAGCCCGCATCTATATTTTCAAATATTTTTCATAGTTAACCAATTTCATGGGGTACAGTGTGGGAATTACTGCTCAGGGCCAATGGATGTATCATGGCAGCAAGCGTCATTTTTCTACGCATATGTGGCGTTTTTTGACACATGTGCGTCTTTTTTTACGAGTATGCATCAAAATGTATATCTTTTACTGGGTTTGGGTCATTTCTCAAATTTTAAAGTACATGAGAGCTGTAACTATACAGAGATAGGCTGTTTGCACCAACATTGTGCATTCAGGTGTATGGGCACATGTGGCAGATCACACTACTGCGGACTATGATCCTGTAGTTGTTGTACCAGATTTGCATTCTTCACTGATGCAATTGATCCCCAAACTTTTGGAATACAAATTGGTATTACCCAGTTTGAGCAGGTTGCACATCAATAGAGGATAGCAAGGCTACGCAACTCAATACAGTAACTCATTGCCTGTGTGTCAGTGTGTGTGAATTGGCTCTTACAATTTTAGTTGTCCCACTGTGTGAACATCACAAGACGTGTTTTCATAAATGTGCTTGTATGCATGTGTTGTCAATGTGGACAACCATCAGATGCTATTCAGTGTGGAAATGAGTAAGGAAATGTGTTTGTCATACACATAGCAACAAATGCTGTGTGAAGTTCCCAGATTTTTGGGACATAAGCATCTCCCATGACAAACCATGCACAGGATAGATAGAAGATGGTTGATCATGGCAATGTTCCAAGACTAATCCATCACATGTCCTGGAATGTTGGATACCACTTCCTGGTCACTTGTTTGTATACTAACCATGGGTCAGGCATTTGAAAGTGCTATGTGGGTACGGTGTTTGTGACACCGAGTCCCAAAACCAATCCACAAATGTAATGTCACTCCACAGTTTGAGTCATATAAATAATCTATGTTTCTCCTGTGGCAGTGGAGGACCAGCAGACCAAGCAGCATGTGTTCACATATTTCCAGTGGTTAATTGCACAAAGGTGTTCAGTTCAAGTGTGTGGGCCCATGTGTAGCCTGTGTCATTATTGGGGTCCATGTTGTCACAGTTACGTGCAGGTCTAGTCATGTGTCTGTGGAGCCATTCCCTGCATTAACAACGTATCCTTCACAGCTGAATTGAATGAAAGAGGAATTGAGAACACACATGGGGATAGTCCAGCTATGGCACTGCAGAATTTTTAGGAGACTGACAACAGGGTAACCTTGGTGTGCTGACAAAGTTAATGGATCAGGAATTTTAAACCAGCAGGTTTCCTCACAACATATGTACACAGGGTGCCCTCTAAAATTCCCACTGCAGCCGGGAACATCAGTGCCTCTGTGCTGATTAATCTCACAGCTATTCACCACACAAGCCTCATCAATATTTTGGGGCCGATGTGAATCAGTGTGTGTACCGTCAGGGTACAAACATGTGTTGATATTTCATGCACATTATCTAACATTGTTAGTTGTGCTGGAGGCACCATACCCAATCGATGCATTCAGCCATGGTACACTGTCACTATTTGTCACTCATGCATACATGAAACCCAGACAAGGGATGGGCCGTAATTAGGTTATTTGAAGACAAGTTCCACCCCATGATACGATAAGTAAACTGATTGCGCTATACAATGTATTTGAGTATTCATTGTAGACCTACCTGACACAATACCCCAGGTGGAAAGTGAGGGTATGGAAAGCAATTATGAGACAAATGTAGCCACAGGGAACCTTCATGGTAACGCAAAGACAGGAATCAGTCAGGCTAACAGGATGGAGGGTCAATCAGGAACAAAAATGAACAAGGCAAATACACAGTGGTCAGACTGAGACTGGTCCGAATCCGAACTAGAGCAAGTAAAGGAAAGGATTGGGACTGTCCAAAGCACTGTTCAGCAGCCCCCTTTGGAACCTATTGTTCATATAAACACTAATTCAAGAACCGGGCCCTCACTACCGGCCCTGCCTTCTAGTATTATACAGTTGGGCCATGATATACTTCCTCCCATAGATTTAAACAATTCTTCTACCCAATTTGTTAATCCACCTCTGGAAAGCTCTTGTTCCCAGGTTGATTCTCCTCCTCTGAAGAAGAGGAGAGCCGGAAAAAAGTCTAAAAATACTAAAAAGGCCTTGGGCCCTAAAAAGAGAACACCCACCCTTTTGGTTTCAAGTGCTAAAGACCCAGTTTCCCTGGTTTCCACCTCTGAATGTTTTCTGAGAAAGGATGCCCCTGAAGATTTCACAAGTGTTATAGATTCTATACTCAAATCTTTTTGTGCAACCTTAGAGGCGAAACTTATTACATTGATTACTAGGAAGCTCGATTGCTTTTGTAATGACGTGACCAGTACTTTGTCTCATTTACTCAAGCCAGGATTAGTAAGTACGGGAAAATCTCACAGCCAAGACACGGCTCATCAAACCAACCCTCTATCTACTTTGTTACCTCAAGGAGCAAGGAATCCCTCGCCCGATCTACAGGCCGTTTCTGGTCAAGGAAACTCAGCTGACGATTCTGCACAGGGGCTGACCAGGGAAGTCTGTTCCTCTAGGTTGCATGTTACGGGTCATAATAAATCTCCAAACTATGCAGATTCTTTACAGCTACCCCCAGATTGCAATCCGTATTTATTGGTTTTATCAAATATTCCCCCTTTGGTGAGTTCCAAAATAGAAGATACCCAATCCCTAATCAGGAAAGCTGGTCACTGGTTGAAATCCAATATTAAACCTAATTTTCATCATAATGACAAGATTCTTATGGCCCACAGAGTGAGGAGGGTTGGATATTCAAAGAAAGTGGAGGAAGGAGATTATGTTGTTTTAGGTTTTGCAAATTCTTGTTCAGTGGACTATTTTTTGACCAACTCCGATCAATGCAATAAGTCATGTAATAGGATCCAAATTCAGCCCCTGTGTCAATTTTATGACCCTGTGCTCCTACCACCTCGCTCTGCTATTAACCTAAGAACGAACATACCCGACCCAGCAAGGTCCCAATTGCAGGTAAATGTACCCACTAGCAATCGGTTTTTGGCTCTCAATTATTTTGATGAGAACGATAGACTGACGGCCTCGCTTTACCCCTGCCCTATTAACATGGCGAGATCAATAGCTGGGATTGTATACAATGAATGTACTAGGGACGCAGGAAAATCTGCATTGGATTTGTTAACTCCTATAAATACTAGAGTTTTAACACCATATCCTGGGTTCAGACCACTAACTCTGCTTAGTTGGAATATAGCGGGGTTGCGGTCTAAAACTGACAACTTGGATTGGAGGAGCTTCATTTCTTCTTATGACATAATTTGTCTACAGGAGACCTGGTCTAAGGATTCGTTCCTTCTGAATGGATTTACTTCTCTGTGTCAGCCGGCTATAACCTCCCCAATGGGGAGAGCACGTGGCGGCCTTTTAGTTCTTGTATCCTTATATCTCCCTCTATTAAACGTGTCTTTAATCTGGTCTTCCCCTCATTTTATGGTTGTTATAGTATCTATTAGTGGACAAAAAGATATTCTGATTTAAAATTTTTATAATAATATCCCCCGGGGTCTCCTTATGGGACACCTGGAAGAGGTAGCAGACTTCATTGATTCATCAAATGTTTTACAGGATAGCGATCTTATTACACTATGGGTGGGCGATTTCAACACTCCTTTGTGTAGCAAGGAACTCACAGACTGTGGGCCTCATCACACCGCCTGGTGGGCCTCATAGACTGCCAGGGTGGAGGCCGGAGGTAGCACCGCCAACAGGCTGGCGGTGCTACATCAGGGATTCCGACAGCCGCGGTCGCCCAGCCGGGTCCGGCGGTTTCCCGCCGGATTTCCCCCGGCTGGGGGAATCCTCCATGGCGGCACTGCATGCAGCGCCGCCATGGGGATTCCGACCCCCTTCCCGCCAGCCTGTTCCTGGCGGTGAAGAGGCTGGCGGGAACGGGTGTCGTGGGGCCCCTGGGGGCCCCTGCACTGCCCATGCTACTGGCATGGGCAGTGCAGAGGCCCCCTAACAGGGCCCCATTAAGATTTTCAGTGTCTGCTTGGCAGACACTGAAAATCGCGACGGGTGCAACTATACCCGTCGCACCCCAGCAAATCCGCCGGCTCCATTCGGAGCCGGATTCATCTTTGCTGGGGCTTTCCCGCTGGGCCGGCGGTCGATCTTTTGAAGATCGCCCGCCGGCCCAGCGGGAAAGTTAGAATGGTCCCCGTGGTCGTTTGACCGCGGGACGGTGTTTGGGCGGTTTCCGCCCGGCAGGCGGCACCCGCCGCCCGCCGGGGTCGGAATGACCCCCTGTGTGCCTTCCCTGATGAGGGCAGAGAATCATCTATCCCTTTTACTCACACTACAGAAGGAGATGCCCTAAACTATTTTATATATAAGTTTGATTTGGTACACGTTACAGAGAAACTGCCTGCTGACGCTTGTAATATCCCAACCTTCACAGGGAACTCGAAGGGGACCATTATTGATTATATACTTATTGGCTCCTCTGATTATCATCTTATTCAAGAATTTAAGATCACGCCTCACTGCGCCAGTGATCATAATCCCCTCAGCCTTAATCTGGATCTAAAAATTAACCAGGTTCCTAAGAATAAAAGTCTGACAGCTAGTACTGTTTACAATCCAAATTGCGGTTTACGCTTAAAATGGGACAAAATAAATCCAAAATCTTTTTTAATCAGGAAATCGTAAGAAGTAGGTCTGACTCTATTAATAAGTGTCTATCTCAGGAGTTAGAACCTGAATGTATAGTCCATGAATTTGAATCTTTAAGTACTAATATCTTGCGAGCCTTGGTGGTGGACAGGCCCTTGAAGGGGCCAGTGGCCCATAGATGGTTTGATTCTGTGTGCTCTTCTGCTCATAAAAACTTAAAGATGCTCTTAGAGCAGTTCCCACTCCCGCCAACTAGTTAAACTTGCTAGAGCCGAGTATAAGGCTGCTCTTGAAAAAAGGAAATCAGAAATTAGGTCTAAGGCTTGGGATGAACTTTTGGCTGCCACTGAGCTGAAGGACACCTCTAAATTTTGGAAGGTGATAAATCACCCTTACTTTTCAGATAACAACACTAAGGCCGATGATTGTCTTATTGCAGAGGATGTATGGGTGACTCATTTTAGGAAAGTATTTTGCCCAGGAAATGATGACAATGATAACCTGTATATAGAAGATAAGCCTACTGCATATTCCATTTGAGACTCTAACATTTAGGCCCTAGACATTACCTTTGATCTCTATGAGGTTTTAAGCGCCATTAAATCGGCTAAGGCAGGGAAAGGCTCCTGGCCCTGACAGGGTCCCCGCTGATCTTTTCAAATCTGAAATGGACCTTTGGGGTCCTTTATTTACAAATGTGTTGAATAGCGCGGTAAATATTAAAGTACCTATTTCATGGAAATCGGCTATCATTGTTCCCATCTTAAAAAAAGGAAACAGACAAGATCCTTCCTGTTATAGACCAATTTCTCTTATTGATTCAACGGCAAAGATTTTAGGAAGTGTGATCTTATCCCGGTTAGAAGATTGGGTGACTGAGGCCCAGATTTTATCCTCAATTCAATTTGGTTTTAGACCCGGTGTAGGCACAGTTGATCAAGTTTTAAATCTGCATCTGATACTTAGTAAATACGTGACAGCCAAAAAAGAGTCTATTCATATGGCATTTATCGATCTAACTAGTGCTTTTGATATGGTTAATAGGTCGAAGCTATGGCAAATTCTGGGAGCTTTAGGTTGTGATACGTCCCTTTTGGAGCTTATTAAACGCCTACACACAGATTTAACGGTTTCAGTTCAGACTGGTTTATATTGTCAGAGAACTTCTTCTATTCCATCAACAAGGGGCGTAAGACAGGGATGTATCTTAGCGCCTTTTCTTTTTTTGATATATATCAATGGGGTTTATGGTTCACTGGTAAAAGATGGAAAGGATGTACCAAAGATGGGCCAGAGACCGCTTCCAGTTTTATTATATGCTCATGATGCAGTTTTAATTGCCCGTACCGCAAATGGTTTACAGGGACTTTTGGACCTATTTTACAATTTTATGTTAACCCTTGATCTGAAAGTAAACTACCCTAAGACTTTTGTTATGACATGTGGCCCACGTAATACAAAGTCTAAACAATTTATTATGTGAGGACATACTTTAAACAAGGTAAAAAAACTTTTGTTACTTAGGTATGTACATGAGCTCCTCTTTGTCCTGGAAGACACACATTAATTTTAAGTTCAAACAGTTGACAAGGAACAATGAAGCGATTTTTCGCTTTACCAGTAAATTAGGTCACAGACCCCTTGCACAGATGAAAACACTTTATAACTCCAAGTGTGTTGCAGCAATCTTATAAGGGGCAGGAGTTTGGGGCTACAACAAAAAACCCTCTCTCCAAAGTGCCAAAAATAAATTCCTGCGTAGACTACTGACAGTTCCAAAATGTACAGTAAACATCATCAGCCATGAGGAAACTGGTCAATGTTTTTTGGAGGATAGGGTCTCTATTGCTCCTCTACTGCTCTGGATTAGATGCTGGCTGAACCCTGCGGCAAAACTTGTTCAAGACTGTATCTCTGATTGCTTACAATTGGACAACTCAAATAGGATTCCCTGGCTTGTGTTTCTGCGAAACTCCTTTGAGAAGCTAGGGCTTAGGTACGTTTGAAGAACCCCAACTGCTAACCACAAACTCTAGGTCTGTCTTGAAGTCGATTTATTTTGAGCACATATCAGAGCTGAGATTTTATAGCTCCCTGAAATTGAAATCTTTTGATCCCTATACCCGGATTATAACTGGCCCATGTCTTGAACCTTATTTGATCTGGTTTTCAAGTTCTAAAAAATACTCTCTTTTAATTTTTTTTAGATTTAATCTGATTCATTTTAAGGTAGCCTTTCCCGAACCATGTATCTGGAAAAAGTATCTACAACCCTGCCCCTGTGATTCTAAATCAAAGCAGAGCGCCTCACATTTCTTTATCCTTTGCTCTTTATATGCTGCTCCTAGAAAGGCTTTTATGTTACCCATTTTACGTCATCTTAGACCTAGCCATTATAAGGAAGCTCTACTATATTTTCAGAGACTGCCAGATATCCAAACCTGTCATCATGTACTAAATGTTGTTACAGCTTCTTTAAGCATTAGGAAAAGATCTACTTTACTTTAATCTCTATATGTTTGCGAGAGATTTCTATTCCGAAACAATATCTGTAAACTTGTGTTTTTGCGATTCTTAATCATGTTTTAGTATATTTATTTGTTACATGTCAAGGGGTTTTAGACCGGATGTTTACACAGTGCTTTTAGAATCTGTTTTACAGTTTTTAATCGTGTTTTATACTATTTACAGATTCCTATGCACTTTTATGGCAATTGCCGAATAAAGTTCTCTGACTGACTGACTGACTGAGCACAGTCCACTTGCTTATTGGTAGTGGGCAATGTCAGAGCAGGAGTGATGTGAGACATTGGTACAGCCTCGATGATTCCATGTCACCTTCATTGTAGTCATCATCATCATGCTATGTGTCTCATGGTGTTTGACCTGCAGCAAAACACATTGCACACCCCTTACACAGTACTTATTGCTTGGAAGGGTGTTTGATTGAGTGTTATTGATGTGATATTGAAAGATTAATTTTCCAAGTTGAACTGCCAGTTAAGGCCATGTCATTGTCATTGTGTTGTTTTAAATTGTTCCCTTGTGTCTGTGGAGTGGCATCTGTTGTTATTTGGAACTGTAATTTGTCCATAGGTGTGTATCCCATTGGGTCAGGAATTCAAACATACCTAGCTGTGTCACAACCTCAGTGTCTTCCTGGCCACATGTCAATGTAGTGGTGTATGTGTTGTGTGTCCTACAGGGTTGCTGTGCTGTGTGTATATAACTGGGTTTCTGTACTTACTAACAAGTAGGCCATTTCCATATCATCCATCCTGGAAGTGTTGATTGATAGTGCAGTGGCGGAAGATGAATGAATCATGTACACTCCCAGGATACTTTGCCACGATGTTGGTGATCAATCCCCGGGGATCAAAATGGCCTGCACATTGATGGAGTGTGTTTGCTTCCTGTTGTGGTATAGATGTTCGGTTGCAGCAGGCGCCACAAATGGGTACATGTGTGCAGTCAATAGCACCAAGCACGTGTGGGAAACTGTTGATTTGATAGAAGCCCTGTTTGGTCTCCTGCTGCTTCTGCTGTGTGTTGGAGAAGCTGCTGTGGCAGGGTGCAAAGGAGAGGATGGCATCCAATACCTTGGGTAGGAAGGCAGAGAATGAGGGCTGTGAGATCCCAGCAACCAGGGCACCAGTGGTTTGAAAGGAGCCACTTGCCAACATGTGGAGGACAGCTAGCAGCTTGGTTTCTGGTGGAATGGTGTGGTGTGGGGTGTCTGCAAGCTGGGTGCCAAATGTGGCTAATGTTGCGCAGCAGCTGCTGAATGGCTTTCCAGTTGAGTCTGTACCTCTGGATGATGCCTTGTTGCCGGAGTCCCAGAAGGATTGTCCTGGTCCTGAATATCCTCTCCTGCCTTCTGTGTTGCCTTTGGGGTCCCAGCTGGTGTTGTGGAAGCTGCTGTTGTTGGACCTGTGCTCTGCGTCTGCGTGCATGCTGGATGAAAAGCACCTCCATATCTTCCTTTTTGAGCTCGGATGTTGGTTCTGTGTGTTTTCCTTAGTAGTGGTGTGTTTGCCCCATTTTTGACGCAAATCGGGCTGTGCGCCATTTTCTGACTCCGCCTCCCGGCCGTGCAGGATTTTTGCGCAGTAGCATAAATATGGCACATGGGTGTTTAAGTCATTTTCTGGATGGGAAGGCCTACCTTGCATGTCATTAACGCAAGGCTGTTTCCTGCATCCAGAAAATGACGCTTACAGTGGAATTTTGGCGTTCGCGGGCTTGGGCGTCATTGTATAAATATGGTGCAAGGTTTGTGCCGAATGTGCGTCAAAATTTTTAACGCACATTCGGCGCAGACAGAGTATAAATATGCCCCACTGTATTTGAAGAAATGGAAAATATAACACACTTTTAAACTGAACCTGGGAAAGCCAACAGTGTCAATGTAGCGGACATAAAACAAATGTTTAAAACAATATAACAACATGCTCCATTTCAGGCATAAATAAGCATCCGTACATATATAGCCATTTTCATTGCAGTCAATATAATGTTTGTGCGTTTTCCAAATTTTTTGTTGTTTTTAAACATTGACTTATTTATATGCTTTGGCACAGGATGCAAAACAAACCTTATTCTTATTTATTTATCTACACTGTAAAAAGTGCTCAACTGGCATCGGGCAGGTTGATAAATAATATTATCTGGGGCATATTAATTAAATAATTCAGATGGTAAAATAAACTTCTTCTAATATCCATTGATCTTTATAACACAGCAAGAGATTAGCAAAACACACAAAATATTAAAAAACATCCTCTTACATATTCGTCCTGTAAAATGTAATGCAGAACTTCTTTATGATAACAACATTGCTCTGTGCTGGCAAGACACCTTGGGCCATATTTATACTTTTTGACGCAAAACTGCGCTAACGCAGTTTTGCGTCAAAAAAATTAGCGCCGGCTAACGCCATTCTGAAGCGCCATGCGGGCGCTGTATTTATTCAATGACGTTAGCCGGCGTTAGCCGCCGGCGCTGCCTGGTGTGCGTGAAAAAAAACGACGTACACCAGGCAGCGCCGGCGTAGGGGGATATGGAGCTTGGGCGCCAAAAAATGGGGCAAGTCAGGCTGAGGCAAATATTTCACCTCAACCCGATTTGCGCCATTTTTTCCGACTCCCAACCCCCATAGAAATGACTCCTGTCTTAGCAAAGACAGGAGTCATGCCCCCTTGCCCAATGGCCATGCCCAGGGGACTTCTGTCCCCTGGGCATGGTCATTGGGCATAGTGGCATGTAGGGGGGCACAAATCAGGCCCCCCTATGCCACAAAAAAATTATTTAAAAAACACTTACCTGAACTTACCTTAATGTCCCTGGGATGGGTCCCTCCATCCTTAGGCGTCCTCCTGGGGTGGGCAAGGGTGACAGGGGGGGTCCTTGAGGGCACCTCTGGGCTCCTTCCGAGCCCACAGGTCCCTTAACGCCTGCCCTGACCAGGCGCTAAAAAACGGCACAAAAGCGGCCGTACGTCATTTTTTTTGACCCGCCCACTCCCAGGCGTGAATTTTGCCCGGGAGTGTAAATACGGCGCACATGCCTCGGAGTCAATTACCTTGCATCTCATTAACGCAAAGTAGGTGTCCACGCTAAAAAATGACGCCGAAGTATAATTATGGAGTTAGTTTTGCGTCGGAATTGCGTAAAAAAAAACGACGCAATTCCGGCGCAAACAGAGTATAAATATGCCCCCTTATTTTCGAACCCCTAGCTTTTTCGACAAAAAGACGTTGTTAGAAAATGCAGACTACAACTCCCTGAGTGAATAGTGTCATCAAATAAAAGCTGAACACTGGTTTCATGAATACCTCCGTACATGAAACCGCTTAGCAACTGGAAAATAAATTCTAAAATAAGAAAATTGTAATGATAACACAGTGTGCCTTTCTATATAAATTATTTTTTCACAGCTCAATACGTTTCTCTAGTCTTGAACGGATCATATTGGTACATTGTTTCAATAGGTTTGTAAAAAATGCAAACATTGTATGTTTTATAGAGGAGTACTCTATTTGATTGTACCCCAAATGTGTCAGCTTGGCTGCTTTGTATTTAGCTCCTTTGGTGCTAATGAAATATTGAAACACTGAGGTCAACTACAAGTGTCAGGACTGGATACAAATTTGGATGAATGATAATAACTAATAGAGTAGCTAAGCGAGTAAACGGTTCCTGCTGAGGATGTATGTACCCTAGCCTGCACCAGAGGATGTAGTGGAAAAGCTGAAAGACGTTTTATGGTTTTAGAAACCGAATTTGTCCTATAGAGCAAAGTCGATTATTTTCTGTTTATGTGCACTCTTCTTTTAAAGAAGCTGATGTGCAACCAGAGGCAGACCTCTTCTTAGAGAGCGTACACAGCCATGGTTTCAGTGTTTCCATTCTGTTCAATGTAATGCTGCTTTCCTTACAGTACGTATAGGACTGTAAGTCCCATAATGCAAAGGTAGAATGGCTGGATGAGCTTCCAAGGCCTGGCTTTAGGCAACGCATGATCTACAACCAACCTGTTGGAGAGCTGAGGGTTGTGGTTTCCTACAGGCTGTTGCACCTCTCTGATTTATGTATCAGAATGTAAGGAGATACGTGAGGCGTCTCCTACAATTACATTTTCAATGGAATGTGAATTCACCTAGTTTGCAGCAGTTGGACTCTGCTGATGGCTGCCCACCTTGGATGAGGAGCTGAAACACATTTCATGTTTCCATTCCCCTAAACCTGTCTAAAGAGTAAAGTATAATCTTTCCTGTTTATGTGAAGTGTTGCTTTAAAGAAGCTGATGTGGCAAGCAGGAGCCGAGCTCTCTTCCAAGAAATCCCGAGCCTGTGAATGGTGGAGAGCCAGTGCGTGTACGAAAAAGAAAGTGAATGAAAGAAGAGCTGTGAAAAAAGGAAGACAGAGTGGTAAAGTTCACGCAGGAAAAATAAGTGTATAACGGATGAGAGAAGGAAAAGAGAGGTGGAAGCGGACGTGTAAAGGAGAGAGAAGGTGGGATAAAGAGAGCACCAGAGAAAGGGAGAAAAGAAGGCTGAGTATAGACTCTGGAGTGAAGGATACAGACAGGAGCAAGAGTGAAATGGACAAGGATACTGTGTTAAGAGTGCAGAAAAAATGACAAGTTTGATAACTGTACTGAAGGTTAATTTTGCAAAGCTTCATTTTCGCTGATTGAAACTCTGAGTATCATGTTTAAAGTTAGAGCCTTACAAATAGTGGCCTTTACAGGAAGTGTAGGTATTATAGGTTGGCTGAAATATTAAATCCTCATTAAAGTTCTGGCCTAGAGGTAATGTTATCAGTGTTGGTAATGTCATGTATTGTAAACATTATTATTAAAAGTTTAAAAAAATGAAGTTGTTTAATGGACACATATGGTACATTTCTGATATTTAAACAAACGAAAGAGGGACAGGGAGATTAAAGGTCCAGTGTATATTCTCCCAAACGTACTAGCAAAAAAACACAGAATACACTGTTCCTAATAGAGGTGAACACAGGGCAACCCTTAGGTTAGAAGCTAATGCCCTCACACATCCCATCGGATGTCACACTTCATCATCGGGCAAGCTCCTCGTCAGACCGGCGCTGCAATGTCTGACGGGCACCCCTGGACGGGGGCTCTTTGCCGGAGATCTTTTTCTCAATAGCACTTTGTCGAAAAGTGGATAGTGCCCCTATTCCGGGCACCACATAAACGAGGAGAGAGAAGAAATGAAAAAAAGGAGGTTAAAATTGACTCAAAACCTTAATAGAACATCAAATTTTAATGGACAAAAAAAGGGGTGATGGCCAAGATAAAAACAAGTGGGAGAGTGAGAGATGAAATTATGTTCAAACCACTCTCACGTTATACCTAAAAACGAGGGTTGAGGAAATAACCTAAATCCTAAGACAAAGGGTCGACATGTTTCGTGTCTTAGCGGTCCCAAGGGATCCAACGACACTTCATCAGGACCAACAAATCTATCTCAATATTTCTCCTAACAAAATAAAGTATAAATCGTCAAAACTGTCAGTCATATTAAACTCCAGTCACTTACAAAAAGACTGCCCATCATGCTAGTCAAAAGTAAGGGTCAACCGTCCCAACAAAAGGATCGGGTGTCATAGTAAAACACGAGCCCAGAGGAGAGTAATGATATTCCCGATTGTAGCTCCTCAGCCAGGACCTACCCGCGGCCTTGTTCCTACATTTCTGATATTATCTGATTGTAATGTATTGCCTAGAGACATTTTTGCCCATATTCAAGAAACGTTAGTGCTGCCTTTGTACCTTTTTTTATGCAAAAGTGGTGCTAACCTGGTGCCATATCTATATTTTGTCGCTAGGCTCGTCTAGGAAAAAAATTTCAGAGTTAGTGTAATTTTTGGGGAGCACCACCCCACCTTGCGTTGTTTAGCAACAATGAAATGCAAGGTATGAGTTCCCTTCCAAAAAATGACACTAGCCCTCCTGCACCATATTTACTGACTGACGCGAAAACGACACACATTAAGGAACTGGACCCAAATGGACGCAAAGTCCAATTAGCATCAAACTTGAATGCCTGGTCAGAACAGGCATTAAAATGAGGCCACACACTATTACTTAAGGAAAGCACACAGAAGGAGCATTGGCAACCCCTTGGCCAACATGGAACTGGTATTGTTCCAGCTTGACACATGCCGCAGATGATATGTCCCACGAGCACCTCTGCAGCAACCCCCAAACACCACCACAGCAGCCACAAAGGCAGTGCAGAAGGTGGAGAGGATATTTTGACAGCGCACAACTATCCTTGCGCTCAGGGCACAAGATGTCATCAGAACCTACCTTCTGAAGCGGTAGTCCATTGTACGCCTGCTGCACAACATTGCACAAGACATCACTGCAAGGGTGGAAACTCCAACAACTATTCCACCCATGCCCAAACTCCTGGCTGTCCTCCCTATGCTGGTGTCAGGACCATTCCAGACAACGGGCCCATAAGTGGCTGGTATAATCCAGCCATCCTTCTCGGCCTTCCTTTCAAAGGTTCTGGACGCAATCATCCTGCCTCACACCCCACCACATCTGCTTTCCCAACACCCAGCAACTGCAGCAGGAGATCAAGCAAGGTTTCTACCAAATTGCTGGGTCCCCGCATTTGCTGGGGTGCAATGGATTGCACCCATGTCCAACTTGTGCCACCTGCTGCAACGGAATTCCTCTACAGGAACTGCAAACACACCCATTCTATAAATGTGCAGGCCACTGTGGACAACTGAGGGCTCTTCACAAACATCCTAGCCAAATATCCCAGCAGCGTCCATGATGTCTGCATATTCCAGCACTCCACCATCAACAAACGGTTCCAGGATGGGCAAAATAGCAATGTGCTACTCATAGGTAAGCCACCATACCAATCATTACACAGACAACACACAAACTTTGTAGGACAAACAATACAAACACACTAAACACACATTGACCGGGGAACACAGATGTACAGACAACACATTTGCCACATGCCACACTACACTGCATTCATTGCGCATCACACACACTTGCACCCATATGTACATAATACAGGCACAACCTGACTGGCACACCACGTGAAAGACAGGTGGACCTATATCCTCTTTGCATGCAGAAGCAGGGCCCAAACCACTACTAGTGTCTACTGGTTGACAACTAAATGTCAATGTAAAGAAAGTTACATATAGGTACAGCCCCACATTTGTCATGGTGTCAAAGCCTCCAGCGGCACCAATATCAAATACCATCCAAGTTTTGCCATCACCAACTACATATCACCTAAACATACCAGACATACCCATTGTGTGCACCTCCACCTCTCTGGTGCATTGTGCTCCACACATAAGGAATACAACATCATCAGCCATGAAAGACCAAGGGGCAGATTTATGGAAAGTGGAGCTGTATCTTGTGCAGCGCCACTTTTCGTGCGCCCCTTAACTCCCCCCTAACACCACTATGTGTGCGCCGTATTTATTATATGGGGCACCATGGCAGTAGTTAAGGAATTAGCTTCAGAATTTATGACGCTAGTTCAGCGCTTTGCAGTATTAGCGTACAAAATTCAGATTCTAATCCCACAAAGCACCCAGAGGCCCACTGAAACCAATGGGAGCCTCCTTTTAATGCCTGCTCTGCGCAGGTGTCAAAAGTGCAGAAAAAAATGGCGGCAAGAAATCTCATAGATTTCTTTGCACCATATTTTCAGCCTTCACTAACAGGGGAACACCCCTTTTGAATACATTATGCCTGGAGCAGGCATAATGTAGCACAAAGTGTTACAAAGTGGAGCACTGCATGCATTGCTCCATTTTGTAAAATAGGCCTGGCGATTTTGGCCTTGTTGGGCCACATTAGCCTAAACAAATGACACTAATATGGCACAAGGAGGCGCTAGGGTCTCTTAAATCTGCCCCCATGGGTAGGGATGGACACCTCACAGCACTCCAATAATCATACCCAGTAATTCCACAACTCTCTAACATTATACCAGCATCAACAGCAGCACCACTGTAATTGTGTCCTTTTGCGACACTCTACTGCCACCAACGGGGCCCATATACAATAAATAGTGCACCATGGTGCAGAGTAGGTGCAATAGAGTCAAGATAATGGATGCTATGTTAGGACTCCATAGGAATATTGAAAACATACCAAACCATTTCATGCACAGTACATAGGGACCCATTCAAAACTATGGTGTGCCCCTCCTAACGCCTGCTCTGTGCAGGTGTTAAAAGTATCTGTGATAAATCATGTCTAGGAACCTTTGAGATTCCTCTGCACCGATTTTACTAGTCCTCCTATTGTGTGGATCTCACCGTTGTACACATGATGGCTGGCACAGGCATAATCTGCCACAAAGGGTCACTAAGGCCCTCATTATGACCCTGGCGGTCGGTAATAAGTCGGCGTTAATACCACCAACAGGCCGGTGGTAAAAAAAATGGGATTATGACCATGGCGGTAACCGCCAACACAGACACACTTTAACACACCACCGCCAGTATGGTAACAGCCGCTGGGCTAGAGACTTCAGTCTCCAGCCATGCGGGCAATACAATCCCACCCTTGGGATTATGACCCCGCCTACTGCCATGGTTTTCGTGGCAATCTTACTGCCACGAAAACCATGGCGGTAGGCACTATCAGTGCCAGGGAATCCCTTCCCTGGCACTGATAGGGGTCTCCCCCGCCCTCTCCACTCCCCCAGAGTCCTCCCCCACCATTCCCCTTACCCTTCCGACCTCCCCCAACATACACACACCTACACACACAGACATACACATGCATACACACAGACATACCTACATTCACCCACGCATGCACACATGCATTTCCACACACCACAACACACACCAACATACTTTGGCGCATACACGCATTCACTACACACAACATGCACGTACACTTATATTCACTAATTCTCGCACTCACTCAGCGCGACTCACACCCGCATGCACGCATACCAAAACACACACACGCACACACCCCAAAACACTCCCACACATGCACAAAACACCCCCGCCCCCTCTCCTGTCAGAGAATCCGACTTACCTGCTTGCAGGGGGTCCTCCGGCTGGAGACGGGATACGGCGCTGCTGTCAGCAGCATCGTCCGCCAACAAAACACTTCCAGGCTGCATCATTGCTCATGATACAGTCATCGGTGTTTTGCTGGTGTGGCAGTGCTGCTGACAGCAGCGCCACCTTACTGCCGCCCGCTGCCATGACCGTCAGCGGTATTCCGCCCGCCTTCTGGTGGAATTTCGTCCATGGTCATAATATGCAAGGCCGGCTGGTAGCCACGGCGACGGTATGTTGGCGCCCATCGCCGTGGCGGTAGGCGACTGTTACCGCCAAAGTTGTAATGAGGGCCTAAGTTTCGCACTGCATGGAGGCCTGAGTTTGGCCTTGTAGGACTACCATAGTGTCAATACAAATGACGGTATTGTGTTACAAGGAAGTGGTAGGTTCCACTAACATTAAGACACAGCCTCAAATATGGACAACACAACACATATTTTGCATGGTCGAATCGTCAGTCCAGATATAAATTACCGGGTTCCTGAGCCACAACTCATGATAGTAATGTCCACCACCACACACCAGTGCAACAATTTAACAAAACAGAAACACACACGATACCAGAAGCAAGTCTGAGTCACCACTCCACCTAAAACTAACATCTGCCATGGCACATACGAAACCACAAATATGCACGACCGACACATGTGCTCTCATTCTTTTGTAGCCGACAAAGGTTCTGGCATCCAGCCATGGGTGATAACTCCTTTTGGCAGCCCGACAATGGTGGAAAAGCAGGCATACAATGAAGGGCTCAGAAAGACACAAAATGTGGTGGAGAGGAAACTTGGGCTCCTGAAGTTAAGGTTCAGTTGCCTGGGCATGACAGGAGGAAGCCTGTTGTATGCACCACCCCTGGTATGGAGGATGATGCGAGTATGTGCAATCTTGGATCATATGTATTCAGACTAATGTCCCCTGGGATGAACTGGTAGGTGTCCCTAATGAAGAAGAGGATGACAATGGTGCAGCCGGGTGGAGGGGAAACAACAAAACACTGCAGCTGGAGTTTGCAGGAAACAACAAATTGTTCTGAACTTCTACACCTAGACACTGTCCAACTAATATCACCATGTAAATATCACTATTAAATCACTTAGCACCAGATTGTCCATGGTGTACTCATTCTCTGCTACATATACCATTGGAATGTTGCTCATACCTCAGAGAGCAGGAAAAAAACACAACAGTTACAAAGATTGTTAGAACATAGGTCATGATGTAAGAGGGTCTAGAGCCTCCATGCCACACCTAAGCATCACATAACTCACGCTCATGTGGCTCCTAAAGGCCCAGATCCACGCACCAGAAATATTCAGTGGTGTTTAGAATGCATAGTGCAAAATACTACCCCGTTCACCACATCATTTCTATGCGAGGTAAGATGTATGCAAGGGGCTGTACATACAGTAGAGGCTGTTTCCAAATGGTGCATTTGAAAATGAGGAACTAAACTGTGTCACAGCTCAGGCAGGTAGCTGTAACACCAGTACTGAGCATGTGTAACAAGGGGGAACACCATTGGTATCAATGGATCTTCATGGACTATTCAGGGTTAGGGACAAACGTTTGAGCCTAACCCTGCCCCTTATATCCATGGTGTTACGTACCGTGAGTACTATTGGCCCCAACCCTGCCATATGGTGTGCTGTACCTCAAATGTAGCACACACATGTTGGCTGTGGAGTGCGCTAAGGGCCACTAGACAAGTGGAGCAGCAATGGTTCCTGATCCACTCTCCACTCATATGCCCCATTGCCAGGAATGATCAATAAAATGGGAGAATGCACCACCACATGAATGTGTGGGTGGAATGTAGACAGAGTCTGTAGCACTTCCAACGTACATTCTTACACAAATGTCACACAATTGTGCTGTCTTGACAAAAGTCTGCAGCTAATCTGGAAATACATGTGAAGACTGATGTACCTGTGTATGGCCTAGGTAGGAAAGGGATTGTAAATTGCCAACAATGGTAGATATGTGTCTGCAAGGTAACCCAGTATAGTCTGTATGATACCATCACACACCACATATGAAAACACACTTCCCATTGACACTCACATAGCTGACCAAGAGAAAGAGACCTACTGGGACTAATACCTTAAAATGTCTAGGTCTCCCACATGCCAATCCAGTTTGGGATGTGCATACAAGTCTAGCAATGTCCAAATATGTCACAGACCCACCCTAAATTATATGGGTGGCGAAAGAGACAGATATGTTGCATGTGGCACATCAAATATTCATAGCTGAGATGACTTCACACACTAACAAGATATATTCATGGTGAAAGTGACATAGGTTGTGGAATACAGATGTGAGTGCATGCCTATGGACATCAAAGCATGTAGAAGAACAGCTGAGAGTCTCACTCAGACACTGGGAGATACAACTTGGGGAGGTCATTTGAACAGTACACAATTACTGTCGCTGGTGTGCTGTCGTTTGTGTGGAAGTCATCTCATCTAGCAACACCTGGAAATGGGAGGGAAAGTATCACGTAGCCATTAGAAGAATATGTGTACATCTTCAAATTACACAAGTCACACGTAGCATCCTGTCCATGTATGACCGGTCAACGTTGCAGGAGAAGATGTGTACAAAGTGTAAGCAGCCTAAAGAATGCCAGCAATGTAGGACCAAATGAATTCCAAACAAGATATGCCGGTAATGTTGGAGAAGGAACACACATAGACCAATACTGACAGTGCAACACAACAATATTACCATGTGAGCACCCAACATATGTTCACAGAGGATGGCTAGGTCAGTACATAACTCATTCATGTTTGCAACAACGTTGTAGTTGGCCATCACATACAATTCTGACAAAAGGCAGAGACAGATGACATCATCTGTCCCCTGGGTTGGAAAACATAAACAAGTTACACTAGAGATACATGCCCTAACCAAGCTGCATATGGAAAATACAAACAGTGTATAACCATTTGTATCAGACCATGCCAAATGATGAGACATGTCGTACACAAACAAGCAGCCAGTCCCCTGTACATGATAGGGCAAGCCTGACATCAAGTACCCCAAAGGAAATTAAAAATGCCAGGCCATGGGATCACATTTATGCAGGTGTTGGTCTGCAGGGACTGTGCATTGTGCTGCTGAGGAACAATCATGATGAGGGTAGATCCCCTCCCAACACCCCCTAACTCCCATGCTGAGGCTACATTTACTCTTGACACTGTCAGGAGCCGGATGCATGTGCACAGTGACTGAGCTGAGTAGAGCACCGTCAATCTGCATCAAAACATGCAACCATGGGTCTATGTGGGCACACAAAGTCCCACAGGAGCAATGATGACTAGGGTGCCATCATTGCCTGACTGCAACTCTGCTACACAGTTGTATGCCATTTTATCTAACAGTCACAACAAACATGTTGTGGCCGATGGTATGTATCTAGTTTGTGCCTTGCACACACATGTCTAAATTCTCAGCACACATGTAGCACTTCAATGGTAAAGGCCTGGTATTGTGTATTGAATTATGCACAAAAGTCTACTTTCCACTAATAAAAATGTATTTGTATCACATGATTATGTAGAGACTTAAATGACTTTCCTTTTTATTTTTTTTAATTTTTATTTGAGGACAAGACAGCATTACCAGCATCAAAGAAAAAACCACATACAAGCCTTACATCAATAAGAAAACAAAGACATAATGGATGGCAAAGTTAAAAAACATGTCACCGACACCGCAGCATTGTCCAAAAAGCAGTTGAAGCTAGCTAATACCCCAACTTACGTCATTGTATCATCCACCCACTTGCTCAGTGCTGACCAAATCCACTGACCCCAGCAGCTCCAAAATCTGGAGGGCCAGTAATCTCGCCCTCCAATTCTCAAATGCTGGAGGCTCAGCCTTTAACTAGTCTGAGGCAATACACAGCCGCAAGATCACCATAAAGAGAAGATATTTCTCTTTTTTCAAGCACTCATTCATCTGTGGGGATCCAACACCCCTAACAATACCAATGTGGGTGTAAGGACGACCCACACCCCAATATTATCCCCTAACAAATGCTCAATTGCCTGTAACAACGGTTTTAACTTAGAGCAGGCATAAAACATGTGAACAATCTCCGTGATAGTAACAGCGATTGCATGTGCCATCAGAACCAGCCTACTTACAAACTTTAGCCGGCGTATTATACAAATTGAACATTGTCTTATTGTGTTGAGTTTTTAGGCTAGCTGCAAGAAATGCTCTTTCTGCCATTTCCACAGATTGTTCCACCCTGTTTCCCTGCTTCCCAAACCAAATATTCTATTTTCCATTCTGCAACTCCATATCATCCATCTGCTTATCTAATAGCAGATTATAGAATGCCCCCTTCCTACCCTTATGCCTAACTGCTTCCATTATTGGAATCTTATCTATAAGGGGATTTTTCCTTTTATGTCAATGGAGAAAATCTCAGATTTGCAGAAATTAAAAAAAATTAGACTGAGGTAAATCATATTGATGTTGCAGCTCAGTAAACACCTTGAGTGTAATATTGGTGCATAGATCACCAATCCTAGTTATTCCTTGTCGCTTCCAGATCTTCTCTATAGGAAAGATAGAGGAATGGAGGGGATGCGCTGACATTGGTGTGTAACTATGTATCCTTCCCATTGAACACCGTTGCTTCAGTTGCCGCCATATCAGCTGGGCTGTTCGTAGGATCTTGAATCTTGTTTTCTTATAGTTGCTTGGTTCAATGTGCTTCTGAAGCTACCCTTGAGCCTCCGACCCAAACATCATCTCATAGATCGAGGGAGAGTCAGCATAAGAACACCCCTGTGTTTCTTCAGTGATCAAAACAGTCATCTGCTGCAAAGCGCACGCATAATAATATAACGTGAACTGGGGGACGGACCCCCGCCCCGGGATCTTGGGAGTGTCATATACCTCAACGCCCTTCTTGACTTAGTATATCCCCACAGAAAACTATTTGTGATACTCTCCAATTTGGTCGGCCAATTCTTAGTTAATTCCAGGAGGATGGCCCGAAAAAGTGACAGTATTTTGGGGAAGATATTCATTTTTAATACATTACAACGACCTAGAAGAGATAAATGTAGATGGTTTATCCTATCTAAGTCTTTCTTGATTTTGGCCAGCATCGGGGCCCTATTCTGCTCCACTATTTGAACGACTATACCTGTAGTTTTTAGCCCCAGATATACCGTGTACAACCCGTTTGTCTCTGATAATAGTCTGGGGAGAACATAACATCTGAGTCTTGTCCTTAATCAGCTTATAGCCAGAATATGCTCCAAATACACTGGCCAGTTTTTCATTTTCCTTAACTGCTACCTCCGGATTAGTTGCAACTATTGCCACACCATCTGCATATGCCATCACCTTATAGCTCTCCCCACAACAAATGACTGGGGTAATATCCTTGCGCTCTTCTAATTTACTTAAGAAGGGATCTATGTATAGTGCAAATAGTAACGGAGAGCAGGGACAACCCTGTCTCGTTCCCCTAAAAGTACATATTAGGGCAGATTCTAAGCCAGCCAAGCGTAGCCGGGCTTTGGGTGTTATGTACAATTCCTTAATAGCTGTTAAAAAAAAACCTCCCCAATCCCCTTCCATCGCAAGACCTCCCATAGGAAGGGCCAAGCCACATGATCAAATGCTTTCTCAGCATCTAGCAAGATCACACCCAAAGATGTTTGTTGTGCTTCTGACAGATCAAGCAGGGATATAAGTCTTCTAATATGATCTACCGTCACTCTCTCAGGAATAAAACCATGTTTGTCTTCTAGATACTAACCGAGCAATAACCCATGCCAGTCTACTTGCTAAGATCTTGGCGTATATTTTCCCGTCGCAATTTAGCAGTGAAATAGGTCTATAAAACCCCGGGTTCATTGCAGCCCTGTCTTCTTTTTAACACTACTGTAGTAGCTAATCCCCATGAGGGTGGGGTCTGCCCCAACTGGGCTGTTACGAATGTTAATAACATATCCTTGTGTAGCTCTTGCCAAAATACTTTAACAAATTCTAGTGGCAAGGCATCTGGTCCTGAAGCTTATCCTGAGGCGAGGGATTTCATAGTATCATAGATTTCTCCTGATGATATTGGGGCATCCAGTAGATTTTGCTCCTCCTGAGTAAGTCTACCTGTTTGTAGTTCACTCAGAAACTGCACAGGTCCCCATGACCCCCAACCAGTTGTTGTACATCATCAGAGTATAACTTCTCATAAAAGTCCCTAAAGACTTCCATAATATTCTCCGGCTTATCCACCTTGCACCCCTGAGAATCCACTATCTCTGTTATGTGCCTATTTAGGGTCTTCTGCCTAACCCGCCTAGCTAAGATTTTGCCCGTGATTTCCCCATACTCATAACATTTGGCCCTAGAACTCTGGTACTTTGCTGCTACCGCCTTGCTAAGGTGCTGGTTGGTCTTTGCCTTGAGTATTGTCATCTTAGGTTGATCAGCACTGGTCTCTTCTCTCTTTCTTATACTCTGTACTACTTTCCTCTCAGCCTGCATGAGTTCTTGAGTTAAAATCCTAGCCTCAACCTCACTCCTTTTCTGCAAATGTAGGCCAAAACTCAGGGTCTCCCCTCTGATTCCAGCCTTTAATGCATCCTAGATTATTTCTGGAGCCGCAGTGTCTCTATTGTCATCTAAGAACTGTATCAACCATGTTCGCATATGATCTACATAGGCTGGGTCCCATAATAGTTTCCTATCAAATGTCCAAACACGATGCGGCCTACAGAATACAGTCAACAGTATGAGTAAACACAATAGATTATGGTCTGATAAAATTCTGGGGGTTAGTTCTATCTCTGCTCCAGAAATGAATGTTAGTGAGATAAAAAAGTAATCAAGGTGTACCAACTTTTTGTGGAGGAAAGAGTAGTATGTATGGCCAGGGTCCGGGGATTTAAGTTTTTCCCACACATTCACCAAGGCGTGACCTTGTATCAGATCACACAGAGCCCTATACACATTCGGTTTGCGTCCATAATATCTACCTGATGATGTAAACCCTTTATTAACTTCCATGTGAATATTGAAATCCCCGTACATCACCAAAGGGAGCAGCCAAGAAGCTAATTCTAAGTTTAACGCATCAAGTGCTTCAGCTTCATCAAAGTTAGAACAATAAACAGTGCTAAGAGTAAATCTAGCAGCACCTGCTTTACATTCTATAATGATCCAATGGCCACCTTTGTCTATCATCAACCGACCTAGACTACATAGAGATCCTCTGGCCAAAATTGCCACTCCCCATGTTGCCCCATCTGCTGTGTACAGGCTAAGAGTGTCATGCCTAATCCTCTTAGCATCTTGTGTTTCCCCCGGATGAGCAAGATTATACACCGCCTGTCTTGCCAGATAATGATGAAGACATATCAATATAACCCTAGGTTTCCCTCCTTCTGTATCAATTTTTCTCAGTTTAAAGGGGAATCTATGGGCTCTCTGAACTTCCTTCTCCCAATCCCATAGCTCTAAATCTTGGAAGGCCTCCTTAAATAGATTCACCACGAAGCTCTGTGGGTCTGCCCCTTCCAGCCCCTCTGGGATACCCAGGACTCGAAGGTTATTTTGTCTAGCTCTGTTTCCAAAATCTGTCATTTTCCACTGAGTGTCCTCCATTTGGCTTCTCAAAGATTATTTAATCTCCCCTTGAGTGGCAGTGTCATCCTGCAATTTCTATATACGGGTTTCAGCCTCTCCTATATGTATTGCAAAGTTGGTACAAGTCTTAGCCACCCGTCGAATAGCTCCCTGCATTTTGCGGCAAGCCAATTGTGTTCTGCGGTTCTCAGCTTTTGTCTCCTCCCGATGCTCCATATTACTCTGGTGTATCATCTCCAGAGAAATTTGGGTTGTATCAGCCAAAGAGCCACCCAAGGAGCCAAGACCACCAAGCCCAGGCGCCGAAGAATAATCCTACTGTAGGGCTTTAGATGCTTTAGTGGTAATTTGAGAGACAGATGAGCCTGAGCCAAAATTTCTCTTCATCTTTTTTTTAACCGTAGCTGCTTTAAAGCTTTCAGGTTGACCTGACCCTTTTCCCCATTCAGACTTCTCATCTTCATCCTCACCCAGCGTAGTTGAATCGGGGCCTGCTTCAGACCAGGATGATTTCCAAGCCTGACTGCTCCCTTCCCTGGATTCAATAGTTTAATCACTAGTCCAACTGGATTGGTCTGATAAAGAGAAAAATCTATCCCCCAAGTCTAGATCTTGACCATTTTGGAGATCAGCCCCCTTTTACCCCAGGTTTGTTTGCCCTTCTGAGCTTTCTCACCCATATTTAATGATGATAGGTCATGAACCAGGGCCTGTGTCAGAGCCTGTGCCTCTGCCTGGGCTAGGGTGTCTCCTAGAACAGAGTCATTACTTGTTTCAGATTTCCTGCCCTCCTCTGCTTCTTCCATGCACATATTTATGCATACAGGAGTGAGGGGAAAATCAGCATTTACTGTTTGTGAGGATTCCTTGTGTATCTCTCCATCCTCTTGCTCAGTCACACAATCACCAGACAATATATTCGCATTTGACTCCACAATCCCACCTATATCAATACTGTTACCAGTAGTCTCTTTCCATTTTACTGCTAGATCAGCGTGTGTTTTCGTTCTAAAATATTCCCCTGGAGGAGCACTCACCAATTTTGCCAAAGACACTGACTTTGTTTTATCCGGCTCACCTGTCGTCTGTGTAGAGGCTCTCACCACCTTACATTCTCCTGCCAGTGCCACAGGTTCTATCCTGCCTTGCGGCGGCCCCAGCTCCAACTCCAGCGGGTGCCGCCTTTGATCCTCTCGCCTATCAATAAATGCATTTATGCAAACGGTATCAGTCATCGCATGCATCAGACGCACATACAAACATGTGGTAGCACATTCCGATGTTACCGTTACAGTATGAATGCACATGCACACACACATAGCTATACAATACTGACTACAAACATGCATAGCCCCTGTAACATGGTACGTGAATCTGGTTGCACTGTCAGCCTTTCCAACAAAATTAACACATTTGTGTTATGCACCAGAAATGCTGTCGCAAATGGCAATACTCCATACTAAGCTATTTAAAAAAATGACGCTTGGCCCCTGCACGTCAATCGCAAGTTGACAGGTCTTACCAGCCTTCATGGCAAAAAAAAACACGCATGACCAACATGCATGAAAAAAATGACGCATATCAGAAACTGTGACACACACACCCAAGAAGTGATGAAACAGGACTTCCTTGCCGCATACATGGTACAGTGATTTCACATGCAATTTTACTTTACAGTCTTTTTTTCTGTGATTGTGAGAGGGTGTGTGGAGCTGGTGCTGGTTGAGGAGTGGTGGTTTTTGAGATTTTTGTGCTGTGTCCTTTTGCTGTCCTGTGCATTTTGTCATTTTGCTGAGTCTCGTCCAGTATTTTTGTCCTGTCATTGTATTGTGGGGTGTTTGTCTTGGGGTAGCGTAGTCTGTTGGGGTATTTGGAGTTAGGTGGGGTAGTGTTTTATGTATTTTTGGGGCGATTTGAATTGCAGTGAAGGGAAACTGCAAAATGTCTGGGGAAGGGAAAGCACAAAGGATAAGTGGAGATAAACTGGGAGGGTTTATCTGGCTGGTCAAACATTACCTCCCCATGATGTTGAGTATGGGTGGACGGGTCATCCAGGGCTACCCAACAGAGGCACGGAAGCTACAGTGGGGCAAGGTGCTCCACCACCTATGCCGGAGATTTGGAGTTGTGTGCACCGACCACCAGATCAAACACCGTTGGGCAGACCTCATTGCAGGAGCGTTAGATCTACTGGATCACCTGGTGATTCTGATTGGTGGACCAGTTGGTAAGTACCCCTTTTGCACTGCAACATCCTCATTTGCATGTGCATGACAAGGGGACATAAGGTTGACTGCAGCATGTTTTGTCAAAGGTCAGCACAGGAAGTTTTGTGTCTTAAGCAAACTGTGTTTCAGAGAGTTTAGCTATGCATCAGGTGCAGACTACTTGCACATTCCTCTTTGTGTACATTGTGTATCACATATACCCTATAAAGTGTCAAAAATCAGACACACATGTACTGATTTTGTAACACAGGCCTGCCCTGTATTACTGAGAGTACGGGGCAGGCCTGCGTCTGCGCCGGCATTTAACTCAGCAGCCTGCACCAGTGCAGGCATACTTGGACCACAGTGCAAGTGTGTCTGTGTTTAGGGGAGTGTCTATCTGTAGGTAGGTATCCCTTCCTGGACATAAACAGTCTACAATGGCAACAAGGGCAGCCCTCATAGGGGTCCAAATCATCTGTTGTGTTATTTTGTTAATGTGCAGGAAGGGACACCTTCGTGCACATAAGCAAACATCCATCGCATTTTAGGTCTACTGTGTGTTCCTTCAAATGGTGCACACATATAAGAAGCAGGAAACAAGGAAGTATCAATGCATTCTTCAACACTTTGCTATGCTTACACCACCCTCGGGCTATTGTTAGTCTTTTGGCACTGGCAACAAGTAGGATGTCTTCAACATCTGGGACAGCGTCAAAAGCAATGGGTGTTACAATGGGACGGCCACTGTAACAACCATTGTATGCCCCTCTGATGCAGAATACTGTGTCATGCTGCCCCATATGTACATGGAGGTGTTACGCTGCAAAAAGCTGCATAACAGATCCTTGAACATATGGTGCAGTGAAAAGCACCACAGGAGCATCAGTTAAAGTGACGCTTTGGTGGTGCCATGGCCTCTATTATCTGGCCCTTTGTCTTACAAACAGAATTTTTAATGTTTGGCAGTTGTTCAGTCCTGCCACAAAGTTGACTTGCTTACTCCGCTTAACAAGTTGAATGTGTAACAGTTGTCCATGCATATAAATATTCAAACATCACTAAGCATTGTGTTCCTGTCATGCCTTGCAGGTGGGCCTCCACTCTATACAACTGGAGAGGTGTCCCTGTTTGAAGACCCTGATGCAGCCAGTAAGTTTCACCTTGTGCGTCACATGTGTCATTCCAGCGTTTTGTGTGAGATGGTATGATGTGTGCAATGCATTGTTGAAATGTCATGTGAGACCAATGAGATGATATCATCTGAGTTAGGATATAGACATCATGTCTGATGCAATGTTAAGTTGATTGTTGCATAAGTGCCAACGTGTGCTGCTATGGAATTGTGAGTGTTAAGCAAAGGAAAGTATGCCCACATACACAGTGATGTCAGTCAAGATATGTGTCAGAGGTGCTGTTCTCTGATTAGCATGCCTGTTGCCACCAAATGTGTCACAGCACTTTTTACAGCACTGCGTGCCACACTTTGCTTTTAGTTACTTAGGAAATTATACAGATGATGTACATGTGTTGAGGTCTCTAGGGTGCTTATGTAGGAGACACTTGCACCACCAGTGCCTCACTACTCTTCAGAATTTAAGTGAGGCAGTGGCCGTGCAAAGAGCCTTATTGTGCTGGGCAACAGTCATTTGAGTACACAATGAGAATACAACTCAATGTGGGCAGATTTACCAACATGATCTACCCATCATGATAACAATGAGTGAGCTTGGTCACATCATTTGTGTATAGAATGTGAATGCTGAGTGTATACCTGGTACTTAAGAGATGTTAGACATGCATGTTCATAGGTAGTTCAATAAGAAGGAATACTGTAGCTGCACCCAGTACAGTGCCACACTTCCTGTACCAGTTAGGGCACCCATACAGCCACCATGTGTAGGTAGCATTAGAAACTTTGCACACCTTAGCACAGGGGAGGGGGAAATAGGTAAAAAATCAGTAGACAATATAGATTTACTGTTCAGGCTTAGGACAAACTATATGGGCACTAACCCTGAACTGTACATAGGGGCCCATTGTTAGCAATGGTGTGCCCCCTTGTAACGTGTGCTCTGAGTAGGTGTTAACCTAAGGACACGTGAATGATGCATTGGCATTCCTTAGAATTCCCTGTGCCATTTTTCCTGTCCACCTGCCGGGTGAACCCCACCTTGCATCCATGATGCCTGGCCAAGACTTGATATAGCGCAAGGTGTGTCAAAGTGGTGGAATGCATACATTATGTCACTTTTTGACTTAAGCACATGGCTTTGGGACTTGTTGGGCCACTTCATCGCCAGTAGTATGATGACACAAATGTTATGCAAGGAGGCAGTAGTCCAGTTTCCTCTGGGCCCTAATGGTCAACAATGGATAGCCATTAACCCAGTGACTTGCACATAATACCGTAGATAACTGCTAGGAAGTTTAGTCTTGATTTGTAGATTGACATTGTTGTGGAATGTCTGGTGGACAGCATCTGTCATCAGAGGATGCTGTGTACATTGCAAGTTTGTTCTGTCTCTACCCAATGCAGTATTCAATGCCATGTTTTCCTTGTGTTTTAGCTGCCACTATGACCATAACACAGAAGTATGCTTTTGAAAAGAGGGCAGAACATTTCCGCCTCATCATGGAGGTACAGGCAGGGTACCGAAAGATGGCCAGGAGGTATTGCTGTGAAAGAAATTCAGGGGCTTGGCTTGCATTTCAACATGGGGGACCTCTGCTACAGGCCACAACTGTGCAGGGCACTTCGGGCACAACAACTGGTGTCAGGAGGGCCTCCGCTGGTCCAACCGCCTTTACATCATCAGCACCTATCCCTGCTCAGACTCAGCCACAGTAACAGCCACCTGCAGCAGCCACATCCTCAAACTTTGAGGCGGACAAGAGGAGGGACATGGCAACCATAATGACAAGGTTGGACCAACTTAACAAGGACAATGCCAAAAACTACAAGTTGTTGATGTTTTGTAAGAAAAAGCTGAAGAAGGTATATACATGTTGATGCACAGCCTCCCAGTTCTTTTGCTTCTCCCGTTGTATATTGTTATCAGTTTTAGTGGGTTTTAGGTGGGTAGTGAGAGGATAGTTAAATAGATTAGGTTAGTTGTAGGACAGAGTAAGTATAGTTGGGGGATGGGTTTTAGTATTGTTTTTGTTTTGCAGGGTTTGGGTGGGGGTGATTTATTGTGTTCTATGTTTAGAAAAAATGAACAAACAAATAAAACAAAAAAAAATCCATAAAAAATATTTACTAAAAATATATATATGTTTGGGATATAGGTTAAGTTAGTATACTGTAGCCTTAGTTTATGTTGTTACCCTCGTATCTTATCTCTTAAGGATGGTGGGGGGGGCAATGTTTAGTGTGCGGCATTAAATGTTTAGGATAAGTCTAGATTAGGATAGATAGGTGTAGGGGTAAGTTAAGATGAGTTAGTATGGGTTAGTTTAGTGTAGGATAGTGTCTAGGTCAGGTTTTAATAATGTGTTGTTTTAATGTTTCAATAACTCCTGTTAGTTTTAGACAATTATGTCTCCATGTTGATTGAATGTCTGGGTGTTCTCATGTGTATACTGGCCAAGTTAGAGGAATGCCTTAGGGTATGCTTTCTGTTTTTGTTTACATGTATGACTATTTGTATCCCCTATGACCAAGGAGCTGTCAGATTGTCTGCAATATGACATCAGCTACTCAAAACATGTGTCATCCCCAGTTCCTGACATTCACATTGTGTATGTATACGGAATCTTTAACAGGTAGGTATGAAACTTCAACTGTCATCGCTGAGGTCTGTCAGAAATAATGTTGTAAAGTATTCCACATATTACATAAGTTTATTTAGGGCATGTATCCTGTCACACTGACAGCTGCAAGTCACTGATTAAATGTGCCTCTGTTGTTCCACACATATTAGTTGTACTGGTGTTCTCATCTGGGAAAATTCCAGACACCTGGTTCTGACCCATACATGCCATATGTCACATGGCATGGATATCTGTTCAATACATGTTTTTAAGTCTCTGTAAGTTCGTTGTAGCCCACAACACCATCAGTCACCTTTTTCCCATTACACTCCTAGTGTGTGGCTTTGTGTCTGACAGTAAGCCACAAATATCATTAGGTTCTGTTCTCATTGACATGGCTTTACACAATGCATACATTTATATGAGTTGATGGATCATAGTATAAGTTGACATGATACATGTGAATATGGAGAGGTATGTACAAGTGTATTTTCCAATCCAATGCAATGTCCAGTTCACAGACCCTATGAGTCCTCATAGCGGGGAGTGGGTGCCTCTGATGGCAGCTGAGTTGTCCTTATTTGGACTGAGGCACCTCTGCACTCTCTCTAGGCTGCCTGCTAGGGTCTCCATCCCCACCTGTACCTGCTGAGCCAGATCCTGCTGGACTCCTGCTGCTGTCCTCTGAAAGGTGACGTCTGGGTCCTCAGAGTCAGGGCTGTCGCAGGATTGGTTGGTGGTGTGTGTTGGTAGTTGGATGGTTCATGTGGAGATCCCGCAGTGCTGTGTGTCCTCCCTGCGACTGGAGGTAGTGTCTGGAGGAAACATAGGGCATCCTGGAGAGTCTTTTCATTGATGGTCAGCAGCTGGTCATCCATGTCATCTGTAAAATCCAGGACAGCCAAGTTAGCAGGAGGTAAGCCATCATCCTATGCAATGAGATAGTGAAATATCAATCTTTGACTGCAGAGGGTGTTGACATGACTCATTAGGTACTTGCTACTGGAAGCTCAGTGACATGTTAAAGACCCCAGGTTGTAGTTGTTAATTATTTGTTGCATTGTGCATCACACATGGGACAACCTTTCAAGGTATTTTGTGAATTGATTCCGCAGCACCATATTCCTTGCAGGTCCCTTGTCCCAGCCACTAACGCCATGGTAGCAGGTCATTTACCTTCGGATTCATCTTGGTGGACATTCCCACAGTAGTGTAATGAGTGCTGTCACTCTTTTGATGCTTTACTGCATTTGCACCATGAATGATGGCACTAGTGCAGCAAAGCACAGGGAGGTCCATTGCTTACACTGCTTGTGTTACTTTGTCATCTGCCTTTGGCCGGCCCCACACATGTGCTATTTGGATGGTAAAGTACAACCATTATGGATTGTCAGCCTCATTAGTTGGTCCCTCCCTACATTAGGGACATTTCCTTGCATACAGCATATCTGCCACTGGCATATGTTGGTATAAGGATATACAATGTGGATCAATGCATGCATTTTGAGACTTTATTAATGTGGCACGAGGGGAATGGGCAGCTTGGCTCCACATGGGCCACTATTTGTATGATGGCACAGTTGCATTACGGGCTAGTGACATTGTGCCCGTAATGCAACATAGATGCCACTTGTGCCAGTTCTTATGTATTAAGGTATCTCTTTATGCACAATACCAACCATTCACACAACACAGACAATCTTGTTACATGGTGAAATTGAAGCAACTTGTACAGCAGCACATATGATGATCATAGACATGCCCCATATGCTGTATGAGTTCACTTTTGTGTCCATTCTCAAATGCACATAAAATCTATTATGCCAAGGTGGCATTTCTATGTGTGCTCCAGGATGCAGCACACATGAGAAGGGCAATGACACGAGAAGGATGGGAAGCATTTTGCCTTGTTGCGCCATCCTGACACCACCCCTGGTGTGGTGTTGACTTTAGTCACAGTCTCTAGTGAACATGTTTTCTTGAATCTAGCGCAACAACAATATACAATGGGTGTTGTTATGGCACAGCCACACTGATTGCACGGGCCCTACAGGCAAAGTGCTGCATGTGTAGGGGCCATATTTACAAGGTGGTGTTAAGCCACAGTAAGTGGCTTAAGAACACGTTGTGTACATGTCAAAGTGCATAGCACCACTAGAGGGACTCTAAATGTAAAGCTTGGGTGGCGATGGGGCCTTTTGATTCTGGCCCTATGTGTCCCGATGCGACCCTTTTGCATGCATTCAGTGTGTCCTATGTGCCTCCCCCTTCTGCCATTTGTGAGAGTCCAGATAGTCTACCCTGCAGCTTACCCTGCATTTGTGGTAGTTGTTGGTACTCCGTGCTGTCCTGCGGTTCCAGTGACCAACTCCTCTGAGATGACTGCTGCCACTATCTCCTCCAGGTCATCCAAGTACTCCTGTGGTGCAGGACTTCCACCTCCAGTCTGCAGTGCTGCCTTTTGATTCCTGGCCAGTTTCTCCTTAGTTCTGCACTTGCAATCATTCCAGCGCTTCTTGCAATCTGTTACAGTCCTCTTCACCTCTGCCACGCTGTTGACATTATCTACTATTGCCTGCCAAATGGCCTTTCTCCTACCTATTGACCACTTGGAGATAACGAAGAGCTGGTGTTGGTGGTCTCACTTCTCTGACCATGATGTAATTCTCCTCCTCACTAAAGCAATACCTCTGCTTTCTCTTCTCCATCTCCTGTGACTTTGCTGGATCCTCCTGGCTGATTGAGAGCTCTCCTGGCCTGCATTCTCCATCTTGTCTTCTCAATTTTATTTTTTGCTAGTGTGTGTTTTTTTACACCAATGCTGTTAAATATGGCGCTAACCCGATTTACATCAAAAAGCACGACGCAAAACGTTCTAATGCCACTTTTGCAGCATTAGCGTAATTTTTACTTACAGCATGTCTCAATGTTTAGCGTCATTGCTTTTGGCACTAACCATTCCTTAGTGCCATCGTGCATCATTTTATAAATATGGAGAACAGATGGTGCTAGGGAATGGCATTAGCTCGCAGTATTTTGTTTGACAAACTGCGCTAGTGCAGTTGTGCATAATTTTTCTTAAATGTGTGGCCTTTGTTGGTGAACGGCGAACAGAGCACTGTGATGCAGATAACAAAGGAGGCGAGGCTGCCCGAACACTTTACAGAACAAACGTTGCAGCCAAAGGCAGCTTCAACAATATGATGTGCACTGGTGAAAAAACAGCGTACATTCTCATGCACCCAGTTTGCAGAATTTGCAGCAGTGTATATTGGGATTGTCTCCTAAGCAGTAAAAAGCCGCCTCTTTCAGAAGCACACAACTTTCTTTTTACTTTATTTTCGGAACTTTACTGAAATATTTTTCTTTGTTTAATGAAGAAGGCAAACAAAGTCGGGACCAATATAAGAGTAATTGGCTCAACATGCAAGGCGGTGAATTGTAGTTTATCATCCATCTAAACAAAACGCCAGAGAAGCAAAAGTACGAACTGTTGTCTATCAGCAAAACTATATGTAGATGTGGCTTGTTTACATGAACATATTTTAACCCTTTCTGTGCCCAGGACGTAATGGTTACGTCCTGAGGCACAGTGCTCATGTGCCCAGGATGTAACCAGTACGTCCTGGGCACAGAGCCCAGAGGGAGCTCTAACGCTCCCTCTGTGGGTTCCTCCCCAAGGCAGGGATGGAAGGGGAAGACCTTCCTTTTCCACCCCCGACCCCCCCCAGCCCCCTCCCTGTGACATCAGCACACAATCACGCGCTGATTGTCACAGAAAGCCTCCTCCATCGCGCTAGAAGCTCAGCTTCCAGCGCGATCGGAAGAGAAATGCAAAAGCATTTCTTTTCTGATCACGTGGAGGAGGCCAAGAGACTTCATAGGGAAGGAAAGTTATTTCCTTCCCTTTGAAGTCTCTCTCAAAGTTTTGACAGCCGTATTGCAAGCAATCCGGCTGTCAAAACGCCCACTAGGCACCAGGGATTTTTTTTTTTATGAAATTGACATGAGGGAGCGACCCCTTGGGCAAGGGTTGCTCCCAGGGGGGGCATTTTTTTTAAAGGTCTTTTCTGCCCCCCCGGGGGCAGAAACCTCTAGGCACCAGGGAGCATTTTTTGTTGTTGATATTTTTGAGGTGGGGAGCGACCGCTTAGGCAAGGGTCGGTCCCATAGGGGGCAAATTATATTTAGGCCATTTCTGCCCCCTTGGGGTCGCTCCCGGGGGGCATTTTTTTAAAGGCCTTTTATGCCCCCCCCCTGGGGGCAGATTGGCTTATAATTAGGCAGATCTGCCCCCAGGGGGGGGCAGAAACCTCTAGGCACCAGGGATAAAAAAAAAAATGTTTTGTTTTGTATTTTTGAGGTGGGGAGCGACCCCTTAGGCTTATATTTAGGCTATTTCTGCCCCCTTTGGGGGCAGATTGGCCTATTTTTATGAGGCCAATCTGCCCCCAAGGGGGACAGAAACCACTAGACACAAGGGAGTTTTTTTTTTTTTTCGGATTTCATGCAAGGGGAGCGACCCCTTAGGCAAGGGTCGTTCCCTTGGGGGACAAATTTATTTTAGGCCATTTCTGCCCCCCCGAAGGAGGCAGACACCACTAGGCACCCGGGATTTTTTGTTGTTGTTGTTGTTGTTTTACAGATGGGGAGCGACCCCTTAGGCAAGGGTTGCTCCCCTGGAGGTGGCAAATTGAATTTAGGCCATTTCTGCCCCCAGACCGATTTTAGGTCAATCTGCCCCCAAGGGGGGCAGAAACCACTAGGCACCGGGATCTTTTTTTTGTGCCAACGTCACGCAAGGGGAGCAGCCCCATAGGCAACGGTCGCTCCCCGGGGGAGTTGGGGGGGCATATTTATTTTAGGCCATTTCTGCCCCCCCCCCCCGGGCCGGCTGAGCTAGAGGCCAAAATCCCCAGGTAGGCACTTTGTAAAAAACACCTCTGTTTTCTGTGAAAAAATGTGATGTGTCCACGTTGTGTTTTGGGCCATTTCCTTTTGTGGCCGCTAGGCCTACCCACACAAATGAGGTATCATTTTTATCAGGAGACTTGGGGGAATGCTGGGTGGAAGGAAATGTGTGGCTTCCCTCAGATTCCAGAACTTTCTGTCACCGAAATGTGAGGAAAATTTGTTTTTTTAGCCAAATTTTGAGGTTTGCAAAGGATTCTGAGTGACAGAACCTGGTCAGAGCCCTACAAGTCACCCCATCTTGGACTCCCCTAGGTCTCTAGTTTTCAAAAATGCACAGGTTTGGTAGGTTTCCCTAGGTGCCGGCTGAGCTAGAGGCCAAAATCTACAGGTAGGCACTTTGCAAAAAACACCTCTGTTTTCTGTCAAAAAATGGGATGTGTCAACGTTGTGTTTTGGGGGATTTCCTGTCACGGGCGCTAGGCCTACCCATACAAGTGAGGTATAATTTTTATCGGGAGACTTGGGGGAACACTGGGTGGAAGGAAATTTGTGGCTCCTGTCAGATTCCAGAACTTTCTGTCACCGAAATGTGAGGAAAACATGTTTTTTAGCCAAAGTTTGAGGTTTGCAAAGTATTCTGGGTAACAGAACCTGGTCAGAGCCCCACAAGTCACCCCATTTTCTTTTGTGGGCGCTAGGCCTACCCACACAAGTGAGGTATCATTTTTATCAGGAGACTTGGGGGAACGCTGGGTGGAAGGAAATTTGTGGCTCCTCTCAGACTCCAGAACTTTCTGTCACCGAAATGTGAGGAAAATTTGTTTTTTTAGCCAAATGTTGAGGTTTGCAAAGGATTCTGGGAAACAGAACCTGGTCAGAGCAACACAAGTCACCCCATCTTGGATTTCCCTAGGTCTCTAGTTTTTAAAAATGCACAGGTTTGGTAGGTTTCCCTAGGTGCCGGCTGAGCTAGAGGCCAAAATCTACAGGTAGGCACTTTGCAAAAAACACCTCTGTTTTCTTTCAAAAAATGTGATGTGTCCACATTGTGTTTTGGGGCATTTCCTGTCCTGGGCGCTAGGCCTACCCACACAAATGAGGTATCATTTTTATCGGGAGACTTGGGGGAACGCTGGGTGGGAGGAAATTTGTGGCTCCTCTCAGATTCCAGAACTTTCTGTCACTGAAATGAGAGGAAAAAGTGTTTTTTGGTCAAAGTTTGATGTTTGCAAAGGATTCTGGGTAACAAAACCTGGTCAGAGCCCCACAAGTCACCCCATCTTGGATTCCCTTAGGTGTCTAGTTTTCAAAAATGCGCTGGTTTGCTAGGTTTCCCCAGGTGCCGGCTGAGCTAGAGGCCCAAAATCCACAGGTAGGCACTTTGCAAAAAACACCTCTGTTTTCTGTGAAAATATTTGATGTGTCCACGTTGTGTTTTGAGCCATTTCCTTTCGTGGGCACTAGGCCTACCGACACAAGTGAGATATCATTTTTATCCGGGGACTTGGGGAACAAGGAATGGCAAAACAAGTGTTATTACCCCTTGTCTTTCTCTACATGTTTTCCTTTCAAATGTAAGGCAGTGTGTAAAAAGACGTCTATTTGAGAAATGCCCTGTAATTCACATGCTAGTATGGGAACCCTGGAATTCAGAGCTGTGCAAATAACCACTGCTTCTCAACACCTTATCTTGTGGCCATTTTGGAAATACAAAGGTTTTCACTTTTTATATTTCAGCAAATGAATTGCTGTATACCTGGTATAGAATAAAAACCTATTGCAAGGTGCAGCTCATTTATTGGCTCTGGGTAACTATAATTCTTGATGAACCTACAAGCCTTATATATCCCCGCAACCAGAAGAGTCCAGCTGACGTAACGGTATATTGCTTTCAAAAATCTGACATATCAGGAAAAAGTTACAGAGTAAAACGTGGAGAAAAATGGCTGTTTTTTCATCTCAATTTCAATTTTTTTTTTTATTTCAGCTGTTATTGTCTGTAGGAAACGCTTGTAGGATGTACACATATGACCCCTTGCTGAATTCAGAATTTTGTCTACTTTTCAGAAATGTTTAGCTTTCTGGGATCCAGGATTGGTTTCTCACCCATTTTGGTCACTAACTGGAAGGAGGCTGAAAGCACAAAAAATCGTAAAAATGGGTTATGTCCCAGTAAAATGCCAAAATTGTGTTGAAAAATTGGGTTTTCTGATTCAAGTCTGCCTGTTCCTGAAAGCTGGGAAGCTGGTGATTTTAGCACTGCAACCCCTTTGTTGATGCCATTTTCAGGGAAAAAAACACAAGCCTTCTCCCCTTTTTCCCATTTTTTTTTAAAAAAAACGAAATTTTCAGTGTATTTTGGCTAATTTCTTGGCCTCCTTCTGGGGAACCCCCAAAGTCTGGTTACCTCTAGAATCCCTAGGATGTTGGAAAAAAAGGACGCAAATTTGGTGTGGGTAGCTCATGTGAACAAAAAGTTATGAGGGCCTAAGCGCAAACTGCCCCAAATAGCCAAAAAAAGGCTCAGCACAGGAGGGGGAAAAGGCCTGGCAGCGAAGGGGTTAATGCCCTCTACTGGAGGGGCTGGGGAAGAGTCAGTCCTATGCTCGTCTTTCAACAGAAGTGGTGGAAGAGAAGTCACAATATTGACGTGACCTTTTTCAGGGGTCACAAAGCCTAAACAATATGGTTCCTGTCAATGAAACTTGATTCTGTAAGGGATACCTAGGGGCATATTTATACTCCGTTTGCGCCGGATTTGCGTAGTTTTTTTTTACGCAAATTCGACTCAAAACTAACTCCATATTTATACTCTGGCGTTAGACGCGTCTAGCGCCAAAGTCCATGGAGTTTGCGTCACTTTTTAGGGTGGACACCTACTTTGCGTTAATGATATGCAAGGTAGGCGTTCCCGTCTAAAAAATTTACTCCGAGGCATGTGCGCCGTATTTACACTCCCGGGCAAAAATCACGCCCGGGAGTGGGCGGGTCAAAAAAAATGACGCCCAGCCGCTTTTGCGTCGTTTTTTAGCGCCTGGTCAGGGCAGGCGTTAAGGGACCTGTGGGCTCGGAAGGAGCCCAGAGGTGCCCTCCCATGCCCCCAGGGACCCCCCTGTCACCCTTGCCCACCCCAGGAGGACGCCTAAGGATGGAGGGACCCATCCCAGGGAACATAAGGTAAGTTCAGGTAAGTAATTTTTTTTTTTTTTTTTTGTGGCATGGGGGGCCTGATTTGTGCCCTACATGCCACTATGCCCAATGACCATGCCCAGGGGACAGAAGTCCCCTGGGCATGGCCATTGGGCAAGGGGGCATGACTCCTGTCTTTGCTAAGACAGGAGTCATTTCAATGGGGGTTGGGAGTCGAAAAAATGGCGCAAATCGGGTTGAGGCGATAATTTTGCCTCAGCCTGACTTGCCCCATTTTTTGGCGCCCAAGCTCCATATTCCTCTACGCCGGCGCTGCCTGGTGTACGTCATTTTTTTTCACGCACACCAGGCAGCGACGCCGGCTAACGCCGGCTAACGTCATTGTATAAATACGGCACCCGTATGGTGCTTCATAATGGCGTTAGCCGGCGTTAACTTTTTCGACGCACAACTGCGTTGGCTCAGTTGTGCGTCGAAAAGTATAAATATGGCCCCTAGTTCTCACTTGTAGCTGACTGTTCTCTGTCTTATAGTGCGCGGTAAGCACAAAGATTTTTAACAATGCAGCATTTTAATTCTTTTTATGCTGCATAATTACAATAAATGTGGGCATTAGTGCAATCTAGCACCATAATCAACAAAACATATATTCGTACAAAATTAATACAATATAGCAAATGGTTAGAGGAAAATTGCGTAGCTCTCTAAATAATGTATTTATTTACGGCGGAATATATTTCATTGTGTCACAAACAGCAAAACATTATACCCACATAAATGCAACAAAATTATTAAAATAGAGCGAATGTACGAGTATTTAGCAAAACAATATCCCAACACGGTCCATTCAGGAAAAAAAAAAACTAATAACCTGATTTTAAGTAAACCAAGTACATTTGTAGATCGGAACAACGCAACATGAAAAAAACAACTGCTACAATGTAGCGGTAAAGAGCTAATTCGGCAACCACCTAGCACGCAAAACTTTGAACATAAATAAAAATGAACACCACAAAATAATTAAAGGACTTACTAGGACAAAAATAAGTAATTGGGAATAAGACCCGTGATAACTATTATTAATTCCACAAAAACGGCAATATGGCTTGATGTGTAAAATAAATATCATGTCATCTTGGGAACGAGACATCAGTCTCTGTGGGAAGCACCGCTGCCGGGGATTTCAGGCAGTTCATGGAATGGTCACACAGTGTTTACTTGCCAAGAAAACACATATGCTAGTGTTAGCACCAATAGAAATCTTAACAGTTATGTTAATGTCTTCTTTTATAGTATGGCTATCTCTTTCCTCAGCAAAAGGACAAAACTATTCAACATTATTCTGGCATTGCAGCCTCTTGGTCGCATCCTTAACGTTTTGATAAAAAGAGATAAGAAGTGAGTGTATTACAATGAGCTTATGTTCCAAACATAGCCTATGTAATGTCGCTGGCCAGTGATGTAACTGGGCAGCCGATGAGCGGTGTGATGAAGTGGTGTTGTGTGTTATAAAACACCCTGGGTGAAATCCCCAGATGTTTCCGAGGGATTTCACCTCGACATTAGTGTTTGTTGGTTTGCTCCGTGGCCTTCGGGCCGGAGCTATAAAATAAAGAGAGGAGTGGCTGGACGAGGTCAGAGCCGCGCAGCAAGACAGAGACCCGTGCGGACGGGCTCATCTTGCACAAAGGCCGAATTCAGCCACGCCGTCCGGAACTTTAATACACGGAGTCGCATCTATTTTTTCAGCAGCGGCGCGCAACGTTCACCACGTGTCTAAGCCCTTTTCAGGGCTTAGACACAACAAATTGGTGACGAGGAGAGGCAAATCTAGGTTTGTGGTAGAAGGGGCTCCCTCTACACAAGCGCCCAAGTGGAGAGAATGGGTAGAAAGAGTGTTGCTGTTTTTGAGGCCACGAAGGTAGCAAATGACCAGAAACGTGCCATGCTCATCCACATAGGAGGCAAGGACATATATAAGATATCAAAAAACCTTGTGGAAGATGCGCCCAAAACACACACGACACTCATAGCTGCCCTCAACCGCCATTTTGAGCCAATGGTCAATACTGATTACGAGAGGTTTATATTTAGACAAGCGAGGCAACAGATGGACGAATCGCTAGATGCTTTTCACCTAAGGCTAAGAGAGCTGGCGGGCACGTGTAGATTTAATGACGAGACTGAAGAAGTCTGAGGACAATTAATACATGGGTGTGCCTCCCTCCCCCTTAGGGAACGCATCCTAGAGAAATCCGGGAAATCGTTACCGGACATTCTACAGTTGGGCCGAACAAAGGAGCTCTCAAAAGCCAGGGCTTCCCACATGGAGGCGGCATTACAACGTCCCATAAAAGAAGAGGTCACCAATGCAGTCATGACACCCCGGAAGAAACCCCCACAAAAAGTGAGTAGTCCACGCCCCAGACAATGTGGGTATTGTGGGGGAGTGCCACACCGAGCCTCCGAGTGTCCGGCTACGGGAAAAATATGCTCGAGCTGCGGAAAGATGAATCATTTCGCAAAGGTCTGCAGGTCCAAAGACACCCAAGGGGCAGCCGTCAACATCGCGCTCGAAGAGGCCCCTCCTGAAAAATCAGAGCGAGGGAGAGACATGGATGATGACGAAACTGTTATTCATGTCGTCCACTCCTTATTCGCGGCCACACCTATTGGCCATCGCCAAGCGCAACTTCCAAAGTGCCAGATACTTATGGGTCATCATGAAGTGGTTGCTGTAGTGGACACGGGAGCATCCATAAACCTACTGGCAGCAGAAGAACATTGCCAAATGTGCCCGACTCCAGCATTGACCAAGACAAATGTCAAGGTATATGCATATGGACAGAGCACTCCCCTCTCCCTGAGCGGTTAGTTCCAGACCACTATCACCCATGGACAACACTCGATATCGGCGAAGGTCTACGTGACCGAGGGAAGAACTGGCATGCTGTTAGGCTGTCAGGCGGCGGAGGAGTTACAAATAGTGACGTTTGCGCTCAGCATCCACCAAGAATCGGTGACGGAGTTGGTAGCCAGGTACGATGGAATCTTTAATGGCATTGGGTGTCTCCGAGGCCAGGAGATCAAGCTCCACATTAATCACACAATTCAACCGATAGCTCTCCGCCATCGGCGAGTAGCGTTTCATCTCAGACCCCAGGTGGAGAAAGAGTTAGACAATCTGGAGAAAGCTGGGATCATTGAGAAGGTTTCTGGGCCCACCCCCTGGGTATCTCCCATTGTGGTAGCTCGGAAGCCCAAACAACCAGGCAAGGTGAGAATCTGTGTGGACATGCGTCTCCCAAATGTGGCCATCAAAAGAGAAAGACACCTGACCCCTACGATTGATGACATTTTGGGAGAGCTCAGTGATTCTAGATGGTTCTCGAAGCTTGATCTCCGGTCTGGGTACCACCAGATGGTGTTGGCCCCGGAATCCCGCTACATAACGACTTTCTTTACCCATGTGGGGCTCCGGAGGTGCAAACGTCTGAGTTTTGGGGTATCCAGTGCGGCGGAAGTATTCCAAAATGTTATCCAGGAGCTGTTGGTGGGTTTGCCGGGAACAATAAATGTCAGTGACGATATCCTTGTCCATGCCCCCACCATTGCCGAACACAACGCCCGACTACAAAAAGTCCTACAACGCATTCAGGACTCAGGACTCACTTTGCATCGGCAAAAGTGTGAATTTCTAAAAGACAGAATACAATTCTTTGGTTACACGTTCTCGGAGAGTGGGGTTGCCACAGATCCCGCGAATGTAAACAACATCAAGAAGGCGCCACCGCCCACCACAGTCACGGAGGTCAGAAGTTTTTTAGGGATGGTAAATTACTGTGGTCGATTTATAAAAGATTTATAGAATCTGACCCAGCCTCTGAGGAATCTCCTCAAAGCGTCTGAGTCGTGGCAATGGGGGCTTATTGAACAAACAGCGTTTGACAAAATCAAAGAAGCTTTGTCCAGCGACACTGCTGAAAAATTTTGATCCAAGAAGAAATACCAAGGTCGCTGTTGATGCGGGACCCAAGGGTTTAGGTGCTGTGTTGTTGCAGAAACAGGGAGAAGGAATGTGGGCTCCTGTTGCCTATGCCAGCCGTTCGCTCACTGACACTGAACAGCGTTATTCGCAAATTGAAAAGAAAGCTATTGCGGTCCACTGGGGTTGAAAGCATTTCCATATTTACGTGTATGGCCGCCCGTTTGTCGTGACCACTGACCATAAGCCACTGCTTCCACTGTTCAATGGAACCGCTTCCAAACCACCGACAAGAATTGAGAAATGGATGCTGATGCTACAATTGCAAGATTATCGGTGTCAATTAGAATATCGCCCGGGATCCGAAAACCCGGCTGACTATCTATCGAGACATCTCAGAAGTGCCTCAGAGGTGGAGGTTGAAGAAGCCAAAGAAACTGAAGAATATGTTAGATATGTAACTGATCGATCCCGGCCTTTGCCAATGACTATGGGGGAGATTATACAAGCAACTAAGTCGGATGAGTGCCTGCAGAAAATCATGGCAGCTGTCCAGAGTGGTCAGTGGCACCGTATCAAAGGTCAGTTGCCTTTGTTGAAAACTGAATCTCAACTTATCATTGGAAGCCTCTATGGCGTGAAGGGTGAGCTCACCATTGACTCTCAAGGGTGTCTGCTAAGGGGAAGTCGTCTGGTTATCCCTTCATCTCTCACTACCAAGGCCGTTGAGTTGGCACACAATGGCCACCAAGGGATGGTCAAGACAAAGAGCCGACTCCGATCCAAGGTTTGGTTTCCCCTCATGGATGAAAAGGTTGAGCGTTTGGTTAGGTCGTGCCGTTGGTGTCAGGCTACCGGTGAATCGACTAGGCCTGTTCCTATTGAAACTGAGCCGACCTCAACAGGTCAATGGGTCTCCGCGAGTCTGGATTTTGGTAGTTTACCTGATGGCCGCCACACCATGGTCATCATTGGTGATATCTCAAAGTATCCTGAGGTTGAAATCATTCCTGCCCTCACGGCAGAGGTGGTGATTGCTGGATTAGAAAAAACGATGGCCACTCATGGTCTTATTGCCGAGATTAAGACCGACAATGGGCCGCCTTTTCAGAGCAAGAAACTGGCTGAGTATCTGAAGATTACTGGCACCCGTCATCGCCGGATCACCCCGCGTTGGCCTCAAGCCAACGGGGAGGTGAAGCGGTTCATGCGGACTTTGAATAAGGTAATTAGAATTGCGGTGGCCGGAGGCCAGTCTGTTGAGTATGCCATTTTCTCGTTTCTACGGAACTATCAACAAGCGCCTCATTCCACCACCACCAGCCTAGCTCCGAGTCATGTCGTGTTTGGGAGGGCGTCTGTTGATGCAATTCCTCATCATTCTTCTTGGTTTCCTCCTGAGATGGCCTGGGATTTGGTCCAAGAGAAACGGCAGATGTCGAATCTACGGGTCAGCCGTGCTCGGAGAGCCACTGCGTCTGACCTGAAAGTTGGTGATCAGGTGTTGCTCAAGCAGACTCTGCCTGGTAGTAAATTTCGTACGCCGTTTTCTACGGTCCCGTGGAGAATTGTTCAACGACATGGATCTGCTGTGGTTGCCCAGCATGCCAATGATACCGTGACCTGCAATGTGTTGCTGTTTAAGAGGTTTCATGATGCAAATGATCTTCAAGAAGAAAGCGTTGGAGAGGCCGAGGAGAGTGGTCCAGTGTTTGTAGGGCCTGAGGATGGTGTTTCACTGAGCGGGTTGATGAGTCGCACTGTGGGTGATCCTGTGTCTGTCCCGATTGGACCAGGGACTGGTGGTCCCGCCACTGAGGTGGCGTCTCAGCGATCCGGATCTGCCAGATATGGTTTGCGGGGCAATCCCTGTCCTTCCACCCGTCCACCCGTCTACGGGATCATTTGTGTGATTATTGACTAATGTTTCTGGGTGGTGTTTTTTGTTTGTTTTTGCATTTTGTGGAGGAATGTAATGTCGCTGACCAGTGAGGTAACTGGCCAGCCGACGAGCGGTGTGATGAAGTGGTGTTGTGTGTTATACAACACCCTGGGTGAAATCCCCGGATGTTTCTGAGGGATTTCACCTCGACATTAGTGTTTGTTGGTTTGCTCCATGGCCTCCGGCCCGGAGCTATAAAATAAAGAGAGGCGTGGCTGGACGAGGTCAGAGCCGCGCAGCAAGACAGAGAACCGTGCGGACGGGCTCATCTTGCACAAAGGCCGAATTCAGCCACGCCGTCCGGAACTTTAATACACGGAGTCGCGTGTATTATTTCAGCGCGGCGCGCACCGTTCACCACATGTCTAAGCCCTTTTCAGGGCTTAGACACAACAGCCTGCAGGATTAGAAATACGCTTTTAACCTTAGCCACCAAAAGAAACATTTTAAGCACCGACCAACACACAATTAGCAGAAAAACAAGTATACAGTAGCGCAAAACAGTTGAATACTTTGTAGTCTGTTTATGTCTACCATGGTGGAAAACAATTAAATAATTTGGTGTCTGTTTAAAAGGAGAGAGCTATGTTCCACTAATGGAAAATGGCAAAACATTACACATACACAAACACAACAATATTATTACAGTAGAGCAAATGTATATATCTAAAAAATATACCAACACGGTTCGTCCAGGGGTAAAAATAGGCTTTCAGCCATAAATAACTAAATTGAATAAAAAACAACACAACCGTCCCGATATCAGCTAAGCATTTTTAACCACATATAAATACACAGAAAAATAAAATATGCCTTTCCGCGTGCTGAAAAGCACATAAAAAGTGCTACATTTAAAAAAAAAAAAAGCATTACTGAAACGCACAACCCAAACATTAGCAAATTCATATATTTCAATATAGCGAGTGATAACCCTATCGATTAAGTACCAAATGCTAAATAATGTCCCACAAAATCAGTATTAGAAATAAAGAAACACATTGTGCTGAAAAACAATAAATTACATACAAAGCCACGCAACAATTTCAAACATATAAAAAAACATAGAAAGCACAACTTCCTGATACCAATTAAAATCTTTGCACAACATATACATACACAAAACAAATATGCCTTTCAGCGTGATCAAAAGCATGTAAAAAAGGCTAACTTTTACACAAAACATTGATGAACCGCACAACCAGAACATTAACGAATACAAATATTACCATATAGTGGACGGGTAACCCTGGGCATTACAAAATTTTGCAGCATGTCAAAAATATAAACTATCTCCCAGCACAGTCTGTTTCAAAGATAAAAAAAGCATTATATACATAGAAAGCTTTATCAAAACATGTCAGTTAACCACGTTTATCAGCATACAAATACAAATGAGAATAAAATATATATGCCTTTGAGCATTCTCAAAGGTACATCAATAATGCTATGTTTTAAAAAAATATATTAAATCGCACAAGCGCAACGGTAAGAAAAAAAAAGCAGACAGATAACCCTGGACATTACTAAGATTTTCTAATATGTTACAAATTTGTAGCCAACAGATAACCCTGGACATTTCAGGGAGTTTGCAGCAAATTACAAATTAGAAACAGTAACCCAACACAGTCCGTTTCAAACATAAATAACCACATTGTGCCGGAAATAAATTATTTACATACAAAGCCACACAAAATGTTTCAGCCACAAGTAAATAAATTAAAAAGCCACACAACCAGTTTCCACAATTAATTAAATATATAAAAAAGCATGCAACATTCACAATACTAAGCACTTTAAACAGGAGGTGCAAGCAAATCGTGCACATAGAACAAACATCAACAGGGAACAAAAAAAAGTTCCTGCAAAACTCTTAAACACACAGGGTGGAACCACACAGTAGTTAGTCCCTGCTCTCAGGGCATCCCCAACTAAAATGAGGGACAAAAAACAAAGATACCCAGTAGAAAGCAAGCCTTTCAAAATGACAATGCAAGTCATCAATAAAAGCCAATAGGCACACTATACACCCATACACTGAATACAGCAAGTCGAGAGGCTTGACCTAAAAACACGAGGCAAGGCAAAAAGGCACTTACTGTCCCATAAAAATACTTTGTTTCAGATGAACTTTGAATAAGCAGAACAGTTACTCGCACACGTAATGCAATCTCCATAAAATCCACAGTATGAAGATGCACAAAACAGATTAGCCCTTGATGATGGAATAGGGTCTGAGCTGGCTTGTGAAATAGCACAAACTGAATTGGACAACATTTAACTGAGGATGTTGATGGAGCACATGTGCATTGAAGAACATCATTGACATCAACAGAATCCTGCATGCAATGAAGAAATGCCTTGTGTCCTAACTCTGGCTTAAGCAGGTGTTGGTGCCGTTGACAGATCAGTAATTGAAGTCCTTTATATTCTGTGTTTCTTGGCATGGGTAACTGTAATGCAGATCAATTAGCTCGGTTCAGCCCCATTAGTTGAAGTAGCTCCTTAATATTAAGATATGCGTCAGATGACATTGCCAAAGGGCTCTCATAGCAGATTGTTTTAAACCAAATCATGTACTGAAAAACTGGCCTTACTTGTGGAGACTTCAACTTGTGAAATGACAGGGTCCAATGTTCACTTATCTCTGACAAACATTCTGCTGCAAAATAGTTTGCCATACTTTCACAGCACTGCTTCTCAGTAGGATAGCCATAATCCATGTTGCTGTTTTTAACCAACTTTATTTTCTATGTAGAAGAAAACTGAGAATGGCACAGCCAATGATCAGAAGCGTTTTTGAACACCCACCAAACAGATTCCAAAATATTGAAATGTAGACTGAAGGAATGAAGCCAAACACAGTTTTAAACCTAGTGATTAAGCCATATGCAATGTCTTCCAAAAGATGATTCATGCCTGTTTTATCACAATAATGGAAGATGGTGTGCAATAGAGCATCAAAATGAGTTAAAATGGACTGCAAGAATCTTTGAATTGTAGATGAAGAGTGGCTTATTGTAAAGCACAGGTTTTTGCCACTAAGGTTAAAGACACATCTTTTCTTATGAATATTTCAACAAGCTTTTTAGTAGATTTTTATATAGATTTAGACACCAAAATGTAAACAATCAGATATGTGTAACCGGAGTTATGGAGTTTAGAAGGAAAATAAATGAGTGCAGTTCAATACTGTCAAACTTTAACATTGCTGTCAATGGAGAAATCAGACAAAGACAATCAGTCACTTTCTGGTCGCGTCCAGTGGAAGCCACTGAAGTGATACAGGTCTCAGGGCCAGGGTTCAGCAGACAGTACAATTTTACCTGGCTCATAGGCCCCAGGTGCAGAGTTACTCTGGCTGTACTTTGAGCTGAAAGCAGGAGCTGTGGTTAATGCAAAAACACACTTGTGAAACTTGGTCACTTGCAGGTCGGGTCCAGGGGAACCCACTGTAGGTTAAGCTGGTGCAGGTGCCTAGACCAAGGTTCATCAGGCACTATAACTTTACCTGGCTTGTACAGCATGGTGCAGGGTGGTCCTGGCAATCCTTGGTGCTGAAAGCAGGAGCTACAGGTGCTGGTTTTACACTTAGAAGGTGCTGGTGAGGAAAGGGATGCAAAATCTCGATAAGGGAACCACTGATGTGGGTAGTTAAAGGTGCTGTGGGGTCCTCTCGAGGTGCAGCTTTGACTGAAGGTGGTGATAGCCTGGCTGGCCACCAGCAAGCCTTGGCAGTTGTAAACACAGTGGGGGTCATTACGACCTTGGAGGGCGGCATCAGCCGCCCGCCAAGATCTGACCACCATGCGGCCGCCAATGCGGCCGCACCCCCGCCGCGGTCATTTGGAGATCCCCGCTGGGCCGGCGGGCGGAAACCTGGTTTCCGCCCGCCAGTCCAGCGGGGATCACGGCCGCAACATAGGAGCCGGCTCCAAATGGAGCCGGCGGTGTTGCGGCCGTGCGACGGGTGCAGTTGCACCCACCGCACTTTTCACTGTCTGCACAGCACAGCGGTAAAACGCCGGCCACGGCGGTGCGACCGCGGCGCAACCGCCGCGGTCATAATACGCCGGGAGGCACCGCCAGCCTGTTGGCGGTGCTCCCGTCGTTTTGACCCTGCGGTAGTAATACCGCCAGGGTCATAATGACCACCAGTGTGTGGTTGCTTTGATGTCCTGGATAAAACAGTGGCCACCTGAAACTTGCTGGAGGTCAGGTCTACACTTCCCACAATGCACTGGACTATTTACTTCTTGGCGATCCCTTGGCGGACCTGATGGCCAGTATTTTTTGGATCTGGGATTATGCTTTTACCTGCGAGCTGCAGGGGGGTAGTGCCTCGAGCCCAAGGAAGTTCTGGTTTTGCTATTGGTGTCCAGAGAAGTTCCTATTGGCATTGGAACCAGTCTCTGGTCCAGGACGAGTCGCATTTGTGCATTTGCAACGTGGTTGCCCCAGGTGCTGAGCATTGCAGTTTTTCTTTCTGCAGGCCTTCTGGGGTTGTACGCCTCCTGACTACCTAACCTTCCCACCTGCCCAGCTGCAAATGTTCCTGGGGGCAGGTGGTGGCTATGTCCTCCTTTTGGAATGAGCCTGATTGCATATCCGAGGCGATGTGGGCTTTGAAGCTCACCGCCTTGATGTGCCACTTCACTATTCATCCTGTCAGGTAGAGAGGTGACAGCTACTGCCCAGGCAGGCCTTTGTTTCTACCTCCTGGTGGTGTTCATACCCCCAGGCAGGGGGTCAGATTGCCATCTCAGCGGCAGCAGCTTGCAAGCTGTTTTCCCAGGGACAGGAAAGGCTGAAACAACCACGCGGGCAACCTCTAAGGTAGCCACCTGGGTGCATGTCACATTGAAACTGACTTCGGAATAAAGTCATGTTTAATGAGACAAGTTGTTTGATACCAAACATGACATACTTCAGAGGGGCCATTATGGAGTTGGCGACCTTGTGATGCCCAGGGGCCAAACAATGTTAGCCTATGGCCCCCTTACCACTTATAGTAGCCCCAAATTGAAGAGGCTACTATAGGGACATATAAGCTTGCCCTATTATGCCCACACTTTTAATACAATGCAACCTGCCTCCTGAGCTTAGGAGGCCTGCCTTTGGGGTGACTGGCATATATTAAATATAGTGCTTTAACCTTGTCTCATGTGGTGAGGGCAAAGTCGAGTTGCAGCAGTTTGCACTGCTTCTGCAGTCAGCAGTGGAGCAATGGCAGGCCTACTGTCATTTGTTTACTTGGGTCACCCAGGGTGACACAAACAGTGCTTCAGGCCCCGGTGACCCCTTTAAATGCAGTGCCTGGGTACCACTTGTATCATTTATCAGGGACGTTTGAGAATATTAAAGTCCTTGCCAGTTGGGGATACCACTTCATACACATCAGTTTTAAGGAGGGACCACTGGCACTGGGGTCTAGTTAGGAGGCTTTAGTGCACTGTCAGAGTCAAAACTGTCAGCATTGGAGCAAAAAGTGTGGGGGTGACCATACAAAAGGGGCACTTTCCTAAAAGGGAGGGGTACAGAATGATACCACGTTTTGCTGTTTTTTGCACAGTTAATGAATAAGTCAACCCAGCAGTCATTCCACAACATATTTACCTTGTTCTTATTAGGATCCGTTTCCTATGAGTGCAAGATAAGAGGAGATGAATCAGGCTGTTGTCACCAATAACCTACAATTCAATCCTGGCATCAAGGGGGTACAAGTTCCATGCTGAGTAATGGAGTCACTGAGGAGTGAGTGACCTAGAGGATTACTAAATTTCAGATGTGCTTAGGATTGCCGGACTGTCTTCGATGTAGCAATGGAATTTGAACAGGAATTCTCATGAGTAATATAAAAAAAACATTTTTTTTTCATACCACCCCAGGGATTTGTGCTTTTGAAAAACATAGAAATGAGAAGCCGTTATTGGTAAGGAGATCACACCATGTAGGAGACATGTGTTACGTGGATACATTCTCACACAAAGCAAGGTGCTTTTCAATCTCCTCAATACTTAAAAGATATATAATGCTTCTTTTTATTCATAGTTTTTTTTAGATTGCAGTCAGCTTAAAGGCATCAAATAAAGCACTTTTGTTTATGATCTGCCATGGCAATTTGCCAGATTTTAGGATTAATAATAACAAGCTCAATTGTGTGAGAGCTTGCATCAAACCTGTCCTTTGGAGCAAAAGGCTTGTCGTTTTCCAAAAGATGATGGGCAGATGCTATTATGGTGTTGATTGTGTACACTAAGTATCTGGAGCATGGACTGGCTGTCCTGCAAGATGGCCGCCACGCTGTGAGGCTCTGCAGGGCAGGGGAATAAATACGCTCTAAATCCTGGCGGACCGGCTGCCCGACTTAACATCCTCGCATTGATCCGCACTGGGAGGCCCTAGGGAACTGAGGAGCTGACAGAGTGACCCGGATCGGTGGTGGGGGACGCGCTGCCTGACTTTATGCGCATTGCAGTACGGCTGCAGCGGCGCTCACTCCTCCTGAGGCCAGAGGGTAAAGTCAGTGAATGGCGATTGGAGCAGCCCTCTCCTTCCTTCCCCCCTTTCCCTCATGATCGGGGCCTGGGATTTGGTGGCGGTTTGCTGGCTTTCTTTGCCAGCCCTCGAAGTTGGACTCCTGCGGGTCCCAGTCGGCGGCTGTGATCGGGCCGCAGACCTCCGCGGGTGTGTTGGCCAGTGGCCCGGGGCCGAGACTTGAGGACTGGTGGCGGCGGCCACCCCTGTGCTCGGGAGAGTTTGAGCGTGGCCCCGGTTGCCCTGAGGCCCAAGGGGGGCGGCGCGGGCGGCGCACAAGAGATGGGCACTCCCCCCTTCCTCCTGGGGGGGTTGACTGGAGACCCTGTGCTTGGGCCTCCTGGGCCATGTTGGAGCCCCTATTGTTGGCGACCTGCAGGGCCAGATCGGCAGCAGGGGTCGGGCTGTGTGGCCCCATGGGTGAGAGCGTTGCCGCCGCGGGCAGCTGTCCCGGTCCTATAGAGCTGTGACCTGTCTGCGTGGTAGCGGACGTGGGCCCTGGTCCCGGTGCGCGGTTCCCCCCCTCCATCACTGCTGTGCTTGGGAGCAACGAACTGGAACAAGTGCCCGTGAGGGTTCTTCAGCCCCCAGCGACCCCTACTTACCTGCTGATTGTTTCCGGTCAGTTGTGGTGGGCGTCTCTCTGGCTAGCTGCCTGGGATGACTTTCTGAGAAGATGGGAAAGGCAGACCAGAAACAGCCTAAGCTCACATTCGATGGGAAAAAGAAGAGTGGCCAGGCCAGCCAGCCGGCAGATGACCTGCCGCTGGAGGAGGACGCTTCGGCGCCCCCGTGAAGGCTATGTTCTTATACCTCAAGTGCAGTCTGGCCAGTATTGATGCCAAGTTGGACCACTTGACTGAACAAATGGATCGTTTAAAGGATCAGGTAGATGGCCATGACACCCACTTTGAGCAGATAGAATCACGCACCTCGGATCTGGAAGACAGTCGATGTGGACATGGGGAGAAGTTGCTGTGCATGGAGCTCTTGTTAGAGGTGATCCAGAACAAAAATGAGGACCTTGAGGCTCGCTCCCACTGTAATAACATCCGCATTTTGGGCCTTCTGGAATCGACAGCCATGGGGCTCATAGAGGACTATACTGAGACCATGCTTTCTGCGCTATTCCCCGGAGAGCTCTCCCAGTTATTGGTGGTGGTGAGGGCCCATAGATCGCTGGGGCCGAGACTACCGCCAGGGACACCGGCGCGCCCCATCATTGTATGCTTATTGAATTAGAGACAGGGACACAATACTCAGGTCGGCCAGGGAGCGTTGTCCCGTGATCTACAATAATACTGAATTAAGGGCCAGATGTAGGAAACTTTTGCGAGTCGCAAAAAGCCCGAATCGCAATTTGCGACTCCGCAAAATCGGAAATGGGATGCCGAAATCCCATTTCCGACTCGCAAAATGCGACGCGAGCCATTACCAACTCGCAAAAATAGCGACCCCATTTTGCGACCCGCAAATAGGAAGTCGCAATTTGCGAGTCGCAAACCATATGCAATAGCCACTCGCAAATTGCGACTAGTCGCAAAAAGCCCAATTTGCACTTCCAATTTACCACTAACTCAGAGCAGGTGGTAACCATTACCAAAGTATAAAAGGAGACCCAGAAGGCATCTGGGTTACTCAAGATGGCGGAGATATATGTGATAGGAATGAGGAGGAGAGCCCACGCCGCACAGCAGAGGAGGAGGAGCCAGAGACAGGAGAAGATATACAGAACCAGGCAGACACTTTTCCAACAAACTGAGGAGGAGATTTATGATAAATATAGACTCAGCATTGCAGCAATAATAGATTCAATAGAATTACTCAAACCACAGGTACAACGCCAGACTGTGCGCGGCTGCGCCATCCCTACGCATGTGCAAGTGCTTTGCTCACTGCACCTCTTGGCCTCGGGTAGCTATCAGGGGGTCATTGCCGTGGCAGGTGGGGTATCCCAAAGTTCACTCTCACGGTTCTTCAGGGCATTCCTAGATGCCTTACTCACACACATGTCCAGATACATATACCTACCCAGGAATGAGGCTGAAATCAACAGCACCAAGTTGGAATTCTACAGGATTGCCAACTTCCCCCATGTCATAGGGTGTGTAGACGGGACACATATACAAATATGCCCTCCTGCAAATCTGGAATATCTGTTCCGCAATAGGAAGTGTACCCACTCACTCAACATCCAGGTGGTATGTGACGCCCATTATGTTATCACTGACATGGTTGCCAAATTTCCTGGGAGTACCCATGACTCCTACATTTTCAGACACAGTGGGATACACCAACGCCTAGAACGTGGGGAGTTTGGAGACGGATACCTCCTAGGTATAGCTGAATACACCTTGCAGACATACACACAGGTCAATGTGGAACCCATCTATGCCCTGCTAACATTGTACATTTTGTGCCAAACAGGTGACAGTGCATATGCACTTCGACCATGGATACTCACCCCGTGCTTAACACCCAGCAAGGAGACAGAGAGGCGATACAACAGTGCACATAAGAGGATCAGAAATATCATTGAACAGACCTTTGGACTGCTGAAAGCAAGATTCAGATGCCTCCACAGAAGTGGAGGTGCCCTCCAGTATACCCCAGTAACAGCTTTCAAGATTGTTGTCGCATGCGCTATACTGCACAACATTGCCACCAGACGTGGGCTACCTCTCACCCCTGAAGACCCAGATTCGGAGGATGAAGAGCAAGAGCTACCACATCGCCATCATGGGGATAGAAGCATCGCAAATCAAGGCAGACTGCGACGGGAACACATTGCAAACCAATACTTTGGAAGGTACGTGCTAACTGTCACCACACTCACTAATGTCACACACAAAGAGTCCATGTGTTAAGTGGAACTAACAAGTGATTTAATTTGTGCAACCAAAAAAACTATATACATTGTCAACAGTTCTGAGGCTGTAACAGTCCTCCTGGCATGAGGACACATTAACCTCATGTGCCCCAACCCCAGGACAGTGTGGAGCTCAGATCCTATGCCGGCCTCGGCCAGCATGGCTGGTACCAGGGGTGTCAGCAGTGCCCTGCCTTGCGCTTCCACTGCGCAACACCCTGGTGTCACTGGCAGAGACACTGCTGATGGTGGAGCCCTCCTCACTATCTTGTGGCATGTCGGCCGCGCCCCTGGCCACCTGCCGTGCCTCCATTATGTCAACAGCGTGGCTGAGACGGCCCAGTCCACGTGCCACATCACTGGCAAAGTGGCCCATGTCAACTTGGAGGCTGACTGTGCGCCTAGAAAGGCAGTAGTGTTCACAGCCAGCCGGATTATGGAGGCAGACATGCGGTCCAGCCGGTTAAGTAGCTGCCTGTCACGACGCCTTGCACCCTCTGTCTGAGTTAGGAGTCCAGCCACAAGTTCTCGCATGGAGAGTGCAAGGTCGCCTATATGTGTGTTCATTTGTTGCAACTCCGTGTGCACAAGCTGCATGCTACTGCCTTGGTTTCGCTCCATGCGCCGCAATGCCCCTGTAATTCTCCTAATCTCCTGTGTTTGCAGGCGCTGACCCCGTAGGAGTGCGGCCTCAGCACGCGACATGGAGGCGTCCCCTGACTCTGCCTGCTGCTGTAATGGTACATGTACACGTCGCCTGCGACGCAGTGGAGGCTCTCTGTCTTCTACGGTGGCACTGTGGCTGGGACCAGGTGCTGGATCAGACACCAGTATGACAGCTGGTGTATCATGAGGGGACTGAGTGTTGGTGGTGCAGGTCTCAGTGGTGGCTGGTCCTGAGTCATCTGTTGGCTGTTGGCTGACCATTGGCCCCTGGATGCTTTGGCTGGTGGGGGTGTCTTGTGGGAGACCTGTGGGACATAGGGAACACACTGTCAGTATCTACTATCTGTTATCTACTTCCTAATAAACTGTTGCCTATCAACTGCCTACTTGACTACATTGCCCATAATGCACCATTCTGGTGGTTGCAACTCTGAAATGGAGCTATTTTGGTTATGCATGCTACTGTGTACAAGGTGGGTGGGGGAATGGCAGTATTGAGGGTACATGCATGTCTCATGGTACTCACCGGTTGATGGTCCTGGCTCTGATGTATCCAGCTCTCCCATCCCGCACACTGCCTCAGGCTCAGGGGTCTCCTCTACTCTTTCCTCCAGGGGTGTGGGTGGTGGCATTTGGACGGTCCCCCTCCAGTCTCCCTCATCTCCCGGAGCCGCTCTGCCACCCTCTCCTTGGTCCGGGAACGCAGGTCATACCACCTTTTTTTGAGTTCTTCGATGCTCCGGTGGCTGACACCCAGGGAGTTCACTTTGTCTTGGATGTCCATCCATATTTTTCTCTTTTCCACCTCTGGCACGGTGAGGGCTGCCCCCCCAAATAGTTGGTCATGGTGCTGGCAGCACTCCTCTGTCAGCACCTCCAGCTTTTTCTCTGCAAATTTGAGTTTGCGCCTCCTTGGTGTCTCAGCCATGGTAGCTGCTGTTCCCTCTGTTTGCAGTTCTGCTGTTAAAATGGGTGTGGTCCTCCCTCCTCCCAGGTGTATTTGTAAACTTTCTGGCTGTGATGTCATCATCATGAGCCAGGAAGTGTTTTCCAGAGTGTTCTGCAGCACCTGCATTCAATTTGCAGCACAGTCGCAATTTGCGACACCCACTCGCAAATTGCGTGTTCGTTTTTAGCGCGGTCGCAAAAAAGTGACCGCGCAAACTGCGGACTCGCAATCTGCGGTGCTACTTCATTTGCGAGTCGCAAATTGAAGTCGCGTTTTCTTTTTCGCAGCGACTCGCAATTTCCGACTCGCTGCATTTTTCCTACCTACATCTGGCCCTAAGTATCTTCCCAGACTGCACTCCTGGGGTGCAGGTGGCCCGTAAGGCGTTCTTGCCAGCCAAACACACTTTGAGCCAGATGGATGCCAAATATTCCCTCATTTCCTGCTAAACTGTGAGTGCAGCACAAGGGTAAGCTGCACTTTTTCACTGATCCAAAACTGGCCGTCAAATACGCTAAATCGGTCACCAAAAAGGCGACTATGGACTGCCCGCGAGCTGCTGGAGGAGAGGGTGATGCTCTCAGTGACAATGACTGAAACCATTTTATTGTCAGGAGGTCCCGGCGGCCCAGCTCTGTGACTTGGGGCTTGACGAGTCTGTTCAAGACTCAACTTTTGGTGCAGCCTGTTTTGTTATATACTTTACACTGAGTGCCCCTGCCCATCCATCCCAATTGGTACGGTTATCGGATGGTCTCGCTGACGTCCCACTGGATGAGCCCATTCAAGCTGTTCATTATTATGTTGTGGGATATGTATTTGGGTGTGGGGGGGATTGCAGGACTGACCCATTTGGGGGGTCCGCGTGAGTGGGGGTTTGTACTGTTCTGCACTTGGTTTGTTCTTCCTGTTTCTTTCTTTCCTCCCCTGCTTCTTCCCCTTCATGCAGCTGATGCATTAATTGTTGTGGTATGTGGTGATGTGTGTTTTGGTAGATTATTTGGATGGTGCATAAAAATGTGACTCCTGTATGCTGTCTCACTTGGAATGTTCGAGGGCTGAATGATGGGCGTCAGATGAGAATGCTGTCTGCCTACATGAAGCGCCATGCAATAGACATCTGTACGTTGCAGCAGACTCACCTGGTAGAGGCCAAGTAACCCCAGGTGAAAGCTGGCTGGCTTGGTGAGTGTCATGTTGTGGTGTACTCGAGGTATGTCCTGGTTGGTGATCCTGATTCGAAAAGGGTTTCAATGGCGTACTGAAAGTGTGCTTGCCTTCCCGAACGGTTGTTATGTCATATTGTGGGGAACATTATGAGAAAGGCCATTTCGGTTGGTGTTGGTTTATCGCCCAAATATCAATGACCCCAAATTCTCTGGGGAAATATGGTGACTCATTGGCTCACTGGCCTCCGGTTCCTTGCAATGGGGAGGGAACTTCAATGTGGTATTGGATTTTGCGGCAGATCGTGAGGGCCATGCCAGGCCACAACACGTGGCAATTGCGAAGGCCATGTCTCTTATTATGGCCGAGAGTGCTCTAGTAGACTTATGGAGGGCGAAACAAAAAACGGATAGGGAGGGCACTTGTGTCAATTATGTGCATGGTAGTTGGTCCCGAATAGACAGATGGCTCGGTACCAGAGATGTAGAGCTCTGGATGAAGCCCATTGAGCATAGGCCCCGCACCTTGTCAGATCATTCGTCGGTCATGCTGGAGCTGCTCGTACCTGGGGGCCTTACCCGCGCATTTACGTGGAGGTTGCCCTATGGTGAGCGGAGAGACCAGGCTTTTAGGGAAGAGATGCGCGATGCTATAGCGCATTACTTTGCTGATAATCATGGATCTGTATTCTCGGCGGGCACCGTGTGGGAGGCTTTTAAAGTAGTAATTCACAGGCTCTGCCTTTCCAAACAACACGGGATGCGGAAGGTGCTAAGGCGGGAGTTAGCAACTCTGGAGGCCCAGCTTGTTAACCTAGAAAAACAATTGGTCTCTGACGGGTCCAGTGGCCTCCTGGCTCAACTGAGAGAAAAGATGTCACAATACGAGGAGGTGGCACTTTGCGAGGTCTGCTTTCTAGGTAGAGATGCTACAGCGCGGAAATATGGTGAGGGTTGGCAGAAAGCTAGCAGCAATGCTCCGAAAGCCGTGGGCAGGCAATTATATTGCAGAGCTAACTGACTCGACGAGAGTGCACCATACCAGCACTGAGGAGATCAGGCGTGTCTTTCCTGACTTTTATTTTGACTGGAACGCTGAGCACTCGGGGCTGAGATCTGCAGCTTCCACTGATTACTTTGAGGATATCAGCCTGCTTTGGCTTGAGAACTTGCACAGGCAATATCTAGATGCTCCCTTCTCGGTGGATGATGTGATCCAGGCTATACGAAGTCTGCTGAGAGATAAGGCCCCATGACTAGACGGCCTGATGCCATCCTTATATAAGGAATATGCAGATATATTAGCGCCTTACCTCCTGGAGGTCTATGCAGAGGTGAGCGAGAGCGGCATTCTCCCGGCCTTGGTGCGAGAGGCTCTCATTGTGACTATTTTGAAGCCCGGGAAAGATCTGTGTTGTTGCGATTCATATCGGCCTATTTCGTTAATAAACATAGATAATAAGATCCTGGTGAAACTCATTGCGGCCCGGTTGCAGCCCTTGCTCCAATCCTTGGTGCTACTAGATCAGTCCGGCTTTGTGCCAGGATGTTCTGCCATGTATAATCTCAGCACCTACTTTGCGATATTCAGTATGATCGGACCTGTGGATCACGAGGCAGCTGTGTTCCTTGATGCCACTAAGGCATTTGATTCTCTTGCGTGGCCATACATGTTTGCTTTTCTAGCAAGGGTACGGCTAAGTCCTAGGTTCATTCAATTGATCCACTTGCTGTACTCACAACTGACTGCCCGACTGAGAATTAACAGGACAATTTCGGATTCCTTTCCGATAGCTTGGGGCACCTGCCAGGGGTGCCCACTCTTGCTGCTGCTATTTGCGGTGGTGATGGAGCCGCTTGCGGTGCGCTTGAGGCAACACCATAATCACAGGGGATTTGCATTTAGAAAGTGCCCAATATTGATTTCTATGTATGCGGATTATGTCGCACTGTATGTTCGCGACCTGCAGCTGCATCTCGACGCCCTGACGGATGAGATAGTTTGCTTCGGACAGATTTCTGGGATCACCATTAACTGGTCCAAATCGGTGGTGCTGCCTCTGCCTGATGCTATGGCGCAGTGCCCCTCTAGATATCCCCTCAGCTGGACTGATGGGCAGGTGCGGTATTTCGGTATCTGGCTGAGTAGGGAAACTGACAAGCTATGGTCGGCCAATTACGGCAAGGCCATTTTGTGGATGGAAGATAAGGTGGAAGTTTGGCGTTCGCTGCCGCTCTTGCTGACTGGCTGCATAGCGATAGCGAAGATGGTTATTCTGCCCAAATTCTTATACTTATTTATCAATCTACCTCTTGTCCTTACAACTAGTTTTATGAAGAGACTTAGGCCCGTGCCTGTGGCTCTTGGTTAGTCTGGTCGGCAGCCCAGAATTTCACTGGAAAAACTGACACTTCCATTCGAACAGGGTGGCCTGGCAGCCCCAGACCTAGAACTCTATCACAATTGCACCCCATACGATATCTGCTACACTTGGCTCCTGAATTTGATGCAGTGTGGCCTGATAGGCTATTGCGGGTGATTGGCGGTCAGCCTAGACCAAGGCCGCGGGGGTAAATACTGTGCGTGCACGGCGCGGGCCTGGACTACGCTGTTGAGGCGCGACGGGGTGCGGAAGCCCTTCGTGCCTTCAGTGCTGGTGCGAGATGTTGGAGGCCTGCCACTGTCGGAGGACGGTCAAGTCTGCGAGTCCCTCCGCGAGTTGAACTTGAATACCCTAGGATCCTGGGTTTCGGAGGGGATATTTGTCTCCTCCGAGATGGCACTTGGTGATACGCATGATGCTGGGTTGCACCGGCTATTCTTTCTCAGAATCAGGGCTATGTTTTGTGCGCGATATCTCTGCTATCCTGCAATGCCCCTGGTGTGTCGAGTATTGGAACTTATATATAAAATGCAGTCCCCGTGCAGGCTTATCACAAATCTATATGTTTGCATACAGAATGCAGCGTCTAGTGCTGGGTCTAAAGCTAAGACCCATTGGGAGGTGGACATAGGAGAAACCATTCGCGATGACATGTGGCAGTATCGTTGTGCATAGATGAGAGAGCTGTCCCCTAACTACAGATTGTGCCTTATTTACTTCACCTTTCTAGACCACTTGTATTACACGCCCAGCAGATTAAAGAGCATGGGTATTAAAACAGATGCAAGAGATGTCTTGCTCCTGAAGCGGACTTCCTGCATCTGGCGTGGGGCTGTGAGGCACTGCGGGAATACTAGACAGAGGTGTTGCAGGCAACTGAAGAGATGACTGGGCTCATGTTGCCGCACACCCCTAAGCTTCCTCTTCTGGGACATGTCGAGGAGATCCCCTCCGCACAGAGGAAGTCGGTGGGACTGCTGCTTCTGCTGGCTAAGCGTAGGGTTGCACTGTGCTGGCGGAGACGGCGGACTCCTCGATGCTGTGAATGGTTGAAAGACCCTGCGTACTGTCAGGAACAACTAATGATATACTGGGAGCTGATGCCTGCAGGCTCCCGACCGATAGATATGTGGGCCTCCTTGCTATCCTTTCTGGAGTCCCGAACACTGGATGGCACACGGCTGATTAACGCCTCCCATTGACTATAAGTAGCAGAAGTCCCCCTCTTACGATATTCAGTTACTGCTCCCACTGATGTGGGAGGTATGATGGCTGTGTCGTCCCCTTGCCCCCCCTTTTCCTTGTCCTCATCCCTTCCCCTTCCTCCTGTCCTCCTTTCTTCTTCTCTTACTTCCTTTGTTTGCATCATGATGTTCAAGGAATGCTGCACTGTCAGCACAGCACACAGTGGTGCCTTTGTCGTATTATACTTGATTTATAGATATGATTTCTTGTATGGTACCGACTGGGCCTTGTTAACTTATGGTGACTATTGTTGTACTTGCTGGCCTCAGGGCTATTCTCCGTTTGGTTATGTTACTAATAAATGCAACAAAAAAACAAAAAACACACCATTTAAAAAAGAAAAATGATCTGGAAGCTGTGGTCAAACACTTTAAGCATGGTTTGCATGATTTCTCTATATGATTGTCTAATTCTTTCATCAGCTTCTCTCTCTGAGTATGCTTTTTTTTCTTTAATAATGACATATATTAGTGTGTATATAAAGCGTTTTGTTTTTACAGGATGTGGACTCAGTAGACAATCAATAAAATCCATGTTTTCAATAATTTTGGACTGGTGCATCTTCACAGAGGCTAGGCTAGAATGTGCTTACCATCACTGACAAACGTTGCCCACACTAAGGGGCATATTTATACTCTATTTGCACCAGATTTGTGTCATTTTTGTTTTACGCAACTCCGGCGCAAACTCAACTCCATATTTATACTTTGGCACTAGACCCGTCTAGCGCCAAAATCCATGGAGTTTGAGTCATTTTTTAGTGTGGACACCTACCTTGCGTTAATGATATGCAAGGTAGGCGTCTCGTACAAAAAATGACTCTAAGGCATGTGCGCCTTATTTATCCTCCCGCTTCATTTTGATGCACAGGAGGAGGCGGGCCTTAAAAAATGGCACCCAGACGGATTTGCGTCATTTCTTACCGCTTGGGTCAGGGCAGGCGTTAGGGGACCTGTGGGCTTATTTCCATGGTCTCCTACCATGGAAGCAGTCCACAGGTGCCCTTCCCTGCCCCAAGGGACACCCCCTGCCACCCTATCCCACCCTTGGAGGACACCCATGGATGAGGGGACACATCTATGGTAAGTAGAGGTAAGTAATTATTTTGTACCTCCCAAAATTACGCTAGTCAGGTTAGAGTCATTTTTTTACTCTAACCTGACTTGCACCTTTCTTTGACGCACAACCCCCAGGCTTCCCTACGCCTCCGCTGCCCGGTTAAAGTAATTTATTTTGACACTAACCAGGCCGCAGCGCCGGCTACCATCATTCCTTAAATATGACTCCCGGCTGGCACGTTCGAATGGCGGTAGCCGGCGTTAAACTTTTTGACACAAACCTGCGCTGGCAGTATAAATATGGGGCTAAATGTGATTACTGTTACAGGAGTGTACACATTTGTAGGAAAGTGGAGCATTAAGCAGCGATACCATGTAGGTTCCAATATGTAAAACTCTCACAATACCCCAAAGATTGTCCTTTAAATTCACAATAATAAATCCACAGCCCTGGTAGTGTGGCAAAGAGCAGTCAAGCTTTACTAGAAGAACGTGTTAAGCATTTCAAAGTACCAACATGGACGATAAGTAATTGACACAATTTGAAAGAAATCCAACACCAACTTATAAAAATAAAGGACTCCAAAAGAAAGTCAATCAGTTGCATATATCCGGAGTTATAGATCTGAGAGTGAAAATAAAATCAGTACATTTACAAGCTGTCAAACTTTACCATTGTAGTCAATGGGAAAAATTACTAGTGACACTCAGTCACTTGCGGGGTGAGTTCAGGGGAAACCATAAATAGTTAAGGTTGTGCGGGTCCCAGGACCAAGCTGTGACTGCTGGACCAATTTTACCTGGCTCATGGTGCCCGGATGCAGGGATGTCCTGGCTGTCTTTGGCGCTGAATGCAAGAGCTGTGAGTGATTTAAAATGGTACTTGTGACACTCAGTCACTTCCAGGTCAAGTTTGTGGAAGCCCTTAAGGGTTAAGCTTGTGTGGGCCCCTGGATCAGGATTCACCAGGCATAACAACTCCACCTATCTTGGGGGTCTCGGGTTCAAAGGTGTGCTTGGCTATTCTTAGTGCTGAATGGGAGCTGTGGTTGCTGTTCTTATCCACTGGAATGGTGCAGACAAGGAAACAGATGCAAAAACTCGACAACAGAGCCGCAGATGAGGTCGGATAAAGGTGTTGCAGCCTTGGCAGTGGTAAGGTGGAGGAGAAGCTATCTCCTCTTTCGGTGGTGCAGTGGAAAATGGTAGTTGGCTGGAACTTGGAGGAAAGCTGGACTGCACTTCCCACAATGCACTGGGTCACCTGTCTTTGGGATATCCCTTGGGTGGCCCGATGGGCAGTGCTTCTTCAGATCTAGCTGGTGCTTTTTGCTCTTGCAGTCTGTAATGGCAGGCCTGCTGTCAGTAGTTTACTTGGGTTACTCAGGGTGGCATACACAGTGTTTCAGGCCCTGGTGACCCCCTTTAGCACCCATTCCCTGGACACCACTGGTATCATCTACTAGGGACTTATAAAGGGGTTAAAGTACTTGCCAATTGTGGATGCCTATTCACAGTTACCAATTTAAGGAGAGAGCAATGGCACTGGGACCTGGTTAGCAGGCTCCAGTGAACATTCAGAGTCATAACCAACATCAACTAGAGCAAAATGTGTAGGGGTGACCAATCAAAAAGAGCAGTTTCATACACCATTACACCTGAAGTCAGCTCAATTTGCTAAGGGACCGGGATCTTTGGAAAGAAACCTGTTCCTACATAGGGCTATAACACTAGAAACAAATGTAGTCAAATTGCAAGAACAATTTTGAATCATTCCATTTAATTCACTATCGGTCAAGTGTTCTTTATAATGGCAAAATTGGTGGCGTTTCATGCCATAGGATTCCACAGAATTTTAATATAATTCTGCAGATTTCCACAGAATTCTGCGGAATTTCGCCAAGGGGCAGAGTGGGCACTGCAATGTGCAGTGCATCCCCCTGAGTGCCCTTACATACTTATGTAAAGGCACCAAGGGATATGCATTGCACTGTAGTACCGAGGGGTATTCGTCCCAGTGCACTGCAATAGTACTTAATCATGGCATGAAGAGAGAGCAGTCCCTCTATGTTTAACCCCTTTGCTGCCAGGCCTTTTCCCCCTCCTGTGCCAAGCCTTTTTTTGGCTATTTGGGGCAGTTTGCGCTTAGGCCCTTATAACGTTTTGTCCACATAAGCTAGCCAAGCCAAATTTGCGTCCTTTTTTTCCAACATCCTAGGGATTCTAGAGGTACCCAGACTTTGTGGATTCCCCTGAAGGAGGCCAACAAATTAGCCAAAATACAGTGAAAATTTCATTTTTTTTCAAAAAAATTGGAAAATGTGGCTGCAGAAGAAGGATTGTGTTTTTTTCCCTGAAAATGGCATCAACATTTGCGGGTTTGCGGTGCTAAAATCACCAGCTTCCCAGCTTTCAGGAACAGGCAGACTTGAATCAGAAAACCCAATTTTTCAACACAAATTTGGCATTTTACTGGGACATACCCCATTTTTACAATTTTTTGTGCTTTCAGCCTCCTTCCAGTCAGTGACAGAAATGGGCATGAAACCAATGCTGGATCCCAGAAACCTAAACATTTCTGAAAAGTAGACAAAATTCAGAATTCAACAAGGGGTCATTTGTGTAGATCCTACAAGGGTTTCCTACAGAAAATAACAACTGAAAAAGAAAAATATTGAAATTGAGGTGAAAAAAACAGCAAGTTTTCTCTACGTTTTACTCTGTAACTTTTTCCTGCAATGTCAGATTTTCGAAAGCAATATACCGTTACATCTGCGGGACTCCTCTGGATGCAGGGATATATAGGGCTTGTAGGTTCATCAAGAACCCTAGGTACCCAGAGCCAATAAATGAGCTGCATCCTGAAGTGCATTTTCATTCTATACCGGGTATACAGCAATTCATTTGCTGAAATAGAAAGAGTGAAAAATAGCTATCAAGAAAACCTTTGTATTTCCAAAATGGGCACAAGATAAGGTGTTGAGGAGCAGTGGTTATTTGCACATCTCTGAATTCCCGGGTGACCATACTAGCATGTGAATTATAGGGCATTTCTCAAATAGATGTCTTTTTTACACACTCTCTTATATTTGGAAGGAAAAAATGTAGAGAAAGACAAGGGGCAATAACACTTGTTTTGCTAATCTATGTTCCCCCAAGTCTCCAGATAAAAATTGTACCTCACTTGTGTAGGTAGGCCTAGCGCCCGCGACAGGAAACGCCCCAAAACGCAACTTGGAACATTACATTTTTTAAAAGAAAACAGAGGTGTTTTTTGCAAAGTGCCTACCTGTAGATTTTGGCCTCTAGCTCAGCCGGCACATAGGGAAACCTACCAAACCTGTGCATTTTTTAAAACTAGAGACCTAGGGGAATCCAAGATGGGGTGACTTGTGGGGCTGATACCAGGTTCTGTTACCCAGAATCCTTTGCAAACCTTAACATTTGGCTACAAAAACATGTTTTCCTCACACTTTGGTGACAGAAAGTTCTGGATTCAGATAAGAGCCACAAATTTCCTTCCACCCAGCGTTCCCCCAAGTCTCCCGATAAAAATGATACCTCACTTGTGTGGGTAGGCCTAGTGCCCGCGACAGGAAATGCCCCAAAACGCAACGTGGACACATCACATTTTTTAAAAGAAAACAGAGGTGTTTTTTGCAAAGTGCCTACCTGTAGATTTTGGCCTCTAGCTCAGCCGACACCTAGGGAAACCTACCAAAACAGTGCATTTTTTAAAACTAGAGACCTAGGGGAATCCAAGATGGGGTGACTTGTGGGGCTCTGACCAGGTTCTGTTACCCAGAATCCTTTGCAAACCTCAAAATTTGGCTAAAAAAACTCATTTTCCTCACATTTTGGTGACAGAAAGTTCTGGAATCAGAGAGGAGCCACAAATTTCCTTCCACCCAACGTTCCCCCAAGTCTCCCGATCAAAATGATACCTCACTTGTGTGGGTAGGCCTAGGGCCCGTGACAGGAAATGCCCCAAAACACAACGTGGACACATCACATTTTTTGAAAGAAAACAGAGGTGTTTTTTGCAAAGTGCCTACCTGTAGATTTTGGCCTCTTGCTCACCCGGCACCTAGGGAAACCTACCAAACCTGTGCATTTTTGAAAACTAGAGACCTAGGGGAATCCAAGATGGGGTGACTTGTGGGGCTCTGACCAGGTTCTGTTACCCAGAATCCTTTGCAAACCTCAAGATTTGGCTAAAAAACACATTTTCCTCACATTTTGGTGACAGAAAGTTCTGGAATCAGGGAGGAGCCACAAATTTCCTTCCACCCAGCGTTCCCCCAAGTCTCCCGATAAAAATGATACCTCACTTGTGTGGGTAGGCCTAGCGCCTGCGACAGGAAATGCCCCAAAACGCAACGTGGACACATCACATTTTTGGAAAGAAAACAGAGGCGCTTTTTGCAAAGTGCCTACCTGTAGATTTTGGCCTCTAGCTCAGCCAGCACCTAGGGAAACCTACCAAACCTGTGCATTTCTGAAAACTAGAGACTTAGGGGAATCCAAGATGGGGTGACTTGTGAGGCTCTGACCAGGTTCCGTTACCCAGAATCCTTTGCAAACCTCAAAATTTGGCTAAAAAACACATTTTCCTCACATTTCGGTGACAGAAAGTTCTGGAATCAGAGAGGAGCCACACATTTCCTTCCACCCAGCGTTCCCCCAAGGATCCCGATAAAAATGATACCTCACTTCTGTGGGTAGGCCTAGCGCCCGCGACAGGAAATGCCCCAAAATGCAACGTGGACACATCACATTATTTGAAAGAAAACAGGGGTGTTTTTTGCAAAGTGCCTACCTGTAGATTTTGGCCTCTAGCTCACCCGGCACCTAGGGAAACCTACCAAACCTGTGCATTTTTGAAAACTAGAGACCTAGGGGAATCCAAGATGGGGTGACTTGTGGGGCTCTGACCAGGTTCTGTTACACAGAATCCTTTGCAAACCTCAAAATTTGACTAAAAAAACAAATTTTCCTCACATTTCGGTGACAGAAAGGTTTGGAATCTGAGAGGAGCCACAAATTTCCTTCCACCCAGGGTTCCCCCAAGTCTCCCGATAAAAATGATACCTCACTTGTGTGGGTAGGCCTAGCGCCCGCGACAGGAAGTTCCCCAAAACACAACGTAGACACATCACAATTTTTGACAGAAAACAGAGGTGTTTTTTGCAAAGTGCCTACATGTAGATTTTGGCCTCTAGCTCAGCCGGCACATAGGGAAACCTACCAAACCTGTGCATTCTTGAACACTAGAGACCCAGGGGAATCCAAGATGGGGTGACTTGTGGGGCTCTGACCAGGTTCTGTTACCCAGAATCCTTTGCAAACCTCAAAATTTGGCTAACAAAACTCATTTTCCTCACATTTTGGTGACAGAAAGTTCTGGAATCAGAGAGGAGCCACAAATTTCCTTCCACCCAACGTTCCACCAAGGCTCCCGATAAAAATGATACCTCACTTGTGTGGGTAGGCCTAGCGCCCGTGACAGGAAATGCCCAAAAACGCAACGTGGACACATCACATTTTTTTAAAGAAAACAGAGGTGTTTTTTGCAAAGTGCCTACCTGTAGATTTTGGCCTCTAGCTCAGCCGGCACCTAGAGAAACCTATAAAACCTGTGCATTTTTGAAAACTAGAGACCTTGGGGAATCCAAGATGGGGTGACTTGTGGGGCTCTGACCAGGTTCTGTTACCCAGAATCCTTTGCAAACCTCAAAATTTGGCTAAAAAAACAAATTTTCCTCACATTTCGGTGACAGAAAGTTTTGGAATCTGAGAGGAGCCACAAATTTCCTTCCACCCAGCGTTCCCCCAAGTCTCACAATAAAAATGGTACCTCACTTGTGTGGGTAGGGCTAGCGCCCACGAAAGGAAATGGCCCAAAACACAACGTGGACACATCACATTTCTTCATAGAAAACACTGCCTACCTGTGGATTTTGGCCTCTAGCTCAGCCAGCCCCAGGGGGGGCAGCAATGGCCTGAAATAAATTTGCCCCCCCAACCCCTCCCCGGGAGCGACCCTTGCCTACGGGGTCGCTCCCCCTGCGTGACATTGGCGCCAAAATAAAAATCCCCGGTGCCTAGTGGTTTCTGCCCCCTTGGGGGCAGATTGACCCACAATAGGCCAATCTGCCCCCAAGGGGGCAGAAATGGTCTGAATACAATTTGCCCCCCAGGGGAGCGACCCTTGCCTAATGGGTCGCTCCCCATCTCTAAAAAAACAAACAAAAAAAAAAAAACACACAAAAAAAATTTGCCCTGGCGCCTAGAGGTTTCTGCCCCCCCTGGGGGCAGATCGGCCCAATAACAATAGGCCAATCTGCCCCCAGGGGGGGCAGAAATGACCTAAAATATATTTGCCCCTCCCAAATCCCCCCCGGGAGCGACCCTTGCCTACGGGGTCGCTCCCCCTGCGTGACATTGGCGCCAACAAAAAAATCCCCGGTGCCTAGTGGTTTCTGCCCCCTTGGGGGCAGATTGACCTAAAGTCAGCCAATCTGCCCCCAAAATGGTCTAAATACAATTTGCCCCCAGGGGAGTGACCCTTGCCTAATGGATCGCTCCCCAGCTCTAAAAAAAAAAAAAAAAAAATGTGCCCTGGCGCCTAGAGGTTTCTGCCCCCCCTGGGGGCAGATCGGCCTATTAGCAATAGGCCGATCAGCCCCCAGGGGAGGCAGAAATGGCCTAAAATAAATTTGCCCCACCACCCCCCCCCCCCCGGAGCGACCCTTGTGTGACATTGGCGCCAAAACAAAAGTCCCCGGTGCCTAGTGGTTTCTGCCCCCCTTGGGGGCAGATTGATGTAGCAAAAATCGGCCAATCTGCCCCCAAAGGGGGTAGAAATGACCTAAATACAATTTTCCCCACCAAGGGAGCGACCCTTGTCCAAGGGGTCGCTCCCCATCTGTAAAACAAAAAAAACAAAAAATCCCCGGTGCCTAGTGGTTTCTGCACCCCTTGGGGGCAGATCAGCCTAATCAAAATAGGCTGATCTACCCCCCAGGGGGGCAGCAATGGCCTAAAATAATTCCCCCCCCCCCCCCATGGGAGCGACCCTTGCCTAAGGGGTCGCTCCCCTTGCGTGAAATTCACGTAAAAAAAAACCTCCCAGGTGTCTAGTGATTTCTGCCCCCCTTGGGGGCAGATTGGCCTCATCAAAATAGGCCAATCTGCCCCCAAGGGGGGCAGAAATGGCCTAAATATAATTTGCCCCCTAGGGGAGCGACCCTTGCCTAAAAAAAAAAAAAAAAAAATCCCTGGTGCCTAGAGGTTTCTGCCCCCAGGGGGGCAGAAAAGGCCTTAAAAAAAATGCCCCTCATTGGGAGCGACCCTTGCCCAAGAGGTCGCTCCCTTATGCCAGTTTAAAAAAAAAGAAAAAAAAATCCCTGGTGTCTAGTGGGCGTTTCAAAAGCCGGATTGCAAGCAATCTGGCTTTTGAAATGCTCAGAGAGACTTCAAAGGGAAGGAAATACATTTCCTTCCCTTTGAAGCCTCTCTGGGCCTCCCCCACGTGATCTAAAGAGAAATGCAAAGCATTTCTCTTTCGATCGCGCTGGAAGCTGAGCTTCCAGCATGATGGGGGAGGCCCTTCGACAAATCAGCGCGCGCTCGCTCGCTGACGTCACAGGGGAGGTGGGGGGGGGGGGTCGGGGGTGGGTGGGGAGCACAGGGGGGGAGCGCTAGTGCTCCCCCCAGTTCCCAGGTGTAGGACGAGGTGACCTTGTCCAAGGCACCCGGGAACCGGTGCCTTGGACGAGGTCACCTCGTCGAAGGCACCCGAAAGGTTAAAAAACACTGCAGATTAATGCTCCCTCTCAGCCCTGCTTAAGTATCATTACAGTATCATTAAATCTTACAGTGCTGATTTAATTCTGCTGGCAGAACTGCTGAATTAATCAGTAATTGTGTGTGATATGAGTAATGAAAAATTATTAAATTACTCCAATTCTGCTAGCGGAATAAAAATTCTATCTACCCAGTCAAATTAACTTTTAAAATAGATGGTGTTTTAAAATCTCTGGTAGCATTTCACTGGGTTCCACACATACTAAATACAGCCTCTATAACTTTATTTCTAATTTATATTTTCCTTCCAAAATTGATGACCTGTGATAGCAAGTGATTCGCTGAATTGTGCAGAATATATGAATCTCTGATTGGTAATCCAGTTTTGACCTGCCATCACTTTTGACATGGGGGCATTTCTTCAGATATTTTAGGTCTGCTTACAGGCGGCAGCCAACAATGCTCCTATTGTGCATAGTTATATATTTCTCAGGAACTATTTGTTCTATGCATGTAGTGACCAAAACAATGGAAACAAACTAGTTGTTGATGATTTTTATTATTAACATATGGAACTTCATTATCTAAAGTAGTGTAGCAAAAAAATTGATAATCAGCTGTTCAACAGCATTTATGTCCATGAATCTAAAAAAAGACCAGGAATTCTAACATCAACTAATTACACTCTTAGGGCTTAGAGGCAGCTGGATGATGGCACCAGAAGCCACCGTTGCCCATAGCTTCCTGCTTCTCCATGTCGCTAGGCATTTCAAGCAACTGAAAACTAAGGAAAGTGCAAATGCTTCCCAGGGGGCGGGTAAAAGCAGCACCGGGCGGAATGGAGCATCCAAGAACGACAGACTAGTATTAGTGTGCATAAGGCCACTTTAATCTTTAATTAGACTTCATAACATAAATGAAAACACATGAAAACTAGACCACAGGAGGCCCCACTCGGTCGCCATCCCCACAACCCAGAGCCGGCGCTATAGGTAGTCCAGTTTATCTGGTCTACGTGCATTTTCCCATATGATTCTGTCCCCCATGTCCCCTGCCACGCTTGTTGTTTCCCTGCCACTGCCCTCCTTGTTGGCTAAACCCACCACCCTCCACTGTGTGCGCATGTGTTTTCTACCACATTTGAAGCATTTGTGTTGATACTTGCAAAATTCCTAAAAGCACTGGTCCCGGTTGTAGGACCAGCATGCGTCTGATGCCCCTGCCTGTCCTCTACTTGCTGCCACCACCCCCACAGAGATGGGGCACCCCTGAAAGGGCTTATAAATAACCAGCTAGAATCTCACCATAGAAGTCGATGGGGCTGGTCGCTCTGAGGTCATAGTTTGTAGGAACAGCTCATTGTCTTGCTGCCCCCATATCCCATCCACAGTGTTTACACAAGTCGAGCCCAAAATTCCTCATCATAGCGCACCCACACCATTCCTCCAAATGTCTCCTACGCCTTGCGAATCACATCAAGGAATTTGAAGAGCGACGAGCACAGCTCAGGATATTTTCCGCAGTAAACGCTTGCTTATATGAGGAACACTGCTGTCCAATTTTCATTATTAACTCCTGCGCGAAAGCTTATTCTCCTACTTTGAGCCTTCCTTATCCCGCCCCTCCCTATGCAGCTGCTTAAATAGTTCAATATATTCCCCCTTCCATATATGCTCCTTGGTTGTTGCCATTAAATGCACCCCCAAATGCTTTGTGGTCCCCATATACGGCATCTCATTTTGCTTCAAATCCTTGTTTTCTTTTTTCCCCCTCCTGCTTGTCCCTCCTCACCAAGCCTGTATGTGACCCTACCTCCGGCGCCCCCCGCTCCCTTCTAGCTCAGTTCCTGTCTACATTCCTGTGCCTTGGTCCGGCACATACTTACGTTTTGACCTTCGCAAGCTGATAGCCCCAATGCCCTGCCATACCTTCACTTCTGCCAGCACCCTTCTTTCCACCCACCCTTGTCCCCTCCCCGGTGGAAAACCTCTTACCTGGCCTCAATGTCAGGGCCCACACTAAAGAGGCCTGCCTTGGCACAGGTCATGCTTCCACTGTCCTGAACACCACCAACTCCTCCGCTATCACTGAAACAGGTTGCAAAACACCAATGCTCCTCTAAGAGTGAGATTCACCCCTACCCTTAGACACCGCTGGTGATGCCTCTTATCCTTTATCCTCCTGTTCTTCCTCACGCTTATCCTCTCCATTGTCAAAATCCCACTCGTTACCATCAGCATCCCCAACGAGCAACCAACTCTGGTGCTCAGCACCTCATTGTCACCACTCCACCATCTATTACCTGCATCTCATAAAGATCCTGTGAAAAGTCGAAGTTCTGCAAGGCAGACGCAAATCCCAGACCTTGCTGATTCACCACCCGGTCCATCGGCGTCGTAGAGCTGGTGGCACAGACTCGCGCTCTGACTTCAGACCATGGTTGGCAGGCCTTACCAGACCTTCCTCGCTTCAGTGAAGCCAAATTCATCACATGCCCTGTCTGCTGCCGTTGACCTGTCCTTGACCTACTGGGCTGGACACATATGTTGTGGGTCATGACGCAAAACCCACCTTCCTGGACCACCATCCGCAAAAACCTCACTGCTCACCAGGGCTACCAAAAACACTCTTTGCACCTGAGACTGCCCCTTTCTCCCCTCCCCCTTGGTAACTGGACCCCCCCCACTGCAAACTGCCCCCTTGACTAATTTGAGCTATCACCCTTCCTGACGAATCACTGCCCCAAATATGTTGCTTCGCCTAGGAGTCCCCACTTGGAGCCTGTTGTCTACACCTCCTCTGTGAGGGCCCACCTTGCCCCTCCAATGCCAGAGTCCTCCTGCACCAAACTTGCAAGACCTCACAATCCCCTATCATCCCCCTTCCTTCAGGCATTCGCTCCACATCTGTCAGCAGTTCTTAAGTCCACCCTTTCCTTGAGCCGAACATTGTCGCATCCTCCAGGTGCAAACTCCTGAAAGGCCTGCCTCCCGGGGCTGGATAAATCCAAGGGCTCGAGCAGATCAGGTGCCCCTCTCACTCCTGATGTGGGTGTCGCAACCTGTGTGTGGCCGAAAGGCATTATCACATTCTCAGGCCGCTTGAGGGCCGGCCTGCTGTACTTTTATGTGCGAGCCAGGGTCGGCGCCCACATTGCTGCTTCTGAGGACTCATCTTGCTGCCCAGGTGATTGTGCATGCAAAGGCTGCACGCCCCCCTCCACCCGTATCCTCTCGATCCCCTCCGCATACTTTTTACAGCCCCCGCACAGCTTGCAGAACCGCAACCGGGTGCCCCGCCCATTATTTGCTGGCCACTCAACAGTCATCTGCCACCCATCCCGGCACTGGGAAACGTGCCAGGACTCAGACAGCCCCTTCAAGCTGCCTCCCATGGTGCAGCATATTTGCCCGTGCCCTTGGCCCGTCCCCTTGTATAGCACCCCATCTCTGGAGCCCCTGGCACCTCTCAAGACTTCGCACGCCGGTGAAGCGCAGGACAATACAGTTGATGCAACTCCACTGGCCGACTCCCTGCGCGGCCTCTTGTGCTCCGACTCCTCAGAGCCCCATCACTAAAAAGTCTTACCCCCTGCAGTGTGCAAAGTCTGCACCGCCTGCCAGACCAATTCGTCCTGAGAAGCTGCCATAGATACCCAAGCCTCAATTAGGGGAAACAGAAACAAAGTTGAAAAGATAGAACAAAACTGCCTACCAGATTTTATAGACCCTAGCAGCCCGTGTATGAAATGTAAAATGACACCTCAGGATGGAGATTGTTATCCCATAATTGCTCCTCAATCCCCTCACAGGTGCTGCACAACCAAGCAGGGGCTCCCACACCCTTTGACCGTACCACCCACAGCGACTCCCCGGGGGTCGGTAGGGCATTCTGCCCACTCCCCCCACACCATATTGCAATACAGTCAAGTCAGATGCGATGGTACTGTTTTTTTTGGAGCCTATCCCTCTGCTTAGCCTATGTGCAGCGCGGTTCGTGATGCAGCTATGTGTGGCGCTAATGGCAGCTGATGATGCAATCCCAGATTCAATCCTATGCCAGGCAAATACATGTCCTCAGGGCTGAACGGTGGTGAATGGCAGCACATTAACCTGTGTTGAGTCTTTAGAAGCTGAGACTGAACTTTGAAATAAGCATAGGAGACAGCCCAGAAGGTGACAGATAGACAGCAAGTGGCAGAGAGATGGCAGTGAGTGGTGAGGTCAAGAGGACAGTAAGCTGGTGGTATGAAAATATCCCCAACCACTGGTTTTAAGGCTAAATTACTGCCAATAAATACTGTTGTTGTTGTTGCTGTTGCTGGGGAGGTGCTTTGTGCTGTAGGTAATTGTTCATTGCCTAGAGACTCTACTGTGGCAGTGGAATATACAACTTATAATTGGCAACAAGTGACAAATGAAAGCACATGGTAGCTTGGTTTCTAGCTGTAGAACTTAGGGACTGCTTCGGAGGTGCTTGAGTGAGCAAGAGTCCAGGAGGAGATATGAGCTAAGATTTGATGTACAAGGGTGAGAATCAGTGGTGATATCAAGAAACTGGAGAAACTATATGTGAGCTATGGTTTCTAGGCCCTCACGAGGACGAACGATTAGTGAAATAGTGGTGGCTGCAAAAAAAGGATGGACCTTAGGGTTGCATGAAGTAAAAGGACTGAAAAGATAATTAAGAAGAAGGAAGAAGCTGTGTTCTGTTCAGGAGGAGATACAATCTCTCTCAAAGTGCTCCAAAGGAGACAAGCTGAGCATAAAACGTTATAGGCAGTGGGGTCTAAAGCATGTGCTGACCAAAGGAAGATGATTACACCTCCCTTTCCGTGAATCAAGATGTTAGGAGGGGTATATGTAAGAGAGCAGGAGGATGCCTGTCCTAAAACCACGGATATACAACATGACAGCCCACCTACTAGCTCTAACAATAGCTCCAATATTTAATCACTGGAGCAGCTGGTCAGTAGTAGAGAAAGCAACCCTCAAGTGTCCTACCGCCTCTGTGCGGATGTTAAGGCAGTAAGAGCTGTTTCCTCTTTTAGTGAATAATAAAGTTAGTTTGGGCTCAGCAACAATAATGGAGGCTAACACTACAGAGGAGATCCTCGCCGAATCAATGAGTCAGAAAGTCATTCAATGCACTCAAGAGCCAATATGCTATGAGACTAGTGTAGAGAAATCTGCTGAAAAAGCAAGGGAAAGCTCAGTTAAACAAAGCGCCCAGAGGGATAACATTGAAAATGTGGGCTCAAAGATTGAAGTCCCTACAATGCTACAAGAAATATTAGTGGAGATAAAACAGATCAAACAGTGTCAACTGGATAGTACCAAGCAACTGTCAGAGTGCCTGACCTAGATGGATGAGGTCACCCAAAGGTTTGACAGAGTAGAGGAAATGGAGCAATGCATTTTGAACTGTGAAGACAGTTTTTCAGAAACTTCAGGGATGGTTGATAAATGTGAGAAAGAGATATGACTACTTCAGGTCAAGCAGAGGAGTTGGAAAACCACTCCAAAAGATGCAATTTAAGGGTAAAAGGGAGACCTGAACAATTAGAAAATGCAGAACGGACAATCCTGTATGTCAATAATCTGATTAAGTAGTATGTTCTTCAAAGATGCACACAGAGTTTAACAATTGTAAGAGCACATTAAGTTCCCTTTCATGTCTCATCAAATGGTAAATATACTCAGACAGTTCTGGTTAATTTTGAAAACTTCTGTATTAAGGAAATGGTTCTGAGTAAAGCAATATATTTTCTTGTACATAATGAGTTTTCTTTCAGGATTTTTTTCAGTCATAACAATTGACACAGCTTGTCCGTGCTGAGACTTTGAGTCACTACTAACCCTCAGTTCAGTTAGAGCACAGGCTACAATAGTTCAGTCTGCCAAATTGAAAGTGTTGCACAAAGGTTGTTTCAATTTGTTTCAGTTTTTGGAAGTGGAACAGGAATGTTTGAAAGAAATACTACAAGGCCAGGAAAGATAAAAAAAAAAAGCCTCTTGGATAATGGGAATTGGGAGGATGGAGTCGGAGGGGGGAGCAAGGAAGGTTTGGCACAGTAACATGGTGTTGACTGGTAGAAGTAGGGGGTATCTAGGGGTTGCAGCAGGCGATACCCTGTCGTGTGTGGGACAGGGGAAGGATGGGAAGGGATGATGGGTAAGTGCAGTTCAACAAATTGTAGATTTCACAATTCTAATAGAGTGTAGGAAAGTACCATCTTGCCTGCCATGTTACCCCCATTTTTACTTGTGTGTCAGTTTGTTTTTGCCTGCCTCACTGGGATCCTTTTAGCCAGGACCCCAGTCCTCATAGTTTGTGGCCTGAATGTGTTCCCTGTGTGGTGTCTAACTGTGTCACTGAGGCTCTGCTCACAAGAACCTCAGTGCTTATGCTCTCTCTGTCTTTAAAATTGTCACTTCAGGCTAGTGACCATTTTTACCAATTCTGATTGGCACACTGGAACACCCTTATAATTCCCTAGTATATGGTACCTAGGTACCCAGGGTATTGGGGCTCCAGAAGATCCCTACGGGCTGCAGCATTTCTTTTGCCACCCATAGGGAGCTCAGACCATTCTTACACAGGACTGCCACTGCAGCCTGAGTGAAATAACGTCCACGTTATTTCACAGCCATTTTACACTGCACTTAAGTAACTTATAAGTCACCTATATGTCTAACCCTCACTTGGTGAAGGTTAGGTGCAAAGTTGCTAAGTGTGAGGGCACACTGGCACGAGCCAAGGTGCCCCCACATAGTTCAGGGCAATTTCCCCGGACTTTGTGAGTGCGGGGACACCATTACACGCGTGCACTACATATAGGTCAATACCTATATGTAACTTCACCATGGTAACTCCGAATATGGCCATGTAACATGTCTAAGATCATGGAATTGTCCCCCCATGCCAAATCTAGTATTGGGGTTCCAATCTCATGCATCCCCGGGGCTCCAGCATGGACCCCAGGTACTGCCAAACTAGCTCCCTGGGGTTTTCACTGCAGCTATGGCTGCTGCCAACCCACAGTAAGGCTTCTGCCCTCCTGGGGTCTGGGCAGCCCAGTCCCAGGAAGGCAGAACAAAGGATTTCCTCTGAGAGATGGTGTTACACCCTCTCCCTTTGGAAATAGGTGTTAAGGGCTGGGGCGGAGTAGCCTCTCCCAGCCTCTGGAAATGCTTTGAAGGGCACAGATGGTGCCCTCCTTGCATAAGCCAGTCTACACCGGTTCAGGGATCCCCCAGCCCCTGCTCTGGCACGAAACTGGACAAAGAAAAGGGGAGTGACCACTCCCCTGTCCATCACCACCCCAGTGGTGGTGCCCAGAGCTCCTCCAGTGTGTCCCAGACCTCTGCCATCTTGAATGCAGAGGTGTGAGGGCACAATGGAATTCTCTGAGTGGCCAGTGCCAGCAGGTGATGTCAGAGACCCCTCCTGATAGGTACTTCCCTGACTAGATGGCCAATCCTCCTCTGAGGGCTATTTAGGATCTCGCCTGTGGGTTTCTCGTCAGATAACGAATGCAAGAGCTCACCAGAGTTCCTCTGCATCTCCGTCTTCGACTTCTGCCAAGGATCGACCGCTGACTGCTCCAGGACGCCTGCAAAACCACAACAAAGTAGCAAGAAGACTACCAGCAACATTGTAGCGCCTAATCCTGCCGGCTTTCTCGACTGTTTCCTGGTGGTGCATACTCTGAGGGCTGTCTGCCTTCACCCTGCACTGGAAGCCAAGAAGAAAGCTTCTGTGGGTCGACAGAATCTTCCCCCGCTAACTTAGGCACCAAACTTCTGCATCACCGGTCTTCTGAGTCCCCTCTCATCTTGACGAGCGTGGTCCCTGAAACACAGGAGCTGAATCCAAGTGACCCCGACAGTCCAGTGGTCCATCTGTCCAAATTTGGCGGAGGTAAGTCCTTGCCTCCCTATGTCAGACAGTAATCCTGTGTACTGTGTGAACTGCAGCTGCTAGGGTTTCTGTGCACTTTTGCAAGGAATCCTTCATGCACAGCACAGCCCAGGTTGCTGGCACTCCGTTCTGCATTGCTCAACTCGCTGAGTTGATCACTGGCTTCGTGGGACTCTCCTTTGTAGTGTTGAGATGACTGCCATGCTCAGTTTTCTTGAACCCCTGTTCAAGTGCTTCTGCGGGTGCTGCCTGCTTCTGCATGGGCTCTCTGTATTGCTGAGCGCCCCCTCTGTCTCCTCCTCTAAGGGGGAACCTCTTGGTCCTTCCTGGGCCCAGCCAGCACCCATTTTTTTCAACTGTGACCTTTGCAGCTAGCAAGGCTTGTTTGCAGTCTTTCTGCGTGAAACAACTCTGCATCCTCCAGGACTCCGTGGGACATCTTCTGTGCAAAGGAAAAGTTCCTGGCATCTTCCGTTGTGGCAGAATCTTCAGCTTCTTCCACCCAGAGGCAGCTATTTTGCACCTTCATCTGGGTTTAGTAGGCTCCTGTCCCCCCTGGACACTTTTGTGACACTTGGACTTAGTCCCCTTCCTTTACAGGTCCTCAAGTCCAGGAATCCGTCTTCAGTGCTTTGCAGTCAGTTGTTGTCTTTGCAGAATCTCCTATCACGACTTTAGTGTGTTGCTGGGGTAGTAGGGTAACTTTACTCCTACTTTTCAGGGTCTCGGGAGGGGTATCTTGGACACCCTTAATGTTTTCTTATACTCCAAGCGACCCTCTACACACTACACTAGGCCTGGGGTCCATAAGTGGTTTGCATTCCACTTTCTTAGTATATGTTTTGTGTTGTCCCTAGGCCTATTGCATCCTATTGTATTCTAGAGTGTTTGCACTACTTTTCTAACTGTTTACTTACCTGAGTTTGGTTTGTGTGTATATTTTGTGTATTTTACTTCCCTCCTAAGGGAGCATATCCTCTGAGATATTTTTGGCACATTGTCACTAAAAGAAAGTACCTTTATTTTTAGTAACTCTTAGTGTTGTGGTTCTTATGATATAGTGCTATATGATATAAGTGGTATGGTAGGAGCTTTGCATGTCTCCTAGTTCAGCCTAAGCTGCTCTGCTATAGCTACCTCTATCAGCCTAAGCTGCTAGAACACTACTAATCTACTAATAAGGGATACCTGGACCTGGTACAAGGTGTAAGTATCATCAGGTACCCACTATAAGCCAGGCCAGCCTCCTACATAGAGGGTGATCAAAATGTAGATTTATTGAGCTAGATGAGTTCTTCTAAAAAATAATGCACTATGGATGTCATAGTCACTGTTTGCACTTTAGCTTCTGTAGGTACTTTTGTGGTATATTGTATTCAGTTATGCATTCTTTGTGTATGAGGAAGACTGTCATACTTTGCTATGTATATTAGAAAATAAGGTTGGATGGCGGAAAGGAGAAGATGGATTATTTCTGATGGTAAGTCTTCCAGAAACTTTATATGCACTTTGCGCACCTTAGTTTTCGTATGCGCATTAGACATTTTATGCACTTTAGATCTGTTGGCATTTTATGGATGATGGCTCCAGGTAGTATTATGTGAGAACTTGCACAGACTTGCACAGAAACTGTAGGGCAGTGGGCATATTCCGTATAGTTCAGGTCACCCTCGATTGCGAGGCATAAAACAATGGTAAAAAGATAGCAATCAACAAATTGAAAGTTACATAATTTTATGCTAATGGTTTAAATAATAAGCTTAAGGCTGAAGCCGTTGAGAAAAGTCACTCCTCGGATGCAGTTTTAATACAAGAGGCCCATGTAAAACCAGATATGATGCAGAGCTTTTCAATGTTCCAGATGTGGACCATTTTTTAATGTATCTCGTGTTCAAGAGTAGAGCATAGAGGTGTGGCAATATATATTAGTAAGCAATTGAAGTGGGATATTTGTATTTCTCAAACAGATACGGAGGGTAGATAGGCATAGATTAAATGGAGCACAAATTACAATAGCTACGATATATGTTTTTATTGAAGATCAGCAAGAGCCACTAATTGAACTGTTTCAGTAGTTACCCGAGACAAAAATGAATCTAGAATGGCTAGAGTATTGCAGGACTATTATAAGAGCCTAAATGTGATTGATCCACGGAGAGGCAAATTCCCAAGTGAACTAGAGTACACCTGCGTATCGGCAAGGTATAAATCAGCAGCAAGATTAGATTATTTCTCAACATACAGTATACTGACTTCAGCCGTAGACAATATAGACATCATACAAATGGTTTTAAGATCACTCATTAGTTGAGAGACACATTGCAGGTATTGGGAAGACATGGCCTGCACACAGATGTTATTTTTTATAAAGTAACATTAGAAGAAGAATTCTGGGTTTTAGAAACTGAGACAGAAATATACTGCTATTTAGAGCAGAATGAAGGGTCTGCAATCCTGGAAATGATACAGAATGCTTTTAAACCAACGATTAGAGCTGAGATAACCACTAGGGCTATAGCACAAAAAAGGAGTTGTGATCAGACAAAGAGGGATCTGGAGTTTTGGTCAAAAAGAGCATATAACGCCTATTTACAACATAAATCAGCTACTAACCATCAAGATCTCAGGTAAGCAAAACAGCATGCGTGGTGCTAGTATAATGAACATATTTATGTGTCAAGCAAAGTTTATATACATAAATCGTACGAAGAGAGTGAATATTCAAGACAGTTCTTGGCTTAGCAATACAGAGGCAGAAACGAGTACCCGCATTATAGATGGTAAAGTAATTCAGCATATGTTTCAGTGGCTTTAAGAAAAAATCTATAGCTTCTAACAAGAGGATAGTGCGAAGCAGAGGGTGTTTTTAGCTAACCTTCAGATGCCCATGTTATAGCGAAGGTCGGGCCCAAGTCCTGTTGATACCATTTATGTTAGAGGAAGTTGATGAGGTGGTGAAATCCCTAGCAAGTGGGAAAACATGGGAGGAAACTGGCCTTTCAGCAAAAAATTTTTAAAAATCCTGAGTTTGTTGCAAATCATACACTGCAGGGGGTGGGAATCTGGCCCTCTTTTGATACTAAGGATACAGAAAATGAAATTCCTATTGGAAAATTAGCCTTTTACATGCAATTTATAAAATAATAATGAAATTATTGGCAAGTAGGATGAATCAATTGGTTGGACAGTTAATAAACAAGGGCCAAAATGGGTTCCTAGCTCGTAGGCAATTATTTACTAGTACTACATTTTTAATCGAAGCTTTAGAATTTTTTTAAGTACAAACAGATCCCCGCTCAGGTGTTTTTTGGATGCAGAAAAGGCCTTTGATCTTGCAAATTGGGAGAGTCTCCTCTGTAATCTAGATAGCTTTGGATTTCCATCTGAGCTCATTAAAGTAATATCTCCTCTATACGAAGGTTCACAAGCTTATTTGGTTGTGAGCTCTACCCACATTGGCATATACAAAGTTAGGCGAGGGACCAAGACAAGGTTGTTCACTTTTTTCAATTTTATTTGTAAAATTTATTGAACCACTAACTATTGCTATTAGAAATAATATGAAAATTAATGCCTCAATTAATGAGATGCCCAAAATAGCTATATGTGGATGATTTTGCACTTTTATTTAACACCTGATTTAGAGGGCAAACAAAGGATTTTTAACATTTTCTATCAATTTCAGGAGATGAGAGGTTCTAAGATAAATAAATTGAAGAAGGACATTTTGTTATGCAATTGCACTAAAGACACTTTACATTCTGAATTGCAACCACTTGTGAATCAAAGACCACAGAAATATCTAAGAATATACAAATACCAAATGTAGATAAGCTTCCTCAACTCCATTACTTACCATAATTAGATAAGATAAGACCCATGTGTATGAAATCTGCCATTCCTAAATAGCGATTCCAAAGAAATCTCTATTTGGGAATTGCAAATTGGAATGTACATAAATAACAATTTCCTAGGAGAGGTTTCTACGGACTTGCAATTGCTATTAGGAGATCACAATCCAGGAAAGTGCAAAATTGACTCTGGTGTTCCTTTCCGGGTCCCTGCACCCTTGCACAGATGAATAGATACCTTTTCACTGATGCTTTAGAAACAAGAAGTGCCAGCTGAAGGTCTGACTCATTCCTGAGTGGGACCCCATTATAGTTTACTGGATGTTTTCCTAATTTTTTGAATTTTTACTGCTCTCTTCAGATACCTTGCTGGCTGCTCAGAGGCCCACACATGTGAGTCAGCTTGTGGCAGAAAGGTCAGAGGACACCCTTCCATAAGCGCTTCATAACCCAGTCAGGCCTATGAATCTCTGTGTAAATCATACAATGCAGTTCTCTGCTCGGGGTTAAAGACATCATGGGTCCTGGTGTTTTGAACAAATAGTGCCTACGCATATAAAGCTAGAGTGGCATTCTAAAAAACACACACACACAATTTACGATACAGTGTGCATGTGCTGATATAATATGGAGCAGGGGTTATAAGTCCTCGCTGTTCAAACTGCATGCTAGCAAAAGAAGAAAGGGGGGAAACTTCAATTTCTTTAAGAAATAAGAACACCCGTTGGTTGCTAAAATCACAAGTTGTGTGATTTTTGCAGCATTTCAAGTAGCTGCTTGTGTAAAATATTTACTAGGGCACACAATTGATTAATGAGACTGGGGCGGTGGCATGTTAGTCATAGGCTGATTGCTTTAATGTTGCCTTGCACCCTTAGACTGCCTCGGAGAGGTACACTGGGCAATAGATGACAAGATCGGGAGGGGTAGACAGCATTTTATACTTTGTCGGGTGCAAACTTCATCCTCGGGGGGCGCTTACACTGTACTATGAATAGAGATACTCTCAGGTGTCCATCTTCCCAGTATCAGCCTTGTGCTCTGCTACAGGACCACTGGATTAGGGACCACAGCACCCCCTACACCATTGTAATGACATGACCTCATCTCACAATGTGTGCCTACTTAGCATCAGTACATCTGTTTATAGTATCTTCATACCCAAGGCATTTTTAGTATACTTATACTGTAGGTTCAAGTGATTTCATTTGTTGGTTCCAGTGTCATTTAAAAATCCTTGCTTGCTAGTGGTCAGTGCTGCCTCTTTGTCCTGCCTTTTTCTCTTTGGGGGCAGCACAAAGTACTGTAGAATTACGCTATTTCCTGTTTATCTCTTCTGTAAGGGACTTTATTTTTATTTTTAGTACTTGCCTGTTTGTCTTACACTGGAGGTGTGTGTTCAGTCCCTCCTCCCCAGCAGCTCCCTCTGTAAACATAAACCAACAGCAGGGGGGGCTTTTCCAGGACCAGTTCGCCCTCCCTCTCTTTCTCTTTTTATTTTCAGTCTGTGTGGCAAGAAAATTCCAGTCAGTAATTTACAATGCTAAGAGCTCTAACTCGAGCAAACACAAGACCATTGCATTCCAAATGCTGTTTTTTCTGAAGTTTCCACCCATTGTTAGAAGCGGTTCAATCCTGTTTGGAACCGGTGGTTGGTGTGGAGGAAGGGAGGTAGGGGCTGTTGCGCCTCTGCCTATAAGACGTTGAAATACATAAGTCTGATTAGTATGGAGTCAATAATCACAACATAAAAGGTACAATGCCCACTGGATGTGTGTTTGCGAGGAAAGATGACTCCCATTTCTATTTGATGTTAGGAACAGAACTTTATTTTATTTTCTCGGGTGGTTTCAAAGCAAGTTAGCTTATTTACTGAAAGTGGCATGCGTCGTTTGTACTTTATGGGGTGGCGTTCATAAGGGCTCTGGTCTGATATCTTGCGCTAGCTAGATCCTCTTGAATACTACAGCCCTCGTGTAATTACGTGTCTATAAGGCTTATACATTCAATCCACTCTTGAAGCTGGCACTGAAGGGTCGGGCCACCGCAACGCAGAGTTTTATTTCCACATCACTACTTCTCACACTAGCTTTGACCACTCGTTCTCCGCCCCTTTCTTCCTGTGGATTGGCAGAGCACATTTGTTATGTGCGTTACCAAGGCGATGTTGACATTTTGTCATTGGCTGACGCTGTTGCTAAGCCCATGGTGGACAGGTTTTCTTAACTGACTCTTCAGAGGAATGAGCGCATAGCCTCTATTAATAGAATAGCCATTGTCCACGTTCTGTCTGTTTAAGAGGCTCCTGGAATGAGTGGTATTAGGCATAAGTAAATTATGCTTTGATATAAACACGCACGTGTGACAACGTTATTTACGTCGAGCCGCATTACGAAAAATCCAACATATTCATTCGGGCAGGATCCCTAAGAAAGACTGAAATACATAGGCAGTTAAAGAAACGGAGGGGCAAGGAGATGTCCTCGCACGTATTTTTATTTCATTGTAACTAAGTCGCTCGCCTTCCTGCCCACGCCTACAAGAGAGACTTCCAGACCAGCCTCCATAAGGATGGGCAAGTTGTTTACTGCAAGTGCTTACCCCTCCCAAGCAGCCTTGGGTGATACATTCAAGGGCTACTTTTAACAAAAAGAAATGAGGCGGCAGCCCACCTGAGTTGTAGTTTGAGGAAAACGGTTACAGGTTTGGGAAAATGACATTTAGTTTGATGCAAAAATGATTGTAAGTTGCGCTTACATGATACATTTTTAATTTCGATTTTGTGGTAGCCTCAAACCAGCTAGGACAGAGTCGTTGTGGTGGATGGTTGGGAAATGTGAGTTCAAAAGCAGACGCTCATGAACCAAGAAGAGCGGACGCTACGAGATATGTGGCAGAGTGGAAAGGATGGAACACTTAGGATAAGGCATTGTGCGGCTTGAACAGTTTTTCATGGTACCCAAAAAACACAGACTGACAAAACCGAGGAACACACAGTGACACTTCAAAAGGTTGTGGCAAAGTATGAGAAAAGAACTGCATCACTTTCACTCGTTCACAGGCTTGCCTTTCAAAAATCCTTTGTTATCATTGGTAAATGCTTTAATGTGTCCCTCCTTGGGAAGGTTTTGTTACTGCCTTGCAGACTGACCTTGTTACATGGATAATTGTACGATTGCTGAGATGTTTCCCTGTGAGTGAATCTCTTTTTTAGGCAGAGCATTCAAGACCTCTTGTATATACTTTAGTATATACTTCTATACTTCTTTGTGGGGTCTCTGCTTTTTACCTGGTTTGTTTCAGTGTCCTTAAAAAATCCTTGCGTGCTAGTGGTCAATCCTTGCTCTTTGTCCCACCTTTTCCACAGTTGTACACTCCCCTGGAGTATGGCGCTAGTACTTGTACCCTTCCACTTGTGCCTAAGTAGCATGTGCATGTAGCATGAGCATGTAGCATGGATTACTTTGTTCAAAGGCTAATAGCATTTGACCAGAGCGCTGGATGCTTCAGTGGCCCCAGTCTGTTTCTGTTAACAGGGCTCTAGTCCATTACTTACTTTTCATCTGCAGTGACGTGTGACTTTGTTTATTCCATTCATTACTCTCCCTTGCACATTTTCTGTTCTTACATTACAAATGCTTGTTCCTTTTGTCTGTCTCTGCGAGCTCTCAGCAGCGCTTTGAACCCGCTGCTTATGTCAACTGTTTTACTTTTTATTTTCAGTTTGTGGCAAGAAAACGCTAATAGCTGAAACTCGAGTGAACACGCGACCTATTGCAGTTCAAATACTTGTCCTTTAAGTTGATTTGTGCTTGCTCTTTTTGTGTTCTCTGATGGGTTACTCGTCTGACACAGCTCCCTTCAGAGATCAGCCAGTGCCATAAAGGGCTCATTAACCCAAACAGCACATTTTTCCTCTCTTACTTTGTCTCCGAAGAATCCCTGTGGTAAATCTGCTGCAGCTATAGTTTATCTCCAGCGTCAGCTGGATTGTGTTTTTCTCATTCCAGAGCAAAATTGATGTATACAGTACCAGCTGAAGCAAACAAATTCAAACAACATTTTAGGCGTCTTTTGTTATAACGTTTACAGGGCTAAATATAGAGAAGTACTTTTGTCCCTGCTATAAAAAGCACATGCTGCAACAATTAGAGCCATACTAATCTGTGTTTAAAAATACCCGTGCTGTGCAAGGTTAACGTGACTGATTTAGTTAACATCAAGAACAAGCATTTTCAATGCAACGGTTCTCGCATTTGCTCGAGTTAGAGCTATTAGCGTTGTAAGCTCCTAACTGGACTTTTCTGGCCACACAAATGAAAAGAAAAAAAACCGCAGTGCAATCGCGCTGGGGTTTACATAGCGCGATCGCACTGCATTTTTATGTTTTATTTGTGTGGCAATAAAAGTCCAGTTAGGAGTTTACAAAGCTAATAGCGCTAACTCGAGCAAATGCGAGACCAGTTGCATTGAAAATGCATGTGTTTACGTTCCTGCCAGCAGACTACAAGGAAGCCATCTTTCCCCACTGCCTTATCTTCTATCATACACCCTGCAAAAACATAAACAGCAATATCCAGAACCGGTAAAAGCAATTTATCTTATACTCTTTATTATCACTTGCTGACGCATGATAAGAAAATACGTTGTGAATTGATATTTCATGCAACATTTCCAAGCCTCAGTGGCATATCTTTCCTCAGAAAGCATTTCCTTTTCTTATTTGGGCAGAAAATTTACCAAGTCTAACCTTTCAACATTTATCGGGAAGAACATTCAGAATTAGCATTTTAATCTAGGAGATCTGTGCGGAATTTAACTTTTAAATGGGCTTTGTTTATGTGGACTCCAGTGAATGTATTTAGCGTCACAGGGTGCCTTAAATGCATTCTTCTGATCAGGGATAAAACTCCTTTGATTAGACCACTCCCCTAACAGCAACACCGGCTTGAATGAAAGCAGGTGCCGTGGGTGTCCCTGTAAATGCACCAGGCACACGAAATCTTCACTGTACGATCGCCCCAAAGGACTAATTAGTGTACCTCTTAAGCTGAGGTTTTTCATATATATGTTTATTTTTTCTTGTTTTTAAACATCCCTTTCCAATGCAAGTGAAAATTAAATTTCCAGCTTTTGATGTGGGAAACCGCATAGTTCTGTTTTGCAGGGTAATGTATTCCAATTTTATACCTAAACATTCCATATCACTAATGATCTATGGTGGCGGAAGGGGGTGATTCTCAAAGCTATTTGCCCCTTCATGCTCAATTCACATTTACTAATAGATGCTCCTTTTTAGTGTAACTGTGTTTTCATATTCACAAAAGGTGAGTTTGCACTAATTAATAGATTTAAAGCCAAAAAAACAAGAAAACAATTATAAATGTGCACCTGCAGTCATTTGCATATAAGGGCGCAAAATGATTTTCGGATCTGCAAACCTGGGAAAGTAATGTTACTTTTCTGTGTTTTGCATTGGCATTTCCTCAGTGTGGAATTCAATGTCCATCCCCATCGTTGCATGAGATTCATTCCAGCATCATATTTTAATGTGAGGTGATAATAAGCAAGGGTAGCGGGATTAACAAGTATTAGATTACCTTTAGTGAATGCTTAGCAGTCATACATCTTGCTGTTAATGCTTGTAAAAGTGTGCTACGAGTGCAAATTACTTCATGAATTGGGTCCTTAGACACACAATGATTTGTTTGTGAGAAAATCCACTCCCAGGAGTGGGAGGAGAGTTTTTCAGGACAGGAATACCATGAAACTTTGCACTATGTGTTTCTGGGTATTCACAAACACTACCCATTTCCACCCAGATGGAGATTTACTCCAAGTTCAAGGCTGAATTAAATCCCCTTTCAGGGTGCAATGGGCAGAAAATACTCCAAAATCTCTGCAAGTATAAGGGTAGATGTTTCTCCACAAGGAAAAAAAAATTCCCCATTGGAAAAAAAGTTAGAAAACGCATGGGATCTGCATGAAGATTTTTGTATATGCAAATGTACTTGTTGAGCGAGTGTACTTTTGGAAACTGGGAAAAGAGGGTTACTGGAAGCCTTAGTGGATTCCAAACTTTAAAGGCAAGAGGCTACCTGCAGGTGTAAATCTCTGACACCTGGGCCCTGGATGAAGAATATCACTCGGACCAATCCAAAATGTAGCCAGCATTGTGCACTGTACAACAGCCATGCTGTGGCTCTATTCCAGATGTTTGCAACGTGCACATCATTAAACTGGCCTGCAGTCACTGAAGGTGATGAAAAACCTAACCCCTGGTATAAAAATGGTTAGAAGTCTCAAAGAGAGAGCAACTCTTACAACAGCATTCTGGGAATATTGAAACCATTCAGTGACAGCTGTTCCATGATTTAGGGCCAGATTAGAACTTTGGAGGAGGTGTTAATCCGTCCCAAATGTGACGGATATACCACCAGCCGTATTATGAGTTCCATGTGATATAATGGACTCGTAAATACGGCTGGTGGTATATCCGTCACATTTGGGATGGATTAACACCTTCCTCCAAAGTTGTAATGAGGCCCTTAGTACTAAACCCAGTATTTTGTTATGCAAGTATAATACCATTTAATCCTTGTTATGGGTTTTTGACTATTTTGCATTAGTTTTTTCCCCTAAACAAACTACCTATCCCTCTGTATCTTCTGTGCAAGTCTCACCCCTATCTAGTCAACATGCCACATAATTCTACTACACAAATACATTCCACAACACACAATTCCACCCCACACAATTCCACAACTAACAACCCACATAATTCCACTCCACACTACATACATCCATTACACTCCAAACCAAACATCCATTACACTCCAAACCAAAACACGTAGGTAAAAGACATTGTAATTTGCAACGTCAATAGCTCTAACTCTCGCAAATGCGAGACCTATTGCATTGCAAATGCTTGTTTAATTTTGTGTCTCTCCTTCACGCTCAGGCTCATGGCGGCAATGGCACTTTGTAACGGCTTACTTTTGTCAACTGCTTTACTTTTCATTTTCAATTTATGTGACAAGAAAAGTCCAGTTAGGAATTTACAACGCCAATAGCTCTAGCTGGAGCAAATGCGAGACCGATTGCATTGCAAATGCTTGTTTAAGATTCCATCTGGTTGCCATCAGATCGGGTTTGATGGTACAGTGGATCCTAAATGCCCATTTCGCAGTTAGGAAATGCTAAGTACAAGCATTTAGGAAATCAAAAATAGGAAATCCCTATTTACGATTTCCTAATTAGCGATTTCCAAAATGCAATTCCTACTGGGTAGAAATTGCATTTTGCGACCGCATATTTGCCTTTTGTTCATACCGAAAGCTAGTTTGAATTTATTAACGGCCCAAAATAGCGATTCAGTCCGTTAAAAATTTGCGAAATCGTTTCGTAATGTGGACTTAATTCCTTATCTGTTCGAATTGAACTGAATGTTCTGAATTTCCATTCTGCTGTGTTTCCTGCACATTACATTTTTTAGAAAAATTTATAGATATTTAATATTTGTACTAATAAAGCAGCCACATTGGCATTGACTATATTGTTTAATCCAGTCGAGGAAAGTGGTCTTGCCCATCAAAATGTGAATTTTGTTTGTTTTTCACAGTCCTCCTATAATTTTGTTTAATAAAGAATTGAGCCATGATGCTGCAGATAATGTTTTCCTGGATCAAATGTTATTAGAGTACAAAATACAGGACCTTCTGCCCTTGACTTAGTCATTGAAAAATGTTGGTATAAAGTATTGCTGTGGATGTTAAAAAAAGAAAGAGGAAATGGTTAGATGTCATGCCATTCTGTTTCTGAATGTGTTTATCCAACTGGAAGATATTTTCGTAAAGCAACAGCCATGTTTGGAAAAGTGTTTAGTGCAAAGATGGAGAATGAATGAATATAGATATCTTGTTGAATTTTTACATTATGATGTAAGGAAAAAATGTGCAGACATTGAACCACATATTAGGTTGACCAAAAGTTCTATGTTGTGGTCTTTTATTCAAATTTTAATTTTTTAAAGAATTCATATCCAAAGCTATAACAGTAGGATCAGAACTGGTGGAAGATAACGTAGACTTAAGTACATAGAGATCGGTGAGATATTGGAAAATTAGATTGGCAGAAATTAAAGAGGTGTATGCTACTCTCATAGTAATTCAGAAATGTAAGTCTATCGAAAAGATGTATATCACAGTGGAGTCATGGAAAACGATAAATCCATAAAACTTCTCTATTCTTAAAAGAGCAAATCTTCATAGTATGCAATTTTATACCAAGTGGCTGTTATATAGAACACTTTTAAAAAAAATAAAAGAGTCTCAATGGAAGTGCAGTGCAAATGGACACATATGCTATGATGTTACTCCAGCTAATGGAATAATAGGAATCTACATGGCAATTCTGTCAGCTCACATTGGTTGTAGACTTTCCAGATGATCTACAACTATCTTTACTGGGCTTCTCGTCCGATGCAGGATTAGGATCAAGTCATAAGAAAAAGGTATATATAAATATGTTTATAGCAAGATCAATAATTGTGCAAAATTGGAAAATAAGGCTAAAACAAACATTTGATCAACGTAGAATAAACATTTTGTAAGTGAAGGAATGTGAAAGGCTCTATCCACTGAGTGCAGGTTGATTCAGGAAGTTTTGACACTTTGGGAAATCTTTGTACTAGATCAGATTGTTTTACTTACAATCCATTAGTTTTAAGCAATCATTTTAGGCCAATTTAAGATGGTTGGATGTATTTTGTAAAAGTAGAAGAACTTTGATTGATAGGTGACATTACAGGCTATGACCACTGAACTATGTAAATTGATTTTACTCTTCATTGATAGGCATAATTTCTGAAATATTGTAATGAATTGAACTAATGTGATTTCTTCCAATAAGAAACCAGAATACTTTTAAAACAAGGTATTTTTTATTAATTCTATTGTCCCATGACCTGAGAGGGGCCTTTTTCTCACACTACTCTGTCCAGCATTGACGTTCACAGCATGGTGATCCAGTCGCCCTCTGTGAGAAGAAGAATGTGGTTATAATTCCAGAACCACAGGAAATGGCAGAGTTTTGTCATGAATATAGTCCCCATTTAGCAAACCTAAGCCTTCAATCAGACAGTGATCAACATCACAAGGAAAAATACTCCAGCAACAATGCAAAAATCAAACCATTGTGGTAAAAAGTATATGTTTGGAAACCAACAGCATGCAAGAAGCCATCTATAATTTTGAACAACAGTAGAATGGCTTGTTAAGCCTCTTTTTTTCCCAAAATCTGAGTTATTCTCATTCACCACAATTTCTTGTAATGGCACAATTTAATTCAACATCTATTCAGTTGATGGCTCATAATAAACTACAGCAGTAGCTTCATCTGTAGGAACTGTTGAAAATTAAACATCAGTTTATATGTGGAAGCAGATACTTGGTGTAAGCCAAAATGTCCTCTTGTTTCTTGAAACAACATAGGCCAGATTCCAGGATTGATTTCTTTCTGGTTCCCTCTTCTGTCTCCTAGATCACAGTGAAATATCATATGGTTGCTTTCTCTGATCTCTCTACTGCAAAACTAGACTTTTAAACTTCTTGCCTCTGGTTAATAACTGAATCGGTACTGGATGAGACCATGTTGATAGCAGATAAAAGTAAACAGACTATAGGAAACCAAACAAACAAAGGGAGAAAGAAGAGAAAGCAGGAAAAATAGGAAATTATGAAGTTGTCAATATTAATGTTTAAAAGAACGCCTTTGATCAGTTATGTCACACAAAGGGACACGATGCCAGTGATTGGTCCTTTTTATGGCATTGTATTTAAAAATATATTGGGATGCTCTACATGTAATTCTTATGCAAGTTCTGCACCTTTGTACTTCGATTTTAATAAGAAGTTTACACCTTGCACTGACACTTTATTTTGAATCAGTATTGTTGCATCCCACAGAAAATTGGGATGTCTTATGTGTTTTATTCATGAGAGTTTTGCACTTTGCACTGACACTTTTTTTTCTACTAGTATTAATATATACCAATTATTTGGAGACAGTATAATCTTATTGCATTTCTAATTGTAAGAGGCTTAACACCTCATTGCTTCAACCTTTAAATCAAAATATTATGATCCACAGTTAAATCCAATGGGTCAGTGTAAATGTACCAAGGCACAGATTAACTTTTTCTTATAAACTACCATTTTAAGATAGTCACACATTGCCACTCAAATCAATTACTGCTTCTATTTGGCCTAAAACCATCCTGACAATCCTATAGGAGAGCATGATCTTGCAGAAATGAGGAAAATTGGTTGCTAACTATTCTTTCCAAAACTTTGGCAAAAGCAAAAAGGTGGATAGGTAGGGAATGTGGTTACATTAGTGGGGTCCAGTCTGGTTTCTCTCTTTAATTGTGTCCAGTGTGAGCTCAGCGAGCACAATCAGCTTTTTTGTAATCAAATGGAGGAATCATATACATCTTACTTTTCTAGAGTGGAAATAGTTCGTATACTCTTAGAGCAATGTGCACCATGAAAAAATTGAGACAGATAGAGTGAAAAGCAAGGATAGAATGGAAGGAGTAACTTTAGATAATTCATTAATATTTTTAAACGTCTAATTATTCTTGTTGGCACTATGGGAGATTTTTATGCTTTATTTGTTTGTGCATCATTAATAATGTGCAGAATATATTTTCATACTCGATTACACATATATACACTGATGTTGTAATATTTAAACACATTCTTTATGATGTGGAGAAATGTAGTATTCTGATATGTGAAAAGTAGGCCTCAGGTTAGATCGTCATCTTACTATGATGTAAGTCACCTCTGTCATCATGCTTATCCTCTCTCTCCTGCCCACGACTCCCATCGCAAGTACTGCAGCACACAGTCAAGCTGAGATAAACTGGTTTAGTTCCACTGTCATTGTTTATCCTGCTCTCGATTGGCTTTCCCCAGCTCAGTCCCAACCCGCAACTTTAATTTCAAGGTGTTTCTTCTGATTCACTGTGCCCTATTCCTTCATATGACATGTTATTGGTAATATATCTAGTTTCTTCTAGCTTATCTGGATGACATAAGCAGAGAGGGTGCTAAATAATTATTCATGTAGTGGGGTAGAGCTCATGTGTAAAGGCAATATCGCATTTATTTTTTATGTGCACTGATTTGCTGATAAAATGATACATTTGCGCCCAGAATAGGGATTCTGCAGTTTCTATAATTTCATATGCAAAAATAATAAAGGTGATTCAGAAGACTTTCCAATCTTACTACAGATGCTGTTCGCTATTTTCCCAGTTTTGCTGGCTACTTGGGACTTGGACTAACTGTGATTTAGCATTTATCTGTATTGCACTTTCTTTCTGAGCATTCACCGCATTGACTCTGTACGGCTTTACTTTAGAATTTTATAATAAATCTCGGTAACTTTTTATTGGTCTAGAACTCAGTTATTAGTGGATCTTTCACTTAATAAATTATATTTTTGATTTCTGATACTGGGAGGTGCTCTAACGTGGAAACAGTGCCTTGTGAAAATGAGTATGGGCATTCTGATTTTAGTAAATATTTTTCGGTGCCTAAAATTTTGAGGTGCCACAAACCTACACATTTTGATAGCAGAGGATAGTAACTTGTCAAACAGCACCTATTTCAGCTTTTAAAGTTCCCTTTTTTCCCAGTCCTTAGTGAAGGGGGATTTTCCGTTGTGGATTATCCTGATGAGTTGACTTGTAGTGCTGTTCTCAAATGATTTGGATTGTAAGAATAAATAGGGTGAAATATTCTGGGGACTGTGAGTGTTATGAGTGTTATCAGATTCATTAAAAAACAAATTCTCGAGATATTTTGGTTTTAACTGCCTGCACAAAGGTAGTGTTTTCATTGCAAGGCACTGCTTGCACACTTATAGGGTTTACTGAATAAACAAGATTTCCTTACTAGGAGTTTGTGTGTCTTATCTAGATTGATGTCGCTTGCTCCTATCTGCACAGGAGTAGTACATTAATCAACAGTAAATTGCCTCTGGACGATGGTCTCCTTACTGTGAATAGCATTTCACCAATGCCGATAAGGTGCTACTAGTGTTTTGTTTGTGAGATTTGTTGTATTCTAACTTGATAAATTTCCTCCTATTTAGGTTGAGAAGACAGGGTTTATCTTGGTTTATGTAGTGTAAGTCTATTGAGAAAGGCTGTGAACTTATTTTCCTCATTCACTGAGAAGTTGTGCTGTGATTGGCCAGTCTGCCGAGAAGCCACACTGGGTTTGATGAGATGTCACCACAGAGTCACGCTTTAATTTGTTGATTTCTGACAGAGTTGAACTGTGATTGGGTGTCATCTGGCATAGGCGTGCTTGGGATTGGTGTTGCACGCTAGTTTATTTGTTACTTATCTTGTACTGTTTTGAGCAAAAATAATGGGTGTTTTGTTGTAAAAGCCTTAAGCCCATAGTGTACCTGCTGCTGAGGGTCAGAACTTACCTGCAGAGGAAAAACCTGCATATTAGAAGATGAATGACATTGGATGATATCTGAGTAAATGGATTTCTGAATTGTAGGAGGAGGCATGTACAAAAATGATGTGCTTTGTGCAGAGAGTCCGATCAACCCCATCTTGGTATGCTGAGGTATAAACGGACTACCTAATGCTCTATTTATGTGGTAGTGTGGGTGAGCAGTTAGGCCAATCCAGGAGATGTGCTAAACCTTCGTTGTACTCACAGTATCAATAAATGAAGACACACACTCAGAAGAATAATTTGTGACCAATTTACAAAACCAATGTAGATTTTTATGAACGTTTCAAGACCAAGATCACTAATACATGGTTAATACTTTTTTAGGTATGATTTTTCAAAGTTAAGAAAATATTGCTTTTCTGTGCTTAATTACGCACTATAGGAATCAATGGGAAAAACTTTAAAAATGCATATAAAATCAGGCAATGCTCTCACAAATGTCACCTTCTATTTTTAGGTCAAGGTGTCCAATGGGCCAGGCGGAGAACATCAGGCAGTTCCCGGTTCAAGCGAAAGCAACAGCTGACTGTCTTGGAGCTGATGCCAAAGGAGAAGGGGACCACTTGGAAACACACTGCAAGGATGGACTTAAAGGTAAGTCTGATGGGTCCCCTTGGAAAGTGGAGGTCGCAAGGGATTAGGGATTCATAGAGCACAGCTGGTTATTTGGTGGAAGGGCCAGGCAGGCCAGGTGCAGCACAAATAAGTCAGCCAGGAATTGTGTGTCTTGGAGTCCTTGGAGTCAGGAGCAGGTCAGTGGGAGGGTGTCCTGAAGTCCCTCAACTGCTGCTTGTTTCTTGACTTTTGAGAGTCCAAAGTGGACTTTCCTTCTGGGTGTCCAATGCCGGGGGTCTGGTGCCACAGGTAGAGGTACACCACAGCCCTTGAGAGTCACAGTGCCACCAAACCTGGCACAGTGGCAGGTCTTGTCCTTAAGGGCTGTTGTACAGAATTTGGCTGGGCTGTTGTGTCTGGGTTGTTGATCAGCAGCTGGTCACTTTACTAGACTTTGCGGGTTCTTTGCCTGCTTGGTGCGAGGAGTGATATCTTCACTCAAAGGGAGGTTCTTGGTGATTTGTTAGACGGTTGGAGGTGCTCTGGGGTTTTCTAGAGTCCTTCAGGTTTCCAGGCATCACCACAGAAGCGATTGTTGAGTCCTTGGAACAGAAAGAAGGTATTGGCTCCTTTTTCTTTCTGTAGCAGTGCGTTAGTTCTTGTGCCTTGAGTCTTCTTTGTTTCTGTCGAATCTGAGGTCTTGGTCTAGGGATGCCCTCTAAGTACTTTATTTAGTGGATGTTAGGGGGAGTACCTGATAATGACCAGTGGGCCACCTACCTTATGGTGGCTACACCCACTAAGTGACCATTTTCTGTGGGAAGGGGTCGCATCCCTAACCCTGATTGGATATTTTCCTGCCATCCAAGATGGAGGAAAATGAAATGCAGTGGTCACCTCACCTGCCACACCTGAGGGGTGGTGCAGGATGAGGATGGCCCCTCCTCCTATGCTTGCTAGGTTTCCCGCCGGTTTTCCCACTTAAGGTGGGAGAAAAAACATTGGGTGGCTATCTACTGCTAGCAACAGAGGAGGAGGTCAGATTTTAAAGGCGGCAAAGCCTTTGAAGCTTACTGCTGGTGCAGAGTGCCTGCCTGGGGTTGAAGGTGTAATACCTCCACCCAGGAAAGGCTTTCTGTTCTGGTTCCTGAGAGCAAAACGCTCTCACTCCAGGAGTCTAGAATCATGTATGTTGGTGGCAGGCTGGTTAGAACCAGTGAGCAACAATGCCAGGACTGTTAGGTTTTGCGGGGGTCTAAGGTGCCTTCTGGGTAGATATAATAAATCCAACATGGGCATCAGTGTTTGTTTATTATTCTGAGCTGTTTGATACCAAACAACCCAGGGTTCAGTGAAGTCATCATGAAGCTGGGAAACTCGTAATGACCAGTGTCCAGCACATGCATTTGCTATGGCTTCCCTGCACACTTACTATGTCTAGGAATTTATCAAAGACACAGTGGTGGCTTCACATGCATTATAGTGCACCCTGCCTTTAGTACTGCAAGGCCTGCCAGAGGGGTGACCTACCTATATTGCATGCAGTGTTAGCAGACATGGCACTCTTGGGGAGTGCCATGTCAAGTTAGACACTTTGAATACACCTAGTCATGCACTTTCAATGGCAGTCTGCATGGGGCTGGTGTGGGCCTCTCAGAGTGGCACAATTGGTGCTGCAGCTCTGGGGGGCCACTCTTCAGTGCCCATGCTCTAGGTACCAGGGGTGCTATTTACTAGGGACTTACAAGGGTGGCTGGCGTGTCCAACATAAGTAAAGTTTTGGGGAAAGAGACTTGGCCCTGGGACCTATTTAGCAGAGTCCCAGGGCATTTACAGTTTGAAACCACATCATTTTCCAAGCAAAAAGTAGGGGGCTACCATGTCAAAAGAGGCCCTTTCTCACATGAATGACATGAATCCACATCTTCTGAAAATGACTTGAAGTTTCCTTTAGAGGGTATCCTCAACATTAGAAACCTAGATCTCCTGATATAAACTATGAATGACAGAAATCTGTTACCGAATGCTAGTTTTCCCAGAATTAAACAGTACAAACTTTCAAGAGAAGTAGAAGGAGGAATGAAGCCTGTCATTGAAAAAAATGATTGAAGAGGAAATTCTTCAGGAAGTGCTTGGTAGTCCTTGCAACTTTCCTGTGATGAGAACTAAAAAAATGAATGGTAAATGGTGAATAGTGCGGGATTTGAGAAAAATAAATAAAATAGTGATTCCATGTTGTTGTGTGGTACCAAATCCAGTGGTAATCCAGTTCCAGAATGGTATACAGCCATTGACTTATGCCAAGCGTTCTTTTCCATTGCCCTCCGTGAAGATAGCCAGTACTTGTTTGCGCTTCAGATCCAAAATACATTTCTCGTTTGATGTTGAATCTCACAAGGGTATACTGGAAATCCTTTGAATTTTATTCAAATTTTAAAGAAAGGTCTAGAAATTTACGTTTCCCTGGAACACAGCCCTGGTGCAATATATAGATGAACTACTAGTCCCATCTAATATGAAAGATTTTAAACTTGACACAATTACCCTGTTGAATCATTTAGCTCACAATAGTCACAATGTTTCCACCACAAACAAAATTGTAAAAAGGATGTGGTTTATCCTGGTCATCGCATTAAAAAAGTAGCAAGCAAAGTAGCAAAATAATTTGTTTCAATAATTCTGAAAATTAATCCTCCTATCACCCAGAGAGAGGTGAGGATGTACCTGGGAATTGTTGGCTACTCTCATCAGGGGGTTCAAATATTTCCTAGTTTGCAAAGTCTTTAATAAGGCTGACCCATAGTGGTATCAAAATCCAGATCCATTTGATGATGATCGTTGAGAGGCCTTCTGAGTATTGAGGAAAGATTTCTGTAATGCACCTGCCCTAGATATGCCTGACTATATTTTGGAGATGTTTACTTTCTGTCATGAGAGATTTGGATGTGAACTTTTGGTTTTGACACAAAAACATGGAGGAATCAAAAGGACGTGGCCTATTTATCCGCTCTACTGGATCCAGTAGCTGGCAGTCTTCCTATTTGTTTGAAAGTGGTTGCAGCTGTTTGCATTGCAATTAAGCAAAGTGAAGTAAGTGTGGTGGGACATGCATTGATTGAGTTTGTTCCACATTCTGTTGCAATTTTGCTGACATACTTGAACTCTGCACATGACAAATAGTCAACCAACCAGATAAAAAAAGTCATACTGGCAGCTGAGAATATTTCAATCAAAAGGTGTAATTCCGTGAACCTGCAATATTGCTTCCTGTCCTAAGCAATAATTGTGAGGAAAAAGACAGGAGTGATGATAATGCCGATGATAAACTAGAACGTGACTCAATCGATGTTACAGAATTATGTACAAAACCAAAACCAGATATTAAAGAAAGTCTTCTTGGAATGGCTTATCTGACTTTGTTGGTTAATGGTTCTTGTTTAAGAGACCATTATGAAGTACTAAAGGCTGCTTATTCTGTAGGTCCTTGTGATAGGCTACGGTAGGTACAGAGGACTCAGACACGGTAATACGGTAAGAGATGTTTATTTATGTGAGTTTTGATGCAGTTTTATGGATGGGAAAGCAAAAGGGAACGGATTTCTGGAAACATGGATTTATTGAGTCTTCTTTATCCCGCTGTTAACTGTCTCTTCTTCTCTGTTCTTTTTAAGGTGTGGTGGATGTCCGCGCGTCTTGTCCCCGAGGATACCGGAAAAGGAAAGAAATAGCAGGAGCAGGTAAGTCAACTGTGGGTTGTTCTGGGATTCAGTCATTAGTAGCATGCAAGGAGAAAAGTATTCCGGGTTGTAGGGGAAAAGGGAAAACAGGGAGTGTCCAACAGTGCAGGGTTTAGGTCACACGTGCTTTTTCTCAGGCGTTGCCACTCTCTTTTCTTTGTTAGACTGACCGTGCTCTTAGTGTGCACCCCGTGCCCTTTTCCCCGCTCCCCTCCCCAGCCTTCCTCTCGTTCCCGGTTTCCCTTCCTTGCTTCCCTTTACTGTGATATATATCAGAGAGTCCTATAAAGGACCGTACCTTGCTGAGCCACGACCCTCCAGGGTCGTGGCTGGGCTTTGTAGCGTTGATTCTTGGGCTCTTTGGGACCGTCAAAGCACGCTCCTCGGTTCCGGTATTCCGCTCCTCCTTTGGACCCAGCGACCTTGCTTCTTTGATCGGCGTCTTCTCCTTCTCCTTCTTCCGTCCGCGTCTTCTGTCTCCCGGCGTTCGACGGCCCCTTCTGGTGAGTCCGAAGCGAAGGATTCGAGAATTGGTGTCTTTGTGAGATGCGAGCGAAGTAAGAGGAGCATGGTCGCTATAAAGAATGAAAGGCCTGCCCAAGAGGTAATATTGTAAACTCTCCACAGCCCACTTAATGGCGAGACACTCCTTTTCAATAGCAGGGTAATGACACTCGTGAGGGAGGAGTTTCCTGCTAATGAAAACAACGGGGTGCTCCTGACCCTCCCCATCAGGCTGTGTGAGGACCGCACCTGGACCAACATTAGAGGCGTCAGTATAGAGATGGAAAGGGGCGGAAAAATCCGGACACTGAAGGACAGCCATATCCAGGAGACCACGTGGTTGTCTCCCGAAAACCAATTCGAATGGACTGTGTCCCGTGGAGGATTATTCATGAGTCTGGATGGCGTAAAGGACTAGGGGTAATTTCTGGTCCCAATCCCTTCCGAAATCAACCACTATTTTTCGCAATAGGGTTTTAATGGTACGGTTATATCGTTCTACCAAACCGTCTGTTTGGGGGTGATATACAGAAGTTTTTATCTGACTGATCCCTACTAATTTGCATATTTGCTTCATAAGGCCTGACATGAAAGGGGTGCCTTGATCAGTAAGAAGTTCCTGGGGAAAACCCGTTCTGGAAAAGACAGTTATCATGGCCTGAGCTACTGTTTTGGTAGTCATACTAGATAAGGGAATAGCTTCTGGATACCTTGTGGCGTAATCAACGAGTACCAAAATATATGTGTGACCTCGGGAGGAGGGTATGAGAGGACCGATGAGATCCATACCCATGCGGTTGAATGGAACACCTATAATGGGTAGAGGTTGTAGCGGGGTTTTCCTAGGAACTCCAGGTTCCGTCAGTTGACACCTAGGGCACTGCAAACAATAACGTCTCAGCTGTGCATAAATCCCTGGCCAATAGAACCTTCGTAAGAGGTACTCTTCTGTCTTGTCCCGGCCGTAATGACCACCCCCTGGCTGGTTATGAGCTAGAAACAGGACCTGTTTGCGATAGGATTCTGGAACCACCAATTGCTTTTTTTCCCCCTTTGTGGATTTAGTGACTCTATATAGAAGGTTTTTTTGAACCAGGAAGTAAGGACCCACCTCAGTAGATGGTTCTGTTTTGGCTACGTTCCAGGAATGGCTGAGCGTAGGGTCCTGTCGTTGGCTATCCCTGAAGGAAAGAACAGCATCCCCAACTTCTGCTACCACTTTACTAGAGTTGTGTTCACTCTGCGATTCTTGATATTTTAGTTTTTCTTGTCTTTTCTCCTTTCGTGTTAGTTTGATGCGAGCGGGAGGACCCTCAATAATACTAGTGGCGAAAGGTGCTTCTGCCCACCAGTCCGGGTTTTGTCGGAGTACTTTTGTCTTATCTAACAATTGAGAAAACCGGATATAATCAGTTCTGATAATACAATCTTCTATCAGCCTGTCCATGATCCCTACTGGAAGGAAATCGTAGTAGTCATCCCATTCTATCCTGACCAAGCCTAGTGGATACTGTCTCTTGTCTCCATGAATACAACAAATAGTGACACTCTGATTTGATGCCTGGTCTAAGGGTTCCACTAGATCCTTCCTTATCACTGTCTGGCTACAGCCTGAATCCACTAAGGCTTCAGTGGGTTGGCCATTGATTTGTATAACCTGTCTGAACTTATAATGTCCCCCCCCTGTGCATAGTACTCTACGCCGGGTAACCCCGATTTCCATGGGTTCAACCCCTTCGTGTTTCCTGGGACACATTCTCGCGATATGACCCCATTCACCACAACTGAAACATTGGGGTTGTTGCAGGTGGCTACCCTCCCCCTGTTTATATGTCCCTGTCTCCTCCATGGAATGCCTGGGCGTATATTTAAGTGGGGCCATGGGTGGTTTCACAGTGGGTCTAGGAGTCATTGCTTTCACATCCGTAGATCGGTGATAGGTACAAGCTAAGTCTATGGCCACCTCTGTATCGACCTTGGGATGCTGCCTTATCCAATTCCGGGTGCTGTTCGGGAGTGAGTCTAGGTACTGTTCTAGAATAATCGTTTTGATTACGTCTTCTCTACTCGTTCCCAGAGGACCCAGCCACATTAACCCCAGGTCTTTCACTCTGAAATAGAAAGTACGGGGATCTTCACTCTGTCCCCACTTCACTTTTCTGAATTTAATTCGGTAGTATTCTGCATCGTGTCCAACCCGTTCTAGGATGCTATGCTTGATATCCTTGTAGGGTGTGTTGCCTCCTGGATTAGCGGCCTGGTAGGCAGTCTGCAGGAATCCTGTTAGCAGTGGCGCAATATACTGTCCCCACTGCTCTTCAGGCCATTGTGCCGATGAGGCTACCCGCTCGAAGTTTGTAAAGAAGGAGTCAGGGCCTTCTCCTTCCTGAAATTTTTGTAAAACCGAGCTCAGGACATTGGAATGGACCTTGCTGGCTGCTATGGTGACTGTTAGTTTTTGCAGCGCAGTCTCGTGTACGAGCTGGTTATTTGCTATGATTGTGGCTTGACTCTTTAAAGCCGTTTGCAAGGCCTCTCTATCTTCTTTCGCCTCTCTTTGCTGGGCTTCCCAGACTAATTGGAGGTGTCGCTGACCCTCCGCCAACTGCTTTATCATGTCCTCTATTGTTGGTTTTTCCTCATTTGTGTACCCCTCCGTAGCCTTGTAGGTCGTAAGGATCCCACTTCTGACACCACTGTGGTAGGCTACGGTAGGTACAGAGGACTCAGGCACGGTAATACAGTAAGAGGTGTTTATTTATGTGAGTTTTGATGCAGTTTTATGGATGGGAAAGGAAAAGGGAACGGATTTCTGGAAACATGGATTTATTGAGTCTTCTTTATCCCGTTGTTAACTGTATCTTCTTCTCTGTTCTTTTTAAGGTGTGGTGGATGTCCGCGCGTCTTGTCCCCGAGGATACCGGAAAAGGAAAGAAATAGCAGGAGCAGATAAGTCAACTGTGGGTTGTTCTGGGGTTCAGTCATTAGTAGCATGCAAGGAGAAAAGTATTCCGGGTTGTAGGGGAAAAGGGAAAACAGGGAGTGTCCAACGGTGCAGGGTTTAGGTCACACGTGCTTTTTCTCAGGCGTTGCCACTCTCTTTTCTTTGTTAGACTGACCGTGCTCTTAGTGGGCACCCTGTGCCCTTTTCCCCGCTCCCCTCCCCAGGCTTCCCCTCGTGCCCGTTTTCCCTTCCTTGCTTCCTTTTACTGTGATATATATCAGAGAGTCCTATAAAGGACCGTACCTTGCTGAGCCACAACCCTCCAGGGTCGTGGCTGGGCTTTGTAGCGTTGATTCTTGGGCTCTTTGGGACCGTCAAAGCACGCTCCTCGGTTCTGGTATTCTGCTCCTCCTTTGGACCCAGCGACCTTGCTTCTTTGATCGGCGTCTTCTCCTTCGTTCCATCCGCGTCTTCTGTCTCCCGGCATTCGACGGCCCCTTCTGGTGAGTCTGTCGTCTCTTTTCTTTGTCGGACCCGGAAGTCCGGGTCCGACGCGTCTGACAGCGTTCCCATGTTGTCATGGGAACGCGCCCGTCGTCTCGAAAGGAGGGGCAATGGACGCCAGCTTCGGGAATCGGTAGACGCGGTCGAATAGACCCGTCTACAGTCCTATTGCTGAAGTACATGAAACTTCACACTTGCCAAATGTAACTTCAGCACAAGTGACAGAGTTGGTCGCATTGACAAGAGTTTGATGCCTAGTGGAAGTCAATATGATTTTGGAGTGGTCACAGAGGGGTTCTATGACATCGTTTGGAACGCCCACCAGGAACATTCTCTATATAGTAAAACACACAAGCTTTATTCGGTCACCATAACCATCAAAGCTATCATTAAAAACAATTTTAAAAACATAAATGATTAAGAACGTAAGAAATTTAAAAGACCAGCACTTACAATAAAAGGTATAATCACTCCCACTTCATGTGCATAGGATACATATTTACAAGGATTTAAAATTCTTAAGAAAGCGAATACGTGTATACCAAGCAGCCACAAGGAACTTGCTAACCGCAGAGATTAAAACAGTTGAAGTATCACTTTTAAAAATCCTTAAGGCAATACGACATTGTCTTATGCCCAAATTCTGGCAAATTGTGCAAATCCACTTACGCCTAGAGACAGAGTATGCGGACAACAGTAAATAAAATGTTCAACAGATTGAACACAATTACAACAGGCAGGGCATTGGTCAGATGTAGAAGACAACAATTCCCATCTGTTTGTTAAAGACAATAATGGTAAACATCCAAAACGAAAGCGAGCATACAAACTCTTCCCCAGTGTATCAGATATGAGATCTACAAATGGTTCGAATTGGGGCTACCACTTGAATGCAAGAAATTGGTCAGTCAACCGACCATATGATGTACAAGAGAGAAGATTATTTTTTACATAAGACCAGTAAGCACCTTTCAGAATGGATTTATGGTTTCTCCCTAAGTTCTGTGGATTTTCCCAGTAGCTTTCAAGCCCCAAAATACGAATCCGTTTTGACACATGTCTGAACCGTGGAATGGATACTGCCTTCGGTCTCCTTATGAGGTCAAGAAGGGAGTCTCTATATACACTAAGCTCAGAGGTACTTCAAATCCTTACCCAAAAAGCAAGGGTCTCAGGGCTATTAAATCAGCAACACGATTGAACCCAAGGTCCAGGTAGACAGGGATCAAGGGTGTGCTACGAAGGCATGCAAGTAAAGCCCTAGCGAAATTATTTTCGCCCACAGACAATCTATTGCCGTTGTAGAGCCCCCATATCTTGGCACCATAGGTGGCCGCACCCTGCGCCTTGGCCAAGTAGATCTTGATGGCCGGAGATACTACTTTTGATGTAGAACGTTTGTAGAAACGCAGGATAGCGCCCGCCCTATGCTGGAGAAGTGCCACACTCTTGCTAATCTGGTCCTCCCATTGGAGATTATTTGAGATCCTCGCTCCCAGGTAATCTCTATATACTTGATTTATTAAAAGCAATATAACAGACAAAAGAGATTGCTGTTGTTAAGTGTGCTGCCCATAAAGCTGGAAAGGACATGATCACTCTCAGAAATAAATACGCAGACCAAGTGGTTAGATACTGTGCACTTGAGAATACAACTGTAAATCAAGGAACGGATACAAGATGAAGCAGGAGAAAAGTCTGTGAAAAAAACAAGAAATGTGAGTTGTTTCCTCTTAAATCCAATTCAGACTTTTTAAATGAATTGAGAGATCTCCAGGAGGATGTTTCAGAGAGTAAGAAAAGAAAATGGGAAAAGTTAAGTTGCAAAAAGAATTACTGGGACATCTACATCACTCTGGAATATAAAAATGTACTGCAGATACCATGCCAAGTTCCATGGCTAGGTACTTGCATAGCTAGTCACATACAGGGAGAGATTAAATCATATGTACAATTAAACAAATATTGGTTGAAAACAAAATTTAGATTTGCTGCAGAAAATGCGTTTGTCTGATGTTTGATGAAAAATAATCAAAGCAGAAGGACAAAGGTACTTATGAACCATATTGGCAAATCAGGGTGCCAATTACAAGATTACAGGTAGATTTTATTGAAACACCCATTTACAATGGCCGTAAATACATGCTTGTAATCGTCTGCTTATTCTCCTAATAAGTTGATACATATCCCACCTGAAGATCGGATAGTCTGACAGTTGGCAAACTCTTGTTGAGGCAACTAATTGTGAGATTCAGCCTACCGATCACTATTAAGACCAATGTGGCTCCCATTTTAAAAATGCGATTTTGCAATTGATTTGTACAGCTCTCAAAAATTGACTAAAAGTTCCATTATAGTTATTGTCCTCAATATAATGGAATAGCTGGGAGGATGAATGGAACCATCATTTAGCCAAAATATGTGTTTCCATTGGGTTAAAATGATGAAATGCTCTTCCTCTTGCTTTGATGAGCATCAGTATTACTCCTGACAAAAAGACTGGTTGTGCACTCCATGACGTATTGATGGGCAGACCAATGAGACTGCCTGATCCTCCTTCATCTACACTTGTTTCAGAAGAGTTAAAATTGTGAGAGATTGGAGGGATTAAAAGAAGATAAGAAAGAACGGAATAAGGCTCAATTAAGAATCTAGACTGTCAAATTTGCATCCAAGATTGAGACTGGAACATGAAAGAAAAGGTGAACCATGTATGTTGTGTCATGGACTTATAGGAGTAAGGTCAATTTAATATGTGGGTGAACGTGAATATGAGAAACGTTATGTTATAAATGGTGATTTTCTGATTGGTGAGGAACCACTTTTGAGTGGAATCTATTATGTCTGTGGTAAGACTACTTATTTCAATCTGCCGCTCAGGTTTTTACCATTCCCTGAGAAAAATAACGGGCTATCTCTTCATGTTTTAACATTCTGCAAAGGCCCAGACATAATTCTTTAGTAGAATTTTATGTGAAATCTTCTGTATTCATTTTTAACATGGCCTTTCTGTCTTTGTTTACTTTCGTTATCAATCAGAGGGTCACTAGGGCATCTGTAAAACACATTTTAGAGAGTTTTCTTATTGTGTTTACTGTTTAAAGCATGTACTGACAAGAGGTTATAGGTGATTTTTCTAATTTTTGCACCAGTCAGGACATTAATAATGCAGGTCATGCTGATATATAACTGGCCAGGTGGCAAGCCTATCTGCTGCATTATGCATATGTGAATAACACTTCTAATATTTCTCATGTCCAAGCTTTAGAAGAGCATGGCCTGTAGGAAGCAGTAGCTTCCTGGGTTAGTGAGATAAGGAAGGATTATAGCAAGGTTTCTGAATGATTTGACAGTCTGGGAGTGGGGACTCTAAGACTAATCCTAACCCATGTAATAATTGTGATGATTTGTGAAATTAGCTCTGTTTTGTTTTTTTAAACTCTCTGGGTATCTACTTTTAATCTATGGGTGCAAGGGTAAAAGAAAGTCATCAAAGCGTAAGAGAGAAGAATTTGAGTTGGAAGATGTCAAGGATTGTATTTTCAGTCAGCTAAAATTGATAGAAGAATCAACTCAAAGGAAGCAGAAAGTGATGCAGACTGTTTTATACTTCCTGTCAAGTTTAATTGTATTAATTGCATGTCTTTGTCTAAGTGATTAAAAAATATCCATATGGGGATTTGTTAGAGATTTGTTTTTTAATCAACTTTATTATTTTCTCAGCTTTTGTAACGAACAAACCCATGCGAGCATTGAGTGCAGACAAATATACAGCACCACTCTGACATCTAGGCAGTCCACATAAGACGATTACCCCACCAGTCCATAATATCTCCATTATTTGCTCCAAACCTTATTGTGCTTTAATGGGCAACCTCTTGCCTCATAAGTGGACTTCTCCATCCTCGCACACCACTCTGTGGCAGCACGCCTTCCCGCCAGTGCAGGAGGGCCAGGGGAGTTCTTGTGGCGGACGATGTCACATTTTGCGAGCCAGATGGCCGGATTCACCAAAATGCAGTCACAATGGGGTGCCCCCATGTCCTCCAATATTTCCAAAAGAACAATGCAGGGTATGGGTGTGATTTGAGTTTCCAGTACACAGGAGAGTATTTTAAAAATGGTCGACCAATACCTCATGGACACTGCCACACTGCATGGAAAATATCCCCCCATCTCTGGGCATATGAAACAGCTGGGGAATGGTTGTCTCTGTGCCTTCCATAGCCTCAAGGGCGTCAATTATGTAATGTGAAGATATTTAAGTTGTATGACCTAAAACAGGAGGATTTTGTCAGTGTGGAGAGGGCCATTTTGGCATCTCTCCATTTTCTGTCATCCAATGGGCCTACCCAGCCCTCCCACCACTCTTTTAGTAGCAGAAAGAGATTGGGCTTCTTAATGATTAAGAATTTGTAAATACCTGGGATACTTACCTTCCCCAGTGGACCCATTCTCAGCCTCTAATGGACTGGATTCTGGCACCTCTTCCAATATGTCCTTGTGTGAGTAGAGAGTGTGACAGCACTGTAAAAACTGGAAAAACTGGGACTTGTGAAGTTGGAATAAAGTCTGCAGTTCAACAAATGATTGCATGGCAGGCCACCTTCACACATCCCCCAGTGTAGGAGTTGTTGCACGACCCCAGCCCCTGTTGCCCTCCAACCTGTTTTTTTTACTGTACTCATTATTTTATTTTATTGATCAAATTATGAATTGAGAAATAACAGCAAATACAGTGACATGCAAGGTCTACTTATACTCATATATAAGATATAAATGTTGACTGTGATACACATGCCAAAAACAAACAATACCTATGTATAATATTTAACAGAGGAAGAGGAAGGTGAGAGAATAAGAATGAGAGGGGAGGGGAGGAAGGGGTAGTGAGTACAGTGGTGGTAATGAGGAAGAAGCAAAAGTCTAAACGAACTATGGGGGAAGGACGGGGGCATCTTGCAAAAAGGGGGTCCATGTAAGAAGAAAAATATCTGCTTTGTCCGTTAATTTGTAAAAGATCTTTTCATATGATGCTGTCTAGTACATCTTTGCAAGCCATTCCTCATGGGACGGCATTTATGAAGAGTGCCAATGTCTCAAAATACAAATTTGGGCAGTAACGAGTAACTGACAAGCATGGCAGGTCAATTCAGAAATGTCTGCTAAGTCATGGAGAAAAATTAGGGGATATGGAAGTGTTGAGGATAAATTAAAAGATTTTTGGAGCGTAGACTCTACTGCCATCCAGACGGGGTGTATGGTGGGACAGTCCAACAAAATATGGGTAATATCACAGGACGCATAATCACATCATCACCAGAAAGAATGAGGGAGCAATCCTGCAACCTGGAGCCATGCCGGGTGGCGTACCAGTCCGGAGGTATATGAAAAATACTGAGTTTCATCTGTGCTTTATGGACTCCTTGTTCTAGAGCCTCCAAACTGTCTGCCCATTCTTCCTCATCACATTCTACTTGCTGACGTGCCTGCCAGGTCATCCTGAGACTAGCCTTGTAGCAGGGAATATAGATGATGAAGCAAGATGTTTTATAATCCAGATATCACATCTTTAAACTCACCCCAAGTATTGAGATAAGAGAGCACCAGGGAACAGGGAATGGCCCAGGGTTGGGGACCCAATTTACACAGCAGACAATGAAGTAATTCTAGATATCACCATTGTTTAGTATGCAATGAGTCAAATTAATTCTGTCGCATCTCAAAGGACTTGAGTTCACCACCAGAGATAATGGCCCTCATTACAACCCTGGCAGTCGGTGATAAAGTGGCAGTAATACCGCCAACAGGCCGGCGATAATAACTTTGAAATGATGCCCATGGCGGAAACCGAACAAACAGACAGCCACTTTAACACACCGACCGCCAGGGCGAAATCAACAGTCACCACGCAGTAACCGCTTATAGCCAGGCGGAAGACAATGTTCCACCCACTGTATTATGAGACACCAATCCACTACCTTTTCCAGGGCGGTACCAATGACATCAAAAGCCTGGTGAAAACACTGCACAGAAGGGAAACGACTCACCTCTGGAGACTCAAGGAAGCACCATGAGACAATGGAGCCCAAGTTGAATGTATTCCCCATGCTCTTCTACGTGCTGCTCCACTACAAACACCAACGCCGGCGAAGACGACCACGGTGAGTACTTCCGCCTAGCACACAGGGGAGGGAGGTGGAAAAAGAGAGTGACACACACGCAACACCCCCACCCCCAACACCATACACACAAGCAGATGCAGTGACATAACATATTCACCCCATACCCCTCAGGAATAATGCAAGGACAACTACAATAGAGTTAAAAGAGTGCAATAAGAGAAATATAGTAGTAATATGTGCATCCAAATAAAAAAGTATATCCATATTCACAAATCAAGGGACACTGCCCAGTCCTCAATGTCTGTGGGCCACAGGGCCACATCACAAAGTCCAAGGCCCCACCTCACTCCTGCAACAACATGCAGAGAATATTGCAGGGCCATTAGGTCGAAAATAACCAGGCACCTCAGGGGGACGGGGAATGGGGGAGCACCTCAGCCGGAAGATGGTACAACGCCACTGGTCCTGGAGGGGGCAACATGCCCTGTGCTTGGTCCTGGGGAGTGCAAGGCCACAGTCTCTCAAGTGGGTGACTTGCCCACATGCTCTGGAGGGGGCAACATGCCCTGTGCTTGGTCCTGGGGAGTGCAAGGCCACAGTCTCTTAAGTGGGTGAGTTGCCCACATGCTCTGGAGGGGGCAACATGCCCTGTGCTTTGTGCTGAGGAGTGTAAGGCCACAGTCTCTTAAGTGGGTGTCTTGCCCACTGACTTGTCCTGGGGAGTGCAAGGCCACAGTCTCTCAAGTGGGTGACTTGCCCACATGCTCTGGAGGGGGCAACATGCCCTGTGCTTGGTCCTGGGGAGTGAAAGGCCACAGTCTCTCAAGTGGGTGACTTGCCCACATGCTCTGGAGGGGGCATCGTGCCCAGTGAGCTTCATCCTGGGGAGGATGGGGTGAGTGGATGTCTTCTCCACTGGCTCTGGAGGGGGCATTGTGCCCAGTGAGCTTCATCCTGGGAAGGATGGGGTGAGTAGATGTCTTCTCCACTGGTTCTAGAGGGGGCATTGTGCCCTGTGATGCAGATCTTGGGGAGTGCAAGGTCACAGTCTCTCAGCTGGGTGTCAGACCCACAGGATTTGCAGGGGCCAGGCCGCACAACAGCCCAGGGATGCAGAACTACACTGTCCGCCGGTGGTGACGGCTGGTGGTGGTGGTGGTGCTGGCAGTGGTGGGGGAGGTTCCAGCCCATCCCCTGCAGCCTCAGATGGTGGGGGCACCGACTGAGTCCCAGCACAAGGCCCCTTGTCTCTACTGTCTGCTGTTGCAGGCTCCTTGCCCTTCCTTCCTGCAGCCAGGGGTGACTCCTTGCCCTTCCTTCCAGCAGCTGGGGCTGCCTCATTTCCCTTCCTTGAAGCCCTTGGGGCAGGCACCCTTTCCGTCTGGTTGGCTGGTGGCCAGGATCCTTTCCCACATGAAGTTGCTGGGGACACTAGTGTGCCCCTGGACTGGGTGGCTAAGGTGCTTGCCTGGGTTTTGACCACCCTGGCCTGAGGTGAGGGATGGGGGGAGGGCTAGGGAAGAGGTCAATGGTGGCGAGGAAAAGCTTCTTAGGGACATTGGGGCAGAAAGAGGGAGAGGGTTTGGGAGTGGAGGAAGAGGGAGTGGTGGTAGGAGGTGTCAGTCTGCTGTGTTTGGGTGTAGGTGCATGGGCTGGATGCTGTTGTGAGGTGGATAGCTGTTGGGTGTCTGAGTGCTTGCGTTTGTGTACTTTGGGAGGAGGGGCACAGACACAGTGGGAGAGGACACAGAGGATGTGTGCATGGATGTGTGGGTGGTGACTGCCAGTGAGGGATGTGTACTGGTAGGTGTGCTGGTGATGGTGGTAATGGCTCAAGAAGTAGTGCATGCAGGTGTGAGTGGAGATGCTACTGGGAGGGAGGTGGACAACGAGGAGGTGGGGGTCACAGTGGAGGCAGTGGATGTTGGTATGTCTGCTTCTGGATGGTGTTTGTGTGAGTGCCTGTGGGATGAAGTGTGGTGCTTGTGTTGCCATGTCCCCTCTTGTATGTTGTCATGGGTGCCTGCTCGTTTGCCTGTGTGCTTGGGATAGGTTGGGGTTGAAGGGAATGGGATTGGGAAGAGGAAGTTGGAGGGGGGAGGGTAGAAACAGGGAAAATGGTTGCCATCAGAGAGGAGGCCAGAGCCTGGATTGATCTCTGTTGGGCCACCAAGCCAGTGTGAATGCCCTCCAGAAATGCATTTGTCTGTTGCATTTGGGCTGCCAGCCCCTGGATGGCATTCACGATGGTTGACTGCCCAACAGAGATGGATCACAGGAGGTCAATAGCCTCCTCACTCAGGGAAGCAGGGCTAACTGGGGCAGGGCCTGAGGTACCTGGGGTGAAAGAGATGCCCACACTCCTTGGTGAGCGGGCACGGGAAACTCGCTGAGGGGCTGCTGGGAGGGCGGTGCTGGTACGGGGGTTGGCGGCTGTACCTGTAGCTGGGGTGGGCACAGAGGTGTCTGCCACCACCAGGGAGCTTCCATCAGAGGAGGTGTCCGTGTCCGAACTGTCCCCTCCAGTCTCCGCCATGGTGCTCCCCTCGCCCTCCGTCCCACTGGTGACCTCACCGTCAATGGATTTGGCCTCCTGGGTCCAGTGGGATGCAGCTCCCTCCGTCGCCAGTGCCTCTGCTCCACTGTCAGATAATGCTAATGCACATAAGGACAGGGTGACAAAACAAAAAGGGGGGGAGAGACAAAGGATACACTTGGTCAATGGTGGTACGTTGGCGTACACAACACAGTCACACACAGGGAACAGCCCTACGCATTAGGCAATGCACTACCAGTCACAATGCTAGTCACCAGCCCATGGATAGGGACACCTAACGCAAATTGCAGCATACCTGAGACCCACAGACCCCTGCCCAGTAGTGGATGCCTACTAGCTTGGTTGGAGGACTTTCACATCAGAATCCTGCAGAACATGGGACCTACTCTGCAATGCCAGGCTTGGCCTCGGGGCACCCACCGGGCCCACACTCCCCACCCAGATACCACCCCACCAGGCGTAAGTTGTAAATTGGGGCACTGTACTCACCCCCTTGTGGCTGCTGTGATGCCCCCAAGCACCCATCTAGCTCCGGATAGGCCACTGCCAGTATGCAGGTCATCAGGGGGGTCAGGGTTCAACGGGCACCCCTTCCTCATTAGGAGGCCGTCCCCAGCTGGGCCTCCACTGTCTTCTGTGCCCAGCGTCTCAGGTACTCCCACCGTTTCTGACAGTGGGTGCTCTGCCTGCCGTAGACCCCCTGAGTCCGCATGTCCTTGGCGATGGCACGCCATGTACCCTTCTTTTGATGGTCGCTGACCTGCAGGGAAATAGACACAGGGAAAGGTATTAGTCTGACCGTCCTGCCTGTTACACTTATGGCCCACCATGCCCCTTCCCTCCCCATTAGCCCAGACATGGCCCAGCATACAAACTGCACACTGTCCAGTGCCCATCCACCAACCCCCCCACATGAGGCCTTCATCGCACTCACAGTGTACTCACATGTTGGGCTGGAGGCCCATACAGCAGTCTGTACTGGGGTAGGACCCCATCCATCAGACTCTCCAACTTCGCTGAGGTGAAGGCAGGGGCCCTTTCCCCAGTAACACGAGCCATGGTTCCAGACACAGGTCACAGCAGCATTTGCAGTATAGGTCCTCTCCTGTTGAAGGTCAGGTAACAAATGAGTGAACAGACAGAAAATGGCAGTCACGTCCACGGCGGTGAGTACCGTCACCGCCGGCGTACATCACCATTGGCCAGTGTATCCCATAGGGTCCAATGATACCCAATGAGGAGTTGCACTCCAGTTCTCTGCCGCCTCCACAACGGCGTAAAACGTCAGAAGAATGACCTAATTTCCACCTGTCCCTCCATACAGGACAGGCGGATGCTATTTCAGGGGTGGGTGCAGGCCATAGATCCAAACTGCGTCACAGTACACAAATGCACTATTTGGACATCTCCAACAAAATAATGTTGCAATCCCAATATGTATTGAACTGTAGTGGTTGGAATGTGCAGCTAATGACCAGCTGCTCACTCTTTTGCCCCATAGATTGCAACCGCTGCGGATGAGTGGGAGATGGAGACATCCCCCCGTGTACAGACCCCTAGTGGACTTTGCAAAAATGGAGGACAGGCACATTATCCTCACCAATAGACTTGACAGGGCCACAATCACAGAGCTGTGTGACCAATTGGAGCCTGACCTAATATCTGCTATTCGTCACTCAACCGGTATCCCCCCTCTTGTGTAAGTTCTATCAGTGCTCCATTTCCTGGCAACTGGTTCTTTCCAAGTGACAGTGGGCTTGACAGCAGGATGTCACAGCCAATGTTCTCAGTAGTGCTGAGAAGAGTGTTGTCTGCCCTGATTAAACACATGTGCAGCTACATCGTTTTTCCCCAGGTGGATGATTTGGCCACAGTGAAAGCTGACTTCTATCCAATGGGACATATACCCAACATCATTGGGGCAATCGATGGAACACATATTGCATTTTTCCCCCTCCGGCAAAATGAACAGGGGTTCAGAAATCAAAACAGTTTTCACTCCATGAATGTCCAGATGGTGTGCCTGGCGGACCAGTACATCTCACACATCAATGCAAAGTATCCTGGGTCTGTGCATGATGCCTTTATCCTGAGGAATAGCAGCATCCCAATGTGATAACCCAACTACAGAGGCACAGGGTGTGGCTAATAGGTGAGCCCTGGTTCCCACCCAGTGGATGTTGGTGTATGGGTATGGTGTGGGCCCTAAGGGTTGGTGTGTAGTTGTCCCTCGATATTTGCAGGTGACTCTGGTTACTCCAACCTCTCATGGCTACTGATCCCTCTGAGGAATGCCAGGACAAGGGCAGAGGACTGTTACAATGAGGCACATGGGCAAACACATGGATTATAGAAAGGACCTTCGGCCTCCTGAAGGCCAGGTTTCATTGCCTCCATCTAACAGGTGGATCCCTGTGCAACTCACCCAAGAAGGTCTGCCAGATCACCGTGGCATGCTGTATGTTGAACAAACTTGCCTTGCGACGCCATGTGCCTTTTCTGCAGGAGGAGGAGGCTGGAGATGGCCGTGTAGCAGCAGTGGATCCTGTGGACAGTGAAGATGAGGAGGCAGAGGATGAGGACGAGGACAACAGAAGTGCAATTATTCATCAATACTTCCAATGAGACACAGGTAAGACAGTGTTAATACACATATAATTGACAGTTTGATGTGTGACCTTGTCACTGGCAGGCTGTGTATTCTTACTTTTATGCCCACTCACTGTACCCTTTGGCATCTCTTTTTGCAGATGTTGGTGCCCCACATTTGCTCCTGGTATGTTCTGTGCAGCCAACTATAGGTCTTTCCTGTGTAAACATTACGTGCAGTTGAATTGCAATGTTTGAACCTGGTTAAACGAATACATTTTGAAAACATTTGACATACACCATAATTGCATTTGATCAAAGTGTGTTTATTGCAGTGCTCTGAAGAGGAGGGGGTAGTGCAATGGCCTGGGGTGATGATGGAGGAAAGTCCAGGTTAGCATACAATCTATTTGTATCACAGGTGCATTGTCCAAGGGGGTATAGGAAGGGGAGCAATGTCAGTTCAAGGTGGACAGGGTGACAGAGTGGGACACAAGGGTGACAATCAGATGAGTCTTATTTCCTGGTGGGGGCCTTGGTAATAGTCTTTGGCTTCTGCCTGGACTGCAGGGAAGGTTTGTGTGGTGGTTCTCCTTCTGCATGGGGAGGGGTGCTAGTGGCCTGTTGGTCCTGTGGTTGGGCCTCCTGTCCACTAGCAGCAGCGGAGGTGGAGGGCTGTTCAGTGGTTTGGCTAGAGTCAGGGGCCTGGTGGCGTGCCACTGCCTCCCTCATACTGTTGGCCATGTCTGCCAGCACCCCTGCAATGGAGATCAGGGTGGTGTTGATGGCCTTCAAGTCCTCCCTGATTCCCAGGTACTGTCCCTCCTGCAGCCGCATGTTCTCCTGCAACTTGTTCAGGATCTGGCCCAGCGTTTCCTGGGAATGTTGGTATGCTTCCAGGATCGCAGTGAGTGCCTCCTGGAGGGTCGATTCCCTGGGCCTGTCCTCCCCCTGTCACACAGCAGTCCTCCCAGCTTCCCTGTTGTCCTGTGCCTCTGTCCCCTGAACCGTGTGCCCACTGCCACTGACCACAGGTTCCTGACTGTCCTGTGTTTTTGGGGTGGCCTGGGGTCCCTGTAGTGGTGGACACACTGCTGATTGACGTGTCCTCGGGACAGAGGTATGGACCCGCTGGGCAATGTTCCCTCTAATTTTTTTCCACTGTGTGCGGCAGTGTGCGGTCTCTGTGCGCTGCAGCCAAGGATACGTGCGCCAAGAAATTGACCATTCACGCGCGTGCAGCGCATAACTAGCCAAGACCTTTGGCATTAGCCTCTCCATACCACTAAAGCAAAAAAGGGATATCATTGCTCCATGCAATAGGGCATCAAGGCAGTTTTGTGGCCTGGTTGCACACCCCAAGGACATGACCTGTTAAGTGCCACCTACACCCCAGTTAGAGAAAACAGGAACATTGCCCGCGACCTTTAAACGCTGTTTTCATTGACTTCAATCCAGATTCAAATATGAGCATTTTCTGCAATAGGAGAGCACGACTATCGCTCTAAAAGGCTTATTTGAGCTGAGAAAGTGATAATGCATATAAACAACTATGAAGTAGGACAATGATGGAAAAGTTGATAACAGCACATTTCCTACTGTTCTGAAGCATTTCCTAGCTCATTAACCATTAATTTTCAACATAAATATCACTTGCTCGCTTGTATGCTAAAGTACGCCAAATGATGTTTAAAACACTCCCCGCGGCATGCAAACGCTGTTTTCATTCACTTCAATCCAGATTCAAATATTATCTGCCTTAGGGGAGCACGTATATCGCTCTAAAAGGCTTATTTATTAACGTGCGCGCTTGCCGAAGGGGTCTGCGCGATGGGGGAAGGAAAGGTGCGCACGCGCTTGCGCGCATGCCTTACAGGGAACATTGCCGCTGGGTGGGTGCTGTGGTGGTGTTTCCTGAGGAGGGAGGCTCTGTGGTGGTGGGAGAGTGTGCCTGGGTAACCAACTGTCCGGAGGTCCCTGATGGGCCAGGTTGGTCATCCAGATCCAGGCGAGCAGAGCTGCTGTGATTACTGTGGGCCTTTTCTGTGGGGGGACTGGATGTTGCTGGCACCTCTTCGCCGGTGACATTGGCTGGGTTACCTGAGGGGATGTAAATTAAGTGTTATTGTTTCTGCGTGTGACATATTGTGCATGGGTGTGTTGCCCTCTATAGTTGTTATTGCCCTGGCAGCTTTGCCTTGTGTGATTTGCTATTTGGTGGGCTAGGTGCATGCTGTGGTGATAGGTGTCCATGCAAGTCTGTGAGGGGTGTCCATGATTTGGTGTTGCATGCAGGGCTTGGCATTAGGATGAGTGGGTTGTGATGGTGGGGTGTGTGGGAGGTGGTGGAGTGATGGGAGTGAGGGTGAGGGTGGGTATTGATGTCATGCAGGTAGGGGGGTGATAGTAATAGGGAGTTGACTTACCAGAGTCCAGTCCTCCTGCTACTCCTGCCAGGCCCTCAGTATGCAGTATTGCCAAGACTTGCTCCTCCCATGTTGTCAGTTGTGCACCAAACCTGCATCATTTTTTGACACAGTGAAAGCACATTCACTGCTCCATATTTACAAAGTGATGCATTAGGTGAAATGAGTCACTTTTCCCTTTTCTGCGTTGATTTTTACTTGCGTAACTACTGGCAGCGTCAGGTAACGTTCATCATACTCAGGGTAGGTGTTCCCATTTAAATTCCAACACAGAACTGAAGCATCCATATTTACAAGATTTTGGGAAAGTGATGCATCACTGGCAAATATTGTCCAGACTCCAAAATTGATCAAAATTCTTACTCATTGGTAACCCAGGCATACAAATGAGACATTGGCACAGGTACATAAGCAGAACATACCCAAAACACTCTGGCAAGCTCACCTACACCATGGAGCTACTTGTACTCCAGCTCAGAGCCCGAGAAGAAGACAGCCACCATGCCCACAACCACCGAGGCAGCACAGGAGAAGGGAGCAGATATCCCGGCAGAGGACTACCCTTATTGACCTCAGGGAGGAGGAGGAAATCACCTACTGTAGGCTAAGGAGGAAGTCCATTGTCCAGCTCCTACACCAGATTGCACCAAGGCTGCAGACAACATCACAGAGGTCCACCAACATCCCTCTGCAGGCCAAACCAATGGCAGTCTTACATATGCTGGTTTCTGGCTCATTTCAAATCACCACAGCCAGAATGTCAGGAATATCACAGCCATCATTTTCTGCATTCCTCCCCTCCATCCTTGATAACATCATAAACCTCACACCCCAATGCCTCATGCTTCCCAACACACAGCAGAAAGCATTGGAAACAAGCAGGGCTTCTATACCATTGTAAGGGGCTGGCCTGGTTTGCAGTGGGTACAAAAGGTACTTACACCTTATACCAGGTCCTGTAATCCCTTATTAGTGAAATGTAGTCAGTGTCTAGAAGCCAGATTGTCTAGGGGTAGCTGTAGCTGAGCAGCCAAGGCTTATCTAGGAAACATGCAAAGCTCTTGCAATATCACTGCAGTCACATGAAAGAAAATACTCAGTGCTACAAAAATAAAGGTACTTTATTTTTAGTGACACAATGCCAAAAATACCTTAGAGACTATACTCCCTTAGGAGGTAAGTAATAGACACAGTATATACACTAGAATGCAGAAATAGCTGTAAAAGCAGTAAGAAAACAGTGCAAATAGTGAAAAATCACAATAGGTTGCAATGGGCCTAGGGGGAACACAAACCACATACTAAAATAGTGGAATGTGAAAGCCGGTTTCCCACCGAGGCAAGTGTAGTGTGTAGAGGAGCAGTGGGAGTGTAATAAAACACTAAAGGTAAGTAATAGAACCCACCCCAGAGCCCAGGAAAACCGGAGTAAATCACAGTAGATTTCGTAGAACACACAAGAAGTTGTGATAGAAGATTATGCAAGAATCAGAAGAGACTGCAAGACACCAATGATAGATTCCTGGACCTGAAGACCTGTGGAAGAAGGGGACCAGGTCCAAGAAGCACTGAAGAGTCCAGGGAGAGCAGGAGCCCCTGCTAACCCAGATGAAAGTGCAAAAGTGGAACCACCGGTGAGAAGACAAAGCCAGTTATGCACCCAAGAAAACAGATGCGGGTTCCTGGTTGATTTAGAAGATGTCTCATGCCGCATGGATGATTGTAGTCTGGTTTGCGTCGCTGGATTCCACCAACAAGCCTTGGCACACACAAAGCTTGCGGTTAGCAGAAAATGGCGCTGCCCGGGACCAGGAGGGACCTGGTGGCCTCTACCCAGAAGGGAGAGACAGAGGGTGCTCTCAGCAACTCAGAGAGCCCTCGGAAGACCAGGCAGCATGCACAGGAGTCCCACAGCACGGGTGCAAAGGAGGTGTAAATGGAGGCCCACGCAGCACAACACAAAGGGATCCCACACCCCCGGAGAACCACTCAGGAAGCTGTGTGTCACAGGGTAGAGTGCTGGGGGCCTAAGCTGTGCTGTACGTGAATAACTTAATTGAAGGTCGCACACAAGCCATGGAAACTGCAAGTCACGCGGTGCCTGGGGGGTACTGTTTTGTGTGGGGGCAAGCTCTTACCTCCACCAAAGTTGGAAAGCTGGACCTTGGGACGGTTGAGGTCACTTTGGTCCACCACCCGCATTGCTGGATCCATGCTCATCATGTGGAGAGGGGACCCATGCCACTGGTCGTCACTGCAGAGTGGTGCCTGCTGAAGCAGGGAAGTGACTCCTTCACTTCAAGGGAGATTCCTTTGCTTCTTCTGGTGCAGGCTGAAGACAGGCAGTCCTTGGAGGATGCACGACCTGGAAACAGTAGCAGTTGCTGGCAGGAGCTGAAGATACAGTGTTGCAGAAGTCGTCTTGGCTTCTTTGTTGCAGTTTGTAGAGTCCCTGGAGGGTTCAGATGCAGTTCCGTCGGTGGAAGGTGAAATAAAGGATGTAGAGGATTCCTGCTGGAGTCTTGCAATCCGAATTTGAAGAAACACCCAGAGGAGAGACCATAAATAGCCTTGATAGGGAAATTGGCTAGCTACACAGGTAAGCACCTACCAGAGGAGGGCTCTGACGTCACCTGTTGGCACTGGCCACTCAGGTGCTCCCAGAGTGCCCCACCACCTTGGAATCCAAGATGGCAAAACCCAGGGACACTCTGGGTGGTGATGAACAGGGGAGTGGTCACTCCCATTTCCTTTGTCCAGTTTCCAACCAGAGCAGGGACTTATGGTCCCTGAACTGGTGTAGACTGGATTATGCAAGGAGAGCACGATCTGTGCCCTTCAAAGCATTTCCAGAGGCTCTGGGAGGCTACCCTTCCCATACCTGTAACACCTATTTCCAAACACCCCTCTCACAAAGGAAATACTTTGTTCTGCCTTCCTGGGCTCGAGCTGCTTGAGCAACAGGAGGGCAGAAACCTGTCTGTGAGGTGGCAGCAGCTGGGGCTTCCTGGAAAACCTCAGAAGGCTGGTATGGCAGTACTGGGGGTCCACTGCAGAGCCCCCAGAGTGCATGGAATTGTAAAACCAATACTGGAATTAGTATTGGGGTACAATTCCCAAGTGTTAGACCATATTCGGAGTTACCATTGTGAAGCTGGACATAGGTATTGACCTATGTCCAGTCCATGCGTAAAATGGTGTCCCCTCCCTCAAGAAGTCTGGGAAAATGGTCCTGGATGATGTGGGGGCACCTCTGCTAGTGCAGGGGGGCCCTCACACACAGGTCCTTTGCATCCAGCCTTCAGGGTTGGAAGGCCTGACATATAGGTGACTTAGAAGTGACCTGGTTCAGTAAAGATAGCTGTGAAAGGGTGCATGCAATGGCAGTCCTGCAGAAGCCTTTGCATGGGCTCCCTCTGGGTGGCAAACTAATGCTGCAGCTCATAGGGATCCCCTGGAATCCCAATGCCCTGGGTACCAAGTACCATATGCTAGGGACTTATAAGGGGCACCAGTATGCCAATTCAGCAGTATGTAGTGACATATTTGAGAGGACAGTGAGCATAGGCACTGGGGTCCTGGTTATCAGGACTCCAGTGACACAGTCAAACACACTGACATCAGGCAGAAATTGGGGGTAACATGCCAAAAAGAGGGTACGTTCCTGCAGCCCTTGCTGGGTTTCCACATTAGTTGGGGCAATGGACTGCACTCATGTGCAACTGGTTCCTCCTGCTGCTAAATCACACCTGTATTGAAACCAGAAGCATACATATTCCATCAACATGCAGGCCATAGTTGACCATCTGAGGATGTTCATCAATGTGCTGGCAAAGTACCCTGGAAGTGTTGTTGATGCATACATTTTCAGACATTCCATCATCAATGAGCGCTTCCAGAACAGGAGCTATGGGACTGTCCTACTGGTTGGTATGTATATCTCAAGCACATGGCTCACCTCATAACAGTCAATCATGTTGCTTAAAAAAAACATATTTGGGTTGGGTGGATGAGACAGCGTATATGTAGCAGGTTTACTCCTCATACTTGCAAAAGAAGACATGACACATGTGCAATATAACCCTACAAGTCACACATGTCAAGGCCTGTTAAACCACTGTGGGCCTCATGCACAAGAAGCCTGTACTGCTGGGGTGTCCGTCTCCATGACACTTTGGTGAGGCAGGTATCCCAATCATATATAAGGCAATGCAAAGTCACCCAGTGGGTCTCTGCATGGCCTCATAACGACAAAGGCATGGCATTACAAAGTGCTGCATTGCCTTACTCTGCATCAAGGATGTGTCCCACTGACCATATGTTGAGTTTATCCTTGCAACACCTAATGCATTTGAAACATTCCCAGATGTACAAAGACATGGGAAACTGCAAATGTGTAAACAATGTGTGCCTCCTCAGGAGAGGTGTACCAAGAAGTAAATAACTTCATTTTCATCATTAGTTACTCTTCCTATGTGTGCTGCATTCTGCAGCACACATACAAAGCATCACAAACCTACCCTGTTTGTCCAAGTGCTGGAAGGTTTCCCTTATGGCATCAAAACAATTGAGCCCACAATGCAGACACACCTGCACAAAGGTGCAAGGGGGCATGTGCTGTCACCATTCACCAATCGGTGCTATTGTGCATGCAGAAGAAACACAAATGTGCCCTATCTCATTAATATGACACATTCATGCCCTTTTCATATAATGCAGTTTAGTGCAGCTAGGTGACACCCTGTGCTGCCCTGTGGCAACAACCTGGAAAAGAGGCCCTGTGTGTGTTTCAAAATGGTGGAAAGATCCTCAGAAATGCAACAACATTTAAAATGCTGTTACATTTAAAATGTGTTACATTTAAAATGTCGGGTTGAAGGGAGGGCCTCCATTTTTTATGTCCGTACGTCCACAGATAACTCCCATGGCCATGAAGTATCTCATGTATTCAATACCTATGAAACTTAGATAGGACCAAATCTTTGACCATACCCAGCTCATGTGCACCATTGGAAATGTTATTACTTGTATATTAACACAATTGCCATCCAGTGTCAGCTCCATTTTGTAATACTTAAATAGTCATCTAAGGGTTCACAATGTGCAGCAAGGTATGCTTTCATGCACAAAGTTTAGTTCATAGAACAGGCAGCCATGATTCTCCATTCCCATAAAGTGTCTGTCTTGGTGCTATGCTGCCTATTCTCTGCAAGTGCAGGTGGCAAACCCAGGATACTGCATCATGTAGAAAAATGTTTCTTATATTGTCCTCAATCGGTGAGGCAGGGCAGTTCTGAGAGTTTGACCGTTGCACAATACAATGCAATACTTGAAATAAATAGGGGTGTGCAATGAATTCAGCTCTGCCGGCGGAGTTCACGTAGTTTTGCCCAGAGTTCAGAAAAACTCCACTGAGTGGCACGGAGCAGCGCAGAGCTGAGTTTATCCTCTCTTGCAGCTTATTAATTCTAGATTGGCGAGTGCAAACAAGAAAAATCACATACCAGACCACATCCCGGTGAGATTTCTCAGTGTGGGTGGTCGAAGCAGGTTAGTACTGCCTGCGTTGAGAAACCTGCTGCTCGCGTTAAGGAGAAAATCTACTCCAGAGACATAAAGAAGCAGCACCCTCTTGCACTGCATGCTGTGCTGTTCACACTGATTTCACAGCACAGGACATTCTCCTGATTCAAAAAATCAGTGCAAGCAGCCCGACTTACCGCACTCTGCTGCTTGTGGAACTCCGCAGACCACGGCTGAGTTTTTCTGGCACTTTGCTGAGTTCCGCATAGCAGAACTCCATGAACTCCACCCAGGCCTAGAAATAATCTCTCCCCTTTTGTACTGTCAACAAAGTGGACACAGTGCACTGCCATGTGTATACTATTGTGTACCACAATGACATGCACTCATAAACTTTCCATGGTAGTAGCTAATATGTGTGAATGAATGGGGCATCATATTCTGCACTGGCTACATTTAGAAAAATCAGACATGTTTGAGGTCAGAAATACCAACAGTAGTCCCAAACTAACATAATTTAAAGTGTGAGAGAAGTGTCAATGGCCAACTGACTATCCATACTATTAATGACTCACCACGGTCATGGCATTGTCACTCATGAGTTAGACATATATTAAGTAAACCACAGGTCAGTTCACCTGTATGTGTAATATAGTGCAGTCATAACAAACATGAAATGTATGTCAAACAATGTCAGTGCACCTCTCATACTGTTTGAAAAATGATTGAGTCATTCTGGACATAAAACAGTATGTAAATGAATGTGGGCAGAGCAACCATTATGAATATTGTCTGATTGTTCCCCTCCTGTCTTTACAGCTGACCAAGGATATGATCTGCAGCCATGGGTAATGACATCTTATGCACATCCCCCTCAGCAGGACCCAGTTCATTGTTGAGCAGACTTTCAGACTACTTAAATCACGCTTTCACTTGTCTTGAATTGTCCAGGGTGAGATAGCTCTACTCTCCCCTATGGTTTGTAAAATATTCCTCATCTGCTGCATTTTACATAATATCTGTATGCATACCAATGTCCCATGGGATGAGGAAAATTTGGACCAGGAAGGCCCTGCTGAGGATGAAGAGCAAGATGAGGACGAACATCAAAATGTTGCAACAATTGCTGGGGCAAGGCAGAGAGACCAAATTGTTAACAATTTCTTCTCAGGTGCATGAGACTATTCAAGCCAACAACAAATGTATGGACTACCTTACAAAAGGGTAATAAAATGTCAACTAATTTGGAACACTAACAATATGTAAGCAATCTTTATTTCAAGTTACCGTAAACCACAAAAACATCATAATATATGTGCTAGTCATTGGCACAGCAAAGGTATGTAGTAATGTTTAACACACAGGGCTGGACAACATCATGTAATCCAACAATTGTGACCATGCTAATGACCTGTGGCAAATGCAGATGTGTGGAGAATATAAACCGCAAACAGAAATTGCAGTGTGGCTATGTTTGCCCAGCTCATGATAATGTATTCTGTTGCAGTGTAATTGATGTCAGACAACAAAACACTTGAGAAAATCTGTGTGAAAGTAAATATTATCCAAGTACTATGTCTGTGTTGTTCAACTACTCATTTGTACAGCCCCATACTTGTGAAGGATTGTAGAGTTAATTCATAGTCTGATTCCTGTCAGCTGAGGCACATAGTAGGTGCATGGGAACCCAATTCAACCTATACATTCGACATATGCTTCATCAGTGTGTGCTGACACATGTCAAATTCATTGTGAGAAATCACAACACACATATAACTGCAACACATACAAATATGGCAGTACAGGATAGACTACCTACTACCAATATGCCACGCTTGCTCCACTAAGCTGATATGTAAATTAACCAAGCAGGGACGTCTCATACCATGTCCCTCTGTTACACCCAGGTACAAAGAATAAGCTAACTAATATAACACCATTTCATGAGAGAATGTTAAAACACCACACAAAGAGTTGGATCATGTAACCTCTACACACAGAAGTAATGACTAAATGCAAACTGAATCCAGTAAGGTACCATGCACTGATGCATTCTAGGTCACAGTGGCAGAATGTGACAATAAATGCCCAGCTGAACATATTGTGTGAATGCATACCCACATCCTAAGTACAACTAACCCCTCAATATTGCAACATTTTGTGATGCATGTCAATAGCAGACAGATCCCTCTCTGGAATAAATCAGACCCTTTTTGGCTAGCCAACCTGGCCTTGTGAGCACCAAAATGCAGAGAAAGATGAGTCAAAAATGAATGTATAAAGGCACTCTGCACTTGCAACAAATATCCTTCCAGACCCAAGTTCATACAGCAGATGTGTGTGTACTGTGTCATGATATGATGGTTGTTAGGCATGACTCTCTGGTACCTGTTGGTATGCACATATCAACATGGACCTCAGGTGGCACAAGCATCTCAAACATATCCATGAGGGCATGCCAAGTCATCCTGGTTGGTTCATCCTGGCCTCATAGCTATTAAGTAAATCAAGGCAAGTCAATAGGCTGCCTACATCTTCTCGGTGTCATGTCTGCATTCTGTATGATTTTCAGGGTATTTTGGCAGCCAACACACATGAATATCCAGGATGAGTAATGTAAATTTTAGGATTTGAACATGAAGTAGCAAAAAAGGCTTATGCCTTATTCCAATCAGACGTCACGTTCAATCAAAGTCATCTATGCAGCTTCATATATGTAAACCATAGATGGTTTTGCTTGCCATGTTCCATGTGTGCTGCATGTTGTGGCACACATGGGAAATTGAAAAATTGAAAGACAAGGATATTTCAAAACAATCACCTTGTTAAGCCTCTTCTGGGGATGTGTAAAGTTTTGGCCCTGCACTAGGTTCATGTGAGCCTAAGAACTTGGGTCAGTGCCAAACTCCATGGGTCTTGAATGTGAATACCCACTGCAAAGCACATTCCACACCTCCTTGATGCCAACTCATGCTATGCTGTGCTTCATGCTTCCTTGCCTTACCCAATGATCATGAGGTCACACAGTTATGCACTGTGGGCGAATGAGAATCCTGCGCACCCAAACATTCAAGAAAGGGAGTTTCCTGTGGGGCAGGATCCTTGTATATGAACAGCATAATATCAACAAAAGAAGAACTTTCCTAGCTAGATCACCTATATGTGTCATCATTGCACCACTGTTGTTACACATCCACTAGACAAAATACACAAACACAATCCTAAAGCCAGGAAAGGGCCAATCTGGCACACATTGTTTGTGCCTAAAATAAATTCCTACAAATCTGAGTCAAGTGCTGCAATGTATAACATATAATTCAGTAAGGTGTTTCATGTGGGAAATATGGTTGTTACCATGCATCCACCCACGGATTTCATGCAATAACAGATTAGACAAGGTATGTCTCCCAGGCACTGAAATGTTTCCAAGGCATCACAGGGGATGGTGTGACCATGAGAGAAATATGTCTATAACATTATCCCTGACTATTTCCATGTGTGCTGTATTATGCAGCACACACAGAGAAAAGGAAACAATTTAATTCATTGTCTTTTGAGCAGGAAGGGGTCCCTTCCTCCACGTAAACAATCATGCAAACAAAACAGACACCCTTGCACCATGCTGCAAGGACGCCTGTGTTAGTGCTAGTCTGCCTGCACTGCATCAGCGCAAGGAGATACAATAAAACCTCTTTGTCTTCATTTTCATGGGATATTTCTGACCTTTCCATTCCGTGCAATGCAGTGCATCACATTGCCTTGCTTCATTGCATAGCAAGCAACATTAATTAGTCAATAGGCCCCTTCACATGCCAGCAAATTGAAAATGCTACCATGTGTGTTCCATTATTAACACCAGGGGCTGTATCAGAGAAGTTCTGCGGGGGCACAATTGGCATATGTCCATGCTTTCTTCTCCTCCTGGGCACTTGGGATTCCACAAGGGGCAGAAAACGTTAATGCAGCCCCTTAAGAAGAAGCAATAGCCCTGGGCCACGTAAGCTGGTAGTGCTATCATCAGAGGGTGGTTACACTCTTGTTAACACTTCCCGTCTTAGATAATTTAATTAGTCTGGGACTCGTTTTAGGCCCATTAATCTTTTGATCCTGATTGAAGACACCTTAGAACAAGGCAATTAATCAACAGGCCAATCAATAGATCAATAATGTCAGTAACATTTACAATAACAAATTGATTCAATTTAAACAGTGACATTGGTAAGAATCGGAAACTACCATGACCTTCCAGTCATGAATAACCACACCAGATTTAGTAGATTTTATGATATTTATTCCCTGTTGATTACACTCTACTATCAAGTTTATTAGTCTCAATACCAGAAAACACATCAACACGGTAATAATATGGCAACTTGAATAAGCAAAAATCATAAACATTAGAACAAAGCACGATGTCAACATGGATTAATCTTAGCAACGTATCATTAGCGCATTGTTCAACAAAGCATAGTTTCCGTCATTTGTCTATTTGCGTCTGTTATCAATGAACTCCCTATCTAACCTCGAATTAGCATTGGCATGTTGGCCTTCATGCAAAACAATTGAGCAACATAAATTTAGAAAACATCTATGGTCTCTAGTAGAAAATAGCTGTTGGTACCTAGAAGAAAAGGCAAACAGACAATTACAATTTCATCATTATATAGTTACCCTCCGTAATGGGTCAGCATACAGAGTCAGTCTTCGTCCTCAGGACATCAGTTGATTCGCCATCAGCCAGGAAACTCAGCAAAGTTCAGCAAGACTAGGCAATAAGGGACACTTCTCTCATAAGGAGGAAAAGTATGAGACGGGCAAGGCAAGGTAAGGATGGTTCGAAGGATCACACAGCAAAGTCAAAGTGACAAAGTGGCTGGGTAATAGCAAAAGGCATGTAATGGCTATGGCATAAAGGTGGCTCAGAATGGCTGATTTCTCCTTGTGTCATATGATTATATCAAACGGGTTGTACAGTCTCCTATTTTCCAATTGGGCAAGTTTTGGTGCATCATTATCTCCATCCAATGGTTTACTTGTCACCTCCTTAAGATTGTCACCTTAGGACAGTTCTCACATAGTTTATTGGCTCCTGTAATTGACATCTCCAATGGGTACAATGTCAGGTACAAACTTTTAGTCTCTCAGTCAGTAGCTTCATTGTCTTAACCAGTTCAGGCGACCTTGTACCTGTTGCAAGTTTACACTGTTGCATTCAGCAAGAATGTCTCCTTGAGCAAGTCGAGTCTCATGATAAAGATTTTACTACGGTTACTGTAGGAGGCTGGACTGGCTTGTAGTGAGTACCAAGGGGTACTTGCACCTTGCACCAGGCCCAGTTATCCCTTATTAGTGTATAGGGTGTCTAGCAGCTTAGGCTGATAGATAATGGTAGCTTAGCAGAGCAGCTTAGGCTGAACTAGGAGACGTGTGAAGCTACTACAGTACCACTTAGTGTCATATGCACAATATCATAAGAAAACACAATACACAGTTATACTAAAAATAAAGGTACTTTATTTTTATGACAATATGCCAAAGTATCTTAGAGTGTACCCTCAGTGAGAGGATAGGAAATATACACAAGATATATATACACAATAGCAAAAATATGCAGTATAGTCTTAGAAAACAGTGCAAACAATGTATAGTTTCAATAGGATGCAATGGGGAAACATAGGGATAGGGGCAACACAAACCATATACTCCAAAAGTGGAATGCGAACCACGAATGGACCCCAAACCTATGTGACCTTGTAGAGGGTCGCTGGGACTATTAGAAAATAGTGAGAGTTAGAAAAATAACCCTCCCCAAGACCCTGAAAAGTGAGTGCAAAGTGCACTAAAGTTCCCCTAAGGACAAAGAAGTCGTGTTAGAGGAATAATGCAGGAAAGACACAAACCAGCAATGCAACAACTGTGGATTTCCAATCTAGGGTACCTGTGGAACAAGGGGACCAAGTCCAAAAGTCACAAGCAAGTCGGAGATGGGCAGATGCCCAGGAAGTGCCAGCTGCGGGTGCAAAGAAGCTTCTACTGGACAGAAGAAGCTGAGGTTTCTGCAGGAACGAAAAGGGTTAGAGACTTCCCCTTTGGTGGACGGATCCCTCTCGCCGTGCAAAATCGTGCAGAAGTGTTTTCCCGCCGAAAGAACGCCAACAAGCCTTGCTAGCTGCAAATCGTGCGGTTAGCATTTTTGGACGCTGCTGAGGCCCAGGAGGGACCAGAAGGTCGCAAATTGGACCAGCAGAGAGAGGGGACGTCGAGCAAGACAAAGAACCCTCTCTGAAGCAGGTAGCACCCGGAGAACTGACAGGAACAGGCACTACAAGGATGCGTGAAATGGTGCTCGCCGAAGTTGCACAAAGGAGTCCCACGTCGCCGGAGACCAACTTAGAAAGTCGTGCAATGCAGGTTAGAGTGCCGTGGACCCAGGCTTGGCTGTGCACAAAGGATTTCTGCCGGAAGTGCACAGGGGCCGGAGTAGCTGCAAAGTCGCGGTTCCCAGCAATGCAGCCCAGCGAGGTGAGGCAAGGACTTACCTCCACCAAACTTGGGCTGAAGAGTCACTGGACTGTGGGGGTCACTTGGACAGAGTCGCTGGATTCAAGGGACCTCGCTCGTCGTGCTGAGAGGAGACCCAAGGGACCGGTAATGCAGCTTTTTGGTGCCTGCGGTTGCAGGGGGAAGATTCCGTCGACCCATGGGAGATTTCTTCGGAGCTTCTGGTGCAGAGAGGAGGCAGACTACCCCCACAGCATGCACAAGCAGGAAAACAGTCGAGAAGGCGGCAGGATCAGCGTTACAGAGTTGCAGTAGTCGTCTTTGCTACTATGTTGCAGGTTTGCAGGCTTCCAGCGCGGTCAGCAGTCGATTCCTTATCAGAAGGTGAAGAGAGAGATGCAGAGGAACTCGGATGAGCTCTTGCATTCGTTATCTAAAGTTTCCCCAGAGACAGAGACCCTAAATAGCCAGAAAAGAGGGTTTGGCTACCTAGGAGAGAGGATAGGCTACTAACACCTGAAGGAGCCTATCAGAAGGAGTCTCTGACGTCACCTGGTGGCACTGGCCACTCAGAGCAGTCCAGTGTGCCAGCAGCACCTCTGTTTCCAAGATGGCAGAGGTCTGGAGCACACTGGAGGAGCTCTGGACACCTCCCAGGGGAGGTGCAGGTCAGGGGAGTGGTCACTCCCCTTTCCTTTGTCCAGTTTCGCGCCAGCGCAGGGCTAAGGGGTCCCCTGAACCGGTGTAGACTGGCTTATGCAGAATTGGGCACCTCTGTGCCCAACAAAGCATTTCCAGAGGCCAGGGGAGGCTACTCCTCCCCTGCCTTCACACCATTTTCCAAAGGGAGAGGGTGTAACACCCTCTCTCAGAGGAAGTCCTTTGTTCTGCCATCCTGGGCCAGGCCTGGCTGGACCCCAGGAGGGCAGATGCCTGTCTGAGGGGTTGGCAGCAGCAGCAGCTGCAGTGAAACCCCAGGAAGGGCAGTTTGGCAGTACCAGGGTCTGTGCTACAGACCACTGGGATCATGGGATTGTGCCAACTATGCCAGGATGGCATAGAGGGGGCAATTCCATGATCATAGACATGTTACATGGCCATATTCGGAGTTACCATTGTGAAGCTACATATAGGTAGTGACCTATATGTAGTGCACGCGTGTAATGGTGTCCCCGCACTCACAAAGTTCAGGGAATTGGCTCTGAACAATGTGGGGGCACCTTGGCTAGTGCCAGGGTGCCCTCACACTAAGTAACTTTGCACCTAACCTTTACCAGGTAAAGGTTAGACATATAGGTGACTTATAAGTTACTTAAGTGCAGTGTAAAATGGCTGTGAAATAACGTGGACGTTATTTCACTCAGGCTGCAGTGGCAGGCCTGTGTAAGAATTGTCAGAGCTCCCTATGGGTGGCAAAAGAAATGCTGCAGCCCATAGGGATCTCCTGGAACCCCAATACCCTGGGTACCTCAGTACCATATAGTAGGGAATTATAAGGGTGTTCCAGTAAGCCAATGTGAATTGGTAAAAATGGTCACTAGCCTGTTAGTGACAATTTGGAAAGAAATGAGAGAGCATAACCACTGAGGTTCTGGTTAGCAGAGCCTCAGTGAGACAGTTAGGCACTTCACAGGGAACACACACATATAGGCCACAACCTTATGAGCACTGGGGTCCTGACTAGCAGGGTCCCAGTGACACATAACAAACATACTGAAAACATAGGGTTTTCACTATGAGCACTGGGCCCTGGCTAGCAGGATCCCAGTGAGACAGTGAAAACACCCTGACATACACTCACAAACAGGCCAAAAGTGGGGGTAACAAGGCTAGAAAGAGGCTACTTTCTCACACAACCCCCCCCCAAACGAAGGACAATAAGGCTAACCTTGGCCAGTTGAGACTTTATTGTCTAAGTGGTGATAAGTAGAGAGTAGCTCTGCAATAGACTGGTTACTCCCTTTATCATCCACTATATGGTTACTTCCCTGTGAGGATGTAAACCACCCTGTTTGAAGTTTTTTAGCTAAGCAACAATGTGAAGATGTATTTTCAGAGTTTCTATCAGTAAGTTTTAGTTTAGAGCAGTGGGAATTGTCCACTGAACCTATTTGTAGTGATGGAAATGCCAGACAGGGATGCTGTCTCAGAAAAGCCATAGCTGGGCAAAAACTTTGTCCATATGGCTGGAAGAGAGAACAGGGATGCTGTTTCTCTTGAGTTGGAGCAGGGCAGGGATGCTGTCCTATGAGCTCCACACTAGGGCAGGGATGCTGTCCTAAGTGTTGTGAGGCAGTGCAGGGTTTCTGCACTAAAGTTTCTCTGGGAGGGTTGGAGGGATGCTCCATGTTAACTAAAATGGTGCTCTTTTTCTCACCAATGTTAGTTATCCCACAGAGAGGTACTTCTACCTCAGGGAGTCCAGCTTTGCCAGCTGATGATTCCCTTGGAACAGGTGCCACCCCAGGAGAGGTTTCTCCCACCACAGGAATGCTATCCTGAATGGTAGGGTGGTTAGGGGATACTGTGATACCCTTTTTACCTGTTGATGGAGAGGGATCCTGAGTTTTCAGGCCTTCTCTCCTTTGCTTTTTCATTTCAGTAGAAATGAGAGGGAACAATTCCTCTGGGATGCCCAGCATGGCTGCATGGGCATAAAACTCTACATCAGCCCAACCTGAGGCCTCTAGGTCATTACCTAAGAGACAGTCTACAGGTAAGCTAGGTGATACCACCACCTGCTTAGGGCCAGTAACTCCACCCCAACTAAACTGAATTATAGCTAAGGGAAGAAACTTAGTGGAGTTATGGACATCAATAATCTTATACTGTTGTCCAATGATGTGTTGTTCAGGAGGCACTAGGTTTTCAGTCACCAAAGTGATACTGGCACCTGTGTCCCTGTAGGCCAAGGCCTCAACACCATTTATTGAAACTGTCTGCCTGTACTTATCCATTGTAAGGGGACAAGCAGCCAGTGTGGCAAGGCCAATGCCACTAGGTGTGACAGAAACTGTCTTGGGAGTGACTACCCCAGTTTCTACTATGGACCCAAAAGTGAACCCAACTACACCCTTAACTTGACTGTTGCCAGCAGTCCCACCACTAGTACCACTACTGCTAGGGGCACTAGAGCTTGATGTATTAGTGGTGGTAGGCTCAGGGGGTTTACCTGGACAGGACTTATCCCCTGGCCTATGGCCTCTGTTTTTACACACAAAGCACCAAGGCTTTTTAATGTGTGCAGGTTGAGAAGAAGAGGAAGAATTAGTTTTATCCCCACCCTCTGAAGAGTGTTTAAGATTTGAAGTGGGATCTTTGGTTTTACCCTTATCCCCATGCTTATCTTGAGATTTTTCACCATCTTTCTTCTCAGTGTTCTCTTTGTCACCCCCTGTATGAACTTTTCTGTTCACCCTTGTTCTGACCCATTTGTCTGCCTTCTTTCCCAATTCTTGGGGAGAGGTCAGATCAGAGTCTACCAGGTACTGGTGCAACAAATCAGACACACAATTATTAAGAATATGCTCTCTCAGGATCAAGTTATACAGGCTGTCATAATCAGTAACTTTACTGCCATGTAACCACCCCTCCAAGGCCTTCACTGAATGGTCAATGAAATCAACCCAGTCTTGTGGAGACTCCTTTTTGGTCTCTCTGAACTTTATCCTGTATTGTTCAGTGGTTAAGCCATAACCATCCAGGAGTGCATTCTTAAGAACTGTAAAATTATTGGCATCACTTTCTTTCACAGTAAGGAGCCTATCCCTACCTTTTCCACTAAATGATAGCCATAGGATAGCAGCCCACTGCCTTTGAGGGACATCCTGTACAACACAGGCCCTCTCAAGTGCAGCAAACCACTTGTTAATGTCATCCCCCTCCTTGTAAGGGGGAACTATCTTGTGCAGATTCCTGGAATCATGCTCTTTTGCAGGATGACTATGGGGAATACTGCTGCTGCCACCATGGGTTTCTAAACCCAGTTTCTGTCTCTCCTTCTCTACTTCTAAAGTCTGTCTATCCAAATCCAGCTGTTGCTTCTTGAGCTTCAGTCTGGTTTGTTCCACTCTCAATCTATTGAGCTCCCTTTCTAACAATCTGTCATCAGGGTGGGTGGGAGGGACATGCCTTGAAACAGAAGTATGGTGAGAATGGACAGAAGGAGACCTGTCCCTTACAGAAGCCACCCTAACAGCTTGGTTAACAGAAACATCACTACCAGTATGGTGAGAATAAATGCTTTTGCTATGATGTGAGACAACACTATTTATATGGTGTGGCTCATCATCATTACCAACTATGCTAGACTGTCTAGTAATGGGCAGGCTAGGAACTTTCTTTCCTGAATCTTTTCCTGGGGGAGTCCCTGGATCAGATTGAGAACCATTAGCTACTTTTTCTACAGACTGGGCACTTATGGCCTTATCCTGTACTCTAAGCATGTTAATTAACAGTTCTAAGGAAGGATTCTTCCCTACACTCAAACCTCTCTCTATGCAGAGACTCCTTGCTCCTTTCCAGCTAAGGTGATCATATGCAAGTTTGGACAGATCAGCATTTTGGCCTGTGCCAGACATTTTTAGAGAGAGTTAAAGTGATAGTAAAAGATAAAAAGTTTGTCAGAGCTTTTAGAAAGACAGAGAAAAAAAAACTTTAAAAACTTTTTAGAACTTTTTGAAAGTTTAGAAGTACTTTTCAGCACTTAGAAAAGAGTGAAAAGAGGAAATGCAAAACTTTTTGGCTATGTGTATATACACTGACCTTGTTTTGTATATTTTTCTCTTATGAAAAGTACAATGACAAGAGTGGTAAGTAGTCTCAAAGCACTTATCCCACCACTGCACAACCAATGTAGGAGGCTGGACTGGCTTGTAGTGAGTACCAAGGGGTACTTGCACCTTGCACCAGGCCCAGTTATCCCTTATTAGTGTATAGGGTGTCTAGCAGCTTAGGCTGATAGATAATGGTAGCTTAGCAGAGCAGCTTAGGCTGAACTAGGAGACGTGTGAAGCTACTACAGTACCACTTAGTGTCATATGCACAATATCATAAGAAAACACAATACACAGTTATACTAAAAATAAAGGTACTTTATTTTTATGACAATATGCCAAAGTATCTTAGAGTGTACCCTCAGTGAGAGGATAGGAAATATACACAAGATATATATACACAATAGCAAAAATATGCAGTATAGTCTTAGAAAACAGTGCAAACAATGTATAGTTACAATAGGATGCAATGGGGAAACATAGGGATAGGGGCAACACAAACCATATACTCCAAAAGTGGAATGCGAACCACGAATGGACCCCAAACCTATGTGACCTTGTAGAGGGTCGCTGGGACTATTAGAAAATAGTGAGAGTTAGAAAAATAACCCTCCCCAAGACCCTGAAAAGTGAGTGCAAAGTGCACTAAAGTTCCCCTAAGGACAAAGAAGTCGTGTTAGCGGAATAATGCAGGAAAGACACAAACCAGCAATGCAACAACTGTGGATTTCCAATCTAGGGTACCTGTGGAACAAGGGGACCAAGTCTAAAAGTCACAAGCAAGTCGGAGATGGGCAGATGCCCAGGAAATGCCAGCTGCGGGTGCAAAGAAGCTTCTACTGGACAGAAGAAGCTGAGGTTTCTGCAGGAACGAAAAGGGTTAGAGACTTCCCCTTTGGTGGACGGATCTCCCTTGCCGTGGAGAGTTGTGCAGAAGTGTTTTCCCGCCGAAAGAACGCCAACAAGCCTTGCTAGCTGCAAATCATGCGGTTAGCGTTTTTGGACGCTGCTGAGGCCCAGGAGGTCGCAAATTGGACCAGCGGAGAGAGGGGACGTCGAGCAAGACAAGGAGCCCTCTCTAAAGCAGAAGGCACCCGGAGAAGGGACAGAAACAGGCACTACAAGGATGCGTGAAATGGTGCTCGCCGAAGTTGCACAAAGGAGTCCCACGTTGCCGGAGACCAACTTAGAAAGTCGTGCAATGCAGGTTAGAGTGCCGTGGACCCAGGCTTGGCTGTGCATAAAGGATTTCTGCCGGAAGTGCACAGGGGCCGGAGTAGCTGCAAAGTCGCGGTTCCCAGCAATGCAGCCCAGCGAGGTGAGGCAAGGACTTACCTCCACTAAACTTGGGCTGAAGAGTCACTGGACTGTGGGGGTCACTTGGACAGAGTCGCTGGATTCGAGGGACCTCGCTCGTCGTGCTGAGAGGAGACCCAAGGGACCGGTAATGCAGCTTTTTGGTGCCTGCGGTTGCAGGGGGAAGATTCCGTCGACCCACGGGAGATTTCTTCGGAGCTTCTGGTGCAGAGAGGAGGCAGACTACCCCCACAGCATGCACAAGCAGGAAAACAGTCGAGAAGGCGGCAGGATCAGCGTTACAGAGTTGCAGTAGTCGTCTTTGCTACTATGTTGCAGGTTTGCAGGCTTCCAGCGCGGTCAGCAGTCGATTCCTTATCAGAAGGTGAAGAGAGAGATGCAGAGGAACTCGGATGAGCTCTTGCATTCGTTATCTAAAGTTTCCCCAGAGACAGAGACCCTAAATAGCCAGAAAAGAGGGTTTGGCTACCTAGGAGAGAGGATAGGCTACTAACACCTGAAGGAGCCTATCAGAAGGAGTCTCTGACGTCACCTAGTGGCACTGGCCACTCAGAGCAGTCCAGTGTGCCAGCAGCACCTCTGTTTCCAAGATGGCAGAGGTCTGGAGCACACTGGAGGAGCTCTGGACACCTCCCAGGGGAGGTGCAGGTCAGGGGAGTGGTCACTCCCCTTTCCTTTGTCCAGTTTCGCGCCAGCGCAGGGCTAAGGGGTCCCCTGAACCGGTGTAGACTGGCTTATGCAGAATTGGGCACCTCTGTGCCCAACAAAGCATTTCCAGAGGCCAGGGGAGGCTACTCCTCCCCTGCCTTCACACCATTTTCCAAAGGGAGAGGGTGTAACACCCTCTCTCAGAGGAAGTCCTTTGTTCTGCCATCCTGGGCCAGGCCTGGCTGGACCCCAGGAGGGCAGATGCCTGTCTGAGGGGTTGGCAGCAGCAGCAGCTGCAGTGAAACCCCAGGAAGGGCAGTTTGGCAGTACCAGGGTCTGTGCTACAGACCACTGGGATCATGGGATTGTGCCAACTATGCCAGGATGGCATAGAGGGGGCAATTCCATGATCATAGACATGTTACATGGCCATATTCGGAGTTACCATTGTGAAGCTACATATAGGTAGTGACCTATATGTAGTGCACGCGTGTAATGGTGTCCCCGCACTCACAAAGTTCAGGGAATTGGCTCTGAACAATGTGGGGGCACCTTGGCTAGTGCCAGGGTGCCCTCACACTAAGTAACTTTGCACCTAACCTTTACCAGGTAAAGGTTAGACATATAGGTGACTTATAAGTTACTTAAGTGCAGTGTAAAATGGCTGTGAAATAACGTGGACGTTATTTCACTCAGGCTGCAGTGGCAGGCCTGTGTAAGAATTGTCAGAGCTCCCTATGGGTGGCAAAAGAAATGCTGCAGCCCATAGGGATCTCCTGGAACCCCAATACCCTGGGTACCTCAGTACCATATAGTAGGGAATTATAAGGGTGTTCCAGTAAGCCAATGTGAATTGGTAAAAATGGTCACTAGCCTGTTAGTGACAATTTGGAAAGAAATGAGAGAGCATAACCACTGAGGTTCTGGTTAGCAGAGCCTCAGTGAGACAGTTAGGCACTACACAGGGAACACACACATATAGGCCATAACCTTATGAGCACTGGGGTCCTGACTAGCAGGGTCCCAGTGACACATAACAAACATACTGAAAACATAGGGTTTTCACTATGAGCACTGGGCCCTGGCTAGCAGGATCCCAGTGAGACAGTGAAAACACCCTGACATACACTCACAAACAGGCCAAAAGTGGGGGTAACAAGGCTAGAAAGAGGCTACTTTCTCACACAACCCCCCCCAAACGAAGGACAATAAGGCTAACCTTGGCCAGTTGAGACTTTATTGTCTTAGTGGTGATAAGTAGAGAGTAGCTCTGCAATAGACTGGTTACTCCCTTTATCATCCACTATATGGTTACTTCCCTGTGAGGATGTAAACCACCCTGTTTGAAGTTTTTTAGCTAAGCAACAATGTGAAGATGTATTTTCAGAGTTTCTATCAGTAAGTTTTAGTTTAGAGCAGTGGGAATTGTCCACTGAACCTATTTGTAGTGATGGAAATGCCAGACAGGGATGCTGTCTCAGAAAAGCCATAGCTGGGCAAAAACTTTGTCCATATGGCTGGAAGAGAGAACAGGGATGCTGTTTCTCTTGAGTTGGAGCAGGGCAGGGATGCTGTCCTATGAGCTCCACACTAGGGCAGGGATGCTGTCCTAAGTGTTGTGAGGCAGTGCAGGGTTTCTGCACTAAAGTTTCTCTGGGAGGGTTGGAGGGATGCTCCATGTTAACTAAAATGGTGCTCTTTTTCTCACCAATGTTAGTTATCCCACAGAGAGGTACTTCTACCTCAGGGAGTCCAGCTTTGCCAGCTGATGATTCCCTTGGAACAGGTGCCACCCCAGGAGAGGTTTCTCCCACCACAGGAATGCTATCCTGAATGGTAGGGTGGTTAGGGGATACTGTGATACCCTTTTTACCTGTTGATGGAGAGGGATCCTGAGTTTTCAGACCTTCTCTCCTTTGCTTTTTCATTTCAGTAGAAATGAGAGGGAACAATTCCTCTGGGATGCCCAGCATGGCTGCATGGGCATAAAACTCTACATCAGCCCAACCTGAGGCCTCTAGGTCATTACCTAAGAGACAGTCTACAGGTAAGCTAGGTGATACCACCACCTGCTTAGGGCCAGTAACTCCACCCCAACTAAACTGAATTATAGCTAAGGGAAGAAACTTAGTGGAGTTATGGACATCAATAATCTTATACTGTTGTCCAATGATGTGTTGTTCAGGAGGCACTAGGTTTTCAGTCACCAAAGTGATACTGGCACCTGTGTCCCTGTAGGCCAAGGCCTCAACACCATTTATTGAAACTGTCTGCCTGTACTTATCCATTGTAAGGGGACAAGCAGCCAGTGTGGCAAGGCCAATGCCACTAGGTGTGACAGAAACTGTCTTGGGAGTGACTACCCCAGTTTCTACTATGGACCCAAAAGTGAACCCAACTACACCCTTAACTTGACTGTTGCCAGCAGTCCCACCACTAGTACCACTACTGCTAGGGGCACTAGAGCTTGATGTATTAGTGGTGGTAGGCTCAGGGGGTTTACCTGGACAGGACTTATCCCCTGGCCTATGGCCTCTGTTTTTACACACAAAGCACCAAGGCTTTTTAATGTGTGCAGGTTGAGAAGAAGAGGAAGAATTAGTTTTATCCCCACCCTCTGAAGAGTGTTTAAGATTTGAAGTGGGATCTTTGGTTTTACCCTTATCCCCATGCTTACCTTGAGATTTTTCACCATCTTTCTTCTCAGTGTTCTCTTTGTCACCCCCTGTATGAACTTTTCTGTTCACCCTTGTTCTGACCCATTTGTCTGCCTTCTTTCCCAATTCTTGGGGAGAGGTCAGATCAGAGTCTACCAGGTACTGGTGCAACAAATCAGACACACAATTATTAAGAATATGCTCTCTCAGGATCAAGTTATACAGGCTGTCATAATCAGTAACTTTACTGCCATGTAACCACCCCTCCAAGGCCTTCACTGAATGGTCAATGAAATCAACCCAGTCTTGTGGAGACTCCTTTTTGGTCTCTCTGAACTTTATCCTGTATTGTTCAGTGGTTAAGCCATAACCATCCAGGAGTGCATTCTTAAGAACTGTAAAATTATTGGCATCACTTTCTTTCACAGTAAGGAGCCTATCCCTACCTTTTCCACTAAATGATAGCCATAGGATAGCAGCCCACTGCCTTTGAGGGACATCCTGTACAACACAGGCCCTCTCAAGTGCAGCAAACCACTTGTTAATGTCATCCCCCTCCTTGTAAGGGGGAACTATCTTGTGCAGATTCCTGGAATCATGCTCTTTTGCAGGATGACTATGGGGAATACTGCTGCTGCCACCATGGGTTTCTAAACCCAGTTTCTGTCTCTCCTTCTCTACTTCTAAAGTCTGTCTATCCAAATCCAGCTGTTGCTTCTTGAGCTTCAGTCTGGTTTGTTCCACTCTCAATCTATTGAGCTCCCTTTCTAACAATCTGTCATCAGGGTGGGTGGGAGGGACATGCCTTGAAACAGAAGTATGGTGAGAATGGACAGAAGGAGACCTGTCCCTTACAGAAGCCACCCTAACAGCTTGGTTAACAGAAACATCACTACCAGTATGGTGAGAATAAATGCTTTTGCTATGATGTGAGACAACACTATTTATATGGTGTGGCTCATCATCATTACCAACTATGCTAGACTGTCTAGTAATGGGCAGGCTAGGAACTTTCTTTCCTGAATCTTTTCCTGGGGGAGTCCCTGGATCAGATTGAGAACCATTAGCTACTTTTTCTACAGACTGGGCACTTATGGCCTTATCCTGTACTCTAAGCATGTTAATTAACAGTTCTAAGGAAGGATTCTTCCCTACACTCAAACCTCTCTCTATGCAGAGACTCCTTGCTCCTTTCCAGCTAAGGTGATCATATGCAAGTTTGGACAGATCAGCATTTTGGCCTGTGCCAGACATTTTTAGAGAGAGTTAAAGTGATAGTAAAAGATAAAAAGTTTGTCAGAGCTTTTAGAAAGACAGAGAAAAAAAAACTTTTAAAACTTTTTAGAACTTTTTGAAAGTTTAGAAGTACTTTTCAGCACTTAGAAAAGAGTGAAAAGAGGAAATGCAAAACTTTTTGGCTATGTGTATATACACTGACCTTGTTTTGTATATTTTTCTCTTATGAAAAGTACAATGACAAGAGTGGTAAGTAGTCTCAAAGCACTTATCCCACCACTGCACAACCAATGTAGGAGGCTGGACTGGCTTGTAGTGAGTACCAAGGGGTACTTGCACCTTGCACCAGGCCCAGTTATCCCTTATTAGTGTATAGGGTGTCTAGCAGCTTAGGCTGATAGATAATGGTAGCTTAGCAGAGCAGCTTAGGCTGAACTAGGAGACGTGTGAAGCTACTACAGTACCACTTAGTGTCATATGCACAATATCATAAGAAAACACAATACACAGTTATACTAAAAATAAAGGTACTTTATTTTTATGACAATATGCCAAAGTATCTTAGAGTGTACCCTCAGTGAGAGGATAGGAAATATACACAAGATATATATACACAATAGCAAAAATATGCAGTATAGTCTTAGAAAACAGTGCAAACAATGTATAGTTACAATAGGATGCAATGGGGAAACATAGGGATAGGGGCAACACAAACCATATACTCCAAAAGTGGAATGCGAACCACGAATGGACCCCAAACCTATGTGACCTTGTAGAGGGTCGCTGGGACTATTAGAAAATAGTGAGAGTTAGAAAAATAACCCTCCCCAAGACCCTGAAAAGTGAGTGCAAAGTGCACTAAAGTTCCCCTAAGGACAAAGAAGTCGTGTTAGCGGAATAATGCAGGAAAGACACAAACCAGCAATGCAACAACTGTGGATTTCCAATCTAGGGTACCTGTGGAACAAGGGGACCAAGTCTAAAAGTCACAAGCAAGTCGGAGATGGGCAGATGCCCAGGAAATGCCAGCTGCGGGTGCAAAGAAGCTTCTACTGGACAGAAGAAGCTGAGGTTTCTGCAGGAACGAAAAGGGTTAGAGACTTCCCCTTTGGTGGACGGATCTCCCTTGCCGTGGAGAGTTGTGCAGAAGTGTTTTCCCGCCGAAAGAACGCCAACAAGCCTTGCTAGCTGCAAATCATGCGGTTAGCGTTTTTGGACGCTGCTGAGGCCCAGGAGGTCGCAAATTGGACCAGCGGAGAGAGGGGACGTCGAGCAAGACAAGGAGCCCTCTCTAAAGCAGAAGGCACCCGGAGAAGGGACAGAAACAGGCACTACAAGGATGCGTGAAATGGTGCTCGCCGAAGTTGCACAAAGGAGTCCCACGTTGCCGGAGACCAACTTAGAAAGTCGTGCAATGCAGGTTAGAGTGCCGTGGACCCAGGCTTGGCTGTGCATAAAGGATTTCTGCCGGAAGTGCACAGGGGCCGGAGTAGCTGCAAAGTCGCGGTTCCCAGCAATGCAGCCCAGCGAGGTGAGGCAAGGACTTACCTCCACTAAACTTGGGCTGAAGAGTCACTGGACTGTGGGGGTCACTTGGACAGAGTCGCTGGATTCGAGGGACCTCGCTCGTCGTGCTGAGAGGAGACCCAAGGGACCGGTAATGCAGCTTTTTGGTGCCTGCGGTTGCAGGGGGAAGATTCCGTCGACCCACGGGAGATTTCTTCGGAGCTTCTGGTGCAGAGAGGAGGCAGACTACCCCCACAGCATGCACAAGCAGGAAAACAGTCGAGAAGGCGGCAGGATCAGCGTTACAGAGTTGCAGTAGTCGTCTTTGCTACTATGTTGCAGGTTTGCAGGCTTCCAGCGCGGTCAGCAGTCGATTCCTTATCAGAAGGTGAAGAGAGAGATGCAGAGGAACTCGGATGAGCTCTTGCATTCGTTATCTAAAGTTTCCCCAGAGACAGAGACCCTAAATAGCCAGAAAAGAGGGTTTGGCTACCTAGGAGAGAGGATAGGCTACTAACACCTGAAGGAGCCTATCAGAAGGAGTCTCTGACGTCACCTAGTGGCACTGGCCACTCAGAGCAGTCCAGTGTGCCAGCAGCACCTCTGTTTCCAAGATGGCAGAGGTCTGGAGCACACTGGAGGAGCTCTGGACACCTCCCAGGGGAGGTGCAGGTCAGGGGAGTGGTCACTCCCCTTTCCTTTGTCCAGTTTCGCGCCAGCGCAGGGCTAAGGGGTCCCCTGAACCGGTGTAGACTGGCTTATGCAGAATTGGGCACCTCTGTGCCCAACAAAGCATTTCCAGAGGCCAGGGGAGGCTACTCCTCCCCTGCCTTCACACCATTTTCCAAAGGGAGAGGGTGTAACACCCTCTCTCAGAGGAAGTCCTTTGTTCTGCCATCCTGGGCCAGGCCTGGCTGGACCCCAGGAGGGCAGATGCCTGTCTGAGGGGTTGGCAGCAGCAGCAGCTGCAGTGAAACCCCAGGAAGGGCAGTTTGGCAGTACCAGGGTCTGTGCTACAGACCACTGGGATCATGGGATTGTGCCAACTATGCCAGGATGGCATAGAGGGGGCAATTCCATGATCATAGACATGTTACATGGCCATATTCGGAGTTACCATTGTGAAGCTACATATAGGTAGTGACCTATATGTAGTGCACGCGTGTAATGGTGTCCCCGCACTCACAAAGTTCAGGGAATTGGCTCTGAACAATGTGGGGGCACCTTGGCTAGTGCCAGGGTGCCCTCACACTAAGTAACTTTGCACCTAACCTTTACCAGGTAAAGGTTAGACATATAGGTGACTTATAAGTTACTTAAGTGCAGTGTAAAATGGCTGTGAAATAACGTGGACGTTATTTCACTCAGGCTGCAGTGGCAGGCCTGTGTAAGAATTGTCAGAGCTCCCTATGGGTGGCAAAAGAAATGCTGCAGCCCATAGGGATCTCCTGGAACCCCAATACCCTGGGTACCTCAGTACCATATAGTAGGGAATTATAAGGGTGTTCCAGTAAGCCAATGTGAATTGGTAAAAATGGTCACTAGCCTGTTAGTGACAATTTGGAAAGAAATGAGAGAGCATAACCACTGAGGTTCTGGTTAGCAGAGCCTCAGTGAGACAGTTAGGCACTACACAGGGAACACACACATATAGGCCATAACCTTATGAGCATTGGGGTCCTGACTAGCAGGGTCCCAGTGACACATAACAAACATACTGAAAACATAGGGTTTTCACTATGAGCACTGGGCCCTGGCTAGCAGGATCCCAGTGAGACAGTGAAAACACCCTGACATACACTCACAAACAGGCCAAAAGTGGGGGTAACAAGGCTAGAAAGAGGCTACTTTCTCACACAACCCCCCCCAAACGAAGGACAATAAGGCTAACCTTGGCCAGTTGAGACTTTATTGTCTTAGTGGTGATAAGTAGAGAGTAGCTCTGCAATAGACTGGTTACTCCCTTTATCATCCACTATATGGTTACTTCCCTGTGAGGATGTAAACCACCCTGTTTGAAGTTTTTTAGCTAAGCAACAATGTGAAGATGTATTTTCAGAGTTTCTATCAGTAAGTTTTAGTTTAGAGCAGTGGGAATTGTCCACTGAACCTATTTGTAGTGATGGAAATGCCAGACAGGGATGCTGTCTCAGAAAAGCCATAGCTGGGCAAAAACTTTGTCCATATGGCTGGAAGAGAGAACAGGGATGCTGTTTCTCTTGAGTTGGAGCAGGGCAGGGATGCTGTCCTATGAGCTCCACACTAGGGCAGGGATGCTGTCCTAAGTGTTGTGAGGCAGTGCAGGGTTTCTGCACTAAAGTTTCTCTGGGAGGGTTGGAGGGATGCTCCATGTTAACTAAAATGGTGCTCTTTTTCTCACCAATGTTAGTTATCCCACAGAGAGGTACTTCTACCTCAGGGAGTCCAGCTTTGCCAGCTGATGATTCCCTTGGAACAGGTGCCACCCCAGGAGAGGTTTCTCCCACCACAGGAATGCTATCCTGAATGGTAGGGTGGTTAGGGGATACTGTGATACCCTTTTTACCTGTTGATGGAGAGGGATCCTGAGTTTTCAGACCTTCTCTCCTTTGCTTTTTCATTTCAGTAGAAATGAGAGGGAACAATTCCTCTGGGATGCCCAGCATGGCTGCATGGGCATAAAACTCTACATCAGCCCAACCTGAGGCCTCTAGGTCATTACCTAAGAGACCGTCTACAGGTAAGCTAGGTGATACCACCACCTGCTTAGGGCCAGTAACTCCACCCCAACTAAACTGAATTATAGCTAAGGGAAGAAACTTAGTGGAGTTATGGACATCAATAATCTTATACTGTTGTCCAATGATGTGTTGTTCAGGAGGCACTAGGTTTTCAGTCACCAAAGTGATACTGGCACCTGTGTCCCTGTAGGCCAAGGCCTCAACACCATTTATTGAAACTGTCTGCCTGTACTTATCCATTGTAAGGGGACAAGCAGCCAGTGTGGCAAGGCCAATGCCACTAGGTGTGACAGAAACTGTCTTGGGAGTGACTACCCCAGTTTCTACTATGGACCCAAAAGTGAACCCAACTACACCCTTAACTTGACTGTTGCCAGCAGTCCCACCACTAGTACCACTACTGCTAGGGGCACTAGAGCTTGATGTATTAGTGGTGGTAGGCTCAGGGGGTTTACCTGGACAGGACTTATCCCCTGGCCTATGGCCTCTGTTTTTACACACAAAGCACCAAGGCTTTTTAATGTGTGCAGGTTGAGAAGAAGAGGAAGAATTAGTTTTATCCCCACCCTCTGAAGAGTGTTTAAGATTTGAAGTGGGATCTTTGGTTTTACCCTTATCCCCATGCTTACCTTGAGATTTTTCACCATCTTTCTTCTCAGTGTTCTCTTTGTCACCCCCTGTATGAACTTTTCTGTTCACCCTTGTTCTGACCCATTTGTCTGCCTTCTTTCCCAATTCTTGGGGAGAGGTCAGATCAGAGTCTACCAGGTACTGGTGCAACAAATCAGACACACAATTATTAAGAATATGCTCTCTCAGGATCAAGTTATACAGGCTGTCATAATCAGTAACTTTACTGCCATGTAACCACCCCTCCAAGGCCTTCACTGAATGGTCAATGAAATCAACCCAGTCTTGTGGAGACTCCTTTTTGGTCTCTCTGAACTTTATCCTGTATTGTTCAGTGGTTAAGCCATAACCATCCAGGAGTGCATTCTTAAGAACTGTAAAATTATTGGCATCACTTTCTTTCACAGTAAGGAGCCTATCCCTACCTTTTCCACTAAATGATAGCCATAGGATAGCAGCCCACTGCCTTTGAGGGACATCCTGTACAACACAGGCCCTCTCAAGTGCAGCAAACCACTTGTTAATGTCATCCCCCTCCTTGTAAGGGGGAACTATCTTGTGCAGATTCCTGGAATCATGCTCTTTTGCAGGATGACTATGGGGAATACTGCTGCTGCCACCATGGGTTTCTAAACCCAGTTTCTGTCTCTCCTTCTCTACTTCTAAAGTCTGTCTATCCAAATCCAGCTGTTGCTTCTTGAGCTTCAGTCTGGTTTGTTCCACTCTCAATCTATTGAGCTCCCTTTCTAACAATCTGTCATCAGGGTGGGTGGGAGGGACATGCCTTGAAACAGAAGTATGGTGAGAATGGACAGAAGGAGACCTGTCCCTTACAGAAGCCACCCTAACAGCTTGGTTAACAGAAACATCACTACCAGTATGGTGAGAATAAATGCTTTTGCTATGATGTGAGACAACACTATTTATATGGTGTGGCTCATCATCATTACCAACTATGCTAGACTGTCTAGTAATGGGCAGGCTAGGAACTTTCTTTCCTGAATCTTTTCCTGGGGGAGTCCCTGGATCAGATTGAGAACCATTAGCTACTTTTTCTACAGACTGGGCACTTATGGCCTTATCCTGTACTCTAAGCATGTTAATTAACAGTTCTAAGGAAGGATTCTTCCCTACACTCAAACCTCTCTCTATGCAGAGACTCCTTGCTCCTTTCCAGCTAAGGTGATCATATGCAAGTTTGGACAGATCAGCATTTTGGCCTGTGCCAGACATTTTTAGAGAGAGTTAAAGTGATAGTAAAAGATAAAAAGTTTGTCAGAGCTTTTAGAAAGACAGAGAAAAAAAAACTTTTAAAACTTTTTAGAACTTTTTGAAAGTTTAGAAGTACTTTTCAGCACTTAGAAAAGAGTGAAAAGAGGAAATGCAAAACTTTTTGGCTATGTGTATATACACTGACCTTGTTTTGTATATTTTTCTCTTATGAAAAGTACAATGACAAGAGTGGTAAGTAGTCTCAAAGCACTTATCCCACCACTGCACAACCAATGTAGGAGGCTGGACTGGCTTGTAGTGAGTACCAAGGGGTACTTGCACCTTGCACCAGGCCCAGTTATCCCTTATTAGTGTATAGGGTGTCTAGCAGCTGAGGCTGATAGATAATGGTAGCTTAGCAGAGCAGCTTAGGCTGAACTAGGAGACGTGTGAAGCTACTACAGTACCACTTAGTGTCATATGCACAATATCATAAGAAAACACAATACACAGTTATACTAAAAATAAAGGTACTTTATTTTTATGACAATATGCCAAAGTATCTTAGAGTGTACCCTCAGTGAGAGGATAGGAAATATACACAAGATATATATACACAATAGCAAAAATATGCAGTATAGTCTTAGAAAACAGTGCAAACAATGTATAGTTACAATAGGATGCAATCGGGAAACATAGGGATAGGGGCAACACAAACCATATACTCCAAAAGTGGAATGTGAACCACGAATGGACCCCAAACCTATGTGACCTTGTAGAGGGTCGCTGGGACTATTAGAAAATAGTGAGAGTTAGAAAAATAACCCTCCCCAAGACCCTGAAAAGTGAGTGCAAAGTGCACTAAAGTTCCCCTAAGGACAAAGAAGTCGTGTTAGAGGAATAATGCAGGAAAGACACAAACCAGCAATGCAACAACTGTGGATTTCCAATCTAGGGTACCTGTGGAAAAAGGGGACCAAGTCCAAAAGTCACAAGCAAGTCGGAGATGGGCAGATGCCCAGGAAATGCCAGCTGCGGGTGCAAAGAAGCTTCTACTGGACAGAAGAAGCTGAGGTTTCTGCAGGAACGAAAATGGTTAGAGACTTCCCCTTTGGTGGACGGATCTCTCTTGCCGTGGAGAGTTGTGCAGAAGTGTTTTCCCGCCGAAAGAACGCCAACAAGCCTTGCTAGCTGCAAATTGTGCGGTTAGCGTTTTTGGACGCTGCTGAGGCCCAGGAGGGACCAGGAGGTCGCAAATTGGACCAGCAGAGAGAGGGGACGTCGAGCAAGACAAGGAGCCCTCTCTAAAGCAGGTAGCACCCGGAGAAGTGCCAGAAACAGGCACTACAAGGATGCATGAAATGGTGCTCGCCGAAGTTGCACAAAGGAGTCCCACGTCGCCGGAGACCAACTTAGAAAGTCGTGCAATGCAGGTTAGAGTGCCGTGGACCCAGGTTTGGCTGTGCATAAAGGATTTCTGCCGGAAGTGCACAGGGGCCGGAGTAGCTGCAAAGTCGCGGTTCCCAGCAATGCAGCCCAGCGAGGTGAGGCAAGGACTTACCTCCACCAAACTTGGGCTGAAGAGTCACTGGACTGTGGGGGTCACTTGGACAGAGTCGCTGGATTCGAGGGACCTCGCTCGTCGTGCTGAGAGGAGACCCAAGGGACCGGTAATGCAGCTTTTTGGTGCCTGCGGTTGCAGGGGGAAGATTCCGTCGACCCACGGGAGATTTCTTCGGAGCTTCTGGTGCAGAGAGGAGGCAGACTACCCCCACAGCATGCACAAGCAGGAAAACAGTCGAGAAGGCGGCAGGATCAGCGTTACAGAGTTGCAGTAGTCGTCTTTGCTACTATGTTGCAGGTTTGCAGGCTTCCAGCGCGGTCAGCAGTCGATTCCTTATCAGAAGGTGAAGAGAGAGATGCAGAGGAACTCGGATGAGCTCTTGCATTCGTTATCTAAAGTTTCCCCAGAGACAGAGACCCTAAATAGCCAGAAAAGAGGGTTTGGCTACCTAGGAGAGAGGATAGGCTACTAACACCTGAAGGAGCCTATCAGAAGGAGTCTCTGACGTCACCTAGTGGCACTGGCCACTCAGAGCAGTCCAGTGTGCCAGCAGCACCTCTGTTTCCAAGATGGCAGAGGTCTGGAGCACACTGGAGGAGCTCTGGACACCTCCCAGGGGAGGTGCAGGTCAGGGGAGTGGTCACTCCCCTTTCCTTTGTCCAGTTTCGCGCCAGCGGAGGGCTAAGGGGTCCCCTGAACCGGTGTAGACTGGCTTATGCAGAATTGGGCACCTCTGTGCCCAACAAAGCATTTCCAGAGGCCAGGGGAGGCTACTCCTCCCCTGCCTTCACACCATTTTCCAAAGGGAGAGGGTGTAACACCCTCTCTCAGAGGAAGTCCTTTGTTCTGCCATCCTGGGCCAGGCCTGGCTGGACCCCAGGAGGGCAGATGCCTGTCTGAGGGGTTGGCAGCAGCAGCAGCTGTAGTGAAACCCCAGGAAGGGCAGTTTGGCAGTACCAGGGTCTGTGCTACAGACCACTGGGATCATGGGATTGTGCCAACTATGCCAGGATGGCATAGAGGGGGCAATTCCATGATCATAGACATGTTACATGGCCATATTCGGAGTTACCATTGTGAAGCTACATATAGGTAGTGACCTATATGTAGTGCACGCGTGTAATGGTGTCCCCGCACTCACAAAGTTCAGGGAATTGGCTCTGAACAATGTGGGGGCACCTTGGCTAGTGCCAGGGTGCCCTCACACTAAGTAACTTTGCACCTAACCTTTACCAGGTAAAGGTTAGACATATAGGTGACTTATAAGTTACTTAAGTGCAGTGTAAAATGGCTGTGAAATAACGTGGACGTTATTTCACTCAGGCTGCAGTGGCAGGCCTGTGTAAGAATTGTCAGAGCTCCCTATGGGTGGCAAAAGAAATGCTGCAGCCCATAGGGATCTCCTGGAACCCCAATACCCTGGGTACCTCAGTACCATATACTAGGGAATTATAAGGGTGTTCCAGTAAGCCAATGTGAATTGGTAAAAATGGTCACTAGCCTGTTAGTGACAATTTGGAAAGAAATGAGAGAGCATAACCACTGAGGTTCTGGTTAGCAGAGCCTCAGTGAGACAGTTAGGCACTACACAGGGAACACACACATATAGGCCACAACCTTATGAGCACTGGGGTCCTGACTAGCAGGGTCCCAGTGACACATAACAAACATACTGAAAACATAGGGTTTTCACTATGAGCACTGGGCCCTGGCTAGCAGGATCCCAGTGAGACAGTGAAAACACCCTGACATACACTCACAAACAGGCCAAAAGTGGGGGTAACAAGGCTAGAAAGAGGCTACTTTCTCACAGTTACACACATCTTCTAGCTTCTGGAAAAGTACGGCTACATGTCCTTCAGCAAGTCAGCACATTGCACGGTAGAAAACACATTTAATATGAAACCGGGCAGCTAGGCCCCGACTCATGCTAACTAAGGCCTAGTGATTAATTAGCAAAAACCTTAACATATAACTCTTAATACTAACACAAAATCATACATTAGTACATTAATATTTCATTATTAGTCAATTTCATTTATCATCGTATACATTGGTGGCCACTCCCTGTGGGCACATTTCATACGCACATTTAGGAAAAGCACATTAATACAGTTTCTATGCGGCATCATTACACATTAATTCGCAAACATTTCATGTTCATTTTGATTATAAAAGCTACTCTCCAACAATCCCTCCACTTATGACACTTGTCATCACACAGATCCATTCTTTAACATTTTCTTTCATTTGTTCAATTCCTTCATCTCGATTTCTTCCTTTCGTTTCGCCTTTTCATATCTTGCTCTAAACATTTTCTCCCTTTTCTTGTCTTCCCTCCTCTCTTTATATTTTGCACATTTGACTTTACTTCTTTCGCAAATTTTGTTCAATAACCATAGTCCGAATAAACAAGCAAATACAATTACTATTCCCTGTATTAATTTTGCCAAAAACCCATGCCAAAGACCACTAAACCAACTTCCCACACGTGCAAATCCCTTTCCAACCTTTTCCCAAACTCCTGGTTCCTTCAGTTCCTTCAAATCTGAACTATCTCTTGTTAGGTTAGTAAGCATACTTCTAATCTCATTACTATTATCCGGAATATAAGCACAACAGTGGCGCTCATTAAGCATCTTACAGACTCTGCCACTTTTCGCTAAAAGAATGTCTAAAGCAAGCATGTTTTGAAGAGTCATAGCCCTCTCCGCAGCAAGTTCAGTATCCATCAGGAGTATAGCCCCTGTGAAGTTTGTCAGCACGTTATCCACAATAGTAGACAACTTTCGAATCTTTACGGAGTTCAAAATAACTCCTACTGAAGGAATTATTGCTCCAAATATGTCTCCAACTACACCAGCAGCAGCTTCTCTCTTTTGTCTAGAATGAAGCAATTCTGTCACTTTCTGAAATTTCTTTAAATTGTCCAGTTGATAGATTTTTGGAAAAACTATTCCCAAATAACATGTCCCATCCCATCCCTTAGGAAGACCGTACTAAGCACTAAGTCTACAAATATAATAGACCCCTGGGATCGCTTGATCCATTCCATTTGGCATGAACGTCCATTTATTCTAAAACAAAAACACATGCTTACACTGACTCGTTCCCACAAACACATTGTCATAATATGACTTTGGTTGCGTAATGCAAAGCTTTCCTACATGTTTCGCATCTAAAGCTAATTTCCCTTGTTCCCTAACCCCATTATTCCTATTACTAAGGAATGTTCGTTGCTGTAAGCCCTTTTCTAATTTCCCCTTTAGAACCCTTCTTCTATCTTCAGTGTGATCTAGAAAGCTCTTTTCTACAGGTGTAAGCAAGTATGTCAAATTATTGCGGTGTGCATATGACGTACTAATTGTCACTCTAGGCTCGAAGAAACCCTTAACCAACTTTATGGCATAATATTTGGCTACGCTATTCAAATCTTCTATGATAGGCACATGAGAGAACACTAAGGGGGTCATTCTGACCCTGGCGGCCGGTGGCCGCCAGGGCCACCGACCACGGGAGCACCGCCAACAGGCTGGCGGTGCTCCAACGAGCATTCTAACCGCGGCGGTTCAGCCGCGGTCAGAAGCGGAAAGTCAGCGGTCTCCCGCTGACTTTCCGCTGCTCGTTTGAATCCTCCATGGCTGCGGAGCGCGCTCCGCAGCCATGAGGATTCTGACCCCCCCTACCGCCATCCTGTTCATGGCGGGAAAGCCGCCATGAACAGGATGGCGGTAGGGGGGGTCGCGGGGCCCCTGGGGGCCCCTGCCGTGCCCATGCCAATGGCATGGGCACGGCAGGGGCCCCCGTAAGAGGGCCCGCAAAGTATTTCAGTGTCTGCCTTGCAGACACTGAAATACGCGACGGGTGCCACTGCACCCGTCGCACCTTCCCACTCCGCCGGCTCGATTACGAGCCGGCATCCTCGTGGGAAGGGAGTTTTTCCCTGGGCTGGCGGGCGGTCTTTTAGAGACCGCCCGCCAGCCCAGGGAAAAACTCATAATACCCTCCGCGGTCTTCTGACCGCGGAGCGGTATAATGGGGGCGGAATTCTTGCGGGCGGCCTCCGCCGCCCGCCAGAATCAGAATCACCCCCTAAATCATAATTCGAATAAAATATTGCACTTCTTCTTGATTATAAAAACGCGTTGGTAGCAGACTACAACTAATCCCGTAGGTTAATGGCAAGCTGTGATAGGTAACTCCCTCCTGGACTGAAAGAGGAATTTGTGTACACACATAACAAGCCTTCGCATCCTAAGTCTGAACATACTCAAGCGATAGAAAACATTAGTAGACAGTTCCCCTTTCGCATTATTCTCGCAATGCAAATACTTTGCATCTTGTTCAAACCTATCCCACAGTGTTAGTGTAGCAGTTTCAGAAACTGCAGCATTGTTAGCTTCACTCTCATCCACCAAACGCATTTCCACAAATATAGCTATAATGAATATCACACATACAACAACCTAAGCAACACCCAAATATTTACAACGCTTATTTCCCTCAACGTCATCTCCTGACCTAGGCATGATCTGTAAAGAATCAGGAAGTAAAGTACTATAAATGTAAACAACTATATTAGAGGACGGTTAATAACTCTCCTTTCCTCCGCAAAGCTAAGCAAAGGCTTTCTCTAGCAAGTATTTACAACGTTCTCATTCACTCTCGGGTCTTTGTCGAATCCGGTTAGCAGCTTGTCACGATCAGTTTTCAAAGTCAATTCAGGTTAACAGTGTCACACCCGGTAATTTTCATTAGTCTCTTTTGTCAGGTTTCCCTTTATTCAATTTCAGCTTAACACAGTCTTTTTATATGTGGGCAACTTCAAGTACCATAATATTGACCTGGAACTTCACGATCAAAACAGAATGCCAAGAACTCTTGTTGCCACTCAGCTGTCATTGCATTAGCCAATTCAGGACCTGCATATCTCCTATTTGCTACTCTCTTTCTTTTCAATTTGCGGTCACCCTGCAATTCTCCTTCACTCAGATCTTCCTTCCTTGTGGTGTCGACCTCTTCCTCTATTGTTTCATTAATGACCACTTTCCCTTCCTCGGTTGGTGACTCTGGCCACTTATCTCCCTTAAGCATCTTTTTACTGTTTGGTTTTTCAGGTTGCTGTTCGCTGCCCTCCTCTTGTGCTATGCTGTTTTCTCTTGCTGGCTCTGCAAGTGGCTCAGGAGGAGTCTGAACACTTTGATTTCCTTCTGCCTCAACTCCTTCGCCTTCTGGGTCTGTCAGGGGTTCAACTTCAAACCCGTATCCGTCTGCTTCTGGGAGAACCTCTCTTTGGGTCGGTCCTCCTGGGGCCTCAGTTGAGATAGGCTCCACGTCACCCTTCTGGGTCTCGTTTGCTGTTTGAGTGACCAAGCCGTACTCAATGGGCTCTCCTCCAGTCTCAGTTCCCCCTTGATTACTCTCCGGCCCTGAGACTTCCTTCTTTGTAGCTGTTATTTTCGACAACTCAAGTTCCTCATCAGTTGGACACGTCACCTTCTTTGTGTGACTGGCATGGATCCAGTTTGGAATTCCCGCACATTTCACAGCAGTAGTAGTTGTTAGTATCACTTCATACGGTCCCTTCCAACGGGGCTCCAAACACAACTTCCTCACGTGTTTTTTGACAACAACCCAGTCACCGGCTTTCAGATTGTGACCTGGATCATTTATCGGTGGCAATGTGGTTGCTTCCACCTGGTGAGAGAAAGAGCGGACCACGTCAGCCAGACCCTTGCAGTAGTCCAACACCTTATCATCCGTGATATTCACAAGAGCATTTGCAGGCACTGCGGGCAGTCTCATAGCTCGACCCATAAGAATTTCATGTGGAGACAGTCCTGTTTACTTGTTGGGTGTATTTCTCATTGACATTAGCACTAAGGGCAATGCATCTGGCCATTTTAGATTTGTAGCTGCGCACATTTTCGCCATTCGTGACTTCAAGGTACCATTCATCTGCTCTACCAGTCCTGAGGCTTCAAGACAGTAGCTACATTGCAACTTCTGTTCAATATTCAGTGCGGCACACAAGAGCTTAACCACCTCATTGTTGAAAGGACTTCCTCTATCTGATTCTAAAGAGATCGGAAACCCGAAACGTGGTATCAATTCCCTAAGCAGCAACTTCGCTACTGTGAGACTGTCATTCCTACGTGTAGGGTAAGCTTCAATCCAATGACTAAAGATGCACACAATCACCAGCACGTATCTCAGACCTCCACACACTGGCATCTCAATAAAATCCATCTGTATTCTGCTAAATGGACCTCCTGCTCTCACAATGTGGCTCAAATTCACCACGGTCCCTTTCACCGCATTCATCTGCTGACAGGTGATGCACCTGTGACAGATTACTTCTGCAGCTTGTCTGAATTTTGCATTGAAACAATGGACTTTGAACAACCTGATCATGGCATCTCTCCCAATATGTGCTTGACCATGGTAGAACCTTGCAAACTGTGACAAGAGACTGCTTGGCAAAACCATTTTTCCCTCATCTGAAACCCATAAATCATCAGGTCTTTGGACACATTGTATTTTAAGCCAAGAACGTTTCTCTTCTCTGGTGGCATGTCCCTGCAACAATTTTATTTCTTCCATTGTGTCAACCTGCCTCAATGCATAACCTGTGCATGTCTTGTTTTCAGTTTCAGGTAACAATTCCCACTGATCCTTGAATGATATACAGTTCAATGCACAAAACCTTGCGACTTGATCTGCATATCAGTTTCCCATTGACACAAAGGGGGTTATTCTAACTTTGGAGGAGGTGTTAATCTGTCCCAAAAGTGACGGAAAAGTGACGGATTTACCACCAGCCGTATTACGAGTCCATTATATCCTATGGAACTTGTAATATGGCTGGTGGTATATCCGTCACTTTACCGTCACTTTTGGGACGGATTAACACTCCTCCAAAGTTAGAATAACCCCCAAAGTCTTGTGACTTCACATGAGCATTGCATTTCACCATGGCAATTTCAAAAGGTAACTGAATCGCATGCAACAACTCCTTGATTCTTTCGCCATTTTTCACTGGAGAAACAGAAGAGGTCATGAAACCCCTCTGTGACCATAGCTGGCCAAAATCATGGACAATTCCAAATCCGTATCTGCTGTCAGTATAGATAGTGACTTTCAATTTGTCGACGGCATGGCATGCCCTAGTAAGAGCAACCGATTCAGCCACTTGAGCAGAGTACACTCTTTCGAGCCAAGATGCTTCTAGGATACCGGTGATTGTACATACAGCGTATCCGGCTCTCAGTACTCCCACTAAATCTCTTAGACATGAACCATCAACAAAGATAATGTAATCATTTTCCTCCAATTGAGTATCTTTAATGTCAGGCCTCGGTTTGGTGCACAGTTCTGTTACCTTAAGACAATCATGTTCCACTTTCTCAGCATCATCAACATCTGTATTCTCATTAGGAAGTAGAGTTGCCGGGTTCAACACAGTACATCGTTTCAAAAACACATTGGGTGACCCTAATATAATCATCTCATATTTGGTCAATCTAGCATTTATCATATGCTGCGTCTTTGTTTGGGTGAGTAGTATTTCAACTGAGTGGGGGACCATATCTGTTAAAGGGTGTCCCATCACTTTGCCTTCACACTGTGCAAGGCTTTGACCAACTGCTGCAACTGCACGCAGACAACCCAGTAAGGCTGCTGCAACTGGGTCCAAAGTAGCTGAAAAATATGCTACTGGGCGGTTTGCACCTCCATGGACCTGTGTCAGGACAGACAAAGAACAAGCATCACGTTCATGACAAAACAGGACAAAAGGCTTTGTGTAGACAGGCATACCTAAAGCTGGAGCCCTGCACATACACTCTCTCAGCTCAATGAATGCCCTCATCTCTTTCTCGGACATAGTTAGGGTATCCAGGCCATCCTTAACCTCCTTAACGGTCAACCTCACCAAGGGCTTAGAAATAATTGAGAAGTTCAGGATCCACTGGCGACAGTAGCCCACCATTCCCAAGAACATCCTAACATCTCTCTTGGATGTCGGGGGATTAATCTGCAGTATGGCTGTCCCACACTTTCTCTGTCACTGTTCCCTGTAATGCTGTTGGCAAATCCGTCACTGTGAACATCGGGAAGAAGCTTATCAAAGGGTACTCCTCATCTGTGGTCTCCGTCTCTGGTTCTGAGATCTGACCTTCGTCCCCTTCATCATCACTGTTTGTCTGCACCTCAATTCTTTCATTGGAACAAGTGATTGAACACCTCGTCTTACACAGCAAGTCTCTCCCCAGTAGGGACACGGGACTTGAGTCATAGACTACAAACCTGTGCAATCTCTGAAAGGTACCAATCTCAACCTGAACCGAACTGTAATCGGATTTGTCAGAAGCTGATTTGCTACTCCTACCACCTTTATAGTACGCCCTGAAAGTGGCAATTTCGGAACCTCTGCACTTTGTGTAGTCAGGCATACCTAAAGCTGGAGCCTTGCACATACACTCCCTCAGCTCAATGAATGCCCTCATCTCTTTCTCGGACATAGTTAGGGTATCCAGGCCAAACTTAACCTCCTTAACGGTCAACCTCACCAAGGGCTTAGAGATAATTGAGAAGTTCAGGATCCACTGGCGACAGTAGCCCACCATTCCCAAGAACATCCTAACATCTCTCTTGGATGTCGGGGGATTCATCTGCAGAATGGCTGTCACTTTTTCTTTAGATATTCTCCTTGACCCCTTCTCAATCAGATGGCCTAAGTACTTCACCTCTTTCTGACAGTACTGTAGCTTCTTTGGGGACACTTTATGTCCATTCTTTCCCAAATTACTCAATAAGGCAATGGTATCATACCTGCAATCATCTTTCGTTTTGGACTCAATCAACAAATCATCAATGTACTGTACTAGAGTCGAATTAAAAGGCAGTTCCAATGATTCCAAATCCTTCTTCAATATCTGATTGAAGATGGAAGGCGATTCTGAAAACCCTTGAGGAAATCAACATCAACTGCAAACCTTGTCCAAGAATTTGAAACTGAAGAGAAATTGGCTATCCTCATGAAGAGGCACCAAAAAGAATGCTTGAGACAAGTCCACGACTGTGAACCACTCTGCGTCACAGGGAACCTGAAACATGATTGCAGCTGGATTTGGCACTATAGGGCAACACTTCACCACTATCTCATTAATCTTTCTCAGATCCTGGACAATTCGGACTTTCCCACAAGGCTTTCTCAGACCCATTATTGGTGAATTACACGGGCTGCTCATCACTTCTTTTGGGACCCCTTGCTTCACAAAGTCTGCAATTATCTGCGTCACCTTTATGAGGACATCTTGTGCCATGTGGTACTGCGGTACCTGTGGAAACACTGCATTTGGCTTCACCTCTACCTTTACTGGTTCTACTCCTTTTATCAGTCCGACTTCTTTTCCTGTAAAGTCCCACACTTTCTCTGTCACTGTTCCCTGTTGGCAAATCCGTCACTGTGAACATCGGGAAGAAGCTTATCAAAGGGTACTCCTCATCTGTGGTCTCCGTCTCTGGTTCTGAGATCTGACCATCATCCCCTTTGTCATCACTGTTTGTCTGCACCTCAATTCCTTCATTGGAACAAGTGATTGAACACCTTGTCTTACACAGCAAATCTCTCCCCAGTAGGGACACGGGACTTGAGTCACAGACTACAAACCTGTGCAATCCCTGAAAGGTACCAATCTCAACCTGAACTGGATCTGTAATCGGATTTGTCAGAAGCTGATTTGCTACTCCTATCACCTTTATAGTACGCCCTTAAAGTGGCAATTTCGGAACCTCTGCACTTCTGACTGTAGAGCGTGTAGCTCCTGTATCAACCAGGAATGAAACCTTGTGACCCATCACCTTTCCCTGTACATAAGGTTCCCTCTGATCTACTTCTAGGGACGCTGCAAGCCTGCACTCCTCACTATCTGAACAATCATCCGACCATTCATCGTTTATTCCATTCTCACCACGTAATGGGACTGTTGTACTGCATTATTTTGACTCATTGTTTGACCTGTGACCTGTTGAGGAAGCATCACCTGTTGCTGTCCCATCGGAGCTAAAGGCAACTGCATTTCCTGTCTAGGTACCAAGGGAATCTGCTGTTGTACTTGCTGCACCTGCGCTGGTTGGACATGTGGCATTTGCATCTGTTGCATGGGCTGGAGACACATCTGCATCTGAACCATGTTATTCTGAAAGTTCGGATTTGGACCCCTCATTCTTGGACCCCTCACATTTTGAAATGCACTGACATCATGGCTTTGTTGAACAACACCATCCTGCACCATCATCGGACATTCCCGCTTCCAATGTCCCACGCCCCCTCACGCATGGCATGGTGACATCTTTTTCATCCCTTGCACATCATTTTGAACCACAACCGTATTCAAATCTGGACCACGGTTCACAAAATCCCCTCGACCTCGGCCTCTCTGTTGCGACTGAAACATCCCGTTCCCTTGCGGTTGCTGTACCATCTGCTGCACTCCATTTCCCTGCATCCCTGCTTGAGCTGCCTTAATTTGTATCACCATCACCTTCTCTTTCAGCTTTCTCTGCTTCGATTCAGTCTCATCACTACAGTATTTTGCATACTGCAACACTTCATCAATCGGCTTCGCTTGCCAACAGATTAAAGGATTCTTAATCATCTGGCTAATCTCTGGTCTCAACCCTTCAACAAACCTGAACACAAGGTGATTCATGTCTTTCAGTACCATGACCTCTGTACCACTGTAGTGTTTGAATGCCTTTACCAACCTCTCATAGTAGGCATGTATCGCTTCCTTGCCTTCTTGTGCCGTTTGATAAATTTTCGGCCAATCAATATTCTGCGGCAACACCTTCTGCTTCAAGAACTCAATCACCTTATAGTAGTATTTCATCACCTCAGGAGACTGTGCTCCTGTAGTCCTGTCCCTTGCCGGTTCCACTGTCGGCCAATCCACACTCCTCTTGCACTCAAGCCACAAATCAGCTGGAACTATAATCTCAAACAGGGTAGTCAGGTCTTCCCAAAGACATTTCGCAAGCTTCACAAACCTGTCTGTCTGCTGATACCATTCTATTGGCTTCTCTCTCAACCAGGGATAGTCATTCGTGAATGACAAAATGTCACCTCTAGACCACAGTACATGAACTAGAACCCCTCCGGCTGTCTCTCTCATCTGTAACATTTTTATTGTCCCTGTGTCTGGCACAGCTTTCGCCGGCTGTGGTTCCAGGCAGTCACCTTTCCTCTTATCTCTCTTCTTTGCCCATCGGCCTTCCCACTTCTCTAATGTTCCCCAAACCTGATCACTTTGTAGTATTTCTTTAAGGTGTGCCTTCATTCCAGTAGACCTCATGTGATCAAAATCTTTAGGCTCGAAGTCTAACCAGTAACTCCTCTTCAGATGTTTGGTATTATCTAAGTCTATGCCATATTTGTCTGCCAAGTTCGCTAACCTCTGATGTACCTTACTCACTTCTTTGGTTATTTTCGGGCACAGATACCTCAATTCTGCTTCAGTGTACAACTCCAATCAGTTCACTCCCATAGTTCCTTCAACTAGCTTGCCGCTTCCACACCCAGCCTCACAAAATTCAAGTATTCCTCTCTCTCTGACCGCTCTGCTGTTGCAGGAGTAGTATGCAGAGTGTTAAGCGTGTCTAGCCATTCATTCAGCTGTTGTGCAGTTAACCCTTGCAACAAGATATTTCCAGCTTGCACCATAGGCCGTTGTGACGTATTTGCACCCAATACCTGCGGAGTCAATAGACCCAAACCTGCTTGTCTCATTGTTTCTAAAGGAACCCCAATCGGACTGAAGTCCAACAAGGATCTAGATCTCTCAACTGTCTGTTCTCCCGGTGTCATCCCTTGAGAGCTTCCCGTGAACCGTCCTCTTCTTACCTCTTGAGTCATTACCCCTTGATCGCATACATTAAGCTTCGCCTGCGCATGTAGCGGTACTGGCGGACCAACAGTTATCGGCAAAGATATAGCGGCTGGTGCTTGTCCGTTTCCCAATCCCAGTGGAGCATTAACTCCCACAGCTTGATTCATTATAGGTGCTGTAACTGACTGAGGTCCTGCGACCGAAGTGTAATTCGGAACCATCTGTTGCTGCGGCTGGGGCACCAATTGTGGAGTTGGCTCAATCTGCATTAATTTTGATCTTGTGTACACTGGATCAGGCGGCACCATCAAATCCGTAGTCGTCTCTAATACTGGGACATCAGGGTAGAGCCGCAGAATTGGTGGTGGCTGCAACTGTATCTGCGCCTCGGGTGCAGTGGATACACTAGCACCACTTTGTATCGAAGCTGATGTGGTAACATTATTTGCCTGTACTGCATTCGTGGTCCCCTGATTTTGTGTCGAATTTACAGGATCTGCACTGGTACTCGGTCTATTGTCATTTATGGCGTATGGTGGTGGTCGATCATGTAACAACTGATTAAGGAACTCTTCATCATCTGAATCATCTGCATCTGCCTAAGACTTCCGAGTCTCCTTTTGCTTTCCAGAGCCCTTGTCTGTTTTACAAGTGGCCTTTCTTCCCTGTGTTTCGGCTTCTTGAGTTATTGCCGGAAACATCCTAACTCCGTCTATTATTTCCCTTCTCCACATCCTAGTCTCACTATCCCATCTAGCCTCCGCTAGAGTCTTTTCTGCTTTCCTCATTCTCCTCTCAAATTTCTGTTGTCTCTGTCGTATGGCCATTAATTCCCAAATCGCTAACGCCTCAAACTGAGCTGGTCTCGGAGGGGGCTTCTGATCATTTAGCACTTTCCGCAAATTTTCTAGAAACCCCAATGTTAAATTTACCATTCTCTGGAAACGCCAAACACCCATCTTTCTCTGTTAATTTGCACCAATGCTTTAGCCAAAGACATGGCGCGACTCCCTCCTCCTCCATAACGGCATAATCCGGAGTATCCTCTGGCGGTGTAGGCTCCCCCACACTCGCAGTAACGTATGTATCTCCCCTCAAAGCACTCTTTAAAGCCTTAAAAAACTTAATTTTTGCGTCTTTTATTTTGATTAGAACCTCATCAGGAAGTGACTTTAATTCCCAGAACACTCTTCGCCTACCTTCTCAACCAATTGCCTCTCACGGACAGCTGACAATCCGTACGTGACCCTTCTCGGCAACTGACCTATCCCAGCGCGGATCCAATGACATCACACCCACATACACTGCGGCTGACAAAGTCTTGCGGCTTGTCTTCCTCACTCTAGACCCACAGAAAACTGATGCAATATATTGTGAACACCTTAACAACAAAACCCAAATTTGCCGGTTTACTACAGGAAGGGTAACACAATCGCTTCAGAACTTTACAGAGATTTAAATTGAAGCCTTGGCCGCTACTCTCTCCTTCTCAGATCCCGCACTCGCAAGCAAAATTTGACCCGCAAATTTCACTCTCGACTTGTCAATGGTTCTTCCTACTACACTTTGGAACTTGACAAATCTCCATCGAAGGTTTCACTCATACACCTTGACTCAAACTTGACTTGTCAACCACGCCAGATTGACCTATTAAACCGCGCAAATTACAACATAAACCAAGTGTCTCATACACTTATCAATATACTCCGGAGTCTTAGACCACGCCGGGTCCGTATATCACCAACCAACCATGTGGATAATTTTTTAGCACAAAGCGCCACACTCACATGAAGTTCGCCGACTTCCCTACTCTCATACTGCGGAGTACACCCACTCCTACTAAAAACATTACCTGGCCTAAATTCTCACAAACCTCACAATTCATCTGCGATATGCATAAGCTAAGCAAGCGCAAGTTCTATGTCACACATACGATCACTAGAACGCTGAGAACATACCCAATTCACTTAGGCAAGCTCCGAGATACCAGGGAAGTCATTTGGGACTTAGTGGCACATCATATCTACAATTTGCATTATTTCAAAAACACTTTTAAACAATGGTCCCTCGCACTAGGGCCCACAAAGGGCCTAACTGTCCTCTGCTACCAGAACTGATAACGCGTTCCGTCTTAGATAATTTAATTAGTCTGGGACTCGTTTTAGGACAATGAATCTTTTGACCCTGATTGAAGACACCTTAGAAAGAGGCAATTAATTAACAGGCCAATCAATAGATCAATAACGTCAGTAACATTTACAATAACAAATCGATTCAATTTAAACAGTGACATTGGTAAGAATCGGAAACCACCATGACCTTCCAGTCATGACTAACCACACCAGATTTAGTAGATTTTATGATATTTATTCCCTATTGATTACACTCTACTATCAAGTTTATTAGTCTCAATACCAGAAAACACATCAACACGGTAATAATATGGCAACTTGAATAAGACTTCAGCAATGCAAAAATCATAAACATTAGAACAAAGCACGATGTCAACAAGGATTAATCTTAGCAGAGTATCATTACCGCATTGTTCAACAAAGCATAGTTTCCATCATTTGTCTATTTGCGTCCGTTCAATGAACTCTCTATCTAACCTCGAATTAGCATTGGCATGTTGGGCTTCATGCAAAACAATTTAGCCACATAAATTTAGAAAACATCTAACTATGGTCTTTAGCAAAAAATAACAGTTGTTACCTAGAAGAAAAGGCAAACAGACAATTACAATTTCATCATTATATAGTTACCCTCCGTAATGGGTCAGCATACAGAGTCAATCTTCGTCCTCAGGACATCAGTTGATTCGCCATCAGCCAGGAAACTCAGCAAAGTTCAGCAAGACGGGCAATAAGGGACACTTCCCTCATAAGGAGGAAAAGTATGAGACGGGCAAGGCAAGGTAAGGATAGTTCGAAGGATCACACAGCAAAGTCAAAGTGACAAAGTGACTGGGTAATAGCAAAAGGCACGTAATGGCTATGATATAAAGCTGGCTCCGAATGGTTGATTTCTCCTCGTGTCATATGATTATATCAAACTGGTTGTACAGTCCCCTAATTTCCAATTGGGCAAGTTTTGGTGCATCATTATCTCCATCCAATGGTTTACTTGTCACCTCCTTAAGATTGTCACCTTAGACAGTTCTCACGTACTTTATTGGCTCCTGTAATTGACGTCTCCAACCGGTAGAATGTCAGGTACAAACTTTTAGTCTCTCAGGCTCAGTCAGTAGCTTCATTGGGCCAGATGTATGAAACTATTTTGCACTCGCAAATGGTGCGAATCGCAAAAATCGCCGTTTGCGAGTGCAAAAACGTGGTCTGCGATGCATGAAAGGCATTCGCAGACCAAAAATAAGAAATCGCAAAAATTTCGATTTTTTGCGGTGCGACCTGGTTTTGCAAGTCGCATTTTGCGATTCGGTATTTCCAGTAGGAAATTGCGAGTCGCAAATAGATGCATCAAAAAATTGCGATTTTTCGCAGAATGGCATTTTGCACATGCAAAATACCACTGAGTGAAACCAGGTGGTAACCAGGTGCAACCTATAGAAAGAGGCCCAGAATGCCTCAGACTCTTTTCCACAATGGTTGAACTCTACGTCATGGCGAGGAGGATGAGGATCTTGGCAGGTTTGAGGAGAGAGAGGAGGAGACAGGAGCGCATTTTCAGAGTGCGCATTACACTTTTTAACCTGACAGAGGAGGAAATATATGAGAGGTATAGGTTGAACTCAGCCATGATACTTGATCTGATAGCTGAGCTACAACCCATACTGCAGCGCAGAACACTAAGGACTCACAGCATACCCACCCATGTGCAGGTATTATGCTCCCTCCACCTACTCACCTCAGGGAGATCAAGGGGTCATAGCAGCAGCTGGAGGGGTCTCACAGAGTACCCTCTCTAGATTTTTCAACGCATTTATCAACACCATGCTGAGCAAACTATACCAGTACATCAGATTCCCCCACACCCCACAGGAAATACATCAGACAAAAAATAGATTTTTAGCAGATAGCACAGTTCCCCCACGTCCTAGGTGCCATAGATGGGACACATGTTGCAATCTGTCAACCATCAGCCACAGAGTATGTGTACCGCAACCGTAAATACCAACATTCAATGAATATACAGGTCATTTGCAATGCTTCCGACATCATAACTGATCTCGTGACCAGGTACCCAGGGAGCACACATGATTCGTACATCTTTCGCCATAGCGGCATATACACAGGACTGCTAGCTGGGGAGTTTGGAGAAGGATATCTACTAGGTGTTGTCCCTCTATACAATGGCGCATTGATGGCGTGCTGATGTCAGATGGCTCTGTTACTCATCATACCCTCTGTCCCTTCCAGGAGACAGTGCCTACGCAGTGCGCACCTACATGATGACGCCCTACCTCAATCCTGCAACACCTGCTGAACGGAGATACAATGCAGCACACAGGGCGACCCACAACGTGGTGGAGCGCACATTTGGACTGCTGAAGAGTCGCTTCCGGTGCCTCCACAAAAGTGGAGGGGCACTACAGTACAGTCCAGAGACCACATGTAGAATTGTGGCTACTTGTGCAATCTTGCACAATATAGCTACCAACAGGGGCATACCTGTGGAAATATGTGAATCTGAATCTGATGAGGATGATGATCCCATACCACCCCTGCACAGGACCAGTGCAGCAGAGGAAAGGCAAAGGCATGCTGACATCACACACAACCATTTCAGATGTAAGTATGAATAACACAAATGTACTGACGACTGTACCTGTAGTGAATTAAATGTATTTCCTTAATGTCAGGTAATGTTCGTTCAACAAATAGAAAACAAAATGATGTAAAGAACTAGAGACAATAGAAGTTCAGAGTAATGCACTATTACGTCATAGTGACCACCTTATCCCTCTGGCCGCTACAGTTATTTTTTGCGGCCACGCACACCACTCGGGTGTCCAGTTACCTCACTGGCACCTCGATTGTCCACCTCAGTGGCAGTTGTGTGCCTGGCACTGCAACGTTTGGTGTCCAATGCTGGTACAGCTAGACTGCTGAGGCTGGAAGTGTCCTGTGTGTCCCCCAGTGCAAGCTCACTAGGTGTGGCTGACGTCTGTCCCAGGATGTTATCGAACACATTAGTGATTTGTACCAGTCCGTTAGCCACATCCTTGCTGCTGTGTGCTGCCTCCATCTGTGCAGCCGCTGCACAACGTGCAATCAGTGAGGTTGCAGTAGCCAACCTGTTCACAGAGCGACAGAAGCCCCCGAACATGTTCATGAATCTGCGCTCCTGTCTGCGGTGGCTCACCCTCTCATGGCGCAGCTCCTGGCATAGTTCACGCACAGCACAAGTGAGCTCTCTTGTGTCCTGTGATGCCTGCACCTGTCCCTCATGCAGCAGTTCTATGTTAGTATTCAGGCACTCAAGCTGGCGATGCAGGCCCCCCATGTTGGTGTTATGTTGCTGCATATTTTTTTGTAAACCAAGGATCCTTTTGTTTTGTAGGCGCTGCTGCTGCAACATAGCAGCTTCCAGCCCACCAAAGAAGGAGGGACCCTCACCTGCCTCATTCTGCTGTGCACCCGCATTTGTCACCATCCTGCGGGGTGCTGTGGTCTGCTGACAACTGGCCTCTTGAATCTGGCTGCGCCTGCCAGTTGGGGATGGTGTAATTGGCCCTTCCTGCTGCTCATCTGAGTCTTGAATGAGCTCTGGCAGTGGCAGTGCCCTGGGCCTGCGTCAGACTGGCGCAATGGTGAGAGACCCACTTGTGTTAGAATCAGAGGCTGGATGGGTGTCAGTCTCGTCTACGCTGGCTGCTGCTGTGGCTGCTGGGCCTGGCCCACCTGCAACAACAATATGCAGCATGTCAGTTATGTTTGTTGCAAGTAAGGTCACACAATGGTAAGAAAGGTACAGGTACTTCTCTTCACTGTGTTGTGGGTGTTGTGTTCCTCTGGGTGTTGCTCTACTTAATTACATTGTATGTGCTACTTTCAGCTCTGGGTTGTGGACTGTCACTCCCATAATGCATTGTTGTGCTGCTTCTAAGATGTGGAATGGACTACTTCTCACAATGTTTTACATTACTTGCTAATTCCTAAAGGGCTTTTGTGCATACACATATGGGGTTACAATTCAACATTGCACTTACCTTGGCTGGTACTTGGTGTGCCGGAGGTGTCTATCTCTGTAACCCCTGTCACAGCTTCAGGGAGGAGTGTCAACTCCACTAGGTCCTCTAATGGGGTGGATGGTGCCTCTGTGGGTGGACCGCCTCCTGTGCCCCTGGCCTCCTGCAATCTTCTTGCCATCCTCTCCTTCGCACGGGACCCACCTCTTCTTAATCTCGTCGACCGAGCGCTGTGCCACTCCAATTGTGCAGATTTTGGATTGAATATCTGCCCAGAGTCTCCTTTTCTCACTCTCCGGCACCTGGAGTGAGCTTTTACCAAAAAGGTGGTCATGGCTCCTGACCACCTCCTCTGTCAGCACCTCAAGCTCTTGCTCGCTGAATTTAAGCTTCCTCTTTCTCTCTCCCTTCTCCTTTCCGTGGGCTGAGGTGTCCATCCTTGCTCAGGTGTGCTGCCTCCTTCAGAGTGTTGCTCAGTGTGGCTGGGCTGCTCTCTCTGGATGCTGGTTTGGGTGTGGCACCTAAAACTGCCTGGGATGACTCACTTCCTGCTTTTGATGTCATCAGGCTCCTCCAGGTGTGCTTTCTCAAAATTTCTTGCAATTTGCGATTTTCAATTACCTAATCGCAATTTGCAAAAATGCAAATTGCGATTCGGTAAATGGGCCTTGCAAACCACAAATAGCGATTTTTAAGAAATCGCTAATTCCGAATCGCAATTATGGTACATGGCCTATTGCGACTCGGAAGTAGCGATTTCTTAAAAATCGCTATTTGCGATTCGCAAGGCCATTTCTTCATACATATGGCTCATTGTCTTAACCAGTTCAGGCGACCTTGTACCTGTTGCAAGTTTACACTGTTGCATTCAGCAAGAATGTCTCCTTGAGCAAGTCGAGTCTCATGAGAAAGAATTTACTATGGATACACACATCTTCTAGCTTCTGGAAAAGTACGGCTACATGTCCTTCAGCAAGTCAGCACATTGCACGTTAGAAAACACATTTAATATGAAACCGGACATGCTAACTAAGGCCTAGTGATTAATTTGCAAAAACCTTAACATATAACTTTTAATACTAACACAAAATCATACATTAGTACAGGAATATTTCATTATTAGTCAATTTCATTTATCATCGTATACATTGGTGGCCACTCCCCATGGGAACATTTCATACGCACATTTAGTAAATGCACATTAATACCGTTTCTATGCGGCATCATTACACATTAATTCGCAAACATTTCATGTTAATTTTGATTATAAAAGCTACACTCCAACACTCTTGCGGGGGGGCCCAAGCAAATGAGTGATTCTCTTTGTCTCTGCATCTGTGCTGTATCCAAAACATTAGTGCAGAGGCAAAGAAGATGTCATGAGGTGCACTGACAGTTCACCCCCTGATTACAGTTGCGTGGAGGGGTGAACGTAGGTCTTATGGCCCCACCCAGATATTCACTTGTAGGTGAGTGCCATAACTCATTACATTTGTCTTCATGTGGATCTGTGATACCCCATGAAATTGCAGGCAGGTGCTACAAGTGCAATACTACATGGAGCTGTAAGCTGTTCCAAAAAACTGCACCATTTAACACTACAATGTGCAGCTACTTAGGGCAATGCAAGTTTTCCCCAAGCTTGGGGGCAGCGCAAAAAATAAATTGTGTGCAGTTTCATAGTTAGGGCAGCTATGTTGTTACACAAATTGAGGAAATGTCCACTATAGGTAGTTGGTCCCCAGTAATGCAATAAGTCACATATATTTGCACTCTCAACATCCACATGCAACGCATTCATATATATCAAGCATGTCCCCTTCAATAGTCCCAAAAAAACACAGATCTATGTAATTGTTTGAATGCATTTCAACACACTACACTGTAAACCACACATTTGCCCAATTGTGGCAAACAAAAGTGACGTAATGCTTGGTTTTTCTCACTCATTGCGTCAGGCGAATGTGATGCTTCCTGGCCGAGGCGTCAGAACTACCCCTTAGTGCTTTGTCATGCCTTGTATGAAAATCACCTCTTAACTATTTTTCCATTGGAAGTGTAAAAAAAATGACAAATTTGGTAAAAACATGAGGCATCCACCAAGGAAATGATACAATGGCTCTATCGTGCTGCAAACCAGGGAGTGTGAAGTTACTTTCACTTTGCCTCATAGTCTTTCTGTCTGTGCTTGCTAGTGGTGGCATGTAGTCTTTGCTGGAGAGTCAGTTGGTGTTTTTGGTATTGTTCTAAGGTGCGCTGTACCAGTTGTATCCCAAAAGTTTAAATTGTGTTTTGTATTTGTTTATTGTATTGTTTTGTCCAGTGTATTATTGGGTGTCTGTCTTTTGGGGCTTTATTATTGTACAGGGTCATTGTGCTTGTTTATTTTTTATGTTTTGGGATATTTAGGGGCAAAATTGTTTGTGGGGAGTGACATGTCGGAGAAAGGCTGAGCACGAAACATGAACAAGCAGAAGTTTGGCGGGTTCCCCGTGTCTCATCACACACTACCTCACGAACATGATAGTCAGTGGTGGCCGAGTCATGCAGGGTTACCCAACGCAAGAGAGGAAGACCAGAAGGTAGAAGGTGCAGCAGCACACGATTCAGCTTTTCAAAATAGAACGGATGGTGCACCAACTGAAGCATCACTAGGCGGATGTGGTCAGTTGAGAGGGTGATCTCCTGAGTTACCTTGGAGTCACAGTTCGGGGAGATGTCAGTAAGTACACATATTCTGTGAGTTCTTTCCTGGTTATCTTTTACCTATAGGTGGATCATATTGAACGCATCCGTGACTCACATATGTTTTACTGTCAAAGTGCTGTGCCCCCACAAAACTATGCATAAAAGATGAAGCATGCCACAGAGGCATTAAAACACTGGACTGTCATTAGCCCACACAGACCAGTGGCCCTCTTATACATAGGGTGCACTTTTTCTGTTTGCACCACAGGGCACCTAAAAACAAATGTGCTGTGCGCAAACATATAAAGTGTGCCTTTTTACATGTAACACGCTGCCCCAAGGGAAGCGGCAAACTTGTGCTGCCATGTGGGTAGCTTTTCAGTGAAAAATGGAGTGGCTCTAAAGCAGCCACTCTGTGTTTCACTGTGCAGGCGGCAATCCTCCAGCACTTTTAAGGGGGTTTTCATATCCCCTTGCAGCTGGGTTTAGTGGGCGACTTCAGGGAATGTCTGAAGGGTCCAGAGGACCCCCTCAAGCAGGCTGACAACAGGGGGTGCACTGACCGTGCACCCCTTTTAAGGTGCCTCATGTAAATATGGTGCCGGCATAGAGGCAAAGGAATTCCCTCCCCATGCACATAAGGGAATAAGCTCTGGTGATAGCACTGATGCTATATGTGCACCAGCGCTATCTACATTACAGAAAGGGCCACTCAGGTGTCTGTGACCCTTTCTGTAAAATGAAAGTGGCCCAGTGTGCACAAAGCGGCAGCACATGCCCATGCACCTCCCCACCACTTCTATAATACAGACCCAGGTAGTGTAGGGCAGCCCCAGAGGTTCTTTTTGCACCACAAGCATTTGCCAGGTAGTGTTGTAACCAGGCAATACAGATCACAACTGACACATAAATATTTCTGCAGAACTCTGTGGGAGCTCAGTTCACAATTTCTGGTGCAGTGCAATTCAACCTTCTAGCTGTGCTGGCCAGCATCAAACTAAAAGTGCAGGATTGGCCTTTAGTCATGAAAAATGGGTAATTCCATTGTCTTCTACCTGCACAAAATTGGTGCCTTTGGCAAACACAGGCACGCTTGCACCATGATGCAGGGGTGTCTGCATTGTTGGCACAATTGTTTATGTACTGGGAGGGGCACCTGCCTGCAAAAAACATTCAATGGAGGTTGTTGGAAATGACGCTTTCTTCAGAGTTATCACCAAACTTTTTGCCTTTCTCCTCCTATTTTTCCGGACATGTTTTTGTTCGCCTTAGGATTCTGAGCACTTTACCACTGCTAACTAGTGCTAAAGTGCATGTGCTTCTCCCCTCAAACATGGTAACATTGGTGATTCCACAATTGGCATATATAAATGTACATGCAAGTTCCTAGTAAAGTGGTAAACCATATACCCAGGGTAGTGCTTAATTTGAGCTGGTGGTTTCCAATGCAGGGAACCAGCACTTATTTTTGAGGGAAGGCACTTATTCCTCTGCCTCAAGCATTTACTGGGAGCGAAAGACATATGGGAAAGATAGAGGAAGAGAAAAGCGAAAAGTGTCACAAAGGGAGAAAGCAGAAAGCTGCAAGAGTGAGCTGAAAGTGCATGGAGTGAATTAAAGAGGCCTGAGATGGCTTCAGGGTTACGCTGCCTCAGTACTCCGTGCTCGCACATTTAATTGCAGTAGCCGCACATTTCAGAGGAGAGCTTTGGGCATCAGCACGTTTTCATTTACAAATTAAGCACTGGCTCATCGCATGAATGTTACTAGTTGGCCTGCAGCACTGATTGTGCCACCCACGTAAATAGCCCAGGAAACATGGCTCATGCCTGCCACTGCAGAGCCTGTGTGTGCAGTCTCACTGCTACCCTGACTTAGCATTTAAAATCTCTTGTCAAGCCCAGAACCCTGCTTTTTTTTGTTCAAAGAAGAGTTTTTATTCTTTTATATTTAACAGGGAAAAACAGGCAAAGAATAATTACAGTTTTACATACATAAATTGCTTGTCTTAAACACTGTTTCTGTCCGTTGGCCCAGCAGAAAAGTCATAATAGGGAGCCAGATATACCTCCAGCCCTGGTGGTATAGTGGTGCCCGCAGCTTTGGCGGTCTTTTTAAAAGACCGCTGAAGTTGTAATGAGGGCCTTGATGTGCTAGAAGGGTTGAGGTTAGAGCTCTTGGTGTTAGCAATAAGGCCTAAAGGAGAAGTTGTTCATGGAGGTTTGTTGGAAGCAAAACAATTATCCAAGGTGTCCCATATATTAAGTGAGTGCATTTTCCACGGAGAATGCTGAAGAGCAGGGTTGTCAACTCTGTGTATTTGAATTATCCAGTTTATGCATGTTTTAAAATTGGTTTTGTGTGTAGATTTCCAATTAGCGGTAACAGACTTGATTGATGCAGTAAGGATAAGGTCAAGAAGGAGACGTTTCAAATCTGTTTTGATATTAGTGTCTAGAAAGCCAGTGCTTAAATATGAGGAATTGTTCCTCTGTTTAATGTGGAACAGGTTGGAGATAAAAGGGAAGGAGTGTTGAAACTTTTCAAACACTCACCCCCGTCACAGATCTGGGTTTAATCCATCTTTATTTTGCTCGCCGGACAACCCAGTTTGGACCCAGTCATATGCAAATCAGTCTTGACCCTGTTCCCCATGGGAACAGTCCAGCCCGAACTGCTAGGCCAAGTCCTCCCTGGACAGGAAACAAGCATCCTGGGACCGGTTTCAGGGTATCACCCTTCATCAGCCAGGCTAGCTTGAATCCAGTGGCGCAGCGAGCAAGGGACCCACGTCTGGGCATACCCCTGCCACTTAGGGCACACAAAGTTACCCAGAGTCCTCCTAAGATAGCTGGCAGTTGATGGTTGAAGGAAATGGTAGATTCTAGATACCTGGTGGCCATGACTGGATAAATTTGAAAGTAAAGAGAGGACTGATGGGTCATCATGGAGTGACTGAGTTTTTGACAGTGCTACTTGAGGTTTAAGGAAGTTATAGAATTCCTTGACTTCAATGTGATATATATTCTGTATTTTCACAAAGGTAAAAGGATTAGAGAGCATACTTAGTTGTTTGGGGTAGTAAATACTCTGGTTTATCCATGATTGCCAAAGGAGAGTCTGGCCATTGTATTTGGTATTTAGGTTATGCCAAAGGGACACGATATTAGAAGATTTCAGTTTAACTTGTAGTCTATTATCAACTGAAAGAAGTGCACGTTTAGTGTTTCTGAAGATATATTTAGAGTATGGTATATGTTTGTCAGTTGATGTTAGTAGAGTTGCTGGGTCTAAGTTTTCCAAAATTGCCTTTTCTACTTTAAGCCATAATGGAGTATAGTTTGACAGAGGTGAGATCCAATAAGAACCATGTTTGACAAGAAAAGCTGATTGGTATTTTTTAAAGTTAGGTAGGTTAAGGCCACCCAGATGTTTGGGGAGTCTTAGTTTGTGTAAGGCTATTCTAGGTTTCTTACCTTGCCATATAAAGTTATTGATTATTTTACCTATTTTATAGTGGAAGACATCAGAGAGTGATAAGAGAAGCATACTTATTAAGTAGTTAACTAAGGGGGCTATCATAATTTTTATTGTTTCAATGCAACCCCACCAGGTAATACATATTGGAGACCAACTTGACTTTTTGAAGGGTTAGGTGTTCATTATGATTCAAGGTGTCAATTAAGTCTGAGCCAAACTCTATTCCTAAATACTTTATGTAATTCGGTTGCCAGATTAGTCCTGGATCACCTAACAAAGTTTGGGGGGCTAACGGATTTAGAGATTTTACTTCTGATTTATCTCTATTTAATTTGTAACCTGAAACACTAGGGTATTGTTCGATTGTGTCCATCAAAGCCTGTATGGATGAGTGAGGGTCATCAGATAGGATTAAAATGTCATCAGCGTAGGCTACCAATTTGAGTTTTTACTTTGAAAGTCTATACCTGATATCTGTGGGTCGCTGTTAATATGTAATATTAGAGGTTTGAGGGCTAACAGAAAAAGGGAGGGCGAAAGTGGGCAGCCTTGTCTTGTGCCTTTTTCAAGGTTAAAGGGTGTGGATACCAGGCCAGTTACAGAGATAGATGCACTAGGATTACTATATAGTGCCATGATCATTTTTATAAAGACATCTCCAAGGTTAAAGGATCTCAGAGACTGTTCTAAGAATTTCCAAGAGACCTTGTCAAAAGCCTTCTCTGCGTCCAAGGCTATGGCCACAGATGTCGCGGATAAGTTCTTGGCTTTTTCTATGGCTTGGCACAGAAGGCGTGTGTGGTCATTGGCCCTCTTGTTTTTTAAGAAACCTACTTGTGAGTTGCTAATTATCTTAGGTAGGTAAAGATTAAGGCCCTCACTTCCTGCCGAGTTCAGTGCTGGCAGTCGAAACAACGACCGCCAGCATGTTGAAGACCCTGCCAGCCCAATAAACAACATTCCGCTGTGCCGGCAGGCGGAAACAGTGTTTCGGCCAGCCGGCCCAGCGGAATGCTGGGCCTTGCAGCGCTGCCCTGTCGGATAAGGAACTCCGCCATCGTCAGGCTGTCTGGCGGCATTCCGCCTGTGGCGGTATCGTCATGTCCATTATATGGCGGTCCGGACCGCCATGCCGGTGGCGGTAATTTCCGCCACTGCAGGCATGGCGGTCTGGACCACCATGTTCATAATGAGGGCCTAAGTCTCTTGGCTAGAATTTTTGCAAACATTTTACAGTCAAGATTAGCGAAATTGGTCTATAATTCTGTGGTAATAAGAGATCCTTCCCTTCCTTTGGAATGACAATAATATTTGCTTCAGCGGATGTACCAGAAACTTTCCCAGAAGAAGCATATGTATAGAATAGTTTTAAGAGAGTGGGGTAGAGGGATTTTGTAAATGTTTTATAGAATTTTACACTGAATCCATCTGGTCCCGGAGCCTTATTTTCTTTTAGTGTATTAATGGCCTCAGTAATCTCATTTATAGAGAATGGTTTGGCTATTGCCACTTTATCATCATCAGATAATTTGGGTAGGTTTAGTTTATTTAAGTACTCTTTACATTGGTCAGGTGTAGTATGGTTATCATCAGAGTATAGTTCCATATAGAATTGTCTGAGTGTGTCTATAATTGTTTGAGGGTTAGTGTGGGTTGACTTCATCTCATCTGTGATTGCAGATATGTTCATTTGGTTTTGTTTATGTTTTAGATATGATGCTAACATTTTTCCTGCTTTGTTGGCTTCACACAGTTTAAGGTCTTTAAACGTATTAATCCATATGCCTGCACATTCGCTGAGTATTCTATTGTATTCATATTTCTTTACAGTGAGTTTATTTAGGATTTGCTTATCTAGTGTTTTTATAGGAGAGGATTCTAAGAGGCCAATTTCATGTTCCACTTCCAGAAGGGAATTATTTTTTGCTTTATTGATTCTAGTTTTCATTTCTATTAATGTGCCTCTTAGAGTTGATTTGAGAGCATCCCAAAATATTTGTATATGGATATCCGAGGTATAATTATTTGTGCAGAAATCGGCAATGGGCCATTCAATTCTCTTTATATTCTCTTGGTCTTTTAAAATCTCATTGTTGAAACGCCATTTTTTAGTATGGCTTCTGGGATTGGATCCAGCCAATTAAGTGTTAATGCATGCATGGTCAGAAATCATTATTGGTGAAATATTTGTTTGATCTACATGGTGGGTATGGAAGCCCGAGATGAGGATATAATCTGTTCTGGTGTATGAATCATGAGGATGAGAATAGAAGGTGTAATCTCTCACATCAGGGTGTTGGAGTCTCCATGTGTCTTTAAGATCGTATTTGGTGCAAATATCTTTTAAGATTTGATGTGCTTTAGGCGGGGGATAGTTACAGTTGGATTGTCTGTCTAACGTGATATCCAGGGGTAGGTTGAAGTCGCCCAATACTATTATGAGGTCATTATTTGGCAGTTGGCCTAGTTTCTCTGAAATCGTGTTCCAGAAGTTGCAGTCATCATTATTTGGGTCATATATATTAACTACATGAATTCAAGCCTCATCTTTCCGAAGAGTTGATATGACCCATCTACCTTCTGTATCAGTGATATAGGTCTCAGTATTCAAGTCGGCCTTTCTGGAGATCAGCGTAATCACACCTTTTTTTTGTGGATTGCCGCAGAACAGTGAATATCAACAATCCATTTGTTTTGGAATTTGAGTGCTTCCGACTCAGGAATTGTTGCTTCTTGAAGCAGGATGATATCACCTTTGGATTTGTATAGATAGTTCATTATTTTCTTGCGTTTTATTGGATGATTCATGGCCTTCACATTCAAGGATATGATATTGATATTTTCTTTGTCAGAAGAACTGCCCATAGTATTGTGTAAGATGTTGGAAGGGTGTATCAGTGTGTTTGGAAAAACCTCCTATAAAAGGAGAGCGTCCTCGTGAAAATTGATTCTCATAGATATGCAACAGTGGGGTATATGTATGTAAAATGTTTAAACGTTTGAGTAGAATACTCCAATAATTGTTGTGTATAAAGTGAACCGAGCACATACTATTTATGGTTTTATGAGGTGGATTCCTAGGGGAACTATAAAGGAAGGAGTAGTATGCGACTGAGAAGGGAATTGCTTTTATACCACCAACCCTATATTGTAATGATCAGCAAATAAGTTCAAATGAGAAGCAGATGGAAAAGGAAAGAAGAAAGGGAGGAGAAGAATAAAAAAAAGAAAAAGTAACATCTTCCTGCCTACCCCTGTAACCCTCCTCACCCCCAGCTTTCTATTAGTGCCATGGAGATGGCGACAGAAGAAGAGCAGACATGTCTTGTGGCAACGCGGAGCAATGATCATGGTATGTCGCACGTATGCCACTGTGTAGCTGTTTTCTTAGAAGGGATCATTGAAGAATAACTAAATCTGAGTCTTGGGATGTGGACTAACTTGCAGATAAAAAAAATAGTGATTTGTAGTTATCGCCGAAGTAGTAGTATAACAGTTTCTACATACCTTTTGAAGTAAAACTGATATAAAATGTAGTAACATATTTGTCAATTAACATGAGCTATGAAAGAACAATGGTGAATATGAGCTGACTCCTCTGACTGGCATTGTGATTCTAGAATCAGTAAGTGATTGGATTTCACTATGTTAAACACAGGCATTTCTTAATTGTTAGAACAAATCTATCCATTGGATGGAACAAAAGTCATGCAGACAGTCTAGTCAGTTAACTTTAACTAAGAACATTGGGAAAGGGAGAATCTTTATAAAGATGAAATATTAAGGGGAACCTTCCCAGATTGTTACTAGTGTACAAAAAATCCTCAGTAGTGATATTAGTAATGATATTTAAAGTAACAAGAATTATGTTTTCCTTTTTTTCGACAAGGCTCTTTTTTCACAAATGTCACCCGTAAAGTAGACCCTAGGTAGCCCATATGGCAGGGTGCCATGTAAGTAAAAGATAGGGCATATCCTTGTAAGTTTTTCATGTCCTGGTAATGAAAAACTCCCAAAGTCATTTATCATTATTGTAAGGCCTGCCCCTCCCATGGGCCAGCATTAGGAATTCCTTATAGTACTTTTAAGATTTAGTTCCTGATCTGAGAGGAGTAGCTGCATCATGTTTAGTACCTTTGGAATGTTAGTAATAAATCATCTTTAATGGTAAAGTCAGATTTATTATTACTTTTTAGAATCCCACTTTTAGAAGGTAGGCATTTTTTTGCTCTCACTGCCCTGTGTGTCTACAGCCTACGTCCAACTCACCTCTGGCTTGAGCCAGGTGACAGCTACAGTTGTGCATTCCCTTCAGACACCCACAACACAGGACACTCACCTGTCACTGCATTCATCTGCATACTGATGGGTCTGATGGAGAGGAGGCTGTAAAGGGTTCATACTTACACCTAGAAGGGTAGTGTCTAGAGTTCACACAAAGGGGCTGATTACCTCCCACTGATAGTCTGGAGCCGAGGCTGACCTGAAAGTGGAACCAGTGCACTTCAAAAGAACTCTTTGTAGTCACTCCCCATATCAAAGACTCTTTCTAGTATAAGTACTGGGTCCCTCACCCCTTAAAATCAGAACACTTGTGGACTCAAGGAAATTCTGATGCAGTGGAGACTGCTGTGCTGAAGGATCGCCACCTTGCTGTGTCTGACAGTCCAAGGAACTACTGCCCTGCCTTGCTGAGCTGCCTGGCTACCTGCTGATCTCTGCCTGCAACTCAAGACTCAATCTTCACACCCAAAGTGACTCTGAGAGTTTGCCTACTTGCCCCCAGTTCTACTCCAGGTCTCTGGGACATCAAAGACCTCCAGTGCAGCTTCATCGCAGCTTGCTGCTCATCTAACCAAGATTTCAGCGCAGCTTCATTGCAGCTCGCTGCACACTGAACCAAGATTTCAGGGACGCTTCATCGCAGCTCGCTGCTCATCTAACCAAGATATAATAAGAACCAGATGCAGCAGGCCTATCGAAAACGCATCAATCCCGATGTATACCCAGAGAAAAGCAATAATTATTTGAAAAAAGTATGGTGTGCAGCTTCCACCCAGGCCCCTGCTGCAAAGAAGAGCCTAAGGGGCCGATGAGGCCCCAATAGTACTAATAAATGTAGGGGGTGCACCACTCCAAAACGTGTAACAAACACAATAAACCAGAAAGAGTCCAATGCTGTAGAAATGATAGTGATACGAAGCTTCTTTCAATTGCCTTCAGATGCTATTTTATTTTTGACGTGACATGAAGTACAGAAGAAAAAGCCAGCCAACGCGTTTCGCCCCATACAAATGGGCTTCCTCAGGGCTGCAAATTAACATATAACCATAAGAAGATAAGGGAATAATATAACAATATCAAGATTATACAAATAAACATCGTATATATAAAAAAGGTACAGTTATACATATTGATAACTCAGTATTACATGATAATAAATCAAGGGTATAATATGAAATGTCAGATATTCGATTGGTGTAAGCCCAAGATGAAGTCATACATAATAAACGGAACTGACAAGACAGACACCAGAAAAGGATCCAGAGCGTGCAACGTAGATACTACATAAATTAGGGAAAGAATTACTGTGCATGAAACGTGGTGAAGCAAGATCCTCGTGAAAGATAAGTGCACAAGAGATATTTGGAAATTCAAGAAAAGAATTCCTCCGCCAAGAACAAGATACATATGTGTATAAAAGATGAAATGGCAATACCAATGTCAGTAAATCAAAAACACATACCAAAATTATGTTCCCGATGATACAAAAGTAGTTATGCGTAGTGTAACTACATGAGGCATAAAGTGAGCCTAGTAAGAAAGAAAATCGTAATGGTAATTTACTTGGTATAAAGTCAAAAAACAACAGGAGCCACAAAAGTAATGGGACGGTAAATAAATCCCAAAATAAAGTAAAACAGCGCATCTCGGCCAATAATATATTGCCCTTACCTGTGTAGTATAGGATAAAGGTGATTAGGCATCTAGCCAGAGAAGTCGGAGGTGGCGTAACCAAGGGCTGGTCTGTGTAGAACGTAACGGGCCCGGCCGTGTGCTGCCCGTTATGCTGTCTGTGTGTGCACTGGTCATATTCACAGTGCAGTTTCATAATGGAAGAGGGAGAGGTGGACGCCCAGAACCCAGAGCTTCCGCCTCGTCCCGGCAAACAAGTATAAAAATAGACGACAGACTGCAAATAGCAGTCCTCGTATTGATGTGTACTAACTGCAATGTAACAATAAAAAGAGGACTGCAGTTTGACGGCCATCTTGAAGAGTGCCAGATCACAATTAATATCGATTGTGGGCAAAGGTATTCCATATCCTCAAGCAAAGAACAAGTTATTTGAGGAAATGTTGAGTAGCAAGTAATGAAAAGAAATAGAGACCCAAAAGTATCCATATGTAAGGAGAAGAGGAATTAAGGAAAATAGTTTTCCCATATTAAAACAAAGTGAAAAAAAAATCATGAACAAGAAAAGTGAAAAGCAAAAATGAAATAAAATAAAGTAAGATCAAATGAAAGTAAAAAGAACATGTGCACAAAATAGAAATATAACCACAGAAAAAATATACAACAAGCAATCAGATGGTGACATGCAATCACAAAGAGTAAGTCTTCAATACGAGCCCGTACTCCAACCTAATACATATGTCGTACATGAAATTGAAACAAGGAAAAATTTGTTGTACAGAAAATAGATACATTTCAAAAATATATAACCAAGGTAAAATACATTGAAAAGACTTATGAGACAACTACAAGGATACAATTTTGCAAAACACAAAATATCACATACACTTAGTGAATAACAGAACAGAAATTTTCTATGGAGGTCATTGTCAAGACCACAGAAGCTTGTTATGCATGAAATTAAAATAAAAATAAAACTAGATTACGTTGTGCAGACAATAAGCAAATACATTAACATACAATGAACAAGTGATGTCATATGACAATGGTCATCAAGGAGTATATGAAAAAAGGTTAAGGGACACTAAGATCCCATAAGCATGTCATAGATGAAGTTTAAAATATAGACCAATTAGTTATACTGGAAAGCACGTATAAATGAGTACTGAATATAAAAAGGCCTCATAAAAAGTAATGGAACTCATGATCCGTGTTATGTCCCAATTCTACTGCACGTAATCGGCAAATCCAAGCTGCCTCCCTTTTGCGTAGTTGTAATTCCCTGTTCCCTCCCCTAGGATGTTGCGGGATATGATCAATCCCTTGAAACCAAATTGAGTCATCATTAGGGTGAACCAACGCAATGTGTGATGACAGAGGGTACCTACTATCTTTGTTCCTAATAGCACGCACATGTTCCTGCATTCTTTGTTTAAGAGATCTAATAGTGCTACCAACATATATTTTCTTACATGAACACCCTAAAATGTAAATCGCTTCATCGCAGCTTGCTGCTCATCTAACCAAGATTTCAGCGCAGCTTCATCACAGTTCGTTGCTCATCTAACCAAGATTTCAGAATGGCTTCATTGCAGCTTGCTGCTCATCTAACCAAGATTTCAGCACAGCTGTGCTGCAACCCACTGCTCATGCACCAGGACTTCGGAGTAGCTTCAGTGCAGGCCACCACCAGTGTTGCCCAGTGACTGAGACGCGCACAACGCACTGGCCTTCATTCAACATGTGAGTTGCGCTCCAGCGCAACCCTGCTTCTTGCCCTCATGCTGACCCAGCTCAGAACACTTAGGTGGTCATTACATCATTGGTGGTAATAGCCGCTTACCGCCGTGCAGAAGACTGCCAAAACACTGCTGCGGCCGCGGAAGTCCGCACAGCCATTATGACCCACAGCTCAGAATCCGCCAAAATCTAGACACCCACACAAGTCCGCCACACCAAAGGTCAGTGATAAAATGGCGATAACAAAACCTCCACCATCACGCCAACAGGAATACGCCCACACTATCACGGCCCACAAATGCACGCAGCAGTCTTTCAACCATGGTATTCCATTGGCGGTACACACCGCCGCGCTCAAAATACACACACATTTACAAAACACAACCACATTGGACAAATCGAAATACACACACCACTCCCCAATACAATATAAAACACACACCAACATCACCCACAAACCCCTACGACAGCAATTGCGACTGAAGGCCAGAAAGTGACACCACCATAAAGAACAATAGCATCCACAGGCACTCAACACCATCATTCACACAACATCCACGCACCTCACACAACACACCTCTAAATATCACCCCATACATCACAACACACATCACCCCACACATCCCCCACACCACCCCATGGCACAGCAAAGACACCCCAGGTTTTCTGAGGAGGAGCTCAGGGTCATGGTGGAGGAAATCATCCGGGTAGAGCCACAGTTATTTGGATCACAGGTGCAGCACACCACCATGGCTAGGAAGATGGAGCTATGGTGAAGAATCGTGGACAGGGTCAACGCAGTGGGACAGCACCCATGAACTAGGGATGACATCAGGAAGAGGTGGAACAACCTATGGGGGAAGGTGCGTTCCGTGGTCTCAAGACACCGGATTGCGGTTCACAGCACTGGCGGCGGACCCCCACCTCCTCCCCAACAACTAACAACATGGGAGGAGCAGGTCTTGGCTATACTGCATCCTGAGGGCCTCGCAGGAGTAGCTGGAGGAATGGACTCTGGTAAGTCAAATCTTTAACTACTTCATCCCCCACCCTACCTGCATGCTATCACATACCCCCACCCTCGCCCTCACCCCCATCACTCCAACTCCTCACACATGGCCCACTATCACTAACCACACATCCCAACACCAAGCCCTGCATGTAGCACCAAAGCATGGACACCCATCACCAAAGCATGTCCACAATACATACCCATACACCCCCCTAAACCATTATCACACAAGGTCCCACACAGCAATGCAAGCACTGGGGTACAGGGTCACCCACCCATTGCACACCATGGCACACACAGATGCAATACTCTTGCCTTTACACCCCTGCAGGACCCCTACCCAATGTCACCGGACAGGAGGTTCCAGACATGTCCACCCCCCCACAGAAGAAGCCCACAGTGATGACAGCAGCTCTGTCCAACTGGATCTGGATGACCAGCCCGGCTCATCTGGGACCTCGGGACAGTCGGTTCCCCTCACACTGGCACAGGCCACTACAGAGCTTCCCCCTCTGGAAACACCAGCACAGCACCCCCCCAGCAGGCCCATACCTCTGTCCCCAGGACACATCAAGCAGCAGTGTGTCCACCACTACAGGGAATCCAGGCTAACCCACCACCCCAACAACACCAGGGACCTGGGGGCAGTGGTAGTGGGCACACGGTTCAGGGGACAGAGGCCCAGGGAAACAGGGGAACTGGGAGAGCTGCTGTGCGACAGGGGGAGGACAGGCCCAGGGAACCCACTCTCCACGAGGCCCTTTCCAACATCATGGGAGCCTACCACTATTCCCAGGAGACGAAGGCAACGGTACTGGCCAAGTTTCAGAAGAACCAGTGGCTGCAGGAGGAACAGTATTTGGGGTTCAGGGAGGAACTCAGATCCATCAATTCCACCCTCTGCACCATTGTAGGGGTGCTGAAGGAACTCGTCAACACCAGGAGGGACACTGTGGCACAACAAGGGGCCCCTGACACTAGCCTGGACGATGAACTGACCACCACCTCCGCGAGTGGACAGGAGGCACTGCCACAGGACCACGACACCAGCACACCACCCCCTGCAGATGGAGAACCACCCGCAAGCGGTCCCTGAGATCCAGGACAAAGACGGAAAACAATGCCAAGACCCCGCCAAGAAATGAGACCACCCTGATTGTCATCCTTCTGTCCCACTTTGTAACCCTGTCCATACTTAAACTGCCCTAACTCCACTTCCTATGCCCCTTTGGACATACACCTGTGGGAATAATAGACTGGACTCTGCCATGGACATTCCTTCACCATCACTCCTGACCATTTTACAACCCCCTCCACTATTTAGCACTTAAATAAACACCCTTAAATCACAAAAAAAACTAGAGTCAGTATGTGCTTTCGAAAATGTGTGTTAGCAATAACTGTGGCAAAATGCTATATCCAATGTAATGTCAACATACCTATGTCACACAGCTCTAGTCCATGCGGAAACAAAGCAGAGGTCACACAGTGGGACACACATCTGTGAATTCGAAAGGAAAAGTGACAACTCAGTGTCCATACACTGGGTGAAAATGACAGACAGATGAGAGGTAGAAGAATTAAATCAGATGTAGCAGGCAGTGTTGTCTTCTTACCTGTTTCTCACTGGAAATATTGCTGGATCACTGTGTTCCTGTTGTCTATGTCCTCTTCTTCTGCTTCCTCGTCTTCACTGTCCACAGGCTCCATAGCTGCCACAACACCTCCATCAGGACCATCCTCCTGCAGAAAAGGCACCTGTCGTCACAAAGCCAAGTTGTGAAGCATACAGCTGGCCACGATGATCTGGCACTCCTTCTTTGGTGAGTAAAATAGTGAACCACCTGTCATATGGATGCACCGGAACCTGGCCTTCAGGAGGCCGAAGGTCCTCTCTATAACCCTCCTAGTTCTCCCATGGGCCTCATTGTAGCGTTCCTCTGCCCATGTCCTGGATTTCCTCACTGGGGTCAGTAGCCATGACAGGTTGGGGTAACCAGAGTCACCTGTAAATGTTGAGGGAAATCTGTTAGACACACACTAACTCTTAGGGGCATCCCCAGACCCAGACACCTAGTCACACTGTAATGGGTCCATGTCCTTACCTAATAGCCACACACGGTGCCTCTGGAGTTGCCCAATCACATAAGGGATGCTGCTATTCCTCAGAATGTAAGCATCATGCAGTGAGCCAGGAAACTGGGCGTTCACATGGGAGATGTACAGGTCGGCCAAACACACCATCTGCACATTCATCGAATGGTAACTCTTCCGGTTTCTGTACACCTGTTCACTCCTGCGTGGGGGTACCAAGGCCACATGTGTCCCATCAATGGCACCTATGATGTTGGGGATATGTCCCAGGGCATAGAAGTCACCTTTCACTGTAGGCAAATCCTCCACCTGAGGGAAAACGATGTAGCTGCGCATGTGTTTCAGCAGGGCAGACAACACTATGGACAACACGTTTGAGAACATAGGCTGGGACATTGTAGGAAAGTACCATTTTGCCTGGCATGTTACCCCCATAATTCACTGTATATATGTTGTTTTAGTGTATGTGTCACTGGGTCCATGCCAGCCAGGGCCCCAGTGCTCATAAGTGTGCCCTGTATGTGTTCCCTGTGTGATGACTAACTGTCTCACTGAGGCTCTGCTAATCAGAACCTCAGTGGTTATGCTCTCTCTGCTTTCTAAATTGTCACTAACAGGCTAGTGACCAATTTCACCAATTCACATTGGCATACTGGAACACCCTTATAATTCCCTAGTATATGGTACTGAGGTACCCAGGGTATTGGGGTTCCAGGAGATCCCTATGGGCTGCAGCATTTCTTTTGCCACTCATAGGGAGCTCTGACAATTCTTACACAGGCCTGCCACTGCAGCCTGAGTGAAATAACGTCCACGTTATTTCACAGCCATTTACAACTGCACTTAAGTAACTTATAAGTCACCTATATGTCTAACCTTCACCTGGTGAAGGTTGGTTGCTAAGTTACTTAGTGTGTTGGCACCCTGGCACTAGCCAAGGTGCCCCCACACCGTTCAGGGCAAATTCCTCGGACTTTGTGAGTGCGGGGACACCATTTCACACGTGCACTATACATAGGTCACTACCTATGTATAGCGTCACAATGGTAACTCCGAACATGGCCATGTAACATGTCTAAGATCATGGAATTGTCACCCCAATGCCATTCTGGCATTGGGGAGACAATTCCATGATCCCACGAGTCTCTAGCACAGACCCGGGTACTGCCAAACTGCCTTTCCCGGGGTTTCACTGCAGCTGCTGCTGCTGCCAACCCCTCAGACAGGTTTCTGCCCTCCTGGGGTCCAGCCAGGCCTGGCCCAGGAAGGCAGAACAAAGGACTTCCTCAGAGAGAGGGTGTTACACCCTCTCCCTTTGGAAAAAGGTGTCAGGGCCGGGGAGGAGTAGCCTCCCCAGCCTCTGAAAATGCTTTGATGGGCACAGATGGTGCCCATCTCTGCAAAAGCCAGTCTACACCGTTTCAGGGATCCCCCAGCCCTGCTCTGGTGTGAAACTGGACAAAGGAAAGGGGAGTGACCACTCCCCTGACCTGCACCTCCCAGGGGAGGTGCCCAGAGCTCCTCCAGCATGCCCCATACCTCTGCCATCTTGAATTCAGAGGTGTGCTGGCACACTGGACTGCTATGAGTGGCCAGGGCCAGCAGATGACGTCAGAGACTCCTTCTGATAGGCTCTTACCTGTTTTACTAGCCTATCCTCCTTCCTAGGTAGCCAAACCTCCTTTTCTGGCTATTTAGGGTCTCTGCTTTGGGGAATTCTTCAGATACCGAATGCAAGGGCTCACCAGAGTTCCTCTGCATCTCTCTCTTCACCTTCTGCCAAAGGATCGACTGCTGACTGCTCAGGACACCTGCAAAACCGCAACAAAGTAGCAACGACGACTACTGCAACCTTGTATTGCTTCATCCTGCTGGCTTTCTCGCCTGTTTCCTGGTGGTGCATGCTCTGGGGGAAGCCTGCCTCCTTCTTGCACCAGGAGCTCTGAAGAAATCTCCTGTGGGTCGACGGAATCTTCCCCCTGCAACCGCAGGCAACAAAAGACTGCATCACCGGTCCTCTGGGTCCCCTCTCAGCACAACGAGTGTGGTCCCTGGAACTCAGCAACTCTGTCCAAGTGACTCCCACAGTCCAGAGACTCTTCAGTCCAAGTTTGGTGGAGGTAAGTCCTTGCCTCCCCACGCTAGACTGCATTGCTGGGTACTGCGTGATTTGCCACTGCTCCGGCTCCTGTGCACTCTTCCAGGATTTCCTTTGTGCACAGCCAAGCCTGGGTCCCCGACACTCTAACCTGCAGTGCACAACCTTCTAAGTTGTCATCCGGCTTCGTGGGACTCCCTTTTCTGACTTTGGGTGGACTCCGGTTCACTCCTCTTCCAAGTGCCTGTTCTGGTACTTCTGTGGGTGCTGCCTGCTTCTGTGAGGGCTCCCTGGCTTGCTAGGCGCCCCCTCTGTCTCCTCATCCAAGTGGTGACATCCTGGTTCCTCCTGGGCCACAGCAGCATCCAAAAATCAGCAACCCTTGCAGCTAACAAGGCTTGTTTGCGGTCTTTCTGCATGGGAACACCTCTGCAAGCTTCTTCACGACGTGGGACATCCATCCTCCAAAGGGGAAGTTCCTAGTCCTCTTCGTTCTTGCAGAAACCAAAGCTTCTTCCATCCAGTGGCAGCTTCTTTGCACCCTCAACTGGCCTTTCCTGGGCATCTGCCCACTCTCTACATTGTCGCGACTCTTGGACTTGGTCCCCTTGTTTCACAGGTACTCAGGTTCGGAAATCCACTGTTGTTGCTTTGCTGGTGTTGGTCTTCCTTGCAGAAACCCCCTATCACGACTTCTGTGCTCTCTGGGGGTTATAGGTGCACTTTACACCTACTTTTCAGGGTCTTGGGGTGGGTTATTTTTCTAACCCTCCCTGTTTTCTTACAGTCCCAGCGACCCTCTACAAGCTCACATAGGTTTGGGGTCCATTCGTGGTTCGCATTCCACTTTTGGAGTATATATGGTTTGTGTTGCCCCTATACCTATGTGCCCCATTGCAATCTACTGTAACTTTACATTGCCTGCATTACTTCCTTTTGCTATTACTGCATATTTTTGGTATTGTGTACATATATCTTGTGTATATTTGGCATCCTCATACTGAGGGTACACACTGAGATACTTTTGGCATATTGTCATAAAAATAAAGTACCTTTATTTTTAGTATATCTGTGTATTGTGTTTTCTTATGATATTGCGCATATGACACCAGTGGTATAGTAGGAGCTTTGCATGTCGCCTAGTTCAGCTTAAGCTGCTCTGCTATAGCTACCTTCTATCAGCCTAAGCTGCTAGAAACACCTCTTCTACACTAATAAGGGATAACTGGACCTGGTACAGAGTGTAAATACCCCTTGGTACCCACTGCAAGCCAGGCCAGCCTCCTACATTGGTTGTGCAGCGTTGGGATAAGTACTTGTAACTACTTACCACTTTGTCATTTTGTACTTTTCGTAAGAGAATAATATGCAAAACAAGTTCAGTGTATGTGCACCTAACCAAAATGTTTTGCTTTTCTTCTCTTACACTATCTGCTAAGTGCTGAAAAGTACTCCTAAAACTTTCTAAAAGTTTCAAAAAGTTGAACAAGTTTTTTTTTCCTGTTCTTTAAAAAGTCCTGAAACTTTTTCTCTCTTTTATCTGTCTCTAAACCTTCTTCTATCATGTCTGGTGTAGGAACTCCTCTTAATTTGGTCAATACAACTTATGACCACCTTAACTTTAAGAGCCTAAGGAGTCTCTGCATTGATAGAGGTTTAGTGGTAGCAAAGAACCCTACTAGAGAATTTCTGTCTAATATGCTTATTGAGAATGATAAGGCCCTGGGTGGCACCTCATCTGAAAAGTTGATAGATAGCTCACACTCTGACTCAGTGGAGCCCCTTGAGGGAGTGTTACAGGGTTCTCTTCCTAACCTGCCCCTTAGCAGACCACCTAGCAATGCTGGTAGTAATAGAAGCTCCCATCATAGTAGGGATGTTTTTGTTCCTGGAGGCCAGGTTGTTAGAGTACCAACTGTTAGGGACAGGTCTCCCTCTGCTCATTCCAATCTTTCTTCTGTGTCAAAACATTCCCAATCCACCCACCCTGATGACAAAATGTTAGAAAGGGAACTCAATAAGTTGAGAGTGGAAGAGACCAGGCTGAAGCTTAAACAGCAACAGCTGGCTCTAGACAGGGAATCCCTAGACTTAGAAAAAGAGAGACAGAGGTTGGGGTTAGGACCCCATGGTGGCAGCAACAGTATTCCTGATAGCAATCCTGTTAAAGAGCATGATTCCAGGAATCTGCACAAGATAGTTCCCCCTTACAAGGAGGGGGATGACATTAACAAGTGGTTTGCTGCACTTGAGAGGGCCTGTATGGTACAGGGGGTCCCTCAAAGGCAGTGGGCTGCTATCCTATGGCTATCTTTCAGTGGAAAGGGTAGGGATAGGCTCCTTACTGTGAAGGAAAGTGATGCCAATAATTTTACAGTTTTGAAGAATGCACTCTTGGATGGATTTGGCTTAACCACTGAACAATACAGGATTAAGTTCAGAGAAACCAGAAAAGAGTCCTCACAAGACTGGGTAGACTTTGTTGACTATTCAGTGAAGGCCTTGGAGGGGTGGTTACATGGCAGTAAAGTTTCTGACTATGAAAGCCTGTACAATCTAATCCTGAGAGAGCATATTCTGAATAACTGTGTGTCTGATTTGTTACACCAATATCTAGTGGACTCAGATCTGACCTCTCCCCAAGAATTGGGAAAGAAGGCAGACAAATGGTTCAGAACAAGAGTGAACAGAAAAGTTCATACAGGGGGTGACAAGGATGGCAAGAAGAAGGATGGTAAGTCTTCAGACAAGGGTGGGGACAAATCTAAAAATGAGTCTTCATCAGGCCCACAAAAACACTCTGGTGGGGGTGGTGGGTCCAAATCCTCTTCTAATCAAGAAAAAAAACAATGGTGCAATTTATGTAAAGTAAAAGGCCATTGGACAACTGATGCCAGTTGTCCAAAGAAAAGTACCAAGCCTCCCACTACCACAACCCCTACTGCAACCTCTAGTGCCCCTAGTAATAGCAGTGGTGGTGGGAGCAAACCTACTAATAGCCAATCCAAGGGAGTAGCTGGGCTCACTTTTGGTAATTTAGTTGGGGTTGGTCTTGTTAGGGAGACCACAGAGGCTGTGTTAGTCTCTGAAGGTGCCATTGATTTGGCCACCTTGGTTGCTTGTCCCCTTCATATGGATAAGTACAAGCAACTTCCCCTAATCAATGGTGTTGAGGTTCAGGCCTACAGGGACACAGGTGCCAGTGTTACCATGGTAATAGAGAAACTGGTACACCCTGAACAACACCTACTTGGTCACCAGTACCAAGTGACAGACGCTCATAACAACACTCCTAGCCACCCCATGGCTGTTGTGAATCTCAACTGGGGGGGGAGGGCTACTGGTCCAAAGAAAGTTGTGGTTGCCTCAGGTTTACCTGTATACTGTCTACTAGGGAACGATTTAGAGACATCAGCTTGGGCAGAAGTGGAGTTGGAGGCTCATGCAGCAATGCTGGGCATTCCTGGGCATATTTTTGCTTTGACAAGGGCTCAGGCCAAAAAGCATAAAGGACAGGGTGACTTGGATCCTGGAACAATCGACCAAGTGCTCCCTAAAGCTAGGGTTGGTAAGGGTAAATCCCTACCCACCATCCCTCCCTCTACAGATGATTCTACTTCTGAGGAAGAAGAATTTCCCCCCTGTGCAGAACCTTCGCCAGAGGAGCTGGCAGCAGACACTGCTGAGCTTTTGGGTGGAGGGGGGCCTGCCAGGGAGGAGCTGAATGTGGCACAGCAATCCTATCCCACATTAGAGGGTCTAAGACAGCAAGCTGTCAAACAGCAAAATGGGGATGTCAGTGACTCACATAGAGTTTACTGGTAAGACAACCTCTTGTACACAGAGGCAAGGGACCCAAAACCTGGAGCAGCCAGGAGATTGGTCATTCTCCTGCAGTACAGAGAGTTCCTTCTAACTCTGGCACATGACATTCCTTTGGCTGGACATTTGGGTCAGATTAAAACATGGGAAAGGCTTGTCCCCCTGTTTCACTAGCCTAGGATGTCAGAGGACACAAAAGACTTTTGTAAATCTTGCATGACCTGCCAAGCCAGTGGCAAAACTGGTGGCACCAGAAGCCTCCCCTTATTCCACTGCCTGTGGTTGGGGTTCCCTTTGAAAGGGTAGGGGTTGACATAGTTGGCCCCCTTGACCCTCCTACTGCTTCAGGCAATAGGTTTATCTTGGTGGTAGTGGACCATGCCACAAGATATCCTGAAGCTATTCCTCTAAGGACCACTACAGCACCTGCAGTGGCAAAAGCCCTCCTGGGAATCTTTTCCAGGGTGGGCTTCCCAAAAGAGGTTGTATCAGACAGGGGTAGCAACTTTATGTCTGCATACTTGAAGGCCATGTGGAAGAAATGTGGTGTAACGTACAAATTCACCACACCTTATCATCCACAAACAAATGGACTGGTAGAGAGGTTTAGTAAAACTCTCAAAGGAATGATAATGGGACTCCCTGAAAAACTCAGAAGGATATGGGATGTCCTGTTACCTTGCCTCCTTTTTGTTCACAGGGAGGTACCCCATAAAGGAGTAGCTTTCAGCCCCTTTGAACTCCTATTTGGACACCCTGTAAGAGGTCCCCTAACACTTGTGAAGGAGGGTTGGGAACAACCTTTAAAAGCTCCCAAGCAAGACATAGGGGTTCATTCCGACCCTGACGGTCATAGACCGCCAGGGCCGGGGACCGCGGATGCACCGCCAACAGGCTGGCGGTGCATCCAGGCCAATTCTGACCGCGGCGGTAAAGCCGCGGTCAGAAAAGGGAAAACGGCGGTTTCCCGCCAGTTTTCCCCTGGCCTGAGGAATCCTCCATGGCGGCGCTGCAGGCAGCGCCGCCATGGGGATTCCGACCCCCTTCCCGCCAGCCTGGTTCTGGCGGTTTTCACTGCCAGAACCTGGCTGTCGGGAACGGGTGTCGTGGGGCCCCTGGGGGTCCCTGCAGTGCCCATGCCACTGGCATGGGCACTGCAGGGGCCCCCTAACAGGGCCCCACATAGATTTTCAGTGTCTGCGTGGCAGACACTGAAAATCGCGACGGGTGCAACTGCACCCGTCGCACCCCTTCCACTCCGCCGGCTCCATTCGGAGCCGGCATCCTTGTGGAAGGGGGTTTCCCGCTGGGCGGGCGGGCGGCCTTTTGGCGGTCGCCCACCCGCCCAGCGGGAAACTCAGAATTACCGCGGCAGTCATTTGACCGCGCAGCGGTATTCTGCCGGGGGAACTTTGGCGGGCGGCCTCCGCCGCCCGCCAAAGTTAGAATGACTCCCATAGTGGACTATGTACTCGGCCTAAGATCCAGAATGGCTGAGTACATGAAAAAAGCCAGTAAAAACCTTCAGGCCAGCCAAGAGCTCCAAAAGCAATGGCATGACCAGAAGGCTGTTCTGATTCAGTACCAACCAGGACAGAAGGTGTGGGTATTGGAGCCTATGGCGCCAAGAGCACTCCGAGACAAATGGAGTGGACCCCATCTCATTGTTGAAAACAAGGGCGAGGTCACCTACTTGGTTGACCTGGGCACTGCCAGGAGTCCCCTTAGGGTGCTCCATGTCAATCGCCTAGAACCCTACTATGACATGGCTGATCTCACCCTGCTCATGGCAACAGATGAAGGACAGGAAGAAGAGAGTGACCCTCTTCCTGATCTCTTCTCTTCCACAGAACAGGATGCTCAAGTGGAAGGTGTAGTTTTGGCAGACTGTCTTACTGCTGAGCAGAAAGACAACTGCATAAATCTCCTAGGTCAGTTTTCTGAACTCTTTTCTACTGCGCCAGGCACCACTTCTTGGTGTGAGCACACTATAGATACTGGAGACAGCATGCATGTCAAAAGTAAGATCTATAGGCAGCCTGGCCATGTCAGGGACTGCATAAAACAAGAAGTTCAGAAAATGCTTGAACTAGGAGTGGTTGAACATTCTGAAAGCCCATGGGCCTCTCCTGTGTGCTTGTACCAAAGCCTCACTCAAAAGATGGGAAAAGAGAGATGAGGTTTTGTGTAGATTATAGAGGTCTCAACCAGGTAACTAAAACTGATGCTCACCCTATACCAAGGGGAGATGAGCTCATAGATACACTGACATCTGCCAAGTATCTAAGCACCTTTGATTTGACTGCAGGGTATTGGCAGATCAAGTTATCAGAGGATGCTAAAGCAAAAACTGCATGTTCGACTATTGGAGGGCACTACCAATTCACAGTAATGCCCTTTGGTTTGAAAAATGCACCTGCCACTTTTCAGAGGTTGGTGAATACAATCCTGCAAGGGTTGGAGGCTTTTAGTGCAGAATATCTGGACGATATAGCTGTCTTTAGCTCCACCTGGGATGATCACCTGGTCCACCTGTGGAAAGTTTTGGAGGCCCTGCAGAAGGCAGGCCTCACTATCAAGGCTTCAAAGTGCCAGATAGGGCAGGGGAAAGTGGTTTATCTGAGACACCTGGTAGGTGGAGAACAGATTGCACCACTTCAGGGGAAAATCCAAACAATCATGGATTGGGTTCCCCCTACAACTCAGACCCAGGTGAGAGCCTTCTTAGGCCTCACTGGGTATTACAGGAGGTTCATTAAAAACTATGGCTCCATTGCAGCCCCACTTCATGATCTCACTTACAAGAAGATGCCTAAAAGGTATTGTGGACAGCTAGCTGTCAGAAAGCTTTTGAGGAGCTGAAACAGGCCATGTGCACTGCACCTGTCCTAAAAAGCCCATGTTACTCCAAGAAATTAATTGTTCAAACTGATGCATCTGAATTAGGGGTAGGGGCAGTCTTATCACAACTCAATTCTGAGGGCCAGGATCAACCTGTTGCTTTTATCAGCAGGAGGTTGACCCCTAGAGAAAAGCGTTGGTCTGCAATAGAGAGGGAGGCCTTTGCTGTGGTCTGGGCACTGAAGAAGTTGAGGCCATACCTGTTTGGCAGTCACTTCATTGTTCAGACAGACCACAAACCTCTACTTTGGCTAAAACAAATGAAAGGTGAAAACCCTAAATTGTTGAGGTGGTCCATATCTCTACAGGGAATGGACTATACAGTGGAACATAAACCTGGGAGTACCCACTCCAATGCAGATGGACTCTCCAGATATTTCCACTTAGACAATGAACACTCATCAGGTCATGGCTAGTCTTATTGTCCTTCGTTTTGGGGGGGGGGGTGTTGTATAGGAAAGTACCATCTTGCCTGGCATGTTACCCCCATATTTCACTGTATATATGTTGTTTTAGTGTATGTGTCACTGGGACCCTGCCAGCCAGGGCCCCAGTGCTCATAAGTGTGCCCTGTATGATGACTAACTGTCTCACTGAGGCTCTGCTAATCAGAACCTCAGTGGTTATGCTCTCTCTGCTTTCTAAATTGTCACTAACAGGCTAGTGACCAATTTCACCAATTCACATTGGCATACTGGAACACCCTTATAATTCCCTAGTATATGGTACTGAGGTACCCAGGGTATTGGGGTTCCAGGAGATCCCTATGGACTGCAGCATTTCTTTTGCCACCCATAGGGAGCTCTGACAATTCTTGCACAGGCCTGCCACTGCAGCCTGAGTAAAATAACGTCCACGTTATTTCACAGCTATTTACCGCTGCACTTAAGTAACTTATAAGTCACCTATATGTCTAACCTTCACCTGGTGAAGGTTGGGTGCTAAGTTACTTAGTGTGTGGGCACCCTGGCACTAGCCAAGGTGCCCCCACATCGTTCAGGGCAAATTCCCCGGACTTTGTGAGTGCGGGGACACCATTTCACACGTGCACTATACATAGGTCACTACCTATGTATAGCGTCACAATGGTAACTCCGAACATGGCCATGTAACATGTCTAAGATCATGGAATTGTCACCCCAATGCCATTCTGGCATTGGGGAGACAATTCCATGATCGCCCGAGTCTCTAGCACAGACCCGGGTACTGCCAAACTGCCTTTCCCGGGGTTTCACTGCAGCTGCTGCTGCTGCCAACCCCTCAGACAGGTTTCTGCCCTCCTGGGGTCCAGCCAGGCCTGGCCCAGTAAGGCAGAACAAAGGACTTCCTCAGAGAGAGGGTGCTACACCCTCTCCCTCGGGAAAAAGGTGTCAGGGCTGGGGAGGAGTAGCCTCCCCCAGCCTCTGGAAATGCTTTGATGGGCACAGATGGTGTCACTAACAGGCTAGTGACCAATTTCACCTGTTCAGGGATCCCCCAGCCCTGCTCTGGTGTAAAACTGGACAAAGGAAAGGGGAGTGACCACTCCCCTGACCTCCCAGTTGGAGGTGCCCAGAGCTCCTCCAGCGTGCCCCAGACCTCTGCCATCTTGGATTCAGAGGTGTGCTGGCACACTGGACTGCTCTGAGTGGCCAGGGCCAGCAGGTGATGTCAGAGACTCCTTCTGATAGGCTCTTACCTGTGTTACTAGCCTATCCTCCTTCCTAGGTAGCCAAACCTCCTTTTCTGGATATTTAGGGTCTCTGCTTTGGGGAATTCTTCAGATACCGAATGCAAGAGCTCACCAGAGTTCCTCTGCATCTCTCTCTTCACCTTCTGCCAAAGGATCGACTGCTGACTGCTCAGGACGCCTGCAAAACCTCAACAAAGTAGCAACGACGACTACTGCAACCTTGTATCGCTTCATCCTGCTGGCTTTCTCGCCTGTTTCCTGGTGGTGCATGCTCTGGGGGTAGCCTGCCTCCTTCTTGCACCAGGAGCTCTGAAGAAATCTCCAGTGGGTCGACAGAATCTTCCCACTGCAACCGCAGGCAACAAAAGACTGCATCACCGGTCCTCTGGGTCCCCTCTCAGCACGACGAGCGTGGTCCCTGGAACTCAGCAACTTTGTCCAAGTGACTCCCACAGTCCAGTGACTCTTCAGTCCAAGTTTGGTGGAGGTAAGTCCTTGCCTCCCTACGCTAGACTGCGTTGCTGGGTACCGTGTGATTTGCAGCTGCTCCGGCTCCTGTGCACTCTTCCAGGATTTCCTTTGTGCACAGCCAAGCCTGCGTCCCGACACTCTAACCTGCAGTGCACAACCTTCTGAGTTGTCCTCTGGCATCGTGGGGCTCCCTTTACTGACTTCGGGTGAACTCCGGTTCACTCCTCTTCCAAGTGCCTGTTCCGGTATTTCTGCGGGTGCTGCCTGCTTCTGTGAGGGCTCCCTGGCTTGCTAGGCGCCCCCTCTGTCTCTTCATCCAAGTGACGACATCCTGGTCCCTCCTGGGCCACAGCAGCATCCAAAAACCCTAACCACGACCCTTGCAGCTAGCAAGGGTTGTTTGCAGTCTTTCTGCATGGGAACACCTCTGCAAGCTTCTTCACGACGTGGGACATCCATCCTCCAAAGGGGAAGTTCCTAGTCCTCTTCGTTCTTGCAGAAACCAAAGCTTCTTCCATCCGGTGGCAGCTTCTTTGCACCCTCAGCTGGCATTTCCTGGGCATCTGCCCACTCTCGACATTGTTGCAACTCTTGGACTTATTCCCCTTGTTTCACAGGTACTTAGGTCTGGAAATCCACTGTTGTTGCTTTGCTGGTGTTGGTCTTCCTTGCAGAAACCCCCTATCACGACTTCTGTGCTCTCTGGGGGTTATAGGTACACTTTACACCTACTTTTCAGGGTCTTGGGATTGGCTATTTTTCTATCCCTCACTGTTTTCTTACAGTCCCAGCGACCCTCTACAAGTTCACATAGGTTTGGGGCCCATTCGTGGTTCGCATTCCACTTTTGGAGTATATGGTTTGTGTTGCCCCTATACCTATGTGCTCCTATTGCAATCTACTGTAACTTTACATTGCTTGCATTACTGCATATTTTTGGTATTGTGTACATATATCTTGTGTACATTTGGCATCCTCATACTGAGGGTCCTCACTGAGATACTTTTGGCATATTGTCATAAAAATAAAGTACCTTTATTTTTAGTATACCTGTGTATTGTGTTTTCTTATGATATTGTGCATATGACACCAGTGGTATATTTGGAGCTTTGCATGTCTCCTAGTTCAGCCTAAGCTGCTCTGCTATAGCTACCTTCTATCAGCCTAAGCTGCTAGAAACACCTCTTCTACACTAATAAGGGATAACTGGACCTGGTACCCCTTGGTACCCACTACAAGCCAGGCCAGCCTCCTACAGACATCCCTGATGCTATGGCCACTGTTGTTTGAAAAGACCCACTTGCTAGGAAATGGAGTACTGACAGCACCTGCACTAGAGGGGGGATTCCTGTGGGATGGCGGATAGCTGACATCAGGTCTGGCTCCAACTGGGCACACAGTTCCAGGATTGTGGTACGATCAAGTCTGTAGGTGATAATTACATGTTGCTCCTCCATTGTCGACAGGTCCACCAGCAGTCTGTACACCGGAGGATGCCGCCATCTCCTCACCTGCCCCAGCGGACGTGCTCTATGGAGAACAGCGAGCAGAGAGTCAACCAACACTGAGGTACGTAAACACAACAATCGGAAAATGTTTGAAAATCGGCATATGGCTGTAATAGTGTTTAAGCAAGGCTTAAATATGTGTGACGCATTCAAAAATAATGCCATGTGGCCCCCTGAAATGGCGGCTGCCTGACCTGTAATGTGGGACAAGGGGATATGAGGTAACTGCGCTGGCGTTGTACACCGTCGCGGCGCAATCCTTCATTGGTTAACATTGGACCCTATCGGTCCCAGGAGCCAATGACGATGTATGCCGGCAGTGACGGTATGCTCAGCCGCTGACGTCACCACCATTTTCTCTCTGTTCAATCACTTGATACCTAATCTTCGACAGGACCTACACTGCAAGTGCTGCTGTGACCTCAGTCTGGAAGAGACAATGGCTCGTGTCTCTGGAGAAAGGGCCCCTGCCTTCAGCACGGAGGAGTTGGAGAAAGTAGTGGATGTTGTCCCCCCCAGTACACGCTACTCTACGGTCCTCCAGACAAACAGGTGAGTACACTGTGAGCATGCTGTATGGGCAATGGCTGTTTGGAGTGGTGTGGATGAAAGATAGGAGGGGGGAGAATGAGGCGTGCATGAAACAACGGTGAGTACATGTGCGTCATGGCAAGGGTAGGGATGTGGGCCAATGACTGTGACGTGCAGACGGTTATATCTTCTCCTTTTTCCCTGCACTATTCCTGTAGGTCAGCGCCCACCAGAAGAAGGATATTTGGCGTGCCATCGCCAAGGAAATCCGGACCCTGGGTGTCTACCACAAACTGTCACGGTTACGGGCGGGTCTGATCAGGACTCTGGTTGGGACACACCTTGAGGTCGCCGAATATCCTAAAGAGGTAGCATACTGGGGCAGAAGAGCAGCTAGAGGGATACACGGAAAGGACAGCTATGGACAGACACAGGAAGCAGGAAAGTAAAAGCAAAGAAACCCTTGTGTGAACAAGTAGGAAACAGATTATTAGTGGACAAACATGCTGGGGTTGTACACAGAGTAAGGCGCAGAACCTCCCACAGTGACAGGGAATATCAATGCCTCTGTGCAGTTTGCTCTTATAGATAGTCACCCTGCCAGCCCCATAGAAAGGAGGCAGCAGAAGTGATTCTGTCTCTGGACCCTAGAGCACAAACAAGGATAGTACTTACATACACAGGACACGCTCTTGTGGGTCCAGCTGAAAACACAGTGGCGATTCCTGAGAAAACAGCAATAACACACGGTCACTGTTAGGCATGAAAGACAATGTATAACACTAGACAAGGATGGGGGCTGGAATTGCCTCCTGGAAACCAGGAGCCAACCCCAGTACAAAGGAGGACACTTATACACTGGTGAAGACTGATAGAACACTCACCAGACACAAAGAACCTAGAAGAAACAGAAACAGAAGGGAACAAACAAAGAGGCAGAGGCAAGAACTGGGAACAGGCTCAGGCTGAAGTAAAGGCAGGACTAGGACTTGAAAACAGGGTGCAAACTTCTGGCTGGAACAAACAGACATAGGACTGAGAAACTGAGAGCAGGCTCTGGCTGGAACAGGCAAGGACAGGACTGGAATACAGGGAGTAGGAATGAGTAGTAAACAGGACTGGGAAACAGAGCAGGTTCAGGCTGAAACAAGGCAGGAGCAGGGCAGAGAAACAGGGAGCAGGCTCTGGAAGAAACAAACAGGTACAAGGCTAAGAGATAGGGGGCAGACTCTGGCTGGAACAATCAGGAGCAGGGCAGAGAAACAGGAAACAGGATCAAGCTGGAACAGAACAGGAACAAAACTGGAACACCATCTGATAAAGGGTCTGTAACACAAAGGAATCGAAGTCCAATGCACGACGGGGATCTTGAGGAAATGGCTGCTTATAAGCAATTCCAAGCTGGGCTGCACAGAGAGGTCTCAGGTGTGTGTAGTTTCAGACACTTGCAAGTCCTGGAGGAGAGGATCCAGTTAAAAGGAGCAACTGGACGTCTCCCATAGAAAACAATGGGAAACAGAATCCGGGCTTTCCTGACTACCAGGCTGTGCATTATGGGATTTGCAGTCCCAGGAAGCAAATGTAGTACTACACAAGTTTACCATGGAGAAAAGAGAAACAGACAGGCGTCAGCAAGAGACTCTACATAAGTGTTTAAGGGGATTCCCAGGCTTCTGACAGTCCCCTTACGCGCCCCCTAGAAATGGTACAACAGAGTCGTAACTTTATACCCCCTCCCACCAGTCTGCTCAAGAAAAGAAGGCAATCCTTTGGCTGAAAAAAGTTGAAGAGGAAAAGCCACAGCAAGAAAATCCAACACCAACCTTGGTGGATAAGTTTACAGTCCTGCCACAGGTGAATCTTCCAATGAGCAAAGCATGCATTAATACCTATATGGGCTCTGATGTCTTTCCTCTTTATTGTTCGAGTGATATGGGTGGAGTGCATGGAGTTGGTTTCTGGTGAAGTGGATTCAGGAGCAAGGAGATCTGAAATGGCATTATGGGCGGTATTAGTAACTGTCAGGTCTGTAACACCTTCCAACAAGCAGGATATGTCAGTTTCTGCAGCAGTATTTGCAATGGTTGTGGTCTGAGGCTTGCAAAGCATAGAGACTTGGGAGACATGGGTAACTGGTGTTCTCAAGGTAAACATGAAAAAGTCAGAATTTCCTTTCATCTTGGATGACTTCGGAGTATCAAATTCAGGAGCAACAAGAGTTTTCATGTCTTTAAAAACTGGATTAACATCTAAAAATGTAGAAGTTCCACAAACTAATTCTTTAGGGTGATCTTCAGACAAGACTGGGATTTCTTCATTGCAAGTGCTCTGTGGTGTGTTCGTGGTATCAGAAATGGTTTCTTTGCAAGGCGTTTCTACTACAGGAAGTTGATCTTCAACTCTGTTAACATTGAAAGGTTGTTATTTGGAAAGAAATAGAACTGGAGTCTCTTCAGAAATCACCTTTACACTGTTACCTAAATTTTCAGCTCTAGCCTTTGAATTGATGATGGTTTCTTGCAATAAAACACTAAGAACAGTACTTATCATCAGGTCTTCGAATACAAGATTCAAATTCAAGTCTTTAGTTTTAGTGGGAAATATTACATCTTTCAGTACTTGAGCTTCAATTTCAGATTGCTGGTTTTCAGGAGTCTTTAATTTCAGGGACACAGCAGGTGACATTGGTGTGGCTGGTTTTACGTCAAGATCAGATACCGATAGATCAAAGATCTGTTCTTCAGTAACCGTTGAGCTGGAAACAGGTTACACAGTGGCAAGAGACAGTAAGTCAGGATCAGTGGTTGAGGCTGCAACTGTGTCCAGTTCTAGGAGAAGGCTCTCATTTCTTATGACAGGCTGTTCAGTTTCAGATTGCTGGCTTTCTTCCTTGTCTGAAATCTCCACGGTTTGCTTTGACACAGAAGAGGTTTTTAAACTTTCTGAGAAGTCCATTACATTCTTAGTAATTGCGGGTATTTCTTCACGGTCAGAAAAATCCATTAGTTCACTTGAAACAGGAACTGTCTCCTCATTATCTGAAAATTCTATGATATTGTTTGAAAGGGCAGGAGTATCCCCACAATCTGAAAATTCTGGTGTGTGCGCCATTTGAACAGCACTATCTGCAGGTTTGTTCACGGCAAGGCAGGAACCACTGTCATCACTAGATTCAGATTCTTCAACACTGTTGCACAACTTGCCATTAATCTCCAGTAAAGTCATATGTTGGTTTCTTAGTGTGCAGCTATTGGAGTCTGCATCAGAACTCTCTTCTTTCTTTTGCTTTATTTGTTTTGATAGAGGGGCTGAGACACTTCCTTCTGAAGACTCTGATCCATCCGTTGAATCAAAAGGTGTCAAATCTCTGAGATGTCAGAGATTCAGTCAACTGTACAGGAATTTTTACTGGAGAACTACAGGCTGAGAGAGAGTCTGAAGAAGAGGCTGATATATTTATGACTGGAGCTGTCTTTTGACTGTCATTAATAGAAGGGACAATCTGCTCTATAGAAGTCTTTGGAGAGGCACACAAAGTAGCATACTGTTCTTTAAGCCAAAGCTGGTGATAATTTTCTTTTTTAGGTTTTCAAATTCCCTTGCAGTAGTTTCCAACAGCTGCTCTGTTACTTCTTCTGCCTTACAGATAAACAGAATGTCTGGTTCTGGCAACAGTGAAATCTGCATTGATGAAAAGAACCCACGTGCACAATTTCTTGTGTATGTTACAACATATTCATCAAAGAAGTCCAACATCTGCCTTTTAATCTGCCAAAACTGCTCTTTTAGTGTGTGTATCTCCATATTGTTATCAAACCCACTCAGAATAGAAAAGAGTTTAGCAGAGCTTGTAGGAATTGAGACTGGTGTATTATCATCCAGTTTGGGAAGAGCACAAGCCTTTTGAGTTGAACTAAGGAATCCCACAGTCTTTACTGATCCCTTTGATACAGGTTCTGTCCTGCTGACTTGAAAGCACTGAGGGACTGGTAGATCCTTACACGAGTCAGCACAACACTTAGGAATTGAGACTGATGTACTGTCATCCAATTTGGGAGGAGCACAAGCCATTTGAGTTGAACTAAGGAATCCCACATTTTTTACTGATCCCTTAGATACAGGTTCTAGCCTGCTGACATGAAAGCTCTGAGGGACTGATAGGTCTTTACAAGAGTCAGCACTGCACTTTGAATTCTGAGAAACCGGCATAGATGGGCTAAAGTACTCAACAGAAAACAAGGGAATCCCTAGTGTGGCTTCTTGAACAGGGTCAGGGTTCTTTGTTTTGACAGAGTCTTGGAAGTGAATTTGGGATGCACTAGCATGAGGCAAGGAATTAACCAGGTTTTCTTGAGAGTAAATGCCTTGTGCAGAAGTAGCAAAAGCACTTTCACTGTTAGGAACATTCTCCCCTGTTTGAGGTAATAGAACCTCCAAAAATTCATTATTACTTTGTAATTCTTCTACAGACAGGGATTGGTGTCATAATCACAGATATTATAATAGTTGAACATTGATGGATTAGCAAGCCATGCAATGTAGTACTGCATTTGTAATATTTGATTTTCTTTAACAAGTCTATCCTTTAAACTAAGGCCTTTTTTAGAGGTCTTCAGAGAATGTCTAGGTTTAGAAAGGGGTGTCTTAACATGACAGGAAAGCATTTTAGGTCTGTGTCTGCCTTTACTGCCTGGGGAGCTTGACATTTTTGGGTCGTGCATTCTGTCACGGTTACGGGCGGGTCTGATCGAGACTCTGGTTGGGACACCCCTTGAGGTCACCGAATATCCTAAAGAGGTAGTGTACTGGGGCAGAAGAGCAGCTAAAGGCATACACAGAAAGGACAGCTAGTAAAAGGAGAGCAACCCTTGTGTGAACAAATGGGAAACAGATTACTAGTGGACAAACACGCTGGGGTTGTACACAGAGTAAGGTGCAGAACCTCCCACAGTGACAGGGAATCTCAATGCCTCTGTGCAGTTTGCTCTTACAGATAGTCACCCTGCCAGCCCCATAGAAAGGAGGCAGCAGAAGTGATTCTGTCTCTGGACCCTAGAGCACAAGCAAGGATAGTACTTACATACACAGGTCACACTCTTGTGGGTCCAGCTGGAAACACAGTGGCGATTCCTGAGAAAACAGCAATAGCACACTATCACTGTTAGGCACGAAAGACAACGTATAACACTAGACAAGGATGGGGGCTGGAAATGCCTCCTGGAAACCAGGAGCCAACCCCAGTACAAAGGCAGGAGCAGGGTAGAGAAACAGGGAGCAGGCTCTGGAAGAAACAAACAGGTACAAGGCTAAGAGACAGGGGGAAGACTCTGGCTGGAACAATCAGGAGCAGGGCAGAGAAACAGGAAACAGGATCAAGCTGGACCAGGACAGGAACAAAACTGGAACACCATCTGACCAAGAGTCTGTAACACAAAGGAATCGAAGTCCAATGCACGACGGGGATCTTGAGGAAATGGCTGCTTATAAGCAGTTCCAAGCTCGGCTGCACAGAGAGGTCTCAGGTGTGTGTAGTTTCAGACACTTGCAAGTCCTGGAGGAGAGGATCCAGTTAAAAGGAGCAACTGGATGTCTCCCATAGAAAACAATGGGAAACAGAATCCGGGCTTTCCTGACTACCAGGCTGTGCATTATGGGATTTGCAGTCCCAGGAAGCAAATGTAGTACTACACAAGGGTACCATGGAGAAAAGAGAAACAAACAGGAGTCAGCAAGGGACTCTAGGTAAGTGTTTAAGGTGATTCCCTGGCTTCCGACAGTCCCCTTACAGCGCCCTCTAGAAATGGGACAACAGAGTCGTAACACAGACGGAGCACCCACTGCCGGAAAAGATGGGAGGACATTCGCCGCTGGAGCAAGAAGACAGCGGAGGCCCAGCTGGGGATGGCCTCCCAACGTGGGAGGGGTGCCCGTCGCACCATGACCCCCTTGATGTTCTGGATCCTGGCGGTGGCGTACCCAGAGTTGGATGGGCGCTTGAGGGCATCACAGCAGCCACAAGAGGGTGAGTACACTCTCATTCAGCTGATTCAGCGCACATTGTAGGTGTCTGGGTGGGGGAGGTGGGCTGTGGGTTCCCCTAGGCCAGGGCGAGTTTGGTGGGCAAGGTCCCTTCTTAAGGCAGGCCCTGTGGCACCCCACCCCACCTGTGTACAGAGCCAACTACACCTAGTCAGGCTCCTGTGACGTCCATGTGTGCAGCAATCGGGCATAGCCTTGTGACCCATGTCCCTGTGATTGATTAGGGAACTCCAAGTGCACGGCGTAGTGCAGGGGGCTTCTGTGTCTGTAGTATCCGCCAACGGTAGGGGTATTGCATGCACTCAACATGACTTTCTTCTGTCTTCCCCCCCTTTTTGTGGTCTCCCTGTGCTTGTGTGCATTAGCATCATCAGGCGGAGGAGCAGTGGCACCAGAGCAGGAGGAAGCTGCGGGGACAGGAGCTGAGACCAGGGACACGGACTCCTCCTCTGATGGGAGCTCCCTTGCGGTGGCGGGCCCCTCTGTGCCCCCGCATCTACAGGTACAGCCCCCACCGCCCCTTACCAGCACCGCCCTCCCAGCAGCCCCTCAGCGTTTGCCCCGTGGCCGCTCACCCAGGAGGGTGGGCTTCTCCTTCACCCCAGGCACCTCAGGCCCTACCCCAGTCAGCCCTGCTGCTCTCAGTGATGAGGCCATTGACCTCCTCAGGTCCCTCACTGTTGGGCAGTCTACCATTTTGAATGCCATCCAGGGTGTAGGGAGGCAGTTGCAACAGACCAATGCATACCTGGAGGGCATTCATTCTGGTCAGGCAGCCCATCAGCGAGCTTTTCAGGCTCTGGCCTCAGCACTGATGGCAGCCATTGTCCCTGTCTCTAGCCCCCCCTCCAACTTCCTCCACTCAGACCCAAACGCTGTACCTCAGCCTATCCCAAGCACACCATCAGACCAGCATGCACACACGTCAACACAAAAGGGAAGCTCAGGCAAACATAAGTACCACACATCCCACAGGCACTCACGCAAGCATCATACACATGCAGACATACCAACAGCCACTGCCTCCACTGTGTCCCCCTCCTCCTCGTCTCCCTCCTAACTCCCAGTCTCGTCTCCACTCACACCTGCATGAGCTACATCGTCAGCCACTACCCCCATCACCAGCACACCCACAACCACACCCCGCTCACGTGCAGTCACCACCCCCACTACCATTCACACATCCCCTGTGTCCTCTCCCACTGTGCCTGTGAGCTCACCTCCCAAGGTACACAAACGCAGTCATACACCCACCCAACAACCATCCACCTCACGACAGCCTCCAGCCCAAGCACCTTCACCCAAAGTCACCAAACGCACACCTTCTACAACCTCTACCTCTTCCTCCACTCCCAAACCCCCTCCATCTACCCATCCCAGTGTGTCTAAAAAACTTTTCCTGTCCAACCTTGACCTCTTCCCCTCACCTCCTCCACCCCTTCAGCCTCCTAGGGCCCGCCTCTCCAGGTCCCAACCCAGCGCCTCAGCCACAACATCTGCAGGAACAGTGGTGCCGGTAGTAACCGGCTTCTGGAGTGCGCCAGGCAGCAGGGCAGCCAGTGTGCCAAGGAGCCAAAGCACGGACAGTCCCCCACCTCAAAAGCACAAAAAGTTGGCCAGTGCCCGGCGGGAGAGAGGAAAAAAATCTTCCACCAAAGCCTCTCCCAGGGGTACAGTTGGGAGTGTGGAGACTGCTGCGCCACCATCCAAGGTGGGGAAGGGGCACAGTAAAACAGGCAAGTCTGGGAAAACCTGCACGGCGGACAAGACCGCCACAAGCACCGCTGCCAAGGACACCGCTGCCACAAGCACCGCTGCCAAGGACACCACCGCCACAAGCACCGCTGAACAGGACACCGCCGCCACCAGCACCGCTGAACAGGACACGGCCGCTACCAGCACCGCTCAACAGGACACCGCCGCAACAAGCACCACAGACCAGTGAGCGCCAAAGATTCCGATGCTACTTAGGCCGCCACGAGCAGGATGAAGCACTCTGGGCACAAAGCCCCCTCCATAACCAGTGGAGATTTACATCCACTACCTCTGTCCTTGGCAGGATGATGCACTCTGGGCACAAAGCCCCCTCCAGAACCAGTGGAGATTTACATCCACTACCTCTGTCCTTGGCAGGATGAAGCACTCTGGGCACAAAGCCCCCTCCAGAACCAGTGGAGAAAGGCATCCACTTGAGAGACTGTGGCTTTGCTCTCCCCAGAATAAAGCAGTGGGCAACCCACCCACTGGAGAGACTTGTGAGACTGTGGCTTTGCACTCCCCAGGATAAAGCAGTGGGCAAACCACCCACTGGAGAGACTTGAGAGACTGTGGCTTTGCACTCCCCAGGATGCAGCAGTGGGCAAAGCACCCACTTGAGAGACTTGTGAGACTGTGGCTTTGCACTCCCCAGGATAAAGCAGTGGGGAAACCACCCACTGGAGAGACTTGAGAGATTGTGGCTTTGCACTCCCCAGGATACATCAATGGGCATGGAGCCCCCTCGTGGATCTGGCATTGTGCACTCATCTGGCTGAGGTGCCCCCCCCCTTCCCTCCCTCTGAGGTGCCTGTTGTATTTCTATCTGATGCCCCAGCAGTGTTCTCTCCATTTTGATCGGGTATTGAGTGTGGGCCTCGCCAATGCATTATGGGCCCAATGGTCCACCGACTATGATGGTGGAAAACCTTGGACTTGTTTTCTTGGTGTATATATATTTTTCTAGTGTAAATATATGTATATAAATGTAAATATTTTTGATTACTGTTTTTGAATAGATTACAAACGTTCGACTCATTTCCTTTTGTCCTTGCATTCTTCCACAGGGGGCTGGGGTTGTTAATGTAATGTATCAACATGTACTTGTGTGTGTGTTGTAGTGGGTGAGTATGGGGGTGGGAGTGTTGCTTGTTGCGTGTGTGTGTCACTCTTTTTCCCTCCCCCCTCTCCTGTGTCGTAGGTGCAGTACTCACCGTGGTCTTCGCCGCCGTCTTTGTTTTTCCTGGTAGAGAAGCAGAAGATAAAGGCTGGCAGTATCTGGAGCTCGGGTTCCATGGCGTCCTGATTCCCAGTGGGGTGTGTAGAGGTGAGCGTTTTCCCTTCCAAGTCCTGTTTCCGCCATGTTTTTTTCCGCGGTGAATCTGCCCCGGAAAAGGTGGCGGATTGGACTGTTGCAATGCAGTGGGCGTAACCTTGTCTCCTGCCTGCCTGTTGGCGGTTACCGCCGTGGTGTTTGTTTGTACCGCTGTGGCAGTCGGAGTGTTGAAGTGGCTCTCTATGTTGGCGGTTTCCGCCACGGTCGTGGTTCCATTTTTTTTACCGCCGGCCTGTTGGTGGTTTTACCGCCGCTTTAACACCGACCGCCAGGGTTGTAATGAGGGCCTTAGCCTCCACCCACAGTAGCAGCGCTGCCTTCCCGGGCTAATAGGCCCAATCAGCCTACAAGCTTCCACTGTGCTCTCTGCATATCTAGGACATAACACCTAGTACTCTTCACCAACCACTCCTGGACATCTCCAATCAATTCACTCTACTCTCCTTTCAGAGGAACACTCATATTCCGGTAGAAAACATAAAGACCCTAGAATAAGCCTCATACACAGTGTGGTTGATGTGATATCTTCAAACTGACTATTCATTGGATTCTTGGTGTAGTTTTTGGTCTTGAGCTCCCTATAACAATAACTTTTATTTTTAATACACCCATGTGGTGTCCTTTTTGTGGTGTGTCAATATGATTACTACACGTGTGTTGCACAAATATTTTACACATTGTCTTCAGGTTAAGCCTGTCTGCTCTGTGCTAAGCTACCAGAGGATGAGCACAGGTTAATTAAGGTTGTGTAATTGTCTTGCCCTGACTAGGATTGTGGTCCCTACTTGGACCGAGTGTCCACCTCTTCCAACTAGAGACCCAATTTCTAACAGAAGTGTTTTTCTTTTTCTAAGTGTTCAGTGGAATACAGCATACATTCAATACTGAAAAACACAAAGATTGTTGCTGACAATCCTCCTTGTTATGCCTCTCTTGGGTAGGCATGCAGTAATGATGCCTTTCCTGGTTTACATAGTCTTGAAAATCTGGGAAGGTATCAAAACACATTTTTGTTGCTTTTGGACAGCAATCGCAATGTACATGAAATGCCTCCTTGACATGGAGTATGTCTACTTACACCATAACTCTGAAAGCATGGCAAACCACACAAAGTAGCTTTGCATGGCCTCATAGATATGATTGAGAGGGCTGAGCCACTGGAGCAGTTATTACAATGGACACTCCAGTTCTTCAGGCTTCTTGTAAATGAGGCCCAATGTATGTTACAGGTAAACCCACTCACATGCAACTATCTCCAAATGTTTGACAGGCTGACTGAGGCGCATCAGAACATATCTTGTGCATGTTGGTGTTCACATTTTAACAATTCATCATTGAGCCTCCACAGGACTAGGATGGACAGTGTCTGTTATGAAGCAGCACTGAAAGGTACTGATCTCAGTTATTATAATACCTTGCAGAGTGTAATATGTAAATTCAGTAGGTGCACAGAGCCATGAAAGCCCAGCACCCTTGTGACATTTTGTAGTGTTGAGGTATTTGAACTGGTTCTGCAATCTGGCTATCAGATGCATGATTTGGCTCATCAGATGTGTGTACACTTTACCCTACTTTACCTATGTGTATCGTAAAGACATGTCAGCTGTGCCATTTGATCCATTACAACCTGACAACTTACATAGCCAATTGCTATATATATGTACTGTCCTTCTCTTGTCCAAAGTGTATGTGTTGTATATTTACAGTGCAATGTATCATTATATGCGTGTAGGTGGACCAGACCCAATCACAACGGGTGAGGTGAAGAGCTTCAATGATCCAGATATAACCAATGAGTGTCATCCTGAATGCTTATTTTGTAGTGCAAGGATTGTGTGAGATGTAGGATGATGTTTGCAATGCCATGTTCAATGTGCATCTCTAACCCAAAGAAATCATATGTTATAGAAAGGATACTTCATATTTCAAAATTACAATTGTTGCATGTGTGTTTGCATCTGTCTAATGTCAAGGTGAATACATTGCCATTCTTTGCCAGACAACATGATAGATGGGCTGAAAGAGGAGCCATGGCCAAAACGATATAGTCCGTGAAATATGTGGTAGTGGATTCATAGATGAACAAGGCCGGGGACGGTAAACCTTCCAAATGTGTGTCAGATGCACAATTCTACTTTAGTCGCTCACATTGCATTCTCTCTCCAATTTGTATAGATAGTCCACAGAGGATGTGAAGATTTACACTACAGTGAAGACAAAAAAAGTACCTGGCATAATTTCAAGTTTTTGGTACAAGGCAGCGCCACAAGCTTTCTTACTGCACTGCCCTGTGTCAAAAGAAAAGGGCAGGAATTAGTCATATCTATAAGATATGGTGCATTCCTATCCTTTTCTACTGCCCTGGCGCACAATGGGCTGCCAAGCGCCAATGCAGGGACCATGGTGCAAGGGTGACTGTGTTGCAAGGATGATTGTTTTTGTGTAGGTAGGGACATCTTCCTCCACAAAAACAATATTGAGAGGCGTTTTCCTCTTTCTATGTGTGCTGCATTTGCAGCGGACATATAAAGGTCTCACTCACGTTGTCTAATGCCCAATACTTAATAGTGGATACAGAAGCATACCTTTGCCCTGTCTTCTTAACAGAAATGTCAAGTTGTGTTTGACCAGAGGCATGTCTGCACAGCATAGTCACCCAAGAAACCATTGCCCAATCGCCTTCTGGTTGTGATACCCATGAAGGGTTTCCAAATTTTTCCCAACCAGGTTTACACTTTGGACAACAATCGCTAATTATATCACAAGAAGCCGGGGCAGATGAGATGTAAAGCATACATGCACTCACCCCTCAAGTGGATGTGCTGCAAGGTGACTTTGATATCTGACACGTAGGGACAGACAGTAGCCTGTGGAGAGGGGCACATGCTATTACATTGGCTGCATGTGATGAGCCATGGCATGGTACACCATGGAGTTACATCACGTCATGGAGGAGATGTTCATACATCTCTGTTTGATATGAGTTAGCAATCCATCCTCCATTTTTAATTCTAATACTTGGGAGATAGTATGTCTATGTAGCAATGTGTCCAGATATGTGTCCTTGTAATATAAGGTACCTAATGTTGTGACACAATACATGTACTTTGCAGACATTGTTCATCTTAATTTGGCTAATGCCAATGGACTCAAGCCCATTGCAGGCTGCATAACAGTTACTAATGATGAGTAATAATGAAATGTGTGCCATACCATGTGTACACAACAGCATTGTTCATGAGAATACTATGTACTGATATGGTTATACCTAGATGTGCCAAAAATATGCAGTTGTATTGGCCAGCATTTGCTAAACCTTGGTAATTTGACCTAAATTAATCTACAGATAAGAAATGTTAGGTAGATGGATACTCACCTTATCCTTACAGGTAATGTTTGTGTTTTGGCAATGACACACGTGATGTTTGATACTACGTTAATTATCATGATGATTGAACAAGTTCCTAGTCACCCTTTGTCTGACATATTTTCATTCTGCTTAAACAGACAACATGTCCCCTGAGGAGTAAAGGGCCCACCTCATCCACACAGAACAGTATTACCACATCTGGCTAGTTGCCAAGGCATACAAGGCAATGGGAAAAAGATTTGCGAAGGAGAGGGCTGACGGAAAATGGTGCATCATACCCCAGGGACCATCCAAACCTGACAAGCCCAGTACAGCTCAGGATATCAGCAGCGGACTAGGGTAGTTCTGCTGAACCTATTGCTAGTAGCTCTACCAGCCAGCCAGTAGGAGCAGCATTGCCCCAGGCACAGACCCCAGAACAGGGTACACCCTTTGAGCAGCTGATATTAAGACATGTCTGACCTCAGGTTATGGGTGGTAGGGCTTGAGCACAAGATGGACACAGCCATTCTGCGACTCCATAATCTGCAGCACGCTGTGGACTGATTTTCCCCACAAAAAGGAGCCAGAGGGACCCTTTCTGCTGATCCTCATGTTTATAGTTGTTTTTAAAAATACTATTTTATAGCTTAGTTTAGGGTTAGTTAGTGTAGATATAGGCCCTCATTACAAACCTGGCGGTCGGTGATAAAGTGGCGGTAATACCGCCAACAGGCTGGCCGTAACTACTGCCAAATTATGACCATGGCGGTGACAACTCAGATAGACAGCCACTTTACCACAACGACCGCCAGGGCGGAAAAAACAGCCACCACTGCTGTAGCCACTTACAGCCGGGCGGAAGTCAACGTTCCGCCCACCATATTAAGAACCTGTAAACCGCCACCTTTTCCAGGGCGGTACCAACGACATCAAAAGCCTGGCGGAAACACTGCACAGAAGGGAAAGGACTCACCTTTGGAGACACAGGGAAGAACTACGCTGCCATGGAGCCCAAGTTGCATGTATTCCCTATGCTCTTCTACGTGCTGCCCCACTACGAACACCAACGCCGGCGAAGACGACCATGGTGAGTACTGCCACCTAGCACACAGGGGAGGGGGGAGGAAAAAGAGAGTGACACACATGCAACACCCCCACCCCCAACACCATACACACAAGCAGATGCAGTAACATAATGTATTCACCCATACCCGTCAGGAATAATGCAAGGACAACTACACTAGATTAAAAAGAGTGTAATAAGAGAAATATAGTAGTAATATGTGCATCCAAATAAAAAAGTATACACATATTCACAAATCAAGGGACACTGCTCCTCCACGAACACCAACGATGTCGAAGACGAACACGGTGAGTACAGCTGCTTAGCACACAGGGGAGGGAGGACAAAGAGAGTGACACACACATACACAACACCCCTCCACCCCAACACCATACACACATGCCCTGTGCTCGGTCCTGGGGAATGCAAGACCAAAGTCTCTCAAGTGGGTGACTTGCCTACATGCTCTGGAGGGGGCAACATGCCCTGTGCTCGGTCCTAGGGAATGCAAGGCCGCAGTCTCTCAGGTGGGTGTCTTCCCCACTGGTTCTGGAGGGGGCATTGTGCCCTGTGCTTCTGATCCTGGGGAGGCTGGGCTTGGTGGGTATCTTCCCACTGGTTCTGGAGGGAGCATTGTGCCCTGTGCTTCTGATCCTGGGGAGGCTGGGGTTGGTGGGTGTCTTCCCCACTGGTTCTGGAGGGGGCATTGTGCCCTGTGCTGTTGATCCTGGGGAGTTAAAGGTCACAGACTCTCAGCTGGGTGTCATACCCCCAGGATTTGCAGGGAGCAGGCCGCACAGCAGCCCATGGAGGCAGGACTACATACCATCCACCGGCGGTGACGGCTGCTCAGTGGTGGTGGTACTGCTGCTGCAGCCGCTGGTGGGGGGAGGCTCCAGCCCATCTCCTGCAGCTTCGGGTGGCTGCCCACTGGTGGTGGTGCTGCTGCTGCTGGGGAAGGCTCCAGCCCATCCCCTGCAGCCTCGGACGGCAGCCTACTGGTGGGGGCTCCGTCTGAGTCCCTGCACCAGGCCCCTTGTATTTCCTGCCTGCTGGTGGTGGCTCCTTGCCCTTCCTGGCAGCAGCTGAGGCAGGCACTTTGCCCATTCCTGGCAGCAGCTTGGGATGGCTCCTTGCCCTTCCTGGCAGCAGCTGGGGATGGCTCCTTGCCCTTCCTGGCAGCAGCTGAGGATGGCTCCTTGCCCTTCCGGGCAGCAGCTGGGGCAGGCACCCTTTCCTTGAGGCTGCCTGGTCCCCTGGATCCTTTCCCACCACAAGTGGGTGTGGAGACTACTGGGTCCGTGGACTGAGTGGCTGAGGTGCTTGCCTGGGTTTTTGCACAAGCACTCCCTCTTCCTCCACTCCCAAACCTTCTCCCTCTTCCCGCCCCAATGTCCCTAAGAAGTTTTTACTCTCCAGCATTGACCTCTTCCCTACCCCTAACCCTGTCCTTCACATCTGGCCAGGGTGGCTTTGGGTGGAGGTGCATGGGTTGAATGCTGTTGTGAGGTGGATGGCTGTTGGGTGTCTGAGTGCTTGCGTTTGTATACCTCCGCCATCTTCCATGCCCAGCCTCTCAGGTCCTCCCACCGTTTCCGGGCAGTGGGTGCACTGCCTACCGTAGACCCCCAGGGTCCGCAGGTCCTTGGTGATGGCACGCCACATGCCCTTCTTTTGATGGGCGCTGACCTGCAGAGAAATGCACACAGTAAATGGTATCAATCAAACCGTCCTGCCTGTTACACTTATGACCCACCATACCCCTTCACATCGCCATTTGCACACATGGCCCAGCACACAAGCTGCACACCGCCCAGGGGACATCCACCCACCCCCTCCTAAAAGAAGCCTTCACACACACCACTCCATGCATTCATGCCACATGCATTGTGCTCACAGTGTACTCACCTGTTGTTCTGGAGGCCCATACAGCAGTCTGTACTGGGATAGGACCCCATCCACCAGTCACTCCAACTCCGCCAAGGTGAAGGCAGGGGCCCTTTCCCCAGTCACATAAGACACGGTAGGCTCCAGACACAGGTCACAGCAGTGTAGGCCCTCTCCTATGGAAGGTCAGGTAGCAAGTGAGTGATCAGATAGAAAATGTCGGTCACGGGTGGTGCATGCCGTCACCGCCAGCGTACATCACCATTGGCCACTGTACCCCATGGGGCCCAATGTTAACAAATGAGGAATTGCACGACAGTTCCTGACCGTCTACCGCAACGGCGCACAATGTCAGCGGAATTACCTCACTTCCATCTGTCCCTCCACACAGGACAGGCAGACGCCATTTCAGGGAGGGGGGGCAGGCCCTGGATAATAACTGCGTCACAGTTAAAAATAGGACATACAGGACAAATACCACTTAACCATTACAAATTAACATCATGCATTGTACTGTTGTGGCTCTGATGTTCAGTTTGTGACCGGCTCCTTACTCTTTTGTCCATTAGACTGCAACCGCTTTGGATGAATAGGAGATGGAGACATACCCCTGTGTACAGACCCCTAGTGGATTTGGCAACAATGGAGGAGAGGCACATTATCCTCACCTATAGACTTGACATGGCCACAATCACAGAGCTATGTGCCCAACTAGATCCTGACCTGATATCTGCAATCCGTCACCCCACTGGGATCCCCCTTCTTGTGCAAGTCCTATCTGTGCTCCATTTCTTGGCAGCTGGTTCTTTCCAAGTGACTGTGGGCTTGGCCGCAGAAATGTCACAGCCAATCTTCTCAATAGTGCTGACAAGAGTGTTGTTTCCCCTGATTAAACACATATGCAGCTACATTGTTTTAACCGAGGTGGAGGATTTGGCCACAGTGAAGGCTGACCTCTATGCAATGGGACATATCCCCAACATAATTGGGGCAATTGATGGAACACATATTGCATTTGCGCCCCCCCCGGCAAATTGAACAGGTGTTCAGAAATTGAAAGAGTTTCCACTCCATGAATGTACAGGTGGTCTGCTTGGCGGACCAATACATCTCCCATGTCAATGCTAAGTATCCTGGATCGGTGCATGATGCCTTAATCCTGAGGAATAACAGCATCCTAAATGTGATGGCCAAACTACAGAGGCACTGTGTGTGGCTAATAGGTGAGCCCTGGTTCCCACCCAGTAGACGTTGGTGTATGGGTATAGGGTGGGCCATATAGGATAGTGTGTGGCTAAATGTTGTCCCTCGATATTTGCAGGTGGCTCAGATTACCCCAAATTATCATGGCTACTGACCCCTGTGAGGAATGCCAGGACAAGGGCAGAAGAACGTTACAATAAGGCACATGGGTGAACAAGAAGGATAATCAAACTGACCTTTGGCCTCCTGAAGGCCGGGTTCAGGTGCCTCCATCTAACTGGGGGATCACTGTGCTGCTCACCCAAGAAAGTCTGCCAGATAATCGTGTCATGCTGCATGTTGCACAACCTTGCCTTGAGACACCATGGGGGTCATTCTAAGTCTGGCGGGCGGCGGAGGCCGCCCGCCAGACTTCCCCCCTCCAAAATACCGCTCCGCGGTCGCAAGACCGCTGAGGGTATTTTGGCTTTTGCACTGGGCTGGCGGGCGACCGCCAAAAGGCCGCCCGCCAGCCCAGTGCAAAAACCCTTCCCACGAGGACGCCGGCTCAGAATTGAGCCGGCGGAGTGGGAAGGTACGACGGGTGCAGTTGCACCCGTCGCGTATTTCAGTGTCTGCAATGCAGACACTGAAATACAAAGTGGGGCCCTCTTACGGGGGCCCCTGCAGTGCCCATGCCATTGGCATGGGCACTGCAGGGGCCCCCAGGGGCCCCACGACAGCCCATACCGCCATCCTGTTCCTGGCGGGAGAACCGCCAGGAACAGGATGGCGGTATGGGCTGTCAGAATCCCCCATGGCGGCGCAGCAAGCTGCGCCGCCATGGGGGATTCCCAGGGCAGCGGAAAACCGGCGAGAGACCGCCGGTTTTCCGCATCTGACCGCGGCCAAACCGCCGCGGTCAGAATGCCCTGCGGGGCACCGCCAACAGGCGGTGCTCCCGCCGACCCTGGCCCCGGCGGTCAAGGACCGCCGGGGTCAGAATCACCCACCATGTGCCTTTTCTGCAGGAGGAGGAGGCTGGAGATGGCTGTGTGGCAGCAGTGGCAGCAGTGGACCCTGAGGACAGTGAGGATGATGAGGCAGAGGAAGAGGATGAGGACAACAGAACAGCAGTGATTCGACAATACTTCCAATGACACACAGGTGAGACAGCATCACTTCACATTTCATTGTCATTATTTAGATTATCTTTGGCACTGGCATGCTGTTATTTCCCACTTCTCTGCCCGCTCACTGTACCCTTTGGCAACTAATTTTGAAGATGTTGGTGCCCTACTATTGCTCCTGGTATGATCACTGCAGCCAACTACAGGTCCTTCCTATGTGAACATTACTGTACAGTTGAATTGCAATGTTTGAACCTGGTTAAACTAATACATACTAAAAATAAGTTTGACATACTCCATACTTGTATTTTTTCAAAGGGTGTTTATTTAAGTGTTAAGAAGAAGAGGGGCAAGTGCATTGGGATGGGTGATGATGGAGGAAAGTCCAGGGTATTGCTGTAGTCCATTTGGTACCCAGGTGCATTGTCCAAGGGGACATAGGAAGCAGAGCAATGGCAGTTCAAGGTGGACAGGGTGACAGAGTGGGACACAAGGGTGACAATCTGGAGAGTCTCATTTCCTGGCGAGTGTTTTGGCAATAGTCTCCTGCTTCTGCCTGGATCGCAGGGAATGATTGCAGAGTGGTTCACCTTCTACAGGGGGAGGGGTGCTGCTGGCCTGTTGGTCCTATTGTGGGCCTCCTGTCCACAAGCGGCAGAGGAGGTGGAAGGCAGTTCAGATGTCTGGCTACTGGCAGTGACCTGCTGTTGTGAGGCTGCCTCCCTCATAATGTTGGCCATGTCTGCCAGCACCCCTGCTGGAGAGACCAGGGTGGTGTTGGTGGCCTGCAAGTCCACCCTGATCCCCTGGTACTGTTCCTCTTGCAGCCGTCTGTTCTCATGCACGTTGTCCAGGATATGGCTCAGCGTATCCTGGGAATGTTGGTAGGCTCCCAGGATCTCTGCAAGTGCATCCTGGAGAGTTGGTTCCCTCTGCCTGTCCTCCCCCTGGCACACTGCACTCCTCCCAGTTTCCCTGTTGTTCTGTGCATCTGTACCCTGAACCGTGTGCCCACTGCCACTGACCCCAGGTCCCTGATTGTCTTGGGTATGAGGTGTGCCCTGGGGTCCCTGTAGTGGTGGACACACTGCTGAAGGATGTGTCCTGGGGACAGAGGTATGGGTACGCTGAGTGGGTGCTGTAGTGCTGTTTCCAGATGGGGGAGGCTCTGTGGTTGTCTGTGACTGTGTATGGGTAACCGGCTGTCCAGAGGTCCCTGATAGGCTAGGTTGGTCATCCAGATCCAGGTGACCAGAGCTGCTGTAATCACTGTGGGGCTCTTCAGTTGGTGGATTGGATAGTGCTGGCACCTCTTCGCCTCTGACATTGGCTAGGATATCTGTGGGGATGTAAATGCAGTGTTATTGTTTCTGAGTGTGACATATTGTGCATCAGTGGGTTGCCCTCTTTGTTTGTATTTGCCCTGGCAGCTTTCACTTGTGTATGTTGGTGTATGGTGGGATGATTAGTTCTCTCTAGTATGCATGCTTTAGTGATAGGTGTCCATGCAGGTCTGTGAGTGGTGTCCATGCATTGGTATGGCATGCAGTGCTGGGCACTGGGATGAGTGAGATGTGATGGTGAAGGGTGTGGGAGGTCGTGGAGTGATGGGAGTGAGGGTGAGGGTGGAGGTATATGATGGCATGCAGGTAGGGGGGTGATAGTAGTAGAGAGTTGACTTACCAGAATCCACTCCTCCTACTACTCCGGCCAGACCCTCAGGATGCATGATTGCCAAGACTTGCTCCTCCCATGTTGTTAGTTGTGAGGGAGGAGGTGGGGGTCCACCGCCAGTCCTCTGTACAGCAAGTTGGCATCTTGCTGCAATGGAACGTACCTTTCCCCGTAGGTCGTTCCACCTCTTCCTAATGTCGTCCCTTGTTCTGGGGTGCTGTCCCACAGCGTTGACCCTGTCCATGATCCTTCGCCATAGCTCCATCTTCCTAGCAATGGATATATGATGCACCTGTGCTCCAAATAGCTGTGGCTCTACCCAGATGATTTCCTCCACCATGCCCCTTAGCTCCTCCTCAGAGAATCTGAGGTGCCGTTGTGGTGCCATGGGTGTTGTGTGAGTTGTGTACGTGAGGGTGTGTAGGGTGATGTGTTGGGGTGTGTGATGTGGGGTGCGTGGGTGGTGTATAGGTGTGGGTAGTGTGTGGCTCTGGTTTTGTCTGTAGTTGTGGTGTCTGTCTCGTGCCAATCATTTGTATTTGTAAGGGGTTGTGGGTAATGTGGGTGTGTGTTTTATAGTGGAGTGGGTGTGGTGTGTGTCAGGTGTGTGTAGTTTGAATTGACCAATGTAGTGTTGTTTTGTATGTGTGTGTGTATTTTGAGCGCAGCGGTATATACCGCATGTGGTTTACCGCCATTGAATGTCCGCCGTGGTGATTCGTGGATCATAATGTGATGGGCATTGGTCTGTTGGCGTAACAGTGTGGGTTTGGATACCGCCAGTTTATCACTGACCTTTGGTTTGCCAGACTTGTGTCTGTGGCTAAATAGTGACAGATTGGTGTGTGTGTGTCATAATATGGTGAACGGATATCCGAAGCTGCAGTGGTATGTTGGCGGCAGTCATCATGGCGGTAAGTGGGATTTACCACCAATGTCATAATGAGGGCCATAGTGTAGGTATACATTTTGGTGGGGTGGGTATATTTTCTGGGGTTAGGGCTGTTGATCTGTGTTATATATACAAAAAAATGTTTAAAAATGCAAAAATAATATTTGTTTAGGATTATGGCCCTCATTACAACCCTGGCGGTAAATCCCGCTTTCCGCTGTGCAGGAGACCGCCAACATACCGTTGCGGCAGCGGAATGCCGCCACAGGTATTACAACTCACAGCTCGGAATCCGCCACAATACAGACACCCACACAAGTCCACCACACCAAAGGTCAGTGATAAACGGGCGATACCAAAACCTACACCACCACGCGAACAGGAATACGCCCACAGTAACACAACCCACGAATCAACGCGGCTCAAAATACACACACATCTACAAAACACAACCACATTGGACAATTCAAAATACACACACCTGAAACACATACACACACCACACCCACACAGCGAATCCAATATAAAGCACACACCCACATCACCCACAAACCCTTACAACCAAAATTCAGAAAGAAGGCCAGAGAGAGACTACCTAACCCAACACCAGTATCCACAGACACACAACACCATCACTTATACAACATCCATGTACCTCAAACAACACACACCAACACACCCCTTCACACATCACAACAGACAGCACCTCACACATCACCCACACCACATCATGGCACCTCAAAGACACCCCAGGTTCTCTGAGGAGGAGGTCAGGGTCATGGTGGAGGAAATCGCCCGGGTAGAGCCACAGCTATTCGGATCACAGGTGCAGCAGACGTCCATTGCAAGGAAGATGGAGCTATGGCAGAGAATCGTGGACAGGGTCAACGCAGTGGGACAGCATCCAAGAACATGGGATGACATCAGGAAGAGGTGGAACGACCTACGGGGGAAGGTACGTTCCATGGTATCCAGACACCAGATTGCTGTACAGAGCACTGGCGGTGGACCCCCCCACCTTCCCCACAACTAACAACATGGGAGGAGCAAGTCCTGGCAATAATGCATCCTGAGGGCCTCGCAGGAGTAGCAGGAGGACTGGACTCTGGTAAGGCAAATCTTTATTTACTTTGCCCCCCCACCCCACCTGCATGCCATCACATACTCCCACCCTCACCCCCAACAACCCACAGATACCCCACTAACACAACCCACACATCCCAAAATCAAGCCCTGCATGTAACACCAATGCATGGACACCCATCACCAAAGCATGTCCAGCAGAGAGACTCACTCATTCCCCAAAATCACCAATCACACAAAGGCCACGGCAATAATGCAAGCACAGGAGTGGAGGGTAACTCACCCATTGCACAAGATGGCACACACAGATACAATAACTATGCTCAACAGGGCCCATACCAAACGTCACCGGACAGGAGGTGCCAGACATATCCAGCCCCCCCACAGAAGAGGCCCACAGTGATGACAGCAGCTCTGCACGTCTGGATCAAGATGACCAGCCTGGCCCATCAGGGACCTCAGGACAGTCGGTTTCCCTGACACAGTCACAAACCACCACTGAACCTCCCCCCCAGGAAACACCACCACAGCACCCACCCAGTGGGCCCATGCCACTGTCCCCAGGACACGTCAATCAGCAGTGCGTCCACCACTACAGGGAACCCAGGCAACCCCACTAACACAGGACGAGCAGGGACCTGGGGTCAGTGGCAGTGGGCACACGGTTCAGGGGACAGAGGCACAGGATAACAGGGAAGCTGGGAGGACTGCTGTGTGAAAGGGGGAGGACAGGACCAGGGAACCCACTCTCCACGAGGCACTCTCCAACATCATGGGAGATTACCACCATTCCCAGGAGACCATGGGCACGATACTGGCCAAGTTTCAGGAGACTGAGCGGCTGCAGGAGGAACACTCCCTGGGATCAGGGAGGACTTGAAGTCCATCAACACCACCCTGATCACCATTGCAGGGGTGCTGGCAGACCTTGTCAACATCAGGAGGGACACAGTGGCACACCAACGGGTGCCTGACACTAGCCTGGACGATGAACAGCCCTCCACCTCCGCCGGGGCTAGTGAACAGGAGGAACAGCTACAGGAACAACAGGCCACAAGCACCCCATGCCCTGCAGAAGGACAACCACCCTGCAAACGGTCCCTACGATCCAGGCACAAGACTGGGAACATTGCCAAGACCCCAGCCAGGAAATAAGACCCCCCTTCTGTCCCACTTTGTCACCCTGTCCACCTTAAACTGCCAATGTTCCACTTCCTATGCCCCATTGGACAATGCACCTGTGAAGCAAATAGACTGGACTCTGCCATGGACATCATTCCATCACCCCAGCCCATTTAACACCCCTCCACTTATTTGCACAGAAATAAACACACTTGAATCATAAAACAATCTGGAGTCTGTGCCTTCACTAATGTGGAATTGCAAAACCTCTGGAATATAGCAATGTCAATGTACTTGTTCACATACCAATGTAACACAGCTGTAGGCCAGCAGTAAACATAGCAGAGGGCACAAAGTGGGACCCAGATCTGTGAAATGGAAAGGCAAAGTAACAACTCAGGGTCCATATACTGAGTGAAAATGACAGACGTATGCTAGCTCCAACAATAGTATGAGATGTGGGAAGCAGTTACATCTTCCTACCTGTGTCTCACTGGAAGTATTGCATGATGATGTTGTTTCGGTTGTCGACATCTTCTTCTTCTGCCACCTCTTCTTCACTGTCCACAGGCTCCACAGCTGACACAAGACCACCATCTGGCCCATCCTCCTGCAGAAAAGGCACCTGGCATGGCAAAGCCAGGTTGTGCAGCATACAGCAGGACATGATTATCTGGCACACCTTCTTTGGTGAGTAGTATAGGGAGCCACCTGTAAGATGGAGGCACCGGAATCTGGCCTTCAGGAGGCCGAAGGTGCATTCTATAATCCTATGTGCCTCATTGTAGCGTTCCTCTGCCCTTGTCCTGGGATTCCTCACTGGGGTCAATAGCCATGACAGGTTGGGGTAACCAGAGTCACCTGCAAATGTCGAGGGACAACTGTTAGACAGACACTAACCCTTAGGGACAACCCCATACCCAGACTCCTATGTCAACTGTGTTGGGACCTTGGGCTCACCTATTGGTCACACACGGTGCCTCAGGAGTTGCCCCATCACATAAGGGATGCTGCTATTCCTCAAAATGTAAGCGTCATGCACAGAGCATTCTTGGCATTGCACATGGGAGATGTACTGGTCTGCCAAACCCACCATCTGCACATTCATGGAATGGTAGCTTTTCCTGTTTCTGTACACCTGTTCATTCCAGCGGGGGGACAAATGCCATATGTGTGCCATCAATGGCACCAATGATGTTGGGGATATGTCCCAGGGTATAGAAGTCACCTTTCACTGTGGGCAAATCATCCACCTGAGGGAAAACGATGTAGCTGCGTGTCAGAGTCACCAGATCCTCGGGGTCTGTGCACATTCCCAACACGTCCACCACTGAACAGCTCCAAGACTCTGATAGATAAATCACAGAGACTGAGAGAGTTCAAGAGGGGAAGAGGGGATTAGGAAGGGAACAGCTGGGAAGGAGACCTGTAGTAAGAAAAAGGTAAGAACACACAATATGAAAATTATGGTGGTCATTCCGACCTAGGCGGGCGGCGGTTGCCGCCCGCCCGTCGGAAGCCGCCTGAATACCGCCCCGCGGTCAATAGACCGCGAGGGGTATTCTGACTTTCCCGCTGGGCCGGCGGGCGATCTGAATCAGATCGCCCGCCGGGCCAGCGGGAAAGCGCCTTTCACAAGGAAGCCGGCTCGAAATCGAGCCGGCGGAGTGGAAGGCGTGCGACGGGTGCAGCAGCACCCGTCGCGCTTTTCAGTGTCTGCATCGCAGACACTGAAAAGCCTAGTTGGGCCCTGTTAGGGGGCCCCTGCAGTGCCCATGCCACAGTTTTCCCTGTCTGACCGCGGCGTTAGCGCCGCGGTCAGAATGCCCTTAGGGGCACCGCCGGCCTGTCGGCGGTGCTCCCGCGCCCCTTGGCCCTGGCGGATTGTATCCGCCAGGGTCAGAATGAGGGCCTATATCTCCTGAAATCAATACTAGACTATGATTCTAAGCCTAGTCACTCTGAAAACATGAACAATCTAAGAGTTAAGTTTAAAATGACTTTCCTTTACATGAGGATCATAAAAAACATTCTGACTAAATTTTAAACCAGTCATATAAATCCTGTTTTGAGAATGTATACTAGGACCATACAATCTTGCATCTAGAAACTCTGGTCTTCTGTGTACTCTTAAAATGTTTCAACACAAATTGCGCATATTGCACATATATATATATATATATATATATATATATATATATATATAGTAAACACCATAAAAGGATTGTGCACCATGAATAACACAATATGGATTCAGGAAACAAATCACATAACTTGTCAACTCGAATATTACATAATAAATATCTTAGAATAGTGGCATACAATAAACAACATGAAATAAACTTGAGGAGAGAATCGTGCGTCTTGCCGATTCAAGTGTCACCATGTAAAATACCAAGAAATGGTAGCACGCAATGAATATCAAAGTCAAATCATCATTAATCGAATCGCGCGTCTTGCCGATTCGTAAAACACAATATAAATGTCAAGAAATAACAGCTCACAATAAATAACAAGATCAAAGTACAATGAAACGAATCGCGCTTCTTTTGCCGATTCTTAAGCCACCATGTAAATGTCACGAAATGGTAGCACGCAATGAACAACAAAGTTAAATCCTAATGAAACGAGTTGCGCGTCTTGCCAATTCGTAAAACATCATGTAAATGTCAAGAAATAGTAGCGCGCAATGGACAACAATGTTTAAACACCATAAAACAAATCGCGCGTATTGCCGATTCTTAAGCCACCATGCCATTGTCAAGAAATGGTAGTACGCAATGAATAACAAAGTCAAACCTTTATGAAACAAATCGCGCGTCTTGCCTATTTGTAAACTACCATATAAATGTCAAGAAATGGTAGCGCGCAAGTAATCTGTTACTAATTTAGGAATTAAACCAAGAATATAAAAATACTCAATAACGGTGTCGGAGCAGTCCAACCACTGTGTTACCGCCTGGAACAATGATCACCAATGAAGGATGAAGGGCAGAAGACTAGAAGATCCAAATAGGCCGACCGGGACAGGAGCTCAGGAAGAAGCTGCTGCTCTGCACCGGGACCTCTGAATAGTGAGCACTGGGAGTTGGGCTGGCTCTCTTTTATAGAGTCTTGGCCCAGCCCAGAACCACGCCCAGGCATGTTGCAGGGAAAGTCTCTGGAAGGCCCTGGAAAGGGGCCACACCCTAACACACTCTGAAAACCTGCAGCAATACATTGCAAAGGAACAGTATTTGTAAGCATATTAAAAATAAGTTTTCAGGATTGAACTCTGCAATGCAAAAGGTTAAACCACAACATATCAGCACAATGCATAAATGACGTTGTTTTGAGAGTGCTGGGTTTTTGCATTTTTGTCGCCAATAGAGCGCGTACTGCTCTGGTGTTGACACTGCGCATGTGTTTCAGCAGGGCAGATAACACTCTGGACAACACATTAGGGACATCCCTGATGCCATGGCCACTGTTGTTTGAAAAGACCCACTGGCCAGGAAATGGAGTACAGACAGAATCTGCACTGGAGGGGGGATTCCTGTCGGATGGCGGATAGCTGAAATCAGGTCTGGCTCCAACTGGGCACACAGTTCCACGATTGTTGCACAATCAAGTCTGTATGTGATAATGATGTGTCTCTCTTCCATTGTCAACAGGTCCACCAGGGGTCTGTACACCGGAGGATGCCGCCATCTCATCACCTGCCACAGGAGACATGCCCTATGGAGGAGAACAGCGAGCAGAGGGTCATCCAACACTTAGGTATCACAATGTGTTATCCAGGCCTAGATAGGTGTGACGCAGTTTTTTTCCATGCCATGTGGCCCCCTGAAATAGCGGCTGCCTGACCTGTAAGGTGGGACAAGTGTAAATGAGATAACTGCGCTGGCGTTGTACACCCGCACGGTAGGCGGTCGAAGACCGCAGCGCAATTCAGCATTGGTTAACATTGGGCCCTATTAGTCCCAGGAGCCAATGATGATGTGCGCCGGCGGTGACGGTACGCACCGCCGTGGACACGACTGCCATTTTCTTACTGTTCACTCACTTGATACCAGACCTCCAACAGGAGAGGACCTACACTGCAAGTGCTGCTGTGACCTGTGTCTGGAAGCGACAATGGCTACAGTGTCTGAGGAAAGGGCCCCTGCCTTCACTTCGGAGGAGTTGGAGAAACTGGTGGAAGGGATCCTCCCCCAGTACACGCACCTGTACGGTCCTCCAGACAAACAAGGGAGTATACTGTGAGCATGGTGGATGGCACCTGAGTGCATGGAGTGTCGTGGATGGAAGAGGGTGGGGAGGGGGACAGGCCAGCATGTCAGGATTGTGTGTGTATGTATGGCTGGGCCAGGGTGGGAGGTGTTTGGCAATGCATGAGATGAAATGTACGGGCTAGAAACATCCATATTTACTTCACTTTTCCTCTAGGTCAGCGCCCACCAGAAGAAGGGTATTTGGCGTGCCATCGCCAAGGACGCCCTGACCCTTGGGGTCTACAATAGATGGAGCACCCACTGCCGGAAAAGATGGGAGGACCTGCGCCGCTGGAGCAAGAAGATGGTGGAGGCGCACCTGGGGATGGCCTCCCAACGTGGAAGGGGTGCCCTTCGCAACATGACCCCCCTAATGTACCAGATCCTGACAGTGGCCTATCCGGAGTTGGATGGGTGCTTGAGGGCATCACAGCAGCCACTAGGGGGTGAGTACACTCTAATTCAGCTGACTCTGCGCGCTTTACGAGGTGTCTGGGTGGTCGAAGTGGGCTGTGGGTTCCCGTAGGCAAGGGCGAACTTGGTAGGATAGCTCCCTTGTTAGGCAGGCTCTGTGGCACGCCAACCCCACTATTGGTAATAGCCATCTACACCTATCAAGGCTCCTGTGACTTCCAGGTGTGCAGCAATTGGGCTTCGGCCTCGTCCCCATGGGCATGTGAATTTGCTAGGAACTGTTAGTGCATGGCTTAGTGCAGAGGGCTGCTTCCTGTGTGTTGTGTCCGCCAACGGTAGTGGTGTTGCATGCACTGAACATGTGTTTCTTCTGTCTCCCCCTCCTTTTTGTTTTTTCTCTCCCTGTTCTTGTGTGCAATAGCATCATCTGGTGGAGGAGCAGTGGCACTGGAGCATGAGGGAGCTGCAACCCACTTGGCCCTGGAGGGTGAAGCAATGGAGTCTGAAGCCACCAGTGGGACGGAGGGCGAGGGGAGCTCCACGACAGGGACAGGAGCATACACCAGCGACAGCGACTCCTCCTCTGATGGGGGCTCCCTTGTGCCCCCCTACCAGCACTGCCCTCCCAGCAGCCCCTCAGCGTGTGTCCTGTGCCCGCTCACCCAGGAGGGTGGGCATCTCCTTCGCCCCAGCCCCTGCCCCGGTCAGCCCTGCTGCCCTCAGTGAGGAGGCTATTGACCTCCTGAGACCCCTCACTTTTGGGCAATCTACCATTTTGAATGGCATCCAGGGTGTTGAGAGGCAATTGCAACAAACAAATGCATACCTGGAGGGCATTCATTCTGGGCAGGCGGCCCAACAGAGAGCATTTCAGGCTCTGGCCTCAGCACTGATGGCAGCCATTGTCCCTGTGTCGAGCCTCCCCCCTCCAGCTTCCTCCACTCAGACCCAATCCCCTGTACCTCAGCCTACCCCAAGCACACCATCAGACCAGCATGCACACTCATCAACACACAAGAGTGGACATGGCAAACATAAGCACCACACATCTCACAGGCACTCACACAAGCACCAGCCCCATGCAGACACACCAACATCCACTGCCTCCACTGTGTCCCCCTCCACCACGTCCTCCTCCTCACTCTCTGTCTCGTCTCCACTCACACCTGCATGCACTACATCTTCATCCACTACCTCCATCACCAGCACGCCCATCACTACACACCGCTCACGTGCAATCACCACCCCCACTGCAATGCACACATCCCCTGTGTCCTCTCCCAGTGTGTCTGTGAGCCCTCCTCCCAAAGTACACAAACACAGGCACACACCAACCAACAGCCATCCACCTCACAACAGCCTCCGGCCCATGCACCTTCTCCCAAATTAAGCAAACATACACCTCCTACAACCACTACCGCTTCCTCCACTCCCAAACCCCCTCCATCTTCCCGTCCCAGTGAGTCCTTCCCCTAGGGCCAGGTTTTCCAGGTCCCAGCCCAGCACCTCAGCCACCAAATCCCCAGGCACAGTGGTGCCAGCAACTGAGGGGTCATCGAGTGCGCCACCCATCAGGGCTGCCAGTGTGCCACCTTGCGAGGCCAAGGACATTCCGCCACCTGCCAAGGTGAAGAAGGTGCCCACATCCCAGAGGGAGAAGCCGCACCTACCAGCCACCAAGGGCTCTGCCAAAACCAAAGGGGACAGTGGCAAGACACCTGCAGCACCATCAAAGGTGAGGAAGGGACAAAAGCAGAAGAGCAGGTCAGGACAGGGCATGGTGGCGTGTCTGAGGGACTAGTGTCACCCTTTTTGTCAACGACTACATTAACCTGTATGGCGGCGAACACCACAACCTGCCCCGCCACCAGCATCGCCACCTGCACCGCCACCTGCACGTCTGCAGCCTCAGCAACAGTCCCAGCATCTTCCCCAATGGGCAGCCGGCCGAGGCTGCAGGAGACGTCCTGCTGTGTCCCTCAACAGGTGCTGACACATGCACCAGCACCGCCGCCACAGACACCGCCGCAAGCACCGCCACCAGCCCCACGACGTGCTCGGACAGTGGCACCACAGCTGACATGGCTACCATCCCCAGTGGGCAGCCATCCGAGGCTGGAGGAGACTTCCTTGACCCTGCCCAGCTTCCATGAGGCATGACCCTCATCACTGTTTGCATCTGCAGGTGGAAGGCGAAGCCGCAGCAGGGTGGGGTATGTCTCTGCCTCCATGGCGTATCATGCTACCTGTTCCTAGGCAATCTCGTGACACACACACCCAGGTGAGGGAATGGGACCTGCCACACTGCATGTGGAGCACTCTGAGCACATGGCCCCCTCCAGAACCAGTAGAGTATTACATCCACTACCTCAATCCTTGGCAGGATGAAGCACTCTGGGCACAAGGCCCCCTCCAGAACCAGTGGAGACTGTTATCCACTTGAGAGACTGTGGCTGTGCACTTCCCAGGATAAAGCAGTGGGCAAACCACCCACTGGAAAGACTTGAGAGACTGTGGCTTTGCACTCCCCAGGATAGAGCAGTGGGCAAACCACCCACTGGAAAGACTTGAGACACTGTGGCTTTGCACTCCCCAGGATAAAGCAGTGGGAAAACCACCCACTGGAAAGACTTGAGAGACTGTGGCTTTGCACTCCCCAGGATAAAGCAATGGGCATGGAGCCCCCTCGAGAAGCAGTGGCGTCATGCTGTAGGAGGCTGGACTGGCTTGTAGTGAGTACCAAGGGGTACTTGCACCTTGCACCAGGCCAAGTTATCCCTTATTTGTGTATAGGGTGTCTAGCAGCTTAGGCTGATAGATAATGGTAGCTTAGCAGAGCAGCTTAGGCTGAACTAGGAGACGGGTGAAGCTACTACAGTACCACTTAGTGTCATATGCACAATATCATAAGAAAACACAATACACAGTTATACTAAAAATAAAGGTACTTTATTTTTATGACAATATGCCAAAGTATCTTAGAGTGTACCCTCAGTGAGAGGATAGGAAATATACACAAGATATATATACACAATAGCAAAAATATGCAGTATAGTCTTAGAAAACAGTGCAAACAATGTATAGTTACAATAGGATGCAATGGGGAAACATAGGGATAGGGGCAACACAAACCATATACTCCAAAAGTGGAATGCGAACCACGAATGGACCCCAAACCTATGTGACCTTGTAGAGGGTCGCTGGGACTATTAGAAAATAGTGAGAGTTAGAAAAATAACCCTCCCCAAGACCCTGAAAAGTGAGTGCAAAGTGCACTAAAGTTCCCCTAAGGACAAAGAAGTCGTGTTAGAGGAATAATGCAGGAAAGACACAAACCAACAATGCAACAACGCTGGATTTCCAATCTGGGGTACCTGTGGAACAAGGGGACCAAGTCCAAAAGTCACAAGCAAGTCGGAGATGGGCATATGCCCAGGAAATGCCAGCTGTGGATGCAAAGAAGCTTCTACTGGACAGAAGAAGCTGAGGTTTCTGCAGGAACAAAAAAGGCTAGAGACTTCCCCTTTGGTGGACGGATCTTGCTCGCAGTGGAGAGTCGTGCAGAAGTGTTTTCCCGCCGAAAGAACGCCAACAAGCCTTGCTAGCTGCAAATCGTGCGGTTAGCGTTTTTGGATGCTGCTGCGGCTCAGGATAGACCAGGAGGTCGCAAATTGGACCAGGAGGTAGAGAGGACGTCGAGCAAGACAAGGAGCCCTCTCAGCAGCAGGTAGCATCTGGAGAAGTGCCAGAAACAGGCACTATGAGGATGTGTGAAACGGTGCTCACCCGAAGTTACACAAAGGAGTCCCACGTCGCCGGAGACCAACTTAGAAAGTCGTGCAATGCAGGTTAGAGTGCCGTGGACCCAGGCTTGGCTGTGCACAAAGGATTTCCACCGGAAGTGCACAGGGGCCGGAGTAGCTGCAAAAGTTGTGCTTCCCAGCAATGCAGTCTAGCGAGGTGAGGTAAGGACTTACCTCCACCAAACTTGGACTGAAGAGTCACTGGACTGTGGGAGTCACTTGGACAGAGTTGCTGGATTCGAGGGACCTCGCTCGTCGTGCTGAGAGGAGACCCAAGTGACCGGTAATGCAGCTTTTTGGTGCCTGCGGTTGAAGGGGGAAGATTCTGTCGACCCACGGGAGATTTCTTCGGAGCTTCTAGTGCAGAGAGGAGGCAGACTACCCCCACAGCATGCACCACCAGGAAAATAGTCGAGAAGGCGGCAGGATCAGCGTTACAGAGTTGCAGTAGTCGTCTTTGCTACTTTGTTGCAGTGTTGCAGGCTTCCAGCGCGGTCAGCAGTTGATTCCTTGGCAGAAGGTGAAGAGAGAGATGCAGAGGAACTCTGATGAGCTCTTGCATTCGTTATCTAAAGTTTCCCCAGAGACAGAGACCCTAAATAGTCAGAAAAGAGGGTTTGGCTACCTAGGAGAGAGGATAGGCTACTAACACCTGAAGGAGCCTATCAGAAGGAGTCTCTGATGTCACCTGGTGGCACTGACCACTAGGAGCAGTCCAGTGTGCCAGCAGCACCTCTGTTTCCAAGATGGCAGAGGTCTGGAGCACACTGGAGGAGCTCTGGACACCTCCCAGGGGAGGTGCAGGTCAGGGGAGTGGTCACTCCCCTTTCCTTTGTCCAGTTTCGCGCCAGAGCAGGGCTAAGGGGTCCCCTGAACCGGTGTAGACTGGCTTATGCAGAATTGGGCACATCTGTGCCCAACAAAGCATTTCCAGAGGCTGGGGGAGGCTACTCCTCCCCTGCCTTCACACCATTTTCCAAAGGGAGAGGGTGTAACACCCTCTCTCAGAGGAAGTCCTTTGTTCTGCCATCCTGGGCCAGGCCTGGCTGGACCCCAGGAGGGCAGATGCCTGTCTGAGGGGTTGGCAGCAGCAGCAGCTGCAGTGAAACCCCAGGAAGGGCAGTTTGGCAGTACCAGGGTCTGTGCTACAGACCACTGGGATCATGGGATTGTGCCAACTATGCCAGGATGGCATAGAGGGGGCAATTCCATGATCATAGACATGTTACATGGCCATATTCGGAGTTACCATTGTGAAGCTACATATAGGTAGTGACCTATATGTAGTGCACGCGTGTAATGGTGTCCCCGCACTCACAAAGTCCGGGGAATTGGCCCTGAACAATGTGGGGGCACCTTGGCTAGTGCCAGGGTGCCCTCACACTAAGTAACTTTGCACCTAACCTTTACCAGGTAAAGGTTAGACATATAGGTGACTTATAAGTTACTTAAGTGCAGTGTAAAATGGCTGTGAAATAACGTGGACGTTATTTCACTCAGGCTGCAGTGGCAGGCCTGTGTAAGAATTGTCAGAGCTCCCTATGGGTGGCAAAAGAAATGCTGCAGCCCATAGGGATCTCCTGGAACCCCAATACCCTGGGTACCTCAGTACCATATACTAGGGAATTATAAGGGTGTTCCAGTAAGCCAATGTAAATTGGTAAAAATAGTCACTAGCCTGTTAGTGACAATTTGGAAAGAAATGAGAGAGCATAACCACTGAGGTTCTGATTAGCAGAGCCTCAGTGAGACAGTTAGTCACTACACAGGTAACACATTCAGGCACACTTATGAGCACTGGGGCCCTGGTGAACAGGGTCCCAGTGACACATACAACTAAAACAACATATATACAGTGAAAAATGGGGGTAACATGCCAGGCAAGATGGTACTTTCCTACACAACCCCCCCCCCCCCAAACGAAGGACAATAAGACTAGCCATGACCTGATGAGTCTTCATTGTCTAAGTGGAAATATCTGGAGAGTCCATCTGCATTGGAGTGGCTACACCCAGGTCTATGTTCCACTGTATAGTCCATTCCCTGTAGGGATATGGACCACCTCAATAATTTAGGATTTTCACCTTTCATTTGTTTTAGCCAAAGTAGAGGTTTGTGGTCTGTCTGAACAATGAAGTGAGTGCCAAACAGGTATGGCCTCAACTTCTTCAGTGCCCAGACCACAGCAAAGGCCTCCCTCTCAATGGCAGACCAACGCTTTTCTCTAGGGGTCAACCTCCTACTAATAAAAGCAACAGGTTGATCCTGGCCCTCAGAATTAAGTTGTGATAGGACTGCCCCTACTCCTAATTCAGATGCATCAGTTTGGACATAGATTTTTTTAGAGTAACAAGGGCTTTTCGGGACAGGTGCAGAGCACATGGCCTGCTTCAGCTCCTCAAAAGCTTTCTGACAGTTTGCTGTCCATAATACCTTTTTAGGCATTTTCTTGGATGTGAGGTCATTAAGAGGGGCTGCAATGGAGCCATAGTTCTTACTGAACCTCCTGTAATACCCAGTGAGGCCTAGGAAGGCTCTCACCTGAGTCTGAGTAGTAGGGGGAACCCAATCAATAATTGTTTGCATTTTCCCCTGAAGTGGTGCAATCTGTTCCCCACCAACAAGGTGTCCCAGATAAACCACCTTACCCTGCCCTATCTGGCACTTTGAAGCCTTGATAGTGAGGCCTGCCTTTTGCAGGGCCTCCAAAACTTTCCATAGGTGGACCAGGTGATCATCCCAGCTGGAGCTAAAGACAGCTATATCGTCCAAATATGCTGCACTGAAAGCTTCCAGCCCTTGCAGGACTGTGTTCACCAACCTCTGAAAAGTGGCAGGTGCATTTTTCAAACCAAAAGGCATTACAGTAAACTGGTAATGTCCTCCAATGGTTGAAAATGCAGTCTTAGGTTTAGCATCTTCTGACAATTTGATCTGCCAATACCCTGCAGTCAAATCAAAAGTGCTTAGATACTTGGCAGATGCCAGTGTATCTATTAGCTCATCTGCCCTGGGTACAGGGTGAGCATCAGTTTTGGTTACCAAGTTGAGACCTCTATAGTCTACACAAAACCGCATTTCCTTCTTTCCATCTTTGGAATGGGGTTTTGGTACAAGTACCACAGGAGAAGCCCATGGACTGTCAGAGTGCTCAACCACTCCTAGTTCTAACATTTTCTGGACCTCTTGCTTTATGCAGTCCCTGACATGGTCAGGCTGCCTATAGATCTTACTTTTGACAGGCAAGCTGTCTCCAGTATCTATAGTGTGCTCACACCAAGAAGTGGTACCTGGCACAGTAGAGAAGAGTTCAGAGAATTGATCTAGGAGGTTTATGCAATTGTCTTTCTGCTCAGCAGTAAGACAATCAGCCAAAACTACACCTTCCACCAGAGCATCTTGTTCTGTGGAAGAGAAGAGATCAGGTAGAGGATCACTGTCTTCTTCCTGTCCCTCATCTGTTGCAATGAGCAGGGTGAGATCAGCCCTGTCATAGTAGGGTTTTAGGCGGTTTACATGGAGTACCCTAAAGGGACTCCTTGCAGTGCCTAAGTCAACTAAATAGGTGACTTCTCCCTTTTTCTCAACAATTGTGTGGGGTCCACTCCATTTATCTTGGAGTGCTCTTGGGGCCACAGGCTCCAAGACCCACACTTTCTGCCCTGGTTGGTACTGAACCAAAACAGCCTTCTGATCATGCCATTGCTTCTGGAGCTCTTGGCTGGCCTGAAGGTTTTTACTGGCCTTTTTCATGTACTCAGCCATTCTTGATCTGAGGCCAAGTACATAATCCACAATATCCTGCTTAGGAGCTTTTAAAGGTTGTTCCCAACCCTCCTTTACAAGTGTGAGTGGACCCCTAACAGGGTGTCCAAAAAGAAGTTCAAAGGGGCTGAAGCCCACTCCTTTCTGGGGTACCTCCCTGTAGGCAAAAAGGAGGCATGGTAGGAGGATATCCCATCTCCTGCGGAGTTTTTCAGGGAGACCCATAATCATGCCTTTGAGAGTTTTATTAAATCTCTCCACCAGTCCATTTGTTTGTGGATGATAGGGTGTTGTGAACTTGTAAGTTACACCACACTCCTTCCACATGGCCTTTAAGTATGCAGACATGAAATTGCTTCCCCTGTCTGATACTACTTCCTTTGGGAAGCCCACCCTGGAAAATATTCCCAGGAGGGCCTTTGCCACTGCAGGAGCTGTAGTGGTCCTTAAAGGAATAGCTTCAGGGTATCTTGTGGCATGGTCCACTACCACCAAGATGAATCTATTGCCTGAAGCAGTAGGAGGGTCAAGGGGGCCAACTATGTCAACCCCTACCCTTTCAAAGGGAACCCCAACCACAGGCAGTGGAATAAGGGGTGCCTTTGGGGTGCCACCTGTCTTGCCACTGGCTTGACAGGTTTCACAGGACTTACAAAATTCCTTTGTGTCCTCAGACATTCTAGGCCAATGAAACAGGGGAACAAGCCTGTCCCAAGTTTTCATTTGTCCTAGATGCCCAGCTAGGGGAATGTCATGTGCCAGGGTTAGGAGGAACTTTCTGTACTCCTGAGGAATCACTAATCTCCTGGCAGCTCCAGGTTTAGGATCCCTATGCTCAGTGTACAAGAGGTTGTCCTCCCAGTAAACTCTGTGAGAGTCACTGACATCCCCATTAGCTTGTTTGACAGCTTGCTGTCTGAGACCCTCTAATGTGGGACAGGTTTGCTGTGCCACACTCAGCTCCTCTCTGGCAGGCCCCCCTTCACCCAAAAGCTCAGCAGTGTCTGCTTCCAGCTCCTCTGGTGTAGGTTCTGCACAGGGAGGGAATTCTTCTTCCTCAGAAGTTGAATCCACTGTAGAGGGAGGGATAGTAGGAAGTGATTTGCTTCTACTAGCCCTAGCTTTAGGGAGCACTTGGTCCATTGTTCCAGGATCCAAGTTTCCCTGTCCTTTTTGCTTTTTGGCCTGAGCCCTTGTCAAAGCAAAAATATGCCCTGGGATGCCCAGCATTGCTGCATGGGCCTCCAACTCCACATCTGACCAAGCTGATGTCTCCAAATCATTTCCTAGTAGACAGTCTACAGGTAAATCTGTGGCTACCACAACTTTCTTTGGACCAGTAACCCCCCCCCAGTTGAGATTAACAACAGCCATGGGGTGGCTAAGTGTGTTGTTGTGAGCATCGGTTACTTGGTACTGGTGACCAAGTAGGTGTTGTTCAGGGTGGACCAGTTTCTCTATGACCATAGTCACACTGGCTCCAGTGTCCCTGTAGGCCTGAACCTCAACACCATTTATTAGGGGTAGCTGCTTGTACTTATCCATATTAAGGGGACAAGCAACTAAGGTGGCTAAATCAATAGCCCCCTCAGAGACTAACACAGCCTCTGTGGCCTCCCTAACAAGGCCAACCCCAACTAAGTTACCAATAGTGAGCCCAGCTACTCCCTTGGATTGGCTATTAGTAGGTTTGCTCCCACCACCACTGCTATTAGTAGGGACACTAGGGGTAGCAGTAGGGGTTGTAGTGGTAGGAGCATTGGTGCATTTCTTTGGACAACTGGGATCTGTTGTCCAATGGCCTTTTATTTTACATAAATAGCACCATGGTTTCTTTTCCTTGTTCTGATTAAAAGAGGATTTGGGCCCACCACCCCCACCAGAGTGTTTTTGTGGGCCTGATGAAGACTCATTTTTAGATTTGTCCCCACCCTTGTCAGAAGACTTACCATCCTTCTTTTTGTTGCCATCTTTGTCACCCCCTGTATGAACATTTCTGTTCACCGTTGTTCTGACCCATTTGTCTGCCTTCTTTCCCAATTCTTGGGGAGAGGTCAGATCAGAGTCCACCAAGTACTGGTGCAACAAATCAGACACACAATTATTAAGAATATGCTCTCTCAGGATTAAGTTATACAGGCTGTCATAATCAGTAACTTTACTGCCATGTAACCACCCCTCCAAGGCCTTCACTGAATGGTCAATGAAATCAACCCAGTCTTGTGAAGACTCCTTTTTGGTCTCTCTGAACTTTATCCTGTATTGCTCAGTGGTTAAGCCATAACCATCCAGGAGTGCATTCTTAAGAACTTGGAAATTATTGGCATCATTTTCTTTCACAGTAAGGAGCCTATCCCTACCTTTTCCACTAAATGATAGCCATAGGATAGCAGCCCACTGCCTTTGAGGGACATCCTGTACAACACAGGCCCTCTCAAGTGCAGCAAACCACTTGTTAATGTCATCCCCCTCCTTATAAGGGGGAACTATCTTGTGCAGATTCCTGGAATCATGCTCTTTTGCAGGATGACTATGGGGAATACTGCTGCTGCCACCATGGGTATCTAAACCCAACTTCTGTCTTTCCTTCTCTAGTTCAAAAGACTGTCTATCCAAATCCAGCTGTTGCTTTTTAAGCTTCAGTCTGGTTTGTTCCACCCTCAACTTATTGAGTTCCCTCTCTAACATTCTGTCATCAGGGTTGGTGGGAGGGACATTCCTAGATACAGAGGTATAATGGGAATGAACAGAAGGAGACCTGTCCCTTACAGAAGCCACCCTAACAGCTTGGCTAACAGAAACATTACTACCAGTATGGTGAGAATAAATGCTTTTGTCATGATGTGAGACAACACTATTTGTATGGTGTGGCTCATCATCATTACCAACTATGCTAGACTGTCTAGTAATGGGCAGGCTAGGAAGTTTCTTTCCTGAATCTTTTCCTGGGGGAGTCCCTGAATCAGATTGGGAACTATTGGGTACTTTTTCAACAGATGGGGCACCTATAGCCTTATCTTGTTCTCTAAGCATGTTAAGCAACAGTTCCAAGGAAGGATTCTTCCCTACACTCAAACCTCTCTCTACACAGAGACTCCTTGCTCCTTTCCAGCTAAGGTGGTCATATGCAAGTTTGGACAGATCAACATTTTGGCCTGTGCCAGACATTTTTAGAGAGAGTTAAAGTGATAAAAAAAGAGAAAAAAGTTTTCCGAACTTTTTAGAAAGACAGAAAAAAAAAAAGTTTTTAAACTTTTAAGAACTTTTTGAAAGTTTAGAAGTACTTTTCAGCACTTAGAAAAGAGTGAAAAGAGGAAATGCAAAACTTTTTGGCTATGTGTATATACACTGACCTTGTTTTGTATATTTTTCTCTTATGAAAAGTACAATGACAAGAGTGGTAAGTAGTCTCAAAGCACTTATCCCACCACTGCACAACCAATGTAGGAGGCTGGACTGGCTTGTAGTGAGTACCAAGGGGTACTTGCACCTTGCACCAGGCCCAGTAATCCCTTATTTGTGTATAGGGTGTCTAGCAGCTTAGGCTGATAGATAATGGTAGCTTAGCAGAGCAGCTTAGGCTGAACTAGGAGACGGGTGAAGCTACTACAGTACCACTTAGTGTCATATGCACAATATCATAAGAAAACACAATACACAGTTATACTAAAAATAAAGGTACTTTATTTTTATGACAATATGCCAAAGTATCTTAGAGTGTACCCTCAGTGAGAGGATAGGAAATATACACAAGATATATATACACAATAGCAAAAATATGCAGTATAGTCTTAGAAAACAGTGCAAACAATGTATAGTTACAATAGGATGCAATGGGGAAACATAGGGATAGGGGCAACACAAACCATATACTCCAAAAGTAGAATGCGAACCACGAATGGACCCCAAACCTATGTGACCTTGTAGAGGGTCGCTGGGACTATTAGAAAATAGTGAGAGTTAGAAAAATAACCCTCCCCAAGACCCTGAAAAGTGAGTGCAAAGTGCACTAAAGTTCCCCTAAGGACAAAGAAGTCGTGTTAGAGGAATAATGCAGGAAAGACACAAACCAACAATGCAACAACGCTGGATTTCCAATCTGGGGTACCTGTGGAACAAGGGGACCAAGTCCAAAAGTCACAAGCAAGTCGGAGATGGGCATATGCCCAGGAAATGCCAGCTGTGGATGCAAAGAAGCTTCTACTGGACAGAAGAAGCTGAGGTTTCTGCAGGAACAAAAAGGGCTAGAGACTTCACCTTTGGTGGACGGATCCCTCTTGCCGTGGAGAGTCGTGCAAAAGTGTTTTCCCGCCGAAAGAATGCCAACAAGCCTTGCTAGCTGCAAATCATGCGGTTAGTGTTTTTGGACGCTGCTGCGGCCCAGGATGGACCAGGAGGTCGCAAATTGGACCAGGAGGTAGAGGGGACGTCGAGCAAGACAAGTAGCCCTGTCAGCAGCAGGTAGCACCCGGAGAAGTGCCAGAAACAGGCAATACGAGGATGCGTGAAACGGTGCTCACCCGAAGTTACACAAAGGAGTCCCACGTCGCCGGAGACCAACTTAGAAAGTTGTGCAATGCAGGTTAGAGTGCCGTGGACCCAGGCTTGGCTGTGCACAAAGGATTTCCGCCGGAAGTGCACAGGTGCCGGAGTAGCTGCAAAAGTCGCGGTTCCCATCAATGCAGTCTAGCGAGGTGAGGCAAGGACTTACCTCCACCAAACTTGGACTGAAGAGTCACTGGACTGTGGGAGTCACTTGGACAGAGTTGCTGGATTCGAGGGACCTCGCTCGTCGTGCTGAGAGGAGACCCAAGGGACCGGTAATGCAGCTTTTTGGTGCCTGCGGTTGCAGGGGGAAGATTCCGTCGACCCACGGGAGATTTCTTCGGAGCTTCTAGTGCAGAGAGGAGGCAGACTACCCCCACAGCATGCACCACCAGGAAAACAGTCGAGAAGGCGGCAGGATCAGCGTTACAGAGTTGCAGTAGTCATCTTTGCTACTTTGTTGCAGTGTTGCAGGCTTCCAGCGCGGTCAGCAGTCGATTCCTTGGCAGAAGGTGAAGAGAGAGATGCAGAGGAACTCTGATGAGCTCTTGCATTCGTTATCTAAAGTTTCCCCAGAGACAGAGACCCTAAATAGCCAGAAAAGAGGGTTTGGCTACCTAGGAGAGAGGATAGGCTACTAACACCTGAAGGAGCCTATCAGAAGGAGTCTCTGACGTCACCTGGTGGCACCGGCCACTCAGAGCAGTCCAGTGTGCCAGCAGCACCTCTGTTTCCAAGATGGCAGAGGTCTGGAGCACACTGGAGGAGCTCTGGACACCTCCCAGGGGAGGTGCAGGTCAGGGGAGTGGTCACTCCCCTTTCCTTTGTCCAGTTTCGTGCCAGAGCAGGGCTAAGGGGTCCCCTGAACCGGTGTAGACTGGCTTATGCAGAATTGGGCACATCTGTGCCCAACAAAGCATTTCCAGAGGCTGGGGGAGGCTACTCCTCCCCTGCCTTCACACCATTTTCCAAAGGGAGAGGGTGTAACACCCTCTCTCAGAGGAAGTCCTTTGTTCTGCCATCCTGGGCCAGGCCTGGCTGGACCCCAGGAGGGCAGATGCCTGTCTGAGGGGTTGGCAGCAGCAGCAGCTGCAGTGAAACCCCAGGAAGGGCAGTTTGGCAGTACCAGGGTCTGTGCTACAGACCACTGGGATCATGGGATTGTGCCAACTATGCCAGGATGGCATAGAGGGGGCAATTCCATGATCATAGACATGTTACATGGCCATATTCGGAGTTACCATTGTGAAGCTACATATAGGTAGTGACCTATATGTAGTGCACGCGTGTAATGGTGTCCCCGCACTCACAAAGTCCGGGGAATTGGCCCTGAACAATGTGGGGGCACCTTGGCTAGTGCCAGGGTGCCCTCACACTAAGTAACTTTGCACCTAACCTTTACCAGGTAAAGGTTAGACATATAGGTGACTTATAAGTTACTTAAGTGCAGTGTAAAATGGCTGTGAAATAACGTGGACGTTATTTCACTCAGGCTGCAGTGGCAGGCCTGTGTAAGAATTGTCAGAGCTCCCTATGGGTGGCAAAAGAAATGCTGCAGCCCATAGGGATCTCCTGGAACCCCAATACCCTGGGTACCTCAGTACCATATACTAGGGAATTATAAGGGTGTTCCAGTAAGCCAATGTAAATTGGTAAAAATAGTCACTAGCCTGTTAGTGACAATTTGGAAAGAAATGAGAGAGCATAACCACTGAGGTTCTGATTAGCAGAGCCTCAGTGAGACAGTTAGTCACTACACAGGTAACACATTCAGGCACACTTATGAGCACTGGGGCCCTGGTGAACAGGGTCCCAGTGACACATACAACTAAAACAACATATATACAGTGAAAAATGGGGGTAACATGCCAGGCAAGATGGTACTTTCCTACACATGCGTTCCTCCGGCTGAGGTGCCCCCCCTCCCCTTCCCCCTGAGGTGCCTGTTTATTTCCGATCTGATGCCTCTGCAGTGTTCTCTCCGTTTCGAGTCAGGTATCTTGTGTGGGCTTCGTCCATGCATTTTGGGACCACTGGTCCACGGACAATGATTGGTATACCATCCGGACTTGTGTAGTTGGTGTACATATTTGTATATACTGATTTTTGAACTTTCACTATCTGATTTTTCATGATTACAATAGTTACAATCATTGAATTTTGTTCTTGCGTTCTTCCAGGTTGTTGGGGGGTGTATATGTAATGTTGCTGCATGTATTTGTGTGTATGGTGTTGTGGGTTAGGTTGGGGGTGGGGGTATTGCGTGTTGCGTGTGTGTGCCACTCTCTTTTCCCTCCCCCCTCCCCTCTGTTGTAGGTGCAGTACTCACCGTGGTCGTCGACGGCATCTGTCCTGCTCCTGATACAGCAGGAGGAAATCCCGAATGGGCAGTACGTATAACTCAGGCTCCATGGCGTCCTGGTTCTTCGTTGTGTGTCGAGAGGTGAGTGGTTTCCCTTCTGTGTACTGTTTCTGCCGTGCTTTTGATAGCGTTGCTTCCGCCCCGGAAAAGGTGGTGGATAGGCCTGTTGTAATACAGTGGGCGGTACTTTGTCCTCCGCCTGTCTGTTGGCGGTTAGGGCTGCGGTGTTTGTTTCTACCGCTGTGGCGGTCGGAGTGTTAAAGTGGCTGTCTATGTTGGCGGTATCCTCCATGGTCGTGATCCCATTTTTTTTTCCGCCAGCCTGTTGCCGGTATTACCGCTGCTTTACCACCATACGCCAGGGTTATAATGAGGGCCTATATGTGGCAGTAAATTTTGTATAGGTGCAGTGGCTGTTGTTTCTGTATGAAGATGTGTATTTAGAGGATGGGGGTTGATGTTGAACCTGTCGTGTTATATGTTTAGAATACGTTAAATTAAGATAGTTGTAGATGTTCTAAAATAGTGTAGTTTAGATAGCATAGATTAGGTGTAGTTTAGTTTATGTAGGTTAAGGTAGTGTAGGTTAGATGGTTTTATGTAGGCTAAATTTTATATTTACATTAAATTGATTTCTACAAAAGTCTACCTCATGTTTACTCTGTAGGTGTTAGCATATGTTCCTACGTAATGTTAACTACATGCATTTGTCTTTGCTAGCAGTGTGACTTAGTGAAAGGCCTATAGAGATGAATCAGTCAAGGGGGGCATGGAATGCCATTAAGATCAACATAGTTGTGCTCTGTAAATGGCACTCTTAATGTCAAAGAGGAGACACGCCAAAACAGGTATTATTATTTTGTTGCTCTGTGTTGTGTCATGCCACATGCATTGGGGGCGTAGGGATGTAAAACCACTATCACTAATCCAGGACCTCCATGGTCACACACTGATTGTCAGGCCCTTAAGCACTGAGCCCTAAATCATTTGCTTGTCACAGCAGTGTAGTTTGTTGACTATTATCCATGGATAAACTCCCCACCAGTGCTGTGACATTAATTCACCATCACCATTGACTGCATGTTACATGTTGAGCTTCATGCTTGAGACCTTGAGTGACTACTTGCTAGCCTGCATACACATAGAGTCACATGATCTATTTCCATCAGCCTGTTGAGTTTGTCTATGGCACCATTACACATGTGTCTCTTTGGGAAGTATGTTTTTTTCTTTCCTCAGGCAATCCACCAGGTTCTATTTAGTCCATACTCCTACAGACATACAAAACACAGATTTGACTCAGTTCATTATTTACATCTGCATAATTTGTAGGATTATAGGCACAGTTTGCAGCAACAACCCCACACGGTTTTATTTTGCCATTCAGTGTCCAGACAGAGTCCATGGGTGATCCACTGCATGTGACATGTAGAGGAGAGAACTGTTTCAGTGAGAAGGAGAATGAACAAATTGCCAATAGGGAAGATAGGCCATATTGACAGTAGACAAATAGGTGAGGTCAACAGGTGGGGCAGAAAATTGAGTACATTACCATTTGTGATGTTTACTTCCATAGTCATCAGTACTAGGTAAAGGAGGAACTCGCATTTTGGCACAGAGAAATGCTACTGGGCAGTTTTACATTGGAAAGAGATGAAGTTCACATCTTCCTCCTGTTGTAGGGGCTGGAGGTGACGGCAAAGGAGGCACACACACATAAGGAGCTGAAGATGTGGATCCTCAGTCCGCAGCAGCATTTCTCTGTGCCAACAAGTGAGGTATCACTGCACTGAGAAGGGCCTGCTAGTTAGCCAGCACAGCACAAAAGTCACAATGGCAGGCAACCATCGTGTTGACGTATGTGTTGTCAAAGTTGAGTGCTGAAATCTTGGTTAGCCTTTCATGTGGCAATATCTATGTGTTACTACTATAACTAATGTGTGACCAGACAGACCTTTAGACTCATGGCACATATTGCAACACTGGTACACAGGTCACTGGGCCTGCCATTCCTGGACGTATAAAAAGTGATTGTGTCCACATCTGCCAAGGTGATTTGCATTGGTTGTCATGATGCCTATAGTGATTGAGATGTAACTTGTCGACTCCACTACTGTTCAGATTGCACCTAATTACTAGGGTGGCTGCATTCCTTGTGCCAGTATTCAGCGCACTGCTCCTGTGCATATGATGTGGCTCTGCTCATGATTTTGTTATGAACCTACCATCTGGAATTCACACTGAATACTATGGCACTCTAGCTTGTTGTGCTACCTTCCATACAGATTGTGCATTCATGTGTTCAAGATTTGATTTTGTTACACTTATCTTGCACACCTCTACACACAGAAAAAACTTGATATATTGCAGGAATGTGTGAATGCATGTAGCTTCCATGTAGTTCCTAGTTCTGTCTCTTCATTTGTAATGATTTTATACACTTTTAGGTCCATCAATACGGACTGTGGGCACTATGTACTAACTCTGAGGCTATGGTCAATGTCACACAAGGTAGTTTCCTAGCACTGCCACTCAACCTAGTTGATACTTGCCAAATATGAGTATTTTCCTAGTGTGACACGTCCTTTGACTCAGGCCAACTCACTTGTACATGTACATGCCACTTCTCATTTAGGCCCAGGGACACAACTTACTGCCACACAGTAATGTAACCCACGTCATACACTCTCATGTGCCTACAACACCAACAATATGTGAGATCATGTCCAATGCACTGACATGTCTGGTTGTTTTATGGGCTATGGGTCAAGTTGTACCCCACATGGTAGTTGTGCTGGAATTGGTGACATGTATCTACCCAGTTTTGCAACATGACTGAACATGAACAAATGTGGCGGATTTACCACCAGCCGTATTACGAGTTGAATAGGATAATAATGGACTCGTAATACGGCTGGTGGTATATCCGTCACATTTGGTACGGATTAACACCTTCCTCCAAAGTTGTAATCAGGCCCTATGTGTTTATACTTCACATACCCCACACCTAACCACCGTCTCACATGAACTGGTTATCCTTTGACAATCATATGCCTTTGATTTCCCTAACAGTGCATATTAATGTTTATGGGCCCATGTAAGACACAGTGGCCTCATGGCGAAATGTGGTCTCCATAATTGACATCAGGTTGTATAGGGGTCAGGTGTCCATGCATGATGCGCAGTTCTAGTCTATGGGACATATGTTGATGAAGCTTTCAGCACCACTTCATCACTTTTTGTGACACACCAGCAGTGCAAACTGCAGGCCCATTTCTATAAGGCCACAAAAAAACCACGTTGCATTGCTTTTCCGGGGCTTGGAGATGTGGAGTGAGGCAAGGCAGCACATGTCGCTGCAATGCCTTACTGTGTACCAGGGGAGCATAACATATGCATTCTTTCAGATGCAAGACACACAGGTTTAGTTGCAGTCCCTGATTTCGAAGGTTTTGTGACCCAGGTAATGCAAAAAACTGTTGCACCTCACCAGGGGAGCCATAACAAGGAGTGGTATATTTTATTATAAGAGTTGTTTTCCTCTTTCTGTGTGCTGCATTCCTGCACAGGGACAATTCTGTCTGAGGTGCAAGCATCCTTCCAACATGGATGTCAGGGTGCTTGCGTCTGGCTCTCAGTAACCCAGTGTGCGTCAACGCAGGGGGAGAGGACAGGAATACATGTCATATTGTTGGTACAGGACATTCCTCCCCTTTCCGTGTGGCACAAGACAGCACAGCAAGGTGACTTGCAACGCTGCCCTGCACCATTTACCTTGTGATTAGGCCCCCGTGTTTTTTACTTTGAATTGTGTGACTTTTAGTTCTGGTGACTCATGTTGTGCATTACACTACACGTGCGAGTATACACTGTTTGGGCTGGACTGGTGCTGCACTTCACACATGTAATCGATACATGTGACGGGGCCTGACTGAGCTGTGTGACTTCTCACTGGCCAGTGTGAGTGACCTTTCTGTGGCATCTGACAGGACATGACGCTGATTCCTGCCCCACACCCTGTAGACAACACAGTGGAGCTCTGAGACAAAGCTAAATGAACTGCACAACATGACATTTTTTACCCCCATTTCCCCTTGTTGATATTTACACCTGTGTCTGTGGTGGTTCCTCATGTGCTGCACTATTTTCTCCAGGGATTCCAGCCACCAACTTGTCTGGGATGACAGCTACCACCCGCTCCTCCAAGTCATCCAGCACCTCCTGGGGCGCAGGGTTCCCACCTCCAATCTGCATTACTGCCTTCAAGTTCTTAGCCATTTTCTCCTTTGTCCGGCTCTTATAATTATGCCAGCACTTCATGCAGTCAGTAACAGTCCTCTTTGCTTGTCCCACACTGTTGACTTTCTCCACAATGGCCTCTTTCCTCTATAGTGGCAATTTAGAGGTTATAAAGAGCTGATTTGCATCACTTTACGTGTCCCAGGTCAGCCCTGTGTCACTTTACGTGTCCCAGGTCAGCCCTGTGTCACTTTTGCAGCAGTAACGGCAAATCTCGATACAACATGGCTCACACAGACACATCATTTTTTTTAACACAGGCAGGATCCTTATGCCATGAAGCATAATTTGGTAAATACAACACATTCAAGGCATAGGATTCTGTCGTACCGAAATGCAAGTTATTTTGGCGCATCACTGACGCAATGCAGAGATGCATCATATCTTGTAAATATGGCCCCCTGTGCCTAGTAGGTGCATTTCTTGAAATAACAGGACAGCAGGATAATGGGGGTCATTCTGACCCCGGCGGTCATGGACCACCGTGGCCAGGGTTGGCGGGAGCACCGCCAACAGGCTGGCGGTGCCCCGCAGGGCATTCTGACCGCGGCGCTTTGGCCGCGGTCAGAAGAGGAAAACCGGCGGTCTCCCGCCGGTTTTCCGCTGCTAATAAGAATCCTCCATGGCGGCGCAGCTCGCTGCGCCGCCATGACGGTATGGGGTGTCGTGGGGCCCCTGGGGGCCCCTGCAGTGCCCATGCCAATGGCATGGGCACTGCAGGGGCCCCCGTAAGAGGGCCCCACTTTGTATTTCAGTGTCTGCTTTGCAGACACTGAAATACGCGACGGGTGCAACAGCACCCGTCGCACCTTCCCACTCCGCCGGCTCAATTCTGAGCCGGCGTCCTCGTGGGAAGGTGTTTTGCACTGGGCTGGCGGGAGGCCTTTTGGCGGGTGCCCGCCAGCCCAGTGCAAAACCCAAAATACCCTCAGCGGTCTTTCGACCGCGGAGCGGTATTTTGGAGGGGGGAACTCTGGCGGGCGGCCTCCGCCGCCCGCCAGGGTGAGAATCACCCCCAACGTCTTTTAGCATACCCAAGCACTGTCCCTCTTAATACAGTCATTCATTTCATTGGCATTTTATGTGAGAATTTTAAACTCATACATGATGTGGCAGGTGACAAGAACATATCAGTCTGGTCCACCCCCTACCCCCAAATGGCAGAGCTGTGTGTGAACTAAGTAGGTGGTTATTGGATTTGGCCCTTTTGCAGGGTCATCCCTGAGCTTTTTGCCACCTTCCTCCTATTTTGTCTGACCTGTTTTTGTTGGCTTTAGGACTCTGGGCACTTTACCACTGCTAACCACTGCTAAAGTGCATATGCTCTCTGTGTAAATAGTGTTGTTGATTGGTTTACTCCTGATTGGCATATTTGATTTACTATTAAGTTCCTAGTAAAGTGCACTGGAGGTGCCTAGGGCCTGTAAATCAAATGCTACTAGTGGGCCTGCAGCAGCACTGATTGTGCCATCCACATAAGTAGCCCTGTAAACATGTCTCAGACCTGCCACTGCAGTGTCTGTGTGTGCAGTCTTGAACTGCCAATTCGACTTGGAATATGTGTGCCCACTTGCCAGGCCTAAACCTTCTCTTGTTATACAAGAGAGGCATCCCTAATGTAGGCCCTAGGTAGCCACATGGGCAGGGTGCAGTGTATGTTAAAAGTGGGACATATACTGATGTGTTTTACATGTCCCAACAGTGAAATACTGCCAAATTCGTTTTTCACTGTTGCAAGGCCTATCTCTCTCATAGGTTAACATGGGGACTGCCTTTAACTATCATTAAAACATAGATTCCATTTGGAAGCAGATAGAAATATGGTATTTAGGGTCTCTGAACTCACTATTTAAAAATACATCTTTTGGTAAAGATTATTTTTAGATTGTATGTTTGAAAATGCCACTTTTAGAAAGTAGGATTTTCTTGCTTAAACCATTCTGTGACTCTGCCTGTCTGTGGATTCCCTGTCTGGATCAGTTTGACAGCTGGGCTGTTATCCCCTCTCCTCTAGACAGTGACACAAAGGGAGCTAGGGTGTAGCCTGCATATCCTGATGGGCCATCTGGGCTGGAGGGGAGGGGAGAAGTGGTCACTTACCCCTGAAAGGGCTATGCCTGCCCTCACACAATGCAGTCTCCAACTCCCTGGTGTGTGTCTGGGGCCTGGCATGGGCAAGGCAGGATCTTGAAAACAACAGAGACTACTCTTTGAAGTAGGCCTACTTCAATGGCACTAAGGGGTATAAGAAGAGGACCCAAAACCCCTGAAAATCAAATCTCTTCTGGATTCAAGAGGAACCTCTGCCAAGGAGAAGAGCTGAAGAGCTGAGGAGAAGTGCTGCCCCTTCCTGTGGCTGTGCTTTGTTGGGCCATCCTGCAGTTGCTGCTTCTGCCTGTGAAAGGGGACGAAGACTGGACTTTGTTGTGCATTCCTGCTTGAGAAGAATCCCCTAGGGCTTGAACTGTGCTTGCCTCCTGTAGTTGAAGTCTCAGGACCACCAAAGACTTCCCCTGCCAGCACCTGGAATTTCTGCTGAGATTCCTGCCCTGCCAAGTGGTGCCCTATCCAGTTCCTGGGTTCTGAAAGGTGAAGTTGGCAGACAAGAACTGAAATTCTACGCACAGACCACCATTTGGGGAACATTTCGACGCTCCTTCTGTGACGTGGCTGATAAACAACGTGCCGTCTGCTTTGCGGCTGAAATTGACGGAGGCTGATAATGGTGCAAACCCCACGCAGCGCGGTTTTCTGATACTGTGTGACCGGATTTTCCACACATCGTCCCTGGGCATCCAAGTCAACTCGACTCTGCATAGATCAGAAGTGCCCCGTCTGGAAATTGACGCATCGCTCTCTTGCAAGGGAGAAAAACAACGTATCGACGACCCGACCGGAGAAGGAAGCGACGCACGTCCTCACTTTTGAGTAAGGAGTACTCACGCATGTGGATTTATTTTTGATGCTCACCAGGTACTTTGTGTAACAACAGCATTCTGACTGTTTTCTAAGGATTAAGGCCCTCATTATGACATTGGCGGTCTTTTCAGAAGATCGCGTGGTGACAGCTGCCAACAGACCGTCACATAGGCGGCAATCTGCCCGTGACATTATGACACACAAGCACAAAACCATCAGAAAGCAGCCACAACAACAATTCCGCCAGACTCAACGGAGGCGAAAAACTGTCAGACCTACGACCCTACCCGCTAAGCCTGCAACACACCGCCCTCCAAATTATGAACCACAGATCACCACTGCGGACACATAACGGCATTCAGCCATTGGCAGTGGGGACCACTGCGTTCGAATTGGCCAGTCCACACCAACAGAAGCCAACACCCCCACACAACCCACAATTCCTTGCAAACTCGAAAAGACTGCAACAAGTTGCCAGCCCACATATCCCTAGAACTGCACACATAAACCACAGCCACCTATACACCCGTCACACACCATACCACAACACCTAACACCCTCTGCACAACACACCCACTACACAATAGGCATGTCCCCACAAAAGAACCCCCGTTTCACTAATGAGTAGTTGCGGTCATGGTGGAATAAATTGTCAGGGTAGAGCCACAGCTGTTCGGTGCACAGGTCCAGCAGATATCCATTGCCAGGAAGATGGATCTATGGCGGAGGACCGTGAACAAGGTGAACTCCGTGGGAACCTTTCCACGCACAAGGGAGGACATTTGCAAGATGTGGAATGACCTACAGGGGAAGGTGCGTGCAGTGGCCTCCAAGCACCACATGGCACCATGAATGCTGGCGGTTGACCCCACCTCCTCCCCCACAGTGGACAGCATGGGAGGAGAAAGTCTTGGCTATCCTGCATCCAAAGGGCCTCACTGGAATCACTGGAGGGCTGGGCACTGGGAAGTCAACATTACCACCCCACAATCACCGATAGCTGCATGGCATGTCACCCCCTCGCCCTGACTCCTTTCAACCTACTCCATCTCATACAAAGAACCACCCCCATTACCACCCTTAAGTGTGTACCCCTGCATGCCCTACCCACTGCAAGCAAACCCCTCCCAGCTCAGCATGCACACACAACAGTAACGCATGGGCGGCATGCAGCACTACCAATCCCACAATACATCACCATAGACTAACCAAAGGTGGAAGGATAACACCCATCTCATAGGGAAAGTCAGAAATGCTGAATATGTAACTGACAATGACTGCAAAAAATCTCATACATGTCCACAGGTACCCCAGCCAATGTCAGCAGGGACAATGTGCCACGGCAACCAAGTCCTCCACCAGAAGAAGCCCTCAGTGATGACAGCAACCCTGGATGTCTAGATCTGGATGATCTCCTTGGCACATCTGCTCAGTCGGGTATCACAGCCAACACCCAGTCTACCACAAGGCCTCCCCCCATCTGACTCCAATACCACAGCAGCCACCCAACATCCCGAAACCTCTGTCCCCAGGACACGTAGAACAACAGTGTACTCACCTGTACAGGGACCCGAGTCGACACCACACAGGCAAGATGAAGAACGTCCAGGTGTTAGTAGGAGTGGGCACATAGTTCAGGGGCCAGGGCCAGTGGGAGGTTAGCTGTGAGCCAAAGGGAGGCCTAACACAGGGAACTGACTGCCCAGGAGGCACTCACCATGTCCTGGGAGCCTACCAGAAATCCCAGGAGAGGATGGGCCAGTTACTTATCATCTTGCAGGAGAATCAGCGGCTGCAGGGGGAACACCACCAGGAGGTCATGCAGCAGTTGCAGGGCTTAAATACAAACATGGCCTCCATTGCAGGGGTGCTGGGTGACATGGCAAACATCATGCATGAGTGCACAACACACCAGTATGCCCCTTACACTAGCCAGTGCACTCACCAGATTCCACATCTGTTGCAGCTTGTGGACAGGAGGACCTGCCACAAAACTCACAGACCACCAGCACCCCTCCCTCTGCAGCAGAAGAACCACCCCGCGAATGTTCCCTGAGATGCAGACAGACACCAGAGACTGTAGCCAAGACCCAAACCACCGCCAGGAAATAAGCCCCTCCTGAATGTCTCCCATGTGTGCCACTGAGACAACTTGTTCACTTTTGACTGCCATTGCTCCTTTTCCTCTGCCCCCATTGATACTGGACCTGTGCTACTAACCAACTGGGCCACTACACTGAAGATTTCGTCCACCGTCACCCCACTCTATTGAACTACCCCTTCATTTTTGTCACTCCAATAACCCCTTCCCCGCCAAGGACGTAATGGTTATGTCTGTGGCTGCAGCGCTGAGGCACCACCAAAGTAACCATGACGTCCTGGGACCTGCCCTCGGGGGAAGCGCTAGCTCTCCACCTGAGGGCCACCCCCCATTCTCCCCCAGGACAGGGTTAGCAGGGGAATTGCTTCCCCTTCCACCTCCCCACCCCACCCAATGACGTCAGCGTGTGATCGCGCACTGACATCATCAGAGGGTGCTAGACACGCTCAAAGCCATTTGCTTCCAGCGCTTCCAGGAGGAAGGAGGTAAGTTTTTTCTCCGGGACAGGGCGGGAATTGCTAAAGAAGAGGCATCCGGGAGAAAGGAAAGGGTTTTCCTTACCCTCGATGTCTTTCAGCATTCCTGCTGCCCGATCTCGATGTGATGGGGCAACAGGAATGGCCACTAGACACCAGGGAATTTGTTTATGTGTGTGTGTGTTGACAGAGTGGGGGTACAACCCCTTGGGTAAGGGTCGCTCCCCTTGGAGGGCCAATATACACCCCTGTGTACTGCGTCTTCTTCGCCTCCTGAGGCCTCTGTGTACTCTTTGCAAAATTCCTTCTTGCACAGCCTGGCCCAGGTCCCCAGCACTCCATCCTGCGATGCACAACTTGTTGAGTTGTTCTCCGGCGGCGTGGGACCTTCTTTTGTTGTGTTGCATCAGCCTCGTTTAGCACCTCCTTTGAACCCGGATCCTGTGACTCCTGGCTGGTATCCTGAGGGCCCTCTAAAGTGCTGGGAACCCTTTCTTCCTCCTCACAGAGAGTTGAGGCCCCCAGGTCCCTCCTGGGTCCATCCAATGCCATTTTGACGCAAAATGCACTTTTGTCATAGCCAAGGCTTGTTGGTGACTTCCAACACAAAATCTCATCTGCAACGATCTTCACGCCGTGGGACATCTTTTGCATCATGCAGGAACTCACTGGCATCTTCCTAGGGTGCATTCCTGCAGTCTTCGTCCATCGGGGGACTCTTCTTTTGCGCCCTCTTCTGGGTTGGCAGGGGCTCCTGTCCTTCCTGGAACTTCTTTCGACTTCTGGACTTGGTCCCCTTCCTTTGCAGGTCTTCAGGTCCAATAATCCAACAGTTGTTCTTTACAGACTTGGTTGGCTGCTGCAAAATCCCAAAAACGAGGTGTAGTGTGTACTAAGGAAACTATCAGTACTTTACTCCTGCTTTTCTGGGCTCTGGGGTGGGGTAATTTACCTACGTTTACTGTATTCTTACTCTCCCAGCGATTCTGCACACATTACACTTGTCTAGGGGGAATTTGTGATTTGCATTGCACTTTCTTAGTATATGGTTTGTGTTGCCCCTAGACCTATTTTCTCCCATTGCATTCTAAAGGATTTCCTACTGTTTGCATTGTTCTATGACTATTTACTTGTCTAATTTTGGTGTCTTGTGTATATATTGTGTATAATGCTTATTTCCATAAGGAGGAATGTCTCTAAGATATTTTTGGTACTGTGTCACCCAAATAAATACCTTTATTTTTGGTAACATTGAGGCCCATATCTATACTTTTTGATGCAAACCAGCGCCTGCGCTGGTTTGCGTCAAAAATGTTACCGGCGGCTAACGCCATTCCTACATGCCATGCAGGCGCCTTATTTAAGGAATGACGTCAGCCGGCGCTACGGTCTGGTCAGAGTAAAAAAAAAATGACTCAAACCAGGCAGCTGTCCTGCAGTTTGTGTGGTTGCATGTTTTAGGTAAGTAAATAAATTTACTCCAAAGGAGTATTGATGCCATGCATAAATGATAAGTTTGTAGGTGGTTTACTAAATGCAGGATTGTGTGTGAAACTGTCCTTAGATTTATGCACAATATTTGTGCTGTCTTATGTCTAATTTGCTTTTCTTATTTCTTTTTAGTGGGATATTATTGGTGATTGTTGTGGCTATGCAGAGTAGTTGCTGGTGAGTCTAGCTTTTTCAGGCAAGTGAGCAGTAAAGTTTTTGAGTTTATAACTCTTCCAATTGATAAAACCAAACTTTGTTTATTACTTTTCTTACACAGTGCTGGTTGTTGGTGGTGCATTTGTCTAGTTACTTTTTGTAGGAAGGATCATGGCTAGCCGTAGGAAGATCTCTTAGCAGGTTGTTTGTGTGCTTTTTGAGACATCTTCTGACCATGATTATGAGACTGACTCTGCATCTGAAGCAGAGGATGAAGTTCAAGATTCTGGAAGTGAATTTTCTGTCAGAGAGGAATCATCTGATGAGGAAGCCACTCTCAGTGCTGATCAAGTGTCTGTTTTAGAGGAGGATACTGATGTGCCAATGGTGCAGCAGCCAGCGGCTGAAAGGCTTCCCATTGGAAGACCCGACACCTGGGTTGCACCAAACATGGAGCAGCCACAGTTGCCTACCTTTACTGGTTTCCCAGGGTGTAGAGTATATATGGAAAACTTTTTGCCTGTAAACTTCTTTGAGTTGTTTATGGCCGATGAATTTTTGGAAGAGATTGTTGAGCAGACTAATTTGTATGCAAAGCAGTATTTGAGGGACAACTCTGCCAGACTCAGCCCACACTCTAGAGCTGGCCGGTAGATTCCCACAAATCTGGAAGAGTAGAAAAAGTTCTTGGGTTTAACTTTTTGGATGGGGCTAATAAGAAAGCCATCAATGTCCTCATATTGGTCTACTAGTTCCTTGATGGCAACTGCTATATTTCCTGCAATCATGAGTCGTAACCGGTATGAGCTTCTTCAGATGTTGCATTTTGTAGATAATGCTTTAGCCTTGCCACAAGATCACCCTGATTCTGACCGTCTTTTGAAGATTAGACCTGTCCTTGATCATTTTGTAGGTCGATTTTCAGAGATCTATGTTCCAGGCAAAGAAATATCTGTAGATGAGTCTTTGGTCCTGTTCAAGGAACGTTTGGTTTTTAGGCAGTACATTCCTAGCAAGAGGGCACGGCTGGAATTAAATTGTATATGCTGTCTGAAATTAGTACAGGATATGTTTATAATTTCTGGGTCTACACTGGTAGGGATTCCAGTATCGACCCACCTGGTTGTCCGCCCACTTTTGGAGTTAGTGAGAAAATTGTGTGGGAACTTGGTAGACCACTGTTTAATAAAGGTCAGCATTTATATGTAGATAACTTCTACAATGGAGTTCAGTTATTCAAGGAATAGTTCAGAGTGGACACTGGTGCTTGTGGCACAATCTGCTCTAATCGGAAAGGCCATCCAAGAAAGCCTGTCTGTAAAAAACTTGAGAAGGAATGATGAGCTGCTAGCTCTGAAATTTGTAGACAGGAGGGATGTGTACATGCTAACTACCATCCATGATGAGAGTACTTCACATGTGCCTCTTTGGGGTCAAGTTGCTGAAGAGTGCAAACCTGTGTGCATTTTAGACTACAATAAGCACATGGGTGGTGTTGATAGACTAGATCAGAGGTTGGAACCTTACACTGCTGCTCTTAAGGCTTATGTTTGGTATGAGAAATTAGCGGTTCACCTGTTCTACTTGGCAATTTTTTATGCTTTTATTGTGTTCAAGAATAGTTCTCCAGAGTCAAGGATGACATTTGTGAAATTTCAGGAGTCTGTCATAGTGAGCCTTTTTGTGCTGGAACAGGAAAGAGTTCCTAGAGAAGCAGTGGTGGAGGATGTGGCTAGACTGAAAGATCATCACTTTGCTGAGCACATTCCTCCCACTGCCAAAAAAGACTTTCCTGCTAAGAGATGCAGAGTCTGTGCTCAAAGAGGTATCCGGAAGGAGACTAGAATGTACTGCCCTGCTTGTCCTTCAAAGCCTGGGCTGTGTGTGGGTGGCTGATTCAGGAGCTACCACACACAAAAGAATTATTGGGAAATACCGTGAGTGTAAACAGCAGTTTTATATTTTCATATGTTCAGTTTCACGCTTGGCATTACTGTCATGTAGTCAGTTAGAGCTTTCGTGTTTGTACTTATTTATAATTAGTAGTTTCTTTGTTGTTTAAAAAAAAAAGTGACGATGGTGAGCATGGACTGGCGCTTGGTTAGCCGTGTGTGTAGAGTGGCGCTTGGCTGTCGGGGTGCATGTGGGGTGGCGCTCGGCTGGGGGTGTGTGTGAGGTGGCGCTTGGCTGGCCGTGTGTGTATATTGGCACTTGGCTGGTGGTGTGTGTGGGGTGGCGCTTGCCTGGCGGTGTGTGAGGGATGGTGCTTAGCTGGTGGTGTGTGTGGGGTGGTGGTTGGCTGGCGGTGTGCGTGGAGTGACGCTTGGCTGGCAGTGCCAGCCAAACGCCAGTCCACACACTCCCATCAGCTGGTGTGATTGCTGTATGAGGCATGTGGGCTTATGAAACTGATGGGCCATTGCATGGCGCTGTCTGTTGATGCGAGTGTTGTAATGTGCTGGGCTGGCAGCATGAATGATCTTGTGCAAGTCATGTATGAATGGTTTGTGAATGGAGTGTGAAGCGGTTGGTGCCTTGACGCGGCTTTACAGCTCACAAGCTATGAGTCATTGGTTCAGTTTTTTGGCCTTTCAGTTATTAAAAGTGCATTTCACTTTTGTGAAGTCTCTTGTTCATAAAATTTGATCTACTGAACCATCACTCACCCTCATGCCAAATCCAACCAGTATGTGTGGTAAAAATAACAAAACTTGCTCCGCTGTAATCAGGCGTCGCAGCACACCTGTGACAAGCTAGGTGTCTCGGGTGTGATCCTGATGATGAAGCATGCCACCAACTTGGTTGGGGGGTGAGGGATCTTTTTAACATAACCTAAGTGTGTTTCATTTCACAATTTCAGTGTTTGGAACATCACAGAAGTATGTGGACACATCAGAATGATCTATGACAAAACTACCTGTGTTTGGGAGGGTCACCTATGTCTTTGGTCCCGGATGCGGCCATCATCTAGGGAAACTTACCAAACCCAGAATTGTTTTTAACTAGACACCCCAAGGAGTCCAGGGAGATGTGGCTTGCGTGGATCCCCCAACATTTTCTTACCCATTCTCCTCTGCAAACCTCAAAATTTGCTTAAAAAAGCATATTTTCCTCACTTTTCTTTGTAGGATCACGGCTCCGGCACAAATTTCCTACCACCCAGCATTCCCCTAAGTCTCCCAAGTAAAATGATACCTCACTTGTGTGAGTCCTCAAAGCAGAGTCAGCCTAAAGATGTATAAAAAAAAAAATGTGCTTTTCAACTCTCTGGCGGTCATTACAACATTGGCAGTAAAAGCCGCTTACCGCCGTGCAGAAGACCGCCAACACACCGCCGCAGCAGCGGAAATCTGCCACAGCTATTATGACCCACAGCACGGAATCCGCCACACCAAAGGTCAGTGATAAACTGGCAAAAACAAATCCTCCACCGTCACGCCAACAGAAATACGCCCACACTATCACGACACACGAATCCACGCGGCGGTCTTTCAACCGCGGCATTCCAATGGCGGTACACACCGCCGCGCTCAAAATACACACACATATACAAAATACTACCACATTGGACAATTCGAAATACACACACCCGATACACATACACACACCACTCCCACACACCCAATACAATATAAAACACACACCCACATCACCCACAAACCCCTACGACAACAATTACTGAGAGAAGGCCAGAGAGAAACACCACCATCAACAATACTAGCATCCACAGGCACACAACACCATCACCCACATAACTTCTACGCACCTCACACTACACACCACTACGTATCAGCACACTTATCACCCCACACACCACCTACACCACCCCATGGCATGGCAAAGACACCCCAGGTTCTCGGAGGAGGAGCTCAGGGTCATGGTGGAGGAAATCGTCCTGGTAGAGCCACAGCTATTCGGAGCACAGGTGCAGCACACCTCCATAGCTAGGAAGATGGAGCTATGGCGAAGAATAGTGGACAGGGTCAACGTAGTGGGACAGCACCCAAGAAATCGGGAGGACATCAGGAAGAGGTGGAACGACCTACGGGGGAAGGTGCGTTCCGTGGTCTCAAGACACCACCTTGCGGTTCAGCGGACTGGCGGCGGACCCCCACCTCCTCCCCCACAACTAACAACATGGGAGGAGCAGGTCTTGGTGATTCTGCATCCTGAGGGCCTCACAGGAGTAGGTGGAGGAATGGACTCTGGTAACTATTACATCTCCCACCCTATCTGCATGCCAGCACATACCCCCACCCTCACCCTCACCCCATCACTCTAACTCCTCACAAATGTCCCAACATCACAAACCACACATCCTAACACCAAGCCCTGCATGCAACAACAAAGCATGGACACCCATCACTAAAGCATGCCCACTGCACATACCCATACACCTCCTAAACCACCATCACACAAGGTCCCACACAGGAATGCAAGCACTGGGGTACACGGTCACCCACCAATTGCACATCATGGCACACACAGACGTAATAAACATCCTTTTATACCCCTGCAGGACCCCTACCCAACGTCACCAGACAGGAGGGTCCACACATGTCCACACCACTAACAGAAGAGGCCCACAGTGATGGCAGCACCTCTGTCCAACTGGATCTAGATGACCAGCCCGGCCCATCGGGGACCTCAGGACAGTCGGTTCCCCTCACCCAGTCACAGGCCACCACAGACCTTCCCCCCTCTGGAAACACCAGCACAGCACCCACCCAGCGGGCCCATACCTCTGTTCCCAGGACACGTCAATCAGCAGTGTGTCCACCACTACAGGGAACCCAGGATAACCCACCACCCCAACAACAACAGGGACCTGGGGGCAGTGGTAGTAGGCACACGGTCCAGGGGACGGAGGCCCAGGAACACAGGGGAACTGGGAGGGCTGCTGTGCAACAGGTGGCGGACAGCCCCAGGGAACCCACTCTTCACAAGGCCCTCTCCAACATCATAGGAGCCTACCACCACTCCCAGGAGACGATGGCAACAGTACTGGCCAAGTTTCAGGAGACCCAGCGCCTGCAGGAGGAACAGTATTCGGGCTTCAGGGAGGAACTCAGAGCCATCAATTCCACCCTGGGCACCATCGTAGGGGTGCTGAAGGAAGTACTCAACACCAGGAGGGACACTGTGGCACTACAAGGGGCACCTGACACTAGCATGGATGATGAACTGCCCACCACCTCGGCCGGCGCTAGTGGACAGAAGGCACCACCACAGGACCACCACACTAGCACCCCACCCCCTGCAGAGGGAGAACCACCTCGCAAACGGTCCCTGAGATCCAGCACAAAGACAGAGAACGATGCCAAGACCCCCGCCAAGAAATGAGACCACCCTGATTTGTCATCCTACTGTCCCACTTTGTCACCATGTCCATCCTTAAACTGACCCAGCTCCACCTCCTATGCCCATTAGGGCAATGCACCTGTGTGACTAATAGACTGGACTCTGCCATGGACATTCCTCCACCATCAACCCTCACCATTTTGATACCCCCTCCAATATTGAGCACTTAAATAAACACCCTTAAAGCACAAAACAATCTGGAGTCAGTCTGTGATTTCGGAATACTGTATTAGAAGTCACTGGGCAAAAAGCTCTTTCATTTGTAATGTCAACATACCTATGTCACACAGCTCTAGTCCATGAGGAATCAAAGCAGATGTCACACTGTGGGACCCACATCTGTGAAATCGTAAGGGAAAGTGACAACTCAGTGACCATACACTGGGTGAAAAAGACAGACAGTAGAGAGGTAGTAGTGTTTAAGTACATGTAGTAGGCAGGTTTGTATTCTTACCTGTGTTTAACTGGAAATATTGCTGGATCACTGAGTCCCTGTTGTCCATGTCTTCTTCTTCTGCTTTCTCGTCTTCACTGTCCACAGGCTCCACAGCTGCAACAACACCGCCATCAGGACCATCCTCCTGCAGAAAAGGCACCTGTTGTCGCAAAGCCAAGTTGTGAAGCATACAGCAGGCCACGATGATCTGGCACACCTTATTTGGTGAGTAGAATAGGGATCCACCTGTCATATGGAGGCACCTGAACCTTGCCTTCAGGAGGCTGAAGGTCCGCTCGATCACCCTACTGGTTCGCCCATGGGCCTCATTGTAGCATTCCTCTGCCCTTGTCCTGGGATTCCTCACTGGGGTCAGTAGCCATGACCGGTTGGGGTAACCAGAGTCACTTGCAAATGGCGAGGGACAACTGTTAGACACACACTAACTTGTAGGGATATCCCCAGACCCAGACAACCATTCCCACTGACTTGCTTCCAGGTGCTCACCTAATAGCCACACACTGTGCCTCTGGAGTTGACCCATCACATAAGGGATGCTGCTATTCCGCAGGATGTAGGCGTCATGCACTGAGTCAGGGAACTTGGCATTCACATGGGAGAAGTACTGGTCTGCCAAACATACCATCTGTACATTCATAGAATGATAACTCTTCCGGTTTCTGTACACCTGTTCACTCCTGTGGGGGGGACCAAAGCCACATGTGTCCCATCAATGGCACCTATGATGTTGGGGATATGTCCCAGGGCATAGAAATCACCTTTCACTGTAGGCAAATCCTCCACCTGAGGGAAAACGATGTAGCTCCACATGTGTTTCAGCAGGGCAGACAACACTCTGGACAACACGTTGGAAAACATAGGCTGGGACATCCCTGATGCTATGGCCACTGTTGTTTGAAATGACCCACTTGCAAGGAAATGGAGCACTGACAGCACCTGCACTTGAGGGGGGATTCCTGTGGGATGGCGGATAGCTGACATCAGGTCTGGCTCCAACAGGGTACACAGTTCCTGGATTGTGGCACGGTCAAGCCTGTATGTGATGATCACATGTCTTTCCTCCATTATCGACAGGTCCACCAATGGTCGGTACACCGGAGGATGCCGCCATCTCCTCACATGTCCCAGCAGACGGTGTCTATGAAGGACAACAGCGAGCACAGAGTCAAACATCTCAGAGGTACGTACCCACAGCTTACACAGAACACCAATCATTGGGGGTCATTCCGACCCCGGCGGGCGGCGGGCGCTGTCCGCCAGGCGGAAACCTCCAAAAGACCGCACCGCAGTCAAATGACCGCGGCGGCCATTCCAACTTTCCCGCTGGGCCGGCGGGCGCCCTCCAAAAGAGCGCCCGCCGGCCCAGCGGGAAAGCCCCTGCAACAATGAAGCCGGCTCCGAATGGAGCCGGCGGAGTTGCAGGTGTGCGACGGGTGCAGTGGCACCCGTCGCGATTTTCACTGTCTGCTAAGCAGACAGTGAAAATCTTTGTGGGGCCCTGTTAGGGGGCCCCTGCACTGCCCATGCCACTGGCATGGGCAGTGCAGGGGCCCCCAGGGGCCCCACAACACCCGTTCCCGCCAGCCTGGTTCTGGCGGTGAAAACCGCCAGGAACAGGCTGGCGGGAAGGGGGTCGGAATCCCCATGGCGGCGCTGCAAGCAGCGCCGCCATGAGGATTCCCTGGGCAAGGGGAAAACCGGCGGGAAACCGCCGGTTCCCCTTTTCTGACCGCGGCTTTACCACCGCGGTCAGAATGGCCCGGGAAGCACCGCCAGCCTGTTGGCGGTGCTTCCTCTGCCCTCCACCCTGGTGGTTTGAAACCGCCAGGATCGGAATGAGGGCCATAATCTAAAAAGTGGCCTGTATGTGTGTTGAGTCTAGGCCTAGGTATGTGTGATGCAGTTGAAAATGAAGCCATGTGGGCCCCTGAAATGGCGGCTGCCTGACCTCTAAAGTGGGACAATGGGATGTGAGGTAACTGCGCTGGCGTTGTACACCATCGCGGTAGGCGGTCGAAGACCGCAGCGCAATGCTGTATTGGTTAACATTGGACCCTATGGGTCCCAGGAGCCAATGACGATGTACGCCGGTGGTGACGGTACGCACCGCCGCGGACGTGACCGCCATTTTCTATCTGTTCAATCACTCGATACCTGATCTTCGACAGGAGAGGACCTACACTGCAAGTGCTGCTGTGACCTCGGTGTCTAAGAGAAAATGGCTCGAGTGTCTGGGGAAAGGGCCCCTGCCTTCACATCAGAGGAGTTGGAGAAACTCTTGGATGGGGTCCTCCTCCAGTACACGATACTCTACGGTCCTCCAGACAAACATGTAAGTATACTGGGAGCATGCTGTATGGGCTATGCCTGTGTGGAGAGGTGTGGATGGAAGAAGTAAGGGGGGAGAGTGCGGCGTGCATGAACCGACAGTGAGTGCATGTGCCACATGGCAAGGGTAGGATGGGGGCCAATGACTGTGACGGTGCAGTTGGTAATAAGTTTCTCTTCCCCTGTACAAATCATGTAGGTCAGCGGCCACCAGAAAAAATATATTTGGTGTGCCATCGCCAAGGACGTCCGGACCCTGGGGGTCTACCACAGATGGAGCACCCACTGCCGGAAAAGATGGGAGGACATTCGCCGCTGGAGCAAGAAGACGGCAGAGGCTCAGCTGGGGATGGCCTCCCAACGTGGGAGGGGTGCCCGTCGCACCATTACCCCACTGATGTTCAGGATCCTGGCGGTGGCGTACCCGGAGTTGGATGGGCACTTGAGGGCATCACAGCAGCCACAAGGGGGTGAGTACACTCTCATTCTGCTGATTTTACGTGCAGTGGAGGTGTCTGGGTGGGGGAGGTGGGCTGTGGGTTTCCCTAGGCCAGGGCGAGTTCCGTAGACAAGGTCCCTCCGTAAGGCAGGCCATGTGGCACCCCACCGCACTTCTGTAGAGTGCCAAGTACACCTAGTCATGCCCCTGTGTCAACCATGTGTGCAGATGTTGTCCATAGCCTAGTAGGCCATTTCCCAGGAATTGAACAGTGGAGCCCAAGAGCGCGGCGTAGTGCAGGGGGCTTGTGTATCTGTTGTGTCCGCCAACGGTAGCGGTAATGCATGCACTCAACATGTCTTTCTTCTGTCATACCCCCCTTTTTGTGGTCTCCCTGTTCTTGTGTGCATTAGCATCATCAGGCGGAGGAGCAGTGGCACCGGAGCACGAGGGGGCTGCAACCCACATGGCCATGGAGGGCCACACTACGGAATCGGACTTCACCAGTGAGACGGAGGGCGAGGGGAGCTCCACAGCGGGGACAGGAGCTGAGACCAGCGACACGGACTCGTCCTCTGATGGGAGCTCCCTTGTGGTGGCAGCAACATCTGTGCCCCCCCATCTACAGGTACAGCCGCCACCCCCCCCTTCCAGCACCGCCCTCCCAGCAGCCCCTCAGCCTTTTCCCTGTGGACGCTCACCCGGGAGGGTGGGCATCACCTTCGCCCCAGGCACCTCAGGCCCTGCCCCAGTCACCCCTGCTGCCCTCAGTGAGGAGGCCACTGACCTCCTCAGGTCCCTCACTGTTGGGCAGTCTACCATTTTGAATGCCATCCAAGGTGTCAAAAGGCAGTTGCAACAAACAAATGCATTCCTGGAGGGCATTAATTCTGGTCAGGCGGCCCTTCAGCAAGCTTTTCAGACTCTGGCCTCAGCACTGATGGCAGCCATGGTCCCTGTGTCTAGCCTCCCCCTCCAACTTCCTCCACCCAGACCCAATCCCCTGTACCCCAGCCTCTCCCAAGCACACCTCTAGACCAGAATGCACACACGTCAACACACAAGGGAAGCTCAGGCAAACATAAGCACCACACATCCCACAGGCACTCACGCAAGCATCACACACATGCAGACACACCAACATCCACTGCCTCCACTGTGTCCCCCTCCTCCTCGTCTCCCTCCTCCCTCCCAGTCTTGTCTACACTCACACCTGCATGCACTACCTCTACTGCCACTACTACCATCACCAGCACACCCACCACCACACCCTGCTCACGTGCAGTCACCACCCTCACTACCATTCACACGTCCCCTGTGTCCTCTCCCAGTGTGTCTGTGACGCCCCCTCCAAAGATACACAAATGCAGGCACACACCCACCCAACAGCCATCCACCTCACGACAGCCTCCAACGCATGCACCTTCACCCAAAGTCAGCAAACGAACACCTCCTACAACCACAACCTCTTCCTCCACTCCCAAACCCCCTCCAGCTACCCGTCCCAGTGTCTCCCAAAACTTTTTTTGGTCCAACCTTGACCTCTTTCCCACACCTCCCCCACCTCGTCCGTCTCCTAGGTCCCGAATTAGCACCTCAGCCACAACATCTCCGGGACCAGTGGTGCCTGTAGTCACCGGAATCTGGAGTGCACCGGCCACCATGGCAGCCAGTGTGGCACGGACCCACAGCACAGACAGTCCCCCACCTGTGAAGCATCAGAAGTTGGCCAGTGGCTGGCGGGAGAGGGGGAAGACTCCAGCCACGAAAGCCGCTCCCAGGGGTCCCAGTGTGAGTGTGGAGTCAGCTGCGACACCTTCCAAGGTGGGGAAGGGCCACAAGAAACCAGGAAAGTCGGGGAAGAGCAGCACGGCGGAGGAGACCGCCATCATCCCCGCTGCCCAGGAGGCCACAGCCGTCATCCCCGCTGACCAGGAGGCCACAGGCGTCATCTCCACTGACACAGAGAGGACTGCCATCACAGGCCCCGCTGGGACAGAGAGGACCGCCAGCACAAGCCCCGCTGGGACAGAGAGGACTGCCAGCACAAGCCCCGCTGGGCTAGAGAGGACCGCCAGCACAAGCCCCGATGGGACAGAGAGGACCGCCAGCACAAGACCCGCTGGGCTAGAGAGGACTGCCAGCACAAGCCCCGCTGGGACAGAGAGGACCACCAGCACAAGCCCCGCTGGGACAGAGAGGACCGCCAGCACAAGCCCCGCTGGGCTAGAGAGGACCACCAGCACAAGCCCCGCTGGGACAGAGAGGACCGCCAACACAAGCCCCACTGGGCAAGAGAGGACCGCCAGCACAAGCCCTGCTGCGCTAGAGAGGACCGCCAGCAGCTGAGTCACTGCAAAGGAGCCCGCCGCTCCAAGCACTGCTGAACAGGGCACCGCCATCTCAAGCACCGCTGAACAGGGCACCGCCGTCTCATGCACCGCTGAACAGGGCACCGCCGTTTCAAGCACCGCTGAACAGGGCACCGCCGTCTCAAGCACCGCTGAACAGGTCACCGCCGTCTCAAGCACCGCTGGCCCATGAGCACCAAGGGCACTGACGCTACTGAGTCCGTCACGGGCAGAATGAAGCACTCTGGGCACCATGCCCCCTCCAGAACCAGTGGAGAGAACCATCCACTACCTCTGTCCTTAGCAGGATGAAGCACTCAGGGCACAATGCCCCCTCCAGAACCAGTGGAGAGATCCATCCACTACCTCTGTCCTTAGCTGGATGAAGCACTCTGGGCACAATGCCCCCTCCAGAACCAGTGGAGAGATCCATCCACTACCTCAGTCCTTAGCGGGATGAAGCACTCTGGGCACAATGCCCCCTCCAGAACCAGTGGAGAGATCCATCCACTACCTCTGTCCTTAGCGGGATGACGCACTCTGAGCACAATGCCCCCTCCAGAACCAGTGGAGAGATCCATCCACTACCTCTGTCCTTAGCGGGATGAAGCACTCTGGGCACCATGCCCCCTCCAGAACCAGTGGAGAGATCCATCCACTACCTCTGTCCTTAGCAGGATGAAGCACTCTGGGCACAATGCCCCCTCCAGAACCAGTGGAGACTGTTATCCACTTGAGAGACTGTGGCTTTGCACTCCCCAGGATGGAACAGTGGGCAAACCACCCACTGTAGAGACTTGAGAGACTGTGGCTTTGTACTCCCCAGGATTGAACAATGGGCAACCCACCCACTGTAGAGACTTGAGAGACTGTGGCTTTGCACTCCCCAGGATTGAACAGTGGGCAACCCACCCACTGTATAGACTTGAGAGAATGTGGCTTTGCACCACCCAGGATGGAACAGTGGGCAACCCACCCACTGTATAGACTTGAGAGACTGTGGCTTTGCACTCCCCAGGATGGAAAAGTGGGCAACCCACCCACTGTATAGACTTGAGAGACTGTGGCTTTGCACTCCCCAAGATTGAACAGTGGGCAACCCACCCACTGTATAGACTTGAGAGACTGTGGCTTTGCACTCCCCAGGATGGAACAGTGGGCAACCCACCCACTGTAGAGACTTGAGAGACTGTGGCTTTGCACTCCCCAGGATGTAACAGTGGGCATGTGGCCCTCTCGTGGATTTGGCGTTGTGCCCCCCCTTTCCCTCCCCCTGAGGTGCCTGTTTTCTTGCTCTCTAATGCCCCTGCAGTGTTCTCTCCGTCATGGTCGGGGATCTTGTGTGGGCCTTGCCAGTGTTCCACAGACTTAATTGGAGCACTACCTGGCCTACTATGCTTGGTGTATATTTTGTTAATGGTGTATATATATATTTTTGCCTACTTGCTTTTAATATATTACAATGGCTACACTCATTTTCTTTTGTCTTTGCATTCTTCCGTGGGGGGGTTGGGGGTTGTAACTATAATGTATCATGATGTATTATATGTGTGTATGTGTTGTCGTGTGTGAGGGTGGGGGTGTTGTGTGTTGCGTGTGTGTGTGTCCCTGTTTCCCCCCCCCCTCCCCTGTGTCGTAGGTGCAGTACTTACTGTGGTCTTCACCGCCGGCGTTCGTGCTCCTGGTAGAGGAGCAGGAAGACTATCGCAGGGAGAATTTGGAGTTCCGGCTCCATGGTGTCCTAGTTTCTCGTGGGGTGTGTAGAGGTGAGCGTTTTCCCTTTGGAATCCTGTTTCCGCCATGTTTTTATCCGCGGTGAATCTGCCCCGGAAAAGGTGGCGGATTGGTAGGTTGTGATACTGTGGGCGGTACTTTGTCCTCCGCCTGTCTGTTGGCGGTGACCGCCACGCTGGTTGTTTGTACCGCCGTGGCGGTCAGAGTGTTAAAGTGGCTGTCTTTGTTGGCGGTTTCCGCCACGGTCGTAATTGCAAAATTTTTACCGCCGATTTAACACCGACCGCCAGGGTTGTAATGACCACCTCTGTGCCATCCCCTCAATCTCTATAGGTTTTTGGCCTTTTTCTGTAGCAGGCACCTGGGCGACCCACACAAGTGAGGTACACCATTTTTATCGAGAGGCTTTGGGTAACGCTGGGTGGAAGTAAATTTGTGGCTCCTCTCAGATTCCAGAACTTTCTGTCACGGAAAGGTGAGAAAAAAGTGTTTTTTTCCCCAAATTTTGAGGTTTGCACAGGATTCTGGGTAACAGAACCTGGTGAGAGCCCCACAAATCACCCCATCTTGGATTCCCCTAGGTGTCTACTTTTCAAAAATGCACAGGTTTGGTAGGTTTCCCAAGGTGCCGGCTGAGCTAGAGGCCAAAATCCACAGCAAGCCACTTTTAAAAAAACAGCTCTGTTTTCTTTGGGAAAATGTGATGTGTCCATGTTGTGTTTTGGGGCATTTCCTGTTGTGGGCACTAGGCCTACCCACATAAGTGAGGTCCCATTTTTATCGGGAGACCTGGGGGAACGCTGGGTGGAAGGAAATGTGTGGCTTATCTCATATTCCAGAAGTTTCTGTCACCGAAATGTGACGAAAAGGTGTGTTTTTGCCAGAATTTTGAAGATTGCACAGGATTCTGGGTAACAGAATCTGGTGAGAGCCTCACAAGTCACCCCATGCTGGATTCCCCTAGGTGTCTAATTTTAAAAAATGCACAGGTTTGGTAGGTTTCTGTAGATGTCAGCTGAGCTAGAGGCAAAAATCTACAGCTAGGCACTTTGAAAAAACAAGTTAGATTTCAATGTAAAAATGTGATGTGTCCATGCTATGTTTCCTGTCGCGAGCATTAGTGAGGTACCATTTTTATCGGGAGACTTGGGGGAACACAGAATCTCAAAACAAGTGTTATTGCCCCTTGTCTTTCTCTACATTTTTTCCTTCCAAATGTAAGACAGTGTGTAAAAAAGACATCTATTTGAGAAATGCCCTGTAATTCACATGCTAGTATGGGCGTCCCGGAATTCAGAGATGTGCAAATAACCACTGCTTCTCAACACCTTATCTTGTGTCCATTTTGAAAATACAAAGGTTTTCTTGATACTTATTTTTCACTCTTTATATTTCAGCAAATGAATTGCTGTATACCCAGTATAGAATGAAAACCCATTGCAAGGTCCAGCTCATTTATTGGCTCTGGGTACCTAGGGTTCTTGATGAACCTACAAGCTCTATATATCCCCTCAACCGTAGGAGTCCAGCAGACGTAATGGTATTTTGCTTTCAAAAATCTGACATCGCAGGAAAAAGAACAGAGTGAAACGTGGAGAAAAATGGCCGGTTTCTTCATCTGAATTTCAATATTTTTTTTATCTCAGCTGTTATTTTCTGTAGGAAAACCTTGTAGGATCTACACAAATTATCATTTGCTGAATTCAAAATTTTGTCTGCTTTTCAGAAATGTTTAGCTTTCTGGGATCCAGCATTGGTTTCACACCCATTTCTGTCACTAACTGGAAGGAGGCTGAAAGCACAATAAAAAAGTAAAAATGTGGTATGTCCCAGTAAAATGCCAAAATTGTGTTGAAAAAGGGGGATTTCTGATTCAAGTCTGCCTGTTCCTGAAAGCTGGGAAGATGGTGACTTTAGCACCGCAAACCCTCTGTTGATGCCATTTTCAGGGAAAAACACAAGCCGCCTTCTGCAGCCCTTTTTTTTCATTTTTTTGAAAAAAAAACACATTTTCGCTGTATTTTTGCTAATTTCTTGGTCTCCTTCAGGGGAACCCACAAAGTCTGGGTACCTCTAGAATCCCTAGGATGTTGGAGAAAACGGATGCATGTTTGACGTGGGCAGCTTATGTGGACAAAACATTATGAGGGCCTAAGCGCCAACCTCCTCAAATAGACAAAAAAGGCTCTGCACCTAAGGGGGAAAAGGCCTGGTAGCGAAGGGGTTAAACACCCTTGAATACAACTGAAGTTTATGTGCTTTATTTACAGCAATATGCAATGTCTTGACCTGTATTATCCTGTGCAAATGTCATGTAAAGTGTGAATCCATCCACCAAATGTGTGAAAGCAGTATGTAGTCATCACATTAGTTTTCAGTTGTGACCACACCAACATCTGCAAAAAGGGAAAGCATGGGTGACAGTGAATTGAGAAGTAAAGGTATTAGAGCAACATGAGCCCCTGTAACATAACAGCCTACATTCAGCTGGTCACTTCAACTCAGTAATGTGCACACCAATTGACTCCAAACACCATCAGTGAGGAGAAACCTATTTCAGTCATGGATCGGTTGTATAAGCACGTTGTAAGTCACATGACATTCCCAGCAACATATGCTAAGTACTATATGGGATGAAGACACAGTTTGCAGTGGCCTTGTATTTGAGAAAGTTAAACTACTGACACATTGCATGGGCAGAATAAGCTTGCACGACATCACCCTAACACTGGCACGACTGACCATAGATGGAACAGTGTCAGCTCACATAATGCACACATTTTTGCTTGGCACACCACAGCAGCCACACAGCACTTAACGGTAATGGAGGTATGAACAAAAGTTCGATCTCACCTTGTAGGAAAGTACCATCTTTCTTCGCATGTTACCCCCAATATTACATGTATGTCAATTTGTTTTTGCCTGTCTCACTGGGATCCTGCTAGCCAGGACCCCAGTGCTCATAGTTTGTGGCCTGAATGTGTATACCTGTGTAGTGCCTGACTGTGTCACCGAGGCTCTGCTAATCAGAACCTCAGTGATCATGCTCTCTCTGCCTTTAAATTTGTCACTATAGGCTTGTGACCACTTTTATCAATTTCGATTGTCACACTGGAACACCCTTACAATTCCCTAGTATATGGTACCTAGGTACCCAGGGTATTGGGGTTCCAGGAGATCCATATGTGGGTGCTTCCTGCCTGTGCGTGGGCTCTCTATGTTGCTGAGGGCCCCCTCTGTCTCCTCTCTCAAGTGGCAACATCCTGGCCCTTCCTGGGCCAGGGCAGCACCCTTTTTCACCAACCCCAACTCTTGCAGCTAGCAAGGCTTGTTTGTGGTATTTTTCCAAGGAAACAACTCTGCATCCTCCAGCACACCGTGGGACATCTTCTGCATGAAGAAGAACTTCCTACCTCCTTCCGTTGTTGCAAATCTTGCAGATTCTTCCAACCTGAAGCAGCCATTTTGCACCTTCATCCGGGGTTTAGTGGGCGCCTGCCCCCCTGGACACTTTAGCGACTCTTGTACTTGGTCCCCTTCCGTTGCAGGTCTTCCGGTCCAGGAATCCATCTTCAGTGCATTGCAGTCTGTTGTGGTCCTTGCAAAATCCTTTATCACGACTTTAGTGTATTTCTGGGGAAAAAGCAGTACTTTGCTCCTACTTTCCAGGGTCTTGGGGTGGGGTATCTTTTACACCCTTCGTGTTTTCTTACACTCCCAGCGACCCTCTACACACTACACAAGCCTAGGGGTCCATTCGGGGTTCGCATTCCACTTTCTTAGTATATGGTTTGTGCTGCCCCTAGACCTATTGTATTATTCAGTGTTTGCACTACTTTCTGACTGTTTTACTTACCTGATTTGGTTAGTTGTGTATATTTTGTGTATGTTACTTACCTATAAGGGAGTATATCCTCTGAGATATTTTTGGCACAATGCCACTAAAATAAAGTACCTTTATTTTTAGTAACAATGAGTATTGTCTTTCTTATGATATAGTACCTGTATGATATAAGTGGTATTGCATGATGTCTGCATGTCTCCTAGTTCCGCCTTGGCTACTCTGCTATAGCTACCTCTATCAGCCTAAGCTGCTAGAACACTACTACACTCTACTAATAAGGGATAACTAGACCTGACACAAGGTGTAAGTACCACTGGTACCCACTACAAGCCAGGCCAGCCTCCTACACACCTGAGTGTCATTGGAAGTACTGTTGTATGAGATGTGTCCTGTTGTCCACATCCTCCTTCTCTTCATCCTCGTCACTGTCTTCAGTGTCCTCTGCTGCCACAGGTGCATTGTCTTCACCCTCCTCCTGCAGGAATGGCACACAGCGCCTGAGGGCCCAATTGTGCAGCATGCAGCAAGCTACCACTATCTGGCAGACCTTCCCAGGGGCGTAGAGGAGGGATCCACCAGTTACATGGATGCACTGGAACCTGGCTTTCAGTAGCCCCAAAGTCCGCTCAATTACCATTCTGGTACGACCATGTGCTTCACTGTACCGAATTTCTACACCTGTCCTCAGATTCCCTACTGGTGTCAACAGCCAGGATAGGTTTGGTTAGCCGGAGTCACCTGGAAGTAGTGACAGACAGACATTACTCATGTGCAATGGCACAGAGGAGAACATCAGGTGGCATACAATTACATAAATTGGGTGAAAACTCATGCTCACCTATGAGCCACACTCTCTCCCTCTGTAGTTGTGACATTTCCTGTGGGACTCTGCTATTTCTCAATAGATAGGCATCACGCACAGATCCTGGAAACTTGGCAGTAACATGAGAGATGTCCTGATCTGTAAGGCACACCCCCTGGACATTTATAGAGTGGTACCTCTTCCTATGCCTGTAGACCTGCTCATTTGTCCTGGGAGGGACCAAGGCACCATGGGTCCCGTCAATGGCCCAATCACATGTGGTATGTGTTCCATGGTGTAGAATGCAGTCTTCACAGTGGGCAAATCTTCACTCTGGGGGAATGCGATATAGCTGCTCATGTGTTTCATCAAGGCAGCCAAAACTCTTTTAAGCACATTTGAACACATTGGCTGTGATATTCTTGCAGCCAAGCCTACAATCACCTGGAAAGAACCACTTGCCAGGAAGTGGAGCACTATCAGAACCTGTACTGCTGGGGGTATTGCTCTAGTGCTAAGAATAGCAGGAATCAGATTTATTTCCAATTGTTGCACAGTTCAGTGATTGGTCATTATAATGTTGCATTCCTCCAGTGTAGTCAAGTCGACTAGTGGTCTGTACTTCACACAGGTAAGTATAGAACTTTGATTCAAAGCAGAAGTACACACAGTTTTAGTTCAAATGGCAATAAACTATTTTAAAACTGGACACTGAAAAAATCAACAATTCCTGGGGGAGGTAAGTTTGGTTAAGTTTCTCAGGTAAGTAAAGCACTTACACAGTCAGTCTCCTGGGCATAGGCAGCCCACTGTTGGGGGTTTAAGGCAGCCATTATGGAGCTGTGGAGTTCGTCTTGACAAACTCCCAGACCATATACTTAATATGGCCACACTGTACTTACAATGTCTAAGAATAGACTTAGACACTGTAGGGGCATGTTGCTCATGCAGCTATGCCCTCACCTGTGGTATAGTGCACCCTGTCTTAGGGCTGTAAGGCCTGCTAGAGGGGTAACTTACCTATGCCAGAGGCAGTATTTTGTGTGCATGGCATCCTGAGGGGGATGCCATGTTTTCTTTGCCTTTTTCTCCCCACTAACACACACAATCTGCAATGGCAGTGTGCATGTGCTAGGTAAGGGGTCCTATAGGGTGGCATAACATGCTGCAGCCCTCAGATACCTTCCCTGGTCACAGGGCACTTGGTACCACTGGTATCTTTTACAAGGGACTTATCTGTGTGCCAGGGGTTTGCCAATTGTGGGAACAATGGCACATTTTTAGTGAAAGAACACTGGTGCTGGGGCCTGGTTAGCAGGGTCTCAGCAAACATCTCAGTCAAGTCAGCATCAATATCAGGCAAAAAGTGGGGGGGTAACTGCAACAGGGAGCCATTTTCCTACAACTGTCAACAACTCATCTTCAAGCAGTGCCCTGGTATGAGACCTAATTTAAGTGCCAGAGTCTACAAGCAAACCAAAGTATGTAGCGGACAGGAATTGTATTGGTGTCTACCATCAGTACACATGATGCACATAAAATTGATCACCATGAGTACCATCATTAGGAATTATCAACCGCCGGTCCTGTATGCAGGGACACTGGCGTTTGGCTTCATGCCGGAAGGCGGTCTGCAACGCCATGCAGCTCCTCATTGGTTAACATGGTAGTCTATGGAGCACAGGAACCAATGATGATCACCGCCGGTGGTGACGGTGTTCATCGGCTTGGATGTGACCACCATTTCTCACTTCACTTGATTCCTGACTCTGAACACATCAACACCTCCACTGCGTGTGCTGCTGTGTCCTGTGTCTGGAACCTGCAATGGCCCATGCTACAGGGGATAGGGTCCCAGCCTTCACATCGGAGGAACTGGAGAAGCTTGTGGATGAGGTCCTACCCTTGTATGGACAATTGTATGGGCCTCCAGATCAACAGGTGAGCCCCTTTTGGGTACTTTGGATGCAACATGGCTGTATGTAAATGTATGTGTGTCATTTGGGGAGTGTATTTTTGCTGTATGCAATGTGTACGAAGAGGTACGAGTAATGTGTGAGGTCAATGTGGGATCTATGCAGCAACTGGTGAACACCCACACTGCCGGCCACACGCGCGACCCCATCTTCTCCGCCAGCAACCACGTATCCTTCAACCACTCCTCCGAGATACACTGAACCGACCACAGATGTGTACACTTCACCTTCAGACGTAAGACCCACCACCTTCGCACACAACTAATCACCCGCAGACCCTGGAACAAAATCTCCACAGAACAGCTACTTTCCACTCTCAACCATAACCAACCTGCCATCACCCCGACGCCAACAACGCAGCCCTCAGCCTCACACAGTGGATCACCAACTGCACCGACAACCCCGCCCCCCTCAGAAACCTCCCAAGACAGACCGACATCAGGAAACCTCCTTGGTTCACAGACACCCTCAATGAATCCAAGAAAACCTGCTGCACCCTCGAAAAAACCTGGCGCAAAGAACACACTGCAGAGAACATGTCAGCCCTCAAGACCGCGACCCGTAAACACCACCAGCTGATCCGCTCAACCAAAAGGGCATCTTTCAAAGAGAGACTAGACAAGAACACCCACAACAGCAAAGAACTCTTCAACATCGTCAAAGAGTTCTCCAATCCCAACGCCAGCTCCAACACCATCACGCCCTCACAAGACCTCTGCAACTCCCTCGCCACTTTCTTCCATCGAAAGATCACCGACCTACACGACAGCTTCGGACCCCAGATCCCGTCGACCACCACTGAACTCACAGCCCCAACCATCACCCTCAACGCCTGGAACCCCATCAGCTCCGAAGAGACGGGAACCACCATGAACACCATCCACTCCGGCGCCCCATCGGACCCGTGCCCCCATCACATCTTCAACAAAGCCGACGCCATCATCGCCCCCTATCTCCAGAGCATCATCAACAGCTCGTTTGCCACGGCCACCTTCCCCGAGAGCTGGAAACACGCAGAAGTCAACGCTCTCCTGAAAAAACCCACAGCGGACCCCAACGACCTGAAGAACTTCTGCCCCATCTTGCTCCTCCCCTTCCCGGCCAAGGTCATCGAGAAGGCCATCAACAAGCAACTGACCAACTTCCTCGAAGACAACAACTTGCTCGACCCCTCCCAGTCTGGCTTTCGGGCCAACCACAGCACGGAAACCGCCCTCATCGCAGTCACCGACGACATCAGAACTGGACCTCTCGGCTGCCTTCGACACCGTCTGCCACCGCACCCTAATAACCCACCTCCGCTCCACTGGTATAGAAGGACAGGCCCTGAACTGGATCATCTCGTTCCTCTCGGACCGAACCCAGAGAGTCTACCTCCGCCCTTCCGCTCAGAACCCACCAAGATCATCTGCGGCGTCCCACAAGGCTCCTCACTCAGCCCCACTCTCTTCAATATCTACATGAGCCCCCTCGCCAACATCGCTCGCAAACACAACATCAACATCATCTCCGACGACACCCAGCTGATACTCTCCCTCACCAAAGACCCAGCCACCGCCAAAGCCAACCTGCAGGATGGAATGAAAGACGTACCACAATGGATGAAGCTCAGCCACCTGAAACTGAACTCAGACAAGACGGAGGTCCTCATCCTCGGAAACTCCCCGTCCGCTTGAGACGACTCTTGGTGGCCCACGGCCCTGGGCACCGCACCAACCCCCTCAGACCACGCATGCAACCTCGGATTCATCCTGGACCCCCTTCTCACCATGACCAAGCAAGTCAACGCCATCTCGTCTTCTTGCTTCCACACCCTTCGAATGCTCCGAAAGATCTTCCGCTGGATCCCCGCCGATACCAGGAAGACTGTTACCCATACCCTCGTCACAAGCCGCCTGGACTACGGGAACACCTTATATGCAGGAACCACTGCAAAACTTCAGAAATGTCTTCAGCGCATACAAAACGCCTCTGCACGCCTTATCCTCGACGTACCCCGCCACAGCCACATATCCGCCCACCTGAAACACCTGCACTGGCTCCCCGACAACAAAAGGATCACCTTCAGGCTCCTCACCCACGCACACAAAGCCCTCCACAATAAGGGCCCCGAATACCTCAACAGTCGCCTTGCCTTCTACACGCCCACCCGTCAACTTCGCTCAACCAGCCTCGCTCTCGCCACCGTCCCTCGCATCCGCAGAACCAACGCTGGAGGTAAATCCTTCTCCTACCTAGCAGCCAAGACATGGAACTCCCTTCCTGTCCACCTCAGGACTACTCAGGACCACCTCGCCTTCAGAAAGCGCCTCAAGACCTGGCTCTTCGAGCAACAGTAACCCCCCCACTAGCGCTTTGAGACCCTCACGAGTGAGTAGCACGCTCTATAAATGCCTTTGATTGATTGATTGATTGATGTAAGCCCTTGCTGTGACAGAATGTAGTGTTGAGTTCATGGTATCCTTCTGTCTGTGTCACCCATGCAGGTCAGCACCCATTAGAAGAAAGGATTATGGTGTGCCATCGCCGAGGACCTGCGGACCATGGGGGTCCATATACGGCTCCCACTGCAGAAAGAGGTAGGAGGACCTGCAGCCCTGGGCCCGAAAGATCGCTGAGGCCCAGCTGGGGACGTCCTCCCAACAAGGGAGGGGTGCCCGTCAGACCTTGGCCCCCCTAATGGGCCTCATACTGGCTACGGAGGTGTCCTGGTTATCCTTTAACTGAGAGGATTATTTTTGAAGATTATAGCATCTTGGAGCCCGACCAGGACCGCTGTGGTGAGGCTTCCACGTTCTGGGCAGTGTTTGGTATATATATATATATATATATATATATATAATCTTCAACAGATGGAGCGATATCCATCTGACGGCTGCACCAATTCCGTGAATTAAATCCCGACCACTCGAACAAAGTTGTATTAAAAAATGCCGGATTGAATTCATCAAATTTATTTCTTGTAAAGGTTTCACAGAGTCCTGAAGTGAGATGTCATATGTATATATATATATATATATTTGTATATTATTCTACGCTTAACATGGTCATAGGTCATGCATAGTTTCTAAATACTTTGTTTGATTAGATGCTCATGAGTCTCTGTTTTTACTTTATCTATCACAATAGGTAAATGTTATCTTAACTATTTACCTACAAACATTTCCCTATACTATTGAAATTTTGAGGAAAGATAAAATAATGTTATAAAAGTACACAAGTAAGTTAACTTCAAATACTGCAACACTTGAAAGACTGTGTTTAAATGATACAACTTTAAATCTCAATATATTATGGCCCTCATTACAACCCTGGCGGTAAATCCCGCTTACCGCCGTGCAGAAGACCGCCAACATACCGCTGCGGCCGCGGAATTCCGCTACAGGTATTATGACCCACAGCTCAGAATCTGCCACAATACAGACACCCACACAAGTCCGACACACCAAAGGTCAGTGATAAACTGGCGATACCAAAACCGAAACCGTCACACCAACAAGAATACGCCCACACTATCATGACCCATGAATAAACGCGGCGGACTTTCAACCGCGGTAAACCATTGTCGGTACACACCACCACGCTCAAAATACACACACCTATACAAAACACAACCACATTGGACAATTCAAAATATACACATACACACACCACACCCACACACCCACAACACTATAAAACACACCCACATTACCCACAAACCCTTACTACAAGAAATTTAAAGCAGGCCAGAGAGATACACTACCTTAAACGACAGCATCATCCACAGACACACAACACCATCACTTACACAACCTCCACGCACCTCAAACAACACACACCAACACATCCCCTCACACATCACAACAGACACCACCTCACACATCACCCACAGCACATCATGGCACCTCAAAGACATCCCAGGTTCTCTGAGGAGGAGCTCAGGGTCATGGTGGAGGAAATCGTCTGGGTAGAGCCACAGCTATTCGGATCACAGGTGCAGCACACCTCCATTGCAAGGAAGATGGAGCTATGGCGAGACTTGTCGACAGGGTCAACACAGTGGTACAGCATCCAAGAATACGGGATGACATCAGGAAGAGGTGGAACGACCGACGGGGGAAGGTGCGTTCCGTCGTATCAAGACACCAGATTGCAGTACAGAGGACTGGTGGTGGAACCCCACCTCCTCCCCTACAACTAACAACATGGGAGGAGCAAGTCTTGGCAATCCTGAGGGCCTTGCAGGAGTAGCAGGAGGACCGGACTCTGGTAAGGCAAATCTTTACTACTTCATCCCCCCACCCCACCTGCATGCCATCACATACCCCACCCTCACACCCATCACCCCAACAACCCACAGATACCCCACCAACATAACCCACACATCCCAAAACCAAGCCCTGCATGTAACACCAATGCATGGACACCCATCACCAAAGCATGTCCAGTACAGATACCCACACAGACCCCAAACCAACTATCACACAAGGACCAAGCCAAGAATGCAAGCACTGGAGTAGAGGGTCACTCACCCATTGCACACAATGGCACACACAGATACAATAATTATACATTTACACCCCAACAGGACCCATACCCAACGTCACCGGACAGGAAGTGCCAGACAAATCCAGTCCCCCCACAGAAGAGGCCCACAGTGACGACAGCAGCTCTGCTGATCAAGATGACCAGCCCGGCCCATCAGGGACCTCTGGACATTCGGTTCCCCTGCCACAGTCACAAACCACCACAGAGCCTCCCCCCTCAGGAGACACCACCACAGCACCCACTCAGCGGGCCCATCCCTCTGTCCCCAGGACACGTCAATCAGCATTGTGTCCACCACCACAGTGACCCCAGGCATACCCACCAACCCAAGGCAATCAGGGACCTGGGGTCAGTGGCAGTGGGCACACGGTTCAGGGGACAGAGGCACACAATAACAGGGAAACTGGGAGGACTGCTGTGCGACAGGGGGAGGACAGGCCCAGGGAACCCACTCTCCACGAGGGACTCTCCAACATCATGGGAGCATACCATCATTCCCAGGAGACCATGGGCACGGTACTGGCCAAGTTTCAGGAAACCCAGCGTATGCAGGAGGAACACTACCTGGGGATCAGAAGGACTTCAACTCCATCAACACCACCCTGGTCACCATTGCAGGGGTGCTGGCAGACCTGGCCAACACCATGAGGGACACAGTGGCACACAAACGGGCCCCTGACACTAGCCTGAATGATGAACAACGTCACCGGACAGGAGGTGCCAGACATATCCAGTCCCCCCACAGAAGAGACCCACAGTGATGACAGCAGCTCTGCACAACTGGATCAAGATGACCAGCCCGGCCCATTAGGGACCTCAGGACAGTCGGTTCCCCTGACATAGTCACAAGCCACCACAGAACCTCCCCCCTCATGAAACACCAGCACAGCACCCACCCAGCGGGCCCATCCCTCTGTCCCCAGGACACGTCAATCAGCAGTGTGTCCACCACTACAGGGAACACAGGCAACCCCACTAACACGGGACGATCAGGGACCTGGGGGCTGTGGCAGTGGGCACATGGTTCAGGGGACAGAGGCACAGGACAACAGGGAAGCTGGGAGGACTGCTGTGCGAAAGGGGGAGGACAGGCCCAGGGAACCCACTCTCCACGAGGCCCTCTCCAACATCATGGGAGCTTACCATCATTCCCAGGAGATGATGGCAACGGTACTGGCCAAGTTTCAGGAGACCCAGCGGCTGTAGGAGGAACATTACCTTGGGATCAGGGAGGACTTGAAGTCCATTAACAACACCCTGGTCACCATTGCAGGGGTGCTGCAAGACCTTTTCAACACCAGGAGGGACACAGTGGCACAACAAGGGGCCCCTGACACTAGCCTGGACGATGAAAAGCCCTGCACCTCTGCCGGCGCTAGTGGACAGGAGGCACCGCCACAGGAACACGACACCAGCACCCCACCCCCTGCAGATTGAGAACCACCCCACAAACGGTGCCTGAGATCCAGGAACAAGACAGAGAACATTGCCAAGACCCCCGCCAGGAAATGAGAACCCCCTGAATGTTACCCTTCTGTCCCACTTTGTCACCCTGTCCATCCTTAAACTGCCATTGCTCCACTTTCTATGCCCCTTTGGACAAAGCACCTGTAAAACAAATAGACTGGTCTCTGCCATGGACATTCCTCCACCATCCCCCCAGCCCATTTTACAATCCCCTACACTTATTTACAAAGAAATAAACCCACTTCAATCACAAAACAATCTGGAGTCAGTCTGTGCTTTCACAAATGTGTAATTGCAATAACCATGGAATATAGAGCCAGATGTAGCAAATAACCAATTTGCGACTTGCAAATTGCGAGTCCCTGCGACTCTCAATTTGCAACTCGCAAATTGGTATGCAGTACGGTGTCTCAGACACCGTACTGCGACTCGCTATGGGGTCGCAATGACCCACCTCATGAATATTCATGAGGTGGGTCGCAAATTGCGGCCCCATAGCGAGTCTAGGCACTCGCAAACATGGAGGCCTGCTGTAGTCAGCAGACCTCCATGTTCGTGACTGCTTTAAATAAAGCAGTTTTTTTTTTTTAAGTGTAGCCCGTTTTCCTTAAAGGAAAACGAGTTGCACTTAAAAAAAATACCGAAACCTTTAGTTTCGGGTTTTTTTCAGGGCAGGTAGTGGTCCCTTGGACCACTACCTACCCTGAAAAAATATTTGTGGGTCCATTCACAAAGTGGAAGGGGTCCCATGGGGACCCCTTCCAATTTGCGAGTGGGTTACCATCCACTTGAAGTGGATGGTAACTGCGACACCATTTGCGACCGCATATGCGCTCGCAAATGGTATTGCATACCACTCAGAATCGCAAATAGGAAGGGAACACCCCTTCCTGTTTGCGATTTGGAAATGCATATTGCGAGTCGGTCCCGACTCGCAATATGCATTTCTGCATAGCAAAGAGGCATTTGCGCCTCGCAAACGGCGATTTTCGCCGTTTGCGAGGCGCAAATCCTTTGCTACATCTGGCCCATAGCAATGTCAATTTACTTGTGCACATACCAATGTAACACAGCTGTAGGCCAGGAGGAAACATAGCAGAGGGCACAAAGTGGGACCCACATCTGTGAAATGGAAAGGCAAAGTGACAAGTCAGGGTCCATACACTGAGTGGAAATGACAGAAGTATGCTAGCTCCAACAATAGTATGAGATGTGGGAGGCAGTGACATCTTCTTACCTGTGTCTCACTGGAAGTATTGCGTGTTTATGTTGTTTCGGTTGTCGATATCCTCTTCTTCTGCCTCCTCTTCTTCACTGTCCACAGGCTCCGCAGCTGCCACAAGACCACCATCTGGCCCATCCTCCTGCAGAAAAGGCACCTGCCGTTGCAAAGCCAGGTTGTGCAGCAAACAGCAGGCCACGATGATCTGGCACACCTTGTTTGGTGAGTAGTATAGGGAACCACCTGTCAGATGGAGGCACCGGAATCTGGCCTTCAGGAGGCCGAAGGTACGTTCGGTCACCCTCCTAGTTCGCCCATGTGCATCACTGTAGCGTTCCTCTGCCCTTGTACTGGGATTCCTCACTGGGGTCATTAGCCATGACAGGTTGGGGTATCCAGAGTCAACTGCAAATATCGAGGGACAACTATTAGACACACACTAACCCTTAGGGACAACCCCATACCCAGACACCTATTCACACTGTAGTGGGTCCTTGGCCTCACCTATTAGCCACACACGGTGCCTCTGGAGTTGATCCATCACATAAGGGATGCTGCTATTCCTCCAAATGCAAGCGTCTTGTACTGAGCCAGGAAACTTGGCATTCAAATGGGAGATGTACTGGTCTGCCAAACACACCATCTGCACATTCATAGAATGGTAGCTCTTCCGGTTTCTGTATACCTGTTCACTCCTGCGTGGGGGTACTAATGCCACATGTATCCCATCAATGGCACCAATGATGTTGGGGATATGTCCCAGGGCATAGAAGTCACCTTTCACTGTGGGAAAATCCTCCACCTGAGGGAACACAATGTAGCTGCGCATGTGTTTCAGCAGGGCAGACAACACGTTAGAGAACATTGGCTGGGACATCCCTGATGCAATGCCCACTATTGTTTGAAAGGAACCACTTGCCAGGAAATGGAGTACTGACAGGACCTGCACTAGAGGGGGTATCCCTATGGGATGGCGGATAGCTGACATCAGGTCTGGCTCCAACTGGGCACACAGTTAATGGATTGTTGCACGATCAAGTCTGTATGTGAATATGATGAGTCTCTCTTCCTTTGTCAACAGGTCCACCAGGGGTCTGTACACCGGAGGATGCCGCCATCTCATCACCTGCCCCAGCAGACGTGCCCTATGGAGGAGAACAGCAAGCAGAGAGTCAACCAACACTGAGGTATCACAAATTGTTATTTGCTGAAACTTTAGTAATCCGCAATGTGCCTGTAACTGTGTGTATTCCAGGCTTAGATAGGTGTGACGCAGTTATTATTAATGCCATGTGGCCCCCTGAAATGGCGGCTGCCTGACCTGTAAGGTGGGACAAGGGGATATGAGGTAACTGTGCTGTAGTTGTACACCGTCGCGGTGGGTGATCAAAGACCGCGGCGCAAATCAGCATTGGTTAATATTGGGCCCTATGGGTCCCAGGAGCCAATGAAGATGTACACCGGCTGTGACGGTACGTACCGCCGCGGACATGACCGCCATTTTCTGTCTGTTCACTCACTTGATACCTGACCTTCAACAGGAGAGGACCTACACTGCAAATGCTGCTGTGACCTGTGTCTGGAAGCGACAATGGCTACAGTGTCTGGGGAAAGGGCCCCTGCCTTCACTTCGGAGGAGTTGGAGAAACGAGTGGATGGGGTCCTCCCCTAGTACACGCATCTGTATGGTCCTCCAGACAAACAGGTGAGTACACTGTGAGCATGCGGAATGGGCAATGCCTGCTTTGAGTGGGGTGGCTGGAAGAAACATGGGGGGGGCTGAGGCCTACATATGCGGATGCTGAATGTATGTGCGTCATGGCATGGCATGGGTGGGAACTGGTGGGCAATGAGTATGACGGTCCGGCCAGGTGATTTACGTCCTTTCCCCTTGTACCATTCCTCTAGGTCAGCGCCCACCAGAAGAAGGCTATTTGGCGTGCCATCTCCAAGGACGTCCGGACCCTGGGGGTCTACCACAGACAGAGCACCCACTGCCGTAAAAGATGGGAGGACCTGTGCCGCTGGAGCAAGAAGATGGTGGAGGCCCAGCTGGGGATGGCCTCCCAACGTGAAAGGGATGCCTGTCGTACCATGACCCCCCTGATGTTCCGGATCCTGGAGGTGGCCTATCAAGGGGGTGAGTACACTCTCCTTCAGCTGACTCTGCACGCATTACGAGGTATCTGGGCGGGGGAGGTGGGCAGTGGGTTCCCCTAGGCCAGGGCGATCTTGGTAAGCAAGGTCCCTTGTGAGGTAGGCTATGTGGCACCCCAACCCCACTAGTGGTAAGAGCCATCTACGCCTAGTCAGGCTCCTGTGACTTCCAGGTGTGCAGCAATTGGTCATGTGAAAAATCTAGGAACTGTAAGTGCATGACGTAGTGCAGAGGGCTGCTCACTGTCTGTTGTGTCCGCCAATGGTAGTGGTGTTGCATGCACTGAACATGTCTTTCTTCTGTCTTCCCCCCCACTTTTTGTGGTCTCCCTGTTCTTGTGTGCAATAGCATCATCAGGCGGAGCAGCATTGGCACCAGAGCAGGAGGGAGCTGCATCCCACTTGGCCCTGGAGGGTGAAGCAACGGAGTCTGAAGCCACCAGTGGGACGGAGGGCGAGGGGAGCTCCACGATGGGGACAGGAGCAGAGACCAGCGACAGCGAATCCTCCTCTGATGGGAGCTCCCTTGTGGTGGCGGGCCCCTCTGTGCCCACCGCATCAACAGGTACAACTGCCACCCCCCCACCAGCACCGCCCTCCCAGTAGCCTCTCAGCGTGTGTCCCGTGCCCGCTTACCCAGGAGGGTGGGCATCTCCTTCGCCCCAGGCACCTCAGGCCTTTTCCCAGTCAGCCCTGCTGCCCTCAGTGAGGAGGCTATTGTCCTCCTGAGATCCCTCACTGTTGGGCAAGCTACCATTTTGAGTGCCATCCAGGGTGTTGAGAGGCATTTGCAACAAACAAATGAATACCTGGTGGGCATTCATTCTGGGCAGGCAGCCCAACAGAGAGCATTTCAGGCCCTGGCCTCAGCACTGATGGCAGCTATTGTCCCTGTGTCCAGCCTCCCCCCTCCAACCTCCTCCACCCAGACCCAATCCCCTGTACCTAAGCCTATCCCAAGCACACCATCAGACCAGCATGCACACACATCAACACACAAGAGTGGACATGGCAAACATAAGCACCACACATCCCACAGGCACTCACACAAGCACCATACCCATGCAGACACACCAACATCCACTGCCACCACTGTGTCCCCCTCCTCCACGTCCTCCACCTCCCTCCCTGTCTTGTCTCCACTCACACCTGCATGCTCTACATCCTCAGCCACTACCTCCATTACCAGCAAGCCCATGCCCACACACCGCTCACGTGCAATCACCACCCCCACTACCATCCACACATCCCCAGTGTCCTCTGCCAGTGTGTCTGTGAGCCCTCCTCCCAAAGTACACAAACGCAGGCACACACCCACCCAACAGCAATCCACCTCACAACAGCCTCCATCCCATGCACCTTCACCCAAATTCAGCAGACGTACACCTCCTACAACCACTACGTCTTCCTCCACTCCCAAACCCCCTCCATCTACCCGTCCCAGTGTGTCTAAAAAACTTTTCCTGGCTAACATTGACCCCTTACCTACACCTCCAACCCCGTCCTTCACCTAGGGCCAGGCTTTCCAGGTCCCAGCCCAGCACCTCAGCCACCACATCCCCAGGCACAGTGGTACCAGCAACTGCGGGGGTCATCGAGTACACCATTCATCAGGGCTGCAAGTGTGCCACGTAGCGAGGGCAAGGACATTCTGCCACCTGCCAAGGTGAAAAAGGTGCCCACATCCCGGAGGGAGAAGCCTAAACTCCTAACCGCCAAGGGCTCAGCGAAAACGAAAGAGGATAGTGGCAAGACAACTGCGCCACCATCAAAGGTGGGGAAGGGACAAAAACAGAATGGCAGGTCAGGAGAGGGCATGGTGGCACCCACTGAGGGACCAGTGTCACACCTTCTGTCCACGTCCACGCCAACCTGTACGGTGATGAACACCGCAAGCTGCACCTCCACCTGCACCGCCACCTGCACTGCCTCTGGCACGTCTACAGCTGCTGCGACAGTCCTGCGCCTCTTCCCTGGTGGGCAGCCATCCGAGGCTGCAGGAGACATCCTGCTTTCTCCCTCAGCAGGTGCTGAACCATGCACCACCGCCAGCCCCGCCACCACAGACCCTGCAGCCAGCCCTGCCACCACAGACCCCGCCTCTAGCACCACAGCCACAGAGACCGCTGCAAGCCCCGCCGCCACAGACACTGCCGCAAGCACCGCCAGCGGCCCCGCGATGTCCTCGGACAGTGGCACCACCGCTGACATGCCTACCATCCCCAGTGGTCAGTCTTCCGAGGCTGGAGGAGAGTTCCAGGACCCTGGGCAGCTTCCATGAAGCATTACTGTCATCACTGTTGGCACCTGCAGGTGGAAGGCGAAGCCGCAGTAGTGTGGGGTATGTTGCTGCCTCCATGGCGTATCATCCTACCTGTACCTCGCCAATGTCGTGCCACGCACACCCAGGTGAGTGAATTGTTCCAGCCACACTGCACGTGGAGCACTCTGGGCACCATGCCCCCTCCAGAACCAGTGGAGAAATGCATCCACTACCTCAGTCCTTGGCAGGATGAAGCACTCTGGGCACAAGGCCCCCTCCAGAACCAGTGGAGACTGTTATCCGCTTGAGAGACTGTGGCTTTGTACTCCCAGGATAATGCAGTGAGCAACCCACCCACTGGAGAGACTTGTGAGACTGTGGCTTGGCACTCCCCAGGATAAAGCAGTGGGAAACCCACCCACTGGAGAGACTTGAGAGACTGTGGCATTGCACTCCCCAGGATAAAGCAGTGGGCAACCCACCCACTGGAGAGACTTGAGAGACTGTGGCTTTGCGCTCCCCAGGATAAAGCAGTGGGCAACCCACCCACTTGAGAGACTGTGGCTTTGCACTCCCCAGAATACAGCAATGGGCATGGAGCCCCCTCGTGCAGCAGTGGCGTTGTGCATTCATCTGGCTGAGGTGCCCCCTCTCCCCCTGAGGTGGCTGTTTCATTTCGATCTGATGCCCCTGCAGTGTTCTCTCCATTTCCAGTCAGGTATCTAGTGTGGGCTTCGCCTATGCATTTTGGGCCCAGTGGTCCACGGACAATGATTGGTGCACTATCTGGACTTGTGTAGTTGGTGTACATAATTGTATATACTGGATTTTGAACTTTGATAATGAGATTTCACATGATTACATTCGTTCAAGTAATTTCCTTTTGTCCTTGCGTTCTTCCAGGGGGTGGGGGGAGTGTATATGTAATGCTGCTGCTTGTATTTGTGTGTATGGTGTTGTGGGTGAGGGTGGGGGTGTTGCGTGTGTGTGTCACTCTCTTTTCCCTCCCCCCTCCCCTGTGTTGTAGGTGCAGTACTCACTGTGGTCGTCGTCACCGTCTTTGGTGCTCATGATAGAACAGAAGGAAGACCAGCATCGGCAGTATCTGCAATTTGGGCTATATGGCGTCCTGGTTCCTCGTGGGGTGTGGAGAGGTGAGTGTTTCCCCTTCTGTGTAGTGTTTCTGCCGTGTTTTTGTTCGCATTGGTCCTGCCCCGGAAAAGGTGGCAGATAGGCGTGTTGAAATGCAGTGGGCGGTACTTTGTCTTCCGCCTGTCTGTTGGCAGTTACTGACACAGTGTTTGTTTCTACCGCCGTGGCGGTCGGAGTGTTAAAGTGGCTGTCTATATTTGCGGTTTCCGCCATGGTCATGATTCCATTTTTTTGCCACCGGACTGTTTGCGGTATTACCGTCGCTTTAACACCGACCGCCAGGGTTGAAATGAGGGCATATATTCCTTACACATATATTGTCTTACTATGTAATCATGCATCTATATATTGTAGGAGGCTGGCCTGGTTTGTAGTGGGTACCTTGGGGACTTACACTTTTTTCCAAGGTCCAGTTCTCCCTTATTAGTGAAGTAGTAGTGTTCTAGCAGCTTAGGCTGATAGAGGTAACTATAGCAGAGCAGCTTAGGCTGAACTAGGAGACATGCAAAGCTCATGCAATGCCACTTATAGTTACACAGTACTTATACACAAGTAAAGACAATGCTCAGGGTTACCAAAGATAATGGTATTTATTAGGGTGACACAGTACCAAAAATATCTTAGAGGCAATACTCCTTCAGGAGGTAAGTATTATACACAATATATACACTATACACCAAAATTAGACAAGCAAATAGTCACAGAACAATGCAAGCAATAGGAAATGCTATAGATTGCAATGGGAGAAAATAGGTCTAGGGGCAACACAAACCATAAACTAAGAAAGTGGAATGCGAATCACAAATTCCCCCTAGACAAGTGTAGTGTGTGCAGAATTGCGGGGAGAGTAAGAATACAGTAAAGGTAAGTAAATTACCCCACCCCAGAGCCCAGAAAAGCAGGAGTAAAGTACTGCAAGTTTCCTTAGGACACACTACACCTCGTGTTTGGGATTTTACAGCAAACAACCAAGTCTGCAAAGAACAACTGCTGGTTTCCTGGACCTGAAGACCTGCAAAGGAAGGGGACCCAGTCCAGAAGTCAAAAGAAGTTCCAGGAAGGGCAGGAGCCCCTGCCAACCCAGAAGAGGGTGCAAAAGAAGAGTCCCTGGTTCGTCGAAGACTGCAGGAATGCACCCTAGGAAGATGCCAGTGGGTTCCTGCATGATGCAAAAGATGTCCCACGGCGTGAAGATCGTTGCAGGCAAGATTTTGTGTTGGAAGTCACCAACAAGCCTTGGCTATGACAAAAGTGCATTTTGTGTCAAAATTGTGCTGAATGGACCCAGGAGGGACCTGAGGGCCTAACCTCTGTGTGAGGAGGAAGAGGGACTCTCAGCACTTTAGAGAGCCCTCAGGATGCCTGCCAGCACCCCCAGGAGTCGCAGGATCTGGGGACAAAGGGGGTGCAAAACGCAGTTGATGCAACACAACAAAAGAAGGCCACGTGAGAACAGCTCAGCGAGTTGATCATCACAGAATGGAGTGCTGGGGACCTGGGCCAGGCTGTGCATAAAGGACTCTTGCAAAGAGTGCATAGAAGCCTCAGGTGGTGAAGAAGACACAGTGCACAGTGGTACCGTCGCTCTCAGGGAAGGCAAGGTCTTATCTCCTCCAAATTGCGTCAGCAGGACCTCAGGACAGTCTATGTTGATGATTTCCATCCTCTATGTCTTTAGGAGCACACTCATCATCGTGAGAGGAGTCCAAGGGTACCGGTCGTCGTCTTGGAAGGTGCCTGCTTGGAGCAGGGGAGTGACTCTGTCACTCCACTGGAGATTTCTTCGGCCCTTCTATTGCAGGATGAAGACAGGGAGTCCCCAGAGCGTGCACACCATGGAAACTGTTGCAGTTGCTGACTTGGAGCTGAGGTTGCTGAAGAAAAATGTCTCTTGTAGACACTTTGTTGCAGTTACAGAGTTTATTGGAACAGGCTGTGGTTGATCCGAGGTCAGAGGAGTCTGAAGTTGTTGCAGAGGATTCCTGAAGGAAACTTGCAAGCAGAATCTGAAGAGAACTCACAGGAGAGACCCTAAATAGCCCTGAGAGGGGGTTCGGCTACCTTATCGGGTATGGAGCTATCAGGAGAGGTCTCTGACGTTACCTGCTGGCACTGGCCACTCAGAGCCCTCCAGAGTGCACCCACACCTGCAAAGCAAGATGGCTGAAGTCTGTGACACACTGGAGGAGCTCTGGGCACTACCCCTGGGGTGGTGATGGACAGGGGAGTGGTCACTCCCCTTTCCTTTGTCCAGTTTCGTGCCAGAGCAAGGGAGAAGGGGTCCCTTAAGCGGTGTAGACTGGTTTATGCAAGGAGGGCACCATCTGTGCCCTTCAAAGCATTTCCAGAGTCTGGGGGATGCTACCCCTCCACGGCCTGGCTTCCCAGACCCCAGGAGGGCAGAACCATGTCTGTGACGTGGCAGCAGCTGTAGCTGCAGTGCAAGTCTCAGAGGGCTGGTTTGGCAGTACTGGAGGTCCATGGTGGAGATCCCAGGATGCATGGAATTAGCTCCACAATACCAGATTTGGAATGGGGGGACAATTCCATGATCTTAGACATGTCACATGGCCTTATTCAGAGTTACCATTGTGAAGCTACATATAGGTATTGACCTACATGTAGTGCACGTGTGTAATGGCATACCCGCACTCACAAAGTCTGGGAATATGGCCCTGAACTATGTGGAGGCACCTTTGCTAGTGCAAGGGTGCCCTCACACTTAGTAACTTTGCACCTAACCTTCAACAAGTGAAGGTTAGACATATTGGTGACCTATAAGTTACTTAAGTGCGGTGAAAATGGCTGTGAAATAGTGTGCGCACTATTTCATGCAGGCTGCAATGGCAGTCCTGTGTAAGGGTTTGTCTGAGCTCCCTATGGGTGGCAAAAGAAATGCTGCAGCCCCTATGGAACACCTGGAACCCCAATGCCCTGGGTACCTAGGTACCATATACTGGGGACCTATAAGAGGGGTCCAGTGTTCCAATTGAAATTGGTAAATTAAGTCACTGGCCTACAGTGACAAATTTAAAATCAGAGAGAGCATAAGCACTGAGGTTCTGGTTAGCAGAGCCTCAGTGACACTGTTAGGCACTACACAGACATACACATTAGACCATAAACTATGAGCACTGAGGTCCTGACCAGCAGGATCACAGTGAGACAGGCAAAAACATGCAGACCTACATTTGAAACATAGGTGTAACATGCCAAGGAAGATGGTACTTTGCTACATATATTATTTACTTTAGTCCTACTATACAAGAGAAATAAAAAAAATACTGTTTTTTAAAAGCTTTACTCTGTATCACCATCACCCTATAGCTCTAGTAATCTATCCTCTATATCAACTCTATGACTCATCCCAAACCCATTCTACTACTATGATCTCAAAAATAACCCTGCCTAGACACTTCCCTCCTCCACCCCTCTTGGCTCACCCCAGACCTCAGTTTACTACTATGATCTTCCAAACAACCTTACTAAATTCTCCCTCATTTATCTCTCCTTTGAGTCATCCCAACCCCCATTTTACTACTATGATCTGCCTAATCCTTTTCTGCAGACTTTTCCCTCGTCCATCTCTCTTTTACTCATCCCAAACCTCATCTTACTACTTTAATCTACCAATTAACAGTTCTGGGTTCTTCCCTCCTCTATCCTTTTGTTATTCTATTCATTCCAACTAACAGACTCACATGTCCTCCGCTCAAATTAACTCATACCTCCCTATTCTAATACTAATGCTGTATTTATAGTTACCTATACTAATTCACCAGTGCTCCTTTTGAGTTCCGGAGTAGCATGCTACTCTCCGAAAAGCCATTCAGCGCATCGTCAGGGTTTGTAAGCTCTATATAAATATGATTACAATTCCAATAACATCACAATTGTTTAAAATTCTTATGACATGGTTGGGAGAGATTTCTGCCCAATGCTGGGGCTCACTGGCCAGCACCTTCAAACCGAAGATCACCCCAGCAGTACTGAGGCTAATTTAAAGTTTAACTGATTGGATGTCCATCCACCATTGTGGATGATTTTCCTTCACTCTCAAGGTGGTGGAAGAAAGCATACCAAATTTTTAGTGCATCACCAAAACAGTGGAGGTTCCACGAAAGGTGTCTGTATTTGACTTTGAAGGACCCGCCTATTACGGCGAGGGGCCAGGGGAGTAATCTCTAGTGAAATATTTATGTGAGGTGGTGGATTTACTGACACCAAATGTGGGAGCTGCAAATGCACCCCAAAAGATAAAGTTATTCAGAAGAGCCCACATGAATGGGTACTAACATAATAGGGGGAGTGGGTGTTTCCTAACAAGTTAGTGATAAACACCCAATTTAAATTTTTGTTTTACAGAGGTGACTTAAGCAGTTTGTAGGGATACTGAGTGGGGAATTTTGATATACCTTAACTTTGCAGCCAAAATATCAAGGAGAAAAGTACAGAACTGTAGGTGCATATGTAGATTTCCTATACTTAACTACACATCTATGTGCCATGAAGATATATATGTCATCAAGGTGCATTTGTGAAATTATTTCTGTCCTGGATATTATGGCTCCGATATTAAGTTATAAATATATTCCCTACTCGATATTCAGAACCCACATTCTCAAACCTGACATGGTGGCAGACCAGCCACTCGAGAGCAGGTCTAGATCTGCCACGATTTCTGGGAGTTACAACCAGACCTTCACCCACACTAAGGCGTTTGCCATTTAACTTTAAATGAAACGATGAATACATTAATTTTACTAAAAATTCCCAATTAGCAGCATTACCTCAATCAGGCCAAAGACTTGTCTAGAGGTCAACAAAATACAGCAATTTAAAAAGCTGATAGGAAGGCGAATTGCGTCTGAAAAAATGGGACTGATTTCAGTGAGTTTAATCAGCATGTCCAGATGGCAACCAAACAGATGTACTACAGATTGCAAGTCAAATTAATGGAACATATGTGGTGTTTTTTTATATGTTGCGTTTTGTTAGACTAGACAATTGCCCTTTGAAAAGCAAATAAATGACACAATGATTTAAACAATTCTTACACTGCAGAAGATTTCATTCACGAATGGCTGCTTCAAAAGAAGGTTGTCTCTGATCCGCTGTTTCCCATTGTTACTGAACTCATTTGTATTATAGCCGATAATAGCACAGTGGGACACAGTCTTATCTTCTGTAGTCAGATGACACGCTGTGGTATCTCTAGAACCACGGATAGCAATAAAACCTTCACATACTGAGAATGCATCTGAACGTATTAAAGTATATGTAAATCCAGCTAGTAGTCTCACGCAATTAAATAGTATTACAAAAGAACCCCCCCCCCCCCCCCACTTGCAAATAAAAAACAGCGTGTGAGTGTGTTTTGACATTTTTATTTTAGAGCTGCAGACATTGGACCTGGGGAATCAGGTTTCCGTCCTGGCTTCGGCTCCACATACTAAGAATCTGGAAAAATCCCTTAGGCCCATATTTACTACTGCTTGGCACCAGGTTTGTGTTACTTCTGTAACGAAAACCCAACTCAAAATGTTATGCTGTGATTTGCTATCCAACGCATAGTTTCTCGAAGTAATACAAAGTTGCACTATGGGCTTCTTTGTGTTACTTTATGTCAAGAAGCCTTCAATCGGATGTATATGGGTGTTCCCATGCACCACCTATACGTTTTGATGCAATTCCTTATTTACTAACATTCTTAGATAAGGATTTGCACAACAATCATACACTTCCTCGAGGCATGCATAACGAGGAGAAATGTTTTTAATTGTTTCTCACTTACAGAACTGGTAAAAGTTTAAAGGATAATTTTTGTACTGGAAGGGTCCTCTTCTAGTACAAAAAAGTGCTCCTTACAGAATGCACTGTGGAGCAAGAGTGTGATTGTTGGAGCCTGATAGCCAAGATTGTGCCAGTGCAGGGAGAGAGGAAAAACGTGCCGTATTTTAGATAAAGCACTATTCTGCTTTGTTTCCTTTCACACAACGCAGCACAGCAACTTTAGTTGCTAAAGGGCTACACAGCAGCTAAAGTAGCTATGCTGCATTGTCTGTTTTTTATGTGTAAATATGCACCTTAATCTCCATGTGCCTAATAATGTGTACTATAGGTGGTCATTACGAGTTTGGCCGTCTCGGGACTGCCATGTTGGCAGTGGCGGTCGTATCGCCAACCGCCTGCTGGTGAAGACCTCCATATTATGACCATGGCGGTCTTCACAACTGAATACAGCCAATACACCGCCAGTACCGCCAGTGCGGTGTGACCACCGCGGATGGCGGTAGTCATCTTCAGACCGGTGGTGAGTATGTTTTTGCCAGACATATTACGAGGCTGCAATCCACCAAGGTTTCCACCACGGTTGCACCGCCACCAAAACCCTGGTGAAAGCTAATGCTATAGAAGGAAACACTCACCTTCAGGAACACAGAGCTGACCCGAGTTGCCATGGAACCAGAACTGAAAGTCCTCCCACTGCTCCTGTTCATACAATGACTTCATATCCAGCAACGGCGACGAAGACAACAACCGTAAGTAACACAAAAGGATGATGGACGGAGTGCTGACAATGCAAACCCTCACCCCCAGTCACAGATCTGGGTTTAATCCATCGTTTTTTTGCTGCCCATGCCATTCCAGTTTGGACCCAGCCATAAGCAAATCAGTCTTAACCCTGTTCCCCATGGGAACAGTCCAGCCCGAACTACCAGGCCAGGTCTTCCCTGGACTGGAAACAAGCATCCTGGGACCGGTTTCGGGGTTTCACCCCTCATCAGCCAGGCTAGCTTGAATCCAGTGGCATGGGAAACAGGGGACCCACGTCTGGGCATACCCTTCCCACTTAGGGTGAAATTAGCAACACAAAAGGATGATGGACGGAGTGCTGAAAATGCAAACACTCACCCCCAGTCACAGATCTGGGTTTAATCCATCGTTTTTTTGCTGCCCATGCCATTCCAGTTTGGACCCAGCCATAAGCAAATCAGTCTTGACCCTGTTCCCCATGGGAACAGTCCAGCCCGAACTGCCAGGCCAGGTCTTCCCTGGACTGGAAACAAGCATCCTGGGACCGGTTTCGGGGTTTCCCCCCTCATCAGCCAGGCTAGCTTGAATCCAGTGGCATGGGAAGCACGGGACCCATGTCTGGGCATACCCTTCCCACTTAGGGGGACATTAGCAACACAAAAGGATGATGGACGGAGTGCTGACAATGCAAACACTCACCCCCAGTCACAGATCTGGGTTTAATCCATCGTTTTTTTGCTGCCCATGCCATTCCAGTTGGGAACCAGCCATAAGCAAATCAGTCTTGACCCTGTTCCACATGGGAACAGTCCAGCCCGAACTGCCAGGCCAGGTCTTCCCTGGACTGGAAACAAACATCCTGGGACCGGTTTCAGGGTTTCCCCCCTCATCAGCCAGGCTAGCTTGAATCCAGTGGCATGGGAAGCACGGGACCCATGTCTGGGCATACCCTTCCCACTTAGGGTGACATTAGCAACACAAAAGGATTATGGACGGAGTGCTGACAATGCAAACACTCACCTCCAGTCACAGATCTGGGTTTAATCCATTGTTTTTTTGCTGCCCATGCCATTCCAGTTTGGACCCAGCCATAAGCAAATCAGTCTTGACCCTGTTCCCCATGGGAACAGTCCAGCCCGAACTGCCAGGCCAGGTCTTCCCTGGACTGGAAACAAGCATCCTGGGACCGGTGTCGGGGTTTCCCCCCTCATCAGCCAGGCTAGCTTGAATCCAGTGGCATGGGAAGCACGGGACCCATGTCTGGGCATACCTTTCCCACTTAGGGCAACATTAGCAACACAAAAGGATGATGGACAATGCAAACACTCACCCCCAGTCACAGATCTGGGTTTAATCCATCGTTTTTTTGCTGCCCATGCCATTCCAGTTTGGACCCAGCCATAAGCAAATCAGTCTTAACCCTGTTCCCCATGGGAACAGTCCAGCCCGAACTACCAGGCCAGGTCTTCCCTGGACTGGAAACAAGCATCCTGGGACCGGTTTCGGGGTTTCACCCCTCATCAGCCACGCTAGCTTGAATCCAGTGGCATGGGAAACAGGGGACCCACGTCTGGGCATACCCTTCCCACTTAGGGCGAAATTAGCAACACAAAAGGATGATGGACGGAGTGCTGAAAATGCAAACACTCACCCCCAGTCACAGATCTGGGTTTAATCCATCGTTTTTTTGCTGCCCATGCCATTCCAGTTTGGACCCAGCCATAAGCAAATCAGTCTTGACCCTGTTCCCCATGGGAACAGTCCAGCCCGAACTGCCAGGCCAGGTCTTCCCTGGACTGGAAACAAGCATCCTGGGACCGGTTTCGGGGTTTCCCCCCTCATCAGCCAGGCTAGCTTGAATCCAGTGGCATGGGAAGCACGGGACCCATGTCTGGGCATACCCTTCCCACTTAGGGGGACATTAGCAACACAAAAGGATGATGGACGGAGTGCTGACAATGCAAACACTCACCCCCAGTCACAGATCTGGGTTTAATCCATCGTTTTTTTGCTGCCCATGCCATTCCAGTTGGGACCCAGCCATAAGCAAATCAGTCTTGACCCTGTTCCACATGGGAACAGTCCAGCCCGAACTGCCAGGCCAGGTCTTCCCTGGACTGGAAACAAACATCCTGGGACCGGTTTCAGGGTTTCCCCCCTCATCAGCCAGGCTAGCTTGAATCCAGTGGCATGGGAAGCACGGGACCCATGTCTGGGCATACCCTTCCCACTTAGGGTGACATTAGCAACACAAAAGGATTATGGACGGAGTGCTGACAATGCAAACACTCACCCCCAGTCACAGATCTGGGTTTAATCCATTGTTTTTTTGCTGCCCATGCCATTCCAGTTTGGACCCAGCCATAAGCAAATCAGTCTTGACCCTGTTCCCCATGGGAACAGTCCAGCCCGAACTGCCAGGCCAGGTCTTCCCTGGACTGGAAACAAGCATCCTGGGACCGGTGTCGGGGTTTCCCCCCTCATCAGCCAGGCTAGCTTGAATCCAGTGGCATGGGAAGCACGGGACCCATGTCTGGGCATACCTTTCCCACTTAGGGCAACATTAGCAACACAAAAGGATGATGGACAATGCAAACACTCACCCCCAGTCACAGATCTGGGTTTAATCCATTGTTTTTTTGCTGCCCATGCCATTCCAGTTTGGACCCAGCCATAAGCAAATCAGTCTTGACCCTGTTCCCCATGGGAACAGTCCAGCCCGAACTGCCAGGCCAGGTCTTCACTGGACTGGAAACAAGCATCCTGGGACCGGTCTCGGGGTTTCACCCCTCATCAGCCAGGCTAGCTTGAATCCAGTGGCATGGGAAGCACGGGACCCACGTCTGGGCATACCCTTCCCACTTAGGGCGACATTAGCAACACAAAAGGATGATGGACGGAGTGCTGACAATGCAAACATTCACCCCCAGTCACAGATCTGGGTTTGATCCATCGTTTTTTGCTGCCCATGCCATTCCAGTTTGGACCCAGCCATAAGCAAATCAGTCTTGACCCTGTTCCCCATGGGAACAGTCCAGCCCGCACTGCCAGGCCAGGTCTTCCCTGGACTGGAAACAAGCATCCTGGGTCCTGTTTCGGGGTTTCACCCCTCATCAGCCAGGCTAGCTTGAATCCAGTGGCATGGGAAGCACGGGACCCACGTCTGGGCATACCCTTCCCACTTAGGGCGACATTAGCAACACAAAAGGATGATGGACGGAGTGCTGACAATGCAAACACTCACCCCCAGTCACAGATCTGGGTTTAATCCATCGTTTTTTTGCTGCCCATGCCATTCCAGTTTGGACCCAGCCATAAGCAAATCAGTCTTGACCCTGTTCCCCATGGGAACAGTCCAGCCCGAACTGCCAGGCCAGGTCTTCCCTGGACTGGAAACAAGCATCCTGGGACCGGTTTCGGGGTTTCACCCCTCATCAGCCAGGCTAGCTTGAATCCAGTGGCATGGGAAGCACGGGACCCACGTCTGGGCATACCCTTCCCACTTAGGGCGACATTAGCAACACAAAAGGATGATGGACGGAGTGCTGACAATGCAAACACTCACCCCCAGTCACAGATCTAGGTTTAATCCATCGTTTTTTGCTGCCCATGCCATTCCAGTTTGGACCCAGCCATAAGCAAATCAGTCTTGACCCTGTTCCCCATGGGAACAGTCCAGCTGCACTGCCAGGCCAGGTGTTCCCTGGACTGGAAACAAGCATCCTGGGACCGGTTTTGGGGTTTCACCCCTCATCAGCCAGGCTAGCTTGAATCCAGTGGCATGGGATGCACAGGACCCACGTCTGGGCATACCCTTCCCACTTAGGGCGACATTAGCAACACAAAAGGATGATGGACGGAGTGCTGACAATGCAAACACTCACCCCCAGTCACAGATCTGGGTTTAATCCATCGTTTTTTTGCTGCCCATGCCATTCCAGTTTGGACCCAGCCATAAGCAAATCAGTCTTGACCCTGTTCCCCATGGGAACAGTCCAGCCCGAATTGCCAGGCCAGGTCTTCCCTGGACTGGAAACAAGCATCCTGTGACCGGTTTCGGGGTTTCACCCCTCATCAGCCAGGCTAGCTTGAATCCAGTGGCATGGGAAGCACGGGACCCACGTCTGGGCATACCCTTCCCACTTAGGGCGACATTAGCAACACAAAAGGATGATGGACGGAGGGCTGACAATGCAAACACTCACCCCCAGTCACAGATCTGGGTTTAATCCATCGTTTTTTTGCTGCCCATGCCATTCCAGTCTGGACCCAGCCATAAGCAAATCAGTCTTGACCCTGTTCCCCATGGGAACAGTCCAGCCCGAACTGCCAGGCCAGGTCTTCCCTGGACTGGAAACAAGCATCCTGGGACCGGTTTCGGCGTTTCACCCCTCATCAGCCAGGCTAGCTTGAATCCAGTGGCATGGGAAGCACGGGACCCACGTCTGGGCATACCCTTCCCACTTAGGGCGACATTAGCAACACAAAAGGATGATGGACGGAGTGCTGACAATGCAAACACTCACCCCCAGTCACAGATCGGGGTTTAATCCATCGTTTTTTTGCTGCCCATGCCATTCCAGTTTGGACCCAGCCATAGGCAAATCACTCTCTACCCTGTTCCTCATGGGAACAGTCCATCCCGAACTGCCAGGCCAGGTCTTCCCTGGACTGGAAACAAGCATCATGGGACCGGTTTCAGGGTTTTACCCCTCATCAGCCAGGCTAGCTTGAATCCAGTGGCATGGTAAGCACGGGACCCACGTCTGGGCATACCCTTCCCACTTAGGGTGACATTGGCAACACAAAAGGATGATGGACGGAGTGCTGACAATGCAAACACTCACCCCCAGTAACAGATCTGGTTTAATCCATTGTTTTTTTGCTGCCCATGCCATTCCAGTTTGGACCCAGCCATAAGCAAATCAGTCTTGACCCTGTTCCCCATGGGAACAGTCCAGCCCGAACTGCCAGGCCAGGTCTTCCCTGGACTGGAAACAGGCATCCTGGGACCGGTTTCGGCGTTTCACCCCTCATCAGCCAGGCTAGCTGAATCCAGTGGCATGGGAAGCACGGGACTCACGTCTGGGCATACCCTTCCCACTTAGGGCGACATTAGCAACACAAAAGGATGATGGACGGAGTGCTGACAGTGCAAACACTCACCCCCAGTCACAGATCTGGGTTTAATCCATCGTATTTTTGCTGCCCATGCCATTCCAGTTTGGACCCAGCCATAAGCAAATCAGTCTTGACCCTGTTCCCAATGGGAACAGTCAAGCCCGAACTGCCAGGCCAGGTCTTCCCTGGACTGGAAACAAACATCCTGGGACCGGTTTCGGGGTTTCACCCCTCATCAGCCAGGCTAGCTTGAATCCAGTGGCATGGGAAGCACGGGACCCACATCTGGGCATACCCTTCCTACTTAGGGCGACATTACCAACACAAAAGGATGATGGACGGAGTGCTGACAATGCAAACACTCACCCCCAGTCACAGATCTGGGTTTAATCCATCGTTTTTTTGCTGCCCATGCCATTCCAGTTTGGACCCAGCCATAAGCAAATCAGTCTTGACCCTGTTCCCCATGGGAACAGTCCAGCCCGAACTGCCAGGCCAGGTCTTCCCTGGACTGGAAACAAGCATCCTGGGACCGGTTTCGGGGTTTCACCCCTCATCAGCCAGGCTAGCTTGAATCCAGTGGCATGGGATGCACAGGACCCACGTCTGGGCATACCCTTCCCACTTAGGGCGACATTAGCAACACAAAAGGATGATGGACGGAGTGCTGACAATGCAAACACTCACCCCCAGTCACAGATCTGGGTTTAATCCATCGTTTTTTTGCTGCCCATGCCATTCCAGTTTGGACCCAGCCATAAGCAAATCAGTCTTGACCCTGTTCCCCATGGGAACAGTCCAGCCCGAATTGCCAGGCCAGGTCTTCCCTGGACTGGAAACAAGCATACTGGGACCGGTTTCGGGGTTTCACCCCTCATCAGCCAGGCTAGCTTGAATCCAGTGGCATGGGAAGCACGGGACCCACGTCTGGGCATACCCTTCCCACTTAGGGCGACATTAGCAACACAAAAGGATGATGGACGGAGTGCTGACAATGCAAACACTCACCCCCAGTCACAGATCTGGGTTTAATCCATCGTTTTTTTGCTGCCCATGCCATTCCAGTTTGGACCCAGCCATAAGCAAATCAGTCTTGACCCTGTTCCCCATGGGAACAGTCCAGCCCGAACTGCCAGGCCAGGTCTTCCCTGGACTGGAAACAAGCATCCTGGGACCGGTTTCGGCGTTTCACCCCTCATCAGCCAGGCTAGCTTGAATCCAGTGGCATGGGAAGCACGGGACCCACGTCTGGGCATACCCTTCCCACTTAGGGCGACATTAGCAACACAAAAGGATGATGGACGGAGTGCTGACAATGCAAACACTCACCCCCAGTCACAGATCGGGGTTTAATCCATCGTTTTTTTGCTGCCCATGCCATTCCAGTTTGGACCCAGCCATAAGCAAATCAGTCTCTACCCTGTTCCCCATGGGAACAGTCCAGCCCGAACTGCCAGGCCAGGTCTTCCCTGGACTGGAAACAAGCATCCTGGGACCGGTTTCGGGGTTTTACCCCTCATCAGCCAGGCTAGCTTGAATCCAGTGGCATGGGAAGCACGGGACCAACGTCTGGGCATACCCTTCCCACTTAGGGTGACATTAGCAACACAAAAGGATGATAGACGGAGTGCTGACACTGCAAACACTCACCCCCAGTCACAGATCTGGGTTTAATCCATCGATTTTTTGCTGCCCATGCCATTCCAGTTTGGACCCAGCCATAAGCAAATCAGTCTTGACCCTGTTCCCCATGGGAACAGTCTAGCCCGAACTGCCAGGCCAGGTCTTCCCTGGACTGGAAACAAGCATCCTGGGACCGGTTTCGGGGTTTCACCCCTCATCAGCCAGGCTAGCTTGAATCCAGTGGCATGGGAAGCACGGGACCCACGTCTGGGCATACCCTTCCCACTTAGGGCGACATTAGCAACACAAAAGGATGATGGACGGAGTGCTGACAATGCAAACACTCACCCCAGTCACAGATCTGGGTTTAATCCATCGTTTTTTTGCTGCCCATGCCATTCCAGTTTGGACCCAGCCATAAGCAAATCAGTCTTGACCCTGTTCCCCATGGGAACAGTCCAGCCCGAACTGCCAGGCCAGGTCTTCCCTAGACTGGAAACAGGCATCCTGGGACCGGTTTCAGCGTTTCACCCCTCATCTGCCAGGCTAGCTGAATCCAGTGGCATGGGAAGCACGGGACTCACGTCTGGGCATACCCTTCCCACTAAGGGCGACATTAGCAACACAAAAGGATGATGGACGGAGTGCTGACAATGCAAACACTCACCCCCAGTCACAGATCTGGGTTTAATCCATCGTATTTTTGCTGCCCATGCCATTCCAGTTTGGACCCAGCCATAAGCAAATCAGTCTTGACCCTGATCCCCATGGGAACAGTCCAGCCTGAACTGCCAGGCCAGGTCTTCCCTGGACTGGAAACAAGCATCCTGGGACCGGTTTCGGGGTTTCACCCCTCATCAGCCAGGCTAGCTTGAATCCCGTGGCATGGGAAGCACGGGACCCACGTCTGGGCATACCCTTCCTACTTAGGGCGACATTAGCAACACAAAAGGATGATGGACGGAGTGCTGACAATGCAAACACTCACCCCCAGTCACAGATCTTGGTTTAATCCATCGTTTTTTTGCTGCCCATGCCATTCCAGTTTGGACCCAGCCATACGCAAATCAGTCTTGACCCTGTTCCCCATGGGAACAGTCCAGCCCGAACTGCCAGGCCAGGTCTTCCCTGGACTGGAAACAAGCATTCTGGGACCGGTTTCGGGGTTTCACCCCTCATCAGCCAGGCTAGCTTGAATCCAGTGGCATGGGATGCACAGGACCCACGTCTGGGCATACCCTTCCCAATTACGGCGACATTAGCAACACAAAAGGATGATGGACGGAGTGCTGACAATGCAAACACTCACCCCCAGTCACAGATCTGGGTTTAATCCATCGTTTTTTTGCTGCCCATGCCATTCCAGTTTGGACCCAGCCATAAGCAAATCAGTCTTGACCCTGTTCCCCATGGGAACAGTCCAGCCCGAACTGCCAGGCCAGGTCTTCCCTGGACTGGAAACAAGCATCCTGGGACCGGTTTCGGGGTTTCACCCCTCATCAGCCAGGCTAGCTTGAATCCAGTGGCATGGGAAGCACGGGACCCACGTCTGGGCATACCCTTCCCACTTAGGGCGACATTAGCAACACAAAAGGATGATGGACGGAGTGCTGACAATGCAAACACTCACCCCCAGTCACAGATCGGGGTTTAATCCATCGTTTTTTTGCTGCCCATGCCATTCCAGTTTGGACCCAGCCATAAGCAAATCAGTCTCTACCCTGTTCCCCATGGGAACAGTCCAGCCCGAACTGCCAGGCCAGGTCTTCCCTGGACTGGAAACAAGCATCCTGGGACCGGTTTCGGGGTTTTACCCCTCATCAGCCGGGCTAGCTTGAATCCAGTGATATGGGAAGCACGGGACCCACGTCTGGGCATACCCTTCCCACTTAGGGTGACATTAGCAACACAAAAGGATGATGGACGGAGTGCTGAAAATGCAAACACTCACCCCCAGTCACAGATCTGGGTTTAATCCATTGTTTTTTTGCTGCCAATGCCATTCCAGTTTGGACCCAGCCATAAGCAAATCAGTCTTGACCCTGTTCCCCATGGGAACAGTCCAGCCCGAACTGCCAGGCCAGGTCTTCCCTGGACTGGAAACAAGCATCCTGGGACCGGTTTCGGGGTTTCACCCCTCATCAGCCAGGCTAGCTTGAATCCAGTGGCATGGGAAGCACTGGACCCACGTCTGGGCATACCCTTCCCACTTAGGGCGACATTAGCAACACAAAAGGATGATGGACGGAGTGCTGAAAATGCAAACACTCACCCCCAGTCACAGATCTGTGTTTAATCCATCGTTTTTTTGCTGCCCATGCCATTCCAGTTTGGACCCAGCCATAAGCAAATCAGTCTTGACCCTGTTCCCCATGGGAACAGTCCAGCCCGAACTGCCAGGCCAGGTCTTCCCTGGACTGGAAACAAGCATCCTGGGACCGGTTTCCCCCCTCATCAGCCAGGCTAGCTTGAATCCAGTGGCATGGGAAGCACGGGACCCACGTCTGGGCATACCCTTCCCAATTACGGCGACATTAGCAACACAAAAGGATGATGGACGGAGTGCTGACAATGCAAACACTCACCCCCAGTCACAGATCTGGGTTTAATCCATCGTTTTTTTGCTGCCCATGCCATTCCAGTTTGGACCCAGCCATAAGCAAATCAGTCTTGACCCTGTTCCCCATGGGAACAGTCCAGCCCGAACTGCCAGGCCAGGTCTTCCCTGGACTGGAAACAAGCATCCTGGGACCGGTTTCGGGGTTTCACCCCTCATCAGCCAGGCTAGCTTGAATCCAGTGGCATGGGAAGCACGGGACCCACGTCTGGGCATACCCTTCCCACTTAGGGCGACATTAGCAACACAAAAGGATGATGGACGGAGTGCTGACAATGCAAACACTCACCCCCAGTCACAGATCGGGGTTTAATCCATCGTTTTTTTGCTGCCCATGCCATTCCAGTTTGGACCCAGCCATAAGCAAATCAGTCTTGACCCTGTTCCCCATGGGAACAGTCCAGCCCGAACTGCCAGGCCAGGTCTTCCCTGGACTGGAAACAAGCATCCTGGGACCGGTTTCGGGGTTTCACCCCTCATCAGCCAGGCTAGCTTGAATCCAGTGGCATGGGATGCACAGGACCCACGTCTGGGCATACCCTTCCCACTTAGGGCGACATTAGCAACACAAAAGGATGATGGACGGAGTGCTGACAATGCAAACACTCACCCCCAGTCACAGATCTGGGTTTAATCCATCGTTTTTTTGCTGCCCATGCCATTCCAGTTTGGACCCAGCCATAAGCAAATCAGTCTTGACCCTGTTCCCCATGGGAACAGTCCAGCCCGAATTGCCAGGCCAGGTCTTCCCTGGACTGGAAACAAACATCCTGGGACCGGTTTTGGGGTTTCACCCCTCATCAGCCAGGCTAGCTTGAATCCAGTGGCATGGGAAGCACGGGACCCACGTCTGGGCATACCCTTCCCACTTAGGGCGACATTAGCAACACAAAAGGATGATGGACGGAGTGCTGACAATGCAAACACTCACCCCCAGTCACAGATCTGGGTTTAATCCATCGTTTTTTTGCTGCCCATGCCATTCCAGTTTGGACCCAGCCATAAGCAAATCAGTCTTGACCCTGTTCCCCATGGGAACAGTCCAGCCCGAACTGCCAGGCCAGGTCTTCCCTGGACTGGAAACAAGCATCCTGGGACCGGTTTTGGGGTTTCACCCCTCATCAGCCAGGCTAGCTTGAATCCAGTGGCATGGGAAGCACGGGACCCACGTCTGGGCATACCCTTCCCACTTAGGGCGACATTAGCAACACAAAAGGATGATGGACGGAGTGCTGACAATGCAAACACTCACCCCCAGTCACAGATCGGGGTTTAATCCATCGTTTTTTTGCTGCCCATGCCATTCCAGTTTGGACCCAGCCATAAGCAAATCAGTCTCTACCCTGTTCCCCATGGGAACAGTCCAGCCCGAACTGCCAGGCCAGGCCTTCCCTGGACTGGAAACAAGCATCCTGGGACCGGTTTCGGGGTTTTACCCCTCATCAGCCAGGCTAGCTTGAATCCAGTGATATGGGAAGCACGGGACCCAAATCTGGGCATACCCTTCACACTTAGGGTGACATTAGCAACACAAAAGGATGATGGACGGAGTGCTGACAATGCAAACACTCACCCCCAGTCACAGATCTGGGTTTAATCCATCGTTTTTTTGCTGCCCATGCCATTCCAGTTTGGACCCAGCCATAAGCAAATCAGTCTTGACCCTGTTCCCCATGGGAACAGTCCAGCCCGAACTGCCAGGCCAGGTCTTCCCTGGACTGGAAACAAGCATCCTGGGACCGGTTTCGGGGTTTCACCCCTCATCAGCCAGGCTAGCTTGAATCCAGTGGCATGGGAAGCACGGGACCCACGTCTGGGCATACCCTTCCCACTTAGGGTGACATTAGCAACACAAAAGGATGATGGACGGAGTGCTGACAATGCAAACACTCACCCCCAGTCACAGATCTGGGTTTAATCCATCGTTTTTTTGCTGCCCATGCCATTCCAGTTTGGACCCAGCCATAAGCAAATCAGTCTTGACCCTGTTCCCCATGGGAACAGTCCAGCCCGAACTGCCAGGCCAGGTCTTCCCTGGACTGGAAACAGGCATCCTGGGACCGGTTTCAGGGTTTCACCCCTCATCAGCCAGGCTAGCTGAATCCAGTGGCATGGGAAGCACGGGACTCACGTCTGGGCATACCCTTCCCACTTAGGGCGACATTAGCAACACAAAAGGATGATGGACGGAGTGCTGACAATGCAAACACTCACCCCCAGTCACAGATCTGGGTTTAATCCATCGTATTTTTGCTGCCCATGCCATTCCAGTTTGGACCCAGCCATAAGCAAATCAGTCTTGACCCTGTTCCCCATGGGAACAGTCCAGCCCGAACTGCCAGGCCAGGTCTTCCCTGGACTGGAAACAAGCATCCTGGGACCGGTTTCGGGGTTTCACCCCTCATCAGCCAGGCTAGCTTGAATCCAGTGGCATGGGAAGCACGGGACCCACGTCTGGGCATACCCTTCCCACTTAGGGCGACATTAGCAACACAAAAGGATGATGGACGGAGTGCTGACAATGCAAACACTCACCCCCAGTCACAGATCGGGGTTTAATACATCGTTTTTTTGCTGCCCATGCCATTCCAGTTTGGACCCAGCCATAAGCAAATCAGTCTTGACCCTGTTCCCCATGGGAACAGTCCAGCCCGAACTGCCAGGCCAGGTCTTCCCTGGACTGGAAACAGGCATCCTGGGACCGGTTTCAGGGTTTCACCCCTCATCAGCCAGGCTAGCTGAATCCAGTGGCATGGGAAGCACGGGACTCACGTCTGGGCATACCCTTCCCACTTAGGGTGACATTAGCAACACAAAAGGATGATGGACGGAGTGCTGACAATGCAAACACTCACCCCCAGTCACAGATCTGGGTTTAATCCATCGTATTTTTGCTGCCCATGCCATTCCAGTTTGGACCCAGCCATAAGCAAATCAGTCTCTACCCTGTTCCCCATGGGAACAGTCCAGCCCGAACTGCCAGGCCAGGTCTTCCCTGGACTGGAAACAAGCATCCTGGGACCGGTTTTGGGGTTTTACCCCTCATCAGCCAGGCTAGCTTGAATCCAGTGATATGGGAAGCACGGGACCCACGTCTGGGCATACCCTTCCCACTTAGGGTGACATTAGCAACACAAAAGGATGATGGACGGAGTGCTGACAATGCAAACACTCACCCCCAGTCACAGATCTGTGTTTAATCCATCGTTTTTTTGCTGCCCATGCCATTCCAGTTTGGACCCAGCCATAAGCAAATCAGTCTTGACCCTGTTCCCCATGGGAACAGTCCAGCCCGAACTGCCAGGCCAGGTCTTCCCTGGACTGGAAACAAGCATCCTGGGACCGGTTTCGGGGTTTCACCCCTCATCAGCCAGGCTAGCTTGAATCCAGTGGCATGGGAAGCACGGGACACACGTCTGGGCATACCCTTCCCACTTAGGGCGACATTAGCAACACAAAAGGATGATGGACGGAGTGCTGACAATGCAAACACTCACCCCCAGTCACAGATCTGGGTTTAATCCATCGTTTTTTTGCTGCCCATGCCATTCCAGTTTGGACCCAGCCATAAGCAAATCAGTCTTGACCCTGTTCCCCATGGGAACAGTCCAGCCCGAACTGCCAGGCCAGGTCTTCCCTGGACTGGAAACAGGCATCCTGGGACCGGTTTCAGGGTTTCACCCCTCATCAGCCAGGCTAGCTGAATCCAGTGGCATGGGAAGCACGGGACTCACGTCTGGGCATACCCTTCCCACTTAGGGTGACATTAGCAACACAAAAGGATGATGGACGGAGTGCTGACAATGCAAACACTCACCCCCAGTCACAGATCTGGGTTTAATCCATCGTTTTTTTGCTGCCCATGCCATTCCAGTTTGGACCCAGCCATAAGCAAATCAGTCTTGACCCTGTTCCCCATGGGAACAGTCCAGCCCGAATTGCCAGGCCAGGTCTTCCCTGGACTGGAAACAAGCATCCTGGGACCGGTTTCGGGGTTTCACCCCTCATCAGCCAGGCTAGCTTGAATCCAGTGGCATGGGAAGCACGGGACCCACGTCTGGGCATACCCTTCCCACTTAGGGCGACATTAGCAACACAAAAGGATGATGGACGGAGTGCTGACAATGCAAACACTCACCCCTAGTCACAGATCTGGGTTTAATCCATCGTTTTTTTGCTCCCCATGCCATTCCAGTTTGGACCCAGCCATAAGCAAATCAGTCTTGACCCTGTTCCCCATGGGAACAGTCCAGCCCGAACTGCCAGGCCAGGTCTTCCCTGGACTGGAAACAAGCATCCTGGGACCGGTTTCGGGGTTTCACCCCTCATCAGCCAGGCTAGCTTGAATCCAGTGGCATGGGAAGCACGGGACCCACGTCTGGGCATACCCTTCCCACTTAGGGCGACATTAGCAACACAAAAGGATGATGGACGGAGTGCTGACAATGCAAACACTCACCCCCAGTCACAGATCTGGGTTTAATCCATCGTTTTTTTGCTGCCCGTGCCATTCCAGTTTGGACCCAGCCATAAGCAAATCAGTCTTGACCCTGTTCCCCATGGGAACAGTCCAGCCCGAACTGCCAGGCCAGGTCTTCCCTGGACTGGAAACAAGCATCCTGGGACCGGTTTCGGGGTTTCACCCCTCATCAGCCAGGCTAGCTTGAATCCAGTGGCATGGGAATCACGGGACCCACGTCTTGGCATACCCTTCCCACTTAGGGCGACATTAGCAACACAAAAGGATGATGGACGGAGTGCTGACAATGCAAACACTCACCCCAGTCACAGATCTGGGTTTAATCCATCGTTTTTTGCTGCCCATGCTATTCCAGTTTGGGCCCAGCCATAAGCAAATCAGTCTTGACCCTGTTCCCCATGGGAACAGTCCAGCCCGAACTGCCAGGCCAGGTCTTCCCTGGACTGGAAACAAGCATCCTGGGACCGGTTTTGGGGTTTCACCCCTCATCAGCCAGGCTAGCTTGAATCCAATGGCATGGGAAGCCAACCGTAAGTACGCACACCTAGCACACACTGGAGGGAAAGGCATTAGTATACACCCACACACAACACACACAGCCGGAATGTCTTGTGACGGACACACATACCCATACCCGCACACCCATATGGACACACACACACCTTGACATACACACACGAGCACACATACTACACACACACGAACTACACACACCAAGGTCAACACACATGTCACATACACACACCAACCCGCACACACACAACACTGCCACTGTCAAACACATTCATACACAACACCACTGACTCACACAACCACATCACAACTGCAACTACACAGACACTTTGCTAACCACTCTCACTGCACACCTCCACATCACAACACATACACACAACAACATCTAACGCTACACAACCAATCAAAACCAGCACACACCCATACACCAAATGTGTTGTCACACCATGTCCACACCTCACACAATGCATAGGATATAGTCAACACCACACACACAAACTCACACACAACAGCCACACAATGGCACACAACACCAACATAACACATCGCACCACAAACAATACACAATATAGCTACACACATGTATGTGACTACACAATCATATCATACACACAGTACATATTCATCACAGTTGGACTGATGCCAGGCCCTCAAACACAAATGCAGGCCATGCACAACAGCACGCACGGCCAACACACACACATGTCATACACAAAAACTAAGGATCACAAGCACTAATCCGACATGTACATATTAGGCTAGAGGCAAGTCCAATGTCCAAGGTGCCAAAGGCACATTAGGCACCTCACTGTGCCCTAACTTGACTCCTGGCAGCGAAATGACGTGACAGGGTAGGGGCATCAAGGGGGCGGGCAGGTACCTCAGTGGTGAGGGGTGAAGGGGGTTTGGGCTTGGGAGGGAGGTACTTGGGTTTGTGTTTGGGCTTGGGAGGGGGTCCTTGGGTTTTGGGCAGGGGTTACTTGAGTCTCGCCTTAGGAGGGGGGCCTTGGCCTTGGGGGGGTTGACTTTTTTGCAAGGGGAGGGGCAGGGGCACTACCAGGGGTGGCAGGGGGGTACTTTGAGTTGGGAGGGCTGACTTGGGGAGGGACACAGAGTGCTCCAGGGTCCCAAGGGGTGGTAGATGGCTAGGGAACAGGGAAAACTCATATAGGAAAGTTTCTTTGACACAGAAGGATGATCATGGGAAAATGATTTGTGAATGCAGGGAGGGGGAATGGTCGTAAGTTGTGTCTTTGTGGTTGTCTTGGGTGCAAGTGTGTGCGTGGAATGCTTGTGTGTGCTGGGTGTCTGTTGGGTGGGTGAGTGCGGGCATTTAGGTGTCTTGGGAGGGGTGTGGAGGAGGTGCTGGGAGATGCCATGCTGGATGGGTGACTGTCTGTTGGGGTAGCGTCTGCAGGTATGGTACATGTGCTGCATGTGGGGGTGTTGGTGGTTCTGGTGAGTGCAGATGTGGTGAATGGGGTGGATGTCTGAGGGTCTGATATTGTGGTGACTTTGGGTAAGATGGGACTGGTGGCTGGATCGTCAAATGATGATGAGCTGCCTGCTGGAGTGTCAGGTGTGGTTTTTGTGAAGGAGGAGGTGGTGGGGGAGTCTGTGCATGGAGTGGATGTTGTTGTACCTGCAGGTGGGTGTTGTCTGTGTGCATGCTAGTGTTGGGTTTTATGGTGCTTGTGTTTTTCAGTGCCAACCGTGTATGTTGGGGTGGATGCATGGCTGTGTGAATGTGTGCTCTTGATGGGTTGGGGAGAGGGGTTTGGGATTGGGAAGAGGTAGGTGGAGGGGGGACGGTAGACAAAGGGACACTGGCTGCTGTGAGGAGGCCAGAGCCTGAAGGAATCTATGGAGACCAGCATTGGCATTGTGAATGATTTTCAGGAACTCATTGCTCTGTTGTACTTGAGCTGCCAGTCCCTGGATGGCATTCACAATGGTTGACTGACCCACAGAGATCGACCACAGGAGGTCAATAGCCTCCTCAATGAGGGCAGCAGGGCTTAGTGGGGCAGGGGCAGAGGTGCCTGTCACGAAGGAGACGCCCACCTTCCTGGGTGAGCGGGCATGGGCAAGTGGGTGGGGAGCAACTGGATAGGCAGTGCTAGTAAGGGGAGGTGGCGGACAAAGAAGGTGCTGGGGTGGTCCCCAATGGATCTGCCACTGCCAGAGAATGTCCACTGGAGGAGGATTCCAAAGATGATGTGTTGGATACGGTTTCCCCCGTGGCACTTCCCTCACCCTCTGTCCCATTGGATCCCTCGGTGTTGGTGGTTCCACCTTCTTGGTCCCATGGGCTGCTGCTTCCCCACTCGCCTGTGCCCCTTCTCCTCCCTCAGATGATGCTGATGCACACAATGAGAGAGAGAGAGAGGGAGGGAGGGAGAGAGAAAGGGGGTAAAATGGTTAACATACACCTCCCATTGATAGAGCTAATCATGTACATCTGTCACTATACATATCATGGCCAGGCAATCTCATCTGCAGGACACATTACCTACATCATCTTATGACATGGCACTACTTCACACACCTACCTGCCAACCCTCACACCTACAGCAATACCTAAGTAGGACAGCGCTACTAGCCTCGCCCCCATGATGGACATTTGTCCTCCTGGAGGACAGATTCAGGTGCCTGGGTGTCTCTGGAGCTGCCCTCCTCTATACTCCCCAAAAGGTATGCCAGATCGTAATAGCCTGCTGCATGCTCCATAATCTAGCCCTGAGACGTCTGATACCCTTACTAAGTGAGGAGGAGGAGGCAGTTGGACTGGTGGCTGGTGATGCTGACATGGAAGGCAATGAGGAGGCAGATGAGGAAGGTGAAGCTGAGTCAAGAGCTGAGCTCATCATTCAGTACTTCCAGTAGCATACAGGTATGCTGTCTGTGTATTTGCATGTCTGGCATATCAACATAGGTTTTTCATCTATGGTTCTCCTGATTTGATAAATCAGTGGAGGTGTAGTGACTTCATTTCCCCATGTGTGTGTTGTGGGAGGTAACTGACTGTATTTAAGATGCAGAGTTGTAATGTATTCTTTCTGACATGTGTACTCTCTGCAATTTGAATGCATCACATCTCCCATAGACAGGCCAGTATTGTGCAATGTGTCCTGCATACTCCTGTTCTCATTTCAGTTCTGCTACTGGCTGTGCACTGTTTATCTTTGACACTCATTCTTATTGCTTGAGACATGCATGTTCTGTATCCTTTTGCTACTGTGCACATTGTGGATTTTAGCACATGAGAGGTTCTATGTACAGTGTTTGGTGATGTATTTCCTGAGACGGGTGCTGTAGAGGTGTTATCTGTCATGCCCACATATGTGCTTTAGCTGCCACAATGCCTACTCTCCTGATGGTGATCTCTGTGATGGTCTTTTTGCAGGTTGGATGTGTAGATTTACTCTGGTGTGTGGCAACACTTGGTGTTCCTGTGTGGCAACACTAGGTATTCCCTTACATCAGCCCTGGCACATATCTGTTGTACTGTGTCTGCTGCAGAGGATACCTCCCTCTGCAGTCCTTTACACTGCCTGTTGGATTGTGGCCCATCCCACTTTGACAAATAGGTAAACATACTTTTGTCATTGTACAAATAAATACAAATATGCAGCGGCTGTGATCAATGGTGTTTATTGTGACTTGAGTGACAAACAGGTAATGAGTGGGGTCGTGGTGGAAGAAACCCTGAGGGTATGTGGCACAGCTGTAGGCAGCACAGATCCTGTGTCCATGGGCCATTGGAAAATTGAGTTTAGGCATTTAACTGTCAAAAGGGTGTCTCAGTGGCACACAAGGGAGAGCTATCAGGTGAGGGTCACTTCCTGGCAGTGGTTTGGTCTTGACTTCTGCTCCAGCTGGATGTCTGGATGGACATCCAAGTTTGCGAGGGGTTCTCCAGCTACAGAAGGAGAGGTGCTGAGGCCTGTGCCTCCTCTGGCAGGCTCTCCATTCCACTAGCAGCCGCAGATGTTGATGGCTCTGATATGATGTGGATAGTGGAATGGGCCAGCTGGTGAGTGGAGGAAGTGCGCACAGTGGTGTTAGTGTCCCTGAGCACCCCTGCAATGGAGGCCATGATGGCATTGTGGGCCTGCCATGCTGCATGACCTCCTGGTGGCATTCCCTCTGCAGCCTCTGGTTTTCCCCAATCATGGTTATAATATGGACCATCGTGTCCTGGGATAGTTCATATGCTTCCAGGACTTGGGAGATGGATTCCTGGTCAGATGCCTCCCTTGGGCACCCCGTCCACTGGCCCACAGGTTCCCTCCCATGCCCCCTGCCACCATGTGCCTGTGGCCCTGGCACAGTGTGCCCACTCCCAGTTTTGCCATGACCTTCATTGTCTTGGGTGTGAGGGGTCGACTCAGGTCCCTGTACTGTGGGGCATACTACTGATTGACCAGTCTTTGGGGCACAGGCTTGCGGACAAAGGGTTGGCTGAGTTGTTGTTGCCACAAGGTGGCGTTGTTTGGTGTGGGCAGGATGAGGCAGGGAGTGGTAGACTGACCAAGGGTCCCGAATGGGCCAGGTGGGTTGTCTCTGTCCAGACATCCAGCGGCGTTGTCCTCACTGGGGCCTTCATCCTGAGGAGGGCTGGCAGTGTCTGGTAACCCTCCGTTGTTGCTGTTGCAGGGGTAAGTGTAAATGGAGTGAGAGAAAATTACATGTTGTAGGTGTGTATGGTTGTCTGTTAGTCTGATGCGTACAGTGGCTTGACTTGATTCCTAGCAATGGCACTGACAGATGCAGCACTGCTAACTCTGTTTGTGAATGGTGGATTGAGACATGTGTACCATGCTCGTTGGGCTTGTTTGCATCAGGCCTGGTCACTTTGGCTCAGTGGGTTGGTTGTGTTCCTGTGTGATAGTTCACATGACAGGTTTGCCCTGTTAGCTGATGGGCATTCAGGCATGCTAGGGATGTGATTGGGAATGGCTGTACATTGCAGGATGGTGTACAAATAGGAGGTGGGGATGTGTGGATGTAAGGTTGTTTGTCCTGTATGTGCCTGTTGTGCATGGAGTATACATCCTTACTGTCATGGCCATGATTGGTCCATTTCTGGCTAGTGAGCTTTGATTAGTGGCCCTTTGGAATTGGTGACAGTGCTGTGTCTGGGTTAGTTTCCCCTTGTCTAGTGACATAGCATTGCTGTCACTGCCATGTAGTGGTCGTCAGTCAAAGCATCCAGTTGCTGTAGCTAGTGTAACTGCAATAGATGCAAGAGTTGTGATGTGACAGGCACAATGCAGGTTTTGTGGTGAATGGGCTAGTACATTGGGGGAGTCGTAGTGTTTGTTACTGGCAGTGCTATCTGTACACTAGACAGGGAGTGTGTGGGCATTGGGGGTGGGTGGTGGTGGGGCATGCAGGAGAGGGGCATTAGGTGAGTAGGTGGGAGGTGTAGTGGGAGATGGAGTGACTGGGTAGTGAGGAAGCGTGCTGGACAGGACGACTTACTGGCAGGGGAGTGTTAGTTACTCATCAGAATCCAGTCCTCCAAGTATTCCAGTCAAGCCCTCAGGATGCAGGATGTCCAAGACCCTCTCCTCGCACAATGTGATCTCTGGGGGAGGAGGTGGGGGCTCACTGCCAGTCTTCAGTACTGCCAGCTGGTGCCTGGATGCCATAGAACGCACCTTCCCCCTAAGGTCATTCCACCTCTTCCTGTTATCCTCCCTTGTGCGTGGATGGGTGCCCACTTAGCTAACCCTGTCGACTATTCTCTGCCATAACTCAATTTTGCTGGCCATGGAGGTCTGCTGAACAAGTGCTCCAAAGAGTTGTGGCTCTACCATGAGGATTTAATCAACTGTGGCCCACAACTCCTCATCGATGAAGCGTGGGTGCGTTTGGCAAGACATGGTGGTTGTGTTGGTGGGGTGTTGTGTGTGTGGGGTTAAGTGTAAGGTGCTTGGTGGGGTGGGGGTGTTTGGCAGTGGGTCGTGGTAGGTGGTGGTGTTTATGTTTAGTTGTGATGTGTGTATGGTGTTGGTGGTGCTGTGTGGTGAATATGAAGTGTATTAGTATGGTGTATATGTGCTATATGTTTGAATTGTGGGTTCTGGGGGTCTGTGTTAATGGTTAGTTGCGCACAGGATTGGGTTCTGTGGGGATGTGTTATATAGTGCTGTGACTAGGTGTGCCTGGTGTGTGTATTTGTGTCCGTTGTGGGGTATTCAAACTGTTCAATGTGGTGTTGTGTTCTGACAGGAGTGTGTTCCAAGCACGGCGGTGCGGACCGCCAATGGTTTTCCACCATGGAAGGTCCGATGTGCTGATTTGTCGGTCGTAATCTGGTGGGTGGAAAGTTGTTGGCGTGCAGTGCAAGTGGTGCAACCACTTCTTCCCCACCCTCCTTTGTCCTGGCAGTGTCGGATTTTTGGCTGTTTTTGGGTGGTATACAGTGGGTGGGATACTGCCAACTCTGGTGGTCTTTTGCCGGCCACCACAGCAGTGGTCTTGCCAAAAGACTGCCAAAGTCATAATCAGGGCCATAACATGGTGCTCATGTAGAGCATTCTAATGCCCGTGGGCCAAATTTATGCGATGTGTTGGACCTGGCCCTTTCTGCAGCATCTCCCCTAAACATTTTGGCTTCCTCCTCCTACTTTTTGCTGAATTTGTTTTGTTGGCTTGAGTACTCTGTGCAGCCAACCAGTGCTAGACAGTACTAAAGTGCTTGTGCTCCTGACTCTAAACATGCTGGAACTGTCTTATACCCGATTGGCATATTTAATTTACTTGTATGTCCCTAGTAAAGTGGCATGACATGTGCCCATGGCCTGTAAATTAAATGCTACTAGTGGGCCTGCAGCACTGTTTGCACCACCCACTTACGTCGCACTTTAAACATGTCTCAGGCCTGCCATTGCAGAGCCTGTGTGTAGAGTCTAACCTGGCAAAATAAACCTTTTGCCTGGCCCAAACCTTCCTTTTTAATACATATATGTCACCCCTAAAGTAGTCCCTAGACAGCCCCCAGGGCATGGTGCAGTGTATTGAAAGTGTTGGGCATGTACGTTTAAGTTTTATATGTCCTGGTAATGAAAAACTCTTAAGTTCCTTTTTCACCACTACAAGGCCTGTCTCCCCTGTAGGATAACATTGAAGTACTCTAGTTACATTTTATAAGCATACTTTCCAAATGGGAAAAGATCATTGGTTCATGTTTGGTGTCTCTGGAATTATAATTTTAAATCCTAATTTATGGTGAAATGGGATTTTAAATTACAATTCTGAAAATGCCACTTTAGAAAGTTGGCATTTTCTTGTCTTAGCAATTTGGTGCCTGCAGCCTATCTCTGATCATATGACTGGGTGTAATTGCAGTTGGATTTTGTGTATTCCACCTACACAGCCACACACAATGGGAGCTTAGGTGTGACTGGATGGGCCATCACTTGCATGATGGGACGGAGGAGCTGTGCCAATCCTTACTTCCACCTGAATAGTCTGTGTCCAGTCTCCCAACCTGCATAATCTCCTGTAGTGAGTCTGGAGCGGGAACCAGGAAGGCAGGCTTGCCTCTAGAACCTTGTCCCACTTCAAAGGCACACCTGTGTACAAAAGAAGGAATTCAGACACCACCACTTTTGTACACTTCTGGACTTGTGGATACTCTGCCATGAGGATGAACAGCTGAGCTGTTGAAAAAAACTGCCACTCTGCTGGACTGCTGTAGGAAAGTACCATCTTGCCTGGCATGTTACCCCCATATTTCACTGTATATATGTTGTTTTAGTTGTATGTGTCACTGGGACCCTGCCAGCCAGGGCCCCAGTGCTCATAAGTGTGCCCTGTATGTGTTACCTGTGTTATGACTAACTGTCTCACTGAGGCTCTGCTAATCAGAACCTCAGTGGTTATGCTCTCTCATTTCTTTCCAAATTGTCACTAACAGGCTAGTGACCAATTTAACCAATTTACATTGGAATACTGGAACACCCTTATAATTCCCTAGTATATGGTACTGAGGTACCCAGGGTATTGGGGTTCCAGGAGATCCCTATGGGCTGCAGCATTTCTTTTGCCACCCATAGGGAGCTCTGACAATTCTTACACAGGCCTGCCACTGCAGCCTGAGTGAAATAACGTCCACGTTATTTCACAGCCATTTTACACTGCACTTAAGTAACTTATAAGTCACCTATATGTCTAACCTTTACCTGGTAAAGGTTGGGTGCTAAGTTACTTAGTGTGTGGGCACCCTGGCACTAGCCAAGGTGCCCCCACATTGTTCAGGACCAATTTCCCGGACTTTGTGAGTGCGGGGACACCATTACACGCGTGCGCTATACATAGGTCACTACCTATGTATAGCTTCACAATGGTAACTCCGAATATGGCCATGTAACATGTCTAAGATCATGGAATTGCCCCCCCAATGCCATCCTGGTATTGGGGAGACAATCCCATGATTCCCCGGGTCTCTAGCACAGACCCAGGTACTGCCAAACTGCCTTTCTCTGGGTTTCACTGCAGCTGCTGCTGCTGCCAACCTCTCAGACAGGTTTCTGCCCTCCTGGGGTCCAGCCAGGCTTGGCCCAGGAAGGCAGAACAAAGGACTTCCTCAGAGAGAGGGTGTTACACCCTCTCCCTTTGGAATAAGGTGCCAGGGCTGGGGAGGAGTAGCCTCCCCCAGCCTCTGGAAATGCTTTGATGGGCACAGATGGTGCCCATCTCTGCATAAGCCAGTCTACACCGGTTCAGGGATCCCTCAGCCCTGCTCTGGTGCGAAACTGGACAAAGGAAAGGGGAGTGACCACTCCCCTGACCTGCACCTCCCCTAGGAGGTGCCCAGAGCTCCTCCAGTGTGCTCCAGACCTCTGCCATCTTGGAAACAGAGGTGCTGCTGGCACACTGGACTGCTCTGAGTGGCCAGGGCCAGCAGGTGACGTCAGAGACTCCTTCTGATAGGCTCCTCCAGGTGTTGCTAGCCTATCCTCTCTCCTAGGTAGCCAAACCTCCTTTTCTGGCTATTTAGGGTCCCTGCTTTGGGGAATTCTTTAGATAACGAATGCAAGAGCTCATCAGAGTTCCTCTGCATCTCTCTCTTCACCTTCTGCCAAGGAATCGACTGCTGACCGCGCTGGAAGCCTGCAAAACTGCAACAAAGTAGCAAAGACGACTACTGCGACCTTGTAACGCTGATCCTGCCGCCTTCTCAACTGTTTTCCTGGTGGTGCATGCTGTGGGGGTAGTCTGCCTCCTCTCTGCACTAGAAGCTCCGAAGAAATCTCCCGTGGGTCGATGAAATCTTCCCCCTGCAACCGCAGGCACCAAAGAACTGCATCACCGTCCTCTGGGTCTCCTCTCAGCATGACGAGCGAGGTCCCTTGAACTCAGCAACTCTGTCCAAGTGACTCCCACAGTCCAGTGACTCTTCAGTCCAAGTTTGGTGGAGGTAAGTCCTTGCCTCCCCACGCTAGACTGCATTGCTTGGAACCGCGTGTTTTGCAGCTACTCCGGCTCCTGTGCACTCTTCGAGGATTTCCTTTGTGCACAGCCAAGCTTGGGTCCCCGGCACTCTAACCTGCATTGCACGACCTCCTGAGTTGTCCTCCGGCTTCGTGGGACCCTCTTGTGCAACTTTGGGTGAGCTCCAGTTCACTCCACTTTGTAGTGCCTGTTCTGGCACTTCTGCAGGTGCTGCTTGCTTCTGAGTGGGCTCCTTCTCTTGCTGGGCGCCCCTTCTGTCTCCTCACGCAATTGGCGACATCCTGGTCCCTCCTGGGCCACAGCAGCATCCAAAAGCCCTAACCACGACCCTTGCAGCTAGCAAGGCTTGTTTGCGGTCTTTCTGCATGGAAACACTTCTGCACGACTCTTCATGACGTGGGACATCCATCCTCCAAAGGGGAAGTTTCTAGCCCTTGTTGTTCTTGCAGAATCTACAGCTTCTACCATCCAGTGGCAGCTTCTTTGCACCCACAGATGGCATTTCCTGGGCATCTGCTCACTCCCGACTTGATCGTGACTCTTGTACTTGGTCCCCTTGTTCCACAGGTACTCTCGTCAGGAAATCCATTGTTGTTGCATTGCTGGTGTTGTTGTTTCTGGCAGAATTCCCCTATCACGACTTCTGTGCTCTTTGGGGAACTTAGGTGCACTTGGCACCCACTTTTCAGGGTCTTGGGGTGGACTATTTTTCTAACCCTCACTGTTTTCTTACAGTCCCAGCGACCCTTTACAAGGTCACATAGGTTTGGGGTCCATTCGTGGTTCACATTCCACTTCTAGAGTATATGGTTTGTGTTGCCCCTATCCCTATGTTCCCCCATTGCATTCTACTGTGACTATACATTGTTTGCACTGTTTTCTATTGCTATTACTGCATATTTTGGTATTGTGTACATATATCTGGTGTATATTTGCTATCCTCATACTGAGGGTACTCACTGAGATACTTTGGCATATTGTCATAAAAATAAAGTACCTTTATTTTTAGTATATCTGTGTATTGTGTTTTCTTATGATATTGTGCATATGACACTAGTGGTACTGTAGGAGCTTCACTCGTCTCCTAGTTCAGCCTAAGCTGCTCTGCTAAGCTACCTTTTCTATCAGCCTAAGCTGCTAGACACCCCTCTACACTAATAAGGGATACCTGGGCCTGGTGCAAGGTGTAAGTACCCCTTGGTACTCACTACAAGCCAGTCCAGCCTCCTACAACTGCTACTCTAAAGAAACAACTGCTTTCATGTGCTGACCGGCTGCCCTCTGGCCTGGGAGGAAGAAATGGACCTGTAACCCATCTTGAACCGTGAATTACAGAGTGACTGAAAGGGCTAGTCTGCGGGCCTCCTGATCTGAGCCTCAGGGACATGAAAAGCTCCCCAACAGTTCCTGGACCCATCTTCAGTAAGTTTCTGACCCCCAAGTGGTGCTCTCAGGTCCTGTACCCGTGGTGTGGCCCAGCAGGCTCCTAAATCCAGCGTTTGGGCTCTTTGTGACTGTGAAAGGACCCATTCACACTGGAACACCTCCGCTTGCACGGAAAATCAGAGCTAGCTGCAGCTAGCCCATCTCTTCGCACACCAGCATCGATCGACAGCTCATGGGGAGCCACCAATGCCTAGCTCCAGCCCACCCATCCACAACGCCCAGCATGCTCTTTGCATCACGCTCACTGCTGCCTACAAGGTTCTCCTTCCTCCTCATGGCACTCTCCAACGCGAATGGGACTCTTGGCATAAAACTTGGGAAGGTAAACCTTCAGCGTGACTAATCTGGGACAGGATTCGACCTGGACTCCATCGCAGTTGGCTGAAACTATTGACTTTGACACAGTCCAGCGTGACAAGATAGCCCTTGCTGTTGCATTGTTTCTAGGCACTATATTGCAGCTTATTCTTTAAAAAATCATAACTCTAGTTCTACTGATTAGATCTTTGCAGTTTCCGTATTGTTTTACTTATCAAATTAAGCTCTTTTTTCTAACCTAGTGTGAGATCTTTTGGTGTGGTGTATTCACTGTGTGAGTGCTGCACTAACACTTTACATATTGCCTTTAAGTTAAGCCTGACTGCTCTGTGCCAAGCTACCAGAGGGCCGGATGGCAGGATAATTTGGATAATGCTTGTGCCTTACCATGACAAGGATAGTGGTTGCTCACACCTTAGTCAACCACTAACCCAATTTCTAACACTAAAGCAGCAGAATAAAATACTTAAAAGCTTCACTGCAACTCATCCACTCTCATGTCTTGCATTTTGGGACCACTATTTTAGGAAGGATTACAGGATTATATAAATGTTTGTACATACCACCAATGGATTATCCATCCTCTTTTGCACATATTATAAAATGCAACTGAAATATATGCACTACGAAGTATCCACACATTATGCACACCAAAACATTCTAGAAGATGCTTTAGAAGATCAACTCAGCTTTTTAAATCTTCAGTTCATAAACTTTCATTCTTCAACATGGAAATCCTAATTTTCATGTTACAGGGCAACACACTGTACTAATGTAATAGTGACAAAATAATAGTTTCAAATGATGGGTCAAATTTATGAAGAAGACTTTGCAAGAACAATTAGATTCATGCTTAATATTTTGCCCTTACAGATGAGCAGAACATCAGACTTTCACAAAGGCAGAAAAATTTAGACTTGTCATATAAGGAATGCGGAGGCTTACAATGTTCCACCTCAATTCACACATGCAAATTATGGTTTGCTGTACGCTTCTATTTGTGGCTGCAATCTTACTAGGTGTGAATTGCCACTGGATGCAATGTTACCTTGATATGACAGAAACGCCATACTATGTACTGCAACCATAAGTGACTCATTATCAAGCATCAAGGAAATAGGAACATATGCACATTTTCACAAGAAATCAGTTACACACTTTAGGCATTAATGGCTTCTTTTGGAAAATCCTAGCCCTCTTCCAGTTCAAAAGTACATTGTGAGAGTCATATTCAGAAGATGGACCCAATACTCATGAATAACAAGCACTGGCAAAGCTGTAGTATCTTGTATAGGCCAATAGTGAATGCAATTTACATTTATTAAAAAAATGAGAATGTATGTATGTTTTTATGTTTTATGTAATGGTCCAGGTTTGGCATTTAATGGTTTTTGCCCCATTTTGGCAAATGTATTATATTCAATACATATTCGATACATCTAGAAGGAGGATTTAAGTCATCCTTCTTCTACTATTGACTTGAGACTTTGTTAAACACATGTTGGATCATCACACAGTAGCATTTTATTTTCATCTCTTTCTAGTAGAGTAGATGTGACCTTTTAACTTTTAGTGAAATACATGATGAACCATAGTATACCTTCAAAGGAGACTCTAACACATTCATTTCTTTATCACATTCATTGATTGCATATACAAAGTAATGTTTTTGTTTTGCACTGCAGAAGGAATTTCTCTTTTCTTTTGCCATTTGCACAAGAGGAGTCATGAGTCTCCACACAAACAATAATGTAAAAGGCTGATCATCCTTTTATTCAGAGTGCCATGAATGGCAAACAACCAAGGTCCAGGAAAGATGTATTGTTACTAAACATCCATCAGATGTTCTCTAAATAGAATACAAATGACTGAAATCTGAAAGTGGCACTATGTAGTCTAAAGATGTCTTCACAGAAGAATATTATGGAAATGGAAACCTGTGATGGGACTCTACTAAATAGAGGTCCTCACAAAGGGGTGCAATACAGAAGCAAAGCTTTTTGCACCAAATTACCAAAAGAGGTCCTCACAGAAGAGTACAACCGAGATGGAAAGCTGCAGTGGTACTATACTACCAATAGAGATCCTCACAGAAGAGTGCAACAGAGATGGGAAGCATTTTGCACTAAATATTTAACAGATGTCCTCACAGAAAAGTGCATTGGAGATGGAAAGCTGCAGTAGCACTATACTACCAATGGTGGTCCTCACAGAAGGGTGCAACAAAGATGGAAAGCTTTTTGCACTATACTACCAACAGAGATCCTCACAGAAGCACTCAATGGAGATAGAAAGTTGCAGTAGGACTAGACTACCAGTAAAGGACCTCACAGAAGAGCTAAATGGAGATGGAAAGCTGCAGTTAGTCTGTACTACCAAAAGAGGTCTTCGCATTAGAGTACAATGGAGATGGAAAGTTGTGGAGGTGTGGATTCAAGCTAGAGATTTCCTGTACACTCTTGCCACTCTAATGCCTTGCACACCTTTTCTAAAGGAAAAGTGAGTATACCAAAGGTGGGTGATAGTGATGAGTGAACATTGCAACTCCCAATAAATATCTTCAGTATCTTTGACATAGTGGATAACTCCCTACTATACATAGGTACTAGCACAGTGCAAATGGCTAAATCATTTTATTTGTGCGTAACTATTGTTTTGGTGTATGTACACACATGCTAGGGCAAAATGCCATCGCTCAAAATGCAAGTATCCAATGGCTGGAGTGGGCTGGTCCTTTGACCTATATTTTGTGGTGTTGTGGGTGGGAGCCTTATGTGAGTGACATTTGAACAGACCAACAGCGAAAGAGTACTGACTGAGAGTCTCTATGTTTGTATATAATATAATTTTATATGATAATTTTTAAAAAAACATGTGGCTGGTATGGCATCTAATGATCTCTTTAGTCCAGACTTAAAAACAGCTACTTTCGACACCAATGTGGTTGACCGGTATATCAATTTCGTAGTGTGACTCCATGCACGGTCAGTGTGGCAGACAAGCAGTTTAACTGTCAGGAGCCCACTGACTTGATGACGCCATACGAGTGCAGAGAAACACTTGCATGGACATTAGGAACAAATAGAGACGACAACATGTGTGGAGGAGCAGTGCACAAAGGTAAAGGTTGCAACTGCCATGTCTAGGGAGGACCTGGATCACTTCTAATACTCACCCCCATAGAGTGGGGCTAAATTAACATCATGCACCCCCAGATGCTGCATGGTCTGTCTGATCCTGAAATCACAGTAGTGGTGGGTGGAATTTTAAATTCTGCCTGCAGAATTGGAGGAATTTAGAAATTCCACAGTACTTGTCTAATGCAGAATTACTAATAAATTATGCTGCTCCGCTGATCGAATTAATCAGCACTAATACAAATATATGTATATTTTCACTTCTTGATTTATTAGTACATCCTAGGATATGTATGTTTTCAACAAGCACATTTCAACAGATCTCCTATTTGATGCTCACACAATGAATCCACTGAAGCTGAACCATGGTGTTGCTGTTGTCTGGGACAACAAAGTATAATAAAATTGCTGATTTTACAGTTTTTGTGCTCCTTGTAGTGCCCAGGCAAAGAATCAGAATGCAAGGATGGAGCAATGATAACATGTTTGGGAGAGGAGGGCAGATGTTTCCTGGATTGGGCGGCAGAATCCCCTGGAGAAAGTCTGCACCTGTCCACAGCTCTGAATGCACTGATGAATAGAAAACAAAAGTGCTGACTCACACAGGTACTTAGAGCCTCTCTCTCATCTGTACCTTCATTTAAGAATTAGCAGAAAGAGATGCAGATTGAAAAGTGCAGTCTCAGTCTGGATAAAACCAATACAACTGATTAAATGCATAGTTTCTCCAAGGGAGATGTTGCTCCTATTCCCATTTTTAGGTCAAGCTTAAGCGTAAGGCATCTTCTATACTTTTAGTATACTTACTTCTGTGGACTTGTCATTTGTTAATTTAAGTGTCATTTAATAATCTTTGTTTGCTGGTGGTCAGTCAAGCCTCTTTGTCCCTCCTTTTCCTTTTTGGGAGCAGGGACTAACTGCTGTATAATTACGCTTTGTCATGTTCACCTGTTCTTTGGGGGACTTTTTTGGGGGATTTTTGCTCCTGTGAGTCAATGTGCTTACAATACTGAGCTGCGGGGCTCTGTAAACGCACCATACTGGTTTGTCCATAGCTCTTAAAAATTGCACTCCTCCACGTCGTATTCTTGCTTGTCCCGCCAACCAGTCACCCTCCTCCTGCTGTTGCTTGTTAACTCTTATGCCACTGTGGCCACTTGCCCTGTACCCCTTTGTTTTCTTTTGCCTCTCTGCTTCGCACTCATGGCGGTTTGTTGTTCCTTTGTCTTCCTTAGTTTCAGGCATCTTGTTTCTTTGCAATGTCTGCAGTGTCTTTTTCATTTAATTTTTTTGCAGTTTTATGTAGGCCGAACTCGACACAAAGGTATTAGAGCGCTTTATTTTATTTTATTGCACTTTTATATAGCGTGAACTCGATACAAAGGTATTACAGCGCTTTGCATAAGCACCGGTTATATTACACAAGAACACATTCATTTTTGGTAGCAAGGGGATATTAAGTGATTTGCCCAGAATTACAGGATGTTGAGCTGGTACCAAGACTCAAACAGTGTTTCCCAGCTCCAAAGTGGGCAGCTCTGGCCCATACGCCACATCCTCTCCCCTAGGGTTCTTTGTCTGATGCCGTGTTGAGGCATTATGGGAATAATTCATTTTATTTATATAGCTGTAAATATCTGCCATTCCATAGCGCTGCAAAGCACATACCATTCTTAACAAAATCGCTATAATTCATTTGCATTGACCTTACAGAGATTAAGACGTAAAAAAAGCTATGTCAGGATTGTAATCTGTGACATTCTCGTTCTGTAAAGACCTATACAGTGGGTGCATTAGCCAACTGACTTGAGTAGAGCTTAACACTAGGTGATAGCACATGCTCTTGATAACCTCCGGAGGATCACCAACCAAGCATATAGGTTAGTTCTAGGCAAGAAAATGGCAAAAGGAGTTGTGACCTCAGACCCAAGCACTTCACGGGCTCAAGCTTGATAGCAAAAAAAGCCTTTGGATGTAAATTGGGCCTCTTCAAACAGAGTTCAGTTAGCACAAACTTGATTTAAAGGTATTACAGTGCTTTACATGAGCACCAGTTACAGTACACAAGAACACGTTCATTTTTGGTAGCAAGGGGAGAATAAGTGATTTGCCTAGAATCACAGGATGTTGAATCGGTGCATAAACTCAAACTGTGTTCCCCAGCTCCAAAGTCAACAGCTCTGGCCCTTACGCCACATACTTTCCCTTAGGGTCTTTATCTGTTTAGTGTTGGGGTAGCCTGGGAATAACTCTTTTTTTATATAGGGCTTGGAAATACAGGTTCTGCCATTTCATAGCGCTGCAAAGCAGGAACCGTTCTTAACAAAATCACTATAATACATTTGCATCGACCGTGCAGAGATGAAGAGGTGAAAAAGCTATGTCAGAATTGTAATCTGTGTCATTGTCGTTCTGTCAAGACCTCTGAAGTGGGTGAATTAACAAACTGACTTGAGTAGAGCTTAACACTAGATGATAGCATGTGCTCTTGATAACCTCGGGAGGGTCACCAACCAAGCACATAGGTTAGTTCTAGGCAAGATGTTAAAAGGTGTTGTCTCAAAAATGGTGGAAAAGGAGTTGTGAACTCACCAGCACTTCATGGCCTCAAGCTTGATAGCAAAAAACATCTATCCTCTGGATGTAAATTGGGCCTCTCAAATAGAGTTCAGTTAGTAGAGGCAGCCATTTTCCTAACTCTGTAGTGCAAATAAGCTAACACAAGGGTGCCATAGTGAGAGGAGCAGTGTATCATAGGGCACATAAATACAGCTAAATCCATTACTTCCTCCTCTCAGAAATCACTGGTATCATGATAAAATAGCACTGCTTTCTGTTTGAAGAGGCCCCACCTCGAATAACCCCCACAGTCACTGTCTCAAAGTCACAGATGCAGAGTGCTTCCCCATCAACTACTGGACTCCTGTGTATAATAATCCACGCATTGTCTGTCACAGTCCAGTAATGTTTAACCTGCTCTCCTCTCTTCCAACCCCAGGCTTCATGTTACTACTCCACTAAGTTCCAATGCATCATTTGATGTAAACTCTATGCATTAATTCTGATTGCCATGGTTACCAAGTACATGGATTATCAATGTCAAGAAAATATTTTTCTGACCCTATCAAGTGGCCTTTTTTTTCACTCCTGCTTCTACTGGTGTTCCTCTAAGTGCTTTTCACCACACCTCCCCATGTCTATAGGAATATACATGTGTTTGTTTGTATGGGTACACACCCCAAGGACTACATCTCAAATTCAGGACAGTAACAGTAAAGACTCCACGGGCAAGAGATATTTTAAACAGAAGAACTGTTGTTTCACAAATTGTGGCCACCAGGACCAGCCACTGCTTGTACTTATGTAACCCAAATATGTTGTTGTGACTGAAGTCTTTTTTGTGTAAGACAACAAACAGACAGGATCCATGCCAGAGTTGCAGGGTAACCACTGTGTAAATAGGTTTCATATAAATTACTTTTACATAATTTATCTTTTATGGGTATCAAACAACTCTGACATGGTTCCGGACCTACCTTGGATTCCCAAAAAAACATACATTTGAATCCTTTTCATAGCCCAAAAAATGGCAATAAACCAGCCTCCCTGGGCACCACTGGTCTAGGTGAAAAGACACTCTATCATCCAAACCCAAGCTTCACGCTCTACTCTAAGTGGTCCAGATGGCAAGGCCAAGACACCCCAACAGAGTTAATTCTGACTTCAAAACCATCAGCCAGTGCACAAATGTATGCACCGAAAAGGCACCGTCAAGGCTCAGGAGATTCAGGTAAACATATCTGTTTCACAGAATCCAGTCCTGAGCCAAGGGCTGTCATAAGACTACTTAACCAAGGCAGTGCTTTAAATGAATACAGAGTACCTGCCCTTCTGTATTTCCATTTAAAACACTGACACAAGGTCACAGATGTTGCACCACTAAAACCTTTCCTGTAGGCTCATCTACCACTGAAGCTCTGGCTCCCCAATCTGCACACATGTGAAGCCTCCTGTTCAGTTATGCTGACTCTTCTGTTATTCTCTTTGTATACAGCCAATGTTTTTAAAAGTTAGATTGGTATTGCCGATGTAGAGGAATAATTCCTTTAAAAGTTAAACACAGAGAAATATATGGCTGCCCCCCTTTCCTTGCTCCTAACTCTTTTGGCCCCCTCATTCTCCGGATTAAATGCCACACAGGTGAGTCTTAGTGGCTTGTTTGGTGCTATAAACATTTAGGTAAACACACTAGAAAGGGTATCATAGCCGGTCTGTAGGAATGAGGCAAAACCACTCCCAAGATGGTGGCCTTGTTGTGTCCTCTCTCCTGCAGCGACAGGCCTGGGAGGGTTGCTGTTGCACCTGGCATACATCCACTACGCTCTAAACCAAAACACATAGGTAAAAGACATTGGCGGTCATTACAACATTGGTGGTAAAAGCTTACGCTTACCGCAGTGCAGAAGACCACCAACACACTGCCGCAGCCACGGAATTCCACCACAGCTATTATGACCCACATCTCGGAATCTGCCAAAAGTCAGACACCCACACAAGTCCGCCACACCAAAGGTCGGTGATAAACTGGCGAAAACAAAACCGACACCGTCACGCCAACAGAAATACGCCCACACTATCACGACACACGAATCCACGCGGCGGTCTTTCAACCGGGGTATTCCATTGACGTTACACATCGCCGCGCTCAAAATACACACACTTTTACAAAACACAGCCACATTGGACAATTCAAAATACACACACCTGATACACATACACACACCACTCCCACACACCCAATACAATATAAAACACACACCCACATCACCCACAAACCCCTACGACCAAAAATTCAGAAAGAAGGCCAGAGAGAGACAGCACCAGCAAGAACAACAGCATCCACAGGCACACAACACCATCACCCACACAACTTCCACGCACCTCACACAACACACCACTACATATCAGCATACTTATCACCACACACTCCACCCCACACATCACCTACACCACCCCATGGCACGGCAAAGACACCCCAGGTTCTCGGAGGAGGAGCTCAGGGACATGGTGGAGGAAATCGTCCGGGTAGAGCCACAGCTATTCTGATCACAGGTGCAGCACACCTCAATTGCAAGGAAGATGGAGCTATGGCGAAGAATAGTGGACAGGGTCAACGCAGTGGGACAACACCCAAGAAATCAGGAGGACATCAGGAAGAGGTGGAACGACCTGCGGGGGAAGGTGCATTCTGTGGTCTCAAGACACCACCTGGCGGTTCAGCGGACAGGCGGCGGACCCCCACCTCCTCCCCCACAACTAACAACATGGGAGGAGCAGGTCTTGGCGATTCTGCATCCTGAGGGCCTCGCAGGAGTAGGTGGAGGAATGGACTCTGGTAAGACAAAGCTTTACTATTACATCCCCCACCCTACCTGCATGCTATCACATATCCCCACCTCACCCTCACCCCCAGCACCCCAACTCCTCACATATGTCCCAACATCAAAAGCCACACATCCCAACACCAAGCCCTGCATGCAACAACAAAGCATGGACACCCATCACCAAAGCATGCCCACTGCACATACCCATACACCCCCCTAAACTATCATCACACAAGCTCCCACACAGCAATGCTAGCACTGGGGTACACGGTCACCCACCCATTGCACACCATTACACACACAGATTTAATAAACATCCTTTTATACCCCTTCAGGACCCCTACCCAACGTCACCGGACAGGAGGGTCCACACATGTCCACACCACCAACAGAAGAGGCCCACAGTGATGACAGCACCTCTGTCCAACTGGATCTAGATGACGAGCTCGGACCATCGGGGACCTCGGGACAGTCGGTTCCCCTCACCCAGTCACAGCCCACCACAGACCTTCCCCCCTCTGGAAACACTAGCACAGCACCCACCCAGCGGGCCCATACCTCTGTCCCCAGGACACGTCAATCAGCTGTGTGTCCACCACTACAGGGAACCCAGGATAACCCACCACCCCAACAACAACAGGGACCTGGGGGCAGTGGTAGTGGGCACACGTTCCTGGGGACAGAGGCCCAGGAACACAGGGGAACTGGGAGGGCTGCTGTGCGACAGGGGGCGGACAGGCCAAGGGAAACCACTCTCCATGAGGCCCTCTCCTCCATCATGCGAGCAAACCACCACTCCCAGGAGATGATGGCAACGGTACTGGCCAAGTTTCAGGAGACCCAGCGCATGCAGGAGGAACAATATATGGGCTTCAGGGAGGAACTCAGAACCATCAACTCCACCCTGGGCACCATCGTAGTGGTGCTGAAGGAAGTACTCAACACCAGGAGGGACACTGTGGCACTGCAAGGGGCCCCTGACACTAGCATGGACAATGAACTGCCCACCACCTCCGCCCGCGCTAATGGACAGGACGCCCCGCCACAGGACCACCACACCAGCACCCCACCCGCTGTTGACGGAGAACCACCCCGCAAACGGTCCCTGAGATCCAGGACAAAGACAGAGCGCGATGCCAAGACCCCCGCCAAGAAATGAGACCACCCTGGTTGTCAGCCTACTGTCCCACTTTGTCACCCTGTCCATAATTAAACTGCCCCAGCTCCACTTCCTATGCCCATATGGGCAATGCAACTGTGAGACTAATAGACTGGACTCTGCCATGGACACTCCTCCACCATCACCTCTCACCATTTCACTACCCCTTCCAATATTGAGCATTTAAATAAACACACCTAAAGCACAAAATGATCTGGAGTCTGTCTGTGATTTCGAAATAGTGCATTAGCAATTACAGTGCTAAAATGTTCTTTAAATAGTAATGTCAACATACCTATGTCACACAGCTCTAGTCCATGAGGAATCTAAGCAGATGTCACACAGTGGGACCCACATCTGTGAAATCGTAAGGGAAAGTGACAACTCAGTGACCGTACACTAGGTGAAAACGACAGACAGGAGAGAGGTAGTAGTGTCAAAGTACATGTAGTAGGCAGGTTTGTATTCCTACCTGTGTCTCACTGGAAATATTGCAGGATCACTGAGTCCCTGTTCTGCATGTCTTCTTCCTCTGCTTCCTCCTCATCACTGTCCACAGGCTCCACAGCTGCAACAACATCGCCATCCGGACCATCCTCCTGCAGAAAAGGCACCTGGCGTTGCAAAGCCAAGTTGTGAAGCATACAGCAGGCCACGATGATCTGGCACACCTTCTTTGGTGAGTAGAATAGGGATCCACCTGTCATATGGAGGCACCTGAATCTGGCCTTCAGGAGGCCGAAGGTCCGCTCGATCACCCTCCTAGTTCACCCATGGGCCTCATTGTAGCGTTCCTCTACCCTTGTCCTGGGATTCCTCACTGGGGTCAGTAGCCATGACATGTTGGGGTAACCAGAGTCACCTGCAAATGGCGAGGGGCAACTGTTAGACACACACTAACCTGGAGGGATAACCCCAGACCCAGACAACCATTCCCACTGACTAGCTTCCAGGTGCACACCTAATAGCCACACACGGTGCCTCTGGAGTTGACCCATCACATAAGGGATGCTGCTATTCCGCAGGATGTAGGCGCATGCACTGAGCCAGGGAACATGGCATTCACATGGGAGATGTACTGGTCTGCCAAACATACCATCTGTACATTCATCGAATGATAACTCTTCCGGTTTTTGTATACTTGTTCACTCCTGTGGGGGGGACCAAAGCCACATGGGTCCCATCAATGGCACCTATGATGTTGGGGATGTGTCCCAGGGCATAGAAATCACCTTTCACTGTAGGCAAATCCTCCACCTCAGGGAAAACGATGTAGCTCCGCATGTGTTTCAGAAGGGCAGACAACACTCTGGACAATACGTTGGAAAACATAGGCTGGGACATCCCTGATGCCATGGCCACAGTTGTTTGAAATTACCCACTTGCAAGGAAATGGAGCACTGACAGCACCTGCACTTGAGGGGAGATTCCTGTGGGATGGCGGATTGCTGACATCAGGTCTGGCTCCAACTGGGTACACAGTTCCTGGATTGTGGCACGGTCAAGCCTGTAGGTGATTATCAAATGTCGCTCCTCCATTGTCAACAGGTCCACCAACGGTCGGTACACTGGAGGATGCCGCCATCTCCTCACATGTCCCAGCGGACGGTGCCTATGAAGGACAACAGCGAGCACAGAGTCAAACAACTCAGAGGTACGTACCCACAGTTTACCCAGAACACCAATCATACACAAAAGGTGGCCTGTATGTGTGTTGAGTCTAGGCCTAGGTATGTGTGACGCAGTTGAAAATGAAGCCATGTGGGCCCCTGAAATGGTGGCTGCCTGACCTCTAAAGTGGGACAATACGATGTGAGGTAACTGCACTGGCGTTGTAAACTGTTGCGGTAGGCGGTCGAAGACCGCGGCGCAATGCTGCATTGGTTAACATTGGACCCTATGGGTCCCAGGAGCCAATGACGATGTACGCTGGCGGTGACGGTACGCACCGCCGCGGACGTGACCGCCATTTTCTATCTGTTCAATCACTCGATACCTGATCTGCGACAGGAGAGGACCTACACTGCAAGTGCTGCTGTGACCTCGGTCTGGAAGAGACAATGGCTCCTGCGTCTGGGCAAAGGGCCCCTGCCTTCAAATCGGAGGAGTTGGAGAAGCTCGTAGATGGGGTACACGCTACTCTACGGTCCTCCAGACAAACAGGTAAGTACACTGGGAGCATGTTGAATGGGCTATGCCTGTGTGGAGAGGGCTGGATGTAAGAAGGAAGGGGGCAGAGTGCTGCGTGCATGAAAGACGGTGAATGCATGTGCCACATGGCAAGGTTAGGGATGGGGGCCAATCACTTTGACGGTGCAGTTGGTAATGACTTCTCTTCTTCCCCTGTAAAATTCATGTAGGTCAGCGCCCACCAGAAGAAAGATATTTGGCGTGCCATCGCCAAGGACGTCCGGACCCTGTGGGTCTACCACAGACGGAGCACCCACTGCCGGAAAAGATAGGAGGACATTCGCCGCTGGAGCAAGAAGATGGCGGAGGCTCAGCTGGGGATGGCCTCCCAACGTGGGAGGGGTGCCCGTCGCACCATGACCCCCCTGATGTTCAGGATCCTAGCGGTGGCCTACCCGGAGTTGGATGGGCGCTTGAGGGCATCACAGCAGACACAAGGGGGTGAGTACACTCTCATTCTGCTGACTTTGCGCGCAGTGGAGGTGTCTGGGTGGGGGAGGAGGGCTGTGGGTTTCCCTAGGCCAGGGCGAGTTCCGTAGGCAAGGCCCCTCTGTAAGGCAGGCCATGTGGCACCCCAGCCCACCTCTGTAGAGTGCCAAGTACAGCTAGTCATGCCCCTGTGTCATCTATGTGTGCAGATGTCGTCCATAGCCTTGTAGGCCATTTCCCAGGAATTGAACAGTGGAGCCCAGGATTGCGGCGTAGTGCAGGGGGCTTCTGTGTCTGTTGTGTCCGCCAACAGTAGCGGTAATCCATGCACTCAACATGTCTTTCTTCTGTCCCTCCCCCCCCCTTTTGTGGTCTCCCTGTTCTTGTGTGCATTAGCATCATCAGGCGGAGGAGCAGTGGCACCGGAGCACGAGGGAGCTGCATCCCACATGGCCCTGGAGGGCGAGACTACGGACTCGGAATTCACCAGTGGGACGGAGGGCGAGGGGAGCTCCACGGCGGGGACAGGAGCTGACACCAGCGACACGGACTCGTCCTCTGATGGGAGCTCCCTTGTGGTGGCGGCAACATCTGTGCCCCCGCATCTACAGGTACAGCCGCCACCCCCCCTACCAGCACCGCCCTCCCAGCAGCCCCTCAGCCTTCGCCCCATGCCTGCTTACCCAGGAGGGTGGGCATCACCTTCGCCCCAGGCACCTCAGGCCCTGCCCCAGTCACCCCTGCTGCCCTCAGTGAGGAGGCCATTGACCTCCTCAGGTCCCTCACTGTTGGGCAGTCTACCATTTTGAATGCCATCCAGGGTGTAGAAAGGCAGTTGCAACAAACTACTGCATTCCTGGAGGGCATTCATTCTGGTCAAAGCCCTTCACCGAGCTTTTCAAACTCTGGCCTCAGCACTGATGGCAGCCATTGTCCCCGTCTCTAGCCTCCCCCCCTCCAACTTCCTCCACCCAGACCCAATCCCCTGTACCTCTGCCTATCCCAAGCACACCATCAGACCAGCCTGCACACACCTCAACACACAAGGGAAGCTCAGGCAAACATAATCACCACACATCCCACAGGCAATCACGCAAGCAACACACACATGCAGACACACCAACATCCACTGCCTCCACTCTGTCCCCCTCCTCATCGTCTCCCTCCTCCCTCCCAGTCTCATCTACACTGACACCTGCATGCTCTACCTCTACAGCCACTACGCCCCTCACCAGCACACCCACCAGCACACCCCGCTCACGTGCAGTCACCACTCCCGCTACCATTCACACGTCCCCTGTGTCCTCTCCCAGTGTGTCTGTGACGCCCCCTCCAAAGATACACAAACGCAGGCACACACCCACCCAACAGCCATCCACCTCACGACAGCCTCCAGCGCATGCACCTTCACCCAAAGTCACCAAACGAACACCTCCTACTACCACCACCTTTTCCTCCACTCCTAAACCCCCTCCAGCTACCCGTCCCAGTGTGTCCAAAAACTTTTCCTGTCCAGCCTTGACCTTTTTCCCACACCTCCCCCACCCCGTCCATCTCATAGGTCCCGAAGTAGCACCTCAGCCAAAACCTCTCCGGCACCAGTGGTGCCTGTAGTCACAGGTATGTGGAGTGCACCGGTCACCAGGACAGCCAGTGTGGCACGGAGCCACAGCACAGACAGTCCCCCACCTGTGAAGCATCAGAAGTTGGCCAGTGCCTGGCGGGAGAGGGGGAAGACTCCTGCCACCAAAGCCGTCCCCAGGCGTCCCGGAGTCAGCTGTGACACCTTCCAAGGTGGGGAAGGGCCACAAGAATCCCGGCAAGTCTGGGAAGAGCTGCACGGCGGAGAAGACCGCCATCATCCCCGCTCCCCAGGAGGCCACCGCCAGCCCCAGCCCAGCTGCCCAGGAGGCCACCGCCAGCCCCAGCCCAGCTGCCCAGGAGGCCACCGCCAGCCTCAGCCCAGCTGCCTAGGAGGCCACCGCCAGCACCAGCCCAGCTGCCCAGGAGGCCACCGCCAGCCCCAGCCCAGCTGCCCAGGAGGCCACCGCCAGCCCCAGCCCAACTGCCCAGGAGGCCACCGCCAGCAAAAGCCCCGTTGGTCCATGAAGGACCGCCAGCAAAAGCCCTGTTGAGCCATGAAGGACCGCCAGCAAAAGCCCAGTTGGGCCATGAAGGATCGCCAGCAAAAGCCCCGTTGGGCCATGAAGGACTGCCAGCAAAAGCCCAGTTGGGCCATGAAGGACCACAAGCAAAAGCCCCGTTGGGCCATGAAGGACCGCCAGCAAAAGACCCGCTGGGCCATGAAGGACCACCAACTCAAGCACCGCTGAACAGGGCACCGCCAACTCAAGCACCGCTGAACAGGGCACCGGCAACTCAAGCACCACTGAACAGGGCACCGCCAACTCAAGCACCGCTGAACAGGGCACCGCCAACTCAAGCACCGCTGAACAGGGCACCACCAACTCAAGCACTGCTGAAAAGGGCACCGCCAACTCAAGCACCGCTAGCCCATGAACGGCGGGGCACTGACGCAACTGGGTCCGTCATGTGGTGAGTGATGCACTCTGATCCATCCACTACCTCTGTCCTTCACAGGATGAAGCACTCTGGGCTCCAGTCCCCCTCCAGAAACAGTGGAGAGATCCATCCACTACCTCTGCCTTTCACCGGATAAAGAACTCTGGGCACCAGTCCCCCTCCGGAACCAGTGGAGAGATCCATCCACTACCTCTGTCCTTCACAGGATAAAGCACTCTGGGCACCAGTCCCCCTCCAGAACCAGTGGAGAGATTCATCCACTACCTCTGTCCTTCACAGGATGAAGCACTCTGGGTACCATGCCCCCTCCAGAACCAGTGGAGACTGTTATCCACTTGAGATACTGTGGCTTTGCACTCCCCAGGATTGAACAGTGGGCAAACCACCCACTGTAGAGACTTGGGAGACTGTGGCTTTGCACTCCCCAGGATTGAACAGTGGGCAAACCACCCACTGTAGAGACTTGAGAGACTGTGGCTTTGCACTCCCCAGGATTGAACAGTGGGCATGTGGCCCCCTCGTGGATTTGGCGTCGTGCACTCAAGCGGCTGAGGTGCCCCCCCTTTCCCTCCCCCTGAGGTGCCTGTTTTATTGGTATCTGATGCCCCCGCAGTGTTCTCTCCGTCATGGTCGGGGATCTTGTGTGGGCCTCGCCCATCCCGTGTGGTCCCAGGGTTCCACGGACTTTCTTTGTGCAGTACCTGGACTACTATGCCTGGTATTTATTTTGTACATGGTGTATATATATATGTTTCTGCCTACTTGTTTTTAATATATTCCGATGGTTACGCTCATTTTCTTTGGTCTTTGCATTCTTCCGGGGGGGGTTTGGAGGGTGTAACTGTGATGTATTGATATGCATTAGTGTGTGTGTTGTAGTGGGTGGGGGGGGTGGGGGTGTTGCGTGTGTGTGTCCCTGTTTTTTGCCTCCCCCTCCCCTGTGTCGTAGGTGCAGTACTCACGCCGGCGTTCGTGCTCCTGGTAGAGGAGCAGGAAGGCTATCACAGGTAGGATTTGGAGTTCTGGTTCCATGGTGTCCTCGTTCCTCGTGGAGTGTGTAGAGGTGAGCGTTTTCCCTTCAAAATTCCTGTTTTCGCTGTGTTTTTATCCGCAGTGAATCTGCCCCGGAAAAGGTGGCGGATTAGCCTGTCATAATAGTGTGGGCGGTACATTGTCTCCCGTCTGTCTGTTGGCGGTGACCGCCGCGCTGTTTGTTTGTACCGCCGTGGCGGTCGGCGTTAAAGTGGCTGTCTTTGTTGGCGGTTTCCGCCACGGTCGCAATTGCAATTTTTTTACCGCCGGCCTGTTGGCGGTCTTACCGCCGCTTTAACACCGTCCGCCAGGGTTGTAATGACCACTATTGTCATTTACAACACCTACAGCTCTAAGTATCACAAATGGGAGACCTATTGCATTGCAAATCCTTGTTCAATCAAACGTTCACAAATAGAAGAGAGCCACGCAGCTTTAAATAGATTGAATTGCCATTAGCCTACTGAGGAAGGCCTGGTCACTCATACACACTTCTTATTAGTTGAACGCTGTACTTTGACAGGCTGGATCTTGCTGTGATAACAATTATTATATTTTTTAATTAATTACTAATGTTCTGCTAGATATATTTCTCATTAATGCATCTACCATACACTGCTGCATAGACCGTTTCCCATTCTGTGGAGAAAGTAAAGGAAGAGTCACAGCTGTGCCTGCTACTAACTAATGAGACTGCAGAATTATATGTGATCTGGTATTAAAGAATAGTATCACCATAAACAGTAGGTCTGACATTGTAAAAAGATCTCCACAAAGGATTAGTGGTTAGTAGGAAGATTAACTAGCAACAGCAAATTAAGACTAGACAACAAATACAGTTTGCAAGCTTTCCAATTTACTTTACTGTCCTAGGGATGAGATTTACAGTATGGAAATAATACTGCATGTTAGATGAAACTTTGTTGGACCAGGTATTCATAACCAATCAAGTAAGCAAAACCACATTTTATTTGTGATAGCAAAAGCGTGATAGTCCTGGATTGGTTGTGGGACCTCTTGTCAATGGATTGGCTAGAGAAGTTCCTGAAAGTTTATTCACTTGCTGAAGAGACTTGGATGAAGTGCAGTGGTTTGTGATTGGTTGCGAAATCACCTTTTATTGTCTCTGATGTTTCAACTTTGCATGTGCTACAACCTTTAAAAAAAACTATTGCATTGGACTATTGTATTTCTCACCTTCATTCGGTGACTGTTCCCTGTCACTTCACTGAATGATTTTGCCTAACCTGTTCAATGAGTCACAGCACCAAAAAAGACACATTGGTGGCTGTTGTGGGATAGGTGCTGTTTAGTAGACTTTTCCCTCAGGTGAAATCAGGAGCCTTAACCACGCAGTCAGTATTCACGTCACATTCGAGGCGCTGTTTTTGTGCAGGAGTTGGGCACATCTCGACTGCTTCTGTCCGGCTGGCCCTGCACCCTACTTCTGTCTGGTGTTGCTGCGTGCTGTGCTGAGAGGGAGATGAGTGACCCTGGTTTCCTCATACAAAGTGCAAGGCAGAAGCATGTGCAGAGATATTAATTGTCCTTGAACTGTAACCTTCTAGCCATAAATGGAGTCTAGGAGAAGCGAAAACTGGGGAGGGTGCGTACCGGCAGCAGAGCTGGGCACTTCTGAATTCAGCCTGTCTGCCAGCGCCACACACACATCTTGGCCCATATTTATACTTTTTGCTGCAACGCTGTGCAAATGCAGTTTTGCAGCAAAAAGTATAGTACCGGCTTGCGTCATTTCAAAGCACCAGCCGGTCGCCACATTTATGGAATGCCTCAAGCCAGCGCTTAGGTTTGGCTACCGTCAGAAAAAATGACGTTAGGTGGGTGGGGGGTTTGCCTTAAAAAATGACACAATGCTGGTTAGAGGGGAAAAAAAACATTAACCAGCCTAGCGTCATTGTCTGAAACAAAACCATCTATACCACATGACTCCTGTCTTATAAAAGACAGGAGTCATGCCCACCACCACAACGGCCACCACAGGGGACCAGGGTTCCCCTGGGCATGGCCACTGCACCCAGTGCCATGCAGGGTGTCCCATGTCAGGGCCCCCAATGGCACTTAAACATTTTTTTTCAATACTTACCTATACTTACCCTACTTACCTGGGATGGTGTGGGTGGGGATGTTCCTGGGGCTTGGGGTGGGCACCTGTGAGCCTATTCCATGGTGTTTAACTATGGAAATGGGTCCACAGGTCCCCTAATGCCTGGTCTGACCCAGGTGTTAAATAATGGTGCAAAGAAAGCTTTGCACCCTTATTTAGCCCCTCCTCCCACCTGTGCGTCAATTTAGCACGGGGGATAAATATGGGATTATGGAGTTAGCACCATTTTTTAGATGGGGACGCTAACCTTGCATCTCATTGACGTAAGGTAGGTGCATGCATCCACAAAATGGTGCTAACTCCAATATTTTGAAGCTAGACGTGTCTAAAAAAAATGACGCAAATTCAGCACAAACATAGTATAAATATGCCTCCTAGTGTGAAGTTGCAGTCAAACAGAGAGGAGCAGACTGACTATATAACTTGTGGTGGGTGGAACTCCACAGAATCTCGCAGAGTTCTTATGTAACTCTGCAGAATTCTGCGGAGTTTACCTGTGTCAATTCTGCCCACCTCTAAATCACAGCCATCAGGCCTACTACAGAGCTATAATTGGTGCACCCATGGGTCCCGTAACATATAACTGAATGTAAGTTGGATCATGAAGGGGGATAGGTCTGTAAATGGGAAAGCACTTCACATTATCAGCCTATACAACCTCAATGTGGGTCAACTTGCATTTAGTATCTTGCAATTGCACTCCTTGCTCAAAGCTCGCAAGACCTATACATTACTGACGGGGACTTTAACTCTATCGTGACTATTGATGTGGATAGGTTTTACCCTCCAATACATAATCCACAGGTCAGGAAGCTGACCAAGGAGTTTTCATTCTTGGTGTGGGGTTGGGATTTAACTGACTGTTGCAAAGCGAAGTACTCTGTGAAGTGGGAATATTCCTGTTACTTCCCATCACACATCCTCCACACTTGAATGGACCTATTGTTCATCATGCCTGTTGGGATGACGCAGATACAGAGGTCTGAGTATTTGGCAAAGACATGTTTTGAGCACAACCTGCTGGTATTCACATTCCAGTGGGATGACCATACTGCCATGATACCTTTGTGGAGGCTGTATAAATTGATGCTTGAAGTCGCACTATTAAGGCTTACACTCAAAGAAGAAATTTCCCTCTTATTCAATACAAATGTAAGGACCATGCAAAATCCCTTAGTAATATTGGACACCTTCAAGTTGTACACCAGGGAGATATGCCTAAAGTCAAAGATAAGTGTACAAATGGCCCCATAATTACAGCTCTTGACCCTAGAACAAGCTATGGAGGAAACTGAAAGGAAAATGATTTCAGGAGGTGACCCTGGCCAGATTGTCCAGCAGATAAAGGACTGAGCTGGAATTACCCATACAGACTGAAGATATTGCGCTAGCTCTGACACAGCTGCATAAAGGTAAAACCCCAGGCAGCAACAGTCTACCTTTGGAGTTCTATACCATTTGCCAAGAATTGTTGATTTCACAGCTCCTATTTATGTACTGTGAGACGTTTGAGAGAGGACAGCTGTCGCCCTCTGCCAGAGAGGCAGGGATTGTGATACTACCGAAGCCAGGTTGAGACCTACTTGAGGTTGACTCATACCACCCCCAGTCTCTTCCAAACTTGGATTGTAAAATCTTAGGAAAGGTAATTGCCAACAGGACAGTCAGGATAATGCCACATTTGCTGCATCAAGACCATTGCAGATTCATACCAGGTCGTATTACTGTTCCTAGTGTCAGAAGGCTATGTCACGTTCTTTTTGGTGTCTGCGCTGATTCCACCCTGGGTCTGGGCTGTGACCTCCATATACATAGAGCAAACCTTTCACTCCCTTGAATGAGGTTTCCTTTGAATGGCCTTGTGGCACGTGGGATTTGGGTTCAAGTTTGTCAAATGACTACAGCTTCTGAACATAGCCCTGAAAGCCAAGTGCGAACAGGCAATGTCATTCTAAACTCCTGGCAGGTGCAAAGGGGGACACAGAAGGGCTGTTGATTGTTATACCTGACATCCTTTGTGTGGTGCTCCCCCAAACCTTTTACCTTCACCCCTAAATTTGCTAAATTTGTTTTTGTTGGCTTTAGGATTCTATGCACTTCACCAGTACTTACCAGAGCTAAAGTGAGTGTGCTTCTTCCCTACAGCATTGCAAAATTGACCAACACCTGACTGGCACAGTTAATTTACTTGTATGCCCCTAGTATATTGTACTACATGTACCCAATACCTGTAAATTAAATGCTACTAGTGGGCCTGCACCATTCATTCTTCCACTGACTAAAGTAGCAATTGAAAACAATTCAAGCCAGCCATTGCAGCCTCTGTGCAGTTTTAAACTCATATTTTGAACTGGCAAAATCATCCTTTTGCCAGGCCTAAACCTTCCTGTTAAAAATTGGGTCACTAGTTGGCAGAGGTATGCACCCTGTCCAAGCAGGGACCACAATACTAGTCAGGGTAAGTCACAACACAGCCTTAATTATCCTTTGCTCACCTTCAGGTAGCTTGGCAAAGATCAGGCAGGCTTAACTTAGAAGGAAATGTTTAAAGTATTTGTGCAATAACTCACACAGTAACACAGTGAAAACACCACAGAGAGTACTCCACACCAGTTTAGATAAAATAGATATTATGTTTCTGAATAAAATAAGACTAAAATGACACAAATCCAATATGCACAAGTCAAGATATCACTTTTTAAAGGTTTAGATGGGACTTCATCCATATGAATCAGTGGTTGTGTCTTTTTAATACCCAGTACCTGGGATGCGTCAAAAATAATGATGCAGGGGGGCCACAGAGGAGGTGATGCATTAGAAAATGAAGCAATGCGTCAGTGGAGGTGATGCGTCAATTCTTTCCTCGTGCGCAAGCTGATGCTTCGATTTCTGGGTGCGCAGCCTTGGCTCCTTACTGCAGGGGTATTTTGGCACCCAGTGACGATGCATGGAAAGTCCAAAATGCACTGCAATGATGAAACAGGTGCTGTGTTATTTCAGGAGGCGCTGATGCAGTTTTTCAGCAGTGAGGCAGGTGCTGCATTGATTCTGCAGGCGATTAGTCGGTGATGTCTTTGATGGCCCTGAGACTACTTAACAGGAGGCAAGTTCAGTCAAAGCCCTTGGAGACCACTTGTGGGATAAGTCAAAGTCCTTCCAGCAGAGTCAGGAGGCAGAAGGGCAACAAGAAGGAGCACAGTCCTTCCAGAAAAGCAGTGCAGATGACTCCTTCGGGTAGCACGGCAGTCCCTCTGACAAAGTCCAGTTGTAGGTCCAGAAGTGTCTAATTTTAGGGAATCACAGGCCAAATAAACATACTCAATGTGCCTTTGAAGTAGAGGAGGCTTCAAAGAGTAGATTTGAAGTGCACCAGTTCTCCTTTCAGCCCTAGTCCTGTCTGCCAGGAGATCTGTGGGGGTTAGCAGTCCTTTGTGTGGAGTCAGGCCACTTGCCTTTGAAGTGTAAGTGAGATTACCTCCACCCTTGCTGCCCAGGAAGACCCATTAGTATGCAGATGAATGCAAATACAGCTGAGTGTCCTGTGTTTATGACTGTCTGGGTGGAATGCACAAGGGGAGCTGTCAACCAACACAGACACGGTATGGATTGGAGACAGTCTATAAGCACAAAGAGCAGTACACGCAGAGAAATGCCTACTTTCTAAAAGTGGCATTTCTAAAATAGTAATGTTAAATCCAAATTCACTAGTAAGCAGCATTTCACCACACCGCCATTCCAACCAAACGAAACATCACAATGTCACTCCTTTCAAATCAGAAATTACCACTTAAAAGTATATACGAGAATTCCCATTGCTGGCCTATGAGAGGAGTAGGCTTTACAATATTGAAAAAAGACTTTTGGTGTTTTTCACTACCAGGACATGTAAAACCTACAAATACATGTCCTGCTCTTTACTTACATGGCACTCTGCCCTTTGGGCTACCTGGGTCCTGTTGTAGGGGTGACATATGCAATAAAAGGGGAGTTTAAGGCTTGGCAAGTAGTTGTAAATGCCAAGTCAAGGTCACAGTGAAACTGCACACAAAGGCCTTGCAATGGCAGGCCTGAGACATAGTTCAGGGGTTAATTATGTGAGTGGCACAATCAGTGCTGCAGGCCCACTAGTAGCATTTAATTTACAGGCCCTGGGCACATATAGTGCACTTTACTAGGGACTTATAGGTAAATTAAATATGCCAACTAGGTAGGAGCCAATGTTACCATATTTAGGGGAGAAGGCACAACCACTTTAGCACTGGTCGGCTGGGGTAAAGTGCACAGAGTTCTAGAACCAGCAAAAACAAGATCAGAAGAATGGAGGGAGGCAGGCAAATGTTGGGAGAAGACTATTCTAAGACTGTTAGGTGTAACATGTGTCCCCCCAGCTGAAAGTGGGGAGAGCTATCCAACCCCTTGGGAGCTCTCTTCACTAAGGCAGAAGAATCTGGAGAGAGCATCAGCATTGGGGTGGTCAGTCCTCGGACGATGCGCCACCGTAAAGTCCCTTCCCTGCAGGGAGATGTACCACTTCAAGAGTTTAGGATTTTCACCCCTCATTTGCATGAGCCATCTGAGGGACCTGTGGGCTGTCTGAACCCGGAGGTGAATCCCAAACAGGTATGGTCTCAGCTTCTTGGGTGCCCAGACCACAGCAAATGCTTCTCTTTCAATGGCACTTCACCTCTGTTCCCATGGAAGTAACCATCCTGCTAATGAAGGCTACAGGTTGGTCTAGGCCCTCCTCATTCAGCTGTGCTAAGACTGCCCCTATGCCATGCTCTGAAGTGTCCGACTGCACGATACATTCCTTGGAGTAAACAGGGGTCCTTAGCACAGGGGTTCTGCACATGGCTTCCTTGAGAGAATCAAAAGCTTTCTGACAAGCCTCTGACCAAATCACCAACCTGGGATGCTTCTTCGAAGTCAGCTCAGTTAAGGGTGCAACAATGGTGCCATAGTCCTTAGCAAATCTTCTGTAGTAGCCAGTGATACCAGGAAAGCTCTCACTTCAGTTTGGGTTATAGGTGGTTGCCAGGCTATGATGGTTTCAATCTTGGCCTGGAGGGGCTGCACCTTGCCACCAACTACCAGGTGTCCTAAATACACCACAGAACCCTGACCAGTCTGTCACTTGCTGGCCTTGATTGTCAGGCCTTCCTGTTGTAGGGCCAGAAGCACCTCATGGAGGTAATGAAGGTGTTCCGCTCAGTCGGCACTCTAGAGGGCTATGTCATCTAAATAGGCAGCACAGAAAGCCTCCTTGCCAGCCAGGACCCTGGTAACCAATCGTTGGAAGGTAGCACGGGCATTCTTCAAACCAGAGGGCATCATCCAGAATCGGTAATGGCCCTCAGGGGTTGAGAATGCTAAACTCTTTTTTTCTCCCTCAATCTAGGCAATCTGCCAGTAGCCTAATGTTAAGTCAAAGGTACTGAGGAATTTGGCATCACCTAGCCTGTCAATGAGCTCATCAGCTCTGGGGATGGGGTGTGAGTCCGTCTTGGTGACGGAATTTAGGCCTCTGTATTCCATGCTGAACCAAAGTTCTGGTTTGGCGCCCAGTGGGGCAGCCTTTGGTACCTACACCATGGGGCTGGGCTAGCGACTGCAAGAGGGTTCAATCACCTCTAAAGCTAGCATTTGGAGACTTCCTCCTGGAGGCTGGCTCTCACCCCGTCTGACAACCTGTAAATGTTGTTCTTTACAGGGGGACTGTCTCCCGTGTCAATGTCATGGAGGCATAGATGTGTGAGTCCAGGGATGGGCGAGAACAATGAGGCAAAGTGTCCCCACAACTGGTAACAGTCACCTTGCTGTTTTGGGTTCAGGGTGGCACAGAGGTTGACACCCTCCCCTGACCCATTGTGTTTCTGTGCAGAGAGGAGGTCAGGGAAAGGTTCACTCTCCTCCCCCACACCCTCATCTGTCACAAGGAAAATGCTCACTTCTGACCTCTCAAAGTGAGGCTTGAGTCTGTTGATGTGGAGCCCCCTTAGGGGGTTCCTAGGGGACTGGAGGTCCACTAGGTAAGTGGCCTCCCTCCTTACGCTCCTTGACGTCATATGGGCAAGTCCAGCTGTCCTAAAAAGCTCTGAGCTCTACTGGTTCCATGAGCCATACATTTTGGCCAGGATGAAATGCCACCAGCATGGCCTTCTGGTCATACCAGCATTTCATTACCTCCTGGCTAGTCTTGAGGTTGCTCTTGGCCTTTTTCCAGAAGCAGTGCATCTGGTTCCAGAGGGCCAACATGTAGCTGACCACATCCTTGGGGGGTGTTCCTAGGAGCTTTCTCCCATCCCTCATTGACAATGCTTAGAGGTCCTCTTACAGGTTTCCATAGAGGAGAGAAGAGTTTGAAGGGGCTGAACCCTACCCCTTTCTGTGGCACCTCCCTGTAGGCAAAAATAAGGCATAGCAAGAGGAAGTCCCACTTATGCCTCATGGCCTCAGGTAGTCCTGCAATCATGCCCTTCAAGATCTTGTTGAACCTATCAACTAGATCATTGGTTTGGGGGTGATAGGGTGTGGTGAACTTATAAGTTACACCACACGCATCCTACATGGACTTCTTGTATGCAGACATGAAGTTAGTGCCTCGGTCAGACACTATCTCTTTGGGGAACTCCACATGGGTAAAGATCCCCATCAGAGTTCTGGTCACTACAGGTATAATCTCCGTCATCAGAGGAATTGCCTCTGGGTAGCGTGTGGATTGGTCTACCAAGACCAGGATGAACCTGTTGCCTAGGGCTGTCTTGGGGTCCAGTAGACCAATGATGCTAATGCCCACCCTTTCAAAGGGGGTGCAAATGATGGGGAGTGGGATGGGAGATTTTTCAGCTTTTTCCTTGAATTCCCACTAGCCGGTGGGAAAGGGCATGCAGAATGTATCTGAGGCTGTCTTCAATCTGGGCCAATAAAAGTGGGCAGCAGCCCTGCTGAAGGTCTTGTGTTGCTTTAAATGTCCTGCCACGGGTATGTCATGAGCAAAACCCAGTACGAAGGCCTGGTAACACTGGGGGACCACCAGCACCTGGGCTAACCCAGTACTTTGAGCCTTAGGCTCGCTGTAGAGGAGATCATTCTCCCAGTAGATTAGGTGATCCCCAGAGGCTTCACCTGCTGCATGGGCTGAGGCCTGTCACCTCAAGCCCTCAAGAGTGGGACACTCTCTCTGCACTTTGCAGAACTCCTTCCTGGGGGGCCCACCTTCAGCTTGCCAGCCAACAAGCTCAGGTAGGTCACCTAGGGTGGCAATGTTCTCCCCAGTTGGCTCAGGGGCTTCCTCCACAGGGACCCCGTCAGCATCCACCACAGAAACTTCAGGGAGCGGTTTCCCACACCCCAGGCCCCTCTCCTTAACCGCTGTCTGTGCCATTTTTCCAGGCATCCTTGACTCCCTTCCTGGGCAGTCATGGACTGTGTGGTGATACAGTTCCACTCAGGCAACCCCATCATCACCAAGTGAGACCTGAGCTCTACCTCCCTCCAGGTAGGGTGCTCCAGGTCATTGCCTAACAGACAATCTACAGGCATGGCAGGGCTCACAGCAACCTTCAGAGTACCAGAGACCTCCCACTCAAAGGGAACCAGAGCCACCGGTAGATGGCTGTCTTGATTGTTAGCGGCCAAGACTTGGTGGAATGTGTTCGGTAGGACATGCTCTGCTGACACCAGCTGACACTTGACAGTTGTCATGCTGGTGTCTGTGTAATGCAGAGCCTCCACTCATTGCCCATTAACGATGACCCACTGCCTATACTTGGAAGTATTGGCAGGTATGTGGGCTTTTGGCACCATATCTATATCCCCCAGGGACACTAGGGTTACCTCTGTCTGTTCCCCAAAACTAGCTGGGGCTACCTCCTCCCCGAGCGCTATACTGGCCAACCCAGGTGTCTGCCCACCAGTCTCTCTTGGACACTTGGAGTCACCCTTAGAGTGACCTATTTGGAGAACTCTGTACATTGGGGTACAAACCTCCCTGTCTTATGGTGAAAGAACCCTTTCTTTTTAGAATAGGACTGGGACTGGTTACCACTACTCCTTTGGGAATTATTTTGTGGGCCTTTAGAGAACTTCTTATTTTTAAGTTTTTCCACCGTCTTTCTTCAAATTTGCCAGTCAAAATTACTTTTATGGGAGTGCACTTGATATGGTCCCCAACCTCTAATGTAATAAGTGTGTCCCTCCCAAGTGCAACTTCATAAGCTGAAAACCACTTATCAGTGTCATCTCACACAACATGAATGGGCACCAAATTCTTGGATACACAAACCTTCTTGTCTCTATCAGGTACTGTAGGTGTGCTGCCATCATTATTGCTGGAATCTGCCTGCCTGACTGAGTTTCATCTCTTTCAGACTCAGTTCATGAGCCAACAACAGTTAATTGCATGACTCATCATGATTGTACCATAGCAGCCTTTCTCTTGCCGTGCCTCTTGGTCCACTCCTCATCAAGCTTAGCTTCCCTTTGACTCTACAATATTGACATTTACTATTTGCAATCCACAGGCCTTCTATTATTTTGCTCAAAAGCTACATAACACTCCTGCTTACCTTACCAGACCAGTTCAGCCACGCACCCAGGATGGACATTCCAAGAAGAATGCTAATGCACCGCCTAGTTTGTATTTAAGTTTGGTATTTAAGTTTGGTATTTAAATAGAGTATAATTTTTCTTTTAACAATCATAATTTTTAGAACTGTGTGGGTTCACTCCTCCCTAATTTGTATTTTTCAAACCAAGGTGACAAACAGTTAGATATTAAGTATAACTTGGGTCTCTGGTGCTGAAGGACTGTTTGTAATGCATTTAGCTGAACTGTCCCATTCCTCCATTTCATTCAACAACGGATTTGATGATGATGATATGCTGCTCCTCAACTTGATGATTACTGTTGCTGTGTGGTGTTTGTCACACTTTTCCCCAACTCCACATTCCATCCATTAATCAAACCCCGAACCCTCTTTCCCCAGGCTGTGTGATGTATTAATGTGTGACTTATGAATGTACATCAAAAATGGATCACACAATTGGTGGGGCTGCCATGATTAAAAAATGCAAAGCTGAACTTTTGCTGTAAGCTCACTCATGCAGTTTAACTGAACTGTCAGATGTTTACCGTTATGTGGAATAACCTTACGTGTAGTTACTAACTAGTAGTAGCAACTCCTTTTAAAAGTGATAGGGATTACTTACTACTTGCAAAGTTCCTACTTGTAACGTCACTGATGGAAATGTTACTAATCGTAAACTTACAATGCTAGAGTCAGTAAACTACACCAAAGGTGTAACTTAACCTTTGTAAATCAGGCTCACCCTGTGCTACCTACAAAACCTATACAACATGGAGTAACCCAACTTTCTCCTCCAGTTCTTAGTCCTGAGTCATAGGATTTTGTAAGTTTCTTTTTTTTTTTTTTAAATTAGATCCTGGATTGCTTAGAAGTTACTACTGCTAGTTTTTGTGACAAGATTTGTTTTGCCATGGTGGTCTGGTGTCAGTCTTTGATAAACTACTAACTCCGTGTTTTCTTTCAGTCTAGTTACCTGTGATGAATAATCTTTCTGAATAATCTGACAGTTGGAGCCCACTTCATTTGCAATAGGTGGGAGTGAGCTCTGGGATGTCTTCCCTATTAGCACAAGAACACAAGTGCCCCCACCATTAATAAGAAGGCCCTTTTGGGCAAACCTTTCAATAAGGATTGTGACAGGCACCATTACTTAATCAATTCAGGTAAGAACTTGAAGAACTAGTTGACGACTTAGTAGTGAAGCTGTCCTTTGGCAGGAGAGATAATAATATCACATTGTTGTATATGTTGACTGACCTCTTAGAGGGGAGGGGCAGTTACTACACTAACAACTATACTGTATAATTGATTGGTGACTGGGTGCTGCACAACCTCATCAAGTGAAACAGAATTAAATTAACCACTCTTCTGTTCCCGGGAAGAGCCACTTTGGAGGGGGAGTATAATTATTTACAGGACTGCAGGAAGAGGTAAGTAACCTTCTGAAGAATGCATGTATGGCAAGGGACTTCAGGTAGGGAAAGTCTTGGGAGGGAAAATGTACAGATGTATAATGTGTGACAATTTTAGAGGGCAGTTCTGTGTCGCATTCTTGTGTTAACAATACACTCAACAGTGCTATATGATGCCAACTAGCAATGGAGAGACAAATAATGATGACAAAGAAAAAAGTAAAGCCCATTTCTTTTTACTAAGACCCACCATCTCCACCCACATGTCCAACCCCTCCTCAAGCAACGAAATGCCACAAACAAAGTCCAAATGTCCAAAAGTCCATAACCGTTTGCCTAACTTTCTGCCCTTCCCACCCTCTCCACCTACAACATGCCCTCCCACCAAACAAAAAATACAAAAAGGCTTTGAAGGCATCTATCTCCTTGGCCAAGTTCTGCTGCCCACACTGGAGCAGTGCCGTCTCACGCATCAGCTGGAATAGCTCACAAAGGATGTGGTGACTGAGGCGTGGTGTTGAGTCTGAGGAGGGAAGACTGGTGGTGGTATGGGCAGCAGTGGACCCCGGCTCCAGTTAGTGGTGGCAGGGGTATAGCCAATTTGGAGGCAGCCTGGCTGACGGCCCAAGGAACTTGAGGTCTGTGCCTTCTCCTCTTTTTCCTCACGGGCCACCAGCTGGCAAAACTCCAAAGCCACTGCCTCCAACTCCCGCTGCTACAGCCAGGTGGCCATCTTCTTCTGTGTTGGGGCTGGCGCCAGTGGCTGCCTGTTGTCAGTTCTAGCAGCAGGAGGAGCTGTATCAGGAAAGTAAGAAGAACAAAATACAAAAAACACAAATTGTGATGCTCAGCTAAAACAGTTGTTTATACTGTCTATAGTGGCACCGCACAGTAGCACAACATTGCTGTTCCCCTACGGCCATTTAGTTTGGATGTAACGGTTAATGATATGATTAGTCACAGAGCCTGGGCCAATATCTGCCCCCCATTCATCATATCATAGCTAGGTAATCAATCATAGCAATTACTTAAAGGAATAATTATGCCAGGACACCAACATAATCAATTCAAAACATGATTTTTGTTTAAAGCATTTCCATAGTGAAACTGAACCGACACTTTATGTGTGTTGAAAAAGAAGTACTTGCCATTAATGAGTAAGGTGTATATATTTCATATGCTGCACAATTCATACTTGCCTATGTCCAGTTTGCGATTTCCTATTTGTGACAAGATACGGACTCACACTTTGCCTTTTGTAGATGGCAAAAAGGAATTTTACCAGTCGCAAACTGCCTGATGGGCCATTTGCTACAGGTAAAATGGTTTGTACGTCTGGCCCAGTGCAACACTAACGGGGCCATGCTGGTGGGTCTACTTACACTCCAGCATGTTTTGGGGCAGTGCAGTTGTAGCAGGTTATGTTATAATCTTAGAATTCCATTAGCCCTGCTGTACTACAACTCCCTCTTCAGTTCTACTAGTCTAAGTCCAAACTTAGGTTATAGGCTTAGGTGAATAGTGGCTTATAGATAATGCATATTTAGTGGCTAATGGATATCCCATCTGCCATATTAGAGTACACAGTATATTGATGAATATAAATGAACTGTAATGCAATGAACTGGATATGTTGTTTGTTACAGAGAATCCCATCCGCCAAGCTCTCAACCAGGTCCTTAGTCCAATATTACACCCAGGCCTCCAAGACAGATTATTCTCAAGAAATACCTAAATTGACAGGGGGGAAAGTAAGTCCACACGGAGGAAGTTAAATTATAGGGATTGGGCTAGGTAGAGGTTTATCTATGGAACAGTTGAAATCAATGATCTTATGCTTCTTAGTCACATGGATTGATGGGAGGAAAAGTACTGAAACTATCAATCTGTAATGGAAGGCATGAAATATAACTTCACTTGGTCAGAGAAATGTGAAACATACATCGCATGCCAAAATAGAATGTGAAGCACTAGTAGGCAATTGAGTGGGCACGAGGAAACACTCCTTGTCTTTGGCTTGTCAATTGCAGACTCAGGCCCTTATTACAACCCTGGCGGTCGGTGTTAAAGCGGCGGTAATACCGCCAAAAAAAATGGAATCAAGACCATGGTTGAAACAGCCACTTTAACACTCCGACCGCCACAGCGGTAGAAACAAACACCACGGCAGTAACCACCAACAGACAGGAGGAACACAATGTACCGCCCACTGTATTACAACAGGCCTATCTGACACCTTTTCCGGGGCGATACCCACGCCATCAAAAGCACGGCGGAAACAGTACTTGGAACAGAACCCATTGACCTCTCTACACCCAACGAGGAACCAGGACGCCATGGAGCCCGAGTTACAGGTCCTGCCCATGTTGGTTTACCTCCTTTTCTAACAGGAGCAGCAAAGATGCTGGTGACGACCACAGTGAGTACTGCACCTAGCACACAGGGGATGGGGATGGGGGGAGGAAAGAGAGAGTGACACACACACATGCAACACGCAACACACCCACCCCCACCCTCACCCACAACAACATACACACAAATACATGCAACAACATTACATTTACACCACGTCACCCCCTGGAAGAACGCAAGGACAAAATGAAATGATTGTAACAAGTGTAATGATCGAAAAATCAGATAGGCCAAGATAACTTTACATCGTCAGTATATACAAATATGTACAGCAACTACACAAGTCTGGATAGTGTTCCAATCATTGTCCGTGGACCAGTGGTCCCAAAATGCATGGGCGAAGCCCACACATGATACCTGACTTGAAACGGAGAGAACACTGCTGGGGCATCAGATCGAATATAAACAGGCACCTCAGGTGGAGGGGGGAACCTCAGCCGGATGAACGGACGACGCCACTGCTCCACGAGGGGGCTCCATGCCCACATTTCGGCCCTGGGGAGTGCAAAGCCGCAGTCTCACAAGTCTCTCAAGTGGGTGGGTTGCCCACTGCTTTATCCTGGGGAGTGCAAAGCCACAGTCTCTCAAGTCTCTCAAGTGGGTGGTCTGCCCACTGAATGGTCCTGGGGAGTGCAAAGCCACAGTCTCTCAAGTGGGTGGTTTGCCCACTGATTGGTCTTGGGGAGTGCAAAGCCACAGTCTCTCAAGTGGGTGGTTTGCCCACTGATTGGTCTTGGGGAGTGAAAAGCCACAGTGGCTCAAGTTGGTGGCATGTTCCACTGGTTCTGGAGGGGGCTTTGTGCCCAGAGTGCTTCATCCTGCCAAGGACTGTGTGAGTGGATGTGATTCTCCACTGGTTCTGGAGGGTGCTTTGTGCCCAGAGTGCTTCATCCTGCCAAGGACTGGGGTAGTGAATGTGATTCTACACTGGTTCTGGAGGGGGCTTTGTGCCCAGAGTGCTTCATCCTGCCAAGGACTATGTGAGTGGATGTGATTCTCCACTGGTTCTGGAGGGGGCTTTGTGCCCAGAGTGCTCCACATGCAGTGTGGCATGTCCCATTCCCTCACTTGGGTGTGCGTGCCAAGAGATTGCCTGGGAACAGGTAGCATGATACTCCATGGAGGCAGAGACACACCCCACCCTGCTGCGACTTTGCCTGCCATCTTCTGGTACTGACAGTGCTGGGTGTGGTGCCTCATGTATGCTGTGCAGGGTCCAGGACATCTCCTGCAGCCTCGAATGGCTGTCCACTGGGAATGTTTGCCATGTCGGCTGTGTTGGCACCGTCTGAGCACGTCGCAGGGCTGGTGGCGGTGGTCGCCGCGGTGTCTGTGGCGGAGATGCTGCCGGTGGTGAATGTATCAGCACCTGTGGAGGGAGACAGCAGGACATCTCCTGCAGCCTCGGACAGCTGCCCACTGGGGATGATGCTGGGGACTGTTGCTGACGTGCAGGTGGCGGTGCAGGTGGCAGTGCAGGTGGCGGTGTCCACTGCCGTACAGGTTGCTGAACTAGTTGCCTGAAGGGGTGACTCTAGTCCCTCAGTCGAAGGCTCCGTGCACTGTCCTGACTTCCCCTCAGCCTTGTGTCCCTTCCCCACCTTGGATGTCGCAGCAGGGCCCTTAGCACTGTCCCTTTTTGGCTTGGAGGAGGCCTTGCTGAGTGTTTGGTGCAGCTTTTCCCTACGGCATGTGGGCACCTTCTTCACATTGGCAGGAGGCAGAATGGGCTGATCCTTGGCCTCGCTAGGTGGCACACTGGCAGCCCTGATGGGTGCCGCCTGCAATGTGACAGGACTTGCTGAGACCACAGTGCTGGAGGATTTGGTGGCTGAGGTGCTGGGCTGGGACCTGGACATCCTGGCCCTAGGGGAAGGATGGGGGGGAGGTGTAGGGAAAAGGTCAATGTTAGCCAGGAAAAGTTTTTTAGACACACTGGGAGGGAAGATGGAGGGGGTTTGGGAGTGGAGGAAGAGGTAGTGGTTGTAGGAGGTGTACGTCTGCTGAATTTGGGTGAAGGTGCATGGGCCAGAGGCTGTTGTGGATGGCTGTTGGGTGGGTGTGTGCCTGCGTTTGTGTACTTTGGGAGGAAGGCTCACAGACACACTGGGAGATGACACAGGGGATATGTGCATGGTAGTGGGGGTGGTGAGTGCACGTGAGCGGTGTATGGTGATGGGCATGCTGGTGATGGAGGTAGTGGCTGAGGATGTAGTGCATGCAGGTGTGAGTGGAGACAAGACAGGGAGGGAGGAGGAGGACGTGGAGGAGGGGGACACAGTGGAGGCAGTGGATGTTGGTGTGTCTGCATGGGGATAGTGCTTGTGTGAGTGCCTGTGGGATGTGTGGTGCTTATGTTTGCCATGTCCACTCTTGTGTGTTGATGAGTGTGCATGCTGGTCTGATCGTGTGCTTGGGATAGGTTGAGGTACAGGGGATTGGGTCTGGGTAGTGGAGGTTGGAGGGGGGAGGCTGGACACAGGGACAATGGCTGCCATCAGTGCTGAGGCCAGAGCCTGAAATGCTCTCTGTTGGGCCGCCACGCCAGAGTGAATGCCCTCCAGGTATGCATTTGTTTGCTGCAAATGCCTCTCGACACCCTGGATGGCATTCAAAATGGTTGATTGCCCAACAGTGAGGGATCTCAGGAGGTCAATAGCCTCCTCACTGAGGGCAGCAGGGCTTACTGGGGCAGGGCTTGAGGTGCCTGGGGCGAAGGAGATGCCCACCCTCCTGGGTGAGTGGGCATGGGAAACTCGATAAGGGGCTGCTAGGAGGGCGGTGCTGGTAGGGTGGGTGGCAGCTGCACCTGTTGTTTCGGTGGGCACAGAGGTGCCCGCCACCACAAGGGAGCTCCCATCAGAGGAGCAGTCGCTGTCGCTGGTGTCTGCTGCTGTCCCTGTCGTGGAGCTCCTCTTGCCCTCCGTCCCACTGGTGCCTTCAGACTCCGTAAATTCACCCTCCAGGGCCATGTGGGTTGCAGCTCCCTCCTACTCCGGTGCCAATGCTCCTTCGCCAGATGTTGCTAATGCACACAAGGACAGGGTGACAAAACAAAAAGGGGGGGGGAAAGACAGAAGAGACACATGGTCAATGCCTGCAACACCACTACTGTTGGCGGACACAACACACAGGGAGCAGCCCTATGCACTAGCGCATGCACTAACAGTGCAGGGGAAAAGCACATGCCCATGGGGTACTCTGCCTAGACCCATTTTATGCACAGCTGGTACCCAAAGGAGCCTAACTCGGTGCAGAGGGCAACTACTACCTTGGGGTTGGAGTGGCACTGAGCCTGCAAAACAATGGATCTACCTTGGCGCACATGCCCTGGCCTAGGGGAATCCACAGCCCACTTCCCCCACACAGACATCTCGTGAAGCCTGCAGAGTCAGCTGAATGAGACTGTACTCACCACCTTGTGGCTGCTTTGATACCCTCAAGCGCCCATCCAACTCAGGATATGCCACCGCCAGGATCCGGTACATCAGGGGAGTCATGGTGCGACGGGCTCCCCTTCCACTTTGGGAGGCCATCCCCAGCTGGGCCTCCGCCGTCTTCTTGCTCCAGCGGTGCAGGTCCTCCCATCTTTTCCGGCAGTGGGTGCTTCGTCTCTGGTAGACCCCCAGGGTCTGCACTTCCTTGGCGATGGCATGCCAAATACCCTTCTTCTGGTGGGCGCTGACCTAGAGGAATAGTGAAGAAAAAATGGATGTTACTCCCCCGTCCGGTTCTGCTCACTCATTGCCCCCAAACCTCCCACCCTGGCCCACAAAAACATACACTCACCATCCTCACATGCTGGCCTGTGTCCCACCCGTCTCTTCCATCCACGACACTCCATACAATCATGGGCCATCCACCCTGCACACAGTTAATTCACCTGTTTGTCTGGAGGACCGTAAAGTAGCGTGTACTGGGGAAGGACCCCATCCACCAGTTTGTCCAACTCCTCCGCAGTGAAGGCAGGGGCCCTTTCCCCAGACACTGTAGCCATTGTCGCTTCCAGACGCAGGTCACAGCAGCACTTCCGGTATAGGTCCTCTCCTGTTGAAGGTCAGGTATCAAGTGAGTGAACAGATAGAAAATTGCGGTCACGTCCGCGGCGGTGCGTACCGTCACCACCGACGTACATCATAATTGGCTCTTGGAACCGATAGGGCCGAATGATAACCAATCCTGAATTGCTCAGCGGTCTTCGACCGCCTACCGCGATGCTGCACAACGCCAGCGCAGTTACCTCATTTCACCTTGTCCCTTCTTACAGGTCAGGCAGCCACCAATTCAGGGGGCCACGTGGCAGGCCAACTAACAGTGTCACAGCACCTTTGGGCAGGAATACGGACAGACAAAGGCACACAATGATTATATCACGATTGTGCAAAACCGCCTTGTGAAACCTAAGTGGTGTATGACCCTCTGCTCACCCTTCTCCTCCATAGGGCACGTCCGCTGGGGCAGGTGATGAGATGGTGGCATCCTCCAATGTACAGACCCATGGTGGACCTGTCGACAATGGAAGAAGCATCATTATCACATACAGACTTGATCGTGCCACAATCCAGGAACTGTGTGCACAATTGGAGCCAGACCTGATGTCAGCTACCCGCCATCCCACAGGTATACCCCCTCTGGTGCAGGTCCTGTCAGTGCTCCATTTCCTGGCCAGTGGTTCCTTTCAAACAACAGTGGCCATGGCATCAGGGATGTCACAGCCATTGTTCTCTAACATGTTGTCCAGAGTGTTATCTGCCCTGCTGAAACACATGCGCAGCTACATAGTGTTCCCTCAGGTGGAGGATTTGCCCACAGTGAAAGGTGATTTCTATGCCCTGGGACATATCCCTAACATTATTGGTGCCATTGATGGTACACATGTGGCATTTGTCCCCCCCGCAGGAATGAACAGTTGTACAGAGACCGCAAAAGCTATCATTCTATGAATGTGCAGATGGTGTGTTTGGCAGACCAGTACATCTCCTACATGAATGCCAAGTATCCTGGCTCTGTGCATGACGCTTACATTTTGAGGAATAGCAGCATCCCTTATGTGATGGGTCAACTCCAGAGGCACTGGGTGTGGCTAATAGGTGAGCCCAAGGTCCCCACACAGTTAAAATAGGTGTCTGGGTATGGGGTTGTCCCTAAGGGTTGGAGGATGTCTAACAGTTGTCCCTCGTTATTTGCAGGTGACTCTGGTTACCCCAACCTCTCATGGCTACTGACCACAGTGAGGAATCCCAGTACAAGGGCAGAGGAACGCTACAATGAGGCACATGGGTGAACTAGGAGGATAATAGAGCGCACCTTCGGCCTCCTGAAGGCCAGATTCCGGTGCCTCCATCTGACAGGTGGATCCCTATACTACTCACCAAAGAAGGTGTGCCAGATCATCGTGTCATGCTGTATGTTGCACAACCTGGCTTTGGGACACCAGGTGCCTTTTCTGCAGGAGGATGGGCCTGATGCTGGTCCTGTGGCAGCTGTGGAGCCTGTGGACAGTGAAGAAGAGGAGGCAGAAGAAGAAGATATAGACAACCGAAACAACATCATCATGCAATACTTGAAGTGGAGTGATGGCAGGTCAAGGTTGTCAGGGTAACAAAGTGGGACAAAAGGATGACAATCAGGAGAGTCTTATTTCCTGGCGGGGTCTTGGCAATGTTCTTTGCCTTGTTCCTGGATCTCAAAGACCGTTTGCGGGCTGGTTCTCCTTCTGCAGGGGGTGGGGTACTGGTGGCCTGTTCGTCCTGTGGCGATGCCCCCTGTCCACTAGCACCGGTGGAGGGCTGTTCATCATTCAGGCTAGTGTCAGGGGCCCGTTTGTGTGCCACTGTGTCCCTCATGGTGTTGGCCAGGTCTGCCAGCACCCCTGCAATGGTGACCAGGGTGGTGTTGATGGAGTTGAAGTCCTTCCTGATCCCCAGGTAGTGTTCCTCCTGCATCCGCTGGGTTTCCTGAAACTTGGCCAGTACCGTGCCCATGGTCTCCTGGGAATGATGGTATGCTCCCATGATGTTGGAGAGTGCCTCGTGGAGAGTGGGTTCCCTGGGCCTGTCCTCCCCCTGTCGCACAGCAGTCCTCCCAGTTTCCCTGTTATTGTGTGCCTCTGTCCCCTGAACCGTGTGCCCACTGCCACTGACCCCAGGTCCCTGATTGTCTTGGGTTGGTGGGTATGCCTGGGGTCAATATAGTGGTGGACACAATGCTGATTGACGTGTCCTGGGGACAGAGGGATGGGCCCGCTGAGTGGGTGCTGTGGTGGTGTCTCCTGAGGGGGGAGGCTCTGTGGTGGTTTGTGACTGTGGAAGGGGAACCGACTGTCCAGAGGTCCCTGATGGGCCGGGCTGGTCATCTTGATCAGCAGAGCTGCTGTCGTCACTGTGGGCCTCTTCTGTGGGGGGACTGGATTTGTCTGGCACCTCCTGTCCGGTGACGTTGGGTATGGGTCCTGTTGGGGTGTAAATGCATAGTTATTGTATCTGTGTGTGCCATATTGTGCATTGGGTGAGTTACCCTCTACTCCTGTGCTTGCATTGTTGTGTTTGCCATTGTGTGATTGGTGTTTTGGGGTCTGTGTGGGTATCTGTACTGGACATGCTTTGGTAATGGGTGTCCATGCATTGGTGTTGCATGCAGGGCTTGGTATTGGGATGTGTGGGTTGTGATATTGGGGCATATGTGAGGTGTTGGAGTGATGGGGCGAGGGGGAGGGTTGGGCTATGTGATGACATGCAGATAGGGTGGGGGATATCATAGTAAAGATTTGACTTACCAGAGTCCAGTCCTCCTGCTACTCCTGTGAGGCCCTCAGGATGCAGTATTGCCAAGACTTGCTCCTCCCATGGTGTTAGTTGTGGGGGAAGAGGTGGGGGTCCACCGCCAGTCCTCTGTACAGCAATCTGGTGTCTTGAAACCACTGAACGCACCTTCCCCTGTTGGTCGTTCCACCTCTTCCTGATGTCATCCCGTGTTCTTGGATGCTGTCCCACTGCGTTGACCCTGTTGACGATTCTCCGCCATAGCTCCATCTTCCTAACAATGGAGGTGTGCTGCACCTGTGATCTGAAAAGCTGTGGCTCGACCCAGATGATTTCCTCCACCATGACCCTGAGCTCCTCCTCCGAAAACCTGGGGTGTCTTTGAGGTGCCATGATGTGGTGTGGGTGATGTGTGAGGTGATGTTTGTTGTGTGAAAAGTTGTGTTGGTGTGTGTTGTTTGAGGTGCGTTGATGTTGTATGGGTGATGGTGTTGTGTGCTTGTGGATGCTAGTGTAGTGTTTGCTATTCTCTCTCTCTGCTTCTTCACAAAAAATGTCGTTGTAAGGGGTTGTGGGTAATGTGGGTGTGTGTTTTATAGTGGTGTGGGTGTGTATTTTGAGCGCAGCGGTGTGTACCGCCAATGGATTACCGTGGTTGAAAGACCGCCACGTTGATTCGTGGGGTGTGATAGTGTGGGCGTATTATTGTTGGTGTGACGGTGTGGGTTTTGGTATCACCAGTTTATCACTGACCTCTGATGTGGGGGACTTGTGTGGGTGTCTGTATTGTGGCGGATTATGAGATGTGGATCGTAATACCTGTAGCGGATTTCCACCGCGGCCACGGTATGTTGGCGGCCTTCAGCATGGCGGTAAGAGGGATTTACCACCAGGCTTGTAATGAGGGCCTTAGTTCTGTTGTGGCACTATGCTGCAGCAGACGCACATGATTTTATCGCCTGCACTTACTGTAACACCAGGTTACACAATGTTGCAGTTTTAAGGTGGCAAGGTGCCGAGGGAATGGACTGGACTCTGGAAGTGATGGGTGGGATATCTGCCTTGTTACACCAATAAACTATTGTCAACAAGAAAGCAGGATAACTTACCACTTGTCCCTGCCACCACTGGGATTCTCCCTCTCCCTGCAATGCACGCACCTTCACCAAGGTCCCTGCAATGGCACTGCTCTATGTTTGTGTGCCTGGTGAAAAACATAATGCACCCATTTTAGAGACCAGATAACCACTAAGGCCCTCATTATGAACATGGAGGCAATCACTGCCGACCGCCGTGGCGACGGTGAACAGAAGACCACCAGTGGCGGTGAACAGCATACCGCCACATAATGATACCAAAAAGTAAAACCTCCAAAAATCCTGCAACCTCCAGCCACTGCCAGGGCCTATAATGGCAGAAAGGCTGTACACCTCACCCCGCCACCGCCATGCAGACAAATCCTCTGCCCACCAAATATTGATGCACAAATCACCGGGCGGATAGTGGATGTCGAACGACCATTGGCGGTACGAACCGCCACGGCCAGCAATGGGACCCAACAACAACAAATGCACACATTGGCAAGTTTAAAACCCACACACCTGCCACATATCCACAACACTATAAAACACCCACATACACACCCCAACAATCCTTTGCAACTCCAATTACATGAATGAGACTGACAACACTACATGCATTAACTGAACACAACATAACAAAAGTCACACACAGAAATACACCACCAAAATCCATACACTCCCCAAACACCATCACAAGCCACACACACAAACACACAACAGCACCCTCACCAATACACTAATAACACCACACCCACAACACACACCATGGCACCCCCTAAGCACCCCCTCCTCACAGATAAGAAAGTAAGGAACTAAATACTCAAGGTCGAGCCACAATTATTAGGGGCACGGGTGCAGCAGAAAACCATTGCCAGGAAGATGGAGTTATGGCAGATGATTGCCAACAAGGTCAACGCAGTGGGAAACCATCTACGCACAAGGGATGACATCTGCAAGAGATGGAACGACCTACGCGGGAAGGTGAGGTCAATGGCATCCATGCACAACATTGAGGTACAGAAGACTGGTAGAGGACCCCCACCTACATCCCCTGACTACACCAAGTAGGAGGAGATGGTACTGGCCATTCTGCACCCAGATGGCCTCACTGGACTCACTGGAGAACTGGACTCGGGTAATTCAACTACAATTACTTCACATCCACCACACCTGTAATGCATGTACCACCCCACCCCTCCCAGTACCACCAGGACCACATCCCCACCCAGGTTACAACACCCACATCCACTCACCGTGCATTTCCACAAACCCATTAAGAGGCCCCATCCTTCCCCCTGTGCACAGTCAACTACCCCTGCAAGGATTCACAATGGCACTACAGCACCCCCAATGCACCTCCACCCGCACGCAAAATGAAAGGATAATTACACAAAAGGACCCTGCATGGCACGACAGGGGAATAAAAGCACAAAATAGGGAAGAGCTGTGCATCCATTTACAAATAAGTAAATGTAACATGCATGTCTATTCCCCCCCCACGGGCACCACCACCCATGCCTCCCGGACGAAAAGGCCAAGGAGTGCCAGCACCCCACACGGAGACAGAGGCCCCACTCAGGAGTCTGGAGAGGGATGTATGGATAGTGAGGAATAGCCTGGCCTGTCACACAGTCCTGGACAGTCTCCCTCCAGCAGCCCTACCCTGGATACCACTGACAGCCCTACCACCCAGCCACCACCATCAACCCTGGCCAAAGACCCCACACCAGTGTCTCCCCGGTCACAGACTGGCAGACCACATGTACAGAGGCCATATTCTCCATCCACCAACAGGCAGGATGATGATGGCCCCAGTGCAAGTGGGACTGCTAGACCTATGCAGGGGACACAGGCACAGGTGGCAAGGGCCAATGGGAGGGCATCAGTGGCCCAGGGGGTAAGCCAAAGGATGGATGCTGCAGCCCAGGAGGTGATCTCAGAGGTCCTGGGAGCATACCAGCATACCCAGGACAGGATGGGCCAGATCCTGGCCACCCTGGAGCAGAATCAAAGGCTGCAGATAGCATACCACCAAGAGGCCATGTAGCAATGGAAACAACTCAATGCCACCATGGCCACCATTGCAGGGGTGCTGCAGCACCACTACCCTAGCCAGCCTGAGACCTCCACCCACCTGCAAGCCCCTACCACTAGCCCGGACACTGCCCTGCCATCTACATCTGCAGCAGCTACTGGACTGGTGGCACTGCCAGAGGACACACAGGAGACCAGCACCCCTACCCCTGCAGCCGAGCTCCTGTCACTCCAACGTGCCCTAAGACCCAGAAATGGCACTGGAACACCTGCCAAGACCAAGGGACTCTGCCCTGAACTGTCTCCCATGTGTGCCACTGTGCTACCTTGTTGACCTGCCACTACCAACACACCATCTATCAAGGGACAAATGGACCAATACCCACTGCCACCAACAGCTGAACCCTTGCACCAGAATATGGATAAGCACCATGAGCCCACTCCACATCACTGTACAGCAATATAACAAATTTGTGTCACTTAATAAAAACACATCTGCACCAAATGGTACGTCCTCTGTCATTATGAGTTTACAATTGTGAGTGTGTATGTATTAGCCAGTCAATTTCATATTCATACCTTTATTGCGGGAGGGGACCCCACACACTGTAGTGTCTGAAGTAAGTCACAGTGTACAAAATATTGGGTTCCCTGGCACATGCCACTTCAGTCTTCAGTTAACAGTATCAATGACTACAGACACCACATCACCAATCACATGAGTCAGACTGAACCTATGCAGTGAAGACAACAGCATCAGTGAACCGTACCTCACAGTCACTGGAAGTATAGGCGGATCAGCTGGTTCCTGGAGTTGATATCTTCTCCCTCTTCTTCCTGACCATTACTCTCATCCCCTCTCTGAGGTTGCAGGTCTGGTTGGACAGCACCCTCCTCCTCTAGAAAGGGGATAGCTTTCTGAGCAGCATGCAGCAGGCCACCACTATTCTACATGCCTTCTCAGGACCATAGCACAGGGATTCCACAGAGAGATGGAGGCAACAAAATCTAGCCTTCAGGAGACCTATAGTGTGCTTAATCACCCTCCTAGTACGTCCATGGGCCTCATTATAATTCCTCTCTGCATCTGTCCTGGGATTCCTCAGCGGTGTCAGGAGCCATTGTAAGTTGGGGTAGCCAGAATCATCTGCAAAAGTGGACGTAAGCAGGAAAATAATGAACTGACTGTATATACATATTGGCCGACTGTCACCTATGTATAGAACCATTGTCATACACACTGACCTATGAGCCATCCTCTGTCCCCTTGTAGTTGTCCCATCAAATGTGTTACACTGCTGTTTCTCAGGACAAAGGAATCATAGACTGATCCTGGGAACCTGGCATTGACACGTGATATGTACTGGTCAGCAGTACACACCAATTGTATGTTCATGGAGTGGAAGTTCTTTTGATTCCTGTACACCTGTTCATTCACCCTTGGGGGTATGAGAGCAATGTGGGTAACATCAATGGCACCTATCACATGGGAGATGTTAGCAAAGGCATAAAAACCAAGACTTGATGGCAGGAAGTTCAGCCCTTTGGGGGAACTGAACATATGTCTGCAGGTGTTGGACAAATGCATCCAGGAATTTGCACAGGATGAGGCTAAACATTGGCTGTGAGAACCCTGCACCCATGCCCACTGTCACCTGAAATGAGCCTGTAGCCAAAAACTGGAGTACAGATAGCACTTGCACTTCAGTAGGGATGGCATGCTGATTCTGATTAGCAGGTCTCAGTACAGGATCCAGTAAAGCACAGAGGTCATGGATTGTTGCACGATTGAGTCTGTAGGTGACAATGACGTGATGTTCATCCATGGTTTCCAAATCAACAAGAGGTCTGTACACAGGTGGGCCCCCCCCTCGCCACATGGGTCTGTACCTATAGGGGAGGAAAGAACACATATGAGGGGCACACATACATCTGCCCCGCATGTTGTTACAGTATTAATGGATGAGCAAAACGTAGGTTGCATACATAGACACTATGGCCCATATTTATACTTTTTTAGCGCTGCATTTGCACCGCTTTTTCACGCAAAAACGGCACAAACTTACAAAATACAATTGGTTTTTGTAAGTTTGCGTTGTTTTTTGCTTCAAAAAAGTATGCAAATGTGGCGCAGCAAAAGTATAAATATGGGCCTATGTATTATGTATAACATCAGACACGTGTGCAGTCAGCTCTGTTTGTAATGGCATCCTAGTGTGGACAAATTTCCTAAGATGGGTGCATGTGAGGATCAGACACTAATGTAAGCAAGCGACTAAGGTCGGAGACTTGAAGGCCTTGAATGGGGCCCCTCGCCAGGATACGTTTACGTGGTGGTAGCAAGATGGCAGCCTCCTGCCATCCAGGTTTGAGGAAGTGGAAGTGACATAATTCCGCTGGCAGTAGTCATCATGGCGGAAGGCAGTGTTCACCGCCGTGCACCCAATCATTGGATTACATGGTTGTCAATGGGGAACCTGGCCCTATCATGATCGTCACCGGCGGTGACGGTGCACACCGCCGCGGAACATACGCCATGTCGTCATACCCTTGACACTTGACTCCTGATTCCCGTGCAGGGCAGTACTCCACTGAGTGTGCTGCTGTGTCCTGACTCTGGTCCTTGAAATGGCGTGAGTCACAGGGGAACGGGCCCTGGCCTTCACCGCGGAGGAGCTTGAGAAGCTGGTGGACAGGTTCCTACCCCTGTGGGCCAAGTTGTATGGGCGACCCGAGGAGCAGGTGAGTTGGCGGCTGCCTTCCTTGGATGTGTGTGATGGTGGCGGATGCCTGTATGCCTGTGTGTTCAATTTGTAACAGAACAGCCGTAGATTGTGTGGCATGTACTGTTTGTGAGTTGTTTACAAGACTTTTTAAAATGTCGGTTCCATAGGGGACGACATGTAATCTGTATGAGGAGCACACATACTTACGTCTGTTTTTCTCCTCTGTGTGTCCCATGCAGGTCAGCGCCCATCAGAAGAGAGGACTGTGGCAAGCCATCGACAAGGAAGTGCAGACACTGGGGGTCTACAACCGGCAGAGCACCCACTGCAGGAAGCGGTGGGAGGACCTAAGGTGCTGGGCCAGGAAGACCTGCGAGGCCCACCTGGGGAAGGCCTACCAATGAGGAAGGGGTGCCTGTCAGACACTGACCCCCTAACGGCCCGCAATCTGGCAGTGGCCTATCTGGATTTGGATGGGCACTTGAAGGCAGCACAGCTGCTATGAGGGGGTGAGTACCAACACTGTTGTCATACTACTTTGATGGATGTGTTTGGGTGCTGTGGTATGTATGCTGTCTAGTGCCAGGCACTCGGACAGGTGTGTTCCTGCAGTCCTGCCCCCTCATAGACCCGGTCATGGTGTGGGGCAGGTGTGGGCGGTCCCCATAGGCCCATGGGGGTTCACCTTTCTGTAATCTTGGATGCTTTCTGGGCTCATTGACTAGTGGGTGCATTGGCTGGGCACCCAGGTGTGTACTTCACACAGTTTCTCATGTCTGTGTTTCCTGTGGGTAATGGTGTGTATTCGGTGGTAGTTGCCACCTGTCAGGGGCACAGTCATGACTATTATTGTAGGTGCTGCATGTAGGTGTGTGACCTGGATGGGAGTGTGTGTGAGCCAGGGATGTACATACATTCAGGTATATACATATGTATTTCTTGTTTTGTTTCCCCACCCCTGTGCACTTGTGACCCTGTGTACATTAGCATCATCTGGTGAGGGAGCTGAGCACAGGCGAGTTGGGAGGCAGAAGCCCATGGTTCCAAGGAGGCAGAGTCGGCAGACACCAAGGGGACCGGTGGGTTGGAGGGCGAGGGGAGTACAATGGGAGAGGCAACTACCAGTGGTGGTAGTGATACTGATACCTCCTCCGATGGGAGCTCCCTGGTGGTGGTGGACCCTACTGGGCCCACCCATTCTATGTCATCTTCCGCCACCCCCATGCCATCTCCGCCCTCCCAGTTGCTCCCCATCCAGTTGCCTGTGCCTGCTCACCCAGGAGGGTGGGAGTCTCCTTCGCCCCAGGCACCTCATCCCCTAACTAAGTCAGCCCTGCTGCCCTCACGGAGGAGGCTATTGGCCTCCTGAAGACCATCTCTGTAGGATAGGCAACCATTGTGAATGCCATCCAGGGGCTAGCATCCCAGATGCAGCAATGCAATGCATACCTGGAAGTCAATCACAGTGCCATGTCTGGCCTACAGAGATCTTTTCAGGCTCTGGCCTTCTCTTTGATGGCAGCCAGTGTCCATGGTCTTTCCATCCCCCCTCCCACCACCTCTACCCCTTCCAGCACCTCACTCCCTTCACCCATCCCAAACACACGTCCAGACAGCCATGCACACACCTCAACAAACAAGAAGCACACAGACAAACACAAACACCACACTTACCACCACAAGCATACACACACCCAACATACAAAGGCACACACTACAACATCCACTTCCCCACTGTGTCCACCTCTCCTGCCTCCCTGTCTGTCACCTCACCATGCACAATCACAAGCACTGTACCCTCAGTCACTACTGCTGCCCCCATTCTTGCTGTCACCACAACATCTGACATCCAGTCATCCACCCAAGACACCACACCTGCACTCACCACAACCACATTGAGAGACACATTCAGAACACTCACCAGACCTGCTGGCACTCAGACAACAGCCATGTACACAGACAGCCTGTCTTGTCCCACTGTGTCCACCCCCTCCTTCCAAAACACTCAAACTTTCACAGCCATCCACACAACACACATCCACCTCACATCTGCACACTTTACAGGCACCCGTATCCACGTCCGGCACATCCACACCTGGTACAAGCACTCCCTCAACCTCCACTCCCAGACCTTCCTCCAAATCCCCCCCAACTGCCCCTAAGAAGCTTTTCCTCTCCCGTGTTGACCTGTTTGAACCCACTGGCCGACCCCATCTCGTCTCTAAACGTGCCCATCTCCTTGCCCAGTCCGCTCCTTCCACTTCCAAGTCCACCAGAGTCTGCCCTTCCCATTCCGGTGCCCCTTCCACAAGGAGGAAGAAGCCCCATGTTGCCTCAGGGCCCTCTGCTACCCCCCGGTCCAAGTCCACTCCCCATCTTCCAAGGGTAAGCCCAAACCCCGTCCACCTCCCAAACCTAAGACCCCCGTTCCAGACATACGTCCCCACCCCGCCACCCCCTGCCCCTGTTCCCTGAGGTGCCTGGCTGCCCCATTGATGTCCCTTTACATTGGATTACCCTGTGCACATGTGGGAGTCAAGTCCGGCCTATTTAGGCCCTTCAGGGTATTCAGAATGGCCTGGCCAATGGCCTTATTTGGACATTACATTTTTCCAGTTTTATTAAACTTTGAGTGCCCAGCAGTGCTGTTGGCACAATATGGTGACGTAGTTCATCTTTTCACAGTGGGGGGTGGTGTACACATGTGTGTACATTCGTGCAGGTGTTTGTTGCCTTGTGTCGGGTAAGTGCATCTTATTCTGGTGTGTATGGTGTGGAACGGTGGGAGGGGTTGGGAGTGCATTGCATTGTGTAATTGGGCCCTTTCATCCCATGTGTACTAGGTTGCGGTACTTACTGTCGTCATCTTCGTCGGCGGTCATGGTCGTGGAAGTGTATGGCAAGGAGCAGCACTGGCATTATTTCAAACTCTCTCTCCATGTCTGCATCGGCGTGTTGTATGTACCTCCGGTGAGTGTTTCCTTTTATTTTGTTTGTTTCCCACCCCGGAACTGACTGAGTTCTTGTGCTTCATTATTTGGTGGGCAGGTGGATCCTTTCCGCCGGCCTGTGGATGGCCTCCTCCATCCTCGTCACCACTCCAATGATGACGGTGTGTGGATGGACCGCTACTTGTTTCTCATGTGCTTCATTATTTGGCGGTCTGGCCCACCAGCTTGTAGGCGGTAGTTACCGCCACCATCATCGTGGTGAGGTTTTCCGCCATGTTCACAATGACCACCTAAGTATTTCATTTGCACAAAGTACAACAGCAATACCTCACTAAAAGCTATTCAATTTGAAGGAAAAAGGTGCCAATTAAAAGCCATCAGAATCCCGCATGAGGTCATCAAACACATCAGTGGAGACGGAATCAAGGACAGACCCCACTTTGGCATACAATAAAAGCACCAAAGCCTTGTTCAAAAGATAGAAGGAGCACACGTGATCCATTGTTTAAGCCACAGTTATGGCAGAAGGGGTAGCATTCCGTGCTGTGCCAGTTGCTTGGACACTGGGAGCCACTAGATCCACAAAGGGTGGGTCATAGAAGACACCACATAGCAACTGCAATTTCATGGGACAACGTCAGCATTGAACCCTAATCGAGAACATCATCTGATTAATGTTCACAGAAAATAATTGTTGCAAAGCAAGACATACTTCCAGTGCGTATTGAAAAGGGCACCATAAGTAACAGAAGACAGGTTGCACATAGTAGAAAACCAGTCAAAATGACAATGACCAATTCTTGTTGAGTTCTTTCAGTAGTGATGCTCTGAAGTACTGCATCACGTGTTCACAACACAGTTGGGCTGGTGAAAGCTCCATCACTCCTCGTAGTTGAGATGGGGCAGCAATTGCAAAATAAAAAATAGCAATAGCAAGATACCTCAAATTAATGCCAAAACAGTCAGGAAGCCTCTGAAAACACTTGCAAAAATGAGTGAATGGCTGAAGGTATAACTCCAAACACTGTCTGAAAGATGCTGACAAATCCAGATCCTACAGCCTTCAAAAATGTACAATCCCGCCGTCGTGTTAGATGCATTAAAAGTGTGACTAACCAGTTCACCAAGGTGTTCTGGCAAGTTTGTATTTTAAAGGGATTGTATTTCTGTGGACAACCTTGCCACTTGCAGGTTACATGTTTGAGTGGCAGATGTGAGTGCCATATGTTTTTGAAACAAAAGTGCTCTTAGTCTGCTCAGCTTGTCAAAATTGGCCTTATAAGTTGCAATGTGAGACCACAAATTTGCAATGTGAGACCACAAATTTGCTACCTTTATCTCACGTGTGGGAGGGAAAAGCACATCTCCACAACAGATCACTTTTTGAGAAACAGAAATCACATATACGATAGCTGCTCTCATCCCACAACAGCCTTGATCACTCAGCATTAAGTAACTCCCATTTGAGAGTAGCTGAAACAGTGGGCGAATCAAAGGGACGGGAATACCCTTCAAGTAGCAAGCTAAGTTTGCAACCAATGTGTTACATGCGCTGTGCAATGCAACCTGTTTACAAATCATAGAATAGGTTACATAATTTTCACATTTGAAATCAAAGGGCAACTCCTACACCTCATGGAAGTAGCTGTCTCCTAACTGTTCAAACCTGCCAACCGGATAGTGTTTCAAACATGAAGTGAATTGATATGTGAGTATTGGCAGGGAGATCACGCCATGTATTAACCACATTGATGATGGTGTTTTGGCTACAATAAAAGGCAGCTTTTCTAATTTCACAATATTAGGAATGATATAGCTAGCTTCCTTCTTAGCCATTATCTTTTGTTTACATGTGAGGTTAAATGAAGCAAATAACTCCTTAGAGTTAAACTGCTTCCTGGGCACATAGGCACTTTTCAGAATTTGCAAAGTCCAACTCAGCTGCATAAGGGACTTGAGCTGGCTTTGTTCATGGTGTAAAAAATGACATATCGTTTTGAATAATGTCAATAGCAGAAGACACAATGTTGGTTAAAACAACACAAGTGGACAACATGTTCATACCATTATCGACAAAGGTTAAAGTTTTTCCAAAATTTTCCTTATCTACTTGCCTTAAACATGCAGCAGCTTTAATTTGTGAAAGCTTCCAGATTTCATTATATATTGCATATAAGAATAATTTAGGGTGTGATTTTCTGGAACCTGCCAAGAAATCTTCCAAGTCAATATCTTCAGAAAAGAGAGAAAGGTGTTCTTTTACAGCTGTTAGTGTGAAGGACTGTTACCATTGTTGACATAATTTACCCATGCTGAATGTGGTGACAATATCTGAGTGCTGTGTGATGATGTGACCAGGGTCCAGTATGCTCGCTCGAAAACCCACCTGTTGGGACCTGAAAGTGGTAAATTAAAGGTGCCTCACTGAATCCAACCATTGAGCTGTTCTTCTGTAATGCGACAATTTTCAAATTTAGATATTGATGGAATACTGAGCACATTCAATTCTTTAACTTTTGCTAACCCAAGGAAAGTTGTATGCTGGATGGTGTCATTTAGAAAAATCATTTGCAATGGAATGAAACAAACTCTAAATAAAGTCTCTGTGCCATGTATCTGCGAATCTTTCATTCCCGAACACTTTTTAAGTCTATCAACTTTTTCCAAAATTCATAACTTTCTATGGGTAACTGGGAAACAAAGGAATCTGAATATATTAATTTAGTGTTGGTTAGCACTATTTTCCTTGCTTTCAACTTTGGTGATTTCAAATAATATTTTTAACATCATGCACAGAAACATAAGTGAATTTCTCTACATATGTTTTGGAACTCCCCACTGGTGGAGTCAGACAATGTTCCCAATATGTATAATTAAAAACTACTCTTGGAGTACTAGCTTGATCTTGTAATACTAGCTTGATGTAAATAATGGTGTCCGTAATGATGGTAACAGAACATTTCACCACAACTTGTGGTATTCATATATACATCCTTACTTTCAAGCTCAGTATAATATTCAAACTCAGAAAGCATAGCATCAACTGTTTTACACCCAGTCATCAGAAACAACACCAAGTGTAATAATGTAATTCTTAGACATTTTGAAGATACGTGGAATTTGAATCATTTCAGTAGGACCAAATAGATCAAAAGATGCCTTATCTGAAACAATCACATCAGAAACTGGAACAGCAAAAATGTTCACATGGAACGAGTCTCTTTGCACTTTGTGTGAGGACAAGTAAGGCTTCAAAACCTCATCAACTAGTTCAACAGCAGAGTGTTCAGGAAGATAGGAACCATGTATCAGCCAAAAGAAGACAATAACAAACCTGATCCATAAAAGAAAGGCAAGCAATATCAATATGATCCATGGGTGAATCAAATAATTTTGTTTAAGCCAGTTAAAAACCTTACATATACCATATGCTGGTGCAATTGTTGGTGCTAAAGAATCTGAAGAAAATTCCTCAATGTTGGCAAACTCACCAGAAGCAGTCTGTGCAAAAACTGGAGCTGGTGCTTGTGAAAGAAAACTGGTAGATGTATCCAAAGATGGTTCAGCATAAACAATGCCATCTCTTTGAGTTGCATTGGAAAATGGCAGATTCATATTATGGACATTCCTTGTTGATACTGCCGTGACAGGAATCAACAAAAGTTAATTCTCTGCCCTCCTCAACTGCGGGGAAATAATTTCAGAGTTGTTTAAAGCTTGAAGAGATATATCCTGTATGATAGTGAGAGTAAGGGTGAGCAGAACTCACAGAGTTGAACTTCATGGAATTCTGCGGAGTTACATAAAAACTCCATGGATTCAGCAGAGTTCCGCACAGCCCTTTGTGAAAGTGAAACCTTTTATTTGTATCCTCCTAGCAGTAAGGTAAACCGTTTTGCTATACAAAAGCTAGAATGACTAGCTTAGTTAATGCATACTCATTTGATTGGCATCTAATGGTTTGCACATCTCACTGACTACTGCACACTTCAGTGAGCGATTCTGGACTTCAATTTAAACGGCATGGTCCTGGATGGTGGCTTGCATGCCGTGGTCACAGAAGAATAAACAGGGGCACACAATTGAAATAAATTGGTAAAGATGCTAATTAAGGGAGCAGGGAGACCCAGCCTTGTGCGCCTGCCGGTCTTTTGCTATTCTGTCTTGGCAGTGCACAGCGCACGAGAAGAACTGAGGCCCACCAACAGTTTAGCTTTGTTCACCTCCATGGTCCTGTATTGTGGAAGTATAACAAAGTAGATGACGGCAGGTGCAGAATTCTGATCCCCCCAGAAAATGCTGGGTTACTTTGGTGAATCATAGCATCACACCTCGTATGGAAGAGCCACTGGAACCCCTTTGCCCCCCCATCTCCCTTTGAATGGGAAACATGTGGCTGAGAAAACAAAAACATTGATGTTGAGCCCCTGCCCCACACATACACACAAAACACACTCCACAATATGAGTCACATGTAGGAGACAGGGGAAGGGGAGGAGGTATAGGAAGACCTGACCATTGCACACCAGTTTTCTATTCCACTAACTCATCTTTCTGTGACTTGCACTGCCCCAAATTCCACTGTAACCTACACGTCATGAGTTCAAATCATGGCATTGCCAAATAAGCCTTCCATCCTTCTGTAGTCAGTATATTGAGAACCATTAGAAATAGGATGCAGAATAACACACAGCACGAAACATCTCATATCTGCTGCACCATTAAAGAATACTCCAATTGTAGGTATGTCCCAAGATTTGGGTAGGGAGGAATGCTGTAGCGACTGATGGCAACACAGGGTGACTGACCTTCCTGCTGTGTCCCTCTTCGTGCTCAGCCAGGGTCCGCCTCTCTCTCCGAGGCAGCAGAAGGCAGAAGTGTGGGAGAACGATCAGTGACTGGAGGACTGCACAGATAGTTCCCAGCAGGAGCCAGACTGAGAGCATGCCGGGAGCTCAGCGTCTAAGATGTGCCTCAGGTCTGGGGGAGCTGCAGCGAGCATGCGCCTTCCACCTGTGCATGCACAGCCCAGAGCAGGACGCTGTGGTGCCTCCAGCCAGCAATGTTTATAGAGTGTGAGTTGGACAGGTACGCTTTGTGTAGCATGTGACCCAGACTTGAGAGGCCATCTGGAGATTCAGCACAGCTGCTCCTACACATGCTGGCTGTTGGTGACAATAAAATTAGCATTACATTGAGATGTCTCCCTTCGAACTCCCCATGTTTTAGTGCTTTAAACAATCTTTTAAGCCAGTTACTACTCTAGTAAACTAGTGTTTCTTTGAAACTTGGTGCATTTTATTGAAATATGCACCCTGAATAAATTAGGGGTTGGTGGTAAACTCCCCACGTGTCTTAGCACAGTTTTTGCTGAACTCAAAGTAGGCAAAACTCTGTGAATCCTGCCTGTGGAGCAGAGATTGCCACCCACCCCTAAGTGAGAGGGGCAAGGGAACTACCCAGGGATCCTTGTGGTCTATTGTGTAGGATCCGCCCCATGGGACAATTTGATGTGGTCAATAGAGACAAAATGGTTGCCGTTAGAACCAGGCAGCGGTGACAGTTCTTGTACCATGTATTCCAATAACCAGAACCAGTGTTCAGTAGGATGGACCAAACTCCTTCTTCACGTGTACCTTTTCTCAAACTAGATCCCCAACTTTTGGAATCCAGCCTGTGAATGTTGTTAAATCACCATTCCCAAGGTGGTGGCATGTGTTGATGAATGCTCATCTCGGAACTGCAGTAATTCCTGCAAAACAGTGACACGTTCATTTATGTCAAAAGGTGTTTCTGCCACCAACGCATCAGTAACCATCATGATCTGGGACGTACATTGGAATGCTGAACAGGACTTCCTAAGGAGTATGACCTTCTAAAGATGTGATAGGCTGATAATTTAATGCTCTCTGGGCTCCATACAAGTGATGGTTCCAGCTCTGACCTGAGCCTAGTACCGTACCTGTTAAGGATTGCTTCACATACCGTTTTTTTTTCTTCGTGACCAAATTTTCCTCTTAATGGTACAGAGAAGAACTATGCACCTCAACACTCATCATTCCCATGGGGCACTTGTATGCCCTGGAGGCAAAAGCAGGGCTCTGGCCGGAACGGAATGCTGCAACTGAATATGTTCTTATGAAGACTTGCAAATCTGTAATAACAGCTTGAATGTCAGCCAGTTGTTGTGGCCACACCCATAGGAACCTGGAGCAAGAATCTACAGCAAGTTCAATGTATTTGTATGTACCATCTGAATATAAGGGATAACAATGATCCAGGTGCACACACTTCAAATGCTTATTTGCTGTTAGGAGGTGTTTCTGCATGAGCGTTTACTGGTGGAACCTTTAATTTGTTGACAAACGTCACAGTGAAGGACATACTGTATGGTCTGTTTGTATAGACCACGCCACCAATAGCGTTTCTGTAGTAGGGATATAGTTGCCGCCACACCAGCATGGGAAGAAGCAACAACCTTATGAGCTGCCTTGATCAGTTCTGCTCTACGATCTTGGTTGGATATCACACGAGCACCGACCCCTGGTATTGTAACAAAGGCAATATTTTGGGCACTTAAGTGGTAGGAATATTTTGTAGGGCATGCTTTTGAATGTATTGCATGAGCCCTTGGCAGTTTGACTTTAAGACCTGCCACCTTTCCCCTGAAAGTTTGTATTTTATTGTGTTTCCTTTTGACTCTCTGAACCCATTAAGGCATCAGTAGTGTAAGTGTTCATTGAAGGACTGGACATAATAACATGAATTGCACACTATAAGTGGTGGTATTTCTGGATATGTATGTTCCAATGCCAAAATCATAGATTTAATCTCTGCAAGTTGTGTCGTGCAGTCCCCTAGGGACTGTGTGTAGGGGCGTTGAGGGTGAAACCCACCATCTCTCATTACTCCACAAAAGGCTGCACAAGTCGAGGAGTGCTGGTATTTGGTACCTATAGCTGGTTGAGCTGAACCACAAGTATAAAGAATGATTCTTTATTGGTCAAAAGACATGACTTAATTGGGTATGGGGTATTCAAGTTCATACTGGAGAAATTCTTGGGTCTGTAGTTTTGGATCAGAGACATATTTCATATCAGTGGCAGTCAAAGAGGTAGCCCACTGTATCCAACGTGGATGTAATGCTTTTGCGTTTGGAATGCTGGCTTTGATAACAGCCTCAAGGGCTGGTATTGGGGTAACAACAATAAAGCGTTTACCATTGATTAGTCGTCTCTCCTTGATGACTGCCATCTTAACTTTTGTCAGTACTTTTTATGTGGGTGCAAGTGCATTTCTGCATTGGAGTACAGGTGTGACTTGTAAGCTATTGGGACTGTGTCATCTTCATTGAATGTGAAATACGTGAAGCTGATGGCACCCGGGATGAACCAGATTACCAAGTTTGTTTTGTTTACATGTATGTGTGCAAATGTTTTGCTTCTAGCATGTCACTCTGTAATGATGTGAGAATTTGTTTACGTTGTGGTGTCCAGTATTTGCTTGATAAAGCATGATTGATTACATCATAAAGTGGTTTGATGTGCTGTGCATAGACTGGAATGCAAGTTCTGCTGAAATTTAAGAAACCTACCAAAGATTGCAGTTTCTTGATGTTATTTGGTGGTTGTAGTTGAGCTCACTTCTCTAGGAAATGTGGTGCCAGACACTTCTTCTCATTAGAAAGCTCATATCCCACGGGAAAGGCAAATTTTTTTTTCTTAAAATTGAATTTGTAGCCATGAACCGCAAATCCCAAAACAATGCGATCTACCCTGGCTAGGTGTGTGTTGAGGTCATCGTCCATCAGATAAATGTAATCTATATAGGAATACTCCTCAGGTTCAATATCATGCAATATTGATGTCACACAGGCTGAGAATAATGCTGGACTGTTCGTATACCCTTGGGGAGATCACAAAAATGGTGCTGAGAACCTAATGCAGAAAAAGTGCTTAAATCCTGACTTTCAGGCGTTAGATTGTGGCAGAAGAACCTGTTGAAAATATCCAATGGTGTTTTTTCATGCACTATATTTTTCATAAGTGCTATGGTAATTTTGAATAGCAAACGTGTGTGTATGACTAGTAAAATGTCTGTAATCTAAGACTATTCTATATGAATGGTCCATCTTAGCAACAGGAAACAAAGGCTAATTCATAAGAGATACACAGGGTTCAATTACTTCATTATACTCAAGTTGTGAGAGACTTTCCCTCACTGGGGCTTTTGCATCATTTTTATTGGAAATTGAGGTTGTATTTTTGTGAATTAGATGATTTTGAAATGACGTGAAAAGGAGAGTCCCTATTCCAACCTGCATGGTTGCGGTACAGCGCTGGAGCCTGTGCCAGAGCCCGGTCTTTGGCACAGGCTTCTTTTACTGCATCTGGAGCAAGGACTGAGAAATAACGCAAAATGACATCTTCCCTTATGGGAGCTTACGGACAAACTCTGATCAGCAATCTTTTTCTGCCAGGTGAATATCATAGCTTAAGGCTAATCTTTCCCAGAAGATTACTTTGATTGTGCTCTTAATGCCACCCTTCATTTGGATATTTAGGGCCAGATTTGAAAGGCCCTAGCGCCACCAAAGCGTATATTTTTGTGACGCTCCAGTGGCACTGTGCAGTGTGCCACATTTACAAGGTGGCGCTAAGCCACTTTTTGTGACTTGATGCCACCTTGTAGATATGGGCCCCTCCGACGCAGTTTTCTGCGTCAGAGGGGTGTGCAATGGGTGTTGCTGTGGGTGTTCTATCACAGGACCCATTGCTCTTGACACTACCACAGATTTACAAGAAGATGTTAATCTGTGGCAACGCCAAAAACTAACGTCACCCAGGGGTGGCGTTAGCATGGCCTAACGGGGAGGAATATTTTTATTCCTCTTCGTTTTTGCTTTTTCCATGTGTGCTGCATTCTGCAGCACTCATAGAAAGGGCAAACGGCCATAAATGAATGTTTAAGTGCAGGAAGGTGTCCCTTCCTGCACATAAACAATCATTTAAAAATTATAATTTGCTACTTCTACGTGGGCTGAATTCTGCAGCCCCCATAGAAGTGCCAAATTGCCATTGTAGATTGTTTATCTGCAGGAAGAGACACCTTCCTGTACATAAACCATCAATCACCTTTACGCAGACACCACTGCACTACGGTGCAAGTGTGCCTGTAATGGCACTGCCAGCTAAATTTAGTGCCGGTGCCTGGGAAAACACAGGGGTGTGCCGTATTTTAGTAAATACAGTGCATCCCTGCGTTTCTAAAGTGATGCAGAGGTGTACATTTTAGTTCAGCACCACACTGCGCCACTTTTTAGCAAATCTGGCCCTTTATTTATAGACCCAGTCACATGGGGTGACATGCCTATATGTTGTTTCAACTTCTAGGTAATCATTAGTTGATATTACCTTCAGAAGCCTTTGAAGATTCTGGCAAACTATTGTGACCTCTGCCACACTATCTAACAGCGTTACTGCCCAGATCCTATATTTCAGTAATGTTCTCAATATGTCTGGCATACTTAGCCAAAAGTGCTGGGCCCTCCTCCTTTTTAAAATGAGGTTTGTGTTGAGGAAGTTTTTCTACCTTTTTTATGTGAGATCCAAGGAGCATTGTAAGTCCTTTTTCAGTTTCTCTTACCCGTTTCAAAGCTCTGATTGCCCACTTCTCTCACTCTGTTTTTCAGATGAGTCCTGAAAGGTACGAGAAAGGCGTGTATCAGTATAGTCATATCTGTCAGGAGGTTTCAACTTGTCACGATTTCTGAAATTGTATAATTTCTCTGAGGTCTCTGAATGTGGAGATTCTCCACTTTGTTTTATTTTATAATTATTATTTTTTGTTTATCCCAGTATTTTTAGAACCCTCCTGTACTTACTTAGTAGTATCCTTATCAGAATTACCTTGAAGCTGTGGCTTACTTGGTCTGGCCCCCATACTATCCCAACCTATACTAGTATATTCCTCAGCGATAATCTTTGGCAGCTCACATTTCTGGTCTATTTGAGAAACATTTCAGAGACCCTGGTGTACTATCAATGCTGATGATTCCCCTTTAATATTACTTAATATAACTGAGGAGACTGTGGTGAGATTGCCCATTAATTTCATTCCCAAATCCAGGGCACGGGCTGCCCCATGTTCATTTTGTATTTGTTTTAAAACTTCCAGAAGATTCACAAGTGTTGGTGTACCATCCATGGCAGTGTAAATTGCAGCAAATACTGTGCTTAAAGTGGCACAGTCATCTATGGAGGGAAGCATTCCATATGGCAAGAACATTGTGAGAATTCTATGTTCTTCTTGGGGTTCTGTATGGGGAAACACTGCTTGTAGATTAGTTTTTTGTGTGCTATCCAAAGTGAAATTTCATTGCGTTTGTTGGGAACCTTACCCATTATTGAATGAACAGTCACTAGGTTTGTCCCGGGTGTAGCCAACTGAGGAGCAGCTGGAGCAGTCCTTGCTGGGGCAGTATTTAGAGTCTGCATCATGAACTGTTCTAACCTTCTATATATCCTAAAAAAATTACCTTAGTCGGGTGGGGCTGGCTGTATGGAAGAAAGGGTTTTTGCACAAAAAATTTCAATAGGCAGGTTAGAGTAAAAAAACAAATGACTAACCACCCTAGCATCATTTTCTGATGCAAAACCATCCATACCACATGACTCCTGTCTTAGAAACGACAGGAGTCTTGCCCACCACCCAAATGGCCAGCACAGTGGACCAGGGTCCCCAGGGCATGGCCATTGCACCCAGTGCCATGTAGGCAGGCCCACCTCAGGGCCTCCAATGGCACTTAAAAAAAAAATACTTACCTGTAGTTACCTATACTTACCTAGGATGGGGTCCCCATCCTCCGTTGTCCCTCTGGTGTGGGTGGGGGTGTCCCTTGGGCCTGAGGAGGGCACCTGTAGGCTTATTCCATGGTGTTCCACCATGGAAATAGGGCCACAGGTCAACTAACGCCTGCCCTGACCCAGGCGTTAAACAATGGTGCAAAGCAAGCTTTGCACCATTATTTGATCCCTCTTCCACCCTGTGCGTGATTTTAGCACAAGGGATAAATATGGCGCTACGGCCATAGAATCATTTTTTTCACAGGAACGCCTACTTTGCATCTCATTGATGCAAAGTAGGTTTCCACGTTCCAAAAATTACTTTAACTCCATAAATTGGCACTAGACGGGTCTAGCACCAAAGTATAAAAATGGAGTTAGTTTTGCAACAAATTTGCATTTAAACATGGTGCAAATTTGGTGAAAAACTAGTATAAATATGCCCCAAAGTCCTTAAATTGCAAGTACAAGTCGTCCATTTATTGAAAAAGACACATTTCAGTAGTTCACAAATTCCATATGCAAACACAAAAAGCAGCCGACGTGTTTTGTCTGTGAAGACTTTTTCAAGGCTGCAAAATCAGCAGAAAACCATACATATGTTAAAATATACATCATGTGTATGTTTCACAGAAACAGCACCCTTCTGTGCTATGCGTGGGATACTCTATTTTATTAATCCAGTATAAAAGTATTACAACTAGTGTAATCAAACATGACCGTTGAAAATCACCAGTCATTAGTGTCATATGCAGGATGCTTAGCAATCAGGAGGCGATAAGATGTATAAGATCATTTGTTTTACACACAACTGCAAATTGAAATAGAGAACACCAAAAGGACAAGTGTGAAAGGGCGTCAGTCAGTTGATGTACCCGAGTACCAAACAAACAGAGTTTGCAAAGGAACACAAAAGGAGTAAGTAGAAAAGAATACACACCTTTTAGTGCATCATGATAGAAGTAAACACAGAAGAAGACTGAAGGGCATCATGCTACCATCCCTTCAGACGGTATATAAAGTTAAAAAGTACCTGTATTTTTATTTAAATAAATGATCGAAATAAAAATGTAGAGAATAAGCTCCTTAACAATCTCTGTAGATTTTGTTATGTGTAAACGGTAGTCCAATTTTTATCAATGTGTCCCAATATGAAGAGAAAATAGTCTAAAGGAGGGGACATCAGGGGAGAGAGGGAAAAAGGAAAATAGAAAACAAAAACATTTACTAAAGTTAGCCAGTATGGCTACCCCAATAAACAAATGTGAAGTCATAATTGAGGGATATGCATACCTTCTTTGTATGAATTTTCGAAAATATTTGAGATTGTAACGCTAAAAGTGAGAGGACAGGGAAGCCATGATAAGTCCAGTGAAACAGGCCGCAAAGTTGATATAAGTACAAAGGTACTATGATCAGACCTGAATTCAACGTAAAAATTAACGCCCCAAAAACATTGCACGATGACTGGGACTTACCCAGTGAGTGTGACCTCTGTTTTGAAACCGACAGAAGTAAAACAGTCACCAAAGAAACCCAGGACGCTAAACAAATGCGTGTCAGGTATCAAATAAAGCAAATTTGGTGTTGCCACTCATTACAGACACAGTGGGAAGTACAAGTAGTGCCATCTTTGAAAGTGTATTGTCAATATTTATCTGGCAAGATAAAATAAAATAGCTTAAAGGGTGAAAGGTGACAAGCACAAAGCTAATATGGCCCTATACTGAGAATGGTATATGTTAGAAAATAAAGGCATGGTTTAGTAAAGAATATGTGCCCTTGAGCAGTGTGTTAACATATAGAATGGAAAGTCCAAAAAGCACAGAAAGAGGGGAAGCGTCCTAAACAACGCAGCCTAAGCCACATGGACATTTACCACGCTAGCCGAACAACGCTTGCCTAAATTACGACTGCCTTTTTCTCTGCCTTAACCACGCATGTGCCTAAACCACGCATATGCATGGTTAAGGTAGAGATAAGGCAGAGAGCGGTCTAGTGGTGCGTAGATAAAAGCAGGAAGGATCGGGAGAAGAAGGTGGATTTAGGCCTTAGGGTGGGTGGGGGTCAGGGTAGTTTATTTTTTAGTGGCAGGGTGGAGGGGTCATGGTAGTTTATTTTTTAGGGCTTAGGGTGGGTTGGGGTCACAGTAGTTTAGTTATTAGGGATAGGGAAGGTTTTAGGGCTCAGGGCGAGTTGGGGTGTAGGGGTAGTTTATTTTTAGGGGTAGGGAAGGTTTAAGGAAGGGCAGTAGAAGGGTGGATAAGAGAGTAGGAAGGATCGGGAGAGGATGCGGTGAGGTATGTGGGGCTGGGGCAGGGTTTAGGGGTAGTTTTTAGTGGGGGGTACATTTAAGGCTTAGTGTGGGTGTGGGGTCAGAGTAGTTTATTTTTCAGGTTGGGGGTGGGGGTAGTTTATTTTTTAGGGCTTAGGGTGGGTGGGGGTGTCAGAGTAGTTTAGTTATTGGGGTGGGGAAGGTTTTAGGGCTCATTGCAGTTAGGAGTTGTCAGAGTAGTTTATTTTTTAGGGGTTGTTTAATTTTTAGGGCTTTGGATGAGTGGGGGTTGGGGTAGTTTAGTTATTAGGGGTAGGGGAAGGTTTTAGAGCTCAGGGCGGGTGGGGGTGTCAGAGTAGTTGAGTGTTTAGGGGTGCAGAATGTTTTAGGGCTCATCAGGGTAGTTTTTATGTTTTTACGTAAACAAGGGCCAGGGTTTTTTGGGGGAAGGTTTTTAGGGATGGGGTAGTTTTTTAGTTTAAGAGGATGGAGGTTGTATAACACAACCACAAATGGAACATATGGAAATTTGTTGTAAAGGCATGCATGGTAAAGACATGCGAGTAAAAGGTGCTGTCTGGTTCCGACAGCGTTGTTAAGGCTTGCGTGGTTCCAGCATGCGTGGTTGTGCCATACAACCCAGAAAGAGATGGGACTAAATCACAAGTATCTGATGATATCAAGCATGTGCAAAAAGATGTCATAACAATAAGATGCATAATTTAAAAGACAAACAAAATAATACGGTAAAAAGAGTGAACGGCCAAATAACTAGCATTCTGCAAAGATCAATGTGATCTTGTAAATCTAACAATGATATACAAGAAACATTTACGAGTTATGAAACATCCAAAGACAGGTGGAGCTCACGACCCACATTAAGTCCATTGTCATGCCTCTAGGTTTGGTGTTGCAGTGGGTTTCCAACTTGCACATCCTCTGGACTCTGTCACCTCATCTTGTGTGTTCCTGAGCCTTAGTTGGGGAAGCTCACAAATCTTGTGTTCAGCGCTGAGATGGACTGACGGAGGATAATTTGTGTTCTCTTTTTATTCTTGATGGCCCATATATGTTCCTGAATTCTCTCTTTTAGTGGTCTAATATTGCTACCAATATAAATATGTTTACACATACATATTAAGCAATAGACCACAAATTTGGTGTTACAGTTAATGAATTGATACATTTTGTGTTTAGTAGAGCTGTTGTGTGGAAAACATCTCAGTTTATCATTGGCAAATGGACCCATGTTGCAGCACCCACATTTGAAAAAAACAATATATTGTAAAGGAAGCCACACCACTGTATGTTGTTTCATATTTTGTACCAGGAAGCTGGGGCATAATATGTTGTGTAATGTTCTACCCCCACAATATGTGATCAAGGGTCTATTTGGTATAATATCTTTAAGAGTGGCATCTAGGCAGAGTACATGCCAATGTCTATAAAAATTCTAAACAAAAAGTGGCTATTCACTCTTTTTCTCATATTATTTTGTCTGCCTTTTAACTTATGCATCTCATTGGTATGACATATTTTGTTCACGTATGATATCATAAGATATTTGCGGATCTGTACTATCTCTTTCTGTGCTGGCTGGACGTTCTATTCCATACGTTAACACAGTGCTCAAAGGCACATTTTCTTTACTAAACCTTGCCTTTACTTACTAACAATTACCATCCTCAGTATAGGGACAAATTAACATTCTACTTGTCACCTTTTACCCTTTATGCTATTTTATTTTATCTTGCTGGATATGTGTTGACAATACACGTTCAAAGATGACGCCACTTGCACTTCCCCCTATGTCCGTGAGGAGCAGCACACAAAGCCCACTTTCTATGTTACCTGACACCCGCTTTTTTATCGTTCTGGGTTCCTGTGGTGACAGTCTTACTTTTGCTGGTTCCAACACAGCGGTCATACTCATTGGGTAAGTCCCAGCCATCGTGCAATTGTTTGGGCGTTAATATTTACTTTGAATTCAGGTCTCTCAATAGTATCTATGTACTTGTATCAACTTTCCAGACCACTTCGGGGAACTTGTCACAGCTTTCCCATCCTCTCACTTTTAGAGTTACGTTCTCAAATATTTACGGCATTCAAACAAAGAAGGTATGCATATCCCTGAATCCCTGAACTATGACTTCAGCTTTGTTTGTTCGGGTAGTCTTACTGGCTAACTTTAATAACTTTTTTGTTTTCTATTTTCTTTTTTCCCTCTCTCCGTATAACCTAATTAGGGTACCTTTGGCATGCAAGAGTGAGGTACTCAGGAGATCCGTTAAACGTTGTGCCTGACCAACGTTAGTAGTGCCATGCCATGCAGTTCCTATTTTGGTATTACGACTGCATGATTTAGGGCAGAAGCACCACTGAGTGTGGGTGACTGAGTCAGTGCCACACTGTATTTAAGCTGTCGGCCTAGCAGTGCCTCACCAAACCATAGAAAGGAAAAATTATTTGTGGCAAGCTAAGCATGACACTCTGACTCCTCAAGGAAGTTGTGGTGAACAGATCACACCCCTTTCTCTCAGTTACTTAGATACTCACACATGGCAAGGCAGAACAAGAGATGCAAGATAGATTTCAATGCATGAATTGAAGCAATTGTATCTGATTATAAAAAGTATGGGCTGCATTAATTAGGCAAATGAAACATGATACAGTAATCATCATCACAGTCAATTTTAAGTAGATAAACAATCCCACCATCTTTGTATGATCTTAAAAATCTAATGATTTTTACCTACATCCTTTGTCTAAAATCTGAGGGTATAACAGTGGTAACCCTTCTACCTATCCTGATCTAAGGAAAGGACCCTGGCCTCATACCTGAAGTGGCTGGCAAGGTTCTGCCTTTTGTTTGAATGGCAATCCTCTTGAGTGGCTGAAGATTCAGTGCCAGTATCAGTGAAGCTGCCAACAAAATGATGTGCGTCTTGACCAGATTGCCCTCTGCCGTCCTTAGGCCTATCTGGTGTTGATATAATAAATCCTGCAGTGTTCTAAGAACAGGTCTGACGTGATAATAGGTCTAGTAATTATAGACAGACCCACTTGTGTCCCTGACTTATGCAAGTCTTTCACCTATGGGACTGCCACCATCTAAATCTGGCAGGCAGACAACCACGGCAGCGGGTGGGTTTTTATTTGGAAAACCAATGGCAGGATAGTTACAACCAACATCTAAATCAGCCCCTATGTCTTCTCAGAATAAAGCAGCTGATAATAATAAAAAAAAACAACCAGCTAAAAGCTGCTTGTGCAAAAAAATATGAAATGAATAAAAATGTGTCTGCGTGTAAAGGACACAGGCCCAATGCTAAAATAAGTGTCCAACCCAGGCACTAAGAAGAACCCACAACAAGTTAGGTTAGCTTTTTATCAGTATCTTCTCCTATAGAAAGTAATCACTTTGGGAGGTTTGTGTTATTGCTTAACAACATTTTAAAAACCAGGTAGTCACTGAGTCAACCAAAAACTTTTTTCTCCTAATGGAACAATAGAATTAGGATTCAGGAATAAGGGAAGGGCATAAGGCAAGGCTACAAATGGGTAAGAGGTAGAAGCGAATGCAAAGGACAGATGGAATTGGTTCTGCTATCTCATTACTGCCATGCTGCACTGTCATGGAAACTGCTAGTACAAGGCAGCACTGGGGATTCATGACCATGATGACCACTCTGTCTTTCTCTGTACTTTTCGAATGATTGATCAAGCAAACCACCATCATGTTTGTTGACTAGAGTAATGCTTGGACCTGGCTACACGATCCTCTTTACGTTACCTAAATTATTTTCCACTCTTAGTACTACACAACAAGACATGTAAAAGAGGGGCAAGGGGTATCTTTTGAAAAAATGGAGCAGATTAAATGTACAGGCAGGAGAAAGTCAGCTGTGGAAACAGCAAATATAGAAAAAACACAGGAAAATGCAGGGAAACAAACAACAGCCAACATGAAAAAAACTAGCAAGTGTACACAAGGGCACACTTCTAGTAGTGGCAAATAATAATTACTTACAGGGGGCAGCTGAACCATCTGCTGTGACTCTGGTACTGGTGGTGGTACTGGTAACTCCCACCACGTAGCTGGTGGCAGCTGGCCCAGATGCCCTCCTGTCCTTGTGCCCTTAAGAAAGAAGACAAAAACAATGATTGGTGGTATTCTGTACCAAAAACATTTTGACAGGCACAGCATTGTACTTTTTAAATAAGATAGCCCATTCCTTGTTTTATAATTCTAAACCTCAAACAATAACATTTTGAACTATTCATGCATTCCAAAGAGTAATCTTTGAATCTCCACCCCATTTTGATGAGTCGTCAGTCCCCATTGCGTACTGCACACCTGGAAGATTGAGACTATGAACTACATGAATCCACAGAGAAGACGGCAAGTTACATAACACCCCTGATATACTACCAGTGTAAGAGTGACTGACAGGATGAGTTGACAATCGTGCCTTAAATCAGCCCAAGCAAGCACCTGGCCTAGCTCCAACTGGAACCGAATCCTGGCAGTATCATTTACTTAGGGCGCCATACAAGGCTGATAGTCTTGACACCAGCAGCCTCACAGTAGGCGTCAGACCACCGCACTCCTGGCAGTCTGACCGCCACATTATGTCCCTTGCTGTTGTACCACCAGGTGACCGCTGTCCCTGCCAGGAACATGGTTCCCTAAGGGCTGACGGCGGTTGGACTCATTTTCAGCCACAGTGGTGCTGAGTTTAGCACCGCTATGCTGATCACAAGTCCCCTTTCCGTCAGCCTTTTCATAACAGTTTAACCACCATAAAAAGGCTGGCGGAAAGGAAGTGCTGGTAGACTGCCCAGTGGGACCATCATGATACGACTAGAGGTGAGGCCACTGGTTTGACGGTGGTCTCATTCCCGCGAGTTTGGCATTGGCTCGTCCGACCGCCAAACTCGTAATCAGGCCCTTAGTTCTCACCTCCTTCCTGTCAGGCTGATATCATGCACCACTACTCTATCAAGGTTTTGTGTTGCACTTGCCTCTAAGGATTGTTTTTGTGCAGTTAGGTGTCCATTTCTGCACAAAACAATCCAAGGTGCTGTGCCGTGTAACTTGGCACTCTTGTACCCTCATGAGACACGAGTGCCTGGATAGGCATGCCAGGCAGGACTCGGTGTGTCAGAGCAGGAATGAGACATCTTAATAAATAAATGTCACATTCCTGCCCTCTCCCTTTGACACAGCGCAGCAAGTTGTCTTGCTGTTCTACCTGAAATTTTGATAACTCTAGGCCCTGGCCCCTGGTGCACTCAGCACTGTATTGATAAACACTGGTGCATTATTATATTACACTGTGCCCACACTCCCTTCGGAACAAAGACAGTGGAAGCAACTGCAAGCCCTCTCTGAGGCTAAAAGTGCATTTATTCAAATGAGTGGCACACACTAACATTTAAAACCTCTTGCATGAACATGTCGCAACACTCCTAAATAAAATGTCCTTTGGACTTTGCACCTGAGAGCACATGTAGCCACTGACCATGATCATTGCTGCAAATAGATCTATCTATCTATCTATCTATATATATATATATATATACATATATATATATATATATATATATATTATATATATATAGATATATATAATTATATATATATATCATGTGTATATAGCTATGTATATATATTGTATATATATATATATATATATATATATATATATATATATATATATATATAAATATATATACATTTAAAGTGAACAATTAATTTAATACACACATAATTTACATTTTATGATGAAGGAACACACTGTCATTATTATTATTATATATAAATAGATTATTTATAGTTCTATATACTTACATCATTTCTGAATAATGAATAAGGACACTATTATATACCTGCATAAAATATATATTATTTTTAAAAATAATATACATAAGTAGTCAAAGTGCATTTTACATATATATATATATATGTGTGTGCAGATATATATATATATATATATATATATACATTGAACACTGATGTATTATAATTTTGTATTTTTTAAATATAGATTTAAAATATATAACTATATTTTTTTTTTTCACTAAAAAAATGAGGGTTATCGAGACGTTATAGTTAAGTTGCTGTTTTACCTGTACAAAACCATAGAAATTCAGCAGTTATAGTTATAGTTATGTTAAGTAACTATCACTTGTTGCCTAAAATTGCTTTCTGGCACGAGTTATAGTTTCTTCAGATAAGTATAACTATAACTATATCTATAACTGCTAAATTTCTATTGTTTTGTATGGGTAAAACATTAACTTTACTATATCGTTCCTCTAGCCTTTGTGGTTTTTTTCAGGGAATTTCGTTTTTTTTAAGACACACATTAATATAACCAGCGCTATACATATGCTGCCTCTTTTGCCGTGTGCTGCAGGGACAGCCGAAGGACCTGGCCTATGGCCAGGCCCTGTAGCCAACTTTCCCACATGAACCTAAACTCAACCTGTGTACGACCTTTGACCATACGCAGCATAGGGGTGGATACAGTGGGTGTTTTTTTTCAAAAAAATTCTCTGGATCTGCAAATTCACTGCAGATTTACACAGGGGGCCTTGCTGAGTCCAGCAAAGGATTTGTGGATCGGATGAAAAAAAATGTCAATTTTCTGCCCATCAGGTGTCCCTTTGGAACCCCTATATGTGTTCTTGGGGGACAGGATACCTGTACCTTGCCCCTTATGTGTTTTAGCACTGTTTTTGCCACCTCTCAACCGATGTGAAAAACAAAATGGCAGCTGCAACTTATAAGTCAGGTGGTGGCCAGCTAATCAGGACCTTCCCTTTCCCAAGGATCCACCATGGATGCGTCCACTGAGGATCCGCATCCTTATATATCTTATATTTGTTAACCTTAAATACCTTCAAAACCACTGAACGGATTTGCACCAAATTATAAAAAGTACGCTTTTTGGACCAAGATCTAGCTTTTTACCAAATTTGGTGTAATTCCATTCAGCGGTTTAGGCAGTAGTGGTGTTCAAAATTTGAAAAATACCTTAGGCATAGAAAGGGGGAAAAGGGTTTTGAGTCCCTTTTTCTTGACCTCGCTTGATGGATCAACTCTGAACTTCAAAGACACCAGCTTAAGTGAGTGTCGTAGTAGCTTTGAAAATGTCATGAAGATTCGTCAAACAGCGCCAATGTTATGGGCAAAACAAAAAAATGCTCTGTCTATTAAAAAAATGGGCTTTACTACAACCAGAATCTGTACATTCTAGACATGGGTATTCTCCTGTCAGTCAGAAAAAACATTAAACTCTTTATTTGTAATGGTGCCCTCATGCATGAAACCCACCCCAGCACTAGGGAGTCAGCGCTCTGTAAGTGCTTCAGAAATGCAAATGGCATGAAGGTATAAATGCTCTTTGATCACGAGTCTGGCTGTATTGATTAGCATAGTGCACATCGCAGAGAATAAATTGGCTGCATTGATTCTGCATGGAAAAGAAGCAATTGCATGGGCGCAGTTTACATTGGCTACGGTCGTTCAACGTTGCAATGAATAAACTGTATAACCACTGGAACTGATTAGCTGAGATTACCCGATGTCTGACCTAAACAGAAGAGGCCAAGCACAGACCACAATGTTCACAGCAGGTCCATGGATAAAAACATGTTCTTCAAAGCAATGGAAGAATGTTAATGAGCATAAAAAAAGGTTTATTTCATGCATCTTTTCATCCAATTTTTATGTTAATGAGGTGCTCTTGCATTATTGGCAGCAGATGATAGTGTTTTTGTTGTCATAACTCATGGGGTTGAAATGAGTGTCCTTACTCTACCTATACTACCCATTTTTTGATCCTCTGATTGTAAATTGATGACATCACTAGGTGGCACCCAAAAACTGTTGAATGAGTTTTTGGAAATTAACATTGAAAGAAATTGCTCGTTCGCACGTATTCAAATGTTACTTTTTATTAATATATTTTATAACATTTTGATTTTCACAAAAGATAAATTTGAGAGTTTCAGTGTTGCCGCCTGGTGGCTCGTTACATTTAGGGGTGGGTGCAGGTAAGGTGTCTCTGACATAGCAAGTGCTTGAAATGGATAAAAATAAATGCAGGTACTCTGTGCCAGAGTACCTGCTTGGTTCCGAGAAATGCCGGTACTCTCCAATTAAAAGTGCTACGTTTTTCTTGAGATGTGCCGGTACTCTCCCTCTCAAAATAAAAAAAAGTGCCTGTACTCAGTTCCGGACATTACCGGCCCATTTAAAGCACTGCCTTAGGGGCTCTGTGGCTCCAGGCCCAGAACAATGCTCCGGAACCCAGTAGGAGAGTCCTTGGTCCAGTCCTTTGAAAAGACGCCGCAAGAGGAATGTGGCTTGAATAGTATGTACGTGGACTGGCGAATGGGCAAAGGCATGCCTTGACAGTGGTCTGTGAGGTCTGTATATAAATATATGTCTCTCTGCTCTCCTTCTTCTTGTGTGCTTGGGTCCCACGACTGTTCTGCTGGGGGTACAGGTCCCTCACCCCCGAAATCCATCCATACTGCGGTTAACTTATTTGTAAACTATCCTGGCTCCAAACAGGATCCTTAACTGACGTTGTTTCCACGAGTACACGAGTACAGTGGGAGGCACTGGAAAGCAGCTAAGTGAAGAGGGTGCTGACCTGGATTGGGGGGCGCTGACCTTAGGGAGGCCTGTCTTTAGCAATGACTTTCGAAACTTGCGATTTAATAGGGCCTGCTAAAAAGTTCTTCTGCATCCAGCTATCAGGAAACAACTAAAATGTCAAGATACCTCTTGTGATTAACGTTCCTTCTAGGGAGAGAGATGGGAGTTTTGTCTAGCAGCTGCTTTAACTGGCCATAAAGTAGCGCAGAGGGTTAATATGCCCGCTGCAAAGAACAGAACTATATTTTATGTGGCTAGTTGAAAGGATAAATAAAGCAAGCCTTTACAAGCGCTTTAAAACAAATGTATGTGAAAGGGGGGGCTATGCAGAGATGAGGAGCACACTTGCCGCCTGGTAGTGAGGTAATCCAAGGAAGTGGTCATGGGGTGGGGTGGAAGGTGCCAAAAAAGACTGTTGCACAGGGTGCCACCAGCCCTAAAGCCGACCCTGTATATATGTATATGTGAACCATCACACAAACTTACTTTACCTGTGATCATGCTAGTTGAAATATTAGAATTTTTAGAAAACAAAAATATTATTTACTCACAGAGAGCCCTGCAGGGTAAACTCCAGGTCAATTAGGGGTGTGCAGAATCGTTAATTCTGATGGCAGAATTGGAGGAATTCAGTAATTCTGAGTTACTCTTGTAACACAGAAAACCTAATGAATTTGCTGCTCCGCCAGCAGAACTAATCAGCACAACACCGCAACCCATCTACAAAGCTGGTGGTCGCCTCACTGTCACATCTGTAGTCACGCTCACGGCTGGTCGGCAGGGGCGCTGTATGGACTGGCATCTTCTCCTCTCTGCCCGCTCCAGACTCTATGGTGAGGGGTAAGGTGCAGCTCAGAAAGCACACATGGGAAAACTGTGAGCAGTAAAACTCTGCAGCCATGCCCGTCGCCACCACTAGCAGTGCTCCGGTGGTGCCATACCTTCTCCAGCAGGTAAGTAATGCACCAAGCGCTGATGCTCTGGGTGGTCAGCATCAGTACACACTGACCTCTTCAGGAGCCCCAAGGGTGGAACTCTAAGTGCTTCAGCACCGTCAGGTGGATGGTTGAATCTCTAGCACTGCCTGTCCTAGATCACTTAGCTTCTACCGGCCATATTCCCTCTGTTATAGGGTCCTTTCTCCTGTACAAAGTACAGATAAGTGACTTAAGAAATTCCACGGAGGGTGGTCCCATCATTAAGGATGAGGAGCCCCTGGACGTGGAAATGCAGCTCCAGCAGCCCAAGGTGTCCGTGATCTAATCTTTAGGATGGATTCCAAACTGCCAGCCCACTTCATGGCACTGACAAGATTCCTCTGCTAGGCTGAGGCAATCCAAAAGCAGCAGAGTACCGAAGGTAAGATGTACACCCTGGCACACTTGCAATCCTAACTCTCAGAGTGAGGACATCCCTAAAAGAGTGGCCGAAAGGGCCCATTTTCAAATCACGAATCAAGGTCCCCTATCTTCTTACTTTTTTGTGTCTACGTTCTGTTGGCGTGAGGCCGTGATTGGTTATACATGCACACTAAGGCCCTCATTATGACCCTGGCAGTCGGTAATACCGTCAACAGGCTGGCAGTAACTACCGCCAAATTATGACCATGGCGGAAAGATCTCCGAAAGACAGCCAATGTACCACACCGACCGCCAGGGCACAAACAGCAGGCACCAGTCAAAGTTCCGCCCACCATATTACACAATCCACCACCTTTTCCAGGGCGGTACCAACGACATCAAAAGCCTGGTGGAAACCGACCTCAGAAGTTAAAGGACTCACCTTTGGAGACACAGGGAAGAACCACGCCGCCATGGAATCCGAACTGCATGTTTTTCCGATGATATTCTACATTCTGTTCCACCATGAACACCAACACCGGCAAAGACGATGATGGCGAGTACAGCCGCCTAGCACACAAGGGAGGGGGGGAGGAAAATGAGAGTGACACACACACACACCATACACACCCCCCACACACACACACACACCATACACACAACCAGCTGTCCAAGAAAACAAGTTAATCCCCGTAAATCAGCTGAATAATGTAAGGGCAAAAGGAATTTACCAAAGTGATTGTAATAAGATGAACACAGTATATATAATAATTTAGGCAATGTAACAGATATACACAAATGTACAGAACAAGGGACACTGCCCAGTCCTCATTTTGTGTGGGCCACTTGGCCACAGGCCAAAGTCCAAGGCCCCACTTGTCACCTGCATCAACATGGAGAGAACACTGCAGGGGCATCAGCTGGTAAATAGGCAGGCACCTTAGGGGAATGGGGGGAGTGGGGGGTCACCTCAGCCGGGAGCTGAAACAAGACCATTGGTTCTGGAGGGGGTAACATGCCCTGTGCTTGGTCCTGGGGAGTGATGAGCCACAGTCTCTCAAGTGGGTGTCTTGCCCACTGCTTCTGGAGGGGGCAACATGCGCTGTGCTTGGTCCTGGAGAGTGCAAGGCCACAGTCTCTCAGGTGGGTGACTTGCCCACTGGTTCTAGATGGGGCAACATGCCCTGTGCTTGATCCTGGGGAGTGCAATGCCATAGTCTCTTGAGTGGGTGACTTGCCCACATATTCTGGAGTGGACAGGCTGCACAGCAGCCCATGGATGCAGGATTACATTGTGTCCGCCGGCGGTAACGGCTGTACTGTGTTGGTGGTGGTGGGAGGCTCCTGCACTTCCCCTGCAGGGCTTAATGGGGCAGGGCCTGAGGTGGCTGGGGCGAAGGAGATGCCCACCATTCTGGGTGAGCGGGCACAGGCAACTCGATGAGGGGCTGCTGGGAGGGCGGTGCTGGTACGGGGTCCGGCAGATGTACCTGTAGCTGGGGTGGTTACAGAAGTGTCCGCCACCACCAGGGAGCTTCCATCGGAGGAGGTATCTGTGTCTGAAGTGTCCCCTCCAGTCTCCGCCGTGATGCTCCCCTCGCCCTCCGTCCACTGGTGCCCTCAGCGTTGGTGGACTCTGCCTCCTGGGTCCTGTGGTATGCAGCTCCTTCCGTCACTGGTGCCTCTGCTCCTCCGCCAGATGATGCTAATGCGCATAAGGACAGGATGACAAAACAAAAAAGGGAGGGGAGAGAGACAAAGGATACGCTGGGTCACTGGCTGCACCAACACCACCGTTGGTGTACACATCAGCTTCACACACAGGAAACATGCCTACGTACTATGCATTGCACTACCAGCGATATTGCTAGACACCAAGACATGGGGAGGGGCACACACCGGCAAATGCTGTACACCTGGGACCCACGCAGCCCTGACCAGTGGTGGATGCCTTCAAGCTAGCTAGCAGGGTTATCCCTTCAGAACCCTAGCCACCAGGGGACCTACGCTGCAATGTCAGGCCTGGCATAGGGGCACCCACTGACACACATCCACCACCCGGATTCGACCCTACTATGCATAAGTTGTAATGATGGGCACTGTACTCACCCCCTTGTGGCTGCTGTGATGTCCTCAAGCTCCCATTCAGCTCTGGAGTGGCCACCACCAGTATGCGGGACATCAGGGGGGTCAGGGTTCGATGGACACCCTTTCCTGGTTGGGAGGCCATCCCCAGCTGGGCCTCCACCGTCTTCCATGCCCAGCGTCTCAGGTCCTCCCACCGTTTATGACAGTGGGTGCTCCGCCTGCCATAGACCCCCTGGGTCCACACCTTCTTGGTAATGGCATGCCATATACCCTTCTTTTGATGGGCGATGACCTGCAGAGGCAATGCAGACAGGAAAATAGTATTAGACAACGAGTCCACCCTGTTACACATTTGGCCCACCATACCCGTTCCCATCACCATTGGCACACACATAGCCCAGCACACAACCTGTACGCCACCAAGAGTACATCCACCCACCCCCCTTGCACAAGGCCTTCACTCACACCACTATATGCATCCTTCCCACATGCTTTGTGCCCACAGTGTACTCAGCTGTTGGTCTGGAGGCCCATACAGCAGTCTGTACTGGGGTAGGACCCCATCCACCCGTCTCTCCAACTCCTCTGAAGTGAAGGCTGGGGCCCTTTCCCCGGTCACATGGGCCATGGTAGGCTCCAGACCTAGCAGCACATGCAGTGTAGGTCCTCTCTTATGGAAAGTCAGGTAGCAAGTGAGGAATATGATAGAAAATGGCGGTCACGTCTGCGGCGGTGCATACCGTCACTGCTGGCGTAGATCACCATTGGCCACTGTACCCTATAGGGCCCAATGTTGACCAATGAGGAGTTGCACAGCGGTTCCCGAGCACCTCCCGCAACGGCGCACAACTTCAGCAGAATTACCTCATTTTCACCTGTCACTCCACACAGGACAGGCAGACGCCATTTCAGGGAGGGGGGTGGTCAGGCCCCTGGAATAATGCTGCGTCACAAGAGACATTAGCACATACTAGACAAATCACATTGACCCAGTACATGTTTACAGAATGCAAACTACTGTTGTAGCTCCATTGTTCAGTTTGTGACTGGATCCTCACTCTTTTGTCCCTTAGATTCCTACAGCTGCAGATAAATAGGAGATGGAGACATACCCCCATGTACAGACCCCTGGTGGACTTGGCAACACTGGAGTACAGGCACATTATCCTCACCTATAGACTTGACAGGGCTTCTATCACAGAGCTGTGTGACCAATTGGAGCCAGACCTGATATCTGCTATCCATCAGCCCATTGGGATCCCCCCTATTGTGCAAGTGCTATCAGTACTCCATTTCCTGGCAACTGGTTCTTTCCAAGTGATAGTGGGTGTGGCAGCAGGAATGTCACAGCCAATGTTCTCAAACATGCTGCCGAGTGTTGTCTGCCCTGAGAAAACACATGTGCAGCTACATTGTTTTCCCACAGGTTGAGGATTTGGCCACAGTGAAGTGAGTTTTATGCAATGGGACATATCACCAACACAATTGGTGCGATTGATGGAACACATATTACATTTGTTCCCCCCCCGGCAGAATGAACAGGTGTTCAGGAATCGTAAGAGTTTCCAATCAATGAATGTTCAGATGGTGTGCTTGGGGGACCAGTACATCTCCCACATCAATGCTAAGTATCCTGGGTCGGTGCATGATGCCATTGTCCTGAGGAATAGCAGCATCCCAAATGTGATTTCCCAACTACAGAGGCCCAGCATTTGGCTAATAGGTGAGCCCTGGTTCCCACCCAGTATATGTTGGTGTATGGGTATGGTGTGGGCCATATCGGATAGTGTGTGGCTAAATGTTGTCCCTCAATATTTGCAGTTGACTCTGGTTACCCAAACCTATCATGGCTGCTGACCATTGTGAGGAATGCCAGGACAAGGGTAGAAGAACGTTATAATGAGGCACATGGGCGAACCAGAAGGATCATTGAAAGGACCTTTGGCCTCCTGAAGGCCAGGCTCCGGTGCCTCCATCTAACAGGTGAATCCCTGTGCTACTCACCCAAGAAGGTCTGCCAGATAGTAGTGGCATGCAGCATGTTGCATAACCTAGCTCTCAGACGCTGTGTCCCTTTTCTGCAGGTGAAGGAGACTGGAGATGCCCCTGTGGCAGCAGTAGACCCTGTGGACAGTGAGGATGAGGACAACAGAACATCTGTGATCCGTCAATACCTCCAAAGACACACAGGTAGGACAGTGTAACTTTACATTTCAATGACTTTGGTTGTAATCTGTGTGGCAATGGCATGCTGATATTTCCCACTTCTATGCACACTTACTGTTCCCTCTGGCAATTCATTTTTCAGATGTTGGTGACCTGACATATACTCCTGGTGTGGTCACTGCAGCCAGCTACAGGTCATTAATCTATGCTAATTCTAAGTACAGTTCATTTCCAATGTTTGTGTCTGTTTCAATGAATACATATATTTGATATACATGACATGGATTTTTTTCAAAGGGTGTTTATTGAAGTGCTAACATATAGGGGGAAGGTGCAATGGGATGGGGTGATGATGGAGGAAAGTCCAGGGTATTGTTCCAGTCTGTTTGTAGCACAGGTGCATTCTCCAAGGGGACATAGGAAGGGGAGCAATGACAGTTCAAGGTGGAAAGGGTGACTGAGTGGGACACAAGGGTGACAATCAGAAGAGTCTCATTTCCTGGTGGGGCTCCTAGCAAGTGTCTCTGGCTTCTGTCTGGATCACAGGGAACGTTTGAAGGGTGGTTCACCTTCTGCAGGGGGAGGGGTGCTGGTGGCCTGTGAGTCCTGTGGCGACGCCTCCTGGTTACTAGCTGCAGAGGAGGTGGAAGGCTGTTCAGATGTCTGGCTAGTGGAAGGTGCCCGCTGGTGTGAGACTGCCTCCCTCATAATGTTGGCCATGTGTGCCAGCACTCCTGCTATGTTGATGGCCTGCAAGTCCTCCCTGTCCCCCTGGTACTGTCCCTCCTGCAGCCACCTTGTTCTCCTGCACAATGTCCAGGATCTGGGCCATCGTGTCCCAGGGATGTTGATAGGATCCCAGGATCTCGGCGAGTGCCTCCTGGAGAGTCGGATCCCTGAGCCTGTCCTCCCCCTGGTGCACAGCAGTCCACCTAGTTTCCCTGATGGCCTGTGCATCTGTCCCCTGAACCGTGTGCCCATTGCCACTGACCCCAGGTCCCTGTTTGTTTTGTGTGCAAGGTGTGGCCTGTGGACACACTGCTGATTGACGTGTCATGAGGATAGATGTGTGGATACGCTGGGTGGGTGCTGTGGTATTGTTTCCAGATGGGGGAGGTTCTGTGGTGGTGTGTGACTGGGCCTAGGTAACCGGCTGTCTAGTGATCCCTGATGGGCAAGGTAGGTCATCCAGGTCCTGAAGACCAGAGTTGCTGTCATCACTGTGGGCCTCTGCAGTTGGGGGACTGGATAGTGCTGTCACATCCTCTCCGGTGATATTGACTGGGCTACCTGTGGGGATGTAAATGATGTGTTATGGTTTATGTGTCTGACATATTGTACAGCTGTGGCTTCCCCTCTATGGCTGGATTTGCCCTGCCAACTTTCACTTGTGTATGTTAGTGTATGGTGGGATTGTTAGTTCTCTATGGTGTGCATGCTTTAGTGATGAGTGTCCATGCAGGGCTGTGAGGGGTGTCCATGCATTGGTACAGCATGCAGGGCTTGACATTGGGATGAGTGAGATGTGACGGTGGGTTGTGTGGGATGTAGTGGAGTGGTGGGAGTGAGGGTGTGGGTATGTGATGGCATGCAGGTAGGGGGGTGTTAATAGTAGAGAGTTAACATACCAGAGTCCAGTCCTTCTCCGACTCCGGCCAGGCCTTCAGGATGCAGTATTGCCAAGACTTGCTCCTCTAATGCTGTGAGTTGTGGAGGAGGAGGTCCACCGCCAGTCCTCTGGATAGCGAGCTGGTGTCTTGCTGCTTTGGAACGTACTTTCTCCCGTAGGTCGTTCCACCTCTTCCTGATGTCATGTCTAGTTCTGGGGTGCTGTCCTACGGCGTTGACCCTGTCCAAGATTCTCCACCATAGCTCCTTCTTCCTGGCTATTGATATCTCCTGCACCTGTGCTCCAAATAGCTGTGGCTCGACCCTGACGATTTCCTCCACCATGACCCTTAGCTCCTCCTCTGTGAAGCGGGGGTGTCTTTGTGGTGCCATGAGTGTTATGTGAGGTGTGTTGGTGAGGGTGTGTTGGGTAATATGTTGGGGTGTGTGATGTGGAGTGCATGAGTGGTGTATAGGTGTGAGTAGTGTGTAGCTCTAGTTGTGTTAGTGGTGTTGGTGTCAGTCTGGTGGCAGTTATTGGTATTCGTAAAGGGTTACTGGTAAAGTGTGTATGTTGTCCGACGTTGAATCTTAGACTGGGAACGCCGCGTGACGAACGGTCCGCGTTCTCTCCCACTACTAATATTTGCAGCATCAGTTAGATAAGGAATTGTGATCACTTCAATCACACTTCGATGAGGTTGGACTAATATATGGTTTTGAAGACACTGCAGCTTTTCGCGCAAAGACTTTCCCTATTCAATGTATTTTATTATAAGCTAAGCCCTGACGAAGTCCTTATGAGAACAAATTTTCTCGCAGGATGAAACACGTGTTGGCTGTGTTTGCTGCATGAACAGTTGCTGTACTTCTACATATTATGTATTTTCAATATTTTCAAGATTTGCTGCTTCAAGTATATAGGCTTTGATTGCCATATAAACTGTAAATACAAGAAGGACTATTGAACGGACTTGTTTTTCATATGTAACAACTGGCATTGTTCAAATGAAGATTATACACAATACCATGGATTCATGAGTGCCCTGACTTCTTTTCTCTAGCATTGCGAGTTTCCTTGGAAACATTGGAGGATTTGGGAAGATCCTTCTGCCAGGAGCACCGTGCCCCATACTAGTAGCAATGTTACTTTGGGACACACTGTGAGCGCCCTGATCCTATGACTTTCTTCCTAAGTTCTTTTGCTTTTGTCTTTAAAGTGTGTATGTGTTTTATAGTGGTGTGGGTGTGAGGGTGTGGTGTGTGTATGGGTGTCAGGTGTGTGTTGTTTGAATTGTCCAATGTGGTGTTGTTTTGTCTGTGGGTGTCCAGTTTGAGCACAGCAGTGTGTACCGCCAATGGTTTACCGCTGTTTTGATGAATGGATCATAATGTGGTGGGCATTGTTCTGTTGGCGTAACAGTGTGGGTTTTGATACCGCCACTTTATCACTGACCTTTGGTCTGGTGGATTTGTGTGTGTGGCTGTATTCTGTCGGATTGGTGTGTGTGTGTCATAATATGGTGAACGGATTTCCGCCGCGGTGAGTAGGTGGCCATCAGTGTGGCGGTAAGTGGGATTTACCGCCAATGTCATAATGAGGGCCTAAATGTTATGTAGTGCAGTGCAATGCTGTGATATATGGGTGCATTTCAAATATTATGTCCCGCTCTCTCCTGCTTTTAATCTCATGATCACACCGAGCAGGTTATGCCTTGGTTATTTTCGTTTGCCTCCCGTTCACATTATATGCACACTGAAATGGTGTTTTTGTTTTCATTTAGAAATGTTCTCTCTTACCCCTTGTGCTGCCAATGGTGGCACATTTCTTGCAAGCATATCTATGAGGCCATGCAAAGCCACTTTATGTGGCTTTGAATGGCCTTATAGAAATGGAGTGAGGCAAGGCAGAGCAAATCGCTGCATTACATTACTCTGCGCTAAGGGGGCATTCCATGGGCATTGCAGTAGGTGTTCCCATGCAACACCCATGGATTCTGACACATCCCCAGATTTACGAGCCCTGGTAAACCTGAGGATGCAGCAAAATCCTACACCTCCGTAGGTGAGGCGTAACAAGGAGAAATGTTTATTTCTCCTCGTTTTAAACTCTTTCTATGTTTGCTGTACTCTGCAGTCCATTGTGTGCCAACACAGGAGGAAAGGACAGGAATGAACTGTGTTCCTTAAATATGGTGCATTCCTGCCATTTCCAAATGATGCAATGCAGTGCAGCAAGGTGACCTGCTGCACTGCACCACTTTTACTTAAATCTGCCCCATCGTGTACGTAGCGTGCACTTGTGGATGTAGTTAAGACAGGGAACTTCATTACAGGAGAAAATGAAAGTAAAATAAGCTGATCAGCTCATTTGCTTTCATTTTCTCCAGTGCTCAGGGGCATGGCTCAGCCTCCTGAGCACCAATTTCAACGGGAGAGGTACCATCTCCCCTTTCCAAAGGTACCTTTCCCTAGTAGATCTCTGCTTGTGGATCACCACAGGAGGGCAATCCCCAAGCAGGAATCCATTCCACTAGACCACCAGGGAGGGAGGCAAGGGCTTTTGCTCCCCTTCATTTTTTAAAATGATACAGTCTTTTTGCCCCCCCCCCCCCTGAGGGCAGTTTGAGGGCAATTGTCCCTAATCTGCCCCTTGGGGGGCAAACGATTGACTAGCCACCAGGGACACTTCTTTTATTTTGTAAAGGGTGGGGACTGCCCAGAATGGACAAGGCAATGCCCCCACCCACCCTCATCAGTAGGCACAATATTTCTGCCCAGCCTGGTGGGCAGATGGAGGTGATTACTCCCAATCTGCTGTCTAGGAGGGTAGTAAGCCCAGTAGGCACAGGGATTATTTGTTTTAGAAATGTCTAGGGGTGGGCGCTGCCCAGAACAGGCATGGCCATGCCCTCACCCCCATAAATGGGTACCAAAGTCTTTCTGTCCGTCCTGGGGGGGCAGATAGTGTAATTACTCCTGATCTTCCCCCGGGGGAGAAAGTCCTCTAGATGCCAGGGAATACATTTTTAAAAATAAAAGAGGGATGGGAGCTGCCCACAATGGGCATGGCCATTACCCCACCCCAAAAAAATGGGGCACAGTCTTTATGCTCTCCTGTGGGGGCAGGTGGTTTTAATTACCCCCAATCAGCTCCCAGGCAGCACACAGCCCACTAGATGCAAGGGAATTTAAAAAAAAAAATAGAGGGGTGGGCATGGTTGTCTCCACCCCATTTGAAGGGGGCAACAGTCTCCCCCTCACAGACTGAAGATTCTCCTCCCAATGGCAATCAAAAGGGCATCTGACTCTTTTGGGTGTTGATTTTACACATGGGCCAGGGGAGCTTGGCTAACACCCAATATCATTCCACTTCCAATGGTGAGCTGCTGCACATTTTAGACTTCGGTATGCTGCTACCTGGTAAAACCTACCAGACTCAGACACTTCTGAAAACTAAACAACTGGGGAGTCCAGGATTGTGTGCTTCACATTCACCCCACACTATTTTCTTACTCACAATGCCCTGCAAACCTCCAATTTGACTGAAATCACACATTTTCTCTACATTTCTGTGATGGAAATGACTGGAATCTGGAGGAATCCACAAAATTCCTACCACACTGCATTGAATCATTTGTATTCATAAAAACACTGCCCCCCTTGTGTGGATGCCCAAAGCAGAGTCAGCCTAAAAACGCAAAAAAATACCTTCCCTTTTAGACCTGCCTTGGTTTGCCCTCAATTTATATACAGTTTTGTCCCTTCCTTGTCACAGGCACTAGGCCCAAGTACACAAGTGAGGTATCATTTTTATCGGGAGATGGAGGGAATGCTATGTGGTAGGAACTTTGTGGCTCCCCTCAGATTCCAGAACTGTCCATTAAATGTGAGGAAACTGTGTTTTTCAGACACATTTTAAGGTTTGCAAGGAATTTTGGGTAACAGAAACTGGTGAGAGCCATACAAGTCACCCCATCCTGGATTCCTCTGAGTTTCTAGTTTTTAAAAAATTAAAGGATTGCTAGATTTCCTTAGGTGCCGGCTGAGCTCGGGCCCAAAATTCACAGCTGGGCACATTGCAAAAAAAGGGTCAGTTTTTAGCAGAGAAATGTGATATGTCCACATTGTGTTTTGGCCCGTTTCCTATTGTGGCCACTAGGCCTACCCACACACGTGAGGCACCATTTTTATCAGGAGACTTGGGGGAATGCTAGGTGAAATTAAGTTTGGGGCTCCCCCCAGATTCCAGAACTTTCCATCACAGAAATGTGAGATAAATGTGGTTTAGACACATTTTAAGGTTTGTAAGAGATTCTGGGTAATAGAACTTGGTGAGAGCCACACGCGTCACTCCATCCTGGATTGCACTGGGTGTCTAGCTTTCAAACATTTACAGGTTTGCTAGGTTTCCCTCAGTGCCGGCTGAGCGAGGATCAAAAATTCACAGCTTGGCACATTGCAGAAAAGGGTCAGTTGTCAGTGGAAAAATGTGATGTGTCCATGTTGCGTTTTGGGCCATTTCCTGTCGGAGTCAGGTACCATTTTTATTGGGAGACTTTGAGGAATGCTGGATGGAAGGACGTTTGTGGCAGTCCCCAGATTCCAGAACTTGCTATCACAGGAATGTGAGAAAAATGTCTTTTTTAGACAATGTTTTGAGGATTGTAAAGGATTCTGAGTAACAGAACCTGGTGAAAGCCACAAAAGTCACCCCATCCTGAATACCCCTAGCTGTCTAGTTTAAAAAAATTTATAGGTTAGCTAAGATTCTCTTGGTGCTGCCTGAGCTAGAGCCCAACATCCACAGCTCACCACATAGCAAAGAAGAGGGTCAGTTTTCAGTGGACAAATGTGCTGTGTCCACGCTGTGTTTTGGGCAGTTTCCTGATGCAGGCACGAGGCCTACTCACACAAGTGAGGTACCATTTTAATTGGGAGACTTAGGGGAACACGGAATAGTGGAATGAGCAATTGTACCAATTGTCTTTGTCTGCATTTCTGCCTTCCAAATGTAAGATAGTGTGTGATAAAGAAGTAATTTTGAAAAATGCCCTCTAATTCACATCTAGTACGGCTATCTCCAAATTCAGAAATAAGCAAATAATCACTGCTTCTAACTTCATATCTCGTGCCCACTTCTTAAATACATATGTTTTCTTGATTCCTATTTGCCATTCTTTATATTTCACCAATTAATTACTGTATACCTGATACACAATGAAAAACCATTGCAAGATGCAGCTCATTTAATGGTTCTGGGAACACAGGGTTGTTGGTGAACTTACAAACCCTATATATTCACGCAACCAGAAGGTTCCAACAGAAGCAACAGTATATTGCCTTAAAAAATCTGCCATAGTTAGAAGAAGTTATAGATGAAAACATAGACACAAATTGCTGTTTTTTTCAACTCAATTTCAATATTTGTTTATTTCAACTGTGACTTTCTATTGAAAACCCTTGATGGATCTACACAAATGACCCCTCACTACCTTCAGCATTTTGTCCACTTTTCAGAAATGTATAGCTTTTACTATTGGTTTCAAACCCATTTCTACCATTAACTGGAAGGAGGTTGAAAACACAACAATAGAAAATATGGGCTATATTCCAGTAAAACGCCAAATCAGTGGTGAAAATGTGTTTCTGATTCAAGTCTGCCTGTTCCTGAGAGCTGTGAAGATGGTGATTTTAGAACCGCAAACTCTTTGTTGATACTATTTGCACAGAAAGAAACAGACACTTTCTTCTGCAGCACTTTTTCTCACTCCTCCCCCCAAAACAAAACTAATTTAGCTGTATTTAGGCTAATTTCCTGGTCCCCTCCAGGGGAATCCACAAACCCTGGGTTCCTTTAGAATTGCCAGGATGTTGGAAAGAAAGGACGCAAAATTGGCGTGGATACCTTATGTGGACAAAATATTATGGGAGGCTAAGCATGACTACTACCCCAAGTAGCCAAAAAGGCTTAGCACTTGGTGGGAGAATGGGGCGGGAAGGCCTAGCAGCGAAAGGGTTAAAGTTTAAGGTTTAAAATAGCAAGTCCTCAGTTTTTGAAAATGCCCACCTGGGTACCTTCAGCACCACAACCGAGGGCCCAAGAGTGGATGGAGATTCAAGACTCACTCAAGCTGTGTCCAGGTGCGGGATCGAGATGGTGGAAGCTTGTTAGGTCCTTGTGGCTCTGAATAGGAGGCCTGCAAACTAGGCCTTGCAGTCAATCCTGGAAGTCCTCAGTGCAGGTAAAGGTGCAAGGTTCCACAGCAGGGCTGGCCTCTGAAGGCTCAAAGCAGGCCCCAGGCAGCAAAGCAGTCCTTCCAGGTACAGAAGCAGTATGGCGGAGTGCACAGCAGGTCCCAGCAGCAGGCAGCCCTCTCAGAGTCCTTTCGCAGGACCAGTAATGAACTGAAGAGTGCGTCTGAGAGCCCTATTTTTCTACCATGGTGCCCTGCTCCTAGAAGTTGGGAGAAGTTTCCAGAAAATGCATTTGAAGTTACAGGAGTTTCCTGCCTCCCCTGGCTTCTAGCTGGCTGTACTGCCAATATAGGGCAGGGCTATTAAGCCTATTGTATGGTGGTAGAGAACAGCGAAATCAGGTGCATGTGGGGCTGTGCTTAACACCCCCCCACCAATCAAGTCAGTTAACGGACCATTTATGCTCTGCTAATCCCACTATTGTATGGTTGTCTGGGAGGAATTTAGAAAGTCCTAACCATCAGTTACACCCAGTCATGTGAACTAAGGCAGGCTATACACACAGAGGACTAAGGGCAGGGAAATGCCAACTTTCTAAAAAGTGAAGTACCAAGGAGGAGTTGGACCTTTTTACTGTCAGTAAGATTCCACAGCACCATAATGGCTACACTGAAAACTGGGAAGTTTGGTATCAAACTTCTCAGCACAATAAATGCACACTGATGCCAGTGTGCATTTTATTGTGAAATACACCCAGAGGGCATCTTAGAGATGCCCCTGAAAACATACCCGACTTCCAGTGTGGGCTGACTAGTTTTTGCCAGCCTGCCACACACCAGACATGTTGCTGGCCACATGGGGAGAGTGCCTTTGTCACTCTGTGGCCAGTAACAAAGCCTGTACTGGGTGGAGGTGCTTCACACCTCCCCCTGCAGGAACTTTAACACTTGGCGGTGAGCCTCAAAGGCTCACTCCCTTTGTTACAGCACCACAGGGCATCCCAGCTAGTGGAGATGCCCGCCCCTCCGGCCACTGCCCCCACTTTTGGCGGCAAGGCTGGAGGAGATAATGAGAAAAACAAGGAGGAGTCACTGGCCAGTCAGGACAACCCCTAAGGTGTCCTGAGCTGAGGTGACTCTGACTTTTAGAAATCCTCCATCTTGCAGATGGAGGATTCCCCCAATAGGATTAGGGATGTGATCCCCTCCCCACCGGGAGGAGGCACAAAGAGGGTGTAGCCACCCTCAAGGCTAGCAGCCATTGGCTACTAACCTCCCAGACCTAAGCACACCCCTAAATTGAGTATTTAGGGGCCCCCAGAAACTAGGAAGATAGATTCCTGCAACCTGAAGACGAAGAAGGACTTCTGACCTGAAACCCTGCAGACAAGACGGAAACACCAACTACTTTGGCCCCAGCCCTACTGTCCTGTCTCCCCACTTCAAGAAAAAACTGCAACAGCGACGCCTCAGAGGACTACCCTGCATCTAAAAGGACCAAGAAACTCCAGAGGACAGCGGCCCTGTTCCACAAAGACTGCAACTTTGCAACAAAGAAGCAACTTTTAAAGACCACACGTTTCCTGCGGGAAGCGTGAGATTTTCCACTCTGCACCCGACGCCCCTGGCTCGACCTGCGTAAAACTAACTCTACAGGGAAGACACCCCGGCAACTACGAGCCCGTGAGTAGCCAGAGTTGACCCCCCTGAGCCCCCAGAGCGAAACCTGCAGAGGGAATCCAGAGGCTCCCCCTGACCGCGACTGCCTGCTTCAAAGAACCCGACTCCTGGGAAACACACTGCACCCGCAGCCCCCAGGACCTGAAGGATCCGAACTCCACTCTTCCTATCCCAGGTGGTGGCTACCCCGAGGAGCCCCCCCCTTGCCTGCCTGCATCGCTGAAGAGACCCCCGGGTCTCCCATTGAAACCTATTGCAAACCCGATGCCTGTTTGCACACTGCACCCGGCCGCCCCTGTGCCGCTGAGGGTGTACTTTCGGTGCCTACTAGTGTCCCCCCCGGTGCCCTACAAAGCCCCCCTGGTCTGCCCACCTAAGTCGCGGGTACCTACCTGCTGGCAGACTGGAACCGGGGCACCCCTACTGCCATTGAAGCCTATGTGTTTTGGGCACCACTTTGACCTCTGCACCTGACCGGTCCTGAGCTGCTGGTGTGGTAACTTTGGGGTTGCCTTGAACACCCAACAGTGGGCTATCTCGGACCCAACTTTGAACCCTGTAAGTGCTTTACTTACCTGTGAACCTAACAAATACTTACCTCCCCCAGGAACTGTTGATTTTTGCACTGTGTCCATTTTTAAAATAGCTTATTGCCATTTTTGCCAAAACTGTACGTGCTATTGTGACTATTCAAATTTCCTAAGATACCTGAGTGAAATACCTTTCATTTAAAGTATTGTTTGTAAATCTTGAACCTGTGGTTCTTAAAATAAACTAAGAAAATATATTTTTCTATACAAAAACCTATTGGCCTGGAATTGTCTTTGAGTGTGTGTTCCTCATTTATTGCTTGTGTGTCTACAACAAATGCTTAACACTACCCTCTGATAAGCCTACTGCTCGACCACACTACCACAAAATAGAGCATTAGAATTATCTCTTTTTGCCACTATCTTACCTCTAAGGGGAACCGTTGGACTCTGTTCATGCTATTTCTTACTTTGAAATAGTACATACAGAGCCAACTTCCTACACACACCCACTGAGACACTGATGCACTCACTTACAGACCCACTCGGACACTGATGCTCCCACTCACAGACCCACTCAGACCCTCATGCACCCACTCACAGACCCACTTGGACACTCATGCACCCACTCACAGATCCACTCACAGACCCACTCAGACACTGATGCACCTACTCACAGACCCACTCAGACCCTCATACACCCACTCACAGAAATACTCAGACCCTCATGCACCCATTTTCATACCCAGACACTCTCACACCTAGAGACACCCTCTCACACCTATTCTCACACAAAGAGAGACTTATGACCTCACATATTACATCACTGATGACATCACTGATAACATCAGTTATGACATAATCCAGCATCCGTACATAGTTTTATGAATTTGTGACTCTGTGTGTGAGGATTTTGGTGGACATGTGATTGAGTTCAGTACTGTGTAGAGATTGAGTGGATGGGTAAATATCTATTTTTTGTGAGTTAGTCAGTTAGTGAGTGGTTGCATTGACCACATTACTGGTAGTGTGAGTGGTTGTAAAAGTGTGTGGGTATGTTAATGCTTCCATGGATGAGTGACAGAATGTGTTTGTGACTATGTTATTGACAGTGTGGGTGAGACACAAAGCTCATAAGTAATCGTCAGGAAGTGTACGTATCTTGATGCATAATTCTGATGATGTCTGAGTGGCTTTATGTCACAGTGAGTGGCTTGGTGACTAGCTGTATCAGTGATTGAGTTGTTGTGTGAGTGGATGCATGGGTGAGTGAGTGGGTGTATGAGTGTCTACATGGGTGACTAAGTGGGTGTGTAAGTGGTAATATGGGTGAGTGACTGGGTGTGTTAGTGACTGTATTGGTTTATGAGTGGGTAAATAAGTAGCTTTTTGAATAAGCGAGTGGATGTGTGAGTGGTTGTACAGGTGAGGGAGTGGGTGCATTAGTTGTATCAATGACTGACTAAAAGTGTAAATCTCTGTTTAGGTGATTGGGTTGTTTGGTGAGCATGTTACTAACTGTGTATAATGGTTATACCTTTATGTGGATGCTTGCCAATGTATGACTTGGTATGTGACTGACTGACTGTTGAGTAAATGGGTGTGTGAGTAGCCATATAAGTGGGTGGAAACATTACCCATGGATAAATGGGTCAGTGGGTTATTTTATTAATGCCTGTGTGAGCAACTGATTAGTAGTGTAGAAGTCGTGCTGTGGGTGCATGAATTAGATTGTGACTACTTCTGTGTGTGGATGCAGGATTGCTTGAATAGGGTATGAGTGGATGTGTAATCTTTTCTGTGGATGATGTCATAAGCGATGTCATCAGTGATGTCATTTCAGATGTCATCAGTGATGTCACTGATGATGTCATCGACAATGTAATCTGTGAGGTCATTAGCAGTGCCCTGCGGGGGAATGAGTTCCTAACTATAACACCCCTATAACCTTTGTTTTTTTCAGTTAATTTCAATGGATTTTTAAATGCGACATCCTGATTACAATGCTCCTGGAACATTTTGTTTTCAGTGATTACATATATGATTTAAAAAAATGTAGTAAATATTTCAATGTTTGTGGAATTTTATTTTGTCGTAAATTTTTATTTTCTAAATATAGCGTTTCTATACTGTTTGATATTTTAAGTGAATTTCTACTGTATTTCTTTAATTTCAGTAGTTTACAACTATTACCTATTGACTTTTACATTTTTTGTAGAAAAAAATTGTACAGGCTATACATTTTCTATATGCGTATTTTATTAGCATATGCTTTTTAGAAATCTTTTACTGAAGCTGTTACACATCGCAAAGGTTCACGCTTGAGTTGCGTCTTTATCGTATTTTCAATATTGCTGAACACATTTTATAACTATAATTCAGATTAAGACATTTATTGGTAAATCCAAAATACAAGTTTGAATGTGAAAGTGATTTTACTACTTTTTGTGGAGTCCCAATGGATATGCGGACTGAGGCGCAATGTATTTCTGGTGTTGCGATGGAGACGCAAATCTACAGTATTTTTAACAAAATGAATTTCTATATGACTGGACCTTTAGTTCAGAAAAACTATTATAAATGTAAATACATCTGTATAATTTCATGTTTTTATTATTATTTCTCAGCCTCAGATAGGGCACGGAACTGTGGTTTACTTGGGACACCTTGTAGGTGGAGGCCAAGTTCAGCCCCTCCAACCCAAGATCCAGACTATTCTGGACTGGGTAGCTCCAAAAACCCAGACTCAAGTCAGGGCATTCCTTGGCTTGACTGGCTACTACAGGAGGTTTGTGAAGGGATATGGATCAATAGTGACACCCCTCACAGAACTTACCTCCAAGAAAATGCCCAAGAAGGTAAACTGGACTATAGAATGCAAACAGGCCTTTGACACCCTGAAACAAGCTATGTGCACAGCACCAGTTCTAAAAGCTCCAGATTACTCCAAGCAGTTTATTGTGCAGACAGATGCCTCTGAACATGGGATAGGGGCAGTTTTGTCCCAAACAAATGATGATGGCCTTGACCAGCCTGTAGCTTTCATTAGCAGGAGGTTACTCCCCAGGGAGCAGTGTTGGAGTGCCATTGCAGCGAACAACATCTTGCCAAGCAGTCACTCTGAAGATGAGGAGCCTCCAAGGAAGAAGAGGAAAAGGATTGTATGGACCTTCCTCACGATTCCAGAAGGTGAGAAGAAAGTGAATGCACGGAAGGTCACTTGCACTCTCTGCAACAAAGTGTTGTCTTGTGGCTCTGACCGCAAGAACTCTTTTGGAACCTCTTGAATGAAGAAACACTTTGAGAGCATGCATAGTGCTAGGCTAGCTTGTGCACAAAGAGAAAGAGACCTCACCCTTGGGAGTCCTACAAGCCAGGATCCTCAACCAGGAACATCTTAAGGATCTGGTTTGACTACTACTTCTACTATGACTCTTCCACAGTTGCTGGAATCGAACAACATTGTATAAAATGCAAATGCACATTGTGCGTAGTTGAACAGTCTATTCAAAGCAATGTAAATGCGATGAATGCACACAGGTGCTGGCTTTTTGTTTCATACAAAAAACAAAGTTTGTATTTTTTATAAAACTACAGTTTAATGTTTTTGTGAAACAAAAATCATCAAAAAAAAACTTCTGCCCCCCTCCCCAAATGGTTCTTTTCAAAACCATTATATTGGTGAAAAAAATAAATAATTATATGTTATATGTTTGTTATTTGTATCAGTTAGAATACAGGGTGAGTGGGAGGTTGTGTGAGTGTGTGTATAGGTGACTGACTGCGTGTGTTTTTTTTGTATGGGTGAGTGAAAGAGTGCACGACTGGGTGTATGGATGAGTGAATGAGTGTATAAGTTACTCTATGGGTGAGTGACTAGGTGCACAAGTGGTTGTGTGTGTGAGCGTCTGTATGGCTCAGTAATTGAGTGCATGAGTGGCTGTATGGGTAAATGAATAGGTGCATAAGTGACTGTCTTGTTGAGTGACTGAATGCATCAGTGGCTGCATAGGTGAGTGAATGGCTGCATGAGTGAGTGAATTGTGAGTAATTCTGTGCATAAGTGGCTGTATGGCTGAGTAAATGGCTGCATAAGGGACTGCATGGGTGAGTGAGTCGGTGCATGAGTGGCTGTGTGGGTGAGTGAATGGCTACATAAGTAGCTGTATAGGTGAGTGAATGGGTGCATAAGTGACTGTATGGTTGAGTGACTGGGTGCATCAGTGTCTGTGTGGGTGAGTGAATGAGTAACTGTGTGGGTTAGTAACTGCGTGCCTGAGTAGCTGTATGGGTGACTCAATGGGTTTGTGAGTACTTGTATAGGTGAGCGAATGAGTCCATGAGTGACTGTACGGATGAGTGAATGGGTACAAACGTGGTTATGTAGGTGAGTGAGTGGGTACATAGTAGCTGTATGGTGGAGTGAATAGATATATGAGTGTCGTTATGGCTCAGTAAATTGGTGCATGAGTGGTTGTATGGTTGAGTGACTGGATGCATCAGTGGCGGTATGGGTGAGTGAATGGCTGCACGAGTGACTGAATGGGTGGGTTTTTGGGTGCATAAGTGGCTGTATGACTGAGTGAATGGGTGAATGAGTGGCTGTATGAGTGAGTGAATGTGTGCATGCATGACTGTATGTTTAAGTGACTGGATGCATCAGTGACTTTATGGGTGAGTGAATTGATGCATGAGTGATTGTATGGTTGAGTGACTGGATGCATCAGTGTCTCAATGGGTTTCTTAATGGGTACATTAGCGACTGTATGGGTGAGTTACTGGGTTTTAGGGGTGAGTCAATGAGAGCATGAGGGACTGAATGGGTGAGTGAATGGGTGCATAAGTGCCTGTCGTGGTGAATGACTGGCTGCATTGGAATATGTATGGATTATCTATTAATGAAGCAATATTTAATTACTTACCTGCATTACTGTCAAAAAATGTCCTTTCACCTGTATTGAAAGAAGATAAATAACAGTTAAACTTTGATACAATTATTATATTTATTAAATGTTGTCAATCTGTAATATAAAATGTATTATTAATAACAAAACACAAGCAACATTTATTGATTTATATGCCAAGTATACTTATTAAATGGACATGTTATGTTCCCTTGTCCACTGTTCTCAGTTGGTATACTTTTTCACTATAAAAGAAGTGCGTATAGCTGCTCATCACTGAACAGTGAGGCGAAAAACAGTCATAAACACTTGAAAAAAATCCCATAAGCACATAGAATGTTATTAAAAATTAACATAATTATGCATCACAGTTGTAATTTCACAGTATTTCACTTTAAAAAAGTGTTAGTGCGAATTTCACTCACTAAAATTTCTAAAAAAAAATAATTAAGCACAATTACTAGTCTAAAGAAAAGTATGGATGCTTATAACTTGTTGCTTATTATTATACCTGCTACAAAAGTACAAAGAGATGTTATCTACCCCTTAAACTTTTCATTTGATTTTCTATATATGAGGTCCAGCAGGCCGAATGTTCTCTCAAAGAGTTATTATCTATGCACACAGAAGACTCTATAGTTTTGTTTCCACAGAAATAGTATCAACATATTCATCCACTGTTCATTTTTTCATAGCTTTTCTTGGCATCGCCCTTGATAGGCCGAATAATATCTTAACCTGTGAAGATTGACGTATAGAAAAGGCTGTCTACCATTTTTTTTCCTTAGAAGTATTTAAATCCATTTCATGTGCATGAGACTTCTTTACATCGTATTGAAGGCATCACCCTTGTTAGGCCAAATAATGTCTTAAGTAGTAATAATTCACATAGAAAGAAGACTGTATCCAATATTGTGCCACTCATGCACCTTAGAAGTATGGTTGAAGAAATAAAAAATAAAAATTAGGAAGTTTGAAAGGTAGTTTTTGCCTGAACTGCAGACTGCTATTATTGCATTCTGTCCATCCAGTTTGCGTCTCTAAATATGCAGTATAGTGCTGAAATGTAATATTAACGCCGTTATGGAGGATGATAGCCAAAGGACAGTATGTTCTCCCAGAAACAGATATTTGTCCTGCTTAAAAAATTGTAATCACAGTGTTCAATTTTCATTCATCTGCTCTACATTGTTAAAACATTGCTCCACTTCTCTGTATAAGCAATGTAGACAACACATTTGATTTACAAGTTGGGCCTGTCATGTTTTGATCACTCCTTTTTATTAGTTTATTAAAAGAAACACTTTTACAATCTGGCAGAGTTAAGCAGAGAAATCGCTCAGAATGGATTTCTGTTGTAGATGAGAAAGATCAATCTTCACAGTCATGGTTCTATTTATAACTAAATCCAATGATATCATCAATATTTATATTTCCTTCTTCTAAAATTCTATGGATCACCATCATATATTCCTGTGCATCTTGTTGAGCATTTAGCGTAAATACCACAGATCCACTATATTTGTCTACTAGTTCTTGAATTCCTGAAGCAGATTGTATTACAGTTCTGTTTCGAGATAAGCATTGAAGGCAATTAAAAAGTGCTGTGCACAATGTGTTCTGTGGTTTTTCCTGGATTGCATTTACAACATGTGGTAGATGGAAGAGAACATTGAGAACAACATTAGCTTAGCAGTTAAAACCACTAGTGTTATCCAACTGGTTACCTACAATATCTCCATCATTTTCTACATTTGTTTTTTGACACCTTCTTCTTTGCTTTGCTTTCTGTCTTCTCTGTAATCTTTTTTTGACTGTTTTATCAGTTTCTGCTTAGGACATCATACCTGTTTTTCATCAACAGGGTACTGCCCTAAATGAGAAACATATTTACTTCTTAACCTGTTGTACTCTCTCACGTAATTTACATCTGCACTTAGATTCCTCTCATCAAAATCAATCAGAACAAATCAGCTAATGTTAGAACTCATGACAATGCTATATATGACATTCTTTCTTTAAAAACTGTAATTCCAATATTAATAAATGCAGCATCAACACTCAAACCTTGAGACTTGTGGAACGTTACGACATATGCAAGACAAACTGGGAACTATTTTCATCGGCTATATAAATCTTTCACGAGCAAAAAGAGTACAACACATCATGTCATTGAGACCTGATCAAACTTTATAGCTAGGGATTAAACCTCATCACAGTCAGGAAAATTAATAAAATCAACAATTTTACCCATGGCACCATTTACCAGTCCTTCTTCAACATTCAAATTACATCTTAAAATTATTCTCCAATTTTTGCAGAGACGTAAACACTTCTATAGTGCAGTGGTTCTAGAAACAGCTTTCTCCACAGAGTTAAATTTATCTTGTATTTTTTTTCAATGACTAGCAAAGCTACTCCTCGGTGTTCAATAGCAGTAATCTTCAAAATGTCTTTGTTCTCTACTTTTAGTAATTCTTCAATGAATTCAGCACACTTTTGAAGTGTAGGCTTTAAAGAAACTATGGGGCTCATTATAAGTTCTGGATGGGGACGTTGCTGTCATACTGGCAACCACCCAACCGGCCCCATTAGAAGTTTCCCACTAGGTCAGAGGGCGTAAACCTGAATTTCTGCCTGCTGGCCTAGCGAGAAACAGCCTACAGCATTGTCTCCGGCTCGTAATCGAGCCGGGGGCAATGCTGTACAGTGCAGGGTGCATCAGCACCCTCACTATGTATATGGTCTTTCAGCGCTGCCCTGGCAGATTAGGACCGTCGCCACCTCCAGACCGCCGGGATCTCCAATTTTGGCAGAGCTGGTGGTTCCCCGACGGCCCAACCACCAGGGTTGTGATGAGGCGCGTGACCGTCCCATTAGCAGCAGTTTGACCGCATCCGCGAGTCTGGTGGTCTAGAGACTTGTAACGAGGCTCTATATGTTTCCCCTCTTTACATACATTTTAGCTATGCTGCCGTCTTGTTAGAGGAAAACAGTTTCTTAATAAGTCTACTTTCCAACATAAGTTCTCCCTTCTGTGTCAGAACTCCGATTCCAATGCCTTTTAGAATCCTTCCATACTCTGTGTCAGAAGCTTGATGTATATTTCTAACAAGTTCCTTGTATTGAAAATATTGCCAAATGTTGACATTGCCAATACTTCCTAGTGAGTTTTGAGTCTCTTCATGTGAAAGTGTTTCCAAAACAGGCTGTCATTTTACAGGAGTAAATTGTAGTAGGTCTCCAAAAAGAATCAAATGCCTTCCTCCAAACAAAACATCATATTGAGTTTAAAAAATCTCTTGCATTCGCAGGTGAACAAAGGCAAGCATTAGATTTGAAACCATGCTTGCCTCATCAATAAACAGAAACTTAATTTTCTTCAAAACTCTTGCTACCTTATGGCAAGCTTCTCCAGATAACTTTTGGTATTCCAGTTTATTGTCATGTTCTACTGGTAGCATAAGTAGTCTTTGTAATGTCATTCCTTTGCTATTGTGTGCAGCTAATCCAGTAGGTGCTGTTACCACACACGCTAAGTTTGAATCTGTAGTTTTCTGTAAGTAAGTAGAGATAACTTTGATTAAAAAGCTTTTTCAATACCAGCTTGACCACCAATATAATAGTTGTGACTTGAATGATAGGCTATTGCATTCATTTTTCTCATGCCGTAATCCATGTCCCATTTTATCTTTTACTTCAATATAAATATCATAATGTTCATTGTTTAGTTGTCCAACTAACTATTCAAGATCTACTGATTCCTATGTAGCTTGTTCCGTTGCAGTTTCCACTTCATTCATAGCTAGTGCTGATTAATTTTTTACTGATAGGTTTTCTAAAAGAATCCTGACTTGATGAGGGCGCTGAACTTTGGCTGCCTTGAGAACTGTCCTTAGCTACCTCAGCAACAATCATTTCTTCCTGTTGTATCTCATCATTTAACATATGTAAGTAGTTATTGAACATAGTACACAAATACTATCTTTGACAGCATTAAAAGAATATTCATAGCAGTCATATTTTTCAAGTAATTCCAATTCAATATGCCAAGGTTTGAACAGTTGACCAGTTGAAGAAGTGCTAAATAAAAACAATTATCTCTTTTCAAGAGTTTGATAGCTACGTTTTTGATGGTTAATGAAATTTCATTTTTCATCTTCACTGGGCATCCATCACATCCACAAACTTCATATTTCCCTTCTTCTATATCTTCAGTTACATCATTTCTATGTCTGTAATTTTGAAGAAGTTCATAAGGGAACGGGTCTTCAAGATGTGGACTTCTTCTAGGATAAAATGTATCCAACATATTTGATTTCACAAGGTCTGTACTTTCTGGATCATCCTCTGTCAGGTACTGAATTTCAGGGAAATACTTCATTACTTAGGCCCTGATTATGACATTGGCGGTAAGTCCCGCTCACCGCCATGCCGACTGCCTTCAAAATACCGCCGCCGTGGAGGTTTACCCCTACCCGTATTATGACACACACACAGCAATCCGTCACTATACAGGCACACACATAAGTCCGCCAGCCCAAAGGTCCGTGATAAACTGGCGGTATCCAAACCCATACCATTACGCTAACAGAACTACACCCACAGCATTATGACCTACGAATCACCACAGCGGACATTCAACCGTGGTACACCATTGGGGGTACATACCACTATGCTCAAAATACACGCACGCATACAAAACAACACCACATTGGACAATTCAAACTACACACACCTGACACACATACACACACCACACCCACAGCACTATAAACACACACACACACATTATCCACAAGCTTTTATGACTGCAAACAATTGCCAACTGAGATAGATAGACCAAGAGCTCCCACAGAACCAGAGCCACATTACACCATCACCCATACACCATCTATGCACCTCACAGCACACACCCCAACACATCACCCCACACACTCTCACCCACACCACTCACACTACACCCATGGCACCACAAAGACACCCCAGGTTCTCCTAGGAGGAGCTAAGGACCATGGTGGAGGAAATAATCTGGATAGATCCACAGCTATTTGGAGCGCAGGTGCAGCAGACATCCATTGCTAGGAAGAAGGAGATATGGTGGAGAATCGTGGACAGGATCAATGCCATGGGACAGCACCCCAGAACAAGGGATGACATCAGGAAGATGTAGAACGACCTACGGGGGAAGGTGCATTCAGTGATAGCAAGACACCAGATAGCAGTACAGAGGACTGGCGGTGGACCCCCACCTCCTCCCCCACAACTAACATGGGAGGAGCACATCTTGGCAATACGTCATCCTGAGGGTCTGGCAGGAGTAGCAGGAGGACTGGGCTCTGGTAAGTCAAATCTATATTACTATCACCCCCCACCTTCATGCCATCACAAACCCCCCACCCCTACCCTTACCCCATCACTCTACCAGCTCACATACACCCCACCAACACAAGCCACCCCTCCCATTACCAAGCCCTGCATGCAACACCAATGCATGGACACCCATCACAGACCTGCATGGACACCCATCACCAAAGCATGCACACTTGAGACAATCACCTATCCAACCAAATCACCACTCACACAAGCCTAAGCTGCCAGGGCAATCACAACCATACAGGGCAACACACCTATGCACAAGATGGCAAACACAGAAACATTAACACTACATTTACATCCCCACAGGTCCCCCACACAGCATCACCGGAGAGGATGTGCCAGCAACATCAAGTCCCCCCACAGAAGAGGCCCACTGTGATGGCAGCAGCTCTGCACGGCTGGATCTGGATGACCAACCTGGCCCATCAGGGACCTCCAGACAGTCCATTGCCCAGGCACAGTCCCATACCACCACAGAGTCTCCCACCTCAGGAAACACCACCACAGCACCCACCCAGCGGGCCCATACCTCTGTCACCAGGACACATCAATCAGCAGTGTGTCCACCACTACAGGGACCCCAGGGCACACCTTGCACCCAAGACAATCAGGGACCTGGGGTCAGTGGGCACATGGTTCAGGGGACAGAGGCAAGTACAACAGGGAAGCTGGGAGGACTGCTGAGCGACAGAGGGAGGACAGGGCCAGGGAACCGACTCTCCACAAAGTACTCACCAACATCCTGGGAGCATACCACCATTTCCAGGAGACAATGGGCCAGATACTGGCCAAGGTGCAGGAGACCCAGAAGATGCAGGAGGGGCAGTACCTGGGGATCAGGGAGGACCTGAGAGACATCCACCCACCCTGGTCACCATTGTAGGGGTGCTGTCAGACATGGCCAACACCATGAGGGAGGCAGTGGCACACCAACGGGCCCCTGACAACAGGCCCCAGCACCCCTCCTCCTGCAGAAGGAGAACCACCCCGCAAACGGTCCCTGCGATCCATGCAGAAGCCAGAGAACATTGTCAAGACCCCCGCCAGGAAATAAGACTCTCCTAATTGTCACCCTTGTGTCCCACTCTGTCACCCTGCCCACCTTGAAATGCCATTGCTCCCCTTCCTATGTGCCCTTGGACAATACACCTGTGAAACAAAGAGACTGGAACTTTTACCTGGCCTCTTCTCCCCCACCCAGTCTATAGCAATACCCATCCACTTATTGGCACATAAATAAACACTCTTGTAAAAAATACAAGTATTGAATCTGTCAATTGATTGAACTATGTATTTGTTTATCAATCTGTAAACATTGCAATTCAACTGTACAGTAATGTATACATAGGTATGACCTGTACTTTACTGCAGCCAATACACCAGAAACCAGAGTGGGGCAGATAGATCTGTAAATAGACATGTCAAGGGGTACAGTAAGTGGCCATAGTAGTAGGAATATCAGCCTGCCAGTGACGATTTCCAATACAAAACTACAATGGAAGGTGAAGTTACAGTTTCTCATCTGTGTGTCACTGGAATGACTGTTGTATGATTGATGTTCTATTGTCCACATCTTCATCCTCTGCTTCCTCTTTGTCACTGTCCAGAGGTTCTACCGCTGCCACATGCCTATCCCCAGCTTCATCCTTCTGCAGGAAAGGCACCTGGTGATGTAAAGCAAGGTTGAGCAAAATGCAACATGCCACGATGATTTGGCACACCTTCTTGGGTGAGTAGCACAGGGAACCAACTGTTAGATGGAGGCACTGAAAGCTGGCCTTCAGGAGGCCGAAGGTTTGCTCTATAATTCTTCTTGTTCGCCCATGTGCCTCATTGTAACGCTCCTCTGCCCTTGTCCTGGGATCCCTCACTGGGGTCATGAGAGGTTGGGGTAACCAGAGTCACCTCAAAATGTCGAGGGATACCTGTTAGCCAGACACTAACTCTTAGTGCCAACTCCATATCCATACACCAACATATACTGGGTGGGGACCATGGGCTCACCTATTAGCCACACCCGGTGCCTCTGGAGTTGAGCCATCACATATGGGATACTGCTATTCCTCAGGATTAAGGCATCATGCACAGACCCAGGATCCTTTTCATTGACATGGGAGATGTACTGGTCCGCCAGGCTCATTATCTGCACATTCATAGAGTGAAAGCTCTTTCGATTTCTGAACACCTGTTCATTTCTCCGTGGGGGGAAAAATGTAATATGTGTACCATCAATTTCCCCAGTGATGTTGAGGATATGTCCCATTGCATAGAAATCAGCTTTCACTGTGGCCAAATCCACTACCTAGTGGAAAAACAATGTAGCTGCGCATGTGTTTCATCAGGGCAGGCAACACTCTTGTTAGCACTATTGAGAACATTGGCTGTGACATTCCTACTGCCAAGCCCACTGTTCTTCTACCAAACTTCCATGCACACGTCCCCTGTGTCCTCTCCTACTGTCTGTGCCCCCTCCTCCCAAAGTACACAAACGCAAGCACTCAGACAAACAACAACCATCCACCTCACAACCGCATCCAGCCCATGCACCTGCACCCAAACACAGCAGACACCTCCACCAAACACTTCCTCTTCCTCCACTCCCAATCCTTCACCCTCCTCCCGCCCCAGTGTCCCTAAGAAGCTTTTCCTCTCTGTTGACCTTTTCCCTACCCCTCCCCCGGTCCTTCACGTCGGGCCAGGGTGGTCAGAACCCAGGCTAGCATCTCAGCCACCCAGTCCACAGCCACAGTAGTGTCGACAGCTACTGCAGGCGTGAGAGGCTCCAAGGAAACACCCCTGCACCAGCTGCCAAGGGGAAGGGCAAGGATGCACCACCAGTTGGCAAGGGCAAGGATGCACCACCAGCTGGCAAGGACAAGGAGGCACCACCAGCTTACAAGGGGAAGGGCAAGGAAGCACCACCAAAGGGCAAGGGCAAGGAGGCACCACCAGCTTACAAGGGGAAGGGCAAGGAGGCACCACCAGTTTACTAGGGGAAGGGCAAAGGGCCTGCCCCTGCAGGCAGGAAGGACAGGAGGCCTGGTGATGGGACTGATTCTGAGCCTCCACCACCAACCATGGCACTTCAGCCATCCGAGGCTGCAGGGGAAGGGATGTAGCCTCTCCCCACCACTGGCAGCACCCCCACCAGCACCGCCATCTGCACTGCCACCAGCACTGCTGCCAACAGCAGCAGCCCCAGTGGGCAACCATCCGAGGCTGCAGGGGAAAGGCTTGAGCCTCCCCCCACCACTGTAAGGACCGCCACCAGCACCACTGCCAGCAGCAGCAGCCCCAGTGGGCAGCCATCCGAGTCTGCAGGGGAAGGGCTGGAGCCTACCCCCACCACTGGCAGCACCAACACCAGCACTGCCACCTGCACTGCCACCTGCACCACCGCCAGCAGTAGCAGCCCCAGTGGGCAGCCGTTCGAGGCTGCATGGGAAGGCCTGGAGCCTCCCCCCACCACTGGCAGCACCGCCACCAGCACTGCCACCAGCACCACTGCCAGCAGCAGCAGCCCCAGTGGGCAGCCATCCGAGGCTGCAGGGGAAGAGCTAGAGCTTCTCCCTCCCACTGGCAGCACCGACACCAACACCGGCACTGCCATCACTGAGAATCCGTTGCCGCTGGCGGGCAGTGTGTAGTGCTGCCTCCATGGACTGTAATGCATCCTGACCCCTGCAAATAGTGTCGGTGTGACACCCAGGTGAGAGACTGTGACCTTGCACTCCCCAAGTGCTGCATCACAGGGCACAAAGCCCCCTCCAGAACCAGTGAAGGAAGGCATCCACGCACCCCCTCCTTGCCAGGATGAAGCACACTGGGCACAATGCCCCCCGCAGAACCAGTGGAAGAAGGCGTCAACTCACCCCCTCCTTGCCAGGATGAAGCACACTGGGCACAAAGCCCCCTCCAGAACCAGTGGAAGGAGCATTCCACTAGACAGACTGTGGCCTTGCACTCCCCAGGACCAACCAGGGGCAAACCACCCACTAGAGAGGCTGTGGCTTTGCACTCCCCAGGACCAAGCAGTGGGCAAACAACCCACTAGAGAGACTGTGGCTTTGCACTCCCCAGGACCAAGCAGTGGGCAAACCACCCACTTGAGAGACTGTGGCTTTGCACTCCCCAGGACATCGCACAGGGTATGTTGCCCCCTCCAGGACAAGTGGTGTTGTACCATCTTCTGGCTGAGGTGACCCCCGTTCCCTGTCCCCCTGAGGTGCCTGTGTATTTTCGACCTGATGACCCTCAGTGTTCTCTCCGTGTTGATGAAGGAGTCAAGTGGGACCTTGGCATACGTGATGTGGCCCTGTGGCCCACGGACATTGTGGACTGGGCAGTGTCCCTCCATTTGTATATATGTAAATACTGTTTTGATTTTTGAGGATGTATTTCTAGTTGTCTATCTTATTACACTCACTTCGATCACTTCCCTTTGTCCTTGCATTATTTCTGAGGGGTACAGGGTGGATGTGTAATGTTGTTGCATCTGTTTGTGTGCATGGTGTTGGGGGTGGGGGTGTTGCGTGTGTGTCACTCTCTTTTCCTCTCCCTTCACCTGTGTGCTATGCGGCAGTACTCACTGTGGTCATTTTTGCCAGCCTTGGTATTCCTGGTGTAGGAGGAGGCAGACCAGCATGGGGAACACCTGCAGTTCAGGCTCCATCGCGGTGTTGTTCTTCCCTGAGTGTCCAGAGGTGAGTCATTTCCCTTCTGTGTTCTGTTTCCACCGTGCTTTTGATGTCATTTTTACTGCCCCGGAAAAGGTGGCGGATAGGCCTCTTGTAAAACAGTGGGCGTTACAATGTCTTCCGCCTGGCTGTTGGCGGTTACCGGCGCGGTGCTTTTTGCCTCTGCCGTGGTGGTCAGTGTGTTAAAGTGGCTGTCTGTGTGGGCGGTTTCCACCGTGGTCATAATTCCATTTTTTTATTGCCAGCTCGTTGGTGGTATTACCACCACTTTATCACCCACCAGCAGGGTTGGAATGTGGTCCTTTGTTTCTTGTAACAGATAGACCTAGACTTACCCAGACAAGTCTGGTGTGGTACTATGAATTTTTTTGAACAAATACAGTACTTAACAAATAATAACAATTAATCAAATATTCTTATATTATTTATATTACAAGAACCGGGTTTAATACTCAAACCCCCCAAAAAAAACTTACAAATCAAACTCAAAATACATTCAAAATTGAATCAGTCCATCCCTATTCCGAATTAAATTGAATTGACTGTCCAAAAGTCATTCCATCAGAGTCCACATTCCATTGTGCTTGAACAAAATTATTCCCATCACTTTATCACCTTATGTTCAGGTAATAGTCCATTGAGAAAAAAAAACTATCCAAGTTCTTTATGACGACCTTACAGCCAACACGTGTTTCGTCACTTGACTTCCTCAGGGCTGGAATCTGGTCGCTTCCATTAATTTAGTAAATCTCTACAAATCCCAAAGATACATATATCCAGTCAAAATCCAGTTCGATAACACTCCCGCTAACAATACTTGTGATCCAGCCTTTCCTTTCTTTGGCTCAAATGAAATTTACTCGAATTCGTCCGTGTCTGCTGGTTTATTTCACTCCTGCTTCTTCTCCCATGGCTTCTCTGACTGCCCTGTCAGCTGTCATTCGCCATCTGTTGTCTTCCGTTCGGTTCGGGGTTGCCCGCTCTTGCCAAACTCAGTCTATCACAGACTTCCTAGCAGCCCATTTCCCAAGAGGAAAGCATTTTCAAGCTTTCTCTGTAGAAATCTCCTCCCACATCTCCTTCATTTCTGTTTTTTCAGATTATGTAATATACAATGTCACATACCAGACCACAGCAATGGAGTTGTCTGCAACTAATAGAATGTCCATGTTATCATTCCACATTTTTAAAATGGCAGTCATTAATATATTTGGAATCTTCATTTATTTTTAAGTTATATGTGTTCTTGGTGATTTCTGTGTCAGTGTATGTCTCACTGAAGACATGAAGCTGTTCACTCTTCGTTTTGAAATTAAAGGTCTTGGAAATCTAAATCAGCATCTTGTATACATTTTTTTCTTTCGACTTGTATCTATGACGACAATACTTCCCGCATCTATGTGTTTGAAAATGTAAAACATGTTCTCTGAGACCTTTTTTAGGAGTCAGTTTTGATAACATACACGTGACATACTGTTCTATAAATGACAACACAGACTCATCACTTACTGCTTCAAATTTGGGTGTGTGTTTTATCCATAGTAGCATGTGAATATGAGGAGCACCTCTTGCCTGGTACTCTTTCCACCAAAAGAAGTCACTTACTTCTCCACGAGGAGGATTACTCTTCTTTCAGATAAAAGCAAGCATAGCTTGGAACCAGTGGTTGAAATATCTACAAACAGTGCAAGGATCTAATGAGCACAGTTCTCCAGCTGTTTTTACATTGATGTCTTTCTAATTAGAGTTTGCTTCTCTCAACAATTCAACCAGGTCATCCCACGCATACTCAGCGCAACTTAATGCCAAACACCAGGTTGGTGGTCCCAGGTTTCTAAGCATACACTTCAGTTCTCCATGATAGTGAAACCAATATTTGTTGAAACCTATTTGGCACACCATTAAATTATTCATGCTGTATTCTAAGTTCTCATCCTTTTCAGGAACTTTGTTAACAAAATCTCTTGCAGATATATTTTGAAAATGAACACCTGTTTTTAGAATGTGATTCACTTCATATGAAAGTCCAGACAAGTCACTCTCAAACAGAAGGTAAAATATGTGAGGGATATTCTGGCAGAATCTTGGATCCTCTAAATACAAGAGTGTCAATTGATATTAAGCTGCTGGTATTTGTATGGTTCGGTCATCAAACCGACCTTCTATTCCAGTGGGAAACAAGTGTAGAAAACAGTAAGCCTCTAAACTTTTTTCCCCACACACTCATGGGTGCTCCTTTAGCTTGCTTCATATTGAAAAGGTCATTAATATCACCAATGACATATTTGGAATGCAACAAATGGATGCTGTAGTGCTCATAAATTTGTTCTGACCTGGATGAGTCTACTTTTTCTATTTGCCCACTCCCTGGCAAACTGTCATCATCAACATTTGGAACATGAGGTTCCACATTAACATTTGTATAATAAACATTATTTTGTTCAAGGTATAACATTGCTTGTGAAGTACTGGGTTTTTCAGAACCCAGTGGTGCCAGGGAACACACCCTAAGACTTCGAGTCCTTCCTGTTTCAGACTACAGAAACACAGAGGGCCATATTTATACTTTTTGACGCAAAATTGAGGTAACGCAATTTTGCGTCAAAAAAATTTGCGCCGTCTAACGCCATTTGGATGCGCCATGCGGGCGTCAAATTTATACTTTGACGTACGGCGGCGCAACCAACAGGTGGGAGTCATTATTTCGTGACGCACACAGCGTCGGTCTGTCGTAAAGGAAACCAACGTAAATGCGACGCACATCACTGTGGGTCGATTTACGACAGCGCAATCGTGAAAACGCCGTTTTTTTTCACGCAATAGCGTCACATTTTTGCGCGAAAACTGCCCTTTCAGGAGAGGAGACCCAAAATGGATCCTAGATGCCCCAACAGACCCCAGAAGGATGAGAGCAGACCAGGAACCAGCCAGGAGGAAGCATACAGGACCCAGGACATTTTTAAAAAAAAAAGAAAGTGTCGCTTCAGTGCAGAGGAGCAGGAAATCCTGGTGAAAGAGGTGACGGAACACCAGCACCAACTTTTCATCTCCTCAAAATTGCCACTCAGTAGGAGAGAGGCCATCTGGAAACAAATTGTGGACAAGATTAACAGTGTGGCTGAAGAACGCCGGACAGTCACCGAGTGTAAGAAACGCTGGCATGACTGCAAACGTAGGACCAAAGAGAAAATGGCCAGGAACAGGAAGGCAGCAATGCAGACTGGAGGGGGGAGTCCAGCACAACAGGAGGCCCTGGACCACATGGAGGAGATGGTCGCAGCCGTCATCCCGGAGGAGATCGTCACAGGGATTCAAGGACTGGACAGCGCAGACTACCACGACACTACGCACATGCAGGGTAAGTCGCATGGGGAATCATAATACAATAATGGGGACTGTAAGCAGGGGGGGGATACCTACTACACAATGCATGTAAGTCAGCACATATATGAAGTGGCATGGGGAAAGGGGCACGGCAGGGGGGCATGCCCAGTACTGACCGAAGCTGGGGCACGACAAAATACAGCAACCACAACAGTCCCACGGGGACATCCTGTAATTACAACAAGAGAGCCAAGGGAAAGCAGTGACAGGTGGGAAGGACACCTCCTCAAATCCACATCCAGGCACTTGTATTGCAAAATCTATTCTATATCAACTAGGTCCCTATCTGTAATGCAGTAGCAAATACAACAACTGTAACTTAACTGCAAACACAGTTGACAATAACACCTCTCATCTCTGTGCAGCTATAGTACCAAATGGCAGAAACCCCACCCTGGAACATACATACCTAAATTAGGGGGTGAGGGTGACATCTGCAATTACTCCTAGAAATAAGACAAAGGTACCAGTACACTCAAATGCCGAATGTCCATAACTGACACATACATAAGCCTAAGTAAACAGCAATAGGAGCCACACAGCACTAACGATACACACATGCTGCATACGTCAGGGTCCCTCACGTGCCTGGCTAACAAGGCTACATCACTAATGTCATACTGCTCAGACAACAACATTGAGGAGGGGACACAGGCAACTGGTCACTGAAACACACCTGCAAAGTCGGACAAACAAATAGGACCTTCATACGATAAACAGGCCAATCCAATTCAAAACACATCACCCAACACCATCTCAAAACATCAAGAATGTTTACATCCATACCACATCCTAACATTGACATGCATAGGTAATGCCACGTTACATGTACAGATCATGCAATGTGAATAAAAAGTGTATGGGGCAGGGCCTGAGAGGCAAGTGTTCTGGCAGGGCAGTCACAACACCCACAGTCAGTCAAAGTGTAGTGTGGCAAGTGAAACGTATACTTTGCGCATTAGCCTCAGGCTGGAGGCCTTTGTGCATCTTACCCTGAATGTACTTATACTCATTTGCTCACATCTAAGTGCCTCAGAGCAATTTGCACTAAATGATTCTCATTGCCCTTCCTATCAGTTAATGTAGCAAATAGTCAGTCCTAAGGTGTTGTCAATTAGTCAAATCACACTGTTTTGCCTACTTCTGCACTGGAGTTTGCCAGAACATATTCACTCTGTGCCCCAGTCAAGGATACCGTCTGGTACGTTGTTGATAGATGTGGTAGGGGTCAAGGTTTGGCATTCCTGCTTATGGAAACTTTGTCATCACCATGACATATGTCTTTTACATTCACTCCCTTGTCCCAAGACACGCATGGGGGAGTTTCCAAACAGAAAATAACAACTAGATGCTGCCTGCCTTGCTGCTGATGCACAACCAGATCCTAGCCCATTCCTCTGATATGAGGGATGATGTCTCCCCTGTGATTCTGACAGGCAACCTCCAAACTTAACAAGCTGTGCTATACATAGAACATGCAGGGGGAGAGTAGAAACAGTTAGGCACCATGAAAGCTGTGTACTAATGTATTACTCTCCTGCGGACTATTTCAATTCTAACAGTGTGTATTGTTTGTGTAAATGGGGCTCACACCTAAATTCCTACAAGTCAGTTGTACAATGAAACTTCATATCAAACTAATACTGTCTATGTCATTTGTGTATGGGAACCTACCGGAAAAGATACAAATGTGTAGGACCTGAGTGACCACCACTTCCCTGAGAAGTTCCAAAGATGTCATGCGCTCGGATGTCTAAACATTCCTTTGATGTGGGAGACCAGAGGCACTGCTAGTTAGTCTTAGCTAAATTGAATATCTGGGTGACAGAGTTATTTTCAAGTGGGTCAAACTTAGTCCCCCACACCATTAGCTATCCTGCTGCCTAGAAAGCCAAGAATCACATGTTGGATAATGAGAGTCCACCCTACAAAATGTCCCTCCATAACAATAGTGAAACACCGAGTGAGGAGTTGGAGAAAAAAACACCTATTCCTAAATAATTACAAAGCAACACCTAGAGGCGACCTGGCAGACATGTCTGAAAGATCCATATCAAACATGTGACACACAGGTGGGCCATAGGCCTACAACAATGCCCTATGACGGACAGCAGATACCTAGACAAACACAGAGTACAATGTTAAGGCATCCAGAGGCTTGTATCTTACTGCAAAATTGTCACAACACAGACACACTAATTGTACCCTGTTTCATTGCAGAGGAACACGGATCTCCTGCTGATCTGCCTGTCCATGAGTTCCCTGATGACATGGATGACGACACCATCAACCTCCCACAAGAGACCATTGACATGGTCCTTGAAAGCCTCCAAACCCCACCTTCAGTCACAAGGAGGAGCACAGAAGAAGCAGCCACCACAGTAGAACCACCCGCCACCCCAATTGTAAGACCTGCCAGCTCCAACACAGCTGAGGACTCTGACAACACTGGCACCAGCTTCGAAAGAACTGTCGTTGGGGTCCAGCGGGAGCTGGCCAAGGAGGTGCGGGTGGGGATGCAAAATATGGCAGCCAGCCTTGAGGGGGTGCGTTCGTGCATGTTGTCAACTGCTGATCAGGCAGCTGCAATGCAAGCCAGAAATTTTCTCTTGGAGTACATTTCAAAAACACTGAAGGAAATTGGCACAGCTGTCATCCAGTTGACACAACAACTCAAACTGCAAGCCACTCAACGTGTGCACGAATGCAACATAGAACCCCTCAGGGCCGACCTGGCTGCCTACCATCGGGATGTGGCTGCCATTCTGAAAAACCAGCAGGCCCTCCTTGCTGCAGTACTGCCCTTCCTTACTCAACAGGGATCAGCCCCCGGGATGTCTGCCTCCATGTCTTCTAACACTGAGGTGTGTGTTGCCCCTTCACAACCAACAACAACAAGGACACACCAGGCAACACACACATCAGAAGAAGAAGACATGGAACAGATAACATTCACACGCAAGAGTACCCGGAAGCCCTAGTCCCTGCACCATGCCCTACTCTGACCAAGGTCCTACGTTTTGACACATGCCAGTCTCACTACAACTAACCTCAATGACTGTTCGGCAATCCACTGTCTGACTTGTCCACCTTGCCAGTGAATGTTTCTCTCCTACCATTTGGCATTTCATGTTCCTCTGCACTGTCTGTGACATCACCCCAGCATGTCAGGAGCATCATCCACACCCCTTCTGTAGGATCACCATGTAATAATGCACCAGAAAGGAGTCAGCAAACATGGTGAATGGACATTTTGCACAACACCACTTATAAATAAATATCACTTGCACACCTATTGTGTCTCTGTGTCATTTCAAAATTCAACTGTGCAGTAGATAACTCCAAAGTGGCTGTGTGGAAACCATGTCGATTCTCTATACTACTGTCCTGATTACATGTATACTGAATCATCTGTGCAGTGGCCAGGATTGCATCATAGCTTTACTATACTGAGGAAAATAACTGATGAAGGGACTAAGCACACACAATCATGCTGTGTTGGACAGAATGATGCACCATCTATAGCTATTCTACACAACTAATGGTGGCTGAGAAATGTAGGCACCATGCAATACTAAAATTTGAAATTATGCTGTAGAATGAAAGGAATGATAAACAAATTACACTGCATCAATCACCCTTACGGCGTATACTTCCATGAAGGAAAGTCATGCTGAATCAGTACACACATGATGTAGGTCAGCAATGATAGCAACAAGACAAGAGTGTGAACAAATCATCATCTATAAAGCTCTCCCTGAACTTCACAATGCTGTCCGACCTATCTATTTACCTACAATAACAAGTCTGGAAGCACTCTTTGTGAAGTAGGATACATACCAACCCCAAACCTTGATGATCAATGCACACTACCAATGGTGGCTCTCCAACATGGTGGATACTTACCAAGTTAGCACACGGGTAGCTGGCATGTTAAACCTCATAAGCCTGGGGATAGGGAGCATGGAACACAAATGTCATACTTAACATTTCTGCTACACTGATGTCAAGGCCATGAAAAGGTAGCACCTAACGCATCAGGTAAAGGGTTAACAAATTTTTTATTTAAAAGTAGTAATAAAAGAGGCAACTAAGGGAAAGGTAAACCTACACTAATCTAACCTGACTACTACTAACCCACAACTGTCCCTAACTAACCTAAGCTAAACTTACTCTACACATGTAACGAAACGATCTAAACATCAACCCCCCACCCACCATTAAGAGACAAGACACATGCAGGACAACACTTACTAACCTACACACATACTATACTATCCTAAACAAACATATATTTTTTTGTATTTTTTATTTTTTATATTTCTTTTTATTTTTTATTTTTTCTCTTATTAAACAGGAATCCCAACATTGCCCCCCACCCACCCACCCACACAAAAATATTAGATAGAAAGTATAAGGACCCCCACCCTCTTACCTCACACTAACTAAGCTAATTACCTATACTTATCCTATAACTAACCCCCCAAACCCAACTAACAGTATGAAAAGAGGAAAGAGGGGAGAGGGGAGGGGTAAAAGTTCAGGAGGGCAAAAGAACTAAAGATTTGCCCTCTGAAGTGTGCGCCGGATGGAGCGCACCTTCTTTTTAACCTCCGCCATGTCCTCCGTCAGGTTGTCCACCTTTTGAATTAACCTGTCCAGTTTCCTAGACAATGCCTGGAAGGCTGCAGGGTCAATTGGAGGGTCACTGCTGGTCTGCGTGCCAGTGGAGGTGGAGATTGTCGCTGGAGTGGAGTGGCCACGGGACAGCCCTGCTCCCAACACACGGCTGGGTCCAGGTCTTGAGGAAGATGGCTGGTCCGTCGCTGGGTCCCCTTGGGCAGACCTGGTGGTTGTAGGTGGCACTGTTGGTGGAGCCTGTGGTGTGGCATACCACGCCCCGGAGGCCCGATCGGAATTGTATCTGCGGGCCATCCTCCGATACCCACATTGCACCTGCAGGATGTGCCTGTACCTCATTGCCCTGTGCTCAAAATGGTTGCGCTCTGCGGCACTCAGGTTTGCAGCTGTGAAGAGAAAAGGGAAATATTGAGCATTGAATTTACAGTGGGTTGAATCCCACAATGGCTCATTTGTCCATTACTAGAAATATATTGTATGCAGCAATTGTTACAACATAGTTCACGGAAATGCTCAGAGGAAGTACATGTGAATCATGCATCCCTAAGGTCATATCACACCTAGCATATCCATGTCTCTACATGATGGATGACATCACCCTAAACTACTCATCCAAATCATACCTAAGGCATTTGACATTATGGCACCAGCTCTTCCGCATACTGACTTCAGTACATATGTCATTCTATGTGATTACACTCACACTCCTCACTCAATAGCATTTTTAATTAGTTGTGTGCTAAGATTGAACCCCTGGCCCAGAATCATGTGTCCACACTAGGTGTCAGATGTAGGAAATTAGGAAAATCAACTAGCAAATTGCAAAGCAGAACGGTGTCTCTGACACCGTCTGCGAGTCGCTATGGGGTCCATAAAACCCACCTCATGAACATCAATGATGTGGGTTCCAAGTTGCCCCACCTTAGCAACATGGGCACTCACGGGGATGGTGGCCTGCTGGGACCAGCAGAACTCCATAGACGTGACTGTTTTAAATTAAGCAAGTTATTTCTCCCCAAGTGTAGGCCGTTTACCGGAAAGAAAAATGAGCAGCAATTATTTTTAAATCACAACAATTGTACTTGGAAATTTTCACGGTAATTATTGGTCCCTTAGACCACTGGCTTTTTTGCGCAGGATTCTTTTAGTCCACTCACAAAGGCTGAAGCTTTACAATGAGGACCCCTTCCAGTCAGCAAGGTGGTTACCATCCACTTCAAGTGGATGATAACAGCTACTCACTTTGCAACCACGTACTCGGTTGCAAATGGGATTGCCTACCACTGTGATTTGCAAGTAGGTCTGGTAAAACCCTTCATTATATCAATTTTGAAAAGCATTTTACTCATATGTACATGACCACCAAAGACATTTTGGATTAGGAAACAGACGTTTGCAAATCCCACACAGATATTTATGCCATTTGCAACGTGTAGACATTTTTCTCACTCTGGCCCAAGGTACTAACTCAAGTCACAAAAGGTGTTAAGTACGTGTAACATACTGGTTGCTACAGTCCTAGGTACCCTGTTTCACAGTAACATCCCAGTCTTTGTGGGTGGTGTGGGAAGAACAAGCAACAATCCCATGTTCAATGCACACCCAGGAGTGTACAGAAAGTGCAACAATTATGTGCCTTCACACACAACACCTATGAAGGGCTAGCAACACGTTGTAGTCAGCCCAACCTTGTCACATCCCAGGTCCACACATGTCAAAATGTTATGACTTAGCCCAACATAACATACTATTAGTGAGGCATGTTTAACAACACACACAGGGGAGGTAGTACACCCATTCACATGATTCAACTGAACACCTAGGGCATTGCACTCAAGTCACACACACTTCGAGTTCACCTTGTGGAAGTACATGCCCATGGAAGATCCAACCTACAGTGTACACAGTCCATTCTCAACTAGGAAGAAGCACTTGCCATCAATGCCATGTGCCTAAGGTATCTGGGAGACTGTCAGTCTGATATGCAGACTCAGTTCATGGCAAGTCCCTGACCAAATCTAACATTGACCAGTCTATTCGAAATGAGTCATACCATTCCCAATTGCCGCCCTAATTGAATGGGCTACAGCCCCTCAATCTGAGAGATGACTACGTATTGCTTGGCAGAAACATAATTCTAATTTGATATCACACTAAAAGAACAAAGCAAATGAACGGCCAGCACATCAAATCATGAATTCTCTTGAACACACAGTAATCCATCATGCGTCATTACCAAACAATGTAAATAGCACTCAGGCGACACTCACTGTAGGTATCGGGGTCGTCAAAATGGGCCACCTCTCCCACGGTGTACGGGGCTGGTCCACCTGTAAAGCATGAAACAAAGATTATACTAGATTATACTACACTCATGCAGTGGTCAGGACAGTCAGGTGTCGTCCAAGTTAATCCTCCATTAGTATGCCCCAACAATAATGTTATCCATACATCTCAGCATGTGCATCCCCGAGAGACATTCCAAAACTGGTTCCATGAGGACTGCATGACCACTCACAATAAAACAGGCTATTTGGACAGGGTCAACAGACAGCAACCAGACACACATGTGACATATGTGTGAACAACATGACTGACTTCATGTGACGTGACGGCAACACACATGTATAGCATCATCATGTGTTTCCAATTTTCTGTCTAGCTATGGCGTCTGCATCTGTAGGTATGTTGTTTCTACATGACGTACTCACTGGCCATTATGACCAGTGGAGTACAAATGGAGCCGTTCACGTGTTGCATTTCTGACACAAAGGCAACACTACATTACATGCAGCTACAGGCATCTGGTATGTGTTGCAAAAATGATCCATCGGACTGGTAGCATAGGTCTTCATACACATTCTGCAACAAATACACATTAGGACACATATGTATACCTTTGTAGCGCAGCATTTGAAACATTTTGGGACGCAGAGAGGGGGCGACTTAGCATAATACAAATAGATGTTGAATTTATAAAGCTGTCATTGCGTGTACATGTGTTGCAAGAATGGGGATTAATGTGTATAACCATGGGCCTAGGTTTCCCTGGCATTACACACACTCAGCTACTTATTTTGCAGATTCGCTAACAATCATCACATGTTCACACACCGATTTCTGTCATTCCCATGTAATTGTTTTTTACTCACCAACATGGCCACCAATCTGGAGTCCCAGGTGGTCCAGCAGGTCCTGTTCCCTGGTGATCAGATCTGCCCAGCGGTGCTTGAGTTGGTGTACATTCCTGAGACTCCCATAGACCCGGACCAGGTGATGGCGCACCTTCTCCCACCGGATTTTCCTGGCCTCCGTGTGATACCCCTGTATCACACGGCCCCCAGCTTCCAGCATTAGTGGGAGGAAATGGCTTACGAGCCATATGAACCCCCCCAATTCGTCTTCCCCCATCCTGGACAGGCGAGGCCTACCTGACATATTGAGAGGGATAAGAATGTACCAACAAAATATAAAATATAAAGGGGGAAATGGGGAAAGGTAGAGGTGTGAAAAAAAAAAAGGAGAAGTAGAAAAATAGCCCAACTAACCCCCCAAACTATGCTACCCACAACAGACTCCCACAGACAATACAAACTATCACAGGTATAGACAAAATAACACTAAACAGACTGAGACAATGTGATACAACAATAATAGATTGACACTAAGACAAAATACAAGGCACACAGGACACTAGAGCAGTAAAACACAGGACAACACCTTTCACACAACCACACAGTCTAGAGAAATCTGAGACTGCAAAGTGAAAGTGAAAGTTACCTCCCAGTACAGATTTTGTAAACAGGATATCCTATTACATCACTTCCTGCATAAAATGGCCGCCGTTTTTATTTTCCCGTTATGCGTCATATTTTCACGCATACATAGTTGTGCGTCAATTTTTTATGACACATTACAGTGCACATGATGCGGAGTGAAAAAATATGAATATTAATAATTAATACTGTACATGAAATGACCAATATATTGTGCATGTAGCGTCAATTTCACCACGCATACATCATGGGCGTCGTTTTTTTTACACGTACAGTGGTGCACATGATGCGGAGTGAAAAAATATGATATGAATATTAATAATTAATACTGTACATGAAATGACCAACATATTGTGCATGTAGCGTCAATTTCACGACGCATACATCATGGGTGTGGTTTTTTTTACACGTACAGTGGTGCACATGATGCGGAGTGAAAAAATATGATATGAATATTAATAATTAATACTGTACATGAAATGACCAACATATTGTGCATGTAGCGTCAATTTCACCACGCATACATCATGGGCGTCGTTTTTTTTACACGTACAGTGGTGCACATGATGCGGAGTGAAAAAATATGATATGAATATTAATAATTAATACTGTACATGAAATGACCAACATATTGTGCATGTAGCGTCAATTTCACCACGCATACATCATGGGCGTCGTTTTTTTTACACGTACAGTGGTGCACATGATGCGGAGTGAAAAAATATGATATGAATATTAATAATTAATACTGTACATGAAATGACCAACATATTGTGCATGTAGCGTCAATTTCACCACGCATACATCATGGGCGTCGTTTTTTTTACACGTACAGTGGTGCACATGATGCGGAGTGAAAAAATATGATATGAATATTAATAATTAATACTGTACATGAAATGACCAACATATTGTGCATATAGCGTCAATTTCACGACGCATACATCATGGGCGTGTTTTTTTTTACACGTACAGTAGTGCACATGATGCGGAGTGAAAAAATATGATATGAATATTAATAATTAATACTGTACATGAAATGACCAACATATTGTGCATGTAGCGTCAATTTCACCACGCATACATCATGGGCGTGTTTTTTTTTACACGTACAGTAGTGCACATGATGCAGAGTCAAAAATATTGTGGATGTAAATAATAATTTGAAGGTGAAATATCAAGACACTTTTGGATACATTTGTATCTGACTCTGCATTGTGTGCACTCATGTACGTGAACAAATTATGACGGCCATGCTGTATGCGTAGAATATGGAGCAAATTTATCCAAATGTCTTCATGTGTTTAGCTTTGGAAAGGTGATTTGTCATGGTCAAACGGTGTGATGTGAGACACATTTGTGTTTGTATATGACAAATGTCCGTACTTTTATGTATAGACGGCCTTCACACTGTGATGTTTGGGATACGTTAACTAATGTATTGACCATATTTGACAACATATTTGGTGTAATTGCTGATGGCTATTTTGAAATGATGTTTTTGATACCATTATGTATTCCGTCTCCAAAATGTCCCCACCTTTATGATGGGGATGCTTTTATCTGTAGTCCTAACAGGGAGTGGGAGAGTCACTTTCAGTTTTTATGGGGCTGACCATGTCCCATTATGATTTTGTGTTTCATATTTGTGTAGGACTTGTGACATGGAAGCCACACATGTGCCTTATGCATGTGTTTAGTTCACAAGTACATGATTCTTGTATGTTTTGGGGGTGGTAGAGGTGGAGTTAGGCCCCCAGCACCCTAGGATTTGACCATCCAGAATAGCTACTGTATCCATGGAGTATTTTTATCATATCCTGGCAAACCTGCAGCAGCGGGCGAATGTAAGGCCATATGGTATGAATGACTGTTGACCATTCATTCATCTCATTAGCCCATTTGACGTTTGCAGTAATGATGATTTGGAGCTAAGTTGCATACCATTTTCATATGACTAAGGGGGTCATTCTAACCTCGGCGGTCGGTGGTCGCCGCCCGCCAAGCGGTTCCCGCCGAAAGACCGCGGCGGTCATTCTGGCTTTCCCACTGGGCTGGCGGGCGACCGCCAAAAGTCCGCCCGCCAGCCCAGCGGGAAACACCCTTCCCACGAGGACGCCGGCTCAGAATGGAGCCGGCGGAGTGGGAAGGTGCGACGGGTGCAGTTGCACCTGTCGCGAATTTCAGTGTCTGCAAAGCAGACACTGAAATTCTTTGTGGGGCCCTCTTACGGGGGCCCCTGCAGTGCCCATGCCATTGGCATGGGCACTGCAGGGGCCCCCAGGGGCCCCGCGGCACCCCCTACCGCCATCCTGTTCCTGGCGGGAGACCCGCCAGGAACAGGATGGCAGTAGGGGGTGTCAGAGTCCCCATGGCGGCGGAGCGCGCTCCGCCACCATGGTGGATTCTCAAGGGCAGCGGGAAGTCGGCGGTACACCGCCGACTTCCCGTTTCTGGCCGCGGCTGAACCGCTGCGGTCAGAATACCCATCGGTGCACCGCCAGCCTGTTGGCGGTGCTACCGCCGACCTCCGCCATGGCGGTAATTACCGCCAGGGTCAGAATGACCCCCTAAGTTTGCAAGACTCTCAGCGTTCACGATATGATAATGCGAAGATTGTTTTGCTTGTCTGTGTCCCTTTCTGCATAAACTGGTTTAGTGTCATGTTACAATCTTCCTGCTAGGTTCAAACTGGGACACAACTGTGATGGTCTACTTTCAAATATTAGGTTGGTTGTATGACATATGTGTACATGTGTGTGGGAATGTGGATCCAGTATGACCTGTCTGTGTGTATGTTGTCACTGTAACTTCAAGGTCTCCTCCTGAGTTAGTGGCAGCTGATGTTGTTGCAATTGTGTATTGCTCACATCATACACTTGAGAGAAGCCATTGATGACATGTTCACGTACACATGGATGGTCCCACCCTGTCTCTGAACACGTGTGATGTGACTTTCAAATGATCTCCAATTTTGGGCTGGATGAGAGACTGTTTCAGTTGTTTGGATCCGGCATGTGTAATTGTCACATTTGTACTCTTGTTGGGCTCTGAGTATGGTAATGTAACATGTCACATCCTACCCTCTGTGCATACAGTTGTGATGTTTATTTTTGGTGTGCTGAATTTTAATGGCATTCTTGATCAATGAGACGACATTCATCTTCAGCTATTTCAAACTAAAGGTGGTCAGAAATGAATAGGCCAAAGCATGATGTGGTGTTTGTTATCTGTGTTTATTTACAAGTGTGGAATACAAGTGATTATAATAACTTAAGTAAAAAAATTGTTCACAAGCTGTTGGCGCCTACGCACTCCTGCTGCGGTGTTAGGTTGTTCCCCCTCCTGTTGCAGGCCAGCATCCTCCTCATCATCATCCTCAGGCATGTCTGGGTCCGGTTCAAGGAGGGGAATGTTCCTTTGTACACAAATATTGTGTAATATGGCACAAGTGAGTATGATTTTGCAGACCATCTCTGGGGAGTAGAGTAGGCTTCCGCCAGTGATGTCAAGGCAGCGGAACCTTGACTTTAGGATCCCAAAGGTCCTCTCCACAATGCTGCGGGTCCTCTTGTGGGCGTCATTGTATGCCCGCTCAGCAGCAGTATTTGGGTTCCCATATGGTGTCATTAGCCAAGGCTGGATGCCATACCCCTGATCAGCTGAAAGAGAAACACAGAATGGTATCAATTAGATGTAGGAGGCACTGTTGTACGTATCTTTGATGGCAGTAGTTGTGTTGTGTTGTCTGTGACTATTTTGTGTACTAATGTGACAACCTATGGTTGTTGGTGGAAACTTTGGCATTGTTTTTTTCCCTTGGCTGAACAAGTGTTTGTTGTCTAACTGTTTGTCAGCAGGATGTATTGGTTTCTCAAGTACAGTGTGCCCTCCCTTGCATTGTGACTTGTGACACAGGTGTCCGTGTGTCCTCACTGGGGGTGTGATGATAGTTCCATGCAGAGTTGAAACATGAAAGGGTATTAGAAACGTTCATATGAACATAGCCAGGCCATCCCATCCCTTAAAAGTTATGCATTGTATTAGTGTACAGGTTATTGTGAGACTTCCAATTTGCAAGGTGACATTTAGGCAACCACAGTCATGAATGTCTTCACACTAAGCTGTGGAGTAAATTCAAATGTGTGAGAGGTTCAATGGTGACTTGTGACACATGGCTAGTGATGTGAGTACCTCAGTGTGTTCCTGTCTAGGTGTTGCTATTGTGGTGTATGTGTTGTTTATCCTAGAGGGTTTCTGTGCAGTGAGTATATAAGTAGATTTTTGTCCTTACCAACAAGTAGTCCATTGCCATACCGTCCATCCTGGAAGTGTTGGTTGATGGTGCAGTGACGGAAGATGAATGCGTCATGTACACTCCCAGGATATTTAGCCACAATGTTGCTGATCAGTCCTTGGTGATCGACTATGGCCTGCACGTTGATGGAATGTGTGTGCTTCCTGTTGCGGTAGAGGTGTTCACTCGCAGCAGGTGGCACAAGGCGTACGTGTGTGCAGTCGATTGCACCAAGGACGTGCGGAAAGCCACTGATGGCGTAGAACCCCTGTTTTGTTTCCTGCTGCTTCTGCACTGTGTTAGGGAAGCAGATGTGGCGGGGTGTCAGTCCAATGATGGCATCCAGTACTTTAGGCAGGAATGCGGAGAAAGATGGTTGTGAGATTCCACCAACCAGGGCACCAGTTGTCTGAAAGGAGCCACTTGCCAGCAGGTGAAGTACGGCAAGCAGCTTTGTTTCGGTTGGGATAGTGCGTGGAGTCACTAAAGTGGGGGCCAATTGCTGTTCAATATTTGTCAGCAGCTGCTGAATGGCCTGCCAGTTCAACCGGTACCTCTGGATGATGTCTCGTTCCCTGAGGCCATACAGGGTTGTTCGTGGGCGGAATATCCTCTCCTGCCTTCTGCGCTGTCTTTGGGGTCCCTGCTGTTGTTGTTGTGGCTGCTGTTGTTGCTGCAGGGCTCTGCGTCTACGTGCACGTTGAAGAAAAAGCACCTCCATGTCTCCCTGTTGCTGCTCTGCTGCTCTGCTGCTCTGTTGTTTGTTCTGTGTGTTCTGATTAAGTACAGGTGTGTTTGCCCCATTTTAACGCCTGCCCTGACCCAGGTGTTAAAATTTCACGCTATTCGTGCTTTGCGCCATTTTTTTGCGCCGCCTGCCGTGCGGAAGTGATTTTTGCCCTGGAGCATAAATACCAAGCACCGCTATGTGCGTCTGTTTTTGGACGGGAACGCCTACCCTGCATGTCATTAACGCAGGGCGGGGTGCCGCTTCCAAAAACTGGCGCACATAGCGCCATTTTCCTGGTGCGCCGGATCGGGTGTCAGGGTTTAAATATGGGGCAACGTTTGCGCTGAAAGTGCGTCAAAATTTTTTACCCACATTCGTCGCAAACGGAGTATAAATATGCCCCAGAGTCTTCTTGGTGAAGTCAAAGATCTTGTTTATTGGCTGCAGCCAGTAACAGGTATCCTAGAAGTACAACACGGTGTATATTCTCAGGAGACTGCTCTCCTTGCAAAGCTAACCTTCTCTTTTATACAAAATATTATGCTTTAGGCAAACATTCCTTATTTTACAGTTGACCATTCACATATTTTCACTACAAAGAAATAGCAGGTTTATGATGACAAGCCCATATTTCAGTTTGTCCAGCCCTCAATCAATTACCCGGCAAGGCTCAGTACTTTCATCAGATATCAACAGACCCCCAATATAAACAGGCACCTCCTCCTTGTAAAGCAAGTCATAAAGAAAGAAACAGGGACAGGTGCGTGTAAGATTAGGCATGGTTTGTGCGTGATGAAAGGTTTTATAATGTGTTGTGCCTTGATACTAATCTCATTCGGCCACTGGGAAAGAAACTGGGCGAACAGGTTTGGCTTCAGGCAGTGGAGTCAGCTTGCCCAGGTCACAGAGGAGTCAGCAAAGATGTACGTGTCCTTCAGACTCGTTTTCAGCATTAGACATTGGCCTATGTGAGGGCAATCACATAATGGCTGTCGTTTAAATGGAACCCGAGGGTTCAGGACGGAAACTCTGATATTCGGGTGATTTCGTTACCCGAATATGAATACAATGCTTGTGCATACTATTCTAATCATTCTCGGTCTGTTGATACCAAAATCGTTGCGATACAACGATGTTTATAACACGGGTCCAGAATTTTCAGTACCACAGACCCTCCTTTTGCCCTTACATAGGCAATAACCTATATTCACGCTAATCTGAGACCAGGTCTATATTCATAAAGTCGTTGAGATGTTGCTGTAGCATCATTCTATTACTTAGCTCATCCCTTGATACAGGTTTCCTTACACACGATGTAGCACAGAGGCCACATATTGCAGGAGCACACTGTACACACAGACAGCACAGGAAAAGAATGGCTAAGATCATCCCAATGACTACCAGAGTCTTCCATCCCAAGGCGGATATCAGCTCCCAGAACCACCCCATCAATGACCAATCTCCTTTATCCACGTGAATAGACTCGGAGATCTTATGCAGTTTGGAAATGGCCTAGTAGACTGTCGGAGCGTTATCTGGGATGAAAACACAGCAACTTGATTGGATCACTTTACATACCCCACCTCGGTCTGCAAGTATGACGTCTAATGCGACCCTGTTCTGAAGAGTCATAAGGCGATCCGACTGGAGCTCAGCAGTCAAATTACCAAGGGCACCGGCGGTTTCAACTACCGTGGATTCAACCACCTTTGTCAATTGCCTTATGTTCCTGCTGTTAACCATAGGACCCCAAAACGGCAGAAAACCTTTTACGAAATCTCCAAATTCTTGTCCTGTAGTGTCTTCTTTACTTATGACACCTCTAACTATCCTTGTCATATGGTAATCTGCCGTGGCTGTGTAGGTGGGAGGTAACAGGAACGAAACAAAACATGTGCCTGAGAAGTCAGGGGGCAACCATGTATAGGCTCTATTATGGCAGATGAAATAGGTACCCTTAGCTGCTAAGAACGAAGGAGAAGTCTGAGACGCAAAAACATATGTTTCAGTACAGATACTTTTCCCTAACTGAGCTCTGGGATTCTTGCCATTACCTTGCAGACATAGGTGACCCTGATGGGGTACAATCCAAATCGGGGAGGATCTCTTTGCTCGCTGGTTCCCACTCAGAGTAACTCCATATCCTGTTATGTTCCATCCAATATATGCTAGTGTCTCATCTCTCGGGATAGTCTCATAGGAAATATCTTCCCTAATCATATCTACTATACCCTTAGCTAGAGCACTATTTTTAGGATTATCTTTCACAGAACGTAGGGGGTTGGCTTCATACGCGTATATGAACACCGTTCTATATGCCCATAGAGAACCATTATGGCTGAAAGGCAGGACCAGATAAGGGATACCTTTATCAGTAGTATGAGGCATAAGACCACACACCCAACAGTTAGTTGGGTTCACTACTAATTGGTGTTGGTGTAGAAGCTGAATGAATGAATTGTTGACAAATTCTAATCTTCTGGCAGACTCGTGTTCAGGCAGGGGGTGAAAAGAATGCGAGGAAACAGTAGAAGGAGGTATGGGCTGTGTAATGGGTGCAAATGTCACTTGAAAAGAGAATAAAACATATCCTATTAAAAACATCATTACACTAAGCAACATGAAAATACAAAATTGTTTCTTTGTCATTATTATACCCATTCTGGCTTTAAAGTCCATCTGTCTGGCAGGTCTCTCATTCTTGAAAAACTCCATCCTCTCTAATTGCTGCTCGTGGTGGTAGGGTGTTCTATGCTAGGGAATGCTTCTGTCAGTCCAGGGCAACTCCCTTAAACCGACCAGAACTGTCGACCTAACGTCTTCAGCTGCACTCCAAAGACTTGGGCAACCACGACCCTACAGCTGAACCCGGATGGCGGTTCGAAAAGAAAAAAACAAAAATAAGAAAGTTTCTCAGATGAGAGAGCCGCACTTTAAAAAAAATAGCAAAGGAACGGGAAAAAATTATTTGTCCTTAGTTCTTGGTCTCAAATTATAATGGCTTTTTCCAGGTACTGTCTGGTTCTGGAACAAGAGTTCAGGCTCTGTAGTGTTCAATCGAATTGACGGTGGCACAGCTTCTTGCAAATTATTGTCACTTTCTTGTTCAGAAATTGTTCCTTTTACACGTGCATCGCTAAATGGCAAAAAACGAGGCACAGTCTCAGTCTCAGAGTCAGCGATCCCCTCCTGGATCCACCGGTCGTACGGTAGAGGAAAAGGGACTCTCTTGCAGTGTATGCCGTGGATCCAGTTATTTTTCCCTTCCACTCGAACAGCTGATCTTGTTGAGAGAAGGACGAGGTGGGGGCCGGTCCAACGGGGCTGGTCATTCTTTGTCCGCTGGAAGTTCTTGACCAGCACCCATGATCCAGGATCGATAAGATGTCCTGGAGCTTCAGAGACCTGAGGCAGAGTATCGTGAACCTGTTGGTGTAGAACACGCAATTTAGCCGTCAATTCATACAAATAATCAAGCAGTACAGGGTGTTCGATCTCACTGAATTTTGTTGGTCTTGGCACTCCCCATATGTTGGCCGGGCGGCCGAACACAATTTCATAGGGACTAAGTCCCACTCGCGAATGCACAGTCATTCTTGTTGATAGGAGTGCTAAAGGCAGAGCGTCAGGCCATTTAAGACCAGAGCTCGCTTGTATCTTTGCCAACTTCAGTTTTAGCGTGCCATTATAGCACTCTACTAGTCCAGCTGATTGGAGGTGATTTGCAGCGTGGAATTTTTGCTGGATACCTAGCCCCTCACATACTTTTTTCATCACTCGACCCACAAATTCACTCCCATTATCACTCCAGACTATTCTCGGCATTCCAAACCTAGGGAAGAATTCTTTGGCAAGGGCTTTAGCTGTGGATAAGGCAGTGTTGTCTTTTAAGGGATATGCTTCTACCCATCTTGAAAAAGCACAAACAACAACGAGTACGTATTTCAGATTGTTGCACCTTTCCATGTGGATGAAATCTAGCTGCAAAACCTCGAACGGATACGTTGGAGGCGCAAAGTGACCAGCTGGAGTTGGGGTTCCCCTACCAGGATTGTATTTCAGACACACCATGCAATTCTTGACCACATTCTCTGCACATTTAGGAATTCCAGCATTTTGCCATACTGGAGCCAACAACTTACAAATCCCTTTCACACTGATATGGGCCATTCCATGAGCCATTGTCACCACTGCAAGCACATACGCATCGGGTAACAACCATCGCTGATGTTCTGACAAGTCAACCCAACAACCATTTTCATCCAATTTACCCGTACTTTCTTTCCACACACTCAACTCTTTCTCTGAAGCTTCAGCTTGAAGAGACTTCACACCCTCTATCGTATCTTCACATATTCCAACGTCACCAACCCATCTTGCGGGGCCTGCAACATACATTCGATTCATCACATCTTTTGCTGTTTCTTTTGTGATTTCGTCAGCAAATGCATTGCCACGACCGACATCATCAGTAACCTTCTTGTGTGCACTGCATTTCACAATCGCAACTTGTAATGGCAAGGTCAGTGACTCAAGAAGCTCATTCACCAACTGACCATGCTGAATTTTAGCTCCATGCGAAGTCAGGAACCCACGTTCTTTCCACAATCGTCCAAAACTATGGGCCACACCAAACGCATACTGGCTGTCGGTATATATGGTCACTTTCATTCCTTTCGATAACACACACGCTCTCGTAAGTGCAATCAGCTCTGTTGCTTGAGCTGAATTATGTGGTATACGTGCAGCTTCAACAATCGTGTGCAAAGTTGTGACAGCATATGCTGCAGTCGTATCACCATTCGGAAGCTTGAAGCATGAACCATCCACCCATAAGGTACCATCACACTTTACAAGAGGAGTATCTTTAAGATCTACTCTCCCTTTCGTTTCTTCTTCTGTCCTAAGAAAACAATCATGTTGTTCAGCATCATCTGTCTCTACTGAAATCGGCAATAACGTGGCTGGATTCAACGTATTGCACCTCTTTATGTGCACATGACTCGCTAACAGTGTCAACTCGTAACCTGACAATCGAGCACTAGTTAAATGCTGTGTCTTGGTCCTGTTTAACAACGTGTCCACTGCATGTGGAACCATCACAATCAACATATTATTCATCACTAACCCAGCAGACTGTCGAATAGAAACAGCTGCTGCCGCTGTGGCTCTCAAGCAACTCGGCAATGCTTTAGCTACCGGATCCAAAGTTGACGAAAAATATTCGTATGGGCACTGCTTGTCTCCAAAAGACTGTGTCAGCACTGACAATGCACAACCCTCTTTCTCATGGACATACAGTGTAAAGGGCTTACTGTAGTCGGGGGTACCCAACACAGGAGCCGAACACAATGCATTACGCAATTCGGAAAAACTTTTCTGACAATCTTCAGACCACGGAACGGGGTTTGGTGTATCTTTATAGGTCAATGCTACCAAAGGTTTGGCCAGCAAAGAGAAATTCGGTATCCATTGTCTGCAGTATGATGTAATGCCCAAGAAAGCACGTACTTCTCTCTGTGTCCTTGGCACACTCAATTTTGCAATTGCCTGAATTCTTTCTGAGGTCAGTTTCTTTCCCTCCTTCGATAAGAGATGACCTAAGTAGGTCACTTCTTGTCGACAATATTGCAGTTTTGAAAGGGACACTTTGTGATGTAAATCAGATAAATGACGCAACAACAACAAGGAGGCTTCTTTACAAATCTCTTCAGTATCTGTAGCGACTAGCAAATCATCGACGAACTGAATAAGGGTAGCGCCGTCAGGTAAAACAATTGCATCAAGCTGTGTTTTTAAAGCCTGACTATATATTGATGGGCTTTCACAGTAGCCTTGTGGAGCGCGTTTGAAGCGGAAACTTCGGCCTCCTAAACTGAAGCCAAAAATATCCCTGCTCTCCTCGGCAATCGGGATGCTGAAGAAAGCATTCTTTAAGTCAATCACCGAGAACCAGGTGGCGGAAGTTGGAATCAGTCAATAGGGCAGTGATATTAGGAACAACTAGAAACTGTGGCACAACTATTTTATTTACCTCTCTAAGATCAATAACGAGCCTGTAAACAGGTGGCTTAGAGGGGTCAGTACGTTTCAAAACAGGCAGAACAGGACTATTACAAACGTTGCCTCTTGTCTCTTCAATTACATCTTTTTCAATTAAATCATAAATGATCGCTAGCAACGCCTTTTCACCTTCACTAGAGATCTTGTATTGTTGAATGTGTGGTAATTTAACATTGGCTTTCAATGTCACAACATAAGGCGGTATTTCCAACAGACCCACATCATTAGGACCAGTAGCCCAAATGGTATCAGGAAGAAACGACAATTCGGTCGGAAGTTTATCCTTCGACAAATACATTGGAGAGACCATTTTCCTACCCAGTGTAAGTTGTACTCCCGAAGGAGAACAATATAATGTCGCATACAATCTTTTCAACAAATCCAATCCTAACAAGTTTTCACCACAACCTGTCGTCAGAATAAGGGGTGCTTCCAATTCACAAGGTCCAACAGAAAGGGACATAGGACTAGAAATCGGGTTCCTAACCGGGGCGCCAGAAAAACCTACTGAAACATTCATCTCGCCAGACAAAGGTGCGCCAGGGAGTTTTGAGTGCATAATAGAACTCTTTGTAGCACCAGTATCCAACAGAAAAGGCTCCGACACACCTGAGGTAATCACCTTAACATAAGGTCCATTCTGATCTACTGGAACTAAAAAAACTCCCTCTCTTCGTCTATGGCTGTCCTAGCAATTATTACCTTCCAAGTTCTCATCTTCTGCATAGTAGTCGTCAGCATAGTACTGAGCCGTCCTACCAGACGCATTATGTTGCTGGTCAAAACTATTCATTGAGTTTTGAGACGGAAAGGAATGCGTGTTCTGGGGGAAACTTCCACGTCCTCTACCTCTAGGAGCTTGTTGAACACCTCGAGCTCTTGCGCCAGAAGCACCATTCGTACGCTGTAACAAAATAGGACAACTATACTTGAAATGACCCTCTTCTTTACAATATGAACACTGATTGGGACCTACAGGAACACGTGGTTGAGAAAACTCGAACCTTTGCGAGTTTCTCTGGAACTGTTGAGGTTGCTGATAATTACTCTGACCACCACGTGGCAGATACGCCTGTTGTAAAAGAACCTTCGTCTTTAATTCTTTAGTTTTCTTGTCGGCTCTATCCTTCTCATCTTTATCCCTATTTTCATAGTACTGTGCAGTAGCCAATATTTGTGCTGAAGAGGAAACGGCCCAAGAACTCTCTGAATCCTTCAATTTCTTACACAGCTCGGCAAGCAAATTGTGCACAAACTTGACGACGAACAACCGTTGACCACCTTCTGTACTCATATCTTGACCACTGTGGTCGATAAACGTTTCCTCAAACCTGGTGAAGAAATCAGACACTGTTTCATCTTCCTTCTGCTTACACGCAGACAATTTATCCCAATTCACACGCATCGCAGGCATTAAAGTCTTCATGTAAGTAATGATCCTAGCAGGCAGTTCTGCTACCAAAGGCTCGGGCTTGGCACCACCAACTTGTCTATCATTTGTAGCACTAATATTATCCCATGAGTCACCTAACTCTTGCGCATGATCTGTATGGCGAATCAATCCCCACAAAGGCTGTGGAACAACATTCCCAAATAACATGTCTATGTCGGCTAATTTCATAATGCATGAGTCTGCAGTCTGTAATAATTCCTTATCATACCCTGCAGGGTTTTTACGGGGATCAGGCAAAGTCTGCTTAAGGGCTAAAACTTCAGCTCGCTTCCACGGAACATGTACCCAAACACACTGAAAATGAGCTGGGACAGCATCAATTTGATTAGCAACATCAGCCGCAACGGCGTCCTTCCATACCGGAGGGACTTCTCTCATTGGGTACTGTTGCACCTTTTTTTTAACAGAGGAGTCATGTTGGAACAATGACTGAGAAGGATCCTTATTCCTAAAGGACAACAACGTCGCAACTGCTTTCTCAACATCGGGACCCACAATCTTGCCTTTTTCAAACTCAGACCGTACACGGCACAAATCAGGCGGATTTGTTTCCAAATCATTATCCTCCAATTCCTCACAAAGGAAAGCACACATTTTCTCAAAAACGTATCTTTGTTTCGGTGCTTCCCATTGACGGAAGACATCCATAACAGACTCTACATCGTATCTTAAAGGATAAACAACCCATTTACGCGCCATACGGTCAAACATTTCTCTCTCTTGAGAATTAGGCAGTGACTACGCGACTGCTTACGCTCCGAATCTGGGGTCACACCAGACGACCCAAAGAGAGGAAATATAAGGCTGGCAACAGTATCTGTCACTCTCTGTCGGACAGAAGGAGAAGTTGATGAAAGAACAGGAGGAAAAATAGAGGGAGGCAAAGCAGACGCAGAGGCAGTATCAGGAAGAACACCAGAAGAGGCAGTCGATGTAGTACATAAAGTCGTAGGAGGTACAGATGGAGCAGGTAGCGAAGTCGGCGGCCCTTGAAGGGGCTGCGCCATAGTAGTAGGAGCCAACTGAAGAGGAGCTGGCGGCTGTGGAAGAACCTGAGGCACAATAACCGGAGGTTGCACAGCTAAAGGTTGCGGGGGTGCTGTAGCATTCTGCGCATAAGGGGGTGGCGAACTCAACAAGTGTGACATTAAAGGATCTTTCTCAAGTTCTTTTGCTGCATCTTGCTGAAGAAGCGGAAAAACTGGATAACATTTATCGGTCACCAATTTACGTTGCCTGTGCAACTGCTCATTCATCTGTTCTTTTTCATCATCTTTAAACTGCATGGCAGCTTGCATTATCGAGATACCCTCTTCCCTCTTATTTCTCTTTGCTATTTTAATTTCCTTCTGTTTGGCTTCCTTACGCCATAGGTGGAAAGAGTCAAACATCGCCGGCCGGGCTTTCTTCTTAAAAAGTTTAACCTCCAGATTATTCAGAATCTCTGTGTCAAAACTACCATATTGGGGCCATTTCAAAACACCATCTTTCCTGGTGTATCGGATCCATACTTCATTATATGTGAGGGGGCCTATGCCATGTTTCACATATAGTTCATAGGTTGGAGTTCCAATCGGAGGAACCGGACACGAGTCCTCCAATCGGGAATCCCTATTATAACCAAGACAAAAAAATTTCCATGTCTGCTAAGACCAGGCATCTTCGCTCTCTAGTCTAGCTTCAAACTTCAAAGGATTATCGAATACGATAGCCTCGTGAATACACGAATCCCTCGGCTTTGGTACTTGCAAGTTCCAAATCAAAGATCCCAAGGGGATACCAAACTAAGGACTGGGAGACGCTCCACTTATACTTAACTGAGGTATCGATGACGTCACCAGAAGACTTGTTTATCGTTTCGCTCTACCAAATCATCAAGGGTCCAAAACAGGGCGATAGTCAGGGCAGCAGTCCTTCGTAGCCGTCGGGAAGCGGGGAACCTCGCAGCAAAGACTTTCGGACCACGTCGACATACAGGGGTCGATGAAGTGGCGGCCTCCCTCCAGAATTTTCACACGAAGCTCCTCACGAACCTCTGGCTTGGACTGGTACCGCTGAAATCGCCCTACGTTGGGCGCCAACTGAAGTACTGGGTTTTTCAGAAGCCAGTGGTGCCAGGGAACACACCCTAAGACTTCGAGTCCTTCCTGTTTCAGACTACAGAAACACAGAGTCTTCTTGGTGAAGTCAAAGATCTTGTTTATTGGCTGCAGCCAGTAACAGGTATCCTAGAAGTACAACACGGTGTATATTCTCAGGAGACTGCTCTCCTTGCAAAGCTAACCTTCTTTTTTATATAAAATATTATGCTTTAGGCAAACATTCCTTATTTTACAGTTGACCATTCACATATTTTCACTACTAAGAAATAGCAGGGTTATGATGACAAGCCCATATTTCAGTTTGTCCAGCCCTCAATCAATTACCCGGCAAGGCTCAGTACTTTCATCAGATATCAACGGACCCCCAATATAAACAGGCACCTCCTCCTTGTAAAGCAAGTCATAAAGAAAGAAACAGGGACAGGTGCGTGTAAGATTAGGCATGGTTTGTGTGTGATGAAAGGTTTTATAATGTGTTGTGCCTTGATACTAATCTCATTCGGCCACTGGGAAAGAAACTGGGCGAACAGGTTTGGCTTCAGGCAGTGGAGTCAGCTTGCCCAGGTCACAGAGGAGTCAGCAAAGATGTACGTGTCCTTCAGACTCGTTTTCAGCATTAGACATTGGCCTATATGAGGGCAATCACATAATGGCTGTCGTTTAAATGGAACCCTAGGGTTCAGGACGGAAACTCTGATATTCGGGTGATTTCGTTACCCGAATATGAATACAATGCTTGTGCATACTATTCTAATCATTCTCGGTCTGCTGATACCAAAATCGTTGTGTTACGACGATGTTTATAACACGGGTCCAGAATTTTCAGTACCACACTTGTTTAATTTTATTAACATCAACTTACTCTTGCCAAATTGTTTTATTCTTAGTCAGTACAGCATTTACCAGGATAATAGGCAGCTCTTCATTATCTTTCTCTACTCCTACAGTTTCAACATTTTTTAAAGTCTAATGGCAAATACACTACCCTTCCTTTAAAGCCTTTCAATAACTCTTTTGGATGTAATGTATCCGTTTTTGGTTCTAATTATACACTTGCTTGAAATGGATGTACAGATTTTATAAGGATAGATTCATATACATTTAGGTCTTGTGGTTGTTCTGGAATAGTTACACGTTATAACCTGTTATGCACTGCTCTAGCTGGTGTTTTCTGTTCTTCTAACTTCTCATAGCAGTACTTACATGTAACTTGCTGAGTGGACAAGTTGAAACGCTCCCCTACAAATAAATAAGCAGCAAAATCTTGTCTGTTTTCCCCTTCAGTTTTGGAAAATACATCTACATTTTGTGTTTGACTTTTATAGTGACTGCATCTACAGCAAATGCAAACATAGTTTGGCTTTTCAGAACAAGCTCTATTAAAATTTATAATATATTGCTCTCTTCCTCCAATAGGTACACCTACAAATTCCTCATCTCCCCAGATGCCTCTTCAGGACCAAAGAACCAAAACTGCACTTCCTCACAAACGTTTTCTACCTCTTGTATAGTACCATGCAAAAGTACTCTGTTCATGTCTCCTAAACATAACACTGGACTCTTCGCAAAGCAAATTCTCCAAACTAAACTTCATATTTTTGAATTGGTGAACAGCCAACATCCCAAAGCGATGAAAGGTGCTTTGGCACACTTTACTGGATTAAAATGCTAATGAATGTCCCAGCAAATTGGAATGCTTTCTAACTTTGCATGTGTTAGATCCTTGCAAAATAGACATTTCCTGTTTCAAAGTTCTGTGTTGAAATTTGTGTACAGATGTCTTCAACAAATCAATTGATTGCCAAAGAATTCTGAAAACACTAACAAAAATTAAATTTGAACCAGGATCCTGTCTGTGGATTCCCTGAACCTCTTCTGCTACCACCCCTTGCAAATTTCAAGGAACAATCTCTTCTCTTTCAACAGGACTCCCATCCTTCATCTCATAACATTGACCAGTTGAATTTACTACATGCACTAATGTGTTCTCTTGTGAATACCCTTCTTCATTAAAGAAAGGCTCAGTACTGGGGGTATGCTTCCATTCACCTCTAAATGTTTTACAATTTTTTTTTTTTTATTTTCAGCCTTTTCCTTAGGCTACATCTCTTCATACATAACACTGTTTTTCGAGTGTTCTCATTCTTCTCAGAATCAAAATAAAAAGATTTTTCTTTAAGGCAAATACCTTATCAACTAAAGCTTCGCATGAGGGTGTGCATGTAGAGGGGAATGACAGGGAGGCGGAAGAGGCGGGCCCATTGGGGTAAGTGGACGTTGTTGTGTGTGCAGGTGTCTGTTGGCTGTGTGAATGCTTGTGGTGGGATGTGTGGTGCTTGTGTTTGGAAGTGTGTTTCTTGTGTGTTGATCTGCTTGACTGCGTGTCTGAATGTGTGCCTTGGACGGGTGAAGGGAGTGGAGTGCTGGAAGGGGTAGAGGAGGTTGGATGGGGGACGGAATGGCCAGGGAAACTGGCTGCCATCCAAGAGGAGGCCAGAGCCTGAAAAGATCTCTGTAGGGCAGACACAGCCCCGTGAATGCCATCCAGATAGGCATTAGTCTGCTGCACCTCTGATGCTAGCCCCTGGATGGCTTTGACAATGGTTGTCTGCCCTACTGAGATGATTCTCAGGAGGTCAATAACCTCCTCTGTGAGGGCAGCAGGGCTGACTGGGGCAGGGGAGGAGGTGCCTGGGGCGAAGGAGACGCCCACCTTTCTGGGTTGGCGGGCACGGCCAACTCGGTGGGGAGCAGAAGGGAGGGCGCTGATGATATGGATGGTGGCGGAAGATCTCACGGTCGTGATTTGTCCACTCGTGTCTGCCACTGCCGTAGGACCCCCATCGGAGGAGGTTTCAGAGTCACTACCCCCTGTGGTAATAGACTCCCCCGTGGAAGTCCCCTCGCCCTCCCACCCACTGGTCCCCTGGGCGTGCATTGTCTCTACCTCGGAGGATCCGTGGGCCGCTGTCTCCCCACTAGCCGGTGCCTCAGCTCCCTCGCCTGATGTTGATGCTGTACCAGACACACAAAAGAGAACAGGGATGGGGAGACAAAACAGGAGAGACACTTGTAAGTAGCTGAATGCTGATACACAATGGCCAGACATACATCTACCCAGCAGACACACCCAACAGGCAGCACCGTGCACTAGGCCCGTGACCATGGCCCTGACTACTGAGCAGTATACTGACCTATACCCATATCCTGTCATTGCATTGAAGCAGAGGTAGGTGAAACCTAACAGGGACACCCCAACACCCTTTGGGGAGCAGACAGTAGCTGGACAACAGTCAAAAACCCTGCTCTAAGCACCATGAGCCCTATCGCACACACACTCATCCTTCCAGGCTGAAGTATGGGCTGTGAGTACTCACCCCCTTGTGACTGCTGTGCAGCCTTCAAGCGCCCATCTAGGTCTGGGTACGCCACCACCAGGATCCTTCGCATGAGGCGGGTCAGTGCCCGACGGGCACCCCTACCACGCGGACTTCCCCAGCTGGGCCTCACTGATCTTGGGCGCCCAGCGCTGCAGGTCCTCCCACCTTTTACGACAGTGGGTGCTCTGCCGGGTGTAGACCCCCGGATCAGTACCTCTTTGGCGATAGCATGCCAATGTGCCCTCTTCTGGTGGGCGCTGACCTAGTAGGGAGACACAGAGAAGAAACACAGAGGTCAGGCACCTGCACGATGGCAATAGCTGGCTGACTGTTAGACATAGGACAGACAGTACTCCCAGACATGCAGGACAGTGGCATGCAGCATTCCATGCACCAAGCCCCATCCTGGCTCACAGGAGTGCACATCTGAGCAATCCACTCCATCCATCTTAGGTCACTTCCACAACGAAGGGGCAGAACTACATTGGGCATACATTTTGCCATCACCTACGCATCTTGAAATTCAGCTTACACACAATGCTGGGCCTATTAGCTATATGACGCACCTAGGCCTCTATCCATAGAGTATATAATCACACATAATGAACTCCGTTCCCTCTTAGTGATGCCAAAGTACGTCTGTCAGGTTGCAGTTATTGTACAGACACTACTATGAACAATGCAGTGAATGTGTTTAGCAAATATGCCAGCGTATGTGTACACTTGACTCCTTGTTCTTAACCCTCACAGGTACCGACCCTTGTGGCGAGGAGGGGCACCATCTGTGTACAGACCACTTGTGGATATGGGGACCATGGTGGAGTGTCAGATCATCATCACTTACAGACTCACACGTGCAACTATTCAGGACCTATGTCCATTACTGGATCCTGCACTGACTCCCGGAAATTGTAATTGCCATTCCAACTGAGGTGCAGGTGCTATCCACACTCCATTTCCTGGCCACAGGCTCTTTTCAAGTGACAGTGGGCATGGGTGCTGGTTTCTCACAGCCAATGTTCAGCCAGGTACTGACAAAATTTCTGAATGCATTTGTACAACATCTGCAATCCTATGTGTGATTCCCCCAAAGTGCTGATCTCCCTGCCATCAAGTCAGACTTCTTTGCCTTTGCAAACCTTCCCCATGTTATTGGTGCCGTCGATTGAACTCACATACCGATCATCCCCCCAAGAGTGAGGGAACAGGTGTACAGAAACAAGAAGAACTTTCACTCCATGAACATCCAATTGGTATGTACTACAGACCAGTACATATCCCATGTGAATGCCATGTTTCCGGGTTCAGTCCATGATTCATTTGTTTTGAGGAACAGTAGTGTGCCACAAAAGATGGAACAACTCCAAGAGGACAGAGGGTGGATCATAGGTAAGTGTGCCTGTCACTAACTGACACATTGCAGACAAACAGCCTGTCAGACTAAGGGACATTCCAATGACGACTCTGCATTGACCATTTCTCTAGGTGATTCTGGCTATCCAAACTTGCGTTGGCTCCTGACACCAGTGTCAGAGTCACCATATCCTCGGGGTCCGTGCACGTTCCCAACACTTCCACCACAAGACAGATCCAATACTCTGATTAGATTTTGTCACAGAGCCTAAGAGAGTCCAAGTGGGGAAAAGAGGATTAGGAAGGGAACAGCTGGGAAGGAGACCTGTAGGAAGCAAAAGATTAAAACACACAACTTCAAAATTACATCTCATGAAATCAGTACTATGCTATGACTCTAGGCATCATCATTCTGAAAACATGAACAACCTAAGAATACTCTAAAATGACTAGGCTTTTAGATGACTGAATGCCTGTAAGGAAATCGAGAGAGGTTAGATTAAACTTTCAGATTCAAGTACTTTCTTTAGCATGAGAATCAGGAAACAATCTGAATAATTTCTGAACCATCATATGAATCTTATTTTAACCCCTTCGCTGCCAGGCCTTTTCCCCCTCCTGTGCCAGGCCTTTTTTTGCCTATTTGGGGCAGTTCGCGCTTAGGCCCTCATAACTTTTTGTCCACATAAGCTAACCAAGCCAAATTTACGTCCTTTTTTCCAACATCCTAGGGATTCTAGAGGTACCCAGACTTTGTGGGTTCCCCTGAAGGAGGCCAAGAAATTAGCCAAAATACAGTGAAAATTTCTTTTTTTTTTTTAAAAAATGAAAAAGTGGCTGCAGAAGAAGGCTTGTGGTTTTTCCCCTTTCAGGAACAGGCAGACTTGAATCAAAAAACCCAATTTTTCAACATAATTTTGGCATTTTACTGGGACATACCCCATTTTTGCAATTTTTGTGCTTTCAGCCTCCTTCCAGTCAGTGACAGAAATGGGCATGTAACCAATGCTGGATCCCAGAAACCTAAACATTTCTGAAAAGTAGACAAAATTCTGAATTCAGCAAGGGGTCATTTGTGTAGATCCTACAAGGGTTTCCTACAGAAAATAACAACTGAAAAAGAAAAATATTGAAATTGAGGTGAAAAAAACATAAATTTTTCTCTACGTTTTACTCTGTAACTTTTCCCTGCAATGTCAGATTATCGAAAGCACTATACCGTTACGTCTGCTGGACTCCTCTGGTTGCGGGGATATATAGGGCTTGTAGGTTCATCAAGAATCTGAGGAACCCAGAGCCAATAAATGAGCTGCACCCTGCAGTGCGTTTTCATTCTATACCGGGTATGCAGCAATTCATTTGCTGAAATATAAAGAGTAAAAAATTGCTATCAAGAAAACCTTTGTATTTCCAAAAAGGGCACAAGATAAGGTGTTGAGGAGCAGTGGTTATTTGGACATCTCTGAATTCCGGGGTGACCATACTAGCATGTGAATTACAGGGCATTTCTCAAATAGATGTATTTTTTACACACTCTCCTATATTTGGAAGGAAAAAATGTAGAGAAAGACAAGGGGCAATAACACTTGTTTTGCTATTCTATGTTCCCCCAAGTCTCCCGATAAAAATGATACCTCACTTGTGTGGGTAGGCCTAGCGCCCGCGACAGGAAACGCCCCAAAACGCAACGTGGACACATCCATTTTTTTTAAAGAAAACAGAGGTGTTTTTTGCAAAGTGCCTACCTGTAGATTTTGGCCTCTAGCTCAGCCGGCACCTAGGGAAACCTACCAAACCTGTGCATTTCTGAAAACTAGAGACCTAGGTGAATCCAAGATGGGGTGACTTGTGGGGCTCGGACCAGGTTCTGTTACCCAGAATCCTTTGCAAACCTCAAAATTTGGCTAAAAAAACACATGTTCCTCACATTTCTGTGGCAGAAAGTTCTGGAATCTGAGAGGAGCCACAAATTTCCTTCCACCCAGCGTTCCCCCAAGTCTCCCGATAAAAATGATACCTCACTTGTGTGGGTAGGCCTAGCACCCGCGACAGGAAACGCCCCAAAGCGCAACGTGGACACATCCAATTTTTTGAAAGAAAACAGAGGTGATTTTTGCGAAGTACCTACTTGTAGATTTTGGCCTCTAGCTCAGCCGGCACCTAGGGAAACCTACCAAACCTGTGCATTTCTGAAAACTAGAGACCTAGGGGAATCCAAGATGGGGTGACTTGTGGGGCTCGGGCCAGGTTCTGTTACCCAGAATCCTTTGCAAACCTCCAAATTTGGCTAAAAAAACACATGTTCCTCACATTTCTGTGGCAGAAAGTTCTGGAATCTGAGAGGAGCCACAAATTTCCTTCCACCCAGCGTTCCCCCAAGTCTCCCGATAAAAATGATACCTCACTTGTGAGGGTAGGCCTAGTGCCCGCGACAGGAAACGCCCCAAAGCGCAACGTGGACACATCCAATTTTTTTAAAGAAAACAGAGGTGATTTTTGCAAAGTGCCTACCTGTAGATTTTGTCCTCTAGCTCAGCCGGCACCTAGGGAAACCTACCAAACCTGTGCATTTCTGAAAACTAGAGACCTAGGGGAATCCAAGATGGGGTGACTTGTGGGGCTCGGATCAGGTTCTGTTACCCAGAATCCTTTGCAACCTCAAAATGTGGCTAAAAAAACACATGTTCCTCACATTTCTGTGGCAGAAAGTTCTGGAATCTGAGAGGAGCCACAAATTTCCTTCCACTCAGCGTTCCCCCAAGTCTCCCGATAAAAATGATACCTCACTTGTGTGGGTAGGCCTAGCGGCCGGGACAGGAAACGCCCCAAAGCGCAACGTGGACACATCCAATTTTTTTAAACAAAACAGAGGTGATTTTTGCGAAGTGCCTACCTGTAGATTTTGGCCTCTAGCTCAGCCGGCACCTAGGGAAACCTACCAAACCTGTGCATTTCTGAAAACTAGAGACCTAGGGGAATCCAAGATGGGGTGACTTGTGGGGCTCGGGCCAGGTTCTGTTACCCAGAATCCTTTGCAAACCTCCAAATTTGGCTAAAAAAACACATGTTCCTCACATTTCTGTGGCAGAAAGTTCTGGAATCTGAGAGGAGCCACCAATTTCCGTCCACCCAGCGTTCCCCCATGTCTCCCGAAAAAAATGATACCTCACTTCTGTGGGTAGGCCTAGCGGCCGGGACAGGAAACGCCCCAAAGCGCAACGTGGACACATCCAATTTTTTTAAACAAAACAGAGGTGATTTTTGCGAAGTGCCTACCTGTAGATTTTGGCCTCTAGCTCAGCCGGCACCTAGGGAAACCTACCAAACCTGTGCATTTCTGAAATCTAGAGACCTAGGGGAATCCAAGATGGGGTGACTTGTGGGGCTCGGACCAGGTTCTGTTACCCAGAATCCTTTGCAAACCTCAAAATTTGGCTAAAAAAACACATGTTCCTCACATTTCTGTGGCAGAAAGTTCTGGAATCTGAGAGGAGACACAAATTTCCTTCTACCCAGCGTTCCCCCAAGACTCCCGATAAAAATGATACCTCACTTGTGTGGGTAGGCCTAGCGCCCGCGACAGGAAACGCCCCAAAGCGCAACGTGGACACATCCAATTTTTTGAAAGAAAACAGAGGTGATTTTTGCAAAGTGCCTACCTGTAGATTTTGGCCTCTAGCTCAGCCGGCACCTAGGGAAACCTACCAAACCTGTGCATTTCTGAAAACTAGAGACCTAGGGGAATCCAAGATGGGGTGACTTGTGGGGCTCGGATCAGGTTCTGTTACCCAGAATCCTTTGCAACCTCAAAATTTGGCTAAAAAAACACATGTTCCTCACATTTCTGTGGCAGAAAGTTCTGGAATCTGAGAGGAGCCACCAATTTCCATCCACCCAGCGTTCCCCCATGTCTCCCGATAAAAATGATACCTCACTTCTGTGGGTAGGCCTAGCGGCCGGGACAGGAAACGCCCCAAAGCGCAACGTGGACACATCCAATTTTTTTAAAGAAAACAGAGGTGTTTTTTGCAAAGTGCCTACCTGTAGATTTTGGCCTCTAGCTCAGCCGGCACCTAGGGAAACCTACCAAACCTGTGCATTTCTGAAAACTAGAGACCTAGGGGAATCCAAGATGGGGTGACTTGTGGGGCTCGGATCAGGTTCTGTTACCCAGAATCCTTTGCAACCTCAAAATGTGGCTAAAAAAACACATGTTCCTCACATTTCTGTGGCAGAAAGTTCTGGAATCTGAGAGGAGCCACAAATTTCCTTCCACTCAGCGTTCCCCCAAGTCTCCCGATAAAAATGATACCTCACTTGTGTGGGTAGGCCTAGCGCCCGCGACAGGAAACGCCCCAAAGCGCAACGTGGACACATCCAATTGTTTTAAAGAAAACAGAGGTGATTTTTGCAAAGTGCCTACCTGTAGATTTTGGCCTCTAGCTCAGCCGGCACCTAGGGAAACCTACCAAACCTGTGCATTTCTGAAAACTAGAGACCTAGGGGAACCAAGATGGGGTGACTTGTGGGGCTCGGACCTGGTTCTGTTACCCAGAATCCTTTGCAAACCTCAAAATTTGGCTAAAAAAACACATCTTTAGACTGACTCTGCTTTGGGGACCCACATAAGTGAGGTGTCATTTTACTTGGGAGACTGAGGGGAAAACTGGGGAGTAGGAATTTTGTGCTGGAGTGGTGATCCTACTAAGAAAAGTCAGGAAAATATGCTTTTTTATGCAAATTTTGAGGTTTACAGAGGAGTCTGGGTAAGAAAATGTTGGGGGAGCCACGCAAGCCACACCTCTCTGGACTCCTTGGGGTGTCTAGTTTTAAAAAATGTCTGGGTTTTGTAGGTTTTCCTAGATGAAGGCTGCACCCAGGACCAAAAACATAGGTGGGCCCTCCCCCCCAAACACAGGTATTTTTGTAATATATCATTTTGATGTGTGCACATATGTCCGTGATGTGCCAAACACTAAAATTGTGAAAAGAAACACACTTAGGTTATGTGAAGAAGACCCCTCACCCACCAATCAAGTTGGTGGCATGCTTCATCTTCGGGGTCCCACCCGAGGCACCTAGCGTGTCACAGGTGTGCTGCGACGCCTGATTACAGCGGAGCAGGTTTTGTCATTTTTACCACATATACTGGTTGGATTTGGCACGAGGGTGAGTGATGGTTCAGTGGATCAAATTTTATTAACAAGAGATTTCACAAAAGTGAAATGCACTGCTAATCACTGAAAGGCAAAAAACGGAACCAATGACTCACTGCTCGTGAGCTGTAAAGCCGCGAGAAGGCACCAACCGCTTTACAATCCATTCACACACCTTTCATACATGACACGCACAAGACCATTCACACCGCCAGCCACGGGCCCAGCACATTACAACACTCACATCGACAGACCGCGCCACTCAATGGCCCATCACCTACATACGCCCACATGCCTGATACAAGAATCACACCAGCTGATGGGAGTGTAGACTGCCGTTTGGCTGGCACCGCCAGCCAAGCGCCACCCCACGCACACCGCCAGCCAAGCACCACCCCAAGCACACCGCCAGCCAAGCGCCACCCCAAGCACACTGCCAGCGAAGCGCCACCCCACGCACACCGCCTTCCAAGCGCCACCCCATGCACACCGCCAGCCAAGCGCCACCCCAAGCACACCGCCAGCCAAGCGCCACCCCAAGCACACCGCCAGCCATGCGCCACCCCACGCACACCGCCAGCCAAGCGCCATCCCACGCACACCGCCAGCCAAGCGCCATCCCACGCACACCGCCAGCCAAGCGCCACCCCAAGCACACCGCCTTCCAAGCGCCACACCGCCAGCCAAGCGCCACCCCACGCACACCACCAGCCAAGCGCCACACCGCCATCACTTTTTTTGTTTATAAACAACAAAGAAACCACTAATTATAAAATAAGCACAAAACTAGAGGACACAAAAGCTCTAACTAAATACATGACAGAGATGCCAACCGTGAAACAAATGAAAATATAAAACAGACAGCTTACGCTCACGGTATTTCCCAGAATTTTATTTGGGTATGGTAACTTCTATAACAGCCGGGCACACACAGCCCAGGCTTTGAAGGGCGTTTGGGGCAGTACACCCGGCTCTCCCTCCGGATTAATCTCCGGGCACATACTCTACATTTCTTTGTGGGCAAGTCTATTTTGGGAGTGGGAGGAATGTGATCTGGAAAGTGCCGATCTTTTAATCTAGCCACATCCTCCACCACTTCTACTCTAGGAACTCTTGCCGGTTCCACCACAATAAGGCTTTCTATCGCCGACTCCTGAAACTTAACAAATGTCATCCTAGACTCAGGTGAACAATCCTTGTATACAATAAAGGCATTAAAAGTTGCCAAATGAAATAAATGTAGGGCCAACTTTTTATACCACACATAAGTCTTACGAAGAGCAGTGTAAGGTTCCAACCTCTGATCTACTCTATCAACACCACCCATGTGCCTATTGTAGTCCAAAATGCACGTAGGTTTGCGCACTTCCGCAACCTGACCCCAAACAGCCACAGGGGAAGTACTCTCATCATGGATGGTCAATAGCATGTACACATCCCTCCTGTCTGAAAATTTCAGAGCTAGCAGCTCATTATTCCGCAAGGCCCTGCACTGTCCCCTCTCAAGTTTTTTACAGACTCCCTTGGATAGCCTTTCCGGTTAGAACGGATTGTGCCACAAGCAACAGTGTCCACCCTAAACAACTCCTTGAACAACTGCACTCCAGTGTAGAAATTATCTACGTACAAATGGTGACCTTTGTTAAACAGCCGTCTAGCAAGTTCCCACACAATTTGTTCGCTAACTCCAAAAGTGGCCGGACAACCAGGAGGGTCAATACTGGAATCCCTACCAGTGTAGACCTGGAAATTATACACATATCCTGTACTGCTTTCTGACAGCAGATACAATTTAATCCCATACCGTGCCCTCTTATTAGGAATGTACTGCTTAAAAACTAAACGCCCCTTGAAAAGGACCAAAGACTCGTCCACACTTATCTCTTTGCCTGGAACATAGACCTCTGAAAACCGATCCACAAAATGATCAAGGACAGGCCTAATCTTAAAAAGACGGTCACAATCAGGGTGATCTCGTGGCAAGGCTAAAGCATTGTCTACAAAATGCAGCATACGAAGAAGAAGCAAATACCGATTACGTGTCATAGTTGCAGTAAATATAGCAGTTGCCATCAAGGGACTAGTAGACCAATAAGAAGCCAGTGACGGCTTCCTGATCAACCCCATAAAAAAAGATAAACCTAAAAACCTTTTCATCTCTTCCAGATATGTGGGAACCCACTGAGTAGCTCTAGACTGAGGCTTAAGTCTGGCAGCGTTGTCCCGCAAATATTGCTCTGCACACACATTTGTCTGTTCCACAATCTCTTCCAAAAATACATCGTCCATAAACAAGTGAAAGAAATGGACAGGCAAAAAGTTTTCCGTATTAACTCTACACCCTGGGAGACCAGTAAATGCAGGTAACTGTGGCTGCTCCATGTTTGGGGCAATCCAGGTGTCAGGTCTTCTAATGGGAAACCCTTCAGCCCCAGGCTGCTACACTCTTGGCACATCAATGTCCTCCTCTAACACAGGCCCTTCATCTGCACTGAGAGTAGCTTCCTCATCAGAAGAATACTCTTGGACAGAAAACTCACTTCCAGAATCTCCTGCTTCCTCCTCTGCCTCAGATGCAGAATCAGTGTCGTAATCATGGTCTGAAGACGACTCAAAGAACATGCGAACAACCTGCTGAGCGGTCACTTTGCGGCTAGCCATGATCCTCACTAACAACAAATGGATTGCCAACAACAACTAGCACTAAAATAAGTAATAATCAAAGTGTAGCTTTATCACAAAGAGTTATGTACTACAAAAAAACTATACCACTCACTTGCCTGAAAAAGCTACTCACCAAGCAACTACTCTGCACAGACACAGCAATCACCAATGATATCCCACTAAAAAGAAAAAAGAAAAAAGCAAATTAGACATATGACAACACAAACATCACTGTGCTCAAATCTAATGACAATGTCAAACACACAATACTGCATTTAGTACACCACCTACAAACATGTCATTCATGCATGTCAACAATACTCTTTTGGAGTAAATTGCTTTCACTTACCTAAAACATGCAACTATGCAAACCACAGGACAACTACTGCCAAAACCGCAAGGATCCACAGCAAAGGAAGCAAAAGCGTTGAACTAGAAGAAAAAGAAGAAATAAATTGTTATAATCACAAATACAAATACTTCGCCAGTTGACAAACACCCCACCACCAAGAACTTAAAAGTTGTCCCTGGTACCTAAGTGGATCCTGCCCCCCTCAGGGGTAGATGGGCGTAAAAAAATTGGCCAATCTGCCCCCAAGGGGGGGGGGGCAGAAATGGGCAACACCTCTGTGCCCCCTTTAGGGGACGACCCTTCCCAAAGGGGGCACCACCAGTACAAAACAAAAACAAAAAAAAAATCCCTGGCGTATTGTTGGTTTCTGCCCTCCTTGGGGGCAGATGGGCCTACAAAAAATAGGCCCATCTGCCCCCAAAGGGGGCAGAGATGGCCAATACGAACTTTCCCCACTTTAGGGGGGCGACCGTTGCCCAAGGGGTGCCCTCAAACACACACCACACACACCACACAATCCCTGGCGCCTAGTGTGCTTCCACCCCCCGGGGGCCAGATCGCCCCAAAAAATGGCTGGTCTGCCATCTGGGGTCCAAACAGAAAAAAAAAAATAGCCCCCCAGGGGAGCGACCCTTGCCCAAGGGGTTGCCCCCAAAAAACACAATAAAAACAAACTCCCTGGTGTCTAGTGGATTTCGCCCCCCCCGGGTGCAGATCCGCCGAAAATTAGGCGATCTGCCCCCGGGGGGGGGTCGAAATACTAAAAAAAATAGCTCCCCAGTGGGGCAACCCTTGCCCAAGGGGTCGCCCCCTAAAAGAAACTTTACACTAAAAATAAATCCCTGGTGTCTAGTGTATTTCGCCCCCCCCTCCCCCAGGGGGCATACCTGCCGAAAAAAAGGCGATCTGCCCCCGGGGGGGGCAAAACACTAAAACAAATTGACCCCCGGAGGGGGGCGACCCTTGCCCAAAATAGAAAAACAACACAAAATCCCTGGTGTCTAGTGGATTTTGCCCACCCCCCCTGGGGGCAGATCCGCCAAAAAATCGGCGGATCTGCCCCCGGGGGGGCGAAATACCCCAAAAAATTGACCCCTGGGCGGGGGCGACCCTTGCCCAAGGGGTCGACCCCAAAATAAGCAAACAAAACAAAATCCCTGGTGTCTAGTGGATTTTGCCCCCCCCGGGGCAGATCCGCAGAAAAAAAGACGATCTGCCCCCGGGGGGGGGGGGGCGAAACACAAAAAACAATTGACCCCGGGGGGGGCGACCCTTGCCCAAGGGGTCGCCCCCAAAATAAAAACACAGAAAACAAAAACCCTGGTGTCTAGTGGAGATTCCTGCTCCACGATCGCGGGCCCTGCCCGCAATCGTGGACTAGGAATCTTGTGAAAACAGGCACAGGGGGAAAGGAAAAAGCCTTTCCCCCGTGTCTGTTTCCCCCCCCCCAAAACCGAAAGGACTCACCTCTTGGGTCCTTTCCCGAAGACGCGCTGGAAGCAAATGGCTTCCAGCGCGTCCGGCAACACCTGATGACGTCGGCGTGCTGTGCGCGCGCTGACGTCATCAGATTGCCGGGGGGGTCGGGCTGGAAGGGGAAGGTCTTCCCCTTCCAACCCCACCTTGGGGGGGAGGGGCGTGCACGGGGGGGCACGCTAGCACTCCCCCAAGCTCCCCTGTGCCTTGGACGAGGTGACCTCGTCCAAGGCACAGGGGAACTGTAGCCTTGGACAAGGTCACCTCGTCCAAGGCACAGAAGCGGTTAAGAATACATATCAGAAAAACACACAGCATTACATCTAGAACTCTGGTCTCTTTTTTGTTCTCTCAAAGCATTGGAAAGTAAATTGCACACATTGCAGGTTTTCATAGAAGTATTAAAACACCATAGAAGGATTGTGCACCATGAATAACACAACGTAGATTCAAGGAATAAATCACACGACTTGTCAACTCGAATACTTCTACGTAAATACCTTAAGATGGTAGCGCACAATGAATAACATGAATTAAAGCACAAGGAAAGAATCGCACGTCTTGCCGATTCGAATGCCACCATGAAACTGCCATGGAATGGTAGCGCGCAATGAATATCACAAATTAAATACAAGGAAAGAATTGCGCGTCTTGCCGATTCGAATGCCACCATGAAACTGCCAAGGAATGGTAGCGCATAATGAATATCACAAATTAAAACACAAGGAAAGAATCACGCGTCTTGCCGATTCGAATGCCACCATGAAGACTGCCAAGGAATGGTAGCTCACAATGAATATCACAAATGAAAAACAAGGAAAGAATTGTGCGTCTTGCCGATTTGAATGCCACCATGAAAACTGCCAAGGAATGGTAGCGCACAATGAATATCACGAATTAAACACAAGGAAAGAATTGCGCGTCTTGCCGATTAGAATGCCACCATGAAAACTGCCAAGGAATGGTAGCGTACAATGAATATCACAAATTAAACACAAGGAAAGAATTGCGCGTCTTGCCGATTCGAATGCCACCATGAAAACTGCCAAGGAATGGTAGCGTACAATGAATATCAAGGGTTAATTTACCATGAAGCGAATCGCTCGTCTTGCTGATTCGTAGGCCACCATGTAACTACTAAGGAAATGTTAGCGTACAATGAATATCAAGGGTTAAATCACCATTAAGCGAATCGCACGTCTTGCCGATTTGAAGAACCGCATGCAAATGCCAAGAAAAGTCCAAACACACATTCACACGCGCTATAGACCCGTTACTTATCATGCAGAGATTAAGCCCAAGAACTCGAGCGTCATCGATAACGGAGTCGGGGGCCAGCCCGACCTCCATCTTACCGCCCTGATCAGGAATCACCCAGCCGAGTGAAAAGGGCGAGGCCTGGAAAATCAAAGTAGGCCACCGGAACAGGAGCTCAGGAAGTTAATGCTGCTCTGCACCGGGACCTCTGAATAGTGAGCATGTGGAGCTGGGCTGGCTCCCTTTTATAGAGTCTTGGCCCACCCCACAACCACACCCAGGCATGCTGCAGGGAAAGCTTCTAGAAGGCCCTGGAAAGGGACCACACCCTGACTCACTCTGAAAGCCTGCAGCAATAAATTGCAAATTAACAGTATTTATAAGCACCTTAAGAATGAGTCTTCAGGATTGAATTCTGCAATGCAAAAGGTTAAACAATAACATATCAGTACAATGCATAAATTACATTATCTTGAGAGTGTTGGGTTTTTGCATTCTAGTCGCCCGTAGATCGCGCACTGTCCTGGTGTTGACAGTACTCCCCTCTCCCAGACGCGGTCTAGGGCCTGGTTTGTCTGGATGGAGATGATGAAAGCGTCTCACAAGTACTGGAGCATGAATATCAGATGCAGAAACCCATGAGTTACTTTCAAGGCCATACCCTTTCCATGAGATTAAGTACCATAGGTTACGCCCTCTCAATTTAGAATCCAACACTTTCTTGACTTCGTATTCTTCTTCCCCCTGTACTAGAACAGGAGCTGGATGAGGGCGGACCTTTTGGACTGCCTATTTTAAGAGGGAAGTATGGAACACTGGATGAATCCGTAATGATCTTGGCAATTGCAGTTTATAGGTTACAGGATTAATTTACTGAAGAACAGTGTAAGGACCTATGAATTTGGGGTTGAACATGTGCTTCTTCTTGAAGTCTATATGTTTTGTGGAAAGCCACACTTTGTCACCTGGTTGATACTGCGGTCCCTCACAATGTTTCTTGTCATAAGGCTTTTTGTATTTTTGTTTGGCTTTTTCTAAATGCTGTTGAATCAATTTCTGGTTTGATGCAAATGTTGAATGGTTTCTAACACAGATGGAGTAAGAGAACTTTCTTGAGGAATTGTGATGGGCAAGGTGTCAAGATGATAGCCAAACAAACCAAAGAAGGGTGTAACGCCAGTAGAAGTGTGGAAGGAGTTGTTACAGGCTAACGCAGCTAACCAGAGCATTGATGTCCAAGAATGAAGTGCTTTTTCAGCATAAGCACATAGGTATTGCTTCAAAGTCTGATTTAGTCTCTCCGTTTGACCATCTGTTTGAGGATGGTGGCTAGTAGATAGTATAGATGTCACTTGGAGTGTTTTACACCATGTTTTCCAGAAGTTGGAGGCAAATTGCGACCCCTGATCGGAGAGAATCACTTTTGGCAGTCAATGATAACGAACCACTCTATTCAGTAAGTTAGTTGCCAGTTCACTAGAGGTGGGCAATTTCTTACAGGCAATGAAATGTCCATGTTTCTTGAGACTATCTACTACCACCAGAATTACTGAATGCTGTTGATCCACTGGCAGACCAGTAATAAAGTCTAAAGAAATGTGCTCCCACGGACGACTTGGGGTTGGGAGTGGATGTAACAACCCTTTCGGTTTTGAATGACTTGTTTTAGTGCAAGCACAGACTTCGCAGTTGTTTACCATTGTTTTTACATCTTTTGTTAGGGTAGGCCACCAAAAATAGCGCTGGATTAATTAAAGAGTTTTAGGAGTACCTGGGTGACCTGCCGTAGGTATAACATGCAACCAATAAAACACTATCTTGCGAAGTTTGGTAGTGGGCATGAACAAACGAGCGTCATGAAAGGGTAGTCCTTGCTTGATTGACCTTTTGGGATCTGCTTGGGCCCATGTCTGCCATTTTTCAGCTGTGAAGGAATTGCGGATGTCTTCAAAGAAATCTTCAGTTTTTATGATATATAGGACCTTGTCAGGAGCAATGATAGCTCTGGAGGTTTGAACTGCAGGCAACGTGGTAGACTCTTGGTGGGACAAGGCATCAGCTTTGCGATTATCTTTACCAGGCCGGAAGGTTACCACAAAATCAAACTCGGCAAAAAACAGCACTGAGCGTAATTGCCGAGGAGTCAAAAGTCTGGCGGAACTCATGAATTGAAGATTGCGATGATCAGTATATACTGTGACAGTATATTTGGCACCCAACAAATGATGTCTCCATTCTTTAGAGGCATCACGAATTGCCAGAAGCTCTTTTTCAGCAATGACATAGTTCTGTTCAGCTTCATTCAACTTCCGAGACATGTAAGCTACAGGATAAAGTTGACCAGTGTCTTTGTTTCGTTGTGACAAGACTGCTCCTATTGCCACATCTGAAACATCAGCTTCCACTATGAAAGGTCGATCCGCATCTGCATGAGTCAATACTGGGGCAGTGGAGACAGCTTCTTTCAAAGTTGAAAAGGCTTGATCGGCTTCTGGGGACCATACAAATTTTTCTTTCTTCTTAATAGCTTAGTAATTGGAGCCACTGTCTGGGAGAAATGATTTATGAACCTCCGGTAAAAATGTGCAAACCCCAGGAAACATTGTACATCATGAACAGTCTTTGGGGTGGGCCAATCAGACACGGCTTTTACTTTCTTTTCTGCCATCACTATACCTTGAGGGATAAGGATAACCGCTAAAAACTCAACTGTGGTAACATGAAACTCACACTTGGTTAGTTTGCAATATAAATGGTGCGTATGAAGGGCTGCCAGAATTTTCTTGACATGTTGGACATGTTCATTTTCATTGTCTGAGTAGATCAAAATGTCATCACTGTAGACTATGGCAAATATATCGAGGTACTCTCTAAGAACGTCATTCAAGAAAAATTGAAATGCTGCTGGAGCATTGCACAGACCAAATGGGATGATGGTGTATTAAAAAAGGCCATATCTTGTTTTGAACGCTGTTTTCCATTCGTCACCCTCTCTCATTCTGAACAAATGATAAGCACCTCGAAGGTCAAGCTTCGTGTAGATTTTTGCTTTCTTTACTTGTTCCAGTAAGACCGGAATTAGGGACAAAGGATATTTGTTCTTGATGGTGATTTTGTTCAAACCCCTATAGTCGATACAAGCTTGAAGTTCTCCATTCGCCTTCGGAACAAAAAACAAAGGAGAAGCTGCGGGAGACTTAGAGGGGCGAATAAAACCATTCTCTAAGAATTGATCCAAGTATTTTCGTAAATGTTGATTTTCATGTTCTAACAGGGCATACACAAGACAGTTGGGAAGTATTGCACCTGGGACTAGATCAATTTGACAGTCATAAGATCTATGAGGAGGTAAGTTATCTGCTTCTTTCTCATCAAACACATCTTCATAAGACAAATACTGTTTGGGCAACTGGACTTCTTTCTCTGCAGCAGTAGCTATGTAAGAGTTGCGAACTTCCGATTCTTGTGTCCTTTGGAGACATCGTTCTTTACATAGCACAGATGAGAACACAACCTTTCGTTCTGCCCAATTAATCTCTGGATTGTGATGAGTTAACCATGGCAAGCCAAGGATAATCCCATACTGGGGAGCTTGGATCACGTCAAGGATAAGTTTCTCTTTATGTTTCTTTCTTTGATTTTTATCTTCACAAATCACCGACAAGGGGACAGTCTGAAGAGTTACCGGACCTCCAGTCAAGAGTTTTCCATCGACTGCCTGGATGATTTCTGGGGTCTTCTTTTCAATACCTGGGATCCCCCAGGCATGAACCAATTTGGCGTCACCAAAGTTCCCGGTAGCCCCAGAATCGACTAGAGCCTTCTTGAAATAGTTCTTTTTCTTAACCTGAACTCTTATTCCCAGTTTGAGATGTCTAGATTGTGAAGGGTCCACGGTGACACCCAAGAGCAACCCTTCTCTGCATCTTGGGCGTTTTAGTTTTCCGACTCAACTGATACATTGGCTGCAACCTTCTGAACTAGACCTCGCTTCTTCTTTGGTTTGATTGAACAGTCTTTGACGAAATGACCTTTCTGCCCACAATAGAGACATTGTCCATTTTTTCTGCGTAGGTCCTTTTCATCTTTGGTCAAAGGTCTCCTGATGGTTCCAATTTCCATCGGTTCAGGCGTTCTTTCTTTCGGAATTCTTGAGTCTCTGTTATCTTTAACACGCCAGGAATATTTATCAGTCTTTTTATGCGTTCCTTTTCGTTCAGATAAACGATGATCAAGCCTCAAGACAAGGTTCATTAATTCTTGACAGTCTGTAGGTTGCAGGTCAATTTGCGCTAAGATATCTTTTGATTCCTCTTTGAGTCCCTTGTAAAACAAGGCCGTTTGTTTTTCCTCTGGCCAGGATGTGTCAGCGACCAGCCGATTAAAGTTGGCTAAATATCACACTAAGTCCTGATTCCCCTGGCGTAAGTCTAATAGTTCACGATCTGCTGACAGTGTTACAGTTCTACGATCAAAAACTCGCTCAAACTCACGAACAAAGTTTCTCCAGTTGTGCAACAGGGGACTATCTTTACGCACCAGAGGAATAGCCCAGGTAGCTGCATCTCCAGACAGATATGATAACAAGAAAGCTACTTTGGACTGGGCATAAGGAAAAGTATGTGGTCTGCAGGTGAACCAGGAAAGATTGCGCTTTCAAGGGGTCACCTGAGAAACGTTCTGGAGGAGCTAAAGGAATGGCTGAAGGAACATTGAGGGAAATGTTTGTCAGATTACCTCCAGAAGTCTGAGAAGAAGTACCTGGCCATGACACACCTGTGGGAGTTTTTTCCTTCTTCTCTACCTTATCCAGTAACTGACTCACTCTCTCAGCTAAGCTATTTGTCAAATCTTTTGATGATCCCACCTCCGACTGGAGCTGGGAGATAGCCTTGACTAGCTCGTCCAGTGTGGTCATGTTGAGAACATACACAAACCAGGAGGATAATAATTTGTGGGCTCACTATTCTGTCAGAGTCACCAGATCCTCGGGGTCCGTGCACGTTCCCAACACTTCCACCACAAGACAGCTCCAATACTCTGATTAGATTTTGTCACAGAGTCTAAGAGAGTCCAAGTGGGTAAAAGGGGATTAGGAAGGGAACAGGTGGGAAGGAAACCTGTAGGAAGCAAAAGGTTAAAACACACAACATCAAAATGACTAGGCTTTTATATGACTGAATGCCTGTAAGAAATCGAGAGAAGTTAGAGGTTAGATAAAACTTTCAGATTCAAGTACTTTCTTTAGCATGAGAATCAGGAAACAATCTGAATAATTTCTGAACCATCATATGAATCTTATTTTAAGAATACATATCAGGAAACACACAGCATTACATCTAGAACTCTGGTCTCTTTTTAGATCTCTCAAAGCATTGGAAAGTAAATTGCGAACATTGCAGGTTTTCATAGAAGTATTAAAACACCATAGAAGGATTGTGCACCATGAATAACACAACGTAGATTCAAGGAATAAATCACGCGACTTGTCAACTCGAATACTTCCACGTAAATGCCTTAAGATGGTAGCGCACAATGAATAACATGAATTAAAACACAAGGAAAGAATTGCGCGTCTTGCCGATTAGAATGCCACCATGAAACTGCCATGGAATGGTAGCGCGCAATGAATATCACAAATTAAACACAAGGAAAGAATTGCGCGTCTTGCCGATTCGAATGCCACCATGAAAACTGCCAAGGAATGGTAGCTCACAATGAATATCATGAATGAAAAACAAGGAAAGAATTGCGTGTCTTGCCGATTCGAATGCCACCATGAAAACTGCCAAGGAATGGTAGCGTACAATGAATATCACGAATTAAACACAAGGAAAGAATCGTGCGTCTTACCGATTTGAATGCCACCATGAAAACTGCCAAGGAATGGTAGCATACAATGAATATCAAGGGTTAATTCACCATGAAGCGAATCACGCGTCTTGCCGATTCATAGGCCACCATGTAACTACTAAGGAAATGGTAGCGTACAATGAATATCAAGGGTTATATCACCATGAAGCGAATCGTGCGTCTTGCCGATTCGAAGAACCGCATGCAAATGCGTAGAAAAGTCCAAACGCACATTCACACGCGCTATAGACCCGTTACTTATCATGCAGAGATTAGGCCCAAGAACTCGAGCGTCATCGATTATGGAGTCAGGAGCCCAGCCCGACCTCCATCTTACCGCCCTGATCAGGAATCACCCAGCCGAGTGAAAAGGGCTAGGCCTGGAAAATCAAAGTAGGCCACCGGAACAGGAGCTCAGGAAGTTGCTGCTGCTCTGCACCGGGACCTCTGAATAGTGAGCACGTGGAGCTGGGCTGGCTCCCTTTTATAGAGTCTTGGCCCACCCCACAACCACACCCAGGCATGCTGCAGGGAAAGCTTCTAGAAGGCCCTGGAAAGGGACCACACCCTGGCTCACTCTGAAAGCCTGCAGCAATACATTGCAAATGAACAGTATTTATAAGCACCTTAAGAATGAGTCTTCAGGATTGAATTCTGCAATGCAAAAGGTTAAACAATAACATATCAGCACAATGCATAAATTACATTATCTTGAGAGTGTTGGGTTTTTGCATTCTAGTCGCCCGTAGAGCGCGCACTGTCCTGGTGTTGATAACCAGTGAGGAATCCCAGGACGGTTGCAGAGAGGAAATACAATGAGGCCCATGGATGTACTAGGAGGGTGATAGAGCGTCCTATAGGTCTCCTGAAGGCTATATTCCGGTGCCTACATATCTCTGGGGGTTCCCTGGACTATGGGCCTGATAAGGTGTGTAGGATAGTCATGGCGTGCTGCATGCTGCACAACGTGGCACTGAGACATTCAATCCCCCTTTTGGAGGTGGAGGGTGCTATAGGTCCTGATCTGTTACTTCAGAGAGGTGAGGAGAGTGATGGTGAGGATGAGGAAGGGGAAGATGTCAGTTCCAGAAACCAACTGATACAACTCTACTTCCAATAACTGTCTGGGACTTCAGCCTGTATATGTGGTTAGTGACGGATACTGTAAGTGTACCATGTCAACTAGGGGGAATTGCTCAGGATATGCAAGTCATGGTCCTCTTCAGAATGGTACAGACAGACAATATATGCATTCCCTTCTTGACTATTTTGAAACACACTGTACCACCACCATGCACAAATTGACAATAAAGTTTACCCCTGCCTGCTGCAGCATTACTTCACTTTGTTCAACATTGAAGACAGGGGACAGTGTTACAGGTGAGATATGTTGTTTATTGGTGGAATACATTGAAATGTGCTATGTACAGTGATGGAATTCGTAATGGTTGGGTGTCCTCAAAACCGACTTGGTGGCAGGCCTGTTTGATGTCATAGGTGTGTCCTATTTGTAGTTTAGTACTTTATTTAGCCCTCAGCTAAGTGCAGTTGGTGAATGGGTGGGATGGTTGCTTGGCAGTAGTAGCAGTGTCAATTGTTGGGAGGGGGCTTTTTCTTAGCTGGGTTTCCAGTGCCACATCTTGGCCTGAGACTACGTTTAGGCACCTGCTGTGGAGCTACTTGGGGTGACATGGTTGGCCCTTGTGATTCCTGGGAGGGCATTTCCTGTGCTGTTTCAGATGCTTGGGGCAACTGTTGCTGGTTGTCCAGGGCTGTTATGGGGGCCTCTTGTCCGGTGTGGTTGTCTGAGGGTTTGTTGACCAACTGCAGCAGTGCTCCAGCAATGGTGGCCATTGTGGCATTGTGTTTTTTCGACTGCTCCATGGCCTGTTGGTGGTGTTCCAGCTGCACACTCTGACTTTGCTCCAGGGTGGTTACAATCTGTGCCAACCTCTCTTGGGTATGTTGGTATGCCCCCAATACCTCAGCAATGACGTCCTGGGCTGCTGCATCTATCCGGTGCCCTACCCACTAGGGCACTTGACCTTGCCTTGGCCCACTGTGCCTGTGTCCCCTGCATAGGTCTTGACGTGCTACTAGTACTGGGGCCCTCGCCTTCCTGCATGTTGGGGTGGGAGACTGTAGCCTCTGTTGCTGTGTTCCACCTGTTTGTGACCTGGGTCCACTGGTGTGGGCACGCCTCCCCTGGCCTGCTGGTCTTGACTGGGTGTTAGGGGTGACAGTGTTTTCCTGGGTGGGGCTGCTGCATGGTGGGCATCCAGGGCTGTGTGAGGGGCCTGCCTGCTCATCAGTGTCCAGGGATCCTTCACCAGTATCTTGTGATGTGCCTCTGTCTCCCAGGAATGCTGTAGCACTCCTTGTCCCCTCCATTAGGGTTGCATGGGTGGTGGTGCCTATTGGGGGACATAGAAATGTTTGTTACATATGCCTGAGGGTTTGAGGCGGACTGTACTGTGCAATTTAGTGCTTGCATGCCTTTCAGTGGCCTTCAGAGGTGCTATTGTGAGGTGGAAATTGCATTTAGTGGCAGTGGTGGCGTTACATTGTGGTGGGGGTATTATTCCATTGTGGGTACATGCAGGGGTGGGTGGCCTGTGCACAGCGGGAGTGATGTGGGCCTGGTAGTGAGTTGTGGGTGATGCAGGGTGGTGGATGTGGTGGGTAATGGCTGGGAGGGGTGTGGGTCTAGGTGGGTGTGGGTGGGGTGGTGCATGCATTACAGGTATGGTGTATATGGGGTAAATGTAGATGACTTACCCAAGTCCATTCCTCCAGTGAGTCCAGTGAGTCCCTCTGGGTGCAGGATGGGGAGTACCTTCTCCTCCCAGTCTGTGTAGTCGGGTGGTGTGGGTGGCGGTCCTCCCCAAGTCTTCTACACTGTGATGTGTTGCCTGGATGCCATGGCCCGGGACTTCCCCTGCAGGTCGTTCCATCTCTTGCGGATGTCGTCCCTGGTGCGTGGATGGTGTTCAACTGCATTCACCCTGTTGACAATGGTCTGCCACAGCTCCATTTTCCGGGCGATAGGTGTGTGCTGCACCTCGGAACCGAATATTTGTGGCTCCACTTTTAGGATCTCGTCCACCATGGTCCTTAGCTCCCTTTTGGATTTTTGAGGGTGGGCATGGTGAGAGTGGTGGATGGCGTCAGGACTGGGGACGGTGTTTGGGTGCTCCTGTGTGGGTCGCTATGCGTGTCCTGTCTGCTGGCGTTCTCTGTCTGGCTCTGGTGCTCTCCGTCTTCTGGTCCTGGTTTCCTTGCAAGGGATTGTGGGGTGTGTCTGGGGGTGTTTTATGGTGTTCTGGATGTGTGTCAGGTGTGTGGGTGCTAAGCCTAGCCAATGTGTGCATTGGTTGCTGTTGGGCCCACTTGCCGCCCGTGGCGGTCGCATCCGCCAATGTCGTCCGGCCTCCACTGTCCGCTGAGGTGATTTGTGCATCATTATTTGGAGGGCGGGATGTGGGTGTGCTTGGTGGGGTGGGCCGGGATTCCCGCTGACAGGTTCCTGGCGGGGAGCGGTGGTGTGGGAATGTTCGGCGGCATTGTGTTTTTTGTTCATTATATGGTGGGTTACCATTCGCCGGCGCCGGCGGGATTCTGTCCACCAAGGACAACTTTATTAGCAATATGTAGCAATGTCACAGCGCATGAGGAGACAACAGAAAAGCAGCATATCTAACAGGTACAATTTATTTCTCCCCCTTCCAGGTGGCACAGGGCAACACAATAAGACACTTCTTGCAACACCGTGTGCCCTGGGCCTCATAAATAACAGCCTTTCTGTTAAAAACAAATTATTTGGATACTCATACTGTTAACCATTTCCTAAAATAGTAAATACAATTCTAGGTATCTGAATGAAACTTTTGACACTTCTCCACCTATAGCTCACATAATATAGTTACAAACATAACTTATTTTAAGACTAACAATTTTAGTCACCTACCTGTTAATAGCTACTGTTGACAGGTAAAACAATTTCACAATATTACTTTGGCTGTTTTTCTGTATAAAATAATGAAATCTCAGAATAAGAATGGTACACCACTCTTGCTCCAAGAAACCAGTAATGGCAACTTGTTCACCTTTGCTCTCAGTGATGCTATGCAACTTAGAAAATCGCAAACTGTATTTCAAATTTTATTTATGATATCCCACATGTGGATGGTTATTGTGTACCCTATCTTATGGTTTTGATAAGTAGCCCAATTAGCTACTATGTGCTGCTGGAGACGCAACTCTATCATGTCCTTCACTGTGCCCCTCCCCATGTAGCTTTGTGATGGGGTCACAACTCCAGTCAGGGGTTTCTAAACATATTTTTCATTATTTTTTGTAGACTTTTTTTACATCCTAAATTCAGTGATGATAATAATTTGGGAAAACCCATTTATTCTCACTTCTGTGCCCCACAAAATGTATATTTTGTAAAAAAATATATATATGTCTCCTTTAGAAACTACCCTACCCCACACAAGCTTTCTCCTCAGCTGCCATAGCACCTTCCTGTAGAATACTCTACTGTACCAGTAGTTAAAAATTTCAAAGGTGCTGTTCACTGTTACAGAAGCTAAGCATATCCAAAAATTAGAATCAATCACACACTAACTACATATTTTTAGTCACAATCTATTTTTATCTAGCCCTGTATTTAGAGCATCCAATTAAATTAGATTTTTTATTAAATGAAGGGCTCCCTCCATTTTAAGCACCTCACATTTTCTGAACTCCCTCGTTTAGGTACAGCCTTCTCCTGTGTGCAACTACTCCTTCAATTCAAAATGTTCGGAGTGTGGATTATAGCTCACAACTATGTTATTGTGGGCTAGTGAGTATGCTAGAAAGAGTGGCATTGACAGGGACCTGGATTTGCCTAGTGTATATATTACTTGGGTTGGTCAGAGAGGGTTAAAGTGGAGGCAATTTCTTCCATTGGTTGAAAGCATTAGAGATTGCCAACCACCTCACCTCATGATTGTGGACAGTGGTGGTAATGACCTGCCACACTGACTGGGGTAAGATTGGAACTCCCAATGAAGGATACCTTTGTTCAATTAATGCACCTTTTCCCTCACACTGCCTTTGTGTTCTCTAAGGTATGCCAGAGGCAGAAATGGAAGTGGTCAAACTAGTTCTGTCTACAGATTGACAAGGTCAGGAAACACGTTAATAAAACAGTTTCAGCATTCCTCAGAGACCATAACATGGGCTCTATGTACAATAACAACATAACAACATGCAGTTTCAGAGGGATGGCATATATAGAAGAGATGGTGTGCTTTTTACAGATAAAGGCAACAGTGTTTCTCAGCAACTTGGTACTCTGCATCTGCTTATATATATACATATATATATATATATATATATATATATATATATATATATATATATATATATAGATAGATACTAAAGATATATACACAATAAACACAAAGGCTCTTTTAAGAGCCACCCTACAGCTCAAACATTCTTTAAATTTGAAAGACATACTCAATTTAAAAAAAATACAAATGTTGGAGTTGCAATTCTGTTGTGGATCTGCAAACCAAAAGCACATGTTCAATGCACAACAGCAACATATTCTTCATACGTACTTCTAGCACCACATTTGTAAATACCTCATTGGAAGTATACCAGGGTCACTAAGTAGATCCAGTGTTGTGATGGGTCTTAAAACAGGTCTCTGGTATTCTGGGTGTTTTTCTAACTGGATGAGGAAGCCTGTAACTGGCTCTGTGCTTAGACACAGTCAGACTGGTTCTGTGACTGGATTCACAAGGGTCTCAGTAGAACTCTGAGTGGGTGCAACAGAATCTGACTGGATCTGTGACTGCATACGTCAGTGTCTGAGTGGGTATCTGAGAAGGTGCATGAGGGTCTTACCGGGTCTCTGAATAGGTTTATGAGAGTCTGAGTGAGTCTTTAAATGGGTGCATCAGTGTACGAGTAGGTCTGTAAGTGGGTGTATGAGGATCTCAGTGGGTGTCTGAGTAGATGCATGAGGGTGTGAGTGAGTCTGTGAGAGAATATGTGAGGGACTGAGTGGATCTCTGAGTGGATGTATGAGGGTGTAAGTAAGTATGTAAGTGCAAACATGAGGGTGTGAGTGTGTCTGCAAATGGGTGCAGGAGTGTAGGAGTCGGTCTGTGAGTGCGTACATAAGGGTCTGATTTAATCTGTGTGTGGCAGCATCAGGGAGTCAGTGGGTCTGTGAGTGGGTGCACGTGAGTCTCAGTGGGTCTATGAGTGAGTATATGAGTGGGTCTATGAGTAGGTGTGTGAGGGTCTGAGCGGGTCTGTGACTGCGTATGTAAGGGTCTGTGTGGGTCTGTGAGTGGAAGCATAAGGGTGTTGAGTAGATCTGTGAGTACAGATGTGAGGGTCTGAGTAGGTATGTGAGGGTGCGTGAGGGTCTGACTAGGTCTGTGAGTGGGTTCATGAGGTCTGAGTGGGTCTCTGAGTACCTGTGTGAGGTTCTGACTGGGTCTGTGACTGCATACGTGAGGAACTGTGTTGGCCTATGAGGTGGATACATAAGGGTGTTAGTGGGTCTCTGAGTGCATACATAAGGGTCTAGGTGGATATCTGAAAGGGTGCATAAGGGTTTCTCTGGGTCTGTGAGTTGGTTCATAAGGGTCTGAGTGAGTCTGAGTGGGTGCATCAGTGTGTTTTTGTAGGTCTGCGAGTGGATGCATTAGGGTCTGAGTGGGTTTGTGAGTGGGTGCATGAGGGTGTGAGTGAGTCTGTGAGAGCGTACATTAGGGTCTGTGTGGATCTCTGGATGGATGGATGAAGATGTGAGTTGGTCTGTGACTGCGTATGTGAGGGTGTGAGTGGGTCTGTCACTGGGTGCATGAGGGTCTGACTGAGTCTGTGAGTGCATACAGGAGAGTCTGATTGGATCTGTAAGTGTGTGCATCAGTGTATGAGTGGCTCTCTGAGTGCATGTATGAAGGTATGAGTGGGCCTGTGACTGTATATATGAGGGTCTGTGTGGGTCTGTCAGTGGATGCATCAGGGTCGGACTGAGTCTGTAAGTGGGTTTATAAGGGCCTGAGTGGGTGCATGAACAGGTCTCTGAGTGGGTGCATGAGAGTCTGATTGGATCTGTGAGTGGCTACATGAGGATGTGAGTGGAACTGTAAGAGCATACGGAAGGGTATGAATGGATCTCTGAGTGGATGTATGAGGGTGGGAATGGGTTTGTGACTGCACATGTGAGGGTGTCTGTGGGACTGTGGGAGTGGTTCTGTGAGTGGGTGGATGAATGGGTCTGTGAGTGCATACATGAGGGTCTGAGTTGGTTTGTGAGTGGCAGTATGAGGGACTGAGTGAGTCTGTGAGTGGGTGCATGAGTGTATGACTGAATGTGTATTTTTTTTTAAACTTTTGCAGTAGGGTTTGTGACTCTGTAGCATCTTTACAAGGGGGGCCGCACTGAGAGCTGCAATGGAGTCGCGACTCCACGATCGTTGAAAAATAAAAGGTTTTAAACCATTTTACAATCATAAATGGTCCCTAAGTCACTCATTATTGTACATCAAGGGGTCAGAGTAACTCTGCCCTGACCCTTTATATTGTTATCAGGCCAAATTTCCATCCCCCAGGACCGTGCACCGCTGCATAAGATGATGGCCCAACTTTTCCCACAGTTTTCCACTTAATAACTAAAAAAACTACTACAGATTTACACCAAATAACAAAAAAGCCCCTTTCTGGACCAAGAGCTACCTTTCTGTCAAATTTGGTAAACTTCCGTCCATTGGTTTTGGTGCTATTGTGGTTCAAAATCCCTATGGAAAAATGAATGTGGAAAATGTGTTTTGATACCACCTTTTTCTCGGCCCCCGCTTGACGGATCACCCAAAACTTTCCAGACAGCAGCTGACGTGAGCATGAAAGTTTTTGGGAAAAATTCATGAAGATTCATCAAACAGCGCCTAAGTTATTAGTAAAACAAAAACACTTTTACTATAGAAACTGGGCCCTAGATATAACTACCTAATGGCGACCGCCTCTAGGTTTTATATATATATATATATATATATATATATATATATATGACCTACTGGAAGTCACCAGTAGGTAGTTCCAGTTAGGACCTAATTTCCATCTATATCTTTGGCACCGTTTCATAAATCTTAATGACATTTTCCAAAAATACTGTGCCTGTGATTTTTCTCCTGTCTGCCAACACTTCAACCAGGAAGTGTTGGCACCCATTTCAGCGGAGTCTAAAAAGAATTTGAAAAAATGAAAATAGGGCAGGGTAATGTTACCCTACCTTCCTAGCCTTGGTGCAGGGGTCCCACAGGGAACCCCCAAGACTTCAAAGTAATTTTTTTTGTAAATCACAGTGAAAATTGTGGTGGCTTTGCAAATTTTGTTATGATAAAAAAAAAAAAGCAAGTGCGGTCTCCCGTGCTTGATTTGTTTTGCCCCCAGGTGGGCCAGGTCCCGGGTGCATAGCATAAAAATAGGAGGGGGCAAATGGGGACCCCCTCCTAGGGCTTACGATAGCCCCAGGGACTGCCACCTTCCCAGAGCACTGGTATTTATTTATGCAGGCGGTGCCCGCGCAGCGGCCCCTGCTCCCCAGGGACTGCCACCTCCCCAGCAGCAAATACTTATAATTCAATGCGGGGGCAGGATGCCCCCACAGCCCCAGTGACTGCCACCTTTCTGGGGCACTTAAAAAACTTAATATGTATGCCAACACCTCCCTGCGGCAAAACATATTAAATTAATGTGAAGGGGCCTGTGCTGGCCCCCGCAGCTGCAGGGACCACCACCTTCCTGGAGTAAAACTTGTTAAATTAATGCAGAGGGGCCACCTCCTCCCCCAGGCTACACAGTGACAGCCACCTCCCCGAAGCAATGAGTTTGCTATATTAGGGCCCGCATGGCTCCATCGCACCCAGGAGACCACCACATCCCAGGGCAAATCATACAAAATATGGGAGGCCCGGGGGCTGAAACAAATTAAGATATGGAGTCCGTCACATAGACCACCACCTCCCTAGGGCTAAGATCCACGATGGAGCCAGAGATGACACTATGGACCACCACACCCCAGGGATGGCTCCTGCTACTTCCCGAGGTACCCACCTTCTGGAGGTAACTGTTTGCTTTTGCTTGGTAGGGTCTTGCAGCTCCCACCAAGCTAAAGCGAAGAATCTCTGCTTTCTGCAAGCGGGAGCTGTCAAACAGCTCCTGCTTGCAGGAAGCGGAGTTCTCATCTGTTTCCAAAACAGATAAATACATTGATATCGGAGCCAGGGAGCTGCTATTTAAAGCCAACTGCTAACTGGAGAACCAGCCATCACAATGCAGGAATCAAGGAAATGAAATGGTCAATTTTCATTAGGGCAGCGTTCTCAGAGGATCAGAAAGCAAGGAACATGCGGCCCACCCTGCCCAAAGTGGAACATTCCTCCTTACCTTTCAAAATCCAACCCTCTTCGGAAACCCAATGGCTGTCTGATGCACATGTCACTTTATGCCTGCTTTGTCAATTTAAAATTAAAAGCTACCTTTGATAAGGTGCCGCACCAGAAGTTATGGGCAATAATGGCTAATAGTGGTATACCACCAAAATTGTTAGATGTGATTAGAAAGCTACACACAAACACCTGGGTTCAGGTCAAAATTGGAAATGGTGAAAGAATCACTTTGAAGATCCCTACGTATAATCAATTAAAACAGGGGCACGTGTTAGCCCTGCCTTTATTTAACATCTACACGGCAGATCTTCATTCTAGATTAGCGGAAGTGGCATGTGATCCCCCCAAAATCAGTGAATGAACTGGTGTGTGTCTTACAATATGCAGACGACATTGTGCTTTTCAGCCAGACACAGTTGGGTCTCCAGTGCTCAATTTCCAAACTGGTGGAATACTTGACCACCTGGGGCCTTGACCACCTGGGGCCTTGAGTTAAACCACAATAAAAACAAAGTGATCTTCTTTTCGGGTAAACAAAACACCAGTCGCACAAAGTTCAAATGGGAGGCATCTGGCAAACTAGGTTAAACACTATAAATATCTTGGAGTAACGATGGATGCAAGTTCAACTTATAAGGAGCATTTATTGCAATTACGAGGGGTGGCTCACAAGCTATGCTTTTGCCTTTATACAGCTACAAAAATAGTTGGGCAGCATATCGCAGAGCTATCTATTGAAGGTTATCGGAGCAAAATTCCTTCCATCACTAACCTATCAATTGTAGCTACTTAAAGGGCATGATGCCCTTCAGCTTAACTGGCTTCAGACAGTTCTGTTTAAATATATTTTCCACCACCCAAAACATATATCTTAAGCTCAGTTGAGGCTATAATTTGGATTGTTCCATCAAGCTCCAATCTGCTGGGGGGCAATAATAAAATGTCATGGAAATTAATAGCCGCTCCTGCCGGCCCGTTTGGCAGCCCTATGTTGGACTTAAATGGGGTTGCAACCTGACGACAGTTCATGTTGGCCATCTATACTCAGGCAAGGTTTGACTAACTTACAAGTAGCATGGCACACCAACATCGCCTTTTCTTTGTTTAAAGAAATTACCAACGAGGCTTCCAAACTTTATTCTTGGACATCTGATAAAGCTGAAATGGCGAGACAACACCCCAGCTGGTTTGTCCTCATACATATACTTGCTGGAATCCCCAGCCTTATCTTATGACTCACCCTGCAGGCACAATCCAACTTTTTCTTCTCCAAATCCACATGGGTGTTTTTCCGTCTAAGGATCTAGTCCCATCGTAGAAGCAAACTTGGCCAGACCTTTAACGCCACCTTTGTGGTCTATCAACTGAAAGTAGTCTATATTTCTTGTGTATTTGCCCGGCGGTCACGCCAATGAGAGAGAAATTGTTATGTCCCTCATTGAACGCTTTACAAATTAGATCTTGCCGCACAGCTGTGATGGTGCTTTTAAATGGGCACAACAAGCAGCTAGTGGCTAGAGCTATCAAATTTCTACTGCACGTTAAAAAGTTACTCCCCCAATTGGTTGAGACCTGGGAGGGTTTTCCCTATGTTGTTCTTCATCAGTGGGATAAACACAGGGATTTTATCCACTGATAAAGAGTCATTTTAAGTTTGCACTGAATAATTATGATTGATCTTTGCTTCCCTTGCCACTTTAGTAACCGGCTAGCTCACTATTTTGTTTGATCACATTGGGTTACAGTGTTCAAGTCTAGATCTGCTTTTCTTACTAAAGAGGGTAATTTTAAAACTAACTTCATCGACTAGTCAAACTTTTATCAAAATGTTATAGTGATTATATGCTTACTGTGTAAGCTTAGTAATATTTTAATTGTTTCCATTATGTTCATGCAACATGTAATGGTTTAAATTAGCTATGCATTAATAAACTTACGTACTTAAAATAATAACGGTTACAGGAACAATATAGTTAGGTTCTGTCAAAACTCCTGACAAGTCAGAGAAAACAGCTGTGTCCTGGGGTGGGCACCCCAGGACATAGCAGCATCTAGCCTTTGGGGGTGGTGGTCCCTAGGGCTATCTATGGCTCCACAAGGGGTGACATGCGGCCCAACTCCAACCTTTAATTAAGCCCCAGGGAGGTGGTGGTCCCCAAGGCTGAGGGTCCACAATGGACCGCTTCAGTAGAGCAAATTACCCTGGTTCCCATGGCTGTGAAGGGGCCGTGCACGCCCCATTCAAATTCTATAGTAAGCACTGGGGAGGTGGCAGTCCCCAGGACTGTTGGGGAGGCCATACGGGCATCTCCCATTTTAGATAAAGATTTTGCCCCGGGGAGGTGGTGGTCCTTGAGGCTACTATGAACCATAGGAGGTGGGCCCTGTGTGCCTCCCCTCTTTTTTCAATTCATCGATTCCCCCAGGACCTGGCCCACCAATGTGCCAAATAAAAGAAAAGGTCTGGAGACTGCCCTTTAAAAAAAAAAAAATCTCTGAAAAATCTGTGGACCCGGATCCGCAGATTTTTCTGAGATTTTAAAAAGAAATGCTTTCTAGAACTGGCAGGGTCCATGAGGGACCCCTAGACCAAGGATAATGGCTCAGGGCGACCCTACCCGGGCCTCTTTTAACTTTTTTTAAACATCTTTTTAATGGGACTCTGCTGAAGCAGAGTCCAGAGATGGCTGTCAACACTTCCTCATTGAAGGTCCTATGGGCATTAACATGGGAAACACAACTTTTTTGCCCCCCCCCACTTTTCCCGACCCCCTCTTGACGGATCACCCGGAAATGTTCCATGCGCAACAAGAATCACTGGGCCAATTTTGGGGGGAAATGTCATGAAGATCCGTCAAATGGTGCCATAGATATAGGCAAGTCATAAAGTGTTTTTTCTATGAAAAGATTGTCCTAACTGTAACTACCTCAAGGGAACCACCACTAGCTAGGTTATATATACATATATATATATATACATATATATATATATATATATATATGTATATATATATATATATATATATATGTATGTATGTATGTATGTATGTCCCAGTGGCGGTCACTACAAGGTAGTTATAGTTAGGACTGCTTTTCCATAGACAAGATAGATTTGATGAATTTTCACAAAACTTTCCAGAAAAAGCAAATTCACTTTAGTGCCTTGCTGGAAAGGGTTGATCCGTCAAGCAGGGTCAAGATAAAAGGGAAGGCCCAAAGTGAAAAACTCCCCATGCATCTTCTACATACTTTTTAGGCAGGGTTACAGCAACAACTGCTGAATGGAAATACAACAGATTTGTCAGGAAGCTAGAGCTTGGTCCACAGATTTGTTTTGTGATTTGCTGTAAATCCATTCAGTTGTTTTGGAGAAATTAAGATTAAAAAATATGTTTTTATAGAGAATTCTGGGAGCTTCTTGTCTCTTAGGCCACCTTGTGCCCATGGGAGTCAGACTCACACAGGACTAAGCTCAGATTGACTGCCAGCAACATTAGAAAAATGTTGCTGGCACCATTACAGGACTTTGAGACTTAGGCCCTCATTATGACAATGTCAGTCGGTGATAAAGTGGTGGCAATACCGCTAACAGGCTGGCGGTAACTACCGCCAAATTATGACCATGGCGGAAAGATCTCCGAAAGACAGCCAATGTACCACACCGACTGCCAGGGTGGAAACAACATGCTCCACGGCGGTAGCTGCCTACAGCCAGGCGGAAGTCAAATTTCTGCCCACCACATAATGACAAAAACAATCTGCCACCTTCTCTGGGGCGGTACCAACGCCATCAAAAGCCTGGCAGAAACACAATACAGAAGTGAAAGGACTCACCATTGGAGACAGAGGGAAGAACCACGCCACCATGGAACTAGAACTGCAAGTTTTCCCAATGAAATTCTATGTCATGCTCAACAACGAACACCAACCCCGGCGAAGATGACGACGGTGAGTACAGCTGCCTAGCCTACAAGGGAGGGGGAGGAAAATGAGAGTGACACACACACGCACCATACACACCTCACACACAACCACCATACACACAACCAGCTGGCCAAGAAGACAAGTTAATCCCACGTAAATCGGCCGAATAAAGCAAGGACAATAGGAATTGACTAAAGTGATTGCAATAAGATCAACACAATATTAATAATAATTTTGCCAAAGCAACGGATGTGTACAAATGTACAAAAAAGGGACACTGCCCAGTCCTCAGTTCGCGTGGGTCACATGGCCACAGGACAAAGTCCAAGGCCCCACTGGTTACCTGCATCAATACGAAGAGAACACTGCAGGGGCATCAGTTGGCAAATAGGCAGGCAACTCAGGGGGAGGAGGGGCACCTCAGCCAGATGTGGAAACAAAACCACTGGTTCTAGAGGGGGCAACATGCCCTGTGCTTGGTCCTGGAGAGTGTAAGGCCACAGTCTCTCAGGTGGGTGTCTTCCTCACTGGTTCTGAAGGGGGCAACATGCCCTGTGCTTGGTCCTGGGGAGTGCAAGGCCACAGTCTCCTGGGTGGGTGTCTGCCCCACTGGTTCTGAAAGGGACAGGCCGCACAACAGCCCATAGACGCTAGATCACATTGCGTCAGCTGGTGGTGACGGCTGCACTGTGGTGGAGGTAGTGGGAGGCTCCTGCTCAGCCCCTGCACCCTGCAATGGCTGCACTGTGGTGGTATTGGAGGTAGTGGGAGGATCCTGCTCAGCCCCTGCACCCTGCGATGGCTGCACTGTGGTGGAGGTAGTGGGAGGCTCCTGCTCAGCCCCTGCACCCTGTATATGTTGGTGTATGGGTATGGTGTGGGCCATATAGGATAGTGTGTGGCTAAATGTTGTCCCTCAATAATTGCAGGTGACTCTGGTTACCCAAACCTATCATGGCTGCTGACCCCTGTGAGGATTGCCAGGACAAGGGCAGAAGAACGTTATAATGAGGCACATGAGCGAACCAGAAGGATAATTGAGAGAACCTTTGGCCTTCTGAAGGCGAGGTTTCGGTGCCTCCATCTAACAGGTGGATCCCTGTGCTACTCACCCTAGAAGGTCTGCCAGATAGTAGTGGCATGCTGCATGTTGCACAAGCTGGCCCTCAGACTCCATGTACCTTTTCTGCAGGAGGAGGAGACTGGAGATGCCCCTGTGGCAGCAGTGGACCCTGTAGACAGTGAGGATGAGAAGGCTGAGGATGAAGATGAGGACAACAGAACATATGTGATCCAACAGTACGTCCAATGACACACAGGTAAGACAGTGTAACTTTACATTTCAATGACTTTGGTTGTATTCTGTGTGGCATTGGCATGCTGGTAATGCCCAATTCAATGCCCACTTACTGTTCCCTCTGGATATTCATTTTGCAGATGCTGGTGATATGACAAATACTCCTGGTGTGATCACTACAGCCAGCTACAGGTCATTAATCTATGCTCATTCTATGTACAGTTCATTTGCAATGGTTGTACCTGTTTCAAACAATACATATTTGATATACATGACATACTCGGAATCGATTTTTGTTAAAGGGTGTTTATTGAAGTGCTAACATATAGGGGGAAAGTGCAATGGGATGGGGTGATGATGGAGGACAGTCCACGGTATTGTTCCAGTCTGTTTGTAGCACAGGTGCATTGTCCAAGGGGACATAGGAAGGGGAACAATGGCAGTTCAAGGTGGACAGGGTGACTGATTGGGACACAAGGGGGACTTGGCAAGTGTCTCTGGCTTCTGTCTGGATTACAGGGAACGTTTGCGGGGTGGTTCACCTTCTGCAGGGGGAGGGGTACTGGTGGCCTGTGAGTCCTGTGGCGGGGCCTCCTGGCCACTAGCCGCAGTGTAAGTGGAGAGCTGTTCAGATGACTGGCTAGTTGCAGGGGCCCACTGGTGTGAGACTGCCTCCCTCATAATGTTGGCCATGTCTGCCACCACCCTTGCTATGGAGATCAGGGTGTTGTTGATGGCTTGCAAGTCCTCCCTGATCCCCTGGTACTGTCCCTCCTGCAGCCACCTGTTCTCCTGCACCTTGTCCAGGATCTGGCCCATCGTGTCCTGGGAATGTTGGTAAGCTCCCAGGATCTTGGAGAGTGCCTCCTGGAGAGTCAGTTACCTGGGACTGTCCTCACCCTGGTGCACAGCACTCCTCTCAGTTTCCCTGTTGGCCTGTGCCTCTGTCCCCTGAACTGTGCGCCCACTGCCACTGACCCCAGGTCCCTGATTGACTTGGGTTGGTGGGTTTGCCTGGGGTCCCTGTACAGGTGGACACACTGCTGATTGACGTGTCCTGGGGACAGAGGAGTAGGTACGCTGAGTGGATGCTGTGTTGGTGTTTCCTGAAGGGGGAGGCTCTGTGGTGGTCTGTGACTGGCCTTGGGTAACCGGCTGTCGAGTGGTCCCTGATGGGCCAGGTAGATCGTCCAGATCCTGAAGTTCAGAGTTACTGTCATCACTGTGGGCCTCTACCGTTGGGGAGCTGGATAGTGCTGGCACCTCCTCTCCGGTGACATTGGCTGAGGTATCTGTGGGGGTGTAAATGATGTGTTATGGTTGATGCGCATGCAAATTGTACATCCCTGACTTCCCCTATATGGTTAGTTTTGCCCTGCCAGCTTTCACTTTTGTATGGTAGTGTATGGTGGGATTGTTAGTTTTGTATGCTGTGTATGCTTTAGTGATGAGTGTCCATGCAGGGCTGTGAGGGGTGTCCATGCATTGGTACAGCAAGCAGGGCTTGGCATTGGGATTAGTGAGATGTGATGGTGGAGTGTGTAGGATGGATTGGAGTGATGGGAGTGAGGGTATGTGATGGCATGCAGGTATGGGGGGTGATAACTGATGGAATTTGACTTACCAGAGTCCAGTCCTCCTCCAACTCTGGCCAGGCCCTCAGGATGCAGTATTGCCAAGACTTGCTCATCCCATTCTGTGAGTTGTGGGGGGAGGAGGTGGGGGTCCACCGCCAGTCCTCTAGATAGCGAGCGGGTGTCTTGCTGCCATGAAACGTACCTTCCCCCGTAGGTTGTTCCACCTCTTCCTGATGTCGTCCCTTGTTCTGGGGTGCTGTCCCATGGCATTCACCCTGTCCACGACCCTCCGCCATAGCTCCATCTTCCTAGCTATAGATATTTGCTGCACCTGTTCTCCAAATAGCTGTGGCTCTGCCCTGACAATTTCCTCCACCATGACCCTTAGCTCCTCCTCTATGAAACTGGGGTGTCTTTGTGGTGCCATGGGTGTTTTGTGAGGTGTGTTGGTGAGGGTGTGTTGGGTAATGTTTTGGGGTGTGTGATGTGAAGTGCATGAATGGTGTATGGGTGTGAGTGGTGTATGGCTCTAGTTGTCTCAGTGGTCTTGGTGTCTCTGGTGGCAATGATTTGTATTCATAAAGGGTTGTGGGTACTATGGGTGTGTGTTTTATAGTGGTGTGGGTGTGGTGTGTATATGGGTGTCAGGTGTGTGTTGATTGAATTGTCTAATGTGGTGTTGTTTTGTCCATTCTGAGTGCGGCGGTATGTACGGCCAATGGTTCACAGCCGTTGAATGTCCACTGTGGTGATTCGTGGGTCATAATGTGGTGGGTGGTGTTCTGTTGGCGTAACGGTGTAGGTTTGGAGACCACCAGTTTATCACTGACCTTTGGTGTGGCAGTTTTGTGTATGTGGCTGAATTCTGTTGGATTGTTGTGTGTGTGTCATAATATGGTAAACGGATATCCACCACCGCAGCAGTAAGCGGCATTTACCGCCATTGTCATAATGAGGGCCTTAGTCTGCTGTCCTGAACTTTTTGAAAATAAATGATATAGGATATCCCTACCCTGTCCACCTAGGCCCCATGGGGAAGACCTAGAGGGAACCCTCATGGGGCCAAAATAGAAAAAAGACAGTATTTGCTGCAATCCTGTGGGACTCCAGTGGGATCAAGGCAAAAACAATGCCGTCCCCCTTTTTTTATCAAAGTATATGGGAACAGGGTCACTAGTAGGGCTGCCCTCCCCAGCCCATTTTGGGGCCTGGGGACCCATTCCCCAGGGCGATGTATACTACTTAAGGGAAGGGTGGTGCACTGGCTCTCTCCCCAAGGCATTTTGGACCCCGGGGATCCCACATCTTGGGGCCCAATGCTTTTATTAAGGGAAGGATGGGGCGTGCCCCCATCCCTGAGCCATATTTGCCATGGAGACCCATCCCCTAGTGCCCAGTGCAGTTATGATGAGGAGGGGGCATACAGTCCCCCTCCTCAAGCTGTTTTCAGCCCAGGGGGCCAATTTCCCAGGGCACTGTGCATTTCTGACATGAAGAGGTGCTTGTCCTCCCTCCCCAAGCAGTGTCCTGCTCTCGAGAACCCCATTCCCTGGAGCCAATGTTCTTAAAAAAAGGTTGGCGGCCCAATGGCTGCTCTCCCTGCGCTATCCTTTATCCATAGGTCTCTTTCACCCAGGGCCGAAATGTACACTAAAGAGAGGGGTGCCAAGCTTCCCCCTCTCCGAGTCCTAAAAAGGACCTTGGCAACCCATCACCCAGGGCCACAACTTAAATTAAAAGGGAGTGAGGCTGCACAGTTCCCCTGCCTGAGCCTCTAATGTACCCAAGCACCCCATTCCTCAGGGCCAGCTCGCTTACTGTGTCCCTTAAAGCTTACCCCACAGACACAGTAGTTTCCCCGCCCGCTCCTACCAAAGGGAAAGAAACAAACAGTAAGGGGCATATTTTCAAGACCCTAGCACCTCCTTGTGCTGCCCTAGCATCGTTTTGTTTTAGGCTATGAATCGTTTTGTTTTAGGTTAAGGCGGCATCAAGGAGGCCTTTTTCTCACGCCAGATTTACAAAGTGGTGCAATGCAAGCATTGCGCCACTCTGTAATCCCTTGAGCTACATTATGCCTGCACCAGGCACAATGTATGCAAGAGGGCGTTCCCCCATTAAGAGGTCCAGAAAAATGACACAGTAAAATTTACGAGATTTCACTGCACCATTTTTCCCGTAATTTTTAACACCTGTCATTTGTTTCTAATGGGCCTCCCAATGCATTGCAGGACTAGCGCCATAATTTTTGTCACTAGTTGACCAATGCGCCACAATAGCATCATAAATTTGGACACTATTGTGTTAACATGTGCAATGGTGTGCAGCATTGTGAATACGGAGCTACCATGGTGATGTTAGGGGATGCGCAAGAAAAGTGGCACATCATAGTTGATGTGCCACTTTCTTGTAAATATGACCCTAAGTCTGCTCCCTGTGGGTGGACATTTTAAAAAAATGGTCCCATCTGCTGGGAGCAGACTTGTGATCTGTGATCAGTTTCCCTGCCTGCACTGATGCAGGGAGGGAAACAGGACAAGATACTGATCCTGCCCGAAGGGAGCTCCCTTTGGGCAGGAGCAATGTTGTCTCTTGCAGCATGCAGGAGCCTACTGGGGCCCGTGAAGGCCCTGAGGCTCCCCCTGTAGCCCCCAACGTATGCTCTGTGGGTGCCTCAAGTGGGCTCCAGAACACTCATCTATTTAAAATAGAGGCATTGGAGGATGGGGTCCCTGGGAACAAAACAAGCTCAGGGAGGGGGGGCAGCATGGCCCCTTTAGCTTTAAAAAATAAAAAGACATGTGCCTGAGGGAATGGGTCTCTTGAACCAACAAAGCTCAGTGAGGTGGCCATTTGCCGATTCTGCTTTTATTTACATTCTGGCCCGGGGATATGAAATCAAATTAGGTTTAGGTACGGCGGCTGTATGCCCCTTCCCTTTATATTTACTCAGGCCTAGGGATGAGGTCCCCGGGACCTATGACGGCTCTGGGAGTGAGGCTACACAGCCACTTCCCTTTAGTATCATATTTGGCCCAGAGATGGGGGCCCTGGAACCAAACAAAAGGCACAGGAGGCGGCATGCCACATTCCCTTAGATTTTGGCCCTGGAGGATGGGGTCCCTGGGGTCCAAGAAACCTTGGGGAGGGAGGATGTGTCCAAATCCCATTTTTTATTGTACATGGCCCTGGGGATATGAATCCTGACCTATTAAGGCTTGGGAACGGAGGATACACACCCTCTGCTTCTGTTTGATTGCATTTGGCTCCTAGGGATAGGGTCCCTGGGGCCTTTTAATACTTGGTGAGGGAGGCCACATGCAGCCACCTTTTATTGGGAGTAGCTCCAGGGGATGGGGTTCCCTGGACCAATTAGAGGTCGGGATGGGGCTGCATGCTCCCCTCCTGTTACTATTGAATTTTTGGGCCAGGGGAAGAGGTCTCCTGTACCTGAAGGGCAATCCGCTGCTGCACATGTCAAAGGCTGTGCCCAGTGTGGGGTTGGCAACCTAATGGGGATTTAGCCACTGGTCCTGGCAGCAGGCCTAGCCCCACTGCACATGGCCAATAGGTGTGCATAGCTTGGAGTTGGCTGCCTGCTGGGAGTTGGAAGCAGAGCCAGCTGCAAGATAGGCCCTGAAGCTAACCCCATAGAATGCGCGACCAAAGGCTGTGTACAGTGTGGGATTGGCTGCCTGCTGGGCTGTTGGCTGCCTCTGGGTGGATTGGTCACAGGGCCTGGCTGCAGGCCAGGCCCTTTGGCCAACACCCTATTGTGCATCGCCAGGGACTGTGCACAGCATGAGGTTGGAAGTCTGTGGTGGAGTTGGCTTTATGTATGGTCATAAAATATTCATTTACTTTAAAAAAATATATATGAAAATCACTGAACAAACCAAAGGTTAAATTAAACTTATAGTTGGGTGCAATAAAAAGATCTCTTATTATTTTATAAAAAAAAAAACTTGAAAAATGTACTAAAAAAACAACGTTTAAAGTAACGTTATAGTTAGATGAATATCACAAAGACAACATCAATGTTTTAAACTCAAATAATCACAGTAATTCATCAGTTATAGTTAGCAGAGTTAACTTGTGCCCGTCCATACACTGCTTATGACCTCACGTATTACATCACTTATGAAGTGCTGTATGATATCACTGTTGACATCACTGATGACATCTCAAATTACATAATTGAAGACATCACTGATGACATCATCCATGCTACTTTTATATACATTACTCTATTAATCAGTATGACATTTGAGGTATGAAAGTAAATACAAAACAGCTCAGAATAATATAATAGTCCTGGCCCTTTGATATACCTCTGTAAAAAAAATTGTTGTCCAGAGATTTTCATTTTTAATCTGTGTTTTAATTAGAGAAGTAATTTAGCTTGGGTAGACATTGCTAATCCGGGCCAATTTTTTTCTGGATGACATTTTTAAAAATGGCAGTTGTGTTTCAGTGGTGATATAATATTTCGGGAACCGTGAGAGCTATATACTTCATTTTGGTGTCAAGACATAAGTTTTGGGGGATCAAGTAGTCTTATACAGACAGAAAATAACTCCTCAGAGCAATACCTTTTGGGGATCAAGTAGTCTTATACAGACAGAAAATAACTCCTCAGAGAAACCCTTCCACCATTTTCCACCATTGAAAGGTGAGTCTTTATTGATGTGTATTAGCCATCATATTGGCATTTATTTTTATATTGTTTTTGTTTCAGGTTTTCTGTTGATTCAAATTCATAAACATGAGTGAAGCAGGTGGTAGAAGAGGATCTTTAACTCCTGACAGAGTGTTGCTAACTGCAAAATCGGAGGGCTCCTTGAGGAAAGAAAAATGTGCCATATGCCAAACTAATCTGAAAGAAAAGCTAACTTCAACTGCAGCTGGACAGAAGAGAGTTTCAAATACTGCAGAAATACAGCAAGATGAAGTTCTCAAAAAATGTAAACTGATGGGTGAAGAGGATCAAGTACTTTATAATTGAAACAACTAGTGCTACACGTCGTAAACTAGCAGAAACCAGTGAATCACAACAAGAATCTGAGTCTTCTGAGAAAGCGACGACAACCAAACCCAAAGCCCATCCACCTCAAAGATCGATGGCTAGCCCTCGCCCACCGCCAACAACTGATCAGAAAGCAGAGGATCTTCAATGTGTTATCTGTGCTTTAGCCAGAACAAGGGCCAAAGCCATTGACGAAAAAACTAAGTACAGAGTATGTGAGTTTTAAAGAGCAAACATGTCTTTCTCTGCAGCTAGTTTCTTCCAAGATGACGTTTTCAGCCGAGTAGGTGATCTAAACAGCAAGGTGAATGCATCTGCATGGGATGTGTATGCCCACCCAAACTGCACGTGTGCATACATTCAAAAATATGAATGTACAATGAGCTCCTAGCAGCAATGTAACAGCCAGCCTTCAGTTAAGTTTGCATTCAGAAACAGCAAATTAACTTTTATAGTCATTCTTCAGTGCTGGCTACGGGTTCACACTCAGCGAGATCAGAGAAATAATGGAGAACATTGATGAAGCTGTATTGATCCATAATAAAAAAATTAAGATTTTTCTGGTGAGAATGTACAATGACAGACTTAGGGCCTGATTCTAATGTTGGCGGGCGGCGGAAGCCGCCCGCCAAGCTACCGCCGAGGAATGACCGCACCGCGGTCAAAAGACCGCGGCGGCCATTTAGACATTTCCTCTGGGCCGGCGGGCGCTCTCCAAAAGAGCGCCCGCCGGCCCAGAGGAAATGCCCCTGCAACGAGGACGCGGGCTGAGAATTGAGCCGGCGTAGTTGCAGGGGTGCGACGGGTGCAGTTTGCACCCGTCGCGTATTTCAGTGTCTGCTTAGCAGACACTGAAATACTTTGCGGGGCCCTCTTACGGGGGCCCCTGCCGTGCCCATGCCATTGGCATGGGCACGGCAGGGGCCCCCAGGGGCCCCGCGGCACCCCCTACCGCCATCCTGTTCCTGGCGGGCGAACCGCCAGGAACAGGATGGCGGTAGGGGGTGTCAGAATCCCCCATGGCGGCGCAGCAAGCTGCGCCGCCATGGGGGATTCAAAGGGCAGCGGTAAACCGGCGGGAGACCGCCGGTTTGCCTCTTCTGACCGCGGCCGAAGCGCCGCGGTCAGAATGCCCTGCGGGGCACCGCCGGCCTGTCGGCGGTGCTCCCGCCGACCCTGGCCCCGGCGGTCTTAGACCGCCGGGGTCAGAATGACCCCCTTAGTGTTTGTCAGTCTAACAAAAAGAATGAGCCACTTATGGTGTTCTCAGCTGATTTGACTCCTGAAGTTCTTGCTGCCACAATAAGATTAACATTTTTGACATCATTGTGTAATATCAGCAAAGCAAAACTGCTCCAAACTAAAGTTCTTGAGTTCGTAACAGAAGCAGACCACACTGATGATGGCTTTGACGATATAAGCGAAGAAGTGGAAGACAATCCCATGAACCATCAGGCTTATGTGTGCAAATGTTCTGTCTATTCCAAATCACGTTTTATGAATTACATTATGGAAAAAACAAAACTCCGCTACACATGATGACTTCTCACACGATCTATGACAAGTGCAAAAGTAGACAGCTAATCACTTCAATGATTAGGATTGGTGTATCAACAAGTCATAACAACATAGTACGGTGCAGGAACCTGTAAGCACCTCATGCTGTAAAATCAACATCCAGCACACATTATACTGCCATGGTACTTTTTCAAGACTGTACCAATGAAGTAGCTTCTGAAAAACAAGCTGTGTCAGCTGAAGGCATAAACAAATAAAGCTGCAAACTTATTACCCAACTTCCTTGCCAATGTGTGCAAAATCACTACATGCCATCAACACGTCCCAGTCTACCAAAAAAGCTTCAAAGTGGCTGTGGGCATGGATCTTCTTCTATCTGATGCTGTGGTCCACAATGCTGATTTAACAGAATTTATCAATTGGTTACTCTGTATGGACTGAAGGATGGAGAAAAGCCAGTTCCTCTGTGGGCTGGAATTCCTGCTCTGATCTCCTAGAATACCGTCCAACTGAAGAAGGTTGGATTTTACCAGTGATACCATCTCCAGTCACAAACTACGCAACAGTATACACAGCTCTAAAAAAAATTCCAAAATGTGATTGCTCAGCTGAAGCCCAGCCTATCCTGACAATTTTCTGCGAAGAAGATGTTTTCTGTATTGTAGTTGATATTTTTATGAGCAATCCAGTAGCATTTGATGATCTTTATCCAATAATAGGTGTTTTCCACATCACAAAACTTGCACTGCGGTATGCAGGAAGTTATCTCAGTGGATGTGGCATAGACAATGTACTTATTAAAGCTGAAATCTTTGGAAGCAAAACTGTACAGTCATTATTGCGCGGAACTTATTATGTTTGTTCGTTTCAAGGTATGCTCATCATATCTGAGGCTATAGAAACTTTGCGCTGGAATGCTTTCTGGAACTGGAATGACAAATTAGGTTTTGCAATTCTTAACTCAGAAGTGAACAAGGAACAGGGTGCACTTCATTCAAAAGACATAGGACCTCATTACAACCCTGGCGGTCGGAGCAGAAATGGCGGTAAAACCACAAACGGGCCAGCGGTAAAACATAATGATATTACAAGCTTGCAGGTTACCACCATGCCAAACTGCCACTTCTCCACTCCGACCGCCAGGGTGGTAAAGACCGCTGGGCTTGAGACTTCGGTCTCCAGCCCGGCGGCCATCACTAGACCCCGCATACCGCCATGGATATAGTGGGGTTCTGTACCGCCCCGAAATCCATGGCGGTAGGCACTATCAGTGCCAGGGAATTTGTTCCCTGGCACTGATAGGAGTTTCTCCCACCACCCTCCGCAGAGTCCTCCCCCAAAACCCACTACCCCCCACCAACCCCCAAAGATGGCAGGACCCCCCTCCCCACCCCACCCCCCAAAACATTGGCACACACTCCCACCCCTCTACACGCACACTCACACAACTACTACACATACGCGCACACACTCACACAGACATACACGCACACATTTCCCATATGCACAACACCCCCGCATGCATACACGCACTCACACACCCCCTCTGCACACGCACATCCCCATGCACGCACACAACAGACAACACCCCCCTCCCCTAACAGACGATCACCTTACCTGGTCCGATGATCCTCCGGGAGGGAACGGGATCCATGGGGGCTGCACCACCGCCAGCACCCCTTCACCAGAACACCGCCACGCCGAATCCTGGGACGTGATTCAGTGGGTGGTGTTCTGGTGATGTGGTAGTGGAACAGCCTCCACTTCACCGCTGACCGCCAGTATGGCTGCTGGCGGCTCTCCATCCGGAAAAGGGCGGAGGGCTGCCAGCAGTCATAATACGCTTTGCGGAAAACCGCCTGCATTGGTCTTTGTAAAAGACCGCTGAGGTCCAAATGAGGGCCATAATGCATAGCCAAGCAATGTCCAATACACTCAGAGAACCTGAAAGTTAAGTTCGCAGAGTTTTTCAAAAAATGTGAAGAAAAATCAGAACTTTGCAGTTACTCGGGAAATGTTTTACACATGATAGCTCTGGTGAAAAACTTGGTACATGTTGACCAGGAAGGTGATTGGGAGCTGCACATGAAGACTGTTGAGTCACTGATTGCTGTGTTTGATGAATCTGATTGCAAAAACTACCTGAGATATGGGTCCTGGTATACCACCACATTATGAGTGTGGCGGTTTGGCCACCACTCACACCGCCATGTGCATCTCTGACCCGGCGGTCCACACATGACCGCCAGCAGTGCAATGAGCCGGCTTACGGCCATGGTTTTCACAGTGGTACCACTGCCACGAAAACCATGGAATTCTTTCACTATCACCGGTAGAAGGCTCCCTCACCCCCCCAGCAATCACCTAACCACCCCATCCCCACAGAAATCATAGCACCCCCCAACCCCCCACCCCCCTGGAATCACAGTGCTACCCGAACTCCCCATCCCCCCTGGAATCACACCGCCTCTCCTGCCCCCTCTCCTCGCAATCATGCACACACAATGCATGCACCCATGCACCACCACTTCCAAACATGTATTCATTCACATTCATCCATACATACATTCACTCACACGCATACACGCTGACATGCAGACACGCATGCACTGTACCATTCATACACGCCTTCACTCACATGCATACAACCACGCATACGCCACAACACTCACAGACACATACGTACATGCACACTCAGATTCATACACACACAGACACCACAAAATCACACACAAAACCCCCCACCCTCCACCCTCCTCCCCTGATGGACACATGACTTACCATCTTTGAGGAGGTCATCCAGCAGGGAACAGGAAAGGGCGCTGCTACCGCCAGCAGCAGCGCCCTTCTGGTGGGGCACTGTGGGTGGTAGCACCTTCCAGGCACCTCGCCCTCCAGCATGGCTACTGCCGGATTTCCCCCCTAATTGTGGCAGAAATCCAGCAGTGTCCATATTATGGCGGGCGGAAGAGCGCCAGCACTGGCAGTCTTCTGGCGCCCATGGCATCGGCAATCTTGGGAAAAGACCACCAATGTCATAATGAGGGCCCATATCTCTAAAGAAAATTCATCCAAAGATTGTTTGTGGTGAAAGTGAGAGAGGGAAGGTTCAATGCTGTGGCTCCAGATATGAAACTAGAACAGAAAATCCAGAGATCACAGAAAAGCTCCAAGGAAATTGTTGGTTAGACATGTGAATATGTTGCTCAAGGCAGCTAGTTTACCGTGAAGTCCTTTCTTTTTGCAATGTTTTCAGAGAGATGACAAATTCCTAATTGATGGACCATTGCGAAACTGTTCTTCACCACGAACGTGTGGGAAAGAGAGGGGAACGTTTTAATAAAGATGTTGACAGTCTTCTTAATTTCATGCAGCAGAAAGGAAACCCCTTTAAAATGACTGAGCCTGTGTGACTACACAAGTTCGTGACCAAACAATATGTAGATAGCAATATAAAGACACTTCTACTAGATGTCCTGGAATATGGAACAAAACCATACGCAGAACTGAAGCAGGAGAGATTTGTATTTAAAGAGAAGAGGCTGTTTGACATTATCACTAAACTTCCACGCTTTAATTGGCATAGTAGGAGTTTCGTCCAACTATAAAACAGATTACAAACAAACAACTTTTTGCAAGCACATAGAGAAATGAATGTAGCAAAAGAAAGGGGTGTATTTATCAAGGACATTCTGTTGCATGATCTTCTTTCAACAAGAGCATTATTTGATGGAGATGCTACAACCAAACCAGTGAAGCACAAACTCGTACAAGAGCTTAAAAAAAAACTTCACCTAAGGAATTTCGATTAGAAAAGGTGCAGACTCTATGTCACAATTGCAAATGGTCAAGATTTCATCCATGCAAAACTTCAGAAAGGTCGTTCAGACTGTTCTACAGATAGCAAAGTCAGTGTGCACCTTGCAAGAGCTGCACATTGTCTTTGACAGTTATCTCTATCTGTTAAAGAATGTGAGAGAAACAGACAAATGACTACAAGTAGAACACCTGACCTTGCCTGCATCAAAAATTCAACACTCACACCTGTGCAATTTGATAAATTCTGGTGATCGACCAAGATGAATTTGAAGATGTTAACTCGTCAAAACATTGCTGATGCTTCAGTAAACATTGAATTTCCAATTATTGCAAGTGGAATGATTGCCAATGAGGAGTTGGTGCATGCAGAGATATATTCAAAAGATGCAGGACATATTGTTCAAGAATTTAAATTGGAGGAAGCTGACCTTCATGTTGTGCAATATGTTGAGTAGGCTGTTCCATTCGAGTCATTGTACTGTCAAAAGCCACAGATGTTAATATTGTGGTACTTAGATTTGTTGCAATGTTCATATGTCAGGGATTGTCAGAGTTATGCATATATTATGGAACAGGTCAGAAAAGACCCTTAGGCCCTCATTACAACCCTGGCGGTTGGTGTTAAAGCAGCAGTAATACCACCAACAGGCAGGCGAAAAAAAAAATGGAATCACGTCTATGGCTGAAACCACCAACACAGACAGCCACTTTAACACTCCGACCGCCACGGCGGTAGAAAAAAACACAGCGGCGGTAACCGCCAACAGGCAGGTGGAAGACAATGTCCCGCCCACACTATTACAAGAGGCCTATCCACCACCTTTTCCGTGGCGGTACAAACGCGATCAAAAGCACGATGTAAACAGTACTTGAAAGGGAAACCACTCACCTCTCGACACCCAACGAGGAACCAGGACGCCAGGGAGCCCGAACTACACATCCTGCCCATGCTGGTCTTCCTCCTTCTGTTTCAGGAGCATGAAAGACGCCGTCGACGACCATGGTGAGTATTGCACCCACAACACAGGGGATGGGGGGAAAGAGTGACACACACACATGCAACACGCAATACCACCACCTCCACCCCCACCTTCAACACCATACACACAAATACATGCAGCAACATTACATATACACCCCCTCACCCACTGGAAGAACACAAGGACAAAATAAATGATTGTAACGATTGCAATCAATAAAAAGCAGATAGTGTAAGTTCAAAAATCAGCATATACAAATATGTACACCAACTACACAAGTCCAGATATTAATCAAACATTGTCCGTGGATCAGTGTCCCAAAGTGCATGGGCAAAGCCCACACAAGATACCAGACTCGAAATGGAGAGAACACTGCAGGGGCATCAGATCGAAATGAAACAGGCACCTCAGGAGGAGAGGGAGGGGGGCACCTCACCCGGATAAACGCACAAAGCCACTGCTCCACGAGGGGGCTCCATGCCCACTGCTGTATCCTGGGGAGTGCAAAGCCACAGTCTCACAAGTCTCTCCAGTGGGTGGTTTGCCCACTGCTCTTTCCTGGTGAGTACAAAGCCACAGTCTCACAAGTCTCTCCAGTTAGTGGTTTGCCCACTGCTCTATCCTGGGGAGTGCAAAGCCACAGTCTCACAAGTGGATAACAGTCTCCACTGGTTCTGGAGAGGGGTTGGTGCCCAGAGTACTTCATCCTGCCAAGGACTGAGGAAGTGGGTGTGATTCTCCACTGGTTATGGAGGGGGCTTGTTGCCCAGAGTGCTTCATCCTGCCAAGGACTGTGTCAGTGGATGTGATTCTCCAACTGGTTCTGGAGGGAGCTTGGTGCCCAGAGTGCTTCATCCTGCCAAGGACTGTGTGAGTGGATCTGATTCTCCACTGGTTCTGGAGGGGGCTTGGTGCCCAGAGTGCTTCATCCTGCCAAGGACTGAGGAAGTGGATGTGATTCTCCACCGGTTCTGGAGGGGGCTTGGTGCCCAGAGTGCTTCACATTCAGTGTGGCTGGTCCCATTCCCTCACATGGGTGTGTGTGCCACGAGATTGCCTGGGAACAGGTAGCATGATACGCCATGGAGGCAGAGACATACCCCACACTGCTGTGTCTTCGCCTGCCACCTGCAGGTGCAAACAGTGCTGAGAGGCATGCCTCATGGAAGCTGAGCAGGGTCCAGGACATCTCCTGCAGCCTCGGACGGCTGCCCACTGGGGATGATAGCCATGCCAGCTGTGGTGTCACTGTCTGAACATGTCGCGGGGCTGGTGGCAGTGCTTCAGGGGGTGTCTGTGGCGGAGGTGCTGGCGGTGATGCATGTGTCTTAACCTGTTGAGGGACCCACAGGACGTCTCCTGCAGCCTCGGACGGCTGCCCACTGGGGATGATGCTGGGGACTGTTGCTGAGGCAGCAGACGTGCAGGTGGCATTGCTGGTGGCTGTGTCCACCAACGTACAGGGTGGTGTAGTGGTTGACAGAAGGGGTGGCTCTAGTCCGTCAGTCGGAGCCACCGTGCCCTGTCCTGACCTGCTCTTCAGCTTGTGTCCCTTCCCCACCTTTGATGTTGCCGCTGGTGTCTTGCCACTGTCCCCTTTTGGTTTGGAGGAGCCCTTGCTTGCTGGTAGGTGCGGCTTCTCCCTCCAGCATGTGGGCACCCTCTTCACCTTGGCAGGTGGTGGAATGGCCTGCTCCTTGGCCTCGCTAGGTGGCACACTCGCAGCCCGATGGGTGGGGCACTCAATGAGACCGGAGTTGCTGGCACCACTGTGCTTGGGGATTTGGTGGCTGAGGTGCTGGGCTGGGACCTGGAAAGCCTGGCCCTAGGGGAAGGACGGGGGGTGTAGGGAAGAGGTCAATGTTAGCCAGGAAAAGTTTCTTAGACACACTGGGACGGGAAGGTGGAGGGGGTTTGGGAGTGGAGGAAGAGGTAGTGGTTGTAGGAGGTGTACGTTTGCTGAATTTGGGTGAAGGTGCATGGGCCGGAAGCTGTTGTGAGGTGGATGGCTGTTGGGTGGGTGTGTGCCTGCGTCGTTTGTGTACTTTGGGAGGAGGGCTCACAGACACACTGGGAGAGGACACAGGGGAGGTGTGAATGGTAGTGGGGGTGGTGATTGCACGTGAGCGGTGTGTGGTGATGGGCAGGCTGGTGATGGAGGTAGTGGCTGAGGATGTAGTGCATGCAGGTGTAAGTGGAGACGAGATTGGGAAGGAGGAGGAGGACGTGGAGGAGGGGGACACAGTGGAGGCAGTGGATGTTGCTGTGTCTGCATGGGGATGGTGCTTGTGTGAGTGCCTCTGGGATGTGTGGTGCTTATGTTTGCCATGTCCACTCTTGTGTGTTGATGAGTGTGCATGCTGGTCTGATGGTGTGCTTGGGCTGAGGTACAGGGGATTGGGTCTGGGTGGAGGAAGTTGAAGGGGGGAGGGGGGAAGCTAGACACAGGGACAATGGCTGCCATCAGTGCTGAGGCCAGAGCCTGAAATGCTCTCTGTTGGGCCGCCTGCCCAGAGTGAATGCCCTCTAGGTATGCATTTGTTTATTGCAAAGGCCTCTCAACACCCTGGATGGCATTCAAAATGGCCATGTAGGATGCAGCTCCCTCCTGCTGCGGTGCCACTGCTCCTCCGCCAGATTATGCTAATGCACGCAAGAACAGAGTGACAAAAAAAAAAGGGGGGGGGGAGTCAGAAGATACACATGGTCAGTGCATGCAACACCACTACCGTTGGCGGACACAATACACAGGGAGCAGCCCTGTGCACTAAGCCATGCACTAACAGTTCTTTGGAAATTCTCATGTCCATGGGGGACTATGCCTAAGCCCATTTGCTGCACACCTGGAACCCACAGGAGGCTATTTGTAGATGGCTATTACCACTATTGGGGTTGGAGTGCCACAGAGCCTGCCTAACAAGGGACCTACCCTACCAAGTTCGCCCTGGCCTAGGGGAACCCACAGCCCACTTCCCCCACCCAGATACCTCGTAAAGCGCACTGAGTCAGCTGAATTAGACTGTACTCACCCTCCTGTGGCTGCTGTGATGCCCTCAAGCGCCCATCCAACTCCGGATAGGCCACCGCCAGGATCCGGTACATCAAGGGGTCATGGTGCGATGGGCACCTCACAGCAGCACTTGCAGTGTAGGTCCTCTCCTGTTGAAGGTCAGGTATCATGTGAAGGAACAGTTAGACAATGGCGGCCACATCCGCGGCGGTGTGTACCGTCACCGCCAGCATACATCATCATTGGCTCTTGGAACCCATAGGGCCCAATGTTAACCAATGCTGAATTGCGCCGCAGTCTTTGACCGCCAACGCAACAGTGTACAACGCCAGCGCTGTTACCTCATTTCCCCTTGTCCCACCTTACAGGTCAGGCAGTCACCATTTCAGGGGGCCACATGGCAGGCAAAAAAACGGTGTCACACCTATTTAGGCCAGGAATACGGACAGACAAAGGCACATGGTGAATTTGTAAAGTTTTTGCAAAAAATACAATGTGATACCTAAGTGTTGTATGACGCTCTGCTCACCGTACTCCTCCATAGGGCACGTCCGCTGGGGCAGGTGATGAGATGACGGCATCCTCCGGTGTACAGACCCCTGGTGGACCTGTCGACAATGGAAGAGAGACACATCATTATCACTTAGAGACTTGATCGTGCAACAATCCTGGAACTGTGTGCCCAATTGGAGCCAGACCTGATTTCAGCTATCCGCCATCCCACAGGAATCCCCCCTCTAGTGCAGGATCTGTCTATACTCCATTTCCTGGCCAATGGGTCTTTTCAAACAACAGTGGCCATTGCATCAGGGATGTCCCAGCCAATGTTCTCTAACGTGTTGTCCAGAGTGTTGTCTGCCCTGCTGAAACACATGCACAGCTATGTCGTTTTCCCTCAAGTGGAGGATTTGCCCACAGTGAAAAGTGACTTCTATGCCCTGGGACATATCCCCAGCATCATTGGTGCCATTGATGGTACACATGTGGCATTTGTCCCCCACCCCCAGGAATGAACAGGTGTACAGAAACCGGAAAAGCTACCATTCTATGAATGTGCAGATGGTATGTTTGGCAGACCAGTACATCTCCCATGTGAATGCCAAGTATCCGGGCTCAGTGCATGACACTTACATTTTGAGAAATAGCAGCATCCCTTATGTGATGGGTCAACTCCAGAGGCCCCGTGTGTGGCTAAAAGGTGAGCCTAAAGTCCCCACACAGTTCCATTTGGTGTCTGGGTATGGGAGATTCCCTAATGTTTGGAGGATGTCTAACTGTTGTCCCTCGATATTTGCAGGTGACGCTGGTTACCCCAACCTGTCATGGCTACTTCCAGTGAGGAATCCCAGGACAAGGACAGAGGAACGCTACAGTGAGGCACATGGGCGAACTAGGAGGATTATAGAGCGCACATTCGGCCTCCTGAAGGCCAGATTCCGGTGCCTCCATCTTACAGGTGGATCCCTATACTACCCACCAAAGAAGGTGTGCCAGATGATCGTGGCCTGCTGTATGTTGCACAACCTGGCTTTGCGACGCCAGGTGCCTTTTCTGCAGGAGGATGGGCCTGATGTTGGTCTTGGGCAGCTGTGGAGCCTGTGGATAATGAAGAAGAGGAGGCAGAAGAGGAAGATGTAGACAACCAAAACAACATCATCATGCAATACTTCCAGTGAGACACAGGTAAGAAGATGGAACAGCTTCCCACATCTCATACTATTGTAGGAGCTAGCATAAGTCTGCCTTTTTCACTCTGTGTATGAACCCTGACTTGTCACTTTGGCTTTCCATTTCACAGATGTGGCTCCCAATTTGTGCCCTCTGCTATGTTTACTCCTGGCTGACAGCCGTGTAACCTTGGTATGTGAACAAGTACATTGACATTGCTATACTCCAGAGATATTGCAATTACACATTTGTGAAAGCACAGATTGACTCCAGATTGTTTTGTGAATAAAGGGTGTTTATTTCTGTGCAAATAAGTGGAGGGGTGTGCGAAATGGGCTGGGGTGATGGTGGAGGAATGTCCATGGCAGAGTCCAGTCTATTTGTATCACACGTGCATTGTCAAATGGGGCATAGGAAGTGGAGCAATGGCAGTTTAAGGTGGACAGGATGACAAAGTGGGACAGGGGGGTGACACTCAGGAGGGTCTTATTTCCTGGCGGGGGTCTTGGCAATGTTCTCTGTCTTGTGCCTGGATCTCAGGGACCGTTTGCGGGGTGTTTCTCCTTCTGCAGGGGGTGGGGTACTGGTGGCCTGTTGTTCCTGTGGTGGTACCTCCTGTCCACTAGCGACGGCGGAGGTGGAGGGCTGTTCATCCTCCACGTTAGTGCTAGGGGCCCGTTTGTGTGCCACTGTGTCCCTCATGGTGTTGACAAGGTCTCCCAGCACCCCTGCAATGGTGACCATGGTGGTGTTAATGGACTTCAAGTCCTCCCTGATCCCAAGGTAGTGTTCCTCCTGCAGCCGCTGGGTCTCCTGAAACTTGGCCAGTACCATGCCGATGGTCTCCTGGGAATGGTGGTATGCTCCCATGATGTTGGAGAGAGCCTTGGGGAGGGTCAGTTCCCTGGGCCTGTCCTCCCCCTTTCGCACAGCAGTCCTCCCAGGTTCCCTGTTCTCCTGTGCCTCTGTCCCCTGAACCGTGTGCCCACTGCCACTGACCCCAGGTCCCTGATTGTCTTGGGTTGGTGGGTTTGCCTGGGGTCCCTGTAGTGGTGGTCACACTGCTGATTGACATGTCCTGGGGACAGTGGCATGGGCCCGCTGGGTGGGTGCTGTGGTGGTGTTTCCTGAGGGGGGAGGCTCTGTGGTGGCATGTGACTGTGTCAGGGGAACCAACTGTCCCGAGGTCCCTCATGGGCCGGGCTGGTCATCTTGATCCAGGCGTGCAGAGCTGCTGTCATCACTGTGAGTCTCTTCTGTAGGGGGACTGGATATGTCTGGCACCTCCTGTCCGGTGACATTGGGTATGGGTCCTTTTGGGGTGTAAATGCATAATTTTAGAATCTGTGTGTGCCATCTTGTGCATTGGGTGCAGTACCCTCTACTCCTGTGCTTGCGTCATTGTGTTAGCCCTTTTGTGACAGTTGGTTTGGGGTCTGTGTGGGTTTCTGTATTGGACATGCTTTGGTGACGGTGGTCCATGCATAGGTGTTGCATGCAGGGCCTTGGTATTGAGATGTGTGGGTTGAGATTGTGGGACATATGGAGTTGATGGAGTGACGGCGGTGAGGGTAAGACTGGGAGTATGTGATGGCATGCAGGTGGGGTGGGGGGACATGGTAGTAAAGAGTTGACTTACCAGAGTCCAGTCCTCCTGCTACTCCTGCGAGGCCCTCAGGAAGCATGATCGCCAAGACTTGCTCATCCCATATTGTTAGTTGTGGGGGAGGAGGTGGGGGTCCACCGCCAGTCCTCTGTACAGCAATCTGGTGTCTGGATACCATGGAATGCACCTTCCCCCGTAGGTCGTTCCACCTGTTCCTGATGTCATCCCGTGTTCTTGGATGCTGTCCCACTGCCTTGACCCTGTCAACAATTCTCCGCCATAGCTCCATCTTCCTAGCAATGGATGTCTTCTGCACCTGTGATCCGAATAGCTGTTGAGGTGCTATGATGTGGTGTGGGTGATGTGTGAGGTGCTGTCTGTTGTGATGTGTGAGGGGATGTGTTGGTGTGTGTTGTTTGAGGTGCCTGGATGTTGTATGAGTGATGGTGTTGTGTGTCTGTGGATGCTGCTGTTGTGTTAGCTAATCTCTCTCTCTGGCCTTCTTTCGGATTTGTGGTTGTAAGGGTTTGTGGGTAATGTGGGTGTGTGCTTTATATTGAATTGGGTGTGGGTGTGGTGTGTTTATGTGTATCAGGTGTATTTCAAATTGTCCAATGTAGTTGTGTTTTTTAGATGTGTGTGTATTTTGAGCACAGCGGTATGCACCGCCAATGGATTACCGCGGTTGAAAGACCGACGTGTTGATTCATGGGTCGTGATAGTGTGGACGTATTCTTGTTGGCGTGACGGTGTGGGTTTTGGTATCGCCAGTTTATCACTGACCCTTGGTGTGGCGGACTTGTGTGGGTGTCTGATTGTGGCGGATTCCGAGCTGCGGGTCGTGATACCTCTAGCGGAATTCCGCTGCCGCAACGCTATGTTGGTGGTCTTCAGCACAGTGAAAAGTGGGATTTATCGCCAGGGTTGTAATGAGGGCCTTAATCCAGCTTCATATTCTGTAGAAGAAACTTGACTCAGAGATGCCCAGTGTTCTTTTCAAGGCACATATTCTTGTGATGATACTCTTAGCAAAACTGGAATAAAGCTTGGAGCTTAAACTGTTGAACCTGTAAAGTTTCTAAAAGGATTTGCTGAGACAGAAGAACAATGTGAATTTCAAGACGTAGGAAAATACCTTGTGTGTGTGTGTGGAAAATGAGTTCTGACTCTCACACATTTGATGATCTTCGGTACAGTGAGTTCAAGAGATCAGTCCCGCTGAGTGACCTTCCATCAACATCATATTCTGTGCGTGGACACATTGATCAGAAGATGTGTAAATGTTTTGTAAATGTTTCGGATCATGCATATGTAGAGAAAGATCTGTGTGAATTTTGTTGGGAAGATATTGATGGGGTGCTAAAACCTATTAAATTTCTAGAGCCTCTACCCAGAGGACTAGTGTTTTCTTCTCCTTCGGTTTCCTAATATCACTGATGTGTAATTACTCCCGATTGACGGGACCCTGATCCCACTGACTCTGTATCATATTGTGATATTAACAATAAAAGAAAAGTAAAAAAAAAATGTTTTTTTTAAAACCTGTGCCACAAAAAGATGTACCTGTCGATATGCTCTTCTCAAGTGTTCAGCACGTTGCAAATTGACCACAAGCTATTGCTGAAACAAATATATAAAGTAAACTATCAAAATGTGTCTACAACAGGATTGATAAACATTATTGTTTTTCATATTCAGATCATGAACATTGTTTGGCATGTACATAAAAGGATTAAAAACCATTATTATTTGTTTCATTTCTATATGTCTTTTCTTCCTCTATTATAGCTGCCATGTGGGAAAATGGTAGAAGGGCTGCTCTGAAGAGTTATTTTCTGTCTCTGTAAGACTATTTGACCCCTAAAACCTATGTTTTGACAACAAAATGAAGTTTATAGCTTTCATGGTTCCTGAAATATTTCTTCATCACTACAACACATCTGCCATTTTTAAAAATGTCATCCAGAAAAAAAATCGGCGCAGATTAAATTATTTCTCTAATGATACAAAAACACAAATCAAAAATGAAAATCTCTGGGCAACAATTGTTTTATGGAGTTATATCGAGGCAGGGATTATGAAACATCATTAATGCTATCACTGATGCAACTCCCTGAAGTGTAGCAAGCATGTGTTATGTGCAACACTGACCCTATGCCATACACCTCACAGGTAGCCTAGTTAACCATAGCAATGAACCACAGGTATATAGAAAACCCTCATTGCCACATTGCTCAATATGTATATATATATATGTAGAGTATGTGATGGCATGCAGATGGGGTGGGGGGACATGGTAATAAAGAGTTGACTTACCAGAGTCCAGTCCTCCTGCTACTCCTGCGAGGCCCTCAGGAAGCATGATCACCAAGACTTGCTCATCCCATATTGTTAGTTGTGGGGGAGGGGGTGGGGGTCCACCACAAGTTCTCTGTACAGCAATCTGGTGTCTGGATACCATGGAATGCACCTTCCCCCGTAGGTCATTCCACCTCTTCCTGATGTCATCCCGTGTTCTTGGATGCTGTCCCACTGCGTTGACCCTGTCAACAATTCTCCGCCATAGCTCCATCTTCCTAGCAATGGATGTCTGCTGCACCTGTGATCCGAATAGCTGTTGAGGTGCCATGATGTGGTGTGGGTGATGTGTGAGGTGCTGTCTGTTGTGATGTGTGAGGGGATGTGTTGGTGTGTGTTGTTTGAGGTGCCTGGATGTTCTATGAGTGATGGTGCTGTGTGTCTGTGTATGCTGGTGTTGTGTTAGCTAATCTCTCTCTCTGGCCTTCTTTCAGATTTGTGGTTGTAAGAGTTTGTGGGTAATGTGGGTGTGTGCTTTATATTGAATTGGGTGTGGGTGTGGTGTGTTTGTGTGTATCAGGTGTGTGTATTTCAAATTGTCCAATGTAGTTGTGTTTTTTAAATGTGTGTGTATTTTGAGCACGGCGGTATGCACCGCCAATGGATTACCGCGGTTGAAAGACCGACGTGTTGATTCATGGGTCGTGATAGTGTGGACGTATTCTTGTTGGCGTGACGGTGTAGGTTTTGGTATCGCCAGTTTATCACTGACCCTTGGTGTGGTGGACTTGTGTGGGTGTCTGATTGTGGCGGATTCCGAGCTGCGGGTCGTGATACCTCTAGCGGAATTCCGCTGCCGCAACGCTATGTTGGTGGGCTTCAGCACAGTGAAAAGTGGGATTTATCGCCAGGGTTGTAATGAGGGCCTTAATCCAGCTTCATATTCTGTAGAAGAAACTTGACTCAGAGATGCCCAGTGTTCCTATCAAGGCACATACTCTTGTGATGATACTCTTAGCAAAACTGGAATAAAGCTTGGAGCTTTAACTGTTGAACCTGTAAAGTTTCTAAAAGGATTTGCTGAGACAGAAGAACAGTGTGAATTTCAAGATGTAGGAAAATACCTTGTGTGTGTGTGGAAAACGAGTTCTGGCTCTCACACATTTGATGATCTTCGGTACAGTGAGTTCAAGAGATCAGTCCCGCTGAGTGACCTTCCACCAACATCATATTCTGTGCGTGGACACATTGATCAGAAGATGTGTAAATGTTTTGTAAATGTTTCGGATCATGCATATGTAGAGAAAGATCTGTGTGAATTTTGTTGGGAAGATATTGATGGGGTGCTAAAACCTATTAAATTTCTAGAGCCTCTACCCAGAGGACTTACACGTACGTGTACTTACAAAACCTGTGCCACAAAAAGATGTACCTGTCGATATGCTCTTCTCAAGTGTTCAGCCCGTTGCAAATTGACCACAAGCTATTGCCGAAACAAATATATAAAGTAAACTATCAAAATGTGTCTACAACAGGATTGATAAACATTATTGTTTTTCATATTCAGATCATGAACATTGTTTGGCATGTACATAAAATGATTAAAAACCATTATTATTTGTTTCATTTCTCTATGTCTTTTCTTCCTCTATTATAGCTGCCATGTGGGAAAATGGTAGAAGGGCTGTTCTGAAGAGTTATTTTCTGTCTCTGTAAGACTACTTGACCCCTAAAACATATGTTTTGACAACAATATGAAGTTTATAGCTTTCATGGTTCCTGAAATATTTCTTCATCACTACAACACATCTGCCATTTTTATAATTATATGATTATAAAACATCATTAATGCCATCACTGATGCAACTCCCTTAAGTGTAGCAAGCATGTGTTATGTGCAACACTGACCCTATGCCATACACCTCACAGGTAGCCTAGTTAACCATAACAATGAACCACAGGTATATAGGAAACCCTCATTGCCACATTGCTCAATATGTATAAAATGTTCAGACAAAGCTCGGTTTCCCAAGATACTCAATGTCTGTTCCAAAATCAATACCCTAGTATGGACAGGTTTTATCTGTGTAAAACCCATCACACTTACCAAACCTACATTCAGAAATAAAGTTGATAAGATTAGAAAAGTGGGTACTGTAAATAGTGTTTACTCTATGGAGAGAGAGTGCACTCTGAACCACACTGTTTGCAGACAGTGAAACTCTTATGAGAAATACACCACAGAGTATTAAAAAGTATCTACTAAGAACAGTGTACACTCTATGCAACACATAAAAAAGACACTATTCTTTTAAAATAACCTACACCTGGAGTTGCTAAAGATAATACTACCTGCAACCTTCATATTGTAGTGAAAAATTTACAAATAGTCCATCTTCTGAGGCAAAGGAAGCACATGTACATAGGCTAGTATCCGGTGCACAGTCTTCTATGTTATGTAGAAACTGTCATGCAGAGACAATTCTGTCTAATAACACAAGGCTGATTACAATACATAGTATCTACTATGTAGAATCTGTCCCTGTTGGAATCTTTCTGTGCAGAACCAAAAAGCTGGCGTGGAACATACTGTATACAAGTCGCCAACTGTTATCTGCACACAGAGCTACTCTTCAATAAGAAGATTTATAATGTGTTCAGTACCTCTACAAACCTATGGTGCATTAGAAACTAATACAATTTGTAAGAACTTACACCCATTAGCTGCACACACGCTGTCCAAAATTAAGTAGAAAGGTAATATGGTAGATAACCGCCACTATGTAAACCATAAATCAAATTAGCACACTCAGATTATAGCATCAGTGATCATCGGTGATGTGATATATATATACACACACACCTATATATGTACCTATGCACACATATATATATATATATATATATATATATATATATATATACACATCTCAATGAAAAACAAAGATACCTTAAATGTATTATTTACACACCAAGTTTAATTTATTCTAACTTTATTTATTCTGTGTATGCAAACCAAACAAACTATACAAAAAGTAGACATTTTAAAGTTCTACTTATAACTTAAATTTATGATTAACCCAACACCTTCAAATTATATAAGTCATGCACCTCCACACACAGTGCACAGAACAGTGGTGAGTTATAGTTAATGTAGTGTGGCTACCGAGTACAATACAGGTGTTTGGGGCAGCTTGAGTTCTAATAATTGAAGGTGATTTGGTAAGTTATAAATTTAAGGTATAACTTCAGAATTTCTAATGTTTATGTAGTTTAAGTTTGGTTTGCATACAAAGAATAAATAAGGTTTTCCTAACTATAACTAAGGGCTTGATTTAGAGTTTGGAGGAGGGGTTACTCCATCAATATAAATCTCATAGGAAATAATCAGATTTATATTTGGGGGACTGGATATCCGTCACCATTGTTACAGAGTAAACCCTCAACAAAACTGTAAATCAGGCCCTAAGATTTAACATATGTTGTAATAAAAATGAGTTTCAAATCGAAGAGTCCAGTGTTGTCGAGTTGAGTGTCATTAAATGGAGTGTCATACATTAGAGTGGAGGAGAGTGTTGTACAGTGTACTGTCATAGAGTGGAAAGTTGTGGAGCATTGTAGAGCATTCTAGAATTGAGTAGTGTTGTACAGTACAGAGGCATAGGGTGCAGTAGAGTAGAGAGGTATAGAGTAAAGTTGAGTAAACTGTCATAAAGTAACAGTCAAAGTGATTGAGAAGGAAATCATCAAGTAACTCACAACCCACCTCGAACTTCATCATCTTCTACACAACACTCAACCAGAATTCAGAAAGAACCACAGCAAAGAAACAACACTCATCACAGCATCTATGACAGTCAGATCATTCTGGACTGAGGAGAAACAGCAGCACTCTTCCTGCTCAATTTTGCTGTGACCTTTAACACTGTCTCCCATAACACCCTCATTTAGAAGACTCCACGAGATTGGCATACAATCTCAAATGGAAATGTTCTTTCCTCAAAGGAATAACCCAAAGAGTCAGGCTGTCATCCTTCACATCAGAGACAATGAAATTGATACGCACAGTCCCACAGGGATCATCCCTCAGCCCCAGCCTTTTCAATATATTCATGACACCGCTTGCTAATATCCCGAGCGGCCCAGGCACAACAGGTAGAAAGAGACTGTGAAGCCTTTTCTCTGTACCTTGGGGCTGTAGATGGTTACTAGGCAGTATCCTTGGTGTTTAGCATTCATGTCCCGTGAAATGAGATACCATTATGAGTGGCCAAGTTACTCCCGTACTACACTTCACTTGTACATGTTAGTGATATTGAGCACTCAGGGTTAACTCCAGCAGGTAACAGAGAAATCACAACTCAGATACAATATCATGCTGTAAAAGTGCTTAATCGACACCAGGACGTAATTGTTAATTCTGGCATGTGGCAGTTATGGGTTCAGATGCTGTGCATAGCAGTGCCCTCTACAGTGCAGATTCAGCCTAGGTTGCATTACATATGTATGTTAAAAATCTGGAGTGAATGGAAACACGTACTATAGCACTGCACTACCCCATCAGTAGTGACAGGGGACCATTTTCTTTTCCTGCACTGTGGCCCTTTGTTACACCACTGCCCTCAAAACATCCCCTCCCCAATTCAGCTTATGGTCTGTGGATGCCTCTCTGTGAGATATGGGAGTCTCAGGGGGTTCACTCCTCAGGACATTGGGTGAAATAGGGTATATCACAGACCACTGACTCCTTGTATGTGTGGAAAAGGCTGCTTTATTGAAACAGTTGTGCATCACACAAAACATCCTAGGCCATGCCTTACAAAACTAAAACATCATTATACATTTATTAACCTACACATCTTACCCCACCCTTAATCCTGTCCGGTATACAAACCCATCAAAAATTGATATTGTGGCATATTGCACTTCTGTGATTGTATCACTTTAAACTTCTCCTCTCACTTAACAGTGAATCAATTGACAACTGCTCAACTTGATATACCTATGGTGTAACCTTTAACTTCCAAGATTTCTGGTGTGGTCTTGCTGACACCCCCCTTTCAGCCTGATTAGCCTATGTTAACCAAAATAACCTCAAGTATAGGCCTAGAAACACGTGGGCCAACCGCCTCCAGAAAAAGGCACCAACCTGACTTTTTCTGCCCCAGCTCCATGCTGAACTCTTCACACCTGTCTCCTCAAGGTCTTACCAAAAACTCCCTTATTGCTAACAGGTATAATTCGATCCCATGCCTAGAGAGATGTACGTCATTGTCGCTGAAAAATTCAACAGCCTTATAATGCAAGTCAACAAGCTCCATTCAGCCTATGCCCTCATCCCTGCAGAAAAACCTCATTTCTCTATTAGTCTTCCCCCTGGTTTTGACTATAGCTATTGGCTTGGTAGCTCCTCTCCAACACCTCATGAGATTAAACTCTGTCCAAGATACAAAACACCCTGACCACCGAGATTTAATTTCTCTCAAGTCTCTTTTTCATTGTTTTTAGTAACGCTAGACCTGTCTCAACCAACCTGTCATTCTTCCCTAAATGTATTAGCAAAATAGCTCGGCAAATGCTCCTGTGCATGAGCTTGTTCAGTTTGGGTAAATGCTTCCTCCACCTCATGCCTCCTTTACCGTACCATGCTACAGGCAAGGTGATGTTTTTTCTCAAAACAGATTCCTTCACAGTTCATTCTTCCCTGCTGCCCAATCTGCCCGCTTTGTAAAGGAATGACCAACAAGCCACACCTCCATGCTAGCAGTCAACGGACCGGGAATCGAACCTGGAAAGAGAAAATGGTATAAGCAACATTGTGCAAGCTATGAGTCAGACCTTTCCCCTTCATTGATCCTGACATAGCTCTGAAATCAATTGGATGAACATCTACCCAAACCCATTATTTGCTCCCTTGACCATCCCCTTCTGCCTGCTTCTGTCTCTGCCCCAATGCGAAAAGAATGAGTACCAAAATCTGTGACTACCAAGTCCACCCTTGACAGCGCTAGCTATTCTCAAGACTGCAAGTAGTTGGAAAACAGTGACTTGGTCCACTTGTGGGTGGATAAAAACCATCCTGGTATGTCCCTGCGTATGCATTTTCAGTTTTTTGCCCCATTCTACTGGGCTGAGGGTCTCCTTTTCTTTACACTGATGTTCCTTTCAACCTCTGGTCAGTTCTTCATCTATGCAGGCAGATCGCTAAACCTCCCGGCCTAAAGCTAATACCCTCCCATAACAAACCTTTGTCACCCCAAACCCCCAGCAACTCTGAAACCCTAAAAGTCCCCAAAAAATCCATGTCATTAGTATGGAGAATAGAACAGTTTCTCTTGGTGATGAACAAACCTCTGGCAGACTACTGATTACTCTGCAAAACACCTACCAAGAAAGGGCCTCTTTTTTGTCCCACCCTACCTTGTTCCCTGGCCCAACCTCCTAACTTTCACTCACCCAACTTCCCTGCTGATGGTGTGTAGCCCCAACATAGTTTCCCTATACAAACAATGCCCACCAGTTTCCCTGCAATTGTGCCTCTAGATAAACCTTGGTCTGTCAAACCATGAAATTAACTGTACCACATCTTCCACTCTGTCCCACTCATCCAAAAGTTGACACGCTCCAGTTTTCAGAAATTCCTCCCAAATCTGGTAATATGCCTTATGGGTAGATACAGCCAGGGACATTACTACCAGCTGAAATATGCGAGTCCTGTTCCTGACCGCCTCCGTTGCCAGTCCATGGAACGTCTCTCACTGTGAATGAGACAAAGTATCCGCAATTTCATTGTCAACATCTGGTACATGCCTGGCTTTAAACAAGATGTCCCACCACAAACATTCAAGAACAAACACCCTCAGCAACTTGAGAAGTCTTTTGCTGACTGCCTATTAAGCACTTGGACCACAGCCATCTTGTCTATTCTAAAAAGTACCTTTCTGTGCGTTAACAACCCACCACACAAAGTGACTACCACCACGAGGGGAAACAGCTCAAGAAATACGATCCTATGTCCTCCATTCTTCCAATTGTCCGGCCATTCTTCTGCACACCAGTGTCCCTGCCAATGCAATCCAAAGCCAATCCCACCTGAGTTATCTGAATAGATCTGACCATCCCAGTCATACTCCTGTTGTGCCGTAATCGGAATGCCATTGAAAGAGTCCAGAAAGAAACGCCACATTGGCAAATCCTCTTTCACCCCTGCAGAAAACCTCACATTATGGTGTGGCAGAAAAAGTCCTGAGAGGGCTAAATCCAGTCTCCTGCAAAACGTCCTTGCTGCCCTTACAACCCCACGTGCAAAATTCAGGTGACCCAAAAGCACCTGAACTTCTCGAACTGTGGTTTTCTGTTTTGCCAGCATTGGGGCCCACAGCACTTGCATCCCCAGCTTGTTCTCCAATGAAAGGCAAGTCAGCATCACCTCCAAATCCAGTTCAATTCGTAATAAGGAAATGCTTGTCATCGGCTCCACAGTATTCTCCAGTGCCAACGAGACACCCCACTGTCCATGAGCTCCTGAAAATTTACCAGCAACCACTGTGGAACCGGAGTCCATAACAATGAAGAAATCATCTAGTGTGTAACCTTCTCCTGTCCCGTGCCTTGTGTGAAGAGCCATTGTAGGAAAGTGCTGAAATGATCAAAGAGAGCACAAGAAATAGAGCACACCATTGGCAGAGGCTTGTCCACATGCCAACACCCATTGAATTGAATACCCAGTAATTGAAAATCCTCTTGGTGTACAATAGTAATCGAAATGCTGATTTTATGTCACCTTTTGCCATATAGGCTCCTGGCCCAGCTTGTTTGACAATGACCATTGCCACATCCACCAAGGAATAATACACTGACAGTAGTTCCTCCCAAATAAAATAATTTATTGATTGTACCTCTGGCCATGACAGGTGTATAATAAGTCTAAAGTGCCCTTTCTCTTTCTTGGGCACCACCCCTATATGGGATACAATCAAGTCTTCCATCGGCCATGTGTTGATAAGACCAGCCATTCTTCCTTCTTATACTTCTTTCTGTAACTTATCCTGCACCACTTGTGGGTGTGCTTTAACTGATCTCAGATTCTCTGCACAGTGTCTCACCCTCGGATCCTCATACCCCAACCCGAATCCCCATTGAAAAACCTTCCTGAAGAATTTGTGCATCTTCTTTACTAGGGAAAGAGCACAATCAGAATGTGAGACTGTCCAACTTAACTGGCATATTAGCTTTTCCTGTTAGGTTATTGTTGTCAACACCAGAGCAATACACGCTCTATTGGTGACAAAAATGCAAAAACCCAGCACTCTCAAAACAAAGTAATTTATGCATTGTGCTGATATGTTGTGGTTTAACCTTTTGCATTGCAGAGTTCAATCCTGAAAACTGATTTTTAATATGCTTACAAATACTGTTCCTTTGCAATGTATTGCTGCAGGTTTTCAGAGTGTGTTAGGGTGTGGCCCCTTTCCAGAGCCTTCCAGGGACTTTCCCTGCAACATGCCTGGGCGTGGTTCTGGGCTGGGCCAAGACTCTATAAAAGAGAGCCAGCCCAACTCCCAGTGCTCACTATTCAGAGGTCCCGGTGCAGAGCAGCAGCTTCTTCCTGAGCTCCTGTCCCGGCGGCCTATTTGGATCTTCCAGTCTTCTGCCCTAATCCTTCATTGGTGATCATTGTTCCAGGCGGTAAGACGGTGGTTGGACTGTCCCAACACCGTTATTTAGAATTTTCATATTCTTGGTTTAAATTCTTAAATGAGTAACAGATTACTTGTGCGCTACCATTTCTTGACATTTATATGGTAGTTTACAAATAGGCAAGACGCATGATTTATTTCATAAAGGTTTGACTTTGTTATTCATTGCGCGCTACCATTTCTTGACATTCACATGGCAGCTTAAGAATCGACAAGACGCGCGATTCGTTTTATGGTGTTTAAACATTGTTGTCCATTGCGCGCTACTATTTCTTGACATTTACATGATGTTTTACGAATTGGCAAAATGCACAACTCGTTTCATGAGCATTTAACTTTGTTGTTCATTGCACGCTACCATTTCTTGACATTTTACATGGTGGCTTAAGAATCGGCAAAAGAAGCGCAATTCGTTTCATTGTACTTTGATCTTGTTATTTATTGTGAGCTGTTATTCCTTGACATTTACATCGTGTTTTACGAATCGGCAAGACGTTCGATTCGATTAATGATGATTTGACTTTGATATTCATTTCGTGCTACCATTTCTTGGTATTTTACATGGTAACACTCGAATTGGCAAGACGCACGATTCTCTCCTCCAGTTTAATTCATGTTGTTTATTGTATGAGACTATTCTAAGATATTTATTATGTAATATTCGAGTTGACAAGTTATGTGATTTGTTTCCTGAATCCATATTGTGTTATTCATTGTGCACAATCATTTTATGGTGTTTACTATATATATATATATATATATATATATATATATCTGCAATATGCACAATTTGTGTTGAAACATTTTAAGAGTACACAGAAGGCCAGAGTTTCTAGATGCAATATTGTATGGTCCTAGTATACATTCTCAAAACAGGATTTATATGACTGGTTTAAAATTTAGTCAGAATGTTTTTTCTGAATCTCATGTAAAGGAAAGTACTTGAATAAGAAAGTTTTCATTTAATTCATCTTGATTCCCCTACAGGTATCCGGCCATCTTGAAACTTAGTCATTTTAAACTTAACTCTTAGATTTTTCATGTTTTCAGAGTGACTAGGCTTAGAATCATAGTCTAGTATTGATTTCAGGAGATATAATTTTCATATTATGTGTTCTAAGCTTTTTCTTACTACAGGTCTCCTTCCCAGCTGTTCCCTTCCTAATCCCCTCTTCCCCTCTTGAACTCTCTCAGTCTCTGTGATTTATCTATTAGAGTCTTGGAGCTGTTCAGTGGTGAACGTTTTGGGAACGTGCACAGACCCCGAGGATCTGGTGACTCTGACAGAATAGTGAGCCCACAAATTATTATCCTCCTGACTTGTGTATGTTCTCAGCATGGCCACGCTGGACGAGTTAGTCAAGGCTATCACCCAGCTCCAAGCAGAGGTGGTATCATCCAATGAATTGACAACTAGCTTAGAAGAGAGAGTGAGTCAGTTGCAAGATAAGGTAGAGAAGAAGGAACAAAGTCCCACAGGTGTGTCTTGGCCAGGTACTTCTTCTCAGGCTTCTGGAAGTAATCCGATTTCCCTAAATGTTCCTTCTGCAATTCCTTTAGCTCCCCCAGAACGTTTCTCAGGTGACCCTTTTGGAAGCGCAATCTTTCCTGGTTCAAGTGGAACTACACTTCACCTGCAGACCAAATACTTTTTCCGATGCCCATTCCAAAGTAGCTTTCTTGTTATCATATCTGTCTGGGGATGCAGCTACTTGTGCGTAAAAATAGTCCCTTGTTGTATAACTGGAGAAATTTTGTTTGTGAATTTGAGAGAGTTTTTGATCGTAGAACTGTAACACAGTCAGCAGATCATGAATTATTAGATTTACGCCAAGGAAATCAAGCCCTAGTGTCGTATTTAGCCAAATTTTAACCGGCTGGTTGCCGAGACATCCTGGCCTGAAGAAAAACAAGCGGTCTTGTTCTACAAGGGACTCAAGAGGAATTAAAAGATATCTTAGCGCAAATCGATCCACAACCTACAGACTGTCAAGAATTAATAAATCTTGTCTTGAGACTTGATCATCGTTTAGCAGAACGTAAAGGAACGCGCAAAAAGATTGAGAAATAGTCATGGCGCGTTCATGATAACAGAGACTCAAGAACTCCAAAAGAAAGAACGCCGGAACCAATGGAAATTGGAACCATCAGAAGACCTTTGACAAAAGATGAAAAGGACCTCCGCAGAAAAAATGGACATTGTCTTTATTGTGGGCGAAAAGGTAATTTTGCCAAAGATTGTCCAATCAAACAAAAAAGAACAAGCAAGGTCCAGTTCAGAAGGTCGCAGCCAATGCACCAGTCGAGTTGGAAAACTAAAACACCAGAGATACAGAGAAGGGTTGCTCTTGGGTGTCACCGTGGACCCTTCACAATCTAGACATCTTATACTGGAAATAAGAGTTGAGGTCAAGAAAAAGATCTACTTCAAAAAAGCTCTAGTCAATTCTGGGGCTACTGGGAATTTTGTTGATGTCCAGTTGGTTCGTGCATGGGGGATCCCATGTATTGAAAAGAAGACCCCAGAAATCATCCAGGCAGTCGATGGAAAACTCTTGACTGGAGGTCGGGTAACTCTTCAGACTATCCCCTTGTCGATGATTTGTTAAGATAAGATTCAAAGAAAGAAACATAAAGAGAAAATCATCTTTGACGTGATCCATGCTCCCCAATATGGGATTATCCTTGGCTTGCCATGGTTAACTCATCACAATCCGGAGATCAATTGGGCAGAACGAAAAATCGTGTTCTCATCTGCACTATGTAACAAACAATGTCTCCAAAAGATTCAAGTACCAAAAGTTTGCAACTCTCACATAGCTACTGACGTGGAGAAAGAAATTCAGCTGCCCAAACAGTATTCATCTTACAAAGATGTATTTGATGAGAAAGGAACAGAGACTCTACCTCCTCATAGATCTTATGACTGTCAAATTGATCTAGCCCCAGGGGCGATACTTCCCAACTGTCGTGTATAGGCCCTGTCAGAACATGAAAATCAACATTTACGAAAATACCTAGATCAATTTTTGGAGAATGGCTTCATTCGCCCCTCTAAGTCTCCTGCAGCTTCGCCTTTGTTTTTTGTTCCAAAAGCAAATGGAGAACTTCGAACTTACATCGACTATAGGGGTTTGAACAAAGTCACCATCTAGAATAAATATCCTTTGCCCCTAATTCCGGTCTTATTGGAACAAGTAAAGAAAGCAAAAATCTACACGAAGCTTGACCTTTGAGGTGCTTATCATTAGGTCAGTCTGTGAGAGGGTGACGAATGGAAAACTGCGTTCAAGACAAGATATGGCCTTTTTTAATACACCATCATGCATTTTGGTCTATGTAATGCTCCAGCAGCATTTCAATTTTTCTTGAATGACGTTCTTAGAGAGTACCTCAACATATTTGCCATAGTCTACATCGATGACATTTTGATCTACTCAGACAATGAAAACAAACATGTCCAACATGTCAAGAAAATTCTTGCAGCCCTTAGAAAACACCATTTATATTGCAAACTAACCAAGTGTGAGTTTCATGTTGCCACAGTTGAATTTTTAGGGTTTATTCTTACCCCTCAAGGTATGGTGATGGCAGAAAAGAAAGTAAAAGCTGTATCTGATTGGCCCACCCCAAAGACTGTTCGTGATGTACAATGTTTCCTGGGGTTTGCAAATTTTTACCGGAGGTTCATAAATCATTTCTCCCAGACATTGGCTCCAATCACTAAGCTACTAAGAAAGAAAGAAAAGTTTGTATGGTCCCCAGAAGCTGATCAGGCCTTCTCGACTTTGAAGGAAGCTTTCTCCACTGCCCCAGTCTTGACTCATCCTGATGCGAATCAACCTTTCATAGTGGAAGCTGATGCTTCTGATGTAGCAATAGCAGCCGTCTTATCACAACGAACTAAAGACACTGGTCAACTTCATCTTGTAGCTTATATGTCTCGGAAGTTGAACGAAGCTGAACAGAACTATGTCATTGCTGAAAAAGAGCTTCGGGCGATCCGTGACGCCTTTAAAGAATGGAGACATCATTTGTTGGGTGCCAAATACACTGTTACAGTACATACTGATCATCGTAACCTTCAATTCAATGGTTCCGCCAGACTTTTGACCCCTCGGCAATTACGCTGGATGCTTTTTTTTGCCGAATTTGATTTTGTACTAACCTTCCGGCCTGGTAAAGATAATCGCAAGGCTGACGCCTTGTCCTGTCAAGAGTCTACCATATTGCCTGCATTTCAAGCCTCCAGAGCTATCATTGCTCCTGACAAGGTTCTATATACCATAAAAACTGAAGATTTCTTTGAAGAAATTCGCAACTCTTTCACTGTTGAAAAATGGCAAACATGGGCCCAAGCAGATCCCAAAAGGTCAATCAAGCAAGGTTTACCCTTTCATGACGCTCGTTTGTTCGTACCCACTACCAAACTTCGCAAGATAGTGTTTCATTGGTTGCATGTTATACCTACGGCAGGTCACCCAGGTACTCCTAAAACTCTTGAACTGATCCAATGCTATTTTTGGGTGGCCTACCCTAACAAAAGATGTAAAAGCAATGGTAAACAACTGTGAAGTTTTTGCACGCATTAAAACAAGTCATTCAAAATCAAAAGGGTTGTTACATCCACTTCCAAGTCGTCCATGGGAGCACATTTCTATAGACTTTATTACCGGTCTGCCATTGGTTCACCAGCATTCAGTAATTCTGGTGGTAGTAGATAGTCTCACAAAATATGGACATTTCATCGCCTGTAAAAAATTGCCCACTTCTAGTGAACTGGCAACTATTTTACTGAACAGAGTGGTTCGTTATCATGGACTGCCAAAGGTTATCCTCTCCGATCGGGGGTCACAATTTTCCTCCAATTTCTGGAAGACATGGTGTAAAACACTCCAAGTGACATCTACGCTATCTACTAGTCACCACCCTCAAACAGATGGTCAAACGGAGAGACTAAATCAGACTTTGAAACAATACCTACTGGCCTACGCTGAAAAGGCACTTCATTCTTGGACATCTATGCTCTGGTTAGCTGAGTTAGCCTACAATAACTCATTCCACACTTCTATTGGCGTTACACCCTTTTTTGGTTTATTTGGCTAGCATCCTGACACCTTGCCCATCACAATTCCCCAAGAAAGTTCTCTTACTCCAGCTGTGTCAGAAACCATTCAGGATTTACATCAAACCCAGAAACTGATTCAACAGCATTTAGAAAAAGCCAAACAAAAATATAAAAGGCATTATGACAAGAAACATTGTGAGGGACTGCAATATCAACCAGGTGACAAAGTGTGGCTTTCCACAAAACATATAGACTTCAAGAAGAAACACATGTTTAACCCTAAATTCATAGGTCCTTATACTGACCTTCAGCAAATCAATCCGGTGACCTATAAACTACAATTGCCCAGATCCTTACGGATTCATCCAGTGTTCCACACTTCCCTCTTGAAAAAGGCAGTCCAAAAGGTCCACCCTCATCCACCTCCTGTTCTAGTACAAGGGGAAGAAGAATACAAAGTCAAGAAAGTGTTTGATTCTAAACTGAGAGGGCGTAATCTATAGTACTTAATCTCATGGAAAGGTTATGGTCCTGAAAGTAACTCATGGGTTTCCGCATCTGATGTTCATGCTCCAGTACTTGTGAGATGCTTTCATCGTCTTAATCCAAGCAAACCAGGCCCTAGAGCGCATTTGGGAGAGGGGAGTACGGTCAACACCAGAGCAGTACGCTCTCTATTGGCGACAAAAATGCAAAACCCAGCACTCTCAAAACAAAGTAATTTATGCATTGTGCTGATATGTTGTGGTTTAACCTTTTGCATTACAGAGTTCAATCCTGAAAACGTATTTTTAATATGCTTACAAATACTGTTCCTTTGCAATGTATTGCTGCAGGTTTTCAGAGTGTGTTAGGGTGTGGCCCCTTTCCAGGGCCTTCCAGAGACTTTCCCTGCAACATGTCTGGGCGTGGTTCTGGGCTGGGCCAAGACTCTATAAAAGAGAGCCAGCCCAACTCCCAGTGCTCACTATTCAAAGGTCCCGGTGCAGAGCAGCAGCTTTTTCCTGGGCTCCTGTCCCGGCGGCCTATTTGGATCTTCCAGTCTTCTGCCCTAATCCTTCATTGGCGATCATTGTTCCAGGCGGTAAGACGGTGGTTGGACTGTCCCGACAACGTTATTTAGAATTTTCATATTCTTGGTTTAAATTCTTAAATGAGTAACAGATTACTTGCGCGCTACCATTTCTTGACATTTATATGGTAGTTTACAAATAGGCAAAACGCTCGATTTATTTCATAAAGGTTTGACTTTGTTATTCATTGCGCGCTACCATTTCTTGACATTCACATGGAGGCTTAAGAATCGGCAAGTCGTGCGATTCGTTTTATGGTGTTTTAACATTGTTGTCCATTGCGCGCAACTATTTCTTGAAATTTACATGATGTTTTACGAATGGCAAAACGCACAACTCGTTTCATGAGCATTTAACTTTGTTTTTCATTGCGCGCTACCATTTCTTGACATTTTACATGGTGGCTTAAGAATCGGCAAAAGAAGCGCGATTCGTTTCATTGTACTTTGATCTTGTTATTTATTGTGAGCTGTTATTCCTTGACATTTACATCGTGTTTTACGAATCGGCAAGACGCTCGATTCGATTAATGATGATTTGACTTTGATATCCATTGCGTGCTACCATTTCTTGGTATTTTACATGGTAACACTCAAATTGGCAAGACGCACGATTCTCTCCTCCAGTTTAATTCATGTTGTTTATTGTATGCTACTATTCTAAGATATTTATTATGTAATATTCGAGTTGACAAGTTATGTGATTTGTTTCCTGAATCCATATTGTGTTATTCATGGTGTACATATATATATATATCTGCAATATACGCAATTTGTGTTGAAACATTTTAAGAGTACACAGAAGGCCAGAGTTTCTAGATGCAATATTGTATGGTCCTAGTATACATTCTCAAAACAGAATTTATATGACTGGTTTAAAATTTAGTCAGAATGTTTTTTCTGATTCTCATATAAAGGAAAGTACTTGAATAAGAAAGTTTTCATTTAATTAATCTTGATTCCCCTACAGGTATCCGGCCAAACTTAGTCATTTTAAACTTAACTCTTAGATTGTTCATGTTTTCAGAGTGACTAGGCTTAGAATCATAGGGGGTCATTCCGACCCGGGGACCGCGGATGCACCGCCAACAGGCTGGCGGTGCATCCAGGCCAATTCTGACCGCGGCGGTAAAGCCGCGGTCAGAAAAGGGAAACCGGCGGTTTCCCGACGGTTTTCCCATGGCCTGAGGAATCCTCCATGGCAGCGATGCAGGCAGCGCTGCCATGGGGATTCCGACCCCCTTCCCGCCAGCCTGGTTCTGGCGGTTTTGACTGCCAGAACCTTGCTGGCGGGAACGGGTGTCATGGGCACTGCAGGGGCCCCCTAACAGGGCCCCACAAAGATTTTCAGTGTCTGCATAGCAGACACTGAAAATCGCGACGGGTGCAACTGCACCCGTCGCACCCTTTCCACTCCGCCGGCTCCATTCGGAGCCGGCATCCTCGTGGAAGGGAGTTTCCCGCTGGGCGGGCGGGCGGCCTTCTGGCGGTCGCCCGCCAGCCCAGCGGGAAACTCAGAATGACCCCCGCGGTCATTTGACCGCGGTGCGGTCATTCGGCGGCTCCCGCCAGGCGTGCGGTTACCGCCGCCGGCGGGAGTCAGAATGACCCCCATAGTCTAGTATTGATTTAAGGAGATATAATTTTCATATTGTGTGTTCTAACCTTTTTCTTATTACAGGTCTCCTTCCCAGCTGTTTCCTTCCTAACCCCCTCTTCCCCTCTTGAACTCTCCCAGTCTCTGTGATTTATCTATCAGAGTCTTGGAGCTGTTCAGTGGTGGACGTGTTGGGAACGTGCACGGACCCCGAGGATCTGGTGACTCTGACACTTGTGCCCCTCTACCTCCCCTGTAGTTTCCTGTGTTATGTGCCCCTGCTCCCCCTGAATTCTGTTGCCATTGGGAAGTGTTTCCGCTGGACTGGCTCCCTGATGTGCCACCCGAGTTCCCATAGCAATGCACAAAGGCATGCTTCCCTGAGCACTTTGAGCATGCATGTCTGTATCAGCAATATTCCCTCATGCACAACCCCTTGTTGAAGTCCCAACAGGTCCATTTCAGGTCTGCCTGGTTCTTAATTGAGTTCCCCACCCCTTCCCAGGTGGGATGGGCCTGAAAGGGACGATATACTAGAGGCGATCTGCTTGCTGTAAAGATAGTCTTCCCAGATTTCGCTGGACCCATTGTATGTTGTCATATGTCCATATCTATCCCCCCATTTTGCTCACAGATCCAACACCATTTGCACCCTAAATTTATTGCCGTACTGGGAAATTACATAACTGCCAAATTATATTTGGCCCTTGCGTATGGCATCTATATACTTAAATAATACTATGCTCTTTGCTGGGTATTTCTCACATTATACGCTGACGTTGGTAAGAAACGCAGCCCTCCAATTTTCAGTGGTCATAGACACATTTAGGCATTTTGCCAGTTCACACGCCACATCTTTCAAGAATTCCTTGGCCCTCAGTTCCCTATGTAGGAGTTTAAACATTTCTACATACTCCCCTCTCCAGATTTTCTCCTTGGTGGACAACATCAAATGTGCCCCCAATGGCTTAGTTACCCTCTTGTAAGGAAGTTTCCGTATTTTGAGTTCCTTACATTTTTTAACCCTCTGCTTTGTCAGTCTTTCTTTTTTCCCCAAAGCTTTTCCATTTCACCCACGCGTATTGTTACTCTCTGGTCAATCTCAAGCCCAGGGGTAGGCCCCTTACCTTTACCTCCTTCTGTGCAGTCAACTTCTGTCTTCTGTGTTGCTGCCGACGTCTGTTGCCCCCTCATCTGCCCTTACCCCTGTGACCCTGACATACCTACCTTTCAGCAATCGTGCTTCCTCCTGTTCCCACCCGCACCCAGCATCTACTTCCGATGACACCATCACTGGACACAGCATAGAGGTTTTCTCGGTGCTCTTACCTGACATTGAGGTTGGTGTCTACTCCAAAGCCTGCTGCCTTGCCAGTGGAAGTTGCCTCTGTTTCCGTTGCATGTCTACAGATTTGGCTGCTACCATCAGTGGCACCTGTAAAATAGCAGTAGAAGTAGGATTAGGTTGACCCGCCGCCCACATGCTTTCGGTGTGCCCCCATTGTTGGGTTGACGAACCAGGCATCTCACCATCAACGATCTTGCCCTCCTCTAGACTGTTGTCTCCATAACCCAATTCTATCTCTTCAGGCCATGCGGCCACCTCCATACAGTGTACCATACCAGCTACATCTTGTGCCACCTGCTGCTCTCCCATAGGGCTACCTTCTTTTAAACCCTGAGGGGTTGTACAAACTCTCTCAGCAGTTCGAGTGATGCGAACCATCGTGACCCGTGCTGTTTCTCTTCTCACGATCTTCCGTACCACTCCTGCCATCTCAAAGGACAGGCCTCCCTGGACCTTCATGTGCTATATGGAGGCAGGTCCCATGACGGAGTCCAGCTGGCTATTCTGGGTCATGCCTTCTCTTTTCCCTGGGCTGAGTGAGCCGCACCGTGATCTTGTGAGTCTGGAACCTGTTGTAAGCTAGATACCTGCAAAAAAGAAGGTAGGAAAATAGCACCCTGGGGGTCCCTGTTGCCTGATCTGGATTCCTCCCGTCTCCTCCAACCTAGCCTGCTGGACAGTGGCGCTCACTCTTCTGTCCCCTCCCAGCCCTTTTGTCATATACATTTTGGGACTTGACTGTAGTAGCACCTCTTTCCGCACCCATTCCTTTCTCATCACTTCATTAAAGCATGGCTGCTACAATTGCTGATGCTGTGCCCTTATTCACTGCTTGTGAGTTTTGTTGTGTTGCAGGAGTAGCCTGCTCTTCAGTTTGACCACCTGTCACCTGGTACTCCATTGTCCCAAGCACTCCTTGCTGCCATCTGTCCTGGACCCCCTTGGAGGCCCATTACAACTAGTTCCACTCCCCCTAGACCACCTTTCATGGGGACCCAGCCCCGTCGGCCTCATTGCTGTACTTGTCATCCAAGCTGACATTCACTGTATTCCCCTGCTCAAAAAGCTCATCACTTAGCCCAGTTGAGGCCCATTTCATGTGCACAGCCATCGGGCGAAACAGCGTACAAAACCACAACTCTCCAAATTATAGGGGTAAAAGGCTGCTTTAAAAGAACAGGTCTGGCAAAAGCCTTACAAAACGAACCCAACTCAAAAGCACAATGTACCTTCATAAACCCCACCCCATCCTCTAATAAACTTACACCTCATCAATGCCTCATTCACATCCCCACCTTGACCCGACCAATCCAGTACCCATGTGTTCTGCTGTCCACCTTATGTAGTTACCCTTGCCCTTCCCTCCCTTTTGGTCCTTCTCAAAATCCTTGACCTCTTAGATTTGTGCATTCGTGCCCCTTCCCCCCCAATGAATGTCTCCAAAACACACCTACACCAGACCTGCCTACCAGCTGCAACTAACTAACTAGCTAACAACTAAATAACTTGATCTGCCCTATTAAAACAATGAAATAGCGAAATGCCATCCGGAAAAACTAAACCCAACAATAAATTAACTACTCCACCTAGACAGAAAAAGCTCTCAAATCAGAAATATGGGAGGGCTCAAAACCTCACCACACCCTAGTACTTGAGAGTGACAGTGGCCAAAGAAGCTGCCCACACCCTGCCCCCTACTTATAACCCACTCCCTAAGCCCACCCATCAACCACTCTCCACCAATAACCTTCTCAGGCGTAGTGGATTCTACCACCGATGCCCGATCAGCTCGGGGGGACCCCAGGAAAGCCCTTACTCCCCCTGAAACGAAACAGTGTACAAAAGCACTACTCTCCAAATTACAGGGGTAAAAGGCTGCTTTAATAGAACAGGTCTGGTAAAAACATTAACCTTGGCATTAAGCCTTACAAAACTAACCCAATTCACTAATACAATGTAACTTCCCAAACCCCACCCCCACCCTCTAATAAACTTACCCCTCATCAATGCCCCATTCAGATCCCCACCTTTAACCAACTGATTCAGAACCCATCTGTCCTGCTGTCCTGCTTATGCAGTTACCCTTGCCCTTCCCTCCCTTTTGGTCCTTCTCAAAAATCCTTGACCTCTCATATTTGTGCATCCGTACACCTTTCCCCCCCCCAAAGAATGTCTCTATAAAACCTGCAACCCAGGAAAATCCTGCCGTGTTTTCCTGCCCCACCCAAAACCTTGCTTCAGTCAATGATCCCACAGATTTTCTCCTAAAAGATCCGCAATCCAAAGCCAAAATTCTAACAAGTAATGTTTGTTACCCATAAAGAATAAATTAACTCCATCCTGTCTAAACAACGCTAAATCCTTGTGAACAATCTCCTCATGCCTCAAACAGAGAAATCCCTTGAGCTTGGCAAAAACCCCTTAGCTCTCTACTGACCTTCTTACATTGCTTTTCAATCCGCATAAAAGTCCTCGCACCTCTCCAAGCCCACCTCAGCACTAACTCCGTCCACACAATAGGTGTCCCAGAACACCTCTCTTTTATCCTCAATAAATCCAACTTCATGGCCTTAAAACGTCCAATACCTAATAAAGCCACTAAATCATTCTCCCCCAAATGCAATACCAACAAATCAGGACAAAATCCTTTGGCCTACTTCTTGGAAAGAACGCTTAACAATTCACCCCATCTCATTCCACTCCCCCCCCCACCAAATCTTTATTCTGGCCCCATCCAAGCCCAATTGACAACCAAAATGTCTTGATGCAGCATGCTTTTTGGCACTGCACACACTGAAGAACCTGATCTTTCCGAGCCAGCAACACAACCCAGAAAGGTAAAACACACAACAAGCCCAAGAAACATTATACCAACCTGCAACCTAACAAAGCTTAGGAGAGTTTGACCTAATATAACGCTTAAAACTGAGACCTCCATGATTGCACTGTCAGATTTCCCTAATCTTTTGGCTTCCATAGCAGCCCCAATCCAAAAAGAATGAGTTCCATAAAATTGAGGTGCCATCCCCAACTTACCAATTGCCTTATTCAAAAACAAATTTAACTGGAAAGACGTTAAGAATGAACCATCCTGATGAATAAATACGAACCTGGAGTCACTCAGCAGACTTCTTCTAAAAGAACCCCAACAATGTACTGGACAAACCGCTGGATCTGATCCTTTCATAATGACTTCATGTCCTCCCCCCAACTGATCAGCTTTTGATGTTTCAATCCACAAACTAATAATCTCACCTACCATTGGAATATATCCCCAAAAATACTTACTGTTACGACTCTGTCGTCCCATTTCCAGGGGGCGCTGTAAGGGTACTGTCGGAAGCCTGGGGATCACCTTGAACACCTATCTAGAGTCCCCTGCTGACTCCTGTTTGTTTCTCTTTTCACCATGGTACACTTGTGTAGTACTACATTTGCTTCCTGGGACTGCAAATCCCATAATGCACAGCCTGGTAGTCAGGAAAACCTGGATTCTGTTTCCCATTGTTTTCTATGGGAGAAGTACAGTTGCTCCTTTTCACCGGATCCTCTACTCCCGGACTTGCAAGTGTCTGAAATTACACACACCTGAGACCTCGCCTGTGCAGCCCAGCTTGGAACTGCTTATAAGCAGCCATTTCCTCAAGATCCCCGTCATGCATTGGAGTTTGATTCCTTTGTGTTACAGACCCTTTATCGGATGGTGTTCCAGTTTTGTTCCTGTTCTGTTCCAGCTTTATCCTGTTTCCTGGTTCTCTGCCCTGCTCCTAATTGTTCCAGCCAGAGTCTGCTCCCTATCTCTTAGCCTTGTACCTGTTTGTTTCTTCCAGAGCCTGCTCCCTGTTTCTTTGCCCTGCTCCTGCCTTGTTTCAGCCTGAACCTTCTCTAGGTTTCCCAGTCCTGTTTACTGCTCATTTCCTACTCCCTGTATTCCAGCCCTGTCCTTGCCTGTTCCAGCCAGAGCCTGCTCTCAGTTTCCCAGGCCTGTCTCTGTTTGTCCCAGCCAGACGTTTGCGCCCTGTTTTCATGTCCTACTCCCGCCTTTGCTTCAGCCTGAGCCTGTTCCTAGTTCTTGTCTCTGCCTCTTAGTTTGTTCCCTTCTGTTTCTTCTTGGTTATTTGGGTCTGGTAAGTGTTCTATCAGTCTTCACCAGTGTATAAGTGTCCTCCTTTGTTCTGGGGTTGGCCCATGGTTTCCAGGAGGCAATTCCAGCCCCCATCCTTGTCCAGTGTTATACGTTGTCTTTCGTGCCTAACAGTGACAGTGTGCTATTGCTGTTTTCTCAGGAATCGCCACTGTGTTTCCAGCTGGACCCACAAGAGCGTGTCTTGTGTATGTAAGTACTTTACTTGTCTGTGCTCTAGGGTCCAGAGACAGAATCACTTCTGCTGCCTCCTTTCTATGGGGCTGGCAGGGTGACTATCTGTAAGAGCAAACTGCACAGAGGCATTGACATTCCCTGTCACTGTGGGAGGTTCTGCGCCTTACTCTGGGTACAACCCCAGCATGTTTGTCCATTAGTAATCTGTTTCCTGTTTGTTCACACAAGGGTTGCTCTGCTTTTACTTTCCTGTGCCTGTTCATAGCTGTCCTTTCCGTGTATGCCTTTAGCTGCTCTTCTTCCCCAGTATACGACCTCTTTAGGATATTCGGTGACCTCAAGGGGTGTCCCAACCAGAGTACTGATCAGACTCGCCCGAAACCGTGACACTTACTGTAAAAAGAAATACCTGACATATTGCCCTACATGGGAACTGCCAAAAGTCCTGCCTCAATCTGCTTCATAATGTTGTGTAGACATTTTAGTTATAGCTCCCTGAACGTTGTTTTAACACACTAGACCGCTGTGCACTTTAACCTAGATATATTTTATTTAGCTTGCTTTATGATTATTACAATAACCATTTTTACGGTCTTGTTTTATTTTCATCTATCTAACTGTTTTTGCCTAAGCCAGCACTCTGTTCTCAAACAAGACATTCTTGAGCACTCTGTGCTTCATTCAAGCTGCAGTTCGGTACATTGCCGGTGAACGTGGTAGAAGTTTAGTCTCCAGCATTCGTAGAAAATAGACCATCAGCTGTGTTATTTTATAAACACTTCCCTGTCCCTTACACGTGAGAGGGAGATTCCAGCCAGGGAACCACGACTGTGTGCTGATTGCTGAATGCTTCGCTACAGATGTTAACGCAGACCACATGCCTTTGCTCAGGTATGGGGGTTGATGTCTTCCCAGGGGAACCTGAAAGGCAGAATTAGAGCTTAACATGCTGTGCTCAATTATAACCTAGATAGAAAATAGTCAATTGATCGTAGTGACAATATGATAGCGTTGTTTTAATGCTTCACTCTTCTCGTCACAATTTTAATACTGTCATATTGTGTTGTCCTGGTTATTGCAGCTAACGCTTTGCTATCTAAGATGCAGTTGTTTATTAAACTCATTATTGAAACATATACTGCTTCCGTTTGTCATTTATGTATGAGACTAAATTGTAAATGAGAGAACTGGATGCGACCTGAGTGCCCACGACTTCCCTGAGAAGCCCAGTATGTCATGAGCTCGACTGCCCAATCATCCCTTCCTTTGGTAGAGATGAGGCACTGCTAGTTAGCCGGAGCAAAACCCGGATTGGAGCGACATGTGTCACCGCAGTGGATTGGACTGAGTCACCCACACTGCAGGCGATTCTACCGATCAAAATCCAGTAGTCTCATTAGAATAATGAGAGTCTACGCAACATGGCGCCGCCAACGTTTAGCCAGGCTCTAATTTTTGGGTCCTCCGGAGTATCTCTGTCTCAGTATATATAATGACACCTCAATACCGTATGCGGAGACGTCCGTGGTACTGAGGATTTCCGTCCCAGCTGAGTAGGTTGTTCTATTTGCAGCTGGAGGTTGTTCAAGCTTGAACTTTAAAAGGAAAGCCCTATTTGGTGTGCCTTCTCTGAACATATAGTGTTACTACAATGTCGAATATACAGCAGGTACAAATAGCAGTTAATATGAGACAACCTCTAACTACACATTTATTAGCAAATGGCCTAATGGCCCGGGGGGGTCCAGTCACATTTGTGGTGGATGCCGATGCAGCTTATAGAACAGAACTTTTTTATTCTTGGGTCACATTTCCAGCAGTTGATGGGAATACAAATACATTTCATCATTATACAGTTACAAATGCACCTGGACAGTACAGAGCATATGAATATTTAGAAATATCTTTATCTTATCAAGAACATAATAATTGGCTTGATGGCGCCCTACCCCACACAATTTTACCAGTAAGGTTACGTCCTCTAAGTAATGAAGGTCCTACCTGGCCTTTATTGGCCATCTATACACCACATTCTGTGGTTGCAAATTTAGCAGTAGCTGAGGTTCACCGCTTATATACTGAAATAACAGCGATATATAGGCGATTAGTACAATTCGTAATGCAAACATTAAATACAAACCCAGCACATGCTACTCCGGCACATCCACATGCAGTAACACCAGGTATAAATCCTGCAACTGTACATTCGATTATGGGTAAAGTACCCGCCAAACAAGAGGAAACTCCGTTTGGGTTAGCACAAAAGATTAATGCACTGGAGACAGTATTTCCTCATACGGGACCTCAGGGTAAACATAGAATACTAACAATGTGCTTGCCCTTTGGAATGGTCCCTACAGTAGATAACTGTAATACCTGGGGCACGGTATTTGCTGCGCTCTATACAACTGCACACGGTACACCGACACTTGCCAATTTACCGGAGGTGTTGAAACAAATTCAAGATGAATACAGGGCTGCTCCGGCCCTAGATTTGGGGATGCAATTGATGGGCAATTTTGCCACGGTATCCTCAATAATTTTAAGTAATCTGAAAGGGGAAGCGGTAGCGCTTGCAGTGCGCATGCAGCTCTGTGACGTTCCTCAACAGGATCAGGAACGAGAGCAGAGACCTATTCTAGTATCGGTAGAGACAGTTTAGGGGCCAGACAATCTAAACCACAATTTCAGGGTAAACTGAGTAAAGATTCCCCCAAGCAAGCACCTGAGGGTAATAAGAAATTCAAGGATAAATAGCAACAAACTCCTAAAAAAGAGAGAGGAGAATCTCCTCGTATGGAGACCCCGCAGAATAGATCTAATCTCAGAAATAGAGATAATATAAAAACGCCTGATAGATATCAATATACTGATATACGTCAATCTTGTTCCTTTCAGGACTCATCTGAAAAACGAATTGAGAGAGGTGGGCGATCAGAGCGAAGGACAGAGTACGTGAAACCGAGACAGGAATCACAACGCTCTTCGGAGGTTTCTGTTAAAAAGGAAGAGAAACCCGCCCAACAAAAGCCACAATTCAAAAAGAAAAAGGTGGCAGCAGTTGCAGTCCAACATGCCACTCAGGAAGAGAGTCCTCTTGAAGAACAAGAAATGGGCTCTAGAACCGCTAGACAGTGCGGCAGAAGTCACAATAGTTCGCCAGAATCTTCTAGAGCATCTGGAGGTGAAAGCAACTGATGACTTTATACAACTAGAAACTGCGGACATGCGTGTCTCCACGCCTGATAGAGTGTATAAAGTAACGCTACAGTTAGAAGGAGACGTTGAACGTATAATAGACGCAATCTTTTGGGATTACGTGGTGAACATATATGATGTTTTGTTGGACGAACAAGATTGTCCACCTGAATTTGTCCGTACCTGCCCATATGGAGAAGATGTCAATAAGCCTTCCTTCTTGCCCCGTGTTCCAGAGGAACTCACCAATTCCTATTCCATTGAATGGGCTTTGGCACAAGCTCCTCCATTATACCGTAATCATGTAGGATGGGATAAAGAATCCCCCTACCATGTAATTCCAATTAAAAGTGAACCTCAACTGCAACCCCAGTACCCCATAAAACATAAAACTGAAGCAAAAGCACCGGTGAGAGACATACTCACGCAATTAGAATACCAGGGCGTAATTGAACCCTGTGTCTCCCCAATGAATAATCCATTTTTCCCAGTAGCTAAGTCAGACCACTCATATTGAATGGTCTTAGACTACAGACATTTAAACAATCATACACGCACTTATGCAATACAAAATTCACATAGCACAGCACTAATGAACAATATAGTGCGTAAAAAATACAACACAACACTGGACATTTCCAATGTTTTTTTCTGCCAAAATATAGCGCCTGGGAGTAGAGACTTAACAAGTTTCAGCGCACTAGGCTCCCAGAACAAATTCTGTTGTTTACCTCAGGGTATAAGAACAGCCCAGGACTGTTCGCAGCTCGTGTTACTGCAATCTTGCACGAGATTGACCATGAAGCATTGTCCTATGTAGATGATATTTATCTTACGGATGATGAATTGCTACAACATTTAAGATGAGTAGCCCACATTGTTGTTAGATTTGCTGAATTTGGCTACAAATTAAACTTTAAAAAAACAAAAATAGCCTTCCGAAGTGTCCTGTTCCGGGGATATGAGCTGTCAAGTGAAGGAAAGAGCCTAGCGCCACAATTCTTAGAGAAATGCACACAGTTACAACAACCAAATACGATTAAAAAGCTCCAATCCCTATTGGGTTTCCTACATTTTGGCAGAAGTTACATTCCAGATTATGCTACACGCATAAAACCTTCATATGATCTAATACATCCCAATTTCTCAAGTAAATTCTGGACAATTGAACAAACATGCATTCTTTGAGAGTTGCAAACAGACATGCTTGCAGCACAACAAAACACATTTGGTCATCAGAGTAATAGCTGGGGCCATTGGTTTCACCTATGTGACATTCAATGAAGGTGAGACAGGCCCGACTGCATACAAATCACACTTTTATTCAGCGGCACAACAACGCTTTGCTCCCACAGAGAAAATTCTCACTGCTGTCCAGATGGCTGTCATTAAAGAAAGACCTCTTGCCCAAGGAAAACACATTATTGCCATTTCTCCTATCCCAGTCCTAGAGGCTGTTACAAAAGCCAGCATTCCAAACGCAAAAGCATTACATCCACGTTGGATACAATGGGCTACGTCTCTGACAGCCACTGATGTAGACTACATTTTTTAACCAAAGTTACAAACTCAAGAATTTTTACAATACGAAAAAGAATACCCAGTTCCAGCAAATACATTGCCCATTGAACAATACCATAGAGTCATGTACACCGATGGCTGAGCACAACCAGCAATTGGTACTAAACACCAATATTCTGCTGCCTGCGCAGTCGTAAGTGGCTACATGGAGGGTGATAAATTTTGTCCTCTACATACCTTTACGCAAACCCTAGGGGATTGCACAGCACAGTTGGCAGAACTAAAAGCTTTGCTGATGGCACTGGAACACACAGATCCTGCACAGCCTACGCTGATTGTTTGTGATTCATATTATTGTTTCCAGTCATTTAATGAATACCTGCATTATTGGCGCCAGAATGGGTTCAGAGATTCCAAAGGCAACACCATCAAACACAGACTTCTGTGGGGGAAAGTAACAGATCTGAAAGAGACGCTACCAAATGTCCACGTTGTACATACACTTGGACACTAGCACGTTGGGATACACGTTGCTGGAAATAAATTGGCTGATGAAGCCGCAAAGTCAGCAGTGGCTGTGGCCGCTGTAGCTGCAGTGACTCTTTTGAGTTAAAAACCGGACGCATACATTTGGGCTGCCGTGACAGCTACGGCTGATGGTACGCCCTATCCTAAAGGATTTTCTAACAAATATCACTATCGAATGGGAGGTATGCTGAACTCTGAGGTTAAGCTACCAGGCGTAGATGTACGAGACATTCCAAATAGAGACATAAGATCACAATTGATTAAAGCAGTGCATGAGGGGGTGGCATCTGCCCATGCTGGTGTGGCGGCTACAATTTTGATCCTGCAGGCCCGTTATTGGTGGCCAGGTCTTTACAAAGAGACCAAGCAGTATGTCCTTTGTTGTGACATCTGTCAACAAATTAAAGTTTCCACTGCCAAGCACCCGCCGCAGACACCCCTCTTAATTTCAAACAAACCATTACAATGTGTGTACTTGGACCACTGTGGTCCCTTAACACCGGAGAGTGCATACAAGTATATTTTAGTCGCTGTTGATTCATTCTCCAGATTTGTATAGGTGTGGCCACACTGTTCGGCTGACGCTCGGACTGTTATTAAAGATTTGCGAGTCTTTATCGGTACATATGGGGTTGCGGCTTTCCATTCGGAGCAGGGACCTGCTTTCGCCTTGAAGGCATTCAGGGACGCCATGGCTTCGTTGGGGGTCCAACTCCAGTACTCGCCTCCATTTCATCCCAAGGGAAATAGTGTTGTGGAGCAATTAAACCGTGATTTAAAGCAATCCTTAACAGCCAGAGTCTTAGATATGTGTCAAAGTTGGCTTAACCACCTGTATGGAGTACAGAGAGCACTAAATAATCTGCCTAGAAGGTCCATGGGGGATCGTACTTCATATGAATGCCTATCCGGAACTCAAATGTATGTTCCGGATCTTGATGGTCCTGGCGTGGAGGCAGCAGAAACTTCTCTTGACAAAAATGAACATGTCACTGTCTTCCAAGAATTGCAACAGTTCCGTGATGACAATTCTTCTTTCAGTACAGCCTCCACAGGAATGAAGGATGTGCCAGTAACATCTACTGGCTGGATTCCCAAAGTTGGGGATCTTGTACGTGAGAAAGTCGCTGTGATAAAGGAATTTGGCCCTTCCTATCGAGCACCAGTCCCAGTACTAGGGATACACAGTACCAGAACTGTAATTCTACCACCAGTGGCAGGTGCAAAAGAAAATCGTTTTGTCTCCATTGACAATGTCAAACTACACCATGTGGCCGATCCTACACAGCTGACCAAGGGGAACATCCAGTAGCTCACGAATCCCTCTCACTACTGGCAAAAAAGTTCCTCTACAAGTCGTTTATACCACCACCGACACCTCTCCGAGCTTGGGTAGGGTGGAAGATGATCTTGCATTGGTTCCACTAATATCAAACAATTTAGAAATATTTGACCAAGTCGACTCAACTCCAACACAGACGGATGGTGCTATCTATAGTGTGCAACCACAGGAAACACCGACTCCACCACTGACAACAGCTCCACCATTTGCACAAACTGCCTCTGGATATTTTGACAACTTCAACCATGACTTCTCAGACTCATTCACCTCTTCGACAGCTGACTTGTCAAGTGCACATAAGCTAAAAAACTGGCTTAAAGAAACGTATTTTATTTTTCCATGGAACTATCTATGACTCTCCTAGCCTTTTTTCTTTGGATTGGTTTTGTCATTAATTACCTTTTTCTTACTAATAAATGGTCACTTTCTTCCTGAAAAATCAACAGTTGAACTGGTGGAGGAGGTTTTAAAACCACATTTTTCATCACATAAGGTCCGAAGAGACTTGTCATTTGTGAACATTTCCGCAGTACTAATCCCTGATGGGACTGTTTGGGACAAAGTAATGTTTGATATATATGGTCCCATGGAAGTCATTCAAATAATGTATGTGTTCAAATTATCAATGAATGATATAGTAATACCAGGCATTGTTTCTGATGATTGGGATGTGAAAACAGTTGATTCCATGAGGACTGAATTGCAATATTATACCGTCTTTGAGAACGAAGATGCTTACCAATTTAAAGAAAATTATGGTGATATGTTTTGCTATAATTATTATGGGCACCATTTCATACATAGGGAGAGCAGCCCCAAAACTGTTTTTAATTATACACAATGGGAACCCTGCCCGACTCCACCACAGGGGAGTTCCAAAACATACTCTGAAAAGTTTGCATATTTTTCTGGGCACAATGTGAAAAATGCTGAGTCATATTATTTTAAGGTACCACCTACTAAAGATATACATATGTTAATGACCAATATGAAATTTATATATTTGGAATCCTTAGTTTCCCAGTTGTCTATAGAAGGCTATGAATATTGGCTGAAGTCGATCGATCTGAAAAGTATACGGGGAACGAAAAATTGGCAAATTAGGGGAAAGGATGCTTTGTTTAGAGCATGCCTTATTCCTGTACAAATGATCTTTTTAAATGACACAGTACAACAAACAAGTTGTTTAGGCGTAGCTAAAATTAAGGAATTAAACATGCCCAGTATATCTGCCCCCGCAAAGTTTTATAAATGGTAAAAATATACAAATGCAACTGAAAATTAGCTCGATGAATGGGTCCAGAATGGTACATTCAATGCTTCACTGACACGTCCTGGCAGGTGGTTATTGTGGCCAGTGGATACCAATGGGTGTCATCAATGTTTTATTAACTCCTCGGGGGTTTTAAAACTAGTAGGCCAGACCCTCGCTATATATCATCTGAACATGCAGGTATAGTCACGACATATAGTGTAGGTAAATTGTTGCAGCAATGGTTAAAATCATCCTCACTAGACGCGGTTAGAGAACACCTCAGTTTCCTGTCTAATACTACTGACTTACAGGACTTCCTGTTAGGCCCCAGAAGACACCGTAGGAATTGTTTCTTATGTGCAGTATATAATGAAATTTGGAAGCTTTCCTAACAGGAAGCCGCTGCCCGGTTAAGGCAAATAGACCAGGAAAATCTAAAAAAGGCATTAGCTGTTGTGGATAATGGGATTAACACCTTGTCCGACCGGATATATACCATAAGTAATATCGTCTCTTCTGCTATAGACATTATACAATCAGATATGTCCTCTTTACACCATGAACAGAGTTAGATCAGGTCTATTATGCAGTTTGGTTGGACACTTCAAACATTGAAGGCGGGTTGCGTTCCCTGGCAGCATGTCAGTGCAAAGGAGATATTTTCTTCCTTTAATTTAATGCAACAACAACAACTAATGGCTAAAAAGGAAGCAACTTATGTCATGCTTAACATCAAGAAATTAGAAAGGTTGCCTTTTACTGTGGCCGAAATACCATCTGCTGAGTGGCTAGTACACAGGGTCATTAATATGCCTATTTCAACACTTCAGTTCACCTCCTGTATAAGACACATTCCAGTAGGCAGATGTGAGAAGCTGGGAGATAGTTACATCCATGAGGTGTGGGAGCTTCCCTTCTCGTACAAATGTTTCAGTAGCATGAAAGAAGTCTTTATTAGCGGTAGTGAATGCGAGACTTCAGTCAGCCATTCGATGGTTTGCAAACAGCTGTCCTTGCATGGGGCGTGTAACGCTTCTGCAGCAAACTTAGCTTGTTATCTGAAGGGAGTTCCAGTCCCCTTGATTAGACCTATGTTCCAGGTGCTTTCAAATGGCAGCTACGTCCTCCTCAATGGTGAAGACTGTTGTGGCATGCGGGCCGGAATAGTTTACGTTTTTTGGGTCTCTAAGGTTGTTACATACTGCACGAACGTACTTTTCCCCCCACTAAAATGAAGGAGTCAGAAGTAGATTGGAACTTTTCTAAATTGACATGCCCTTCGGATTTGGTTTTATGCCACATGCTCATGTTTTAAATTGTCATGTAGGATGCTTATGTGTCCCTTTAACTTGTCCAAATTGATTTTGCTTTTATATATCTTAGGTTGAGCTTTTTAGCAGTAACATTTTAGCTTTGGCTTTGAACCACTTTCAACCGACAAGGGGAGGGTGTCGTGTAGCCATTTTAGTTATAGCTCCATGCACGTTGTTTTAACACACTAGGCCGCTGTGCACTTTAACCTAGATATATTTTATTCAGCTTGCTTTATTATTATTACAATAACCATTTTTATGGTCTTGTTTTATTTTCATCTATCTAACTGTTTTTGCCTAGGCCAGCACTCTGTTCTCAAACAAGACATTCTTGATCACTCTGTGCTTTATTCAAGGCTGTAGCCCGGTATGTTGCCGGTGAACGTGGTAGAAGGTTAGTCTTCAACAGTCATAGAAAATACACATCTTTAGGTAGGGACATTTTCTCAGAATATCAGCTGTGTTATTAGATAAACACTTCCTTGTCTTTTACATGTGAGAGGGAGATTCCAGCCAGGGAACCACAACTGTATGCTGATTGCTGAATGCTTTGCTTCAGTTGCTAACGCAGACCACTGGCCTTTGCTCAGGTATGGGGGTTGATGTCTTCTCAGGGGAACCTGAAAGGAAGAATTAGAGCTAAACATGCTGTGCTCAATTATAACCTAGATAGGAAATAGTCAATCGATCATAGTAACAATATGATAGCGTTGTTTTTACGCTTCACTCTTCTCGTCACAATTTTAATACTGTCATGTTGTGTCGTCCTGGTTATTGCAGCTCACGCTTTGCTATCTAAGATGCAGTTTTTTATTAAACTCATTATTTAAACATATACTGCTTCTGTTTGTCATTTATATATGAGAGTAAATTGTAAATGAGAGAACCGGATGCAACCTGAGTGACCACAACTTCCCTGAGAAGCCCAGTATGTCATGCGCTCAGCTGCCCAATCATCACTGCTAGTTAGCCGGAGCAAAACCCGGATTGGAGCGACAGGTGTCACCCGCAGTGGGTTGGACTTAGTCTCCCACACCGAGGACGATTCTACCGCTCAAAATCCAGTAGTCTCATTAGAATAATGAGAGCCTACGTGACAATAATGAAGCAAACAGCATCCTCCCTCCTTTCTAAGCAAACCAATGGACCAACCACCCACCTGACTGCGCCTGTATAAATTCTGACCAAGCCTGATCATAACTTCTGTGAGTAGACGGAGCTATGGACTGCTGAATCAACTCCAACATCCCCATCTTCCTAGCTCCGAAAGGGAATGGTGGACCACTGTCTTCTGCACATCTGCTCCCAGTGCAAGCACACAGAATCTCCGCCACTGTGAATGAGATAGAGCATCAGTGATATCGTTATTCACACCCGGGACATGCCAAGCTTTAAACAATATATTAAACTTCAATCAGAACAGTAGAGACACCTGCAACAACCTCAGCAACTTCTCATCCTTTGCCTTTTAACAAATTACTGTTAAGCACTGTTTGGTTATCCACATTAAATACAACCTTTTTGTTAGCCAGTGTCCTTCCCCATACCGACAAAGCCACCACCAAAGGAATGATTTCCAAAAAGGCAATGTTATGCTGGGCCGTTTTCCAAGAATCTGGTCAACTTTCTGCAGCCCAATGACCATCCCAAAATAAACCGAAGCCATGTGCACCTGAAGCATCAGAAAAAATGTGAACCTGCCAAAACCACTCATCATCATCAGAAAACACAGTCACCCCATTGAATTCTTGCAACAACAAAACAATACACATTCTCAAATCTGCCTTCACACTGGCATGGAGCCTCACATGTTGGTGAGGTAACACTGGCCCACTCAGTGCAACACCTAATCTTCTACAAAAAACCCTACCTACTCTCACCACCCTAAGTTCAAATGACCAAGCAGAACATGTACCTGCCTCAATTCCATCTTAGGTCCCTTCACTGCCTCTTCCAACAATGCGATGAGCGTCCTCACTTTCGCCTTTGGAAAATGCACCTCCATCTTGTTAGAGTCTAACACGATACCCAAAAAACAAACACAAGTCGTAGGCCCTTCCATTTTCTCTGGCACCAACGGAACTCCCAGGCAATCCATGGCATCTTGAAAAGCCTCAAAAGCTCTCTGACATTCTCCTGAGCCAGCAGGACCAACCAAAAAAAAGTCATCCAAATAGTGGGTCACAGATGGCACCCTCAAACTGTCACCCAACAAAGAAAAATCCTCTGGGTGAACCGGAATCAGTCTAAAAGCTGACTGGATGTCAGACTTTGCCATTTCTGCACCACAACCACAAACTCTTACCAGCGCAATGGCTTCGTCAAACGACGCATAATAAATTCTTGAATCCTCCTGGGCAATTAAATCATTATTGGACGCCCCTAAAGGTCAAGAAAGGTGATGCATCAGCCTCAACTTACCCTCCTGCTTCTTGGGCACCACACCCAATGGTGAAATGGTCAAGTTTAGAATCTGCCAATAATCAAAAGAACCAACAATTCTCCCCAACTCCAGCTCTTTTTTAAGCTATAGCCCGAACCACCTGTGATTGCTCCATTGCTGACCTTAACTTTTTTGCCCATCTCAAAACTTTAGGGCCCTGATTACACAAGCAAAAACCTTCAGAAAAACTCCAGAACAAACTTTTTGCCACAAACTCCTGTGGGTAAAAACGCAACCAACAGTTCAAAATTTCCACTTTAATAGGAGTAGGGCCCTTTTCCCACCACTTGGTGCATGTGGCCCCTTCCCCTAACACCACCTCTGCCTGGGTTGCTCTCCCATCCCCACTGCATCCCCCCCAAATCACTGGAAAGCTGGATCCTTTCCCACACAACTGGAGCAGTCATGCCTAACCTTGCATTGCTGCCTTGTACACGAGCAACTGTTAAATGACCAACATGCTCCATTCTGAGGCAATTGTCCCCTTGAAACATTTCCAACCCCATATCGGGTGGGACAGCCCTGAAAGGGCTTGTATTACAAAGGTAATCCACTAGCCATATGTACTACTGGGGCATTCTTAGCTGTACGGAGCCATTGCATTCATTCATTGTCAATCTCACCCCAGTACTTTTCTGGAAACACAGCCAACCTGGCCCTAAATGCCTCATCGTGCCGAAACCAACCAAACCCCTCATTATCCATTTGTGCTCTATGAACAATGTCCATGTATTTAAACATCACCACACATCTCTCTGGATAACGTTCACAATAAACACTTGCATATATTAGAAAAGCTAATGTCCAGTTTTCTATAGTGGGAGATACTTTAGGCCTATACTCTAAATCCCACTCTTCTTCTTTTGATCCCTCTTTGGCCTGAACCTCTATGTGAAGTAATTTAAATATGTCTACAAATTCCCCCCTGCAAATCTTGTCCTTCATGTTCTCAGTGAGGTGTGCCCCAAAGGCATTAGCACTCCCATGTATGGTAATTTTTTGTTCTTGACATTTCCCCAGCTACCTCGTTCTCCAACTTACCTGCCCTAGCCTGAGTCTCACTACCCAGTTCAGAGATCAACTTACCTGACCTTTTAGCCATGTCTACTACATCAGACTTCCTAACACCACTTCCAAACCTTCCATCGCCCTCAAAATCAGTCTGAATACCCATGTCCTTTCCCCGGTATTTGAAACCCAAACTCCTTTTCCCCACTGGGTTATTACTAACCCCAACAGAAACAGACCAAGTAACCGCCACACCCTCAACCAAATTTCCCCTCCTCTCACCTCTAGGTACGTGTGCCATAATCATTGTCCTCTCCTCTCGACCACCCCTATGATCGCACTGGACCGTCTTCTCCATCTTCTTCTGAAAGACACCAACGCTCTTGCCACCATTAAACCCCAAGCTGTCCCCCACCTTCTCCTCCTTCCTGTCCCTCTCTTGCACAATCTCACCCTCCTCCACTTCATCCCTTCATCATATTCCAAAACCTACTCCTCAAGTCCATAAATTTGCAAAAAACTCTCCGTGCTCTGGCTGGTAAATGGCTCTTCCATGATAACCTTCTGTGGCACGTAAACTGCTGCTCCAATTGATGCCCTTGATGTCAAGCAAATCGCTCCGGAACGCGCCATCACTTCGAGCCAGTGTACTGAGGGTGCCTGTACCCCCACTGGAGTCCTCTGCCAACTGCCCAAGCCGTAGCGACGTAGCCTGCTCTCCTGGCACGCCCAGTGCAGAAAAACTGTCACACCCAGCCTGCAAACCAGCCGTCCCAGGCTGCCAAAAATCCAATCTAACCTGCGCCATGCCTGCCTTGCCCCCTGAATCAGACTCCCCATACGACATAACCCTCATGCCTATACCACCATCCTTATTAATATTATGATGGTGCCCTGCCTGGAAAAGCATCGGATTATTTACAACCCATTTCTGCACTTTATGAAAATGGGACTAACCAACCTTGGGATAACCTGCAAACCTCTAAGTTCCTGCACCTTAAAAGGAAGTTCTACCAGTGAAATGCCTGCATCCTGTCTTATTACAGTTGATTCTTGCTCCTCTTCTTCATCCGACACCAAAACTATTGTGTCTGGATGAAAAAACATGGGCGCTGCCATCTTGGACACCCCTCCTAATGTTCTTTCCTCTAACTCGTCTCCTACACACTCCACATTGCTTTCCAAAAGAAGTTGGGCATGTTCCACCCCTTCCCTAATGACGCCATCTGCGCTCTGCATATGCGCATCTGACAATCTGTCCCCTAAACGGCCAACTTGAGCCACCACACCCTTCTACAGAACTACGCGGCCTCGACCACCCACGCTCTGCCTCAGAGTTGCGCCGCAACGATGCGCCGACTTCCAGCCACCTCTCTTCACCCTCAGCGCCTCATCTGGTAAGTCCAAACATACTTCACCAGATAACACGCCTTCACACTCCGGCGATGCGTGCACCTTTCTACCGGCAGCACTTTTCTGCCATAATATTTTGCCTTTCACAACCGACAAAGAGCAGGCAATTACTGACAGGCCTTCTGAGGACACCCTTCTCAGCATTTTTAACCCCACTCAAGCCTGCTCTAAAAGACCCTCTTGTAAAAGATCCTCCCTTCCCTCATCTTGTAATATTTTAAGGGTCTGCACTACTCTGTTAGCCTTCTCTATAGCTCCCAGTACCAAACACTACTTAATAAAATGACCAACCACTTTAATTAACTTCTAAAAACCCTTGGCCTAGCTCCACTCAAAATCTAACCATGCCCTAGTACAGGGGTGTGACAGCAGTCAAAGAGGCTGCCCACACCCTGTCCCCTACTTATAACATACCCCCTAAACTTACCCCTAAACTACCCTTCACCAATAACCTTCTCAGGTGTGGTGGATTCTGCCACTGACCCCCAGTCAGTCTGGGGGAGCAGGAGGGGCCTGGGCAAGCCCTTACTCTCCACAAGCCCCCAGTCGCTCCACCACCAGGGGCGTTGACAAAGCCTTCCTGGTCTCTGCCCCCTCATCTACCTACTACTGCAGGCCCTCGGGTCTGTTATAACATGTTCCCTCCCTGTAATGGACCTGAATGCCCATGTTGCAAGGAGATATCAAACTAGAGTGAACACTCGTCCGTGAATTTCACTGACTGCCCATAATTTCGCCCTTTTGTCCATTGTCCGTGATGGAAGGCTTAACGGACAGCATTTGTCTGTAATTTTAGCCTTTCACCAGAAGGACAATGGACGGCAGGGCGAAATTACGGGTAGATTAGTTTCCCCAGCTGGATTGAAAGGCAGGGAGTCTCCTGTGCTCTGAGGAAGGAAGGGCATACAGATTAAGAAACTGACCTTCTTGCCAGTGTGTCTCCTTCCCTAAAGAAATGCAAATGTGGGCAACTGGTAAATCTGCAAATGCAAAAGGGGCTTGAAAACCTGTGTTGACTTTCACCAAAGGAGTCACTTGAAGCTTTCTGATGGCAAAGATATTTTCTTTTAGAGATGTACAGTAAGGGTGTTCCAAGGTGAGCTGTGGAGTGTGTGGAGTGTGTGGTTTTAATGGAGTGTCATAATAAATGTTAGTACTAGGTATAAACTGTATATTATTCAAATCTGTATTTGAGAAGCACTTTTTTTTATTTAACCCGAAATGTATTTGCACATTTTGTAGCAGCCTATATTATGATGTAATTGTATTTATATAGCGCTTCCTACCCCTGACGAGGCATCGAATGCATGTTTAAAATAAGGACTTACACATTCACAGTTCTTTCAGGGACCTCAGTACCTCACAGTACAAACAAACATTGGCAAAGTCAATAGATCTCGTCTACGCAAAAGTTATTGGCTTTGCCAATGTGTTTTAGCCATGTTATACACCAGAGTGGCTGTTGTTCAGCATGGCTAAAAGTTAGTGGCATAGTGGTGTGGAGTGGAGTAGAGTGGCATAGGAGCAGTGGCAAAGAACCCAGTGGTGCATAGTACAGTGCAGCGGGGTACAGTGAAGTTGTTTGGAGTGTTTAGCAGTAGTGTGCAGTGGTTTAGAGTGCAGTGGCATGGAGTGGCATAGGACAGAGTAGATGGGCATAGAGTGCAGTGCAGTAGAGAGCCATAGTGTAGAGTGGTGCAGTGGCATAGAGTGCAGTGGCGTAGTGTAGAGTGGTGCAGTGCAGAGTAGAGTGTAGTGCTGTAGAGTGCAGTCGCGTAGAGTGGAGTGATGCAGAGTAGAGTGGCATAGAATGCAGTAGTACAGAGTAGAATGTTGTGTACAGTAAAGTGGCGTAGAGTGCAATGTTGCAGAGTAGAGTGTCAGTGCAGATATGTAGAGTGGAGTAGAGTGGCACAGAGAGCAGTGGAGTAGAGTACAGTGGTGCAGAGTAGAGGGCAGTGGCATACAGTGCAGCTGGTTAGAGTGCATTGGCGCAGAGTGTAGTGGCATAGAGTGGCATGGGGTAGAGTAAGAGAGTGCAGTGGAGTAGAGTGGCATACAATAGAGTGGAAGAGAGTGCAGTAATGCAGAGTGGTGCAATCTCATAGAGTTCAGAGTAGACTCATGTTGCATAGAGTGTAGTGGTGTAGAGTGGTGCAGAGTGGAGTATTGTAGAGTGGTGCAGTGCAGAGTAGAGTATAGTGCCTAGACTGCAGTGGCATAGAGTGCAGTGGCACAGAATGCAGAGTAGAGTGGCATAGAGTGCAGTGGAATAGAATGTATTGGTGCAGAATGCAGTAGTGCAGAGTGGAGTGGTGTAGAGTATAGTGGCGGCCAGTGCAGTGTTGCAGAGTAGAGTGTCAGCTTGCAGTGGTGTAGAGTTCACTGAACTGGAGTTCAGTGGTCAGAGTGGCATAGAGTGCAGTGGCGTAGAATAGATTGTTTCAGAGTAGAGTTCAGTTGCATAGAGCGGAGAGGTCCAGGATTGAGTGCAGTGGCATAGAATGCAGTGGCACAGAGTGCAGTGGCATAAAGTAGATTGTTTTACAGTAGAGTGAAGTGGTTTAGACTGGAGTAGTGCAGGGTAGAGTGGAGTTGCATAGAGTGGCATAGCATGTGATAGCATAAAGTGGTGTAGAGAGCCGTAGCATACAGTAGAGAGGTGCAGAGTAGATTAGCGAGATGTACAGTTGTAGGAGGCTGGCCTGGCTTCTAGTGGGTACCAGAGGTACTTACACCTTGTGCCAGGTCCAGTTATCCCTTATTAGTGTAGAACAGGTGTTTCTAGCAGCTTAGGCTGATAGAAGGTAGCTATGGCAAAGCAGCTTAGGCTGAACTAGGAGATATGTAAAGCTCCTACTATACCACTGGTGTCATATGCACAATATCATAAGAAAACACAATACACAGAATTACTAAATAGAAAGGTACTTTATTTTTATGACAATATGCCAAAAGTATATCAGTGAGTACCCTCAGTATGAGGATAAGTTATATACACAAGGTATATGTACACAAACCTAACTTAGGTAAGTAATAGCAAGAAAAGTAATGCAAACAGTGTAGAATCACAATAGGAACACAGAGGTATAGGGGCAACACAAACCATATACTCCAAAAGTGGAATGCGAACCACGAATGGACCCCAAACCTATGTGAGCTTGTAGAGGGTCGCCAGGACTGTAAGAAAACAGTGAGGGTTAGAAAAATAGCCCACCCCAAGACCCTGAATAGTAGGTGTAAATTGCACCTACTACCCCCAGAGAGCACAGAAGTCGTGATAGGGGGATTCTGCAGGAAGAACAAACACCAGCAATGCAACAACAGTGGATTTCCGGACCTGAGTACCTGTAATACAAGGGGACCAAGTCCAATAGTCACGACAGTGTCGAGAGTGGGCAGGAGCCCAGGAAATGTCAGCTGAGGGTGGAAGAAGCTTGGAGTTCTGCAAGAAAAAAGAGGACTAGGAACTTCCCCTTTGGAGGATGGATGTCCCACGTCGCGATGAAGCTTGCAGAGGTTTTCCCACGCAGAAAGACCGCAAACAAGCCTTTCTAGCTGCAAGGGTTGTGGTAGAGGTTTTTGGGTGCTGCTGTGGCCCAGGAGGGACCAGGATGTCGCCACTTGGAGGAGGACACAGAGGAGGCACCCAGCAACTCAGGGAGCCCTCACAGAAGCAGGCAGCCCCCGCAAAAGTACCTGAACAGGCACTTGGAAGGAAAGTGAACTGGAGTCCACGCGAAGTCACAAAAGGGTGTCCCACGATGCCGGAGGACAACTCAGAAAGTTGTACACTGCAGGAAGGAGTGCAGGGGACCCAGGCTTGGCTGTGCATGAAGGAAATCCTGGAAGAGTGCACAGGAGCAGGAGCAGCTGCAAATCACACAGTACCCAGCAATGCAGTCTAGCGTGGGGAGGCAAGGACTTACCTCCACCAAACTTGGACTGAACAGTCACTGGACTGTGGGAGTCACTTGGACAGAGTTGCTGAGTTCCAGGGGCCACGCTCGTCAGGATGAGAGGGGACCCAGAGGACCAGTGTTGCAGTCTTTTGGTGCCTGCGTTAGCAGGGGGAATATTCAGTCGACCCACAGGAGATTTCTTTGGAGCTTCTGGTGCAGGATGAAGGCAGGCTACCCCCAGAGCATGCACCACCTGGAAACAGTCAAGAAAGCCGGCAGTATGAGGCGCTACAATGTTGCTAGTAGTCGTCTTGCTACTTTGTTGCGGTTTTACAGGCGTCCTGAGCAGTCAGCGGTCGATCCTCTGGTAGAAGGTGAACCGGGAGATGCAGAGGAACTCTGATGAGCTCTTGCGTTCGTTATCTGAAGAATTCAACAAAGCAGAGACCCTAAATAGCCAGAAAAGGAGGTTTGGCTACCAAGGAAGGAGGATTGGCTACCAAGAGAGGTAAGAGCCTATCAGAAGGAGCCTCTGATGTCACCTGCTGGCACTGGCCACTCAGAGCAGTCCAGTGTGCCCCCAACACCTCTGTTTCCAAGATGGCAGAGGTCTGGGACACACTGGAGGAGCTCTGGGCACCTCCCCTGGGAGGTGCAAGTCAGGGGAGTGATCGCTCCCCTTTCCTTTGTCCAGTTTCGTGCCAGAGCAGGGCTGGGGGATCCCTGAACCGGTGTAGACTGGCTTATGCAGATATGGGTACCATCTGTGCCCATCAAAGCATTTCCAGAGGCTGGGGGAGGCTACTCCTCCCCAGCCTTCACACCTATTTCCAAAGGGAGAGGGTGTTACACCCTCTCTCAGAGGAAATCCTTTGTTCTGCCTTCCTGGGCCAGGGCTGCCTGGACCCCAGGAGAGCAGAAACCTGTCTGAGGGGTTGGCAGCCGCAGCAGCTGCAGTGGAGACCCCGGAAAGGCAGTTTGGCAGTACCCGGGTACTGTGCTAGAGACCCGGGGGATCATGGAATTTTCCCCAAATACCAGACTGGTATTGGGGTGACAATTCCATGATCTTAGACATGTTACATGGCCATGTTCGGAGTTACCATTGTGACGCTATACATAGGTAGTGACCTATGTATAGTGCACGCGTGCAATGGTGTCCCCGCACTCACAAAGTCCGGGGAATTTGCCCTGAACGATGTGAGGGCACCTTGGCTAGTGCCAGGGTGCCCACACACTAAGTAACTTTGCACCCAACCTTCACCAGGTGAAGGTTAGACATATAGGTGACTTATAAGTTACTTAAGTGCAGTGGTAAATGGCTGTGAAATAACGTGGATGCTATTTCACGAAGGCTGCACTGGCAGGCCTGTGTAAGAATTGCCAGAGCTCCCTATGGGTGGCAAAAGAAATGCTGCAGCCCATAGGGATCTCCTGGAACCCCAATACCCTGGGTACCTCAGTACCATATACTAGGGAATTATATGGGTGTACCAGCATGCCAATGTGAATTGGTAAATTTTGTCACTAGCCTGTTAGTGACAAATTTGCAAAGCAGAGAGAGCATAACCACTGAGGTTCTGGTTAGCAAAGCCTCAGTGAGACAGTTAGGCATCACACAGGGAACACATACAGGGCACATACTTATGAGCACTGGGGCCCTGCCTGGCAGGGTCCCAGTGACAAATAGACTAAAACAACATATATACAGTGAAATATGGGGGTAACATGCCAGGCAAGATGGTACTTTCCTACAACAGTGTATTGATGTAGAGTGTAGGGGCATAGAGTTGAGTGTTAAAGAGTAAAGTGCACTAGCACAGAGTGTATTAACTTAGAGTGCAGTGGCGTACAGTGCAGTATTGCAGAGTGGCATAGAGTGGAGTTGTGCAGACTAGATTGGTGTTCCCTAGACTGGAGTGGTATAGCGTGCAGAGGAGCAGAGCGCAGTGGTGTAGAGAGGCGTAAAGTGCATTGGCATAGAGTAGAGTGGTACAGCGTAGAGTAGAGAGGCATAGAGTGAAGTAGCATAGAGAGCAGTGCTATAATGTGGAGTGGTTCTGAATGGAGAAGAGTGCAGTGCAGTGGCATGGAGTGGCGTAAAGTGGAGTGATATGGAGTAGGGTGCAGTGGTGTGGAGTGGTGCAGAGTGGAGTGGAGTATGCATGGTGTGGTAACACACTGCCATTACAGACAACACATTTTGATTGAAATTACCATTACAGTTGCACAGATATATAGTTTTTCAAATCCAACTATGCTGTGCACAGACGATGATGTGTGGAAATTGCATCATCTAATGGAATGATTTGTTTTAATCATATAAAGGTATTGGTTTCCAGCACAGTTCAGAATTAACAAAAATTTGCTTCATTTGTACTCCTAATTCTGATATATTCTGAAGTTTATTTAAATGTTGTCATGTGATAGAAAAAACTCTTTCCTAACCACAGTATCCAGCAAGATTGTCGCATAAATCCTCTCACTTTGAAGTCAGAGAAAGAAAAGTAAACAGTAAGTTCCCACCGAAGACAGAGCCTGACATTTGACTTTGTTCTTTGAATGCACAGCAAATGTGACGAGATACAAACAAGATTTACAGGCCTGTTTAAAGGAAGAGAGCACTCGGAAGGATACTGTAAATAAGGTTTTAGCAAGGGAAGGGACAAACTCAAGCTGCATTGCCTAAAACAAATAAAGCCTGCAAATTGAAAGCAACAAAATGAGAGTTACAAACCACAAGACCAATGGCAAGCAACGGGCGGAATCCATTCACAAGGAAGCACTATGAATGTACTTAAAGTGACAGCCATGGGACACTTTGTGGGGAAACTCCAATATTTTAGTCCAGTCCATATCTTGCAGAGGTTTGGCCACATCAATCACCCAGGTAGTATGATGAGAAGATCTGGAGTGGTTTCCATATTACAGGAAAGGTCTCTAAACCCATTCTATCAGTTTGCCACCAGTTCCTATGGTGTAGAGCTTCTGGCACAACTCTTGTAGGGTTAGTGCTAGGAGGCAGATATGAAATAGGGCATTTAATTATTATTTAAGGTGGTTGTAAGTAAGGAGTTGACCGTGGAGAAGATAGTGGTCTGCCACAAGGGTTTGGAAATTTAGTTGCTCGCCGTCCAGAAACAAATCCCCCAATTTTAAGATACCTGCAGCATGCCACTGATGGAGCTGCTCTGAGCACAGCCGTCCTGTGCGAGTGGGAAGGTTTAGCAAAGGTATTGCAGGAGCATAGGGTTTCCTTGTGTCAGTGAACGTACAGGCTCTAGCAAGGCAATAGAAAGTTGTGCATGATAACAACGGTTGGTGATCCGTAGAATGTTCAATAGAGAACAAGAAACCCCATCTCATGCAGGGAGGTGGGCAGAAAGCCAGTGAGCCCCACCCATTGGACCTCTGCAGCTGAATAATAGCATTCTAAGTCCAGAAGACCTAATCCACCCGCAGTCACGGGTAGCTTTAGAGTTGAAAGAGCTACCCGACGGCGCCAAAGCGACCAAATCAGATGTGTGGCATGACTGAAGAAGGACTCAAGGACGAGCAGGGGAAGGTTTTCAAAATAATACTATAATTCACTAGTGCCACGTGGCCCACTATAGAAAGCAGAAAAGAAGAACAAAAAGCAAACTGGGCTTGGAGGGACCGTGATGCTCTGTCGAGATTGCCATCCTGCAAATCAGTGGAAGAATGACAGATATTAATCACTAGGTATCAAAAGGTAACTGGTTCCGAGTTCAATCTGAGATTTAATAGTATATAAAGGGGAAAACAGTGCCATATGTTAAAGAAACACTAATTACATTTTCAAATTCTTACATTTTGTTTGTGCAACTTACATCCCAAATATTTTGAATATTCTGGCCCATATTTATACTTTTTGACGCACAACTGCGCCAATGCAGTTTTGCGCCAAAAAAATTAGCGCCGGCTAACGCCATTCTGAAGCGCCATGCGGGCGCCGTATTTATTGAATGACGTTAGCCGGCGTTAGCCGCCAGCGTTGTCTGGTGTGCGTTAAAAAAAACGACGTACACCAGGCAGCGCCGGCGTAGGGGGAAAATGGCGTATGGGCGTCCACAAATGGTGCAAGTCAGGCTGAGGCAAAAAAATCGCCTCAACCCGATTTGCGCCATTTTTTTACGACGCCCAACCCCCATTGAAATGACTCCTGTCTTAGCAAAGACAGGAGTCATGCCCCCTTGCCCAATGGCCATGCCCAGGGGACTTATGTCCCCTGGGCATGGTCATTGGGCATAGTGGCATGTAGGGGGGCACAAATCAGGCCCCCCGATGCCACAAAAAAAAAAATACTTACCTTAATGTCCCTGGGATGGGTCCCTCCAGCCTTGGGTGTCCTCCTGGGGTGGGCAAGGGTGACAGGGGGGGTCCCTGGGGGCATGGGAGGGCACCTCTGGGCTCCTTCAGAGCCCACAGGTCCCTTAACGCCTGCCCTGACCCAGGCGTTAAAATCCGGCGCTAATGCGGGTTTTTTAGACCCGCCCACTCCCGGGCGTCACTTTTGCCCGGGAGTATAAATACGACGCATATGCATCGGAGTCATTTTTTAAGACGGGAACGCCTACCTTGCATATCATTAACGCAAGGAAGGTGTTCACGCAAAAAAATGACGCTAACTCCATGAACTTTGGCGCTAGACGCGTCTAACGCCAAAGTATAAATATGGAGTTAGTTTTGCGTCGAAGTTGCGTCGAAAAAAACGACGCAAATTCGGCGCAAACGGAGTATAAATATGCCCCTCTATGTGTACCTGACACTTAGGGATAACACAGATCACTAGTTTGGCTTTTGCTCAATTTCAAAACCATTTAAAGACATGGACAAAGCGGGCAATTGCCTTGCACAAACTTGCAAGGGGTCTGGCCCCCTACTTACGCTTCACAAGCACGAACAGCTTACCATTGCACCAGAAGAGTTTGTCAAGGTGGATGGGTGTTGCTTGTTCAAACACTTGACAGTGCCTCTTCTGTTTCTCTCCTGTGTGCATAGACAGCTCCCCAGATACCCAATACCTTCTGTTAGTCTTGGTGAACCCATCTTGTCTGATTTTAGGAATTGTCCCACCTTGTTCTTCTCTTCCTTATTTATCCAGTTCTTAACAACAGCCCTTTGAATCACTTGCTGTGGATCTCCCATTTGATCTCGATTTGATCCTCTTCTTTCATTATCTTTGATTGGTAGTCCGGACTCCCATTTCTGAGATAAATGTAGAGTCCCAGACATACACTCTAGTGCTGTGAGACTACAAACAAGTTGTGGATACCTCACATCCTGACATTAGGTGTGAGACTGTCGCCCACACCATCTGCCCTGCCTCTTTCATTTTTTTTATGTTGAACGTCCATGGGCGGTTGGGGTAAGCTAGATGTTTTGTTCAATTTGTTTAAACTAGAATAAGGTTAATTACCTTAATGGTTCCCAAGCTGTTTGCCATGGGTTTTAAAATGTTCAGAAACATAATCAAAATGTTGCTGTTTCTTTCTCTTCATGAAAGATTGGGTAGATTTGGGTAGGGGTGATGGCCTTGCCGCAGTACTGAAGGGCATTTATTTACTACTCTACAAGGACGTAATGTGACACCTGAATGTAGCATATTAGGAGGCAATCATGAAAAGACCACAGTGAATAAATAATGCTATGTTAAAAATGAGTAAATAAATGTACTGACAACATAGTGAGGCATGGCCTCTCTAGCGTGTGTCTGTAAAACTGACGTTTGTTCTTGAATTTTTGTCCTGAATTTTGACCCTTTGTCCTGAATTTTTGTCCTGAATTGTGACCCTTTGTACTGAATGTTTTACAGTCCTGTCCAGAATTTGCCTCAATGCCAGGTGGTCACCCTAAATCAAACCCCTCCCAGCCAGACAGTAGTTCGCTGTTTGCAGCCTTCCCAACACTGTCCCACTTCCTCGTGTACTCTGAAAGGCTCCAGCCTGCTGTGCGTGACGTCCTCCACGCTCTGCCTACTGATGTGCCGCTAAATGTGCTCGCTAGCTGCCCTGAACATTCACCTGGGCCTCCTCCTGGCCCGTTACCTGCGGCTGGGAGCATGCCAGCACAGCAGCTGCCACTCCACTGGACGCTCACGTTGCCCATCTGGCTCGATTGGCCCACCGTCCCCAGGTGCCTGGCTTTTGTCAACAACCGGAGTGCCTGCCGAACCCTTTTATCCTCCCCATGGCACACTATGGTAACCAGTGCTTAATTTGTGCTTGTTGTTTCCGGTGCTGAGCACCGGTACTTATTTTTCAGGGCCGGCGCTTATTCTTCTTCCTCAAGCATGTACGACGAGCAAAAGACATGTGGGAAAGACGGAGGAAGAGAAAAACAAAAAATCGTCTCAATGGGAGAAAGCAGAAAGCTGCAAGAGTGAGCTGAAGGGGCAGGGAGTGGCTTTAAATGAATTAAAGGGGCCGGAGATGTCTTCTGGATTACGCTGACTCAGTATTCCGTGCTTGCCCATTTAAATGCAGAAGACGCGTGTTTAAGAGGTGGTTCTGGCACGTTTTTATAAGGCCTGCCACTGTGTACAACTTCCATAACGTGGTGAGTGTCGACCCTAAAACGGCGATTTTTATATATATATATATATATAGCTTAATTTGTGCTTGTTGTTTCTGGTGCTAAACTCGGGCACTTATTTTTGAGGGCCGGCGCTTCCTCTTCTGCCTCAAGCATTTGGTGCGAGCAAAAGACAGATATGGGACAGAGGGAGGAAGAGAAAAACGAAAAAGCTTCACAAAGGTAGAAAGCAGGAAGCGGTTAGAGTGAGTTTAAGGGGCAGGAGTGGCTTTAATTGGATTGGCTTCAGAATTACGCTGCTTCAGTATTCGTGCTCGCACATTTAAATGCAGCAGCCGCGTGTTTAAGAGGAACGCTTTGAGCTCTGGTACGTTTTTATTCACAAATTAAACACTGCACCGAAGGTATAAAACAGAACACCGCTTCAGAAATCACACGTTATCACACAGTTCGTCAAAGGGTGACAAATTGTAAATAACTTAGTTCAGTCGGTTTGTGGCATGGAAACAGACTCTCTTTCTAAAATGCTCTCAGTAGTGCCGGGCTCCCCAACAATGAAAATATGTAAGCGCTGCTGCCATTTAGGCAAACAACTTCCCAAAATTGCAATTGCGATTGGACTCGTATGAAGACCGTTGCAGTCACAATAGATGAATAAATACTGTTGTAACGATTATTGGCTCCGCCCTCGGCTAGTCACCAGTTGTCTTGCAAGTATAAAAAGGCGGCTCAAGCAGGAGCACGCCAACTTTTTCCGTTTTACAGGTTTTGCCGTTCTGAAGACTTGATCACGGTTTAATATATATATATCTAAACTACCAGCTCTCTGTATTATTGAGATAAATCAAAACATTTCTGACGATTATAGAATGTATTCATCTCGGTTAAACAACAGAGCGGACAGTCACTTCCGTGCTCAAGATCAACATGAAATGGAGAATCTAGGAAAGAAAGCCTGGGACAACCCTGGCTATAATGAATCGCCATCGACATCTTTGAAAATCAGAGCCATTTACAATCCTAAACCCACTTTGGAAAATCCATATCAGAATATCGGTAATTTAGGCGATCCACCTCCGTATCAGGAAAATATGGAACAGATTGCTACGAATAAAAACAACTCATGTTTTGGCTGCTTCTTCCATGTCTTCAATGGAATTAGAGGTAAGAAATACAATCGAATTTGCGAGGCGGAAAGTAAATGAAGGACGGAAAAATATTTACAAAATGAATGTTGTCTATGGGCTTTTACAAAAACAGTAGTGTTTTGTTTTATCGAGATGTTTCGTGTTTTTTCGCAATCAGGTTTCACGATTTATTTTTGATTGAAGATAAACCGTTGTAATAATATTTATGGTTTAAATATTTTGGAGTATACAAAAGCACACAGCCTCAAATAACGCAGGTGCCCTGTGATGATAGGGCAAAGCCAGTTGAATGTTGAAAATGCTTCTTGTGCTCATCCTCTTATTCATTGTACTCCTTGTTTGGAGCCCTTCCTTTTCGAAAATAAAAAAGGACAATGCACTTTTAAAAAGCAAACAGTAAATTCAATAGCGGTCTTAGAGGTAATGACATATACATTTCTCCCTTTTGTTGTGTTTTATCGAGTGCATACGGCCACCTGTTCAGCTAAAATCGGAATTATAATTGGCTGATAAAGCAAATATTGCAGTTGGTCTATTTGTCCCCTCAAGCTGTGTAAAATCCCATATTGTTAATATTAATTTTAATTAATATTAAATTTACATAAATGTTTGAGGTTTTCATTTTTTTTAAGCACATCTATATTGGTTTTTACAACAGTTGATTGATCATATAAGAAGAGCTTCACATTTTACATCCCTTACAAAGGGCTCAGCATGCATGTGTTTTTCAATCTATTTCCATTTCCCTAACTCTTTACTAACTGGTTGTTGTTCCCCTTCCACTCCATTCTTCCCTGCGTCCCTCCCCGCTCCCCACTGAGTCACAATTGGGGTTGTGCATTGTACACTCTGTGATGGGGGTAATCGTATCTCGCTGGTCCGATAGCCGAGTGAGTTAAGGTTTTCACTCTGAAGTACCTCTGTCATTAGGTGGGGGGTGGTTGGGCCATATCTGTGCCCCTCTCATTCAGGGTCCCAGGCATTCTGGGCTGTCTGAGCTTCTACTACGTTGTCTTCTGCTACCTCTAAGCGTCTCAGTCCCCTTTTGGACTCCCTGAGTAGTGTACCTCCTTCACATCCGGCCTGTTTGTCTAACTCCCTGTGCCACCTGGTTATTCTCGGATCCGTTGGGTTCTTCCAATTCATTGCAGTCTCCCTCTTGGCTAAAATATAAGCTAAATCTTGGAATCTGCTAGTAGCCTTCGTTTTAGATGTATGTGGAAACCATCCCATTAAGCAATGACTCATTGTAACAAAAAAAAAAAGCTTTATCCATCACGCCTGCTACAACTTGGGTCACCTCCCCTCACAATGTCCCAACCTGAGGGAAATCCCAGACCATTGCCTCAACTCGACAACACAGCCCCATGTATCTCTACACTGTCCATTCTCTCCGCAGTACACCTGTATCTCTTGAATGACACCTCTCCACTGGCGGATCTCTCCACGGCCCCTTCATCTCTTCACAGCTCATTTCTACACAGCCCTTTAATATCTTAGGTACCCTCTCTTTCCAGAGCCTATGCATCCCTTTTCTGTCCTATCTCATAACATCCCTTGTAAATCTTCACCACCCCATCTCTCCCACAGCCTCTGCATCTCTTTTCTTTCACACCTCTTTATTTCCTCCTATCCCACAGTCCTGCATCGTTTCTCTTCCACATGTCATTAGGTAATTACGCTGGAATAATCAGAATAATTTGGGTAATTCTGCAGTACCCTTTGACTGTGAATTTACTGCTAATAACAATCCTACCACAACACCACATCTAGTGGGTGGCTGGTTGCGGTACTGTTTATGCTCTGTTGCAGTTAGCACTATTTCTTAGCAGTAAATGCATCCTTGCTTCCATTTTGGCCTCAAGGGGGAATTTTGCGCTAAGAAAATACTGCAAAATGCAGATTTATGCTTATTGCATAATTCGATTTAATGCTGCAGAATTGTTAGATAATTCTGTACAATTACACTACATGAAATTGTGGATTACTCCCACCCCTGTCATGTCTTCACTGCATCCTCTTACTTAGGCATGTTCAACTTCCAGATGCCTCCACAGCCCTTGCATCTGTTCACTGACTCCTTTCTCCACATCTCCAGTATCTCATCATTGTTACATTTCTTTACAAGCCCTGCAACTCTTCACTTCCTCCTCTTTCCGCAGTTTATTCATCTCCTTGATGCCTTCTCTCATCACAGCCCCTGCATCTCTTTGCTTCCTCCTTTCTATGGGGTTCCTGCAACCCATCATAGCCTCAACACTCCACAACCCATGGCACATCCCATCTTCCCTTAGCTGCTTCATTTTTTCACTGTGGCATCTGTCGGATCCCCTGCATCTCTTCCTTATTATGCTTCTTCATAGCCTTTTCTTCTTTTCAGTAGTCCATCTCTCAGTAGTAGCCCTTGCATATCTTCAATAATCATCTCTCCACAGCCCATGCGTCTCTTCACTGTTGCATGTCTCAACGGGAAATATCACTAGCAACGTGGTCAATGCAAAGCTATGCATTGACCACGCTGCCATTAGCACGCATATGTGTTTAGCACGCATGTCTTTAACGTATGCGTGGTAACAGCAGAGAGAGCAATCTGGGCAGAACAGGAAGGAGTAGTGACCAGAGGAGAGCGAGGTGAGTGGGGCCAGGTTTTCCAGGAGGGAAGATAGTTTTTAGGATAGGGTCAGAGGGTCAGTTAGTTTTTGGGACAGGGTGGGGAAGGTTTTAGGGGTTGGGGTAGTTTTTAGGAGAGGGTAGCTTTTAGGGTTTAGGGCGGGGTGGGGAGTCAGGATTGTTTTTTGGATGGGGTAGGTTTTAGGGCAGGGTAGGTCTTAGGGTTTGGGGCAGGGTAGTTTTTAGAACAGAATAGGGTAGAATTTAGGACAGGGTAGGGTTTAGGGTGGGGGTCGGAGTAGTTTTGAGGACAGGGTGGGGTAGGTTTCAGGACAGGACAGGGCAGGGTAGCGTTTAGGGTGAAGGTGGGTGGTCAGGTAGTTAGGACAGGGCTGGGAAGGTTTTAGGGTACAGAGTGGGGGCAGGGGGTTGGAGTGGTTTTTTATGACAGGGTGGGTTAGTTTTTAGGGCAAGGTAAGTTTTAGGGCAGGGGGTAAGGGTAGTTTTTAGGGCGGGGTAGGTTTTAGAACAGGGCAGGGTAGCTTTCAGGGCAGGGGACCGGGGTCGTTTTTAGGACAGGGTTGGTTAGTTTTTAGGACAGGGTAGATTTTAGGGTTGGGGGGCAGGGGGTCGGAGTAGTTTCTAGGACAAAGCGGGGTAGGTTTTAGGACAGGGCAGTTTAGCTTTTAGGACTTAGGGCGTGGAGCGGTAGTTTTAGGACAGGGCAGTGTAGGGTTTAGGGGGCAAGGTAGTTTTTAGTACAGGGTGGGGTAGGTTTTAGGGTTTTGGTTGGGGGACCGGGGTAGTTTTTAAGACAGGGTGGGGTAGGTTTTAGGACAGGACATGGTAGCTTCTAGGGTTTAAGGTGAAGGTGGGGGGCAGGGTAATTTTTAGGATGGGGCAGGGTAGGTTTTAGGGTTCAGGGTGGGGTTGGGCTAGTTTTTAGGACAGGGTGGGTTAGTTTTTCGGACACAGTAAGGTTTAGGGCAGTGGGGTCTGGGCAGTGTTTAGGGCAGGGAAGCTTTTAGTGCAGGGCAGGGTAGCTTTTAAGTATTAAATCGTTTTATAGTGAGATACAACAGGCCCACCTACAACCACTGGCCGGTGGAGGTAAAATATAGAACAATAGAAAAACCTGCAAAACCGGACAAACACAACAGGACTTATAGTTATCTATTACCGTATAATTAGCTCATCACCACCCCTTATGGGCAAACCCTTTACATCTCTATGCAGTGGGTCTTTTACAGTCAAGCATCCAGCCGTACAAGTCAGGTGTAGGACGCATAAATAAGATGGGCATGTCAGTTCCTTAAATTCATCGGAGAGGTAGGAAACACAGGGACCCCATGTTTCATCAAAAGTATGGAGGGATCCAGTAGCCACAGTTGTTCCGAGTGCTAATGTGATGGCTCTGCCTGTTGGAGCTTTGAGGGGGTATGTGTGCGAGTTTGGAAGCCCTAATAGTATGTAACTAGGGAATAGTGATATTGTGGTGTCATAGACCTCATCGATAATGTTTAAAATGTTGTCCCAGAAGGAGGCTATTCAGGGGCAATGCCACAGAAGATGCATCAGCGTGCCCAGTTGCCCACAATTTCACCAGCAGCGATCGGTGGTTCCGCTCCGCCACCCAGCGACTCACGCCGGCGTAAAGTACCAATAGTGTGCTATTTTCAAAAATAATTCTTTAGTATTCATATTGCAGGCTGTCAAATGCACATGATGTAGCACATCAGCCTATTCCCTGTCTGTAAAGGAATGCCCACACTTCTAGGTAGTAGTAAAACACAAGTTTATTAGTTAAGTAAAACCATAAAACTCTCCTTCCACATAAACATTTAACAGAACAATTTTAGTGCAAGAAGGCAATTACAGTTCTTTAGCTTAGGGTGAAATGGTTAGTGAAATTTCCTTCCACATAAAGATTTTAAGAAAAGAACGTACTAGTGCTATAAGACATTAATAATGGGGCAACAGAACAATCTTCTAGTGCCTTGAGACCCGCATAGCGCCTTGAGACCCGCATGGGTGAGTAGCGCGCTTTATAAATATTTATGATTTGATTTGATCTTATTGTGAGTAAGATAAATACAGCGCCAAATAAAATTCTGTGTTTAAAATGAAATGCTATATGAAATTTCCTTCCACAAAGAAATTTAAAGAGAACAGTAACAGACCAATGAGGCATTGGTAAAAATAGGACAAAGTGGGAAGAGACCTTCTATCAATTTTATTTACCCCCACTTAAGTCTGATTGTTGATACCAGACTTTATTACGACACAAGCTAAACAACCCAGTGGACTACCTAGGAGCCTTCCCTTCTTTAAGATGTTCAAAGCGGGTTATAGGGATTTCACTATCGTTTCCGCCCTCCCTCTGTCTTGGTTATTTCGAGAGGCTGTGGTTTGAAGAGTGAAAATTTCCAAAAATTGAACCAGCCTAATGTTCAATACTGTATTTCGAGGGTTAAAAGCTGCAATTAGTGCTTGTCTGCAGGATCTAATTCTTAAACCGTTAAATTCTTTTTTCAGTAAGAGTCTCCTTTCGGCCGCCAAGGCTGGACAAATGCAGACCACATGAATCAAGTTTTCATCTGCTAGATGACGGAGACGGCACTCCTGGGAGCCTACTTGCCGCTCCTTCTTCCATTTTGGCATGAGGTCTAAAGTAGGGACTTCACCCAGCCTAAGTCTGAGAAAGGATTGCTTGATTTTCCGTGAGTAGGAGCCAGCCATAAGCAGTGATTCTTTAAACGTTTTGTAGGAGTTAAGGATCAACCAACCATGCTCCCTTTTGGTCAATGAGATCTTATCTTCTAGCAAGCTCCATAATTTACTCACTTTATTCACTGCTTTATTGAAAATGGGGATGGGTAGAGACCGGTTCCATACCTCATCTAAGTTCAAAAGACTCTTACTTTCTTCTAGATATCTTTTTTCTGCCAGACTAGATTGGCTAAAGACCCTTTTGAAGCACGGCTCAATTTGTAGCAGCATTTCATATATGCCGCCGGTCGGGCTAACGACTATTTGACCAGCATGCATTCCAGATGCACGCCCAGGTAGCCGAAAAACGTGCTTATAGGTTTTTATCAGAAGCTTATCCAGAAGACCTACTTCCATTCCCCTCATTATTTTGGTCCCATAGGTGATAGTTGGAAGTAGCTTCGCTCTCATTACAGCTGTTAATGGGTTCAGAGCATGACCACAGATTGAATTTGCTAGCTTGCAAAAGGCGTAAGTAGGGCCAGCGTCTTGTTTTTTATTGCTTCTTTTTGTGACATGTAATTACCTCTAGCATCCACCACCAATCCTAGGTATCTGTATGATGTTGCTTCCTCTAGGGTTTTCCCATTCATATGCCATTTACCTTGGGTGGTTGGCCTGCGGTTTAAGGTAATCATTTTAGATTTTTATGATTAATTTCTAAATCATTAGAACCTGAGTATTCTTCTACTGCCTTTAACAATTTCTACATGCCTATTCTGGTATTACTGATTAGTAGTTGGTCATCTGCATATAGTAGGTTGGATACTTGTTGACCGCCCAGTGAGGGATAGTGGGATGAGTGAGCATTTAACTTGGTGGGGAGATCTGCTATGTACAGGTTGAAGAGTGTTGGGGCCAATACACAGCCTTGCTTCACCCCCACTGTTGTTTTGACTGCCCTGGATAGGTGAGAGCCTTCCCCCAATTTAACCTTCACCCAAGTATCAGAGTATATCATTTTGATGGCATTTAAAATAGAATGTGGCAGCCCCCACTGTAGTAATTTGGCCTACAATTTGCCGCGGGAGAGAGTCAAAAGCAGCTCTAACGTCAACAAAACATAAACAGGCTCTGTTTATGATCAAGCCTAGCCCCATAAGATTTGTTAATGTTCCTTGGTGCTTGGTGAACCCGGTTTGATTAAAGGGTAGAATATTGTTATCTGTAATCCAGGCTTCTAGATGTTTTAGCACAGAGCAGGAAAAGTACTTGAGGTCAACGTCTAAAAGAGCGATTAGTCTGTAGTTGCTTGGGGAGAGCACGCACCCACCCTTATATATGGGGTGGATTATTGAGCCTTTCCAGGATGCCGGGACGTTGCCTGTTGTGATCACGTCATTAAACATTGCTGCCAGGAAATTGGCCCATCTTTCCGTTTCTTGTTTAAATAGTGCTTGTGGTAGGCCATTGGGGCCAGGGGTGCAGTCCATTCGTGACTTTCCAATGATTTTTAATAGTTCTGGTGCCGTAAATTTCAAAGGTTCAGGGATGTTGGGATCCCAGCTAAACATATGCAACTGAATTTGAGGGTCTTCTTCTTCGATGGTCAGTTCTTTTAGATGGGACTTTAAATGGGATACCCATACTTCCTCTGTTATGTTTGCGTTATTGCCTGCTTTTGCACCATTCTCTATTTTATTGATGATTTTCCAAAATCTTATGGAATCAGATGTTTTGGTCGCAAAATGTAGTTTGGCCCACAAGACCTCCTGTTGGCCTTTTTTAAAGGTCCATAGATCCCTTTTATACAATTTCCTTTGCTCTCTCAGGGCGGTCAATATTGATCCATTATCTGGGCATTTACGCAGTGACCTTAGTAATTTCCCTACAGCTGCTTTCCTTTTGCGCACTGGCAGCGGTAAAAGTGAACTTTGGCAGTGATTCAATTGCGCTCCCCTTCTCGTGTTACTTAAGGAATCTTTTTTTTTAATGAGATCGAGGGCAAAGTTCTCCCAAACTGTTGTCAGCTTTGCCCCACTTGTGGTAATTGATTCTAGCTTTCGTAGGGCCTCTTCTGCCTGACTTTCAATGGTGTCTGAGGACCATTTGAGTCGCTTTAGATTTTCGGTGCCTAGTGTCCCGTTTAGGGCTGCCACTTTCTCCGGTTTTTGTGGTGATGCACATATCCCAAATACCTGTGGCTTTTGGTCGCTTTCCATGCGGTCCATGATGGTAAAGGTGTTTACTAACTTATAAAGCAGGAGACACCAAAGTGTAGTCTAGATAGGAGACCGATTTCCCGGAGAATCTTGTCCATGCCGGTGGGATATCTGGGCACTTCCGTCCGTTTAGCGCGAAGAGGCCTACTAATTCACAGGTGCGTATGAAACTCTCCCCTATTTTGTCTTTCCTGAGTTTTTTTGGGAGGGTTTGGCCAGGCATTCTTGCCACTGTTTGGATGTGGTCCTCACTGGGGTTGTGGAATAAGCCGAGATTGAAATCGGCCGATATTAACCAGAATGCTGATTTTACTGTACATTTTATCCTTAATAGTTGAGTTAAAAATTTGTTTTCTTCAATTTTTTTATTTTTAGGATTGATGTATGTGTTGACCAGAATCAATGGCTCTTGTGTGTTTTTCCCCCAATCGTCTAGCTGGAGAAATTGGAAAGGTTGGTCTTCCTCCTTATGCTCAGAGATTTTTACCAAAAGGCTGGTGCTAACGTAAATGGCAAGGCCTCCCTTTGGCCTACCGGGCCTATTTGTTTTTGTTGCTGGGTTAAGATATTCCATGAATCCAATTATCGGTATTGATTCCATTGCCCTGGATTCCTGTATGAGTAAGATGTCGAAGGTGCTGAAAAAATGTATTACTACAGGATCCTCCAGTTTTTGACCGTAGGCCACCGACGTTCCAGGAGCAAATGTATAATATGCCGTGTGCGGGTTGATCCTTACCAATTCAATTGTTGCCCATCGGTCTTGGGGGTAAAACCGTCGCTACCCATTCCCTTTCTGGATACTGTTGTTGACCCAAGACCACTCTTTCCCTCCCTTCTTCTCTGTATACTTAGACTGTCAGCGGGTGCTTAGGTGGATTCTCCTCACTGCACCTTTCTTCAATGGGTCTGCTGGCCTGATGTACTCCTTTCAGAACCGACCATGTGCCTTTCGGAGTTCCCAGGTATAGTGAGGCTAGTAACGGAGTTGGATAGCGGTCTCCTTTGTAGGTGGTTACCTCAATGCCCCAGGCTTTCAATAGGTCCTTTCTTTTCATGATCCGCTTTGGGATATCTGGTGCTGAGAAGATGGTGAGTGTTGGATCCGTGTGTTGGTTGCCTCTTGCTTGAATACATTTTATAGGTGCGAGGTCCTCCGAGGCTACAAACTGAAGATCCAGTAAGGCTTTTATGATTCTTAAGATAGAAGAGCGATTAAGAACATCTGTGGGGGACCTGGAGGTGAATTCTGGAATCCAGAGTAACTGGAGGGTATTCGTGTCTGTTATAAGTGACTGATTTTGCTCTATGTGCCGGTCTTGCTCCTTATAGCCATCTTCCCTCTGACTAATTGCAGACTTGCTGCCCACATTGACCAGTGTTAGTTCGGGGGGCAGCGCAGGAATAATGGGTTTTGGTTTTGTGCTCTGCTGGCCCCTTGTGGGGCTAGGTCTTAAGTTCGTTATAGTGCCAATTGCTTCGGGTGGTCTCAGGGGGGACTTTGTTGAGTGGGTAATGTCTGCTGAGGCGGGGAGTGTTATCCCATCTACTATTGTGTTAGAGCTGGTACTTATGTGGGTAGTAATGTCTCTATTGTACCCTCCATTTGACGTCGCCTGGTCTTTAGGTGGATCCTTTGAGTTGAGTTGATGAGGTTGGCCGGACTTCCTTCCCTTCCTTGCCCGCTTTCGTTCTCTTTTTGGGAGGGTCCGGCTTGTGGGAAACTCAGGGTTCCCGGGCTTATTGATGGACTATAGCGGAGGATGATTCACCATGGGTTCCATACGAGCACTTGCTAGTTGGCGGCTGTCAGCCAATATTCTCTCCTCACTTATAATTGATGAAGCGGGCGCCAGGGAGGAAAGGGGCTGCTGCTCTTTTTGTTTCTGCTCCCTCGGAGTAGATTTGAGCATGGTGGCGAGTGGTTTAGTACATGTATGTTCATCCTTCCGGGTGGAGCGGATTTCTTGAAGTATTCCCTCTAAGATTTGCGGCAGTTGAGATATCTTTTCTACTACCTCTTTACAGGAACACATTGTATAGTCATTAGAGTGATTGACTTGCGCCCTTGTTATAAATGCGTTTAATTTTTCCAACTTAGTGTCAATCCCGGAGACAAATACTGCCAGGGTGTTTAGCAAGTCAACTTGAATGTTCATTTTATTTGAATGAAATTGCAGCGCCATGACCGTTGCTTGCTTTGAATTTAGGATTGCAGGCCACATTTCTTCTGACCTGACTGCCACTGGGGCTTGTAACTTTAAGTCGGGCTCTTGGTTACCACTTGATAGTACTTTGTTTATTGTTGTTTTATGGGGGACTTTCTGTGCGGCTGTCACTGTTTCTGCTTTTGCTGGTCCGTTTATGAAGACCTGTTCTATACCCCAGAGGTCCTGTTCTTCTTTTTCACTGTTGTACGTTGGGAATGAGTGAAGTTTTGGACTTTGACAGAATGGGCCACCTTCCTGAGATTCTTGTTCTAAATGTTCTGCGATTGCTACCAGTTCTGAGTCCAGGATGGGTAGTTTCGCTGGACTAGATGTCCATTGGTACTTAGTGGTGTCTAGGGATTTATTACATAGAGTTAAGTCTTGCCTAGGATTGTAGACGGATCCTGGTGTAGGAGTTGCTGGTACCGCATTATCCTGGACTATACTTTATGCGTTTATTTTCGTAGGGTGATTTTTCCTGATCACTACTGTTGGCGATAGGGGGAGGGGAGGAGGTGAATTCATTCTGAGTTTCTTTTCACTGCTTCCTTGCTGTTGCCGGTCTTGGCTGGGTGAGGTTATTTCCCCAAAACTTGTTTGGGTTGGAGCCAGGGAGTCGATCCTTTTTCTGTTGGCGTTGGTACCAGTAGTAGTGAAATAATCGGTTATCTTGTGATGCTTTGGAGAGACTACGGACTCTGGAACCCCATCCGGCGGGGTCGCCTCCTTCCAAAAGCCAGGTTCTCCCCAGATCGTTTCTTCCATGTTGGAATTTTGGTCGCCTCACCTGCATGTGCCATTTGTTAGATTTTGCCTCCTGCATGGGAGGGGGAGGGGGAGATCCTGTTCGCTGCTTGCTCTCCTTTTTGGGGTTGTTTCATCCAGAGCCAGGTCTCCTTTCCTTTTTCTCTTTCCTTGTTTTGTTGGACGGTTGGTAATACTGCCTCGTGCTTTGCCTGATCTCATGATCGGTAGGTTTTGCTGCCTTAGAGCGGGGTGATTTTGGGAGGGCTGTTGGAGTGAGGGAGAAGGGCCTTGTTGAGTCTTTTTGTGCCTTTTATTGTTTTGAGGCAGTTAGGGGTGCCGTCCTCCAAAAAGAAACTTCAACGGACGTTGATTTCTGAGTGTGCGATCACCCTCAGGGGAATTTGGGGCTTTTGAGGGCCTGGGTCCTGGGGAGGTGCGGAGAATCCGGAGTTCCTGGACCGTGCCTGTCCTTGTTGGGCCGTGTTGGTCCCTTCCGCTCCTGACCCTGGCTACCCTGGGCAAGGTGCAAGGGTGGGAGGGGTAGCAGGGCAAGGGGGGGTGAGGCCACGAACTGCCTGTTGGGACTACCTGGGTGGGTCGGGGTGAGGGGTGCTGCACGCCCTAGTGGTGGAACCAGCACCCCTGGACCGGGTTCCCCCCGCCCTGTTGCCCTCCTTGCCCCCCCTTAGCCCCTTTGCTCCTTTGACCTCTGTTGCTCACTTGCCTCTTGCTGGGGGTCATGTCACGGGCAGCACCTGGAGCAGAGGGCAGAGGGCCGGTAGCTGATGTCCCAAAGCCTGGTGCCGTCCTTGAAGGGGCCCTCCTTTCTTGCCACCCAAAAGTTTGTAAAAAATAAAATAAAATTGTAGCCCCTATGCCCCCCCGCAAGCCGCACCCGCGATCGGGCCACTTCCGTGGGGGTCCGCAGAGGGGGGGGAATGCTGTCCTCTGTGCACTCCGCGCTATCAGGGTGCTGCGGGCACCGGCGGTGGGTCGGGTGTCAGGCGAGCTGCGGACAGGGTAGGGCCCGGTCCCGCTGCCCGTGCTAGGGGGCTAGGAGCACTAGGAGCTCACCGGTGCGGGTTGCGGGTGGCCGTGTGCTCCGCTCCATGCCCTGCGCTCCGGTCCGCACTGGCTCCTGCGCGCTGGTTCCGCGCTGTCTGAACCGGAACCGCTGAAAACGCTGAGGAGCCACCCTCTCGCCTTCCACCTTCCTGCTCTTCCAATAGGCGTCTCCGGCGTCCTTCTCCCTGTCTCTGGCGTCCTTCTCCCAATCAGAACTCGGCCGCAGATGGGACGAACGTGATTTCACACACTTTGTTTCGCATCTGAGCTTCACATGCGTCTGAGGCAAAAGCAGCGGTGTGGTCAAAAAGCCATAAATATCAGATATGAGCCTCTTATTTGTGCATGTTAACAAGCACTTCTCAAAGGGAAGTGGTCGAATCCCTGGAGAGGACACCCAGTGTCGTATTGCTAAGTATTACCAATAGACTGTTTGCGGGAGGCAATAAGCTGACCACAGTTGGTTAAATTCCATAATGCCTTGGGCATCGGAAAGATCTCCCATTCTCTTACAATTAAGGTCCTGCTAGCTCTTGAATGAGGACCCCGTAAGAGCTTGGGGGAAGTCAGGATTGCGGATAATCGGTGTTTGCGGGGATGTGGGAGAGGACAGGCCCTTATGTGTCTGTACCCTATCCCAGACGTCCATCGTGGCTCGCAGGATGGGGGAGATGTAGAATCCCGGAGGGCGATGTACCCGAGGGATCCATGGGATTTTCCAAACATGTTGTCCTGCCACTGCCTGGTCAATAAAACACCAGTGCTCCTCAGTGCGTTCCCGGGACCATTTGAATAAATAGCGTAATTGGGTGGCCTGGTAATAACTAACCAAATGAGGAACTCCCAGTCCTCCCTCCCGACTGTGGGAGGTAAGCCTGTGCCCACGCCATTCTTGCCTTTTTCCCAGACCAGCTTCTGCATGGTGTCAAGCGCCACGGATGGGGGTGGTAGTGGCAGGGTTTACATGATGAACAACCCTTTGGGCATAAGCGTCATCTTTATGGCTGCTATTTCGGCCCATCCAGGAGAGCCCATAACCCTTCCATTTGGCCAGGGCCTCCCGTGCCTCACTCAAGAGGGAGGTGTAGTTACTTTGAGCTGTAGTGGCTGGAGTAGTGTGAATCTGGAGGCCTAGATAGTGCACTGCTTGCTTGGCCCGGGCAAAGGGCAGGGCGGGGTTCAATGCTTCCACCTCTGTCTCCGGCACCATTAAATTGAGAATATAACATTTAGACAAGGTTGCCTTGAATCCAGCCACTCTTCCAAAGGCGCTCAGTTCTTCCAGTACCGCCAGGAGCTATACCTTCGGTTGTGACAGATAGAGCAGGACCTCATGAGCGTATAGTTCTATTTTGTGGGGTCGGCCACTCATCAGGATGCCTTGAATATTCTGGTTTAGACATATGCGCTCCATGAATGGTTCCATGTAGAGCACAAACCGCAAGGGCAACAGTGGGCAGCCCTACCTGGTCCTTCTGGCGATAGGGAAGGAGGCGGATGGGCCGGCATTGACGCTCACTCTGGCCTGAGGGGAAGTATAGTTACACTGCACCCATTTGCAGAATCTTGGGCCCCAACCACAGCGGGGTAGGATCGCGAACAGAGGCCCATATTTATACTTTTTGACGAATTTAGCGCCGTCTAACGCCATTCTGAAGCGCCATGCGGGCGCCGTATTTATGGAATGGCGTTAGCAGACCGGCGCTGCCTGGTGTGCGTGGAAAAAAACCACGTAGACCAGGCAGCGCCGGCGTAGGGGGAAAATGGCGTTAGGGCGTCTTAAAATGGGGCAAGTCAGGTTGAGGCAAAAAAAGCGCCTCAACCCGATTTGCGCCATTATTTTCGACGCCCAGACGCCATTTAAATGACTCCTGTCTTAGTAAAGACAGGAGTCATGCCCCCTTGCCCAATGGCCATGCCCAGGGGACTTCTGTCCCCTGGGCATGGTCATTGGGCATAGTGGCATGTAGGGGGGGCACAAATAAGGCCCCCCTATGCCACCCAAAAAAAATTAAAAAATATAAAAAATTATACTTACCTGAACTTACCTGAATGTCCCTGGGGTGGGTCCCTCCATCCTTGGGTGTCCTCCTGGGGTGGCAGGGGGGGTCCCTGGGGGCAGGGGAGGGCACCTGTGGGCTCATTTTGAGCCCACAGGCCCCTTAACGCCTACCCTGACCCAGGCGTTAAATAGTGGCGCAGATGCGGGGTTTTTTGACCCGCCACCTCCCGGGCGTGATTTTTGCCCGGGAGTATAAATACGACGCATTTGCGTCGCCGTCATTTTTTTAGACGGGAACGCCTTCCTTGCATCTCATTAACGCAAGGAAGGCGTTCACGGAAAAAAATGACGCTATTTGCCCATACTTTGGCGCTAGACGCGTCTAACGCCAAAGTATAAATATGGCGTTAGTTTTGCGCCGAATTTGCGTCGAAAAAAACGACGCTAATTCGGCGCAAACTGAGTATAAATACGGGCCAGAAAGTCCCAATGAACACGATCAAAGGCCTTCTCTGCGTCAATCGACAATAATATTAATGGGATGTGGGCTTGTTACCCTTTGTCTAAAAGGTAACACAGCCTCTTAGTGTTGTCGGCACAGGTTCTCTCCGGGATAAACCTGGTCTGGTCGGTATCTATCAACCCTTGCATGTAAGGGCCAAGCCTGGTTGCCAGGACACTAGTAAAAAGTTTGGCGTCCACATTCAGTAATGTGATAGGCCTATAGGACGAACAGAGAGCGGGAATAACCGTCAGTGTTCCTAATTGCATCGAGGGGGTAAGTGTTCCCATATTCGCTAAGTGGTTAAAAAAACATTCCAGTATGGGTGCTAGGAGGTCCTCAAACATTTTATAAAATTCTGCACCAAACTCATCCTGCCTTGGCGCCTTTCCTGTGGAGAGGCGTTGTATAGCTAGCAAAACTTCAGTAGGGGTGATATCTTTATCCAGTGGCATAGTAGTCAACTGTGGGAGTTGGGGCCAGGGGCATCATATCCAAATAACCCTTGATTGCTTCAGCGTCCAGTCCCTCCTGTGTGTAAAGGGAGGCCTAAAACTTCTTAAATTCCTGCAGAATTAACCCATCTGTATTGGCGGCAACGCCATTCTGGGTTTGAATCACGTTCACCTGACGTTGCATTGCGTGTACACGTAATCGATGGGCCAAAAGTCGTCCTGCCTTGTCCCCCCCACATAGTTAATTTGCTTGGTATGCAACATGCATATTCCGCTATGTCCATGTCTAAGGCCTCTAGTTCTTTGCATGCCACTCCAAGCTGGTGTCTTGCGTCCCCAGCACCCGTTCCCCTATGCCTCTCTTCCAATTCTTTCACCTTAGCTTCCAATTGCTGGTGATTCTCCTTCAGGAGGGCGTTACAGCGTGCAGAAATGGCTATAAATTATCCCCTCACCACCGCTTTCAGGGCTTCCTATATCTCAACCACTGTGGTCTCCGGTGTATCATTAAGGAACAAATAAGATTTAATTGTGTCCCTTATTTCTGTGCATACCTCAGCATAAATGAGAAGTTTAGTGTTAAGTCTCCATAACCTAAGACTGTGCCTTGAGGCCGGTACCGTGAATTGCAGTATAATTGGGGCATGATCAAAAAGGACCGCTACTCCAATCTTTGTCTGCTTAATCGTGTGTAGGAGACCGGGGGTGGCCAAGAAGAGGTTGGGTCTTGCATATGGCTGATGTGCAGCTGAGAAATATATACTCTCTAAATGTCTGGTAATTAGTACGCCATACATTTGTTAACCCCCCTCCTGCAGCCAGTGTCGAAAGCCTATGGAGTATGCTTTCGTCTGCCCATATCGCTGTGATGATCTGTCCATGACGGTATCAGGGACCACATTAAAGTCACCTCCTATAAGAATATCTGTATCCTTTGTAGTAAGCACCTGCCCCATGGCCTCTCTGAGAAACCCGTCCTGCTGTTCATTAGGGCCATAGATACAGGCCAACATTAATTTATATCCGTGTATGTCTATATGTACGGAGAAAAGCCTCACATTAATCTCTGCTTGGGTACCCAGCACATTTCCAGGGAAATGTGTAGCTAGTAATATCGCCACCCCCCCAACCCCTCCCTCCGCTTCCCAGGCCTTGAGGAGTGGAACTGTTGACCGAACCAGCGGGATCTCAACCGTTTCCAGTCCGCTCGCAGCAAGTGCGTTTCTTGTATCAGGCATATGTCACATTTAGGATCCCTGAGATGTGAGATAAGGGCTTGCCTCTTCACTGGAGCATTAAGGCCTCTAACACTGAGACGCATTACCTCAAAAGACATGCATGTGGGGTGACTTTGCATGGTAATGCCCTCGGCTGTCTAGCTTGCAATTAGATGAAGTAGTAATCAGTGGTGTTTGTACTGGCATCCAAAGGTAAGGTGTGGCATGAATAGTCAACAGAACAACAAATAGGACAAACTGAGAAACAAAAACTGAACCAGTACCAGGCCTGGGAACTACACCAAGTCTAATTGGGGGTACATATTACTGTACCAGATTGTTCTCCGTCTTGTTGGGGGAGCTCAGCCGTAGTTCCCTCTGCCTTCCTGCCTCCAATCGCAAGTAGTGGAGTGTGTCCATCTGGGAATCCCGATCTTCCCTTGTGTGGGGTCCGAGTAGGAAGAAAAGGAAAAGGGCTGGGGGCAGTCCCCCTCAGCATTTACCACCCCCCCACGCATGTCTGTTCTACCAAGCATTAAGGGTCTGGTTCTGTGTCGCGTACACTCTCTCTTGGTTCCGCAAGCTGCCCAGCAGATCTGCTCTCTCTTTCCTGCTCTCTTGGTCAGATGGTTTATGCGTTCTTCCTTTGCGTTGTCGAGTTGTGCGCTCACGACCTCCAGCGTCTTCCTCTGATGTCCGGTCTAGGTTGCCGAAAGAGGGCCGGCCCACTCCACATTCATGTCTGAGTTACCCGAACAAGTGCTCCAGGAATGATTTTGTTATCAGGGTGGTATCCTCCTCCACCTGCTCGCCACTGCTGGACCCTCTGCTTTCTGGTGCAGCTCCCAGGGTGTGCTCCTGTTTCTTTGCTGGGGTTTTCGCGAAGAGCTCCTTTAGGTTGCCCTCTTTCTTACTTTGCCTTTGTGCCGCCATATCTTTTTCAAGGGGTAGACCTACTACTGCCGGCCTGTGCAACTCCTATCAGGTACTCCACCATGAACTTTCCATTCTCAGTGTCTGGTCACCGGTTTGCGACCATTATCCAAGACCCCTCTGCAGCGCACTCAGGATATTCACTCTCTCCGCTATGTATATCCTGTCCCAGGGGGCACCAATTTTGATTGCCCAATGCGGAAGGTGCTTTCGTTAGCCATCCAGTCACCAGTACTGCGCAACCTTATCTGTGTCCTGGCCCCTCCACGGGGGGCTCACTCATATCTCTTTCAGCGCCCCCCCTAACCCCCCTGCGACAGGAATTACCTCTGGTCCTGTGTCCTCTGCTCAGCTTTTCACTGGATGTCGTTTCCCTGCACAGGCATCTGGCCCGAACTTACAAGATCAGGGCCTGTGCTCACTGCGACCGAGGGCGTTGCGCTGCTTCCTCTATGCCATTGGGCAGGCCCTTGGCTGGCCCACGCTCCAGGCTCCGGCAGGGACCTCTGTTGGCAATTTTCACCCACCCCCCCCATCCCGCCAATGGGAGCAGATGAGGGACTCAACAGGTCCCCCTGCTATGGTGTTCGGGCCCTCCTGTGTTCACTGCGTTCATCCGCGGCTGCCATAATTTTTGGGGGCCACCGATAGTCAAGGTGATGCGCGACGTCCTTACCACTTTGTCGCACTGCAGATGCTTTCTTGCTGTCTCACTGGGCCCAGGCCGTGGTCTCTATGATGGAGGGCCTCACGCTTCTCCCTCTGCGCTAGTGTTCGGGCCCCCTAGCAGCCCCAGACCAGACCCAGAGCCTCTGCAAGGGCCATCCGTTTGGAGCCCTCACTGCCACCCCTGGCCCCAATGGGGGTGGGGGGGGCACGATAGCATGGAGGCCTATGTCGTTTAGGGCCCTCCTGTGTTAACCGTATTCGTGCCGGCCGCTCTGTTCATCTGCGGTTACCGCCAGCCTTTCCATGGCGGTGTTTACTGCCAGGGACAGGCTGGCGGTTGGGGACTCATAATCCAGCAGCACTGCCCTGGGGATTATGACCGCACGGCGGAAGCCTGGCGGTATAGTGGAGGGGCTGGCGGTATGGCCGTGGCTAATGTGCCATGGTCATAATACACTGGCGGAACACCGCCAGCCTGTTGGCGGTGTTACCGCCAGTGTTCCACCTACTGCCAGGGTCGTAATGACCCCCATAGTCTCCTTCAGATCTTTCAGGTCATTTTTCAAATTTGTCATGTTTGGTATGAATCTCCTTTTCTCCTTACTGTTGTCTGGAATGAACGTATAACAATGTTGAGCATTTAAAACCTTGCAGACTCTGCCTTCCTTCGCCAATTATATGTTGAAGATGACAACTTTGCAAAACCATTGATCTCACAGCAACCATTTCCGTATCTATGAGCAACATTTCAGAGTATAATCAGTAGACATCTTGTCAACAGTTTTCAACAACTTTATAACCTTGATATCATTCTACATTGTATTCAATGATGGAATAATGACACCAAATATATCACCTGTAATGTCTGCTACACTTGCTCCTCTTCTTGTTCTAGATTTAGGTCTTTCTTTCCAAACTGGCCTGTCGAAATTGTCTACCTGGAAAACCTACCCCTAAATAACGTACCATACCAGTGACTCGGCAGCTTGTAATAAGCATTTTTCCCACAATTGAAATAAACATCTGGTACAGCAGGGTCATGTCCATTTTCACATAACATTCCAAACAATTCTGAGCAAAAACACGTCTACATTCACTAGTCCCTACAAATATTATGCCAGCCTTTGACTGGGGCCTATATATACATAGCTTCCATACATTTTACCAATCTAAAACCAGTCGCCTATGTGTATCACCACTTGCAAGATGTGTAGCATCTTTTGGTCAATCCTGTAAGACTAGTCCTTTTTTATTTTGGTTTTCATTGCTTTTCTTCTGTCATCCACTTGATTGATAATGTTTTTCTCAGCTTGTGTGAGAATGCAGGCTAAAGTATTCTTGCGGTATAAGCAGTTGTAAAGGTTAGTGTTGGTTCAAAGAAACCTCCCACTATAGCAACAATTTAAGCTTTAGCAAAACTACTCAAATGCTGGCTAATACGCACAAAGGAAAATACAAGGTCCATATTGGCATCAAAATACTGAATATACTCTTGATTATATAGACAAGTTTAATATGAGACTGCAACTAATACCATAAGTCAAAGGCAGACTATGGTATGTGATTCCTTCCTGTAAGGATGAGGGAATCTGTGTACATATACAATACATAACAATCATGCACATCCGTAGTTTCAATGTATTTATATAGTAATCTGTAGTATATATTAGAAGACAAATCTCCATTTGAGTCATCAAGATTCAGCAATTTTTCATCATACAATTGATCTCATTTTATTTGTGACTCCTCATGCACTGGTGCAGCTATGTTCTCAATTTTGTCTTTCACAGACACACTCGAACCAGCAATCAATAAAATGCTCACAATCGCACACACACACTATTGCTAAACCTCTACACACATATTTACACTTATTCCATTTACCTTAATCCAGATTCATGACTTGTCTAGACTCAGACCAAAAATGCCAAATTCAAACGCAAAAACAAAATCAAAAACTGTCAAGCGGCTTTTAAAATGTTTTTTTCTTCTTTTTTAACATGAGCAAAGCATAAAAAATACTTGAGCGTCTTTTTGCACTTATTTACAACCTTTCTTGATATTTCGAAAGTTAATCAAGTTTTTCTTTTACTCGCAATTGTTCAAAGCCTGTATCAAAAATGCAAATGTCTCTAGTAATACACCATCTGTTAATCACTGATCAGCACTTCCACCCAGTAATGTCTGCTCATCAAGTGGCAATGAAATTTCAAAGTTCAGTTCAAGTGCAATTTCAAGTTCCAGAATGTTCAGCTGAATCTGAGTTGACAAGACAAAAGGCCACCAACTCCTTCTCCCATTCATTAAACAAAGTATACCCATTCAAGTGGTGAGTACCTGCGACTTGGCACTCTTTTACACTTTGACCTCCTTGCTTCACAATTTTTATTTTCACTGTCACTTTGATATGACTCTTCAGCTATTTCAGCTTTGGTTGGAATGTACATCTGCTATTAGGTCTGGATTTTTGCAGGCCATTGGCCTCCTCTTACAGTTCTCGTTTCAGGTACAACTGGATTTTAAGCATTCTAAGAACTAGCAGGAGACGACTGACTCTGACTTGACCCTCCTAAACTTTCGATTGCTTTTGACACGCTCAGACTTTCACCACCTGTGCAGGCTCTGCGATAGCCACTTGTCCACTCCTCACAGTTTGGCTAACCTGGACCCTTTCACTCACCGATTCCAACCCTAAAGGAACAGGCACTGTATCTTCAAGTGGACTTGGAACTTTGTGCATAGGACTCTCATTAACCCAATTCGGAGGACTAGCACACTTTACAACTGTTGTAATCACCAAGATAACCTGAAAAGGCCCTTTCCAGCATGGCTCTAAGCATGACCTTCTCACATGCTCCTTCACCAAAGCCCAATTACCAGGACTCAAGTTGTGACACTGCTCTTGCTGGGGCTGAACAGCTGCTTCTTCAACGTGGCGTGACAAAGAGCGAACCACATCAGCTAGCCTTTTCAATAATCCAGCACTAAGTCATCTGAAATGTTCACAAGTGCATGTGCAGACGCGGCCGGTGTAGGAGGCTGGCCTGATGTGTAGTGGGTACCTATGGTACTTATACCAGGTCCCGTTATCCCTTATTAGTGTAGTGTAGGCAGTGTCTAGAAGCCAGGCTCTCTAGAGGTTGCTGTGGATGAGCAGCCAAGACTTATCTAGGAGACATGCAAAGCTCATGCAATACCACGGTAGTCACACAGTACTCACGCACATGAAAGAAACGCTCTGTGTTACAAAAATAAAGGTACTTTATTTTGGTGACACAAATACCAAAAATACCATGGAAACTATACTTCCTTAGGAAGTAAGTATTACACAAATTATATACACTAGTATGCAGAAATCGGCATAAAAACAGTTAAACAGTGCAATTATTGAAAATCACAGTAGTTAGGATTGGGCCTAGGGGGAGCACAAACAATAAACTAAGAAAGTGGAATGCGAAAGTCGGTCCCCCACCTAGGCAAGTGTAGTGTGTAGAAGGGAGCTTGGAGTACTAGGAACACCTAAAGGTAAGTATCACAACCCACCCCAGTGACCAGGAAAACAGGAGTAAATCACAGTATGTTTCCCAGAACACACACAGAGAAGAAAATAACTATGCAAAACCCAGAAGAGATTTCAAGACACCAACCGTGGATTCCTGGACAAGAAGACCTGTGGAAGAAGGGGACCAAGTCCAAGAAGTACAGAAGTCCTGGAAGGGCAGGAGCCCCTGCTAACCTGGATGAAGGTGCAAAAGGGTAACAGCCGGTGAAGAAGAAAAGTCAGCACTGCACCCAAGAAGAGAAAGTCGGTTTCCTGGAAGGTGCAAGTGATGTCCCATGCCGGATGGAGGATTGCAGTCAGGTTTGCGTCATCGGAGTCCCCTAACAAGCGTTGGCACATGCAAAGCTTGCAGTTAGTGGAAAATGGCACCGTCGGGGACCAGAAAAGACCAGGTGGACTCTACCCAAAAGTGGGAGTCAGAGGAGGCCATCAGCAACTCAGAGAGCCCACAGAAGACCAGGCAGCGCACACAGGAGTCCCACAGGCCGGGGACAAGGAAGTTGCAGAAGAGGCCCACGCAGCACTGCAACAAAGGCTCCCACGGCGCTGGACAACCACTCAGGAAGCTGTGCGTTGCAGGATAGAGTGCCTGGGGCCAGAGCTTCAAGATGCATGACGATCTTGGAGGAAGTATGCCAACAAACTTTGGCAGCTGCAAAAGACGGTGTGCACGGGGGTATGTCTTGCGTGGGGAGGCCAGGTCTTACCTCCACCAAAGTTGGACAGCTGGAAGAGAGGACCGTAGGGAACACTTCAGTCCACCACCCGTGAAGCAGGATCCATGCAGCTCAGCAGGAGAGGGGATCCACACAGCCGGTTGTCATCGCAATTGGTGCCTGCAGAAGCAGGGAAGTGACTCCTTCACTCCAAGGGAGAATTCTTTGTGCTTCTGATGCAGGCTGAAGACGGGCTGTCCTCCGAGGATGCACGACTGGTGAAATATTGCAGTTGCTGGAAGGAGCCAGAGTTACAATGTTGAAGAAGGCATCTTGCTTCTTTGTTGTAGCTTGTGGGGTCCTGAAGAGTCCAGATGCAGTTTCTTCGATGAGAAGTCAAAGTGGAGGATGCGGAGGATTCCTGCTGGAGTCTTGCAATCCGAATCTGTGGAACCACCCAAAGGAGAGACCCTAAATAGCCCTGGAAGGGGAATTGGTCAGATATACAGGTAAGCACCTATCAGGGAAGGGCTCTGATGTCACCTGCTGGCACTGGCCACTTAGATGCACCCAGAGTGCCCTGCCAACTTTGAATCCAAAATGGCAAACCCCAGGGACCCTCTAAAGGAGCTCCGAGCACCACCCCTGCGGTGGTTCACACCAGAGCAGGGACTGGGGGTCGCCTCTAAGGAGCCGCGGGAGTGCATGGAAGCTACAACCAATGCTTGCAAAAGCCTTGGGGCGTGATTCCAACATGTTTGATACCAAAAATGCCTATTTTCTGCTAGTGCTCGGGTGCCCTCACACACAGGTACTTTGCATCCTGCCCTCTGGGCTAGAAGGCCTGCAATAGGGGTGACTTATAAGTGACCTGGAGTAGTGAAAATGGCAGTGAAAGGGTGCTTGCACCTTTTCATGCGCGCTGCAATGGCAGTCCTGCAGAAGCTTTTGCATGGGCCCCCTATGGGTGGTAAAATATATGCTGCAGCCCATAGGGATCCCCTGGAACCCCAATGACCTAGGTATCATATACTGGGGACCTATAAGGGGGAGCCAGTGTGCCAATTGTGAGTGGAATACAGAGTTTTGGGAGAGATATCATAATCACTGGGGTCCTTGTTAGCAGGATCCCAATGAACACAGTCAAGCACACTGACTTCAGGCAGAAAAAGAGGGTAGCCATGCCCAGAAAGAGGGTACTTTCGTACAGCCGGCAACTTCATGGCATGGCCCATGAGTATCTCGTGAGGGGACAGTCCTGTTTTCCTGTCAGGTGTGCTACGCATGCTCATCAGAACAAGTGGCAATACTTCAGGACATTTCAACGTTGTGGAAGCACACACTTTAGACAGTCAAGACTTTAGAGTTCCATTCATTTGCTTGGCCAATCCAGATGGTTCTGATTTGTAACTACAGTGCACACACCAATTTTATGATATCACTATTAAAATGACATCCTCAGTTTGATTCCAAAAAAGTCGGGAAATCAAACCTTGGAATCAACTTGATTAAGAGCAGTTTTGAAACAGTGAGGCTCATTCCTGCATGTTGGGTAAGCTTACACCCAGTGTGAAAAGACACACACCACCACCAACACATCTCAATCCATTGCACACAGGCATCTCGATTAAATCAAATTGCATTTAATTGAAAGGACCCCCTGATCTACCTATGTGGCTCAAGTTAACCATGGTGCATTTCCATAGGTATATCTGTTGACATGTAACACATCTGTGAAACACAGCTCCTGCAACTAATTAGAATCTGGAATTGTACCATATTTGCCTAAAAGTCCTAATCATGGCATCCCTGCCAATGTGTGCTTGCCCATGGTCATACCTTGCCATTGACGATAACAAACTATTTGGCAACACAGCTTTCCCTTCACTGGAAACACAAACACCATCTTCATTTCTTTGAACACAGCCTTCTCTACTGCACCATCTGTGTTCCTCTTCAGTCATTTCTTCCTGCAATCTCTTAATGTCTTTTCAGGTTTCAACTGCTGTCATCAAGAGACTTTGGTTTGTCTCACTGGTGCTACTTCCATTGCTCCATTCCTTATTAAAAGATGTGCAATGGAGTGCACAATATCTGGCCACTTGATCAGCATAGGCATTGCCTAATGAGATGTGGTCACTTGACTTTTGATGTGCTGCACACTTCACAACTGCAATTTTCCTCAGCAATTTTATTGCTTTCAACAACTGATAGACCCTATCACCATTTCGGATAGGAGGTCCAGAAGAGGTCATAAAACTTTGCTGGCACCATAACTGTCTGAAATCATGAACACCACCAAAATCATATTGACTATCTTTGAAAATGGTCACTTTAGGCTGTTCAGAAACACAGCATGCTGTAGTAGGTGCCACCAATTCTGCAACTAGGGCAGAAAAGACTTGTTGACGCCATGAAGCTTCTATCACACCTGAGATTGTGCAAACTGCATAACCAGCACTCAGGGTTCCATCATTATTTTTTAAACAGGAGCCATCAACAAACATGACACATTCAAGATACTTCCGTAGACAAAAAATGATTATTGGTCTTGGTTTGGTGCACAGTTCAGTCACATCGAGACAGTCATACTTCACTTCAAGTTGATCATTAACATTTACAACATTACTGGGCATGAGAGGTGCAGGGTTCAACACAGTACAACATTTAATGTTCACATTTGGTGAACCAAGCATCAACTGCTCATAACGGGTCAAACAGGCATTTAGTCAAATGTTGGGTTTCAGTTTGGGTCAAGAGGACATCTATGGAATGGGGCACCAACACATTCAGGGGGTTGCTCATAACAATATTTTCGCATTGGGCAATATTGACACCTACTGAAGCCACAGGTTTTAAACAGCAGTGCAAAGCAGCAGCTATGGGATGCAGTGTAGCAGAAAAATAAGCCACTGGTCTGACTCCTCCATGTCACTACCTCAAAACAGAAAATGCACAACCATCACGTTCACAACAAAACAATGAAAAACATTTGCTATAATCAGACATTCCTAGAGCTGGGGCTCAGCACATTCTTTCACTCAGCTTGGAGAAGGCTTTCATACATGTGTCGTTATATGGTACCAGATCAGACACCTCATTGTGTGTCAGATTTAACAATGGCTTGGACAACAATGAACTCCAGTAGCGGCAGTAGTCAACCATTCCCAGAAACATTCGGACTTCTCTTTGCATTACAGGGGGATTAATTTGCATGATTGTCAAAATTCTCCTTTGGGACACCTTTCTTGAGCGTTTCTCTATGTGATGACCTAAATACTTCACCTCTCTGACAAAACTGTAATTTTGCAGGGGGACACGTATGGTCATTCCACCCAAATGATTCAACAGGGCAATGGTATCTCTCATAGTGGCTTCACGTGTGTTTGATGCAACCATCAATGTACTGAACTAGGACTGAATGAAATGGCATGTGCAGGGACTCTGAATTACTTTTCAAGATCTGATTAAAAATGGATGGTGATTCCCCATACCCCTGTGGAGTATGACACCAGGAATATACACAACTTCCAGATTTAAATGCAAATAAGTATTGGCTCTCTTCATGGAGCGGAACGGTAAAGAATGCCTGACACGAGTCAATGACAGAGAACCACTCTGCTTCACAAGGAATCTGAAACAAAATCATAAATTTCAGCAGTCCTAAATAGGGGAATTACAGGGGCTTCCCATGATCCCCTTCGCGACACCTTGCTCAAAAAAATTCTCAGTTATGGGTGTAATTCCAGCAATTACTTCTGGAGCCATATTATAGAGCAGTATCCTTGGAAACCCTGCATTTAGGTTTACTGTGATGTTTAACTGGTTCAACTCCTGAGTCCAATATCTTTCCCTGAAAAATCCCAAACTCTCACCATAACTGTCTTTTGTAACTCTTTCTGCAAATCTTTAACTGTGACCATTGGGAACGATGATATGAGAGGGTATATTTCATCAGTTGTGCTGGACATTTCATCATCACTATTTATCTGAATTGCTCTTCCTTTGTTGGGAGCAGCTAATGGAACAATTACATTTACACAATAGGTCACATCCTAACAAACTCACAGGACTTGAATCGCAATCCACAAATTGGTGCAATGATTGGAATATGCTCTGTGATCGGGTTGGTTAACTGCTGATTTGCTACTTCTACCTGACGGGCACAGCATTGCTCCAGTGTCAACCAGGAATGAAACATGTCCCATAACATTGGCTTTTACATAGGGACCACACTGCTTTACCTCTAAAGATACAGCTAACATGCATTCTTCCTCATCTGAACTATCGCTGTTATATGTTTCTGAAAGTTCATCATCACTAAAATCAATCAATGGATATTGTGTGAATAACTGATACATATTTGCATTTGCTCTCTGATTTATGTTTTGCTGCGGAACCATCACTTGCTGCTGTTGCATTGGGGGTTTAGGAACTTGCATTTGCTGAGGGATTTGAATCTGCTGGAGGACCTGCATATGTTGTAACCCAGTAGGAACAGTCACAGTTTTAATTCAGGGTTTTTGAACTCTATGCATTTGAACTTGACAATTGTCCACAGTCTGAGCAACACCACCATTTTGCACCAAATTACTTACATTACTGTATGGACACTTCAGCTTCAAGTGCCGAAACTACCGCACACATGAAATGGGCTCAGATTATTTACTAACTGAACTTCAAATACATTACCATTTTTATCTATCCGAACACCGCGTCCTCTGCCTCTAAACTGAGGCACATTGTTACCCTGCTGTTGCATCTTACTAGTGTCCACCTTCACTTGCGGACTACCTGGGCAGGTTTAATTTGCATCACTGTTGCGTTTTCCTTCATCATTTTCTGCTTCAGTTCAGTTTTATCACTACAGTACTTAGCATACTGCAGCACTTCATTAATCGGTTTATTCTTCCAGCACATCAAATAATTCTGAATCATGCTGCTAATTTCAGGTTTCAATCACTGCACAAATCTAAACTCAAAATGACTCATGTCTTTCGGATCATTTACTTCAGACCCACTATGCAGTTTGAATGCCTGCAACAATCTCTCATAATAAGCATGAACCGGCTCCTTTCCTTCCTGTGCTGTCCTGTCAATCCTTTGCCAATCAACATCTTTTGGGGAAACTTTATTCTTTAGACACTCTGGCCCTGATTCTAACCGCCGGGGCGAGGGTCGGCGGGAGCACCGCCGACAGGCCGGCGGTGCCCCGCAGGGCATTCTGACCGCGGCGCTTTGGCCGCGGTCAGAAAGGGTAAACCGGCGGTCTCCCGCCGGTTTACCGCTGCCCTTAGAATCCCCCATGGCGGCGCAGCTTGCTGCGCCGCCATGGGGGATTCTGACACCCCCTACCGCCATCCTGTTCCTGGCGGTTCGCCCGCCAGGAACAGGATGGCGGTAGGGGGTGCCGCGGGGCCCCTGGGGGCCCCTGCCGTGCCCATGCCAATGGCATGGGCACGGCAGGGGCCCCCGTAAGAGGGCCCCGCAAAGTATTTCAGTGTCTGCCTTGCAGACACTGAAATACGCGACGGGTGCCACTGCACCCGTCGCACCTTCCCACTCCGCCGGCTCGATTACGAGCCGGCAACCTCGTGGGAAGGGAGTTTTTCCCTGGGCTGGCGGGCGGTCTTTTGGAGACCGCCCGCCAGCCCAGGGAAAAACTCATAATACCCTCCGCGGTCTTCTGACCGCGGAGCGGTATAATGGGGGCGGAATTCTGGCGGGCGGCCTCCGCCGCCCGCCGGAATCAGAATGACCCCCTCTATCTCTTTGCAATACCCTTTCATCACCTCTTCAGGTGGCACACTTGTTACTGGATCTCTCAGCGGTTTATGAGTGGGCCAGTCCTCACTTGCACACAACCCAATCGAGTAGAACAACAAGTTTAAATAAGGTGTTCAAATCATTCTGCAGGCAAACCTCTCAGTTTGCTTGTAACACCACTCTATTGGTTTTTCTCTCAATCTCGGGTAATCATTTGTGAATGACAATATGTCACTTCTTCTCCAAGGGACATGTACATAACCTCATTGGTAGCTCTGATTCTGTTCTGAAATTTTTGAGTTACTTTTTGTCTTGCAACATGTTTTCAAACAGCAAGAGTTTCAAATTATGCCGGTCTTGGAGGAGGCTTAATTCATACAATGTCGTCCTCAAATTTTGTAAAATTCTGAAATAAAAGGTTCAATAACATGGAAAAACCAAAGAACCTTCTTTTGCCTCTGCTACTTCATATGGTGATATTCCTTTGGGTGCTGTCTGCTCACCCTCCGTAACTGAAATAAACACATCTCATCTGAGCGCACTTCTTAAAACTTTGAAAAACTAAATTTTTACTCTAATTTCAGTCAATAATACAGATTCCATTGAAACCAGGGAGTAAATTTAATCCCTTTTCGCAAGCTGTTCTCAACCAATGGTAATGCAGTACCGTCCCCTAATACGTGCACGACTTTCTCACTAAATGACCAATGTCAGTGTGGCAGAATTGACGTCGCTCTCACTTCACTCTACAGCTGCTAGTTGCTTGGCAACTCTGACACAATTCACACATACACTAAATGCAAAATATTGTGAGCACTAGAAAAACCAAAAACCTGTCTGCTCACTACGGGTAGGACTCATACTCTTTGAAAGTTGTATGGCTTACACATTCGACTAGCTTTCGCAATTACACAAGTAAGACTTGACTGTAGTAAGGTAGCCTCTTTCTAGCCTTGTTACCCCCACTTTTGTCCTGTTTGTGAGTATATGTCAGGGTATTTTTACTGTCTCATTCGGATCCTGCTAGCCAGGACCCCAGTGCTCATAGTGGAAACCCTATGTTGTCAGTGTTTGATATGTGTCACTGGGATCCTGCTAGCCAGGACCCTAGTGCTCATAAGTTTGTGGCCTGTATGTGTTCCCTGTGTGGTGCCTAACTGAGGCTCTGCTAACAATAGGGAGCTCAGACAATTCTTACACAGGACTGCCACTGCAGCCTGAGTGAAATAACATCCACGTTATTTCACAGCCATTTTACACTGCACTTAAGTAACTTATAAGACACTTTTATATCTCACCTTCACTTAGTGAAGGTTAGGTGCAAAGTTACTTAGTGTGAGGGCATCCTGGCACTAGCCAAGGTACCCCCACATTGTTCAGCACAAATTCCCCGGACTTTGTGAGTGTGGGGACACCATTACACATGTGCACTACATATAGGTCAATACCTATATGTGGCATCAGAATGGTACTCCGAACATGGCCATGTAACATGTCTAGGATCATGGAATTGTCTCCCCAATACCAGTCTGGTATTGGGGGGACAATTCCATGCATTCCCGGGTCTCCAGCATAGAGCCCGGGTACTGCCAAACTAACTTTCCGGGGTCTCCTCTGCAGCTACCGCTGCTGCCAACCCCTCAGACAGGTTTATGCCCCCCTGGAGCCTAGGCATCCCAGTCCCAGGAAGGCAGAACAAAGGATTTCCCCTGAGAGTGGGTGTTACACCCTCTCCCTTTGGAAATAGGTGTGAAGGGCCTGGGAGGAGTAGCCTCTCCTGGCCTCTGGAAATGCTTTGAAGGGCACAGATGGTGCCCTCCTTGCATAAGCCAGTCTACACCGGTTCAGGGATCCCCAACGCCCTGCTCTGGCGCGAAACTGGACAAAGGAAAGGGGAGTGACCACTCCCCTGACCAGCACCTCCCAGGGGAGGTGCCCAGAGCTCCTCCAGTGTGTCCCAGACCTCTGCCATCTTGGATTCAGAGGTGTGAGGGCACAATGGACAGCTCTGAGTGGCCAGTGCCAGCAGGTGACGTCAGAGACTCCTCCTGATAGGTGCTTACCTTTCTCTGTAGCCAATCCTCCTCTGTGGGCTATTTAGGGTCTCTCCTGTGGGCATCTCACCAGATAACGAATGCAAGAGCTCACCAGAGTTCCTCTGCACTTCCCGTCTTCGACTTCTGCCAAGGATCGACCGCTGACTGCTCCAGGACGCCTGCAAAACTGCAACAAAGTAGCAAGAAGACTACCAGCAACATTGTAGTGCCTCATCCTGCTGGCTTTCTCGACTGTTTCCTGGTGGTGCATGCTCTGGGGGCTGTCTGCCTTCAGCCTGCACTGGAAGCCAAGAAGAAATCTCCTGTGGGTCGACGGAATCTTCCCTCTGCCAACGCAGGCACCAAACTTCTGCATCATCGGTCCTCTGGGTCCCCTCTCATCCTGACGAGTGTGGTCCATGGAACAAAGGAGCTGGGTCCAAGTGTCCCTGACAGGCCAGTGGCTCTTCTGTCCAAATTTGGTGGAGGTAAGTCCTTGCCTCCCCACTCCAGACAGTAATCCTGTGTACTGCGTGAACTGCAGCTGCTTGGGCTTCTGTGCACTTTGCAAGACTTCCTTTGTGCACAGCCTAGCCCAGGTCCCGTGCACTCCATCCTGCATTGCCCAACTCGCTGAGTTGGACTCCGACTTCGTGAGACCCTCTTTTGTTGTTCTGAGTCGACCGTGATCCTCAGATCTTCTAAGTACCTGTTCAGGTGCTTCTGCGGGTGCTGCCTGCTTCTGCGTGGGCTCTCCGTGTTGCTGAGTGCCCCCTCTGTCTCCTCCTCCAAGGGGTGACCTCCTGGTCCTTCCTGGGCCCTAGCAGCACCCAAAACCTTCAACCGCGACTCTTGCAGCTAGCAAGGCTTGTTTGCGGTCTTTCTGCATGGAAACAACTCTGCATCCTCCAGCACGCCGTGGGACATCTTCTGACCAAAGGAGAAGTTCCTGGCACCTTCCGTTGTTGCAGAATCTTTGGCTTCTTCCACCCGGAGGCAGCCCTTTTGCACCTTCATCCGGGGTTTAGTGTGCTCCTTTGCTGGTCCTGAGGTCCATGAATCCATCTTCAATGCTTTGCAGTCAGTTGTTGTCTTTTCAGAATCCCCTATCTCGACTTTACTGTCTTTCTGGGGTAGTAGGGTAACTTTACTCCAACTTTTCGGGGTCTTGGGGTGGGGCATCTTGGACACCCTTAGTGTTTTCTTACGCTCCCAGCGACCCTCTACACTCTACACTAGGCCTGGGGTCCATTTGTGGTTTGCATTCCACTTTTGGAGTATATGCTTTGTGTTGCCCCTAGGCCTATTTCTCCCTATTGCATTCTATTGTGTTCTACAGTGTTTGCACTACTTTTCTAACTGTTTACTTACCTTATTTGGTTTGTGTGTGTATATTTTGTGTATATTACTTACCTCCCAAGTGAGGTTATCCTCTGAGATACTTTTGGCATATTGGTGGTCATTACAACATTGGCGATAAAAGCCGCTTACCGCCGTGCAGAAGACAGCCCACAAACCGCCGCGGCTGCGGAATTCCGCCACAGCTATTACGACTAACATCTTGAAATCCGTCAAAATTCAGACACCCACATAAGTCCGCCACACCAAAGGTCAGTGATAAACTGGCGAAAACAAAACCTCCACTGTCACGGCAACAGTAATACGCCTACTCTATCATGACACGAATCCATGCGGCAGTCTTTCAACCGCGGTATTCCATTGGCGGTACACACCGCTGCACTCAAAATACACACACATATAAAACACCACCACATTAGACAATTCGAAATACACACACCTGAGACACATACACACACCACTCCCACACATCCAATACTATATAAAACACACACCCACAAACCCCTACGACCACTATTACAGAGAGAAGGCCAGAGAGAGACACCACCATCCACAAACTAGCAGCCACAGGCACTCAACACCATCACCCACACAACTTCCACGCACAAAACACCACACACCACTACATATCACCACAACTGTCACCAAACACACCACCACACACATCACCTACACCACCCCATGGCACGGCAAAGACACCCCAGGTTCTCGGAAGAGGAGCTCAGGGTCATGGTGGAGGAAATCATCCGGGTAGAGCCACAGCTATTTGGAGCACAGGTGCAGCACACCTCAATTGCAAGGAAGATGGAGCTATGGAGAAGAATAGTCGACAGGGTCAGCGCAGTGGGACAACACCCAAGAAATCGGGACGACATCAGGAAGAGGTGGAACGACCTACGGGGGAAGGTGCGTTCCGTGGTCTCAAGACACCACTTGGCGGTTCAGCGGACTGGCGGCGGACCCCCACCTCCTCCTCCACAACTAACATGGGAGGAGCTGGTCTTGGCGATTCTGCATCCTGAGGGCCTCGTAGGAGTCGGTGGAGGAATGGACTCTGGTAAGTCAAACCTTTACTAATATATCCCCCACCCTTCCTGCATGCCATCACACACTCCTACCCTCACCCTCAGCACTCCACCAACTCACATATACCCCACTATGACAAACCACCCATCCCAACACCAAGCCCTGTATGCAACACCAACGCATGGACACCCATCACTAAAGCATGCCCACTGCACATACCCATACAACCCCCTAAACCATCATCACACAAGTCCCCACATAGGAATGCAAGCACTGGGGTACACCGGTCACCCACCCATTGCCCACCATGACACACACAGATGCAATGATTAAGCTTTTACACCCCTGCAGGACCACTACCCAATGCCACCAGACAGGAGGGTCCAGTCATCTCCACCCCACCCACAGAAGAGGCCCACAGTGATGACAGCAGCTCTGGTCCAGATGACCAGCCCGGACCATCGTTGGCCTCGGACAGTCGGTTCCCCTCGCACAGGCACAGGCCACCACAGACCTTCCACCCTCTGGTGACACCAGCACAGCACCCACCGGGCCCATACCTCTGTCCCCAGGACACGTCAATCAGCTGTGTGTCCACCACTACAGGGAACCCAGGATAACCCACCACCCCAACAACAGGGACCTTGGGGCAGTGGCAGTGGGCACACGGTCCAGGGGACGGAGGCCCAGGAACACAGGGGAACTGGAAGGACTGCTGTGCGACAGGGGGCGGACAGGCCAAGGGAACCCACTCTCCACGAGGCCCTCTCCTCCATCATGGGAGCATACCACCACTCCCAGGAAACGATGGCAACGGTCCTGGCCAAGTTTCAGGAGACCCAGCGCATGCAGGAGGAACAGTATCTGGGCTTCAGGGAGGAACTCAGAACCATCTGCTCCGCCCTGGGCACCATCGTAGGGGTGCTGAAGGAAATACTAAACACCAGGAGGGACACTGTGGCACTCCAATGGGCCCCAGACACTAGCATGGACGATGAACTGCCCACCACCTCCGCCGGCGCTAGTGGACAGGAGGCACTGCCACAGGACCACCACACCAGCACCCCACCCCCTGCAGATGGAGAACCACCCCGCAAGCGGTCCATGAGATCCAGGAACATGACAGAGCACGATGCCACGACCCCCGCCAAGAAATGAGACCACCCTGATTGTCAACCCACTGTACCACTTTGTCACCCTGTCCATATTGGAACTGCCTCAGCTCCACTTCCTATGCCCATATGGGCAATGCACCTATGAAACCAATAGACTGGACTCTGCCATGGACATTCCTCCGCCATCACCCCGAACCATTTAACTTCCCCCTCCAATATTTTGCATTTAAATAAACGCACCTAAAGCACCAAGATCTGGAGTCTGTCTGTGATTTTGAAATAGTGTATTTGCAATTACATTGACAATTTCCAGGAATTAGTAATGTCAACATACCTATGTCACACAGCTCTAGTCCATGGGGAATCTAAGCAGATGACACACGTTGGGACCCACACCTGTGAAACCATAAGTGAAAGTGACAACTCAGTGACCATACACTGGGTAAAATCGACAGACCGGATAGAGGTAGAAGTGTAAAAGTACTTGTAGGCAGGAATGTATTCTCACCTGTGTTTCACTGGAAATATTGCTGGATGACGGAGTCCCTGTTGTCAATGTCTTCTTCCTCTGCTTCCTCCTCATCACTGTCCACAGGCTCCACAGCTGCCACAACACCGCCATCTGGACCATCCTCCTGCAGAAAAGGCACCTGTCGTCGTAAAGCCAAATTATGAAGCATACAGCAGGCCACGATGATCTGACACACCTTCTTTGGTGAGTAGAATAGGGATCCACCTGTCATATGGAGGCACCAGAACCTGGCCTTCAGGAGGCCGAAGGTGCGTTCGATCACCCTCCTAGTCCGCCCATGGGCCTCATTGTAGCGTTCCTCTGTCCTAGTCCTGGGATTCCTCACTGGGGTCAGTAGCCATGACAGGTTGGGGTAACCAGAGTCCCCTAATAGCCACACCCGGTGCCTCTGTAGTTGACCCATCACATAAGGGATGCTCCTATTCCGCATGATGTAGGCGTCCTGCACTGAGCCAGGGAACATGGCATTCACATGGGAGATGTACTGGTCTGCCAAACATACCATCTGTACATTCATGGAATAATAACTCTTCCGGTTCCTGTACACCTGTTCACTCCTGTGGGGGGGACCAAAGCCACATGGGTACCATCAATGGCACCTATGATGTTGGGGATATGTCCAAGGGCATAAAAGTCACCTTTCACTGTAGGCAAATCCTCCACCGGAGGGGAAACAATGTAGCTCCACATGTTTTTCAGAAGGTCAGACAACACTCTGGACAACACGTTGGAAAACATTGGCTGGGACATCCCTGATGCTATGGCCACTGTTGTTTGAAAAGACCCACTTGCAAGGAAATGGAGCACTGATAGCACCTGCATTTGAGGGGGGATTCCTGTGGGATGGCGGATTGCTGACATCAGGTCTGGCTCCAACTGGGTACACAGTTCCTGGATTGTGGCACGGTCAAACCTGTAGGTGATGATCAAATGTCTTTCCTCCATTGTTGACAGGTCCACCAGCGGTCGGTACACCAGAGGATTCCACCATCTCCTCACATGTCCCAGCGGACGGTGCCTATGAAGGACAACAGCGAGCACAGAGTCAAACAACTCAGAGGTATGTACCCACAGTATGCACAGAACACCAATCATACACAAAATGTGGCCTGTATGTGTGTTCAGACTAGGCCTACGTATGTGTGACGCAGTTGGTAAGTAGGCCATGTGGGCCCCTGAAATGGCGGCTGCCTGACCTCTAAAGCGGGACAATGGGATGTGAGGTAACAGCGCTGGCACTGTACACCGTTGCGGTAGGCGGGCGCAATGTTGCATTGGTTAAAATTGGACCCTATGGGTCCCAGGAGCCAATGACTATGTACGCCGGCAGTGATGGTACGCACCGCCGCGGACGTGACCGCCATTTTCGAACTGTTTAATCACTCGATACCTGATCTTCGACAGGAGAGGACCTACACTGCAAGTGCTGCTGTGACCTCGGTCTGGAAGAGACAATGGCTCGTGCGTCTGGGGAAAGGGCCCCTGCCTTCACTGCAGAGGAGTTGGAGAAGCTCATCGACGGGGTCCTCCCCCAGTACACGCTACTCTACGGTCCTCCAGACCAACAGGTAAGTACACAGGGAGCATGTTGTATGGGCTATGCCTGTGCGGAGAGGGCTGGTTGTAAGAAGGAAGGGGGTGGAGTTCTGAGTGCATGAAAGACGGTGAATGCATGTGCCACATGGCAAGGGTAGGGATGGGGGCCACTCACTTTGACGGTGCAGTTGGTAATGACTTCTCTTCTTCCCCTGTACATTTCATGTAGGTCAGCGCCCACCAGAAGAAGGATATTTGGCGTGCCATCGCCAAGGACATCCGGACCCTGGGGGTCCACCACAGACGGAGCACCCACTGCCGGAAGTGATGGGAGGACATTCGCCACTGGAGCAAGAAGACGGCGGAGGCTCAGCTGGGGATGGCCTCCCAACGTGGGAGGGGTGCCCGTCAAACCATGACCCCCCTGATGTTCCGGATCCTGGCGGTGGCCTACCCTGAGTTGGATGGGCGCTTGAGGGCAACATAGCAGACACAAGTGGGTGAATACACTCTCATTCAGCTGACTTTGCGCGCAGTGAAGGTGTCTGGGTGGGGGAGGAGGGCTGTGGGTTCCCCTAGCCAGGGCGAGTACCATAGGCTAGGCCCATTCATAAGGCATGGCCCTGTCCCCCCCCCCCCCCCCCACCTCTGTAGAGTGCCAAGTACAGCTATTCATGCCCCAAGGTCATCTATGTGTGCAGATGTCGTCCATAGCCTTGTAGGCCATTTCCCAGGAATTTCACTGTAGAGCCCAACAGCGCGACGTAGTGCGGGGCCTGCTGTGTCTGTATTGTCCGCCAACGGTAGCGGTAAGCCATGCACTCAACCTGTCTTTCTTCTGTTCCCCCCCCGCCCCTTTTTTTGCGGTCTCCCTGTTCTTGTGTGCATTAGCATCATCAGGCGGAGGTACAGTGGCACCAGGGCATGAGGGAGCTGCATCCCACATAGGCATGGAGGCCCACACTACGGACTCAGAATACACCAATGGGACGGAGGGCGAGGGTAGCACCACGGCGGTAACAGGATCTGCAACCAGCGACACTGACTCCTCCTCCGATGGGAACTCCCTTGTGGTGGCGGCAACATCTGTGCCCCCCACTTCAACAGGTCAGCTGCCACCCCCCTACCAGCACCGCCCTCCCAGCAGCCCCTCAGCGTGTGCCCCGTGCCCGCTCACCCAGGAGGGTGGGCATCACCTTCGCCCCAGGCACCTCAGCCGCTGCCCCTGTCACCTCTGCTGCCCTCAGTGAGGAGGCCATTGACCTCCTCAGGTCCCTCACTGTTGGGCAGTCTACCATTTTGAATGCCATCCAGGGTGTAGAAAGGGAGTTGCAACACACTAATACATTCCTGGAGGCATTCATTCTGGTCAGGCTGCCCTTCATCGAACCCTTCAAACTCTGGCCTCAGCAATGATGGCAACCATTGTCCCTGTGTCTAGCCTCCCCCCTCCAACTTCCTCCACCCAGACCCAATCCCCTGTACCTCGGCATATCCCAACCACACCATCAGACCAACATGCACACACCTCAACACACAAGGGAAGCTCAGGCAAACATATGCACCACAAATCCCACAGGCACTCACCCAAGCATCTCACACATACAGACACACCAACATCCACTGCCTCCACTGTGTCCCCCTCCTCATCGTCTCCCTCCTAGACTCGTCTACACACACACACCTGCATGCACTACCACTACAGCCAATACGTCCCGCACCAGCACACCCACCACCACACCCCGCTCACGTGCAGTCACCACCCCCACTACCATTTACACGCCCCCTGTGTCCTCCCCCAGTGTGTCTGTGACGCCCCCTCCGAAGATACACAAACGCAGGCACACACCCACCCAACAGCCATCCACCTCACAACAGCCTCCAGCGCATGCACCTGCACCCAAATCCACAAAATTTACACCTCCTACAACCACAACCTCTTCCTATACTCCCAAACCCCCTCCAGCTACCCGTCCCAGTTTGTCCCAAAAACTTTTCCTAGCCCCCCTTAACCTATTTCCCACCACCCCCCCAACTCATAGGTCTCGTACTAGCACCTCAGCCAAAAAATCTCCGGGACCAGTGGTGTCTGTTACAGGTATGTGGAGTGCACCGGCCACCAGGCCAGCCAGTCTGTCACGGAAGCACAGCCAGCCCCCATCCCCCCCCCCTGTGAAGCACCAGAAGTTGGACAGTGCCCGGCGGGAGAGGGGGAAGACTCCAGCTAGCCAAGCCGCTCACAGGGGTCCCAGGGGGAGTGTGGACTCAGCTGTGACTCCTCCCAAGGTGGGGAAGGGGCAGAAGAAACCTGCAAAGTCTGGGAGGAGCAGCACGGCGGAGAAGACCGCCATCATCCCCGCTGGCCAGGAGGCCACCGCCAGCCCTATCGTCACTGCCCAGGAAGAGTCCCCCGCCAGCCCCATCGTCACTGCCCAGGAAGAGTCCCCCGCCAGCCCCATCGTCACTGCCCAGGAGGGCCCTCCAGCCACAGCCCAGCTGGGCAATAACGGACCGCCATGGCCACCACCGCTGAACAGGGCAAGCACGGGTGAACAGGTCAGAAACTGCCAACTCAAGCACCGCTGAACAGGGCAAAGACCGCTGAACAGGTCAGAAACTGCCAACTCAAGCACTGCTGAACAGGGCAAAGACCGCCATGGAAAACACCGCTAGCCCATTTGTGGCAGGGGCAGTGACGCAACTGGGACCGTCACGGGGTGAGTGCTGCACTCTGGGCACCAGTCCCCCTCCAGAACCAGTGGAGACATGCATCGACTTGAGAGACTGGCTTTGCACTCCCCAGGATGGTACAGTGGGCAACCCACCCACTGGAGAGACTTGAGAGACTGTGGCTTTGCACTCCCCAGGATGGTACAGTGGGCAACCCACGCACTGGAGAGACTTGAGAGACTGTGGCTTTGCACTCCCCGAGGATGGTACAGTGGGCAACCCACCCACTGGAGAGATTTGAGAGACTGTGGCTTTGCACTCCCCAGGATGGTACAGTGGGCAACCCACCCACTGGAGAGACTTGGGAGACTGTGGCTTTGCACTCCCCAGGATACATCAACGGGCATGGAGCCCTCTCGTGGATCTGGCGTTGTGCACTCATCCGGCTGAGGTGCCCCTCTTCCCTTCCCCCTGAGGTGCCTGTTGTATTTCTATCTGATGCACCAGCAGTGTTCTCTCCGTCATGTTCGGGTATCTTGTGTGGGCCTCGCCCATGCATTTTGGGCCCAGTGGTCCACGGACTAAGAATGTTGCAAAACCTGCACTGATAATCGTGGTGTATATTTTGTTTATAGTGTGTGTGTGTGTGTGTGTATATGTGTGTGTATGTATATGTATATATATATGTATATTTTTGCTTACTGATTTTTGATATATTATAATAGTTACACTAATTTCCTTTTGTCTTTGCATTCTTCCGGGGGGGGGGGGGGGGGGGGGGAGGGTTGGGGTGTGTTACTGTAATGTATAGATAAGCATTGGTGTGTGTCTTGTAGTGGGTGAGGATGGGGTTGGGGTTTGGGGTGTTGCGTGTGTGTGTCCCTGTTTTTTGCCTCCCCCCTCCCCTATGTCGTAGGTGCAGTACTCACCGTGCTCTTCGCCGCCGGCGTTGGTGATCCTCGTAGAAGAGCAGGAAGACTAGCGCTGGAAGAATATGAAGTTGTGGCTCCATGCTGTCCTCCTTCCTCGTGGAGTGTGTAGAGGTGAGCGTTTTTCATTCGAAATGCCTGTTTCCGCCGTGTTTTTATCCGCGTTGTATCTGCCCCGGAAAAGGTGGCGGATTGGCCTGTCATAATAGTGTGGGCGGTACATTGTCTCCCACCTGTCTGTTGGCGGTGACCAGCAAGCTGTTGGTCTGTACCGCCGTGGCGGTCTGTGTGTTGAAGTGGCTGTCTTTGTTGGCGGTTTCCGCCATGGTCGTAATTGCAAAATTTTTACCGCCGTCCTGTTGGCGGTTTTACTGCCACTTTAACACCGTCTGCCATGGTTGTAATGACCCCCATTGTCACTAACATAAAGTACCTTTATTTTTAGTAACTCTGAGTATTGTATTTTTTTATGATATAGTGCTAAGTGATTTAAGTGGTATAGTAGGAGCTTTACATGTCTCCTAGTTCAGCCTAAGCTGCTCTGCTATAGCTACCTCTATCAGCCTAAGCTGCTAGAACACCTCTAATCTACTAATAAGGGATAACTGGACCTGGCACAAAGTGCAAGTACCACAAGGTACCCACTATAAGCCAGGCCAGCCTCCTACATTGACCAGCAAATCTCACCCTGGTTGATACCGATCCTCTCGGTACACTCAAGATTGACCTCATACCAACCAACAATCTACACTCACTCAAGGAAAAGTACTCGTATTGTCAACAGCACCTCATGACCAATACCTCACTGCAGACAATAAATTAACCAAATGTCTTTATACCCTTGCACGGTTACCCCAGGGTCCTAGACCATGACAGACCCCTAAACAACAACAACCGCAGACATCTTTGAGCACAAAGCACCACAATCACTTCGAGTACGACGATTCCACAAGCACCTCATAACATCACACTTCTCTGCAAATCATAGCAAAAAGCACCGCAAGCTCAAACCCCTACTTACACATCCACCATACGCTTGTATCGTAACGCTGAAATTTCATCAACCTCTCAAGCTAACTATAGAACAACTTCATAACCAAATTTGTCACCCTTAACACTCATCAGATCGGAGGTTCCTCTCCTCATGAGACTGAATCATCTTCTGCTAACTGCTTTGCTAATGGGTTTTCCCCTCAACCTTCGCAGGTTCGTAAAACGCTTCCTCTCCCTCAGGTCAATTGATCTTTTTGCTAAGTGAAGAGTGTGATAACCATCTACAATCAATTCAATCCCAAACAACAATTTAAACACCATGACCCATGTGGCCATGGAAGAAAACCCCAATCAATGAAAAGTTTAAAAGCTTTATTTGATAACCACAAAGCAAGAGTCACAGAAATTGTGTGCAGGATCAAGTTAGAGATAAATGAACACCATAGGCTGACCAAATCTATCAAACAAGTTTAATCTACTCAACATCATCACCATTAAGCATTCAAGAATAATAATACATATTAATAAAGCAATCACTTGTGGAACAGAAACACATTTCAATTCAATATTTAAAGACATTAGTCAATCCAAAAGCACAAATCAAAATCACAGGGATTGGATCGTAGGTTCTCCTTCCTTCTGACCAAATTAGGAAAAGCATGTGTGGGAGTGGACCAACACGTGGGCAAAGTCAAAAAGAAAAGACTAAAATAATCTTGGGCTAAGTTAAACTAACTGATAGAAAAGAGGCGGGTGTCAGCATGCTAACTCTACTGAAGAAAGTAGGTCAGGGGAAAATTACATTTACATTAAAATATACCATTCCTGAGTTCAGCGTTCAATTCAGTTTTGTCAGTAAAGCAATAGATTGTCAATAAAGTCAGTTAGAAGCACCATCTGGATGGGGAGTAGTGGGCGAGAGCAGAACACGGGCCTCACACGGAAATAAGAAAAGGTCCAGGATACAACTTGACAATTCAATATCCGAAGGGGCTCTGCTCTCAACTTAGGAGTCCATTCCCGATTAGAAATACTCAAAATGGTTTGATTGGTCAATTCAACAAGTCCACGTTATGCAAAAGGCAATATCCAATGAAAATTAAGACACACATTTGAATTTGCAACAATGATGAAGATTCCCAGGTCTGGGTGAAGTCATCTGTCTGTGTGACACCGTCAATGACTAGCAACTCAGCACATTACTTGATACATTCCAAGATCTTCCCGTGGCTCATGATAATTCCAACAGTTCTTATGTGAATGAACAGTTAAAAATGGCCTCAGTCTTGGTTCCTAATCTCCAGCTCTCAATGGATATACCATATTCAAGGTCAATGAAAGAAAAACATACGCAGAATGCAATAGGACTCTTTACTACTATATAACTCTTTACTATTCATGTGAAATAACCTAATGGAAAAAAATCATGTTAGAAGGAAAGAAGATGGCTCAACACTTCATGTTACTGCAATATGAAAACCTGAGGCCTAGTTATGCTAACAAGACATTCAATACATTCATTTTGCCATTAATCAAACACATATAATATACAAACTTATGAATTGAATATTCATAATATCTAATCCAAATATTCAATGCATTTCATTAATTTCAGTGTTAAAGTATTACATTAAATACGACAGATGAGCATTTATTTTTCTACACAAATGTAACTTTAAACTTATAAATCATATTAATTTCTACTATTAATTCATTCTAATGATTACAATGTATTTCAGCATTGTTTAATCATAGTTCGTTCTGGTAGGCACAACATTTGTCATGGTAGGCACAATATCCACCACTAATATAAATGTGTACACTTTTAAATACATGTCAGTGCAGCTTAGCTCTGTTAGGCTTTTAAGCTTGAATATAAATGATGCCAGCTGCTGACTAAAAACTAGCTGCACTAAAAGCATCACTAAAATGTGCTCCCCAACACCCCTACGTTGACCATGACAATTGACAATGGCTGTCTTGCCACTGACTTCTTCCTCTGCCACACTAAGTGGATACTCCATGTCATCTCTGCTGGTTATTAGACCCCTATTAAAGGTACCAGGGAAATCTCCTCTGGTGTGAACTGTGAGAAGGTAGCCTCTTTCTAGCCTTGTTACCCCCACTTTTGGCCTGTTTGTGAGTGTATGACAGGGTGTTTGTCACTGTTTTCACTGTCTCACTGGGATCCTGATAGCCAGGCCTCAGTGCTCATAATGAAAACACTATGTTTTCAGTATGTTTGTTATGTGTCACTGGGATCCTGCTGGTCAGGACCCCAGTGCTCAGAGGTTTGTGGCCTATATGTATGTGTCACTGGGACCCTGTCACACAGGGCCCCAGTGCTCATAGGTGTGCATGTATATGTTCCCTGTGTGGTGCCTAACTGTCTCACTGAGGCTCTGCTAACCAGAACCTCAGTGGTTATGCTCTCTCATTACTTTCAAATTGTCACTGACAGGCTAGTGACCATTTTTACCAATTTACATTGGCTTACTGGAACACCCTTATAATTCCCTAGTATATGGTACTGAGGTACCCAGGGTATTAGGGTTCCAGGAGATCCCTATGGGCTGCAGCATTTCTTTTGCCACCCATAGGGAGCTCTGACAATTCTTACACAGGCCTGCCACTGCAGCCTGAGTGAAATAACGTCCACGTTATTTCACAGCCATTTTACACTGCACTTAAGTAACTTATAAGTCACCTATATGTCTAACCTTTACCTGGTAAAGGTTGGGTGCAAAGTTACTTAGTGTGAGGGCACCCTGGCACTAGCCAAGGTGCCCCCACATTGTTCAGAGCCAATTCCCTGAACTTTGTGAGTGCGGGGACACCATTACACGCGTGCACTACATATAGGTCACTACCTATATGTAGCTTCACCATGGTAACTCCGAATATGGCCATGTAACATGTCTATGATCATGGAATTGCCCCCTCTATACCATCCGGGCATAGTTGGCACAATCCCATGATCCCAGTGGTCTGTAGCACAGACCCTGGTACTGCCAAACTGCCCTTCCTGGGGTTTCACTGCAGCTGCTGCTGCTGCCAACCCCTCAGACAGGCAGCTGCCCTCCTGGGGTCCAGCCAGGCCTGGCCCAGGATGGCAGAACAAAGAACTTCCTCTGAGAGAGGGTGTGACACCCTCTCCCTTTGGAAAATGGTGTGAAGGCAGGGGAGGAGTAGCCTCCCCCAGCCTCTGGAAATGCTTGTTGGGCACAGATGTGCCCAATTCTGCATAAGCCAGTCTACACCGGTTCAGGGACCCCTTAGCCCCTGCTCTGGCGCGAAACTGGACAAAGGAAAGGGGAGTGACCACTCCCCTGACTGCACCTCCCCTGGGAGGTGTCCAGAGCTCCTCCAGTGTGCTCCAGACCTCTGCCATCTTGGAAACAGAGGTGCTGCTGGCACACTGGACTGCTCTGAGTGGCCAGTGCCACCAGGTGACGTCAGAGACTCCTGCTGATAGGCTCCTTCAGGTGTTAGTAGCCTATCCTCTCTCCTAGGTAGCCAAACCCTCTTTTCTGGCTATTTAGGGTCTCTGTCTCTGGGGAAACTTTAGATAACGAATGCAAGAGCTCATCCGAGTTCCTCTGCATCTCTCTCTTCACCTTCTGATAAGGAAACGACTGCTGACCGCGCTGGAAGCCTGCAAACCTGCAACATAGTAGCAAAGACGACTACTGCAACTCTGTAACGCTGATCCTGCCGCCTTCTCGACTGTTTTCCTGCTTGTGCATGCTGTGGGGGTAGCCTGCCTCCTCTCTGCACCAGAAGCTCCGAAGAAATCTCCCGTGGGTCGACGGAATCTTCCCCCTGCAACCGCAGGCACCAAAAAGCTGCATTACCGGTCCCTTGGGTCTCCTCTCAGCACGACGAGCGAGGTCCCTCGAATCCAGCGACTCTGTCCAAGTGACCCCCACAGTCCAGTGACTCTTCAGCCCAAGTTTGGTGGAGGTAAGTCCTTGCCTCACCTCGCTGGGCTGCATTGCTGGGAACCGCGACTTTGCAGCTACTCCGGCCCCTGTGCACTTCTGGCGGAAATCCTTCGTGCACAGCCAAGCCTGGGTCCACGGCACTCTAACCTGCATTGCACGACTTTCTAAGTTGGTCTCCGGCGACGTGGGACTCCTTTGTGCAACTTCGGCGAGCACCGTTTCACGCATCCTCGTAGTGCCTGTTTCTGGCACTTCTCCGGGTGCTACCTGCTTCAGTGAGGCCTCTTTGTCTTGCTCGACGTCCCCTCTCTCTTCAGGTCCAATTTGCGACCTCCTGGTCCCTCCTGGGCCCCAGCAGCGTCCAAAAACGCCAAACGCACAATTTGCGTCTAGCAAGGCTTGTTGGCGTCCTTCCGGCGGGAAAACACTTCTGCACGACTCTCCAAGGCGAGAGGGATCCGTCCACCAAAGGGGAAGTCTCTAGCCCTTTTCGTTCCTGCAGAAACCTCAGCTTCTTCTGTCCAGTCGAAGCTTCTTTGCACCCGCAGCTGGCATTTCCTGGGCATCTGCCCATCTCCGACTTGCTTGTGACTTTTGGACTTGGTCCCCTTGTTCCACAGGTACCCTAGATTGGAAATCCACAGTTGTTGCATTGCTGGTTTGTGTCTTTCCTGCATTATTCCTCTAACACGACTACTTTGTCCTTAGGGGAACTTTAGTGCACTTTGCACTCACTTTTCAGGGTCTTGGGGAGGGTTATTTTTCTAACTCTCACTATTTTCTAATAGTCCCAGCGACCCTCTACAAGGTCACATAGGTTTGGGGTCCATTCGTGGTTCGCATTCCACTTTTGGAGTATATGGTTTGTGTTGCCCCTATCCCTATGTTTCCCCATTGAATCCTATTGTAACTATACATTGTTTGCACTGTTTTCTAAGACTATACTGCATATTTTTGCTATTGTGTATATATATCTTGTGTATATTTCCTATCCTCTCACTGAGGGTACACTCTAAGATACTTTGGCATATTGTCATAAAAATAAAGTACCTTTATTTTTAGTATAACTGTGTATTGTGTTTTCTTATGATATTGTGCATATGACACTAAGTGGTACTGTAGTAGCTTCACACGTCTCCTAGTTCAGCCTAAGCTGCTCTGCTAAGCTACCATTATCTATCAGCCTAAGCTGCTAGACACCCTATACACTAATAAGGGATAACTGGGCCTGGTGCAAGGTGCAAGTACCCCTTGGTACTCACTACAAGCCAGTCCAGCCTCCTACATGAACAACTTTCTATTTGCTGTAGTCCTGTAGGTGTTAGTATCCCTAAGGAAAAGGACCTTCTTCCCACGGATACTCACTCAGTACATACTCTATGGTGCTTGGGCGAATGTGCTAGAGAGACTCTCATTCCCCTTCCCAAAGTTCCATAGTGACTAGGTTGATGCCAGTGGGTACTTTCTGGTAACCATTCCCACAGAAAGCACACTGCCTATCAAGGGTGGTGCTTGCATTGGCTCCTGAACAGGACACTCCATCTTGTAATGCCTTTTGTGGTTGCACCTGAAGCAGATTACCGCTTTGAGTGTGTAGGGGGTCTCCTTCTCTCCATGCCCCTTGTGGTTTTCACTAAGAATCAAGTTCACCTTCAGTTTCTTCCTGGCTTGACCCACTGGTACTATGCTAGGTCTTCCCCCATGCTTTGGAACAATTCCACTTTTCTGCCCTTTAGGGTTAGAAGCATGCTGCTCTATGCCACTGTGTTGGTTAACTACTTTTTATCCAACAGTGCTAGTTTTTCTGGATCCCTTTCTGTCAGAAGAGAAAAGTGCTCTCTGCCAAAGGTAGACTACTCCTTTGTGAGTCGATCTAGAACCACCAACTGGGTAAGGGGACTTGTAATATTTCCCATATGGCTCACTCACCTGCTCATTCCAATCAACTGCTAGGTCTTGCTTCCAGTTCTCAAACTGAATCCATTCTGCCCTCTTATTCCTACAGAACCCCTGGAGGTGCAGAACTGGATTCAGCTTACTTCCTGCAACAATGTCACATTATCATTCTTGGACATTCTTCTGATGTCATCAGTTCCTTCAAAAGAGAGGCAACTCAGTAGAATTGCTACCTTGGATTTGTCATTCAAATATTGCTCCTTGAATGCAATCTCAAACTCAGGAACCACCCGAAATTAGCAGTGCCTAGCACACATAATTTAATGTACTCTTTGAGTACTTTAGTGATGGATTGCTAGATTCCGTAAATGGGAAAGGGTATGGCGACTCCAGTAGGTAGCTTTTTCCCACTTCTATAGTGGGCTATCCCCTTCTCAGTTTCCTATCTCTCTTGCTGTCAAGTATTTCTGGTTTCTTTCATTTTGGGCCATTCACCCTGTCTATCCCTACACCTCTCCTAGTCCTCATTATGGGCTAACCTGAATTACTCCCTGTCAGATTTTCCATTTGATTGTCCTTGCATTTCTGGAGTGTTAGCACTAGTTACAGGATCTCAGCAAAGTATAATCTTCCTAAGGGGGTGGTGGTCACTGAGACAGGGGCTATGAGTGGTGAAGACTATATAAGGAAAATCTAGAAACTAATCTTAGCGATACAGTGAATGATAGTCTATGGGAAGCCCACACACACGGGCTCTGAGAGGCTGCGTTGGATGGTAGTTTAGGGAAGTCTGTTCTCAGTGGCTCTGAGAATCGGTGTCCAGTGTCCCCATCTGGAATATCTCCTACTGAGCCCTCTGAGTTTCCCACTGATTTCGTTTCTCTGGTAGCACCTGTAACTCCTATTAATCCTCATAAAGTTGTTATTATTTCTTGATCTTTTGAACTTGAAGCTCTCCAACCCTTTCTCACCCTATCTCCTTTAATTAATCTAGAAACCGCTCTTTAGGTCTGCTTTTTTTCTCACCCACCGTGCTCTTTTTATGTGCAGCTTTTTGGCAAGAAAGCTTAACTTACAGTGAACTCTAATAGCAGTTTGCAAGTAGAATCTAGTGATTCTCTCTCTCTCTGCTTGCAGCCTATGTCGGAATCTTTTCAGAAGTGTCAGAGCTTTTAGGGGTAAATGGCTCCATTTGTACAGGGGAGCCATTTACTGCTGATTTTCCTGTGTTTTTCTCAATTGTCCAAAACTGAGTACGAAGTACACCTTCTTTAGCACAAGCCACCCAGGGTAGCGAACTCCAACAGGCTGACACTTATTAAGGTAGTGTGGGGCACAAACCCAGAACTCAGTGAAACATCTAACTGCAATCAATAAATTCATATCTGGAATTGCTTTCCAAAAGAAGAAACACATTATTTCTGACACAAAGCTAAATAGTCACAAACCAGTATAACTGGGCTAGAGAGCACAGAGGTTGGGCTCATTAGTAGTGTATGTTCTGCTCACATAGAATAGTTGTAAGAACAGCCCTCACCCACAATGTATGGCATGCTTCAGCATCAGGCCCATACACATCCCTACAATAACTATGCCAGGATGGGCTCAACCCCTTCAGATGGGGGCACTTGACACTTTATGAAGGGCATCAGGAGTAGCAAGAGAATAATTTGCATATAGTAGATTAAATTGTTGAATATTGAGACTTCCTGGATGACCTGAGTACTCACATTCTGATGACCTTTTTTTTTTTTTTTTTTACTAAGAGGTGAAGAGTCACCATTTGTAAAGAAGTTTGTTCGCACTGAGATATGGGCAATTTAGTTGGTTCCTTCACATTTAAGTGTGTACCCTCAGCTGAGAAATGTGTTTATGGAATGACAGTTTAGTGGAAAAACTTATAGGGGGTGGGGTTTGATTTCATTTCCTGTGGTATTATTCTGAGATGGCCAATACAGGGTACTAGGAGAAAAAGAGATGTGTTATCATAGAAATATGTCATCCGTATATCAATATATCTCCATAGAAGAAATGAATTGCCTAATTGCAGAGGAACTAATAGAATAATTTTAAATAGGAGAGGCCAGTAGACCACTCTTCCTGGCAAGCACCAAATACAAAAGGCCAGCCCTGGGATTAAAATCTGTTGCTGCCAACACTGGCAGACTTCCACAGCCTAATGAACTGACAGGAGTCATGCTTACGAAGGCAGGTTCACATGGTGTGCTACTCCAGACTACAAAACCCAGCCCTCTGTCATAATTTGTACCACATTGTGCTGTCAGTCTACACACATGATTGTTGTGTTTGCTGAGACCAAACAACAGACTTGTTAGTTAGGACACTCAGTGCTGGGAACAAACTTTTATGAGCCGTGAAGGGACCTTTTAAATCCTAACAATGCTCCTTGAATGAAAAAAATTCCTACTTTCTATACCTGACAACTGGTGAAAAAAAACCTTTATATGGCCTAAGGTTCTGTATGTTCTTGTGATGCAATTTGACATTATTTATAAGATAAGACTGAGTACAGGTGTAGAAATATTAAATAATAAGCAGTAACAGCAGCTCTGTACAATAGGTCTTGTTTAGCAAATGAAGAGGCTTGGGCCCATATTTATGGGCTTTTGACGCAGGGCAGTGCAGCAGTTCACCTTGCTGCACTCGCCTGTGTCAACTGGAAAGGGCAGGAATGCACAGTATCTATGGCGTATGGCACATTCTTGTCCTTTCACACTGTTCTAGCTCCATTTTGGCAGCCTAGTCCCAATGCAGGCGCCCTTTGCATGATGGTGCAAGAGTGTCTGCGTTGCATGCAGGATTGTTATTGTGCAGGAAGGGACACCTTTCTGCACAAAAACAATCCAGGGAGGCTTTTTCCTCCTATGTGTGCTCCAGAATGCATCACACATAAAAAGAAGAAAAAACAAAGGGATATAAAGATATTTCTCATTGTGGGCTTCCCCTGGGGAGGTGTAAGATTGTGGTGCATCCTCAGGTTTACGAGCTCTTGAAAATCTGGGGATGCGTTAAAATGGTTGTTGCCTGAGAGCACCCACCACAACGCCCATGGAATGCCTCCCTTGCGCAGAGTAAGGAAACACAGCAATTAACGCTGCCTTCTCTTACTCCATATCTATGAGGCCGTTCAAAGCCACGCAAAGTGGCTTTGTGTGACCTCAAAGATACAAGTTCGAGGTTTGCGCTGCCGTTGCATCACAAAAAGTGGCCAACAGCAGCGTAAGGGGCTCATAAATGTGCCCCAGGTTGTCTTTTCAAGGTACCATCATTTTTGGTAGGTTTGAGGACATTGAGGGGTTACTGGGTTCTAGTTGCCAGTTGGATTCTTTCCCCACTGAGGTTTATGGGCCACATTATTGTAGAGACCATTTATGGTACCAAGTATCCACTAGTGACTTCACTGTCACGTGGTGAGTCGAATTTGTATGCTGCTTACTCGGAGAGGTGGTATGTGCTACAGACATGAGGCTTGATTTAAACTTTGGGCTGTTGGAGGAAGGTTTACACAACTGACGTACCCTGTCCACCATGCTTTGAATCTAGCCTTTAGATTAGTTTGGTGGACAAGCTAGTCTCCTCCCAACAGCAACAGAGAACCTCTTTTGCCAAACTTTGTCTGCCCACTAAATCTTTATTTAGATGGACAAACACATTTTTGGCCCTGGAGTAAAATTTACTCTGCAGGCATAAACCATCCCCAAATACCTGAGGGCGTATGCACCATCAGAGGTAAGCCATCCAGTTGTCCACCCTATTTAAAAAAAATTGTTTTTTGTTTTTTTTTTTTTTTTTAATTTTTTTTTTTTTTTTTTTTTTTTACTGTCATCACCTCTCCAACTGTTGCATTCTAGGGGTTGGCATAATTCACTTAATTCTGTATAGCATAATCATGTGGAATTACCCAAAATTTCCATGATGTTATGCGGAATTATGCAAGAAGAATAATTGTGCATTTAGTGCTATTTTAGTGCAAAAATTACCCCTTCCACCTGAATTGGACGAAAGGTGTATTTTCCACTTTGAAATGCTGCTAAATGCAACCTAACATGAATAGTGAGCACAGGCACCTGCTCTTACGTGCTAAAAGTGCACTTTAAGTAGGATTTCCCTCCAAATTGTGGCATTTAGTGCTATTTTCTTGGCACAAAATGCTCCCTAATATCCAAAATGGACGCAAGGGTGCGTTTTGTGCTAAGAAATAGCGCTAAATTTAACAGAACACGATTAGCAAGTGAGAGCAGTCTCTCTTGTACTTGCTAAATGTGTTTTCGTGATAGAATTTGCCCCCCCATAAATTACTCATTTACACAAGCAGGATTAACACAGAATTACTGAAATTGCTCCGATTTTTCCAGCATAATTCAAATTCTCTCCCCATCTCATGTACCAAGTGCACCCCAGGGTAACAACAGTGGGCCCAAAAAGCAATTGTGGTCAGGATGGACAGGGTCCTTGTATGGATTTATGCTGCAAAAATCAGTTGCCTGATCTGCACCACCACCTTTGCAGACTTTCAGCTCCGACCATTCCTTACAATGGCTACCCTTAATACACTGAGAAATCTTTTGAAGTCCCGATGGGAGAATAGAGATGGATTTAAACATATGCACTGAAATCTCCAGTCCAAAGGTGCAATTTAGCAGTAATTTATAGTAGTTTAGAAACCTCCAAATGCAGTCCAAAGATTCTGGATGTTAACACTGTGGTGTTTGTAATCTTGCAACTAGTTGCAAGTGGGGAGAGCATATGATTTCTCATGTGGGGAAAGCGTGCAAGTGCTGTCGTCGGATGATTGCTCTCACTGCAGGGAAATTAGGTGGTTGCTATGATGTACAATAATAAGGAACTGTAAGCATAGTGTCTCTGCAATTATTGAACATTTTAGAAATGGCTGGCAGGGCTCTTGAGTCAACACTTCTGTCAAATCCACAAATAATATTTGGCCGGGAAGAAGTCAACTAGCTTAAGATCCAGTTGGAGGCAACCAGTAGCACAGAGTGTGAAGGTAAAGGATGGAAGGGACTAATCACAATTCCCGGTTGGGATGATTCCACCCCGAGTTTTGCAGTAATGGAATAGAGATTACTGTTTTCTTGCCACAACCTCTGGACTCAGCACCCTGGGATGTGATTTCCTTTTCTGGGCAGCTACTCTTCCTGGAGAGACACCTTTGAAGTACTCATTTTTCAGTAGTGGGTTTCTCCTTAAAGGGAAATGTAGACAGTACTCAGAGAGCCCTTTTTATATTTCCAACCTGGTGAGAGGAGTTAACAGTGAGAAACATCAGCAATAAAGTTCAAGAGATAAATCAGACACCATACTTTTCATCCTTGGTCAGGACTATCCTGGCACTCTCCTGGTATACTGACCTGGTTCCCTACCAAGCATTGTCCCTGATTTGTAGCTGCAAACTGTGGATTTCCACAGACCCTTTTGTTTTGAGTACATCTCATTTTAAGGGTGCCAGCATCTCTCACATTAACTGTCCTTGACACATCTGCAGAGCCCCTTATACCCTTCAATGAGGTACACATAGATGCCGCATTTGCGGTTGGGTCTAAACCCTTCACTGCACCAGCCGTCAGTTGTCAGGTTGTGAGATGCACAGACCTGCTCCTGGGAACCTAAAGCTTCTCTCCTCACATTCTTTGTTAGAGAGATGCAGGCATCCTTTTATGACCGGAACCTGAATGTTTGTACTTCAACTTCTGATCAGAAGTCCAAGTGCTTAAACAACATGGGGAAGCATGGCTTTTCTTGAGGAAAACATTCCTCCATAGTTAAAGATAAACAACGTATGGTCAAACAGATTTTGAGAGCTGATCTCGACAGTACCAACTGCCTTACCCAAACTATGGGCATGAGAGTCATCAACTCTGGATATGTTTGCAGGAGGCTGGCCTGGCTTATAGTGGGTACCTGATGGTGCTTACACCTTGTGCCAGGTCCAGTTATCCTTTATTAGTAGATTAATAGTGTTCTAGCAGCTTAGGCTTATAGAGGTAGCTATAGCAGAGCAGCTTAGGCTGAATTAGGAGACAAGCAAAGCTCCTACTATACCACTTATATCATATAGTACAATATCATAAGAAAATACAATACTTGGAGTTGCTAAAAATAAAGGTACTTTATTTTAGTGACAATGTGCCAAAAATATCTGAGGATATATTCCCTTAGGAGGTAAGTAAAATACACAAAATATACACACAAACCAAAATCAGGTAAGTAAAACAGTCCAAAAGTAGTGCAAACACTGTAGAATACAATAGGATGCAATAGGCCTAGGGGCAACACAAACCCCTAGGCTAGTGTAGTGTGTAGGGGGTAGCTGGGAGTATAAGGAAACACTAAGGGTGTCCAAGATACCCCACCCCAAGACCCTGGAAAGTAGGAGTAAAGTACTACTATTTCCCCAGAAACACACTAAACTCGTGATAGAGGATTTTGCAAAGACCACAACAGACTGCAAAGCACTGAAGACGGATTCCTTGACTTCAGGACCTGTAAAGGAAGGGGACCAAGTCCAAGAGTCGTGAAAGTGCCTTGGGGGGGGCAGGAGCCCACTAATCCCTGGATGAAGGTGCAAAATGGCTGCCTCCGGATGGAAGAAGCTGAAGATTCTGCAACAAAGAAAGGTGCTAGGAACTTCTCCTTCATGCAGAAGATGTCCCACGGAGTGCTGGAGGATGCAGAGTTGGTTCTTTGGAAAAAGGCCGCAAACAAGCCTTGCTAGCTGGCAGAGTCACGGTAGAAGAAAGAGTGCTTTCTGAGCCCAGGAAGGGCCAGGATGTCGGCACTTGGGAGAGGAGACCGAGGGGGCCCTCAGCAATGTAGAGAGCCCACGCACAAGAAGGTAGCACTCACAGAAGCACTTGAACACGGTTTCAAGAAGTCTGAACACGGCGGTCGTCTCAACACTTCTAAAGAGGGTCCCACGAAGCCGGAGATCAACTCAGGGAGCTGAGCATTGCAGGACAGAGTGCTGGGGACCTGGACTTGGCTGTGCACGATGGATTTTGTGGAAATGTGCACAGAAGTCCATGTTGCTGCAGTTCACGCGGTGCACAGAATTACTGCCTGGAGAGGGGAGGCAAGGACTTACCACCTCCAAATTTGGACAGTGTGGGTCACTTGGGTCCACCACCTGTGTTCCAGGGGCCACGCACGTCAGGATGAGGGGTCCCAGCGTACCAGTGACGCTGAAGTTTGGTGCCTGCTGGAGCAGGGGGAAGATTCTGTCAGCCCACGGGAGATTTCTTCGTGGTTTCCAGTGCAGGATGAAGGCAGACAGCCCCCAAAGCATACACCACCAGGAAACAGTCGAGAAAGCTGGCAGGATTAGGCACTTCAATGTCGCTGGTAGTCGTCTTGCTACTTTGTTGCAGTTTTGCATCTGTCCTGGAGCAGTAAGCGGTCGATCCTTGTCGGAAGTCAAAGAGAGGTGCAGATGAGTCCTGCTGGATTCTTGCAAGTCGTTATCTGAGGAAAAGCCCATTGGGGAGACCCTAAATAGCCCTCAGAGGAGGATTGGCCACCTAGTTAGGAAAGCACCTATCAGGAGGGGGTCTCTGACATCACCTTCTGGCACTGGCCACTCCGAGGCCTCCAGAGTGCCATCACACCTCTGGATCCAAGATGGCAGAGGTCTGGGGGTTCCCTGAACGCGTGTAGACTGGCTTATGCAAGGAGGGCACCATCTGTGCCCTTCAAAGCATTTCCAGAGGCTGGGAGAGGCTACCCCTCCCCAGCCTTTAAAACCTATTTCCAACGGGAGAAGGTGTAACACCCTCTCTCAGAGGAAAATCTTTGTTCTGCCTTCCTGGGACTGGGCTGCCCAGAACCCAGAAGGGCAGAACCTTTTCTGTGGGGTGGCAGCAGCGGTAGCTGCAGAGAAAACCACAGAGAGCTGGCTTGGCAGTACCCAGGGTCCATAGTGGGGTCCTGGGATGCATGGAATTGGCACCCCAATACCAGATTTGGCATGGGGGGGACAATTCCATGATCTTAGACATGTTACATGGCCATATTTGTAGTTAGCATTGTGAAGCTACATATACGTATTGACCTATATGTAGTGCACACGTTTAATGGTGTCCCCGCACTCAGAGTCAAATGGCCCTGAAGTATGTGGGGGTCCCTTTGCTAGTGCAAGGGTGCCCTCACACTTGTAACTTTGCACCTAACCTTCAGTAAGTGAAGGTTAGACATATAGGTGACTTATACATTACTTAAGTGCAGTGAAAATGGCTGTGAAATAGCGTGCACGTTATTACAGTCAGGCTGCAGTGGCAGTCCTGTGTAAGGGTTTGTCTGAGCTCCCTATGGGTGGTAAAAGAAATACTGCAGCCCTTAGGGATCTCCTGGAACCCCAATACCCTGGGTACCTAGGTACCATATACTAGGGAATTATAAGGGTGTTCCAGGGTGCCAATTAGAATTGGTAAAAATGGTCACTAGCCTATAGTGACTATTTTAAAGGCAGAGAGAGCATAATCACTGAGGTTCTGATTAGCAGAGCCTCAGTGACACAGTTAGTCAGTACACAGTTCTACACATTCAGGCCACAAACTATGAGCACTGGGGTCCTGGTTAGCAGGATTCCAGTGAGACAGGCAAAAAAAACTTACACACACATAAAAATGGGGGGGGGGGTTAACATGCCAGGCAAGATGGTACTTTCTCCAATGTTTAGTTGGATTTTCTAGTGACCTCCCTGCAAACCTTATGCACATTCCATTTGATGGTGCACATCTTTCTGGAGAGAAACACTTTCTGGGTTCTGGAGAAATTTTAAGAGAGCCTTAAGAAGATGTGCTCATTAGTCTTGATTTTCCTTATGTCGAAATTTAATCAGCAGTACCGATTTTTCCAGGGCTTATTAAGGGACAGCCATTTCAGAAGAAACAGCCAATCCAACAACCCCAGCAGTTATTTCCTAGTTTTAGTGAAAGAGTTTGGGCTCAGCAACACCAATAGCCATCTTCCATCCCCTTGTCCATTCCTGCTGCGGCAAAGCCTTTTTAGTTTGCTTTTGTTCAAACAAACGTTTTCGTGGGGGGATACATCCTTCAGTTTAAGAAGTACTGGCAGACAATTATATTGTACGGATGGATCTCAGGATTGTGAAGAACAACTATGCTCTCCTTTCCAGAATGCTCCTCCCACAGTCCACCTGCCAGCTCTGCAGTTTGCACAGCAGAAACACAAAGTCTTCTAAAGGAGGGGGTGACAACCCTCAGCAAAAGCCTTTCGATTTCTCTGGGACCTTTTTTGGATGCTAAAATCCTTCCTATGCAAGATACAGTTGAATACGGTCTTACTTGCTCAGTTTCTACTGACCTTACGGTCTGAGGATTGGATAATGTCTTTGGACTTGCACGATGTATATTTTCACATCCCACTCCTGCACTCCTACAGGAAGTAACTGCTATATGTGGTTGGGTCTGCTTACAACCAGTTTACCATTTTGAGGTACTTCGCTAAGGCCTTATATTGGGTACTCGGGTCTTCACAAAGGTCATGTTGGTGGTCACAGCCCACCTTTGCGTTTGAAGCATGTATATATTTCCTTTCTTCTATGACTACCTGTTGAAAATGGACTTCCCACAGCTAGTGTCAAACCACCTGCAGAATGTGTTCTCTGGCTCTCAAACTATACCAAATCTCACCTTGAACCCAAGACGTCCAAGTTATGATCCTGAAGTTTTAGGCTGGAGATCTTCGTTAGCTCTGATAGGTCCAAGGTTGTTGGGCTTTCTGGCTTCATGCCTTCTGCCAATCCTGCATGGAAAGGAAGCAAATACCTTACAGCTGTTTAAAAGGGTGGAACACTGGGAGAACCTCTTTGACAGGATTCTTATCTCTCTTGAGGTCTCCAAGAACCTGTAATAGTAGTTAGTACAGGTACACCTGACCTGTTGAAATCTGTTCTGCCCTCCACCACTCCTCATTGCAGTGGTGGCTGAAGCGTCTCCTCTTGGCTGGGGAGACCAGACTAGCAAAGAAATTTGGTGTCTCTAGTCCCCTGCAAAGTAAGGATATGACCTAAATCACCCCAAGCTTTGGTGACTGGCCTGTGCCTCCAGGTTTTTCTGCTGTTGGTGAAAGGCATATCTATCCAAATTTGTACTGTCAACTAGGTGAAATATAATAACCCAACAACCAGGACAGAGTGGCTCTCACATCTTGTGCCTTAAAGTGCAGGTGTCACGGCACTGGTTCATGTCACAGTTGAAGATAGCTGTAAAACTATGTATATACCTGTCGAGCTTACTAATTTGGAGATGCCTGGTGAATCCCAGTACGTGAAACCCTCCAGAATAGATACCTCTAACAGTGTTGTACCTCACCATAATGAAGTTTGATTGGTGAGTCTACCACTCCAGCCTTTCCATCTGTTAGCTGCTTTCCGTGCTTCCATCACAATTTGTCTAGCTGGGATAGCACTTGATGAGAGGGATCTGCTGATTAGCAGAAGGAAATAGACTGAGTCCTTGTTCGCTTTGTCGGCTTTGAGCTTCCGTGTTTCGAGCGAACAGTAACGCTGACTGACGCTCTGACGCCGGTGCTGGGTGGCTCGCGTCTTGGTTCCCGTTCGCAAAGGTGTGCCGCTGCGGCGCTTTAGGGTGTTTTGCTGGTCGGGTGGGCTGTTCCCGTCGCCGGCTCTTGCGGCATCCGGCTGAGGCAGTCTCCGGCTCCCGCGCCGGTTCCTGCAGCTGCGGCGCTTTTGGTGTTCTGCTGCCGGCTATTTCTGTTCCCTGAGGCAGTCCCCGGTTCCCGCGCCAGTTCTTGCCATGCTGGTCCTGCTGTGCAGCACTGTGCTGTGCTGCTTTGAGGCACTTGGCTGCTCCCTGCCCTGCTCCAGCCCTGGTTTGGTCTCCGGCTGCTGGGGTTTGGCCGCCCTTGCCTCGCCCTAGCCCCTGCCCTCAGCCCCCAGCTCCGGCTTCAGCCTGGTTGTTGCTGGTGGTCCGGTTGTTGCTCGGTCCATGCGGTCCTTGATCTTTGGGAGGTGCAAGGCGATGTGAGGCACATATTGAGGCAACGAGAGACGGGAGAAGTAAAGAAGTGGAGAGGGGTGGTGACTGCAGACCCCGGTGGACGCGAGTGATGCACAAACAACAAAAGTAAGCGACTCTACCAACTTGCTATCAACCTGCTAAGTCAGTTAAAGACAGTTATAGACATTTGAGACGCAGAGCGAAGCAGCTGTTGAGGGGGCAGGAAAGGAAACAGGAGATTGATAAAGAGAAGAGAGGAGCAGATGTTAATGGTGCCGGAGGAATAGACACCATTCGTACTGCGTTCCGTGTGCCGCATATTGTGTACCTCCGCAAAAGCAATTCTACTTCCGAAAAATAAAAAAAACAATTTACTGAGACTGAAACTGCTGGTACTGTCCTACACGGCAAGAGTTCAAGCAAAAAAGATATAATAAGATAATAACAACAATAATAAGTTACACTCTAAAGACCCAGTAAGGAACTGAGGTTGGGGACACAGTGAAGTCTTCCAAGATGGTCGGAACAAGAGGAAAAACAAAGAGGGCCAGGGAGGCCAACAAGGCACTAGTCCACCCAATGAATTCCCAAAGACCAAAGCAGGAATCCGACAGTCCGCAAGATCCTGGGTTAGACCAGGACCAGGTGAACAGAATCACTCAGCTATCCCAAAGGGAATTCGTAAATGAAGGAGAGGTCACAGCAGAGGGTGTCCAATCCGGGAGCTCTGGAGACGAAAGTGAACCAGGAGAGCGGGACACCTGAATTGGCTTTAGGACCTCTGCTGTTAGCCTGTACCGACCCGATGATATGGAGCGTGTAATATTGAACGTAGGAGAAACTGCGGGGGGCCTTTCAAGTCCTCCGAGTAGGAGACAACAGTACACACCGATGCACCCGGGTCCAGGTGGGACCAGGGGGGCAAGGAAGGCCAAATCAAACACCATTACCAACTACTATAACCATGTGAACTTAAACACTGATCGGCTGCAGATGCAAAGCTCTAAAGCTAGTGACTCCCCAGTACTGCCACCGGGGGAAAAAGGTGGCAACATCGGTGGGGGGGGGGGGGTCAAGCTGCATCATTCAGAGACTGGGCAGCCGGATATTCCCCTATCCCAGCTGCGATCCTCTGGATCATCTCGTCCAATGAATAACTCCTTCAAGGTTGGGGAAGTGGAGTTAAACAACTTCCCAGGGTGGGGCCATTCTTTGGGGGAGCAAAGAACAAGCTATGAGCTATTTAGAAATTATCCCGGAGCCCAAACGGGACCATTAAATCCCGGGAGCTCCTTACTAATATCCCCCCTACAATGTGCCCAAGCAGAACTTATAGTATTCCAAAATACAAAGGGGCCTGAAACAGATCAATTACTAATAAAGCAGTCCCGTAAGCTTTTAGTGTCGCAGCTTTATCGCGAAAGCCAAACAGGAAAAACCAATTCAACACTGCGTAGACACGAAAGTAGTTAATTTAGTCTGGAGCTTTCCTTGCTTGACAACTCCGTAATTGGCAATATAGAGCCCCGATTAAACAGTATAACATCGGAAGATTTAAATTTCCTGGAAGGCAGTCTAATACAAGGCCATAGGGGAAAGGACGATAAGATCTTAGAAGGACAAACAATTAAAGAGCAAAATGGGCAAGCTTGGGGAAATAGAGACGATTTCTCATTAGACCAACCAATTCTTAGCATTATGAAAGTTTTATGTACAACATTGGACTCAATGGCAACAACGATCATGGCCCAGTCTCAAAAATTTGATGATCAACTTGAGCTGACTAAACAATTTACAACTTCAATACAGACTGTAGATTACAGGATGGCCCTAGTCGATGGCGTTATAAGGGAAAATCTGTTGCATCAGGCAGCGGCTGACAAGATGGACAGGCAAGCTTGTGACCCACTGCTGGAAAAACTACTGGAAGTCCCGAAAGTAATCAAAAACATAATCGAAGATTGTAAATACAGCCTCAAAAGCGCACAGGTGTGCAACCATGAGTCAACCGAAACAGAGTCTAGATTAATGGGAAGGCCAATAGACAGAGAAGATAGAGAAGGGCCCTTAGGCCCAGGACGAGAGGATTGCCCAGATGTGAACATCTGTATAGATAAGACCGAGGGAAAGAACGGAAGTCCTGTACCTGGAATCAAAGCTTTAAGTATAGCACAAAAAGAGGGTCCAGAGCAAAAGGCCTCAATCAATAGGTAAATGGAAAAATAAGTGAAAAAAAGCTAGAGGAAATAAAAAAGTATCAGTAAAAAAGGCACTAAATTTGTCACGACAGGCAAGCACAGCAGGGCAAATTAGGAATATAGGTGATCCGCCTGCCCAACAGCAGCATAGAGATCAAAACACTAAGCCCGAGAGTCTCGAAAAATCAACTGATAAAGACAGTAATTTTACAAATAAAAATCCCAGACTATTGTGCAACAAAAGCTGCACTCACCATTCCCACATAAATCGTATACCCACTGGCCTCAGGGGAAACCAAGCGTCTGGGCATGACACAGATAATGGAAGGAGGTCGGCAAAAGATCCAGGTGCAAACCTAGGGACAAGCGAGGTAAGCAACGCCCTAGTCAATGGAATATCCAAATGGAGCTTTAGAGACATCAAAGTTAAGCACTGGCATGGATAAGTACCTCCCAGCTACAAAAATAGAACACCTAGCTCAGGTACATTACTCAAATACAGTGGGGAACAACAACGGAAAATGTCAGCAGCTTCCGAACTCTATTACTGAGGGGGCACCACAAGAAAACAGCAAAAGTGAAATCAGGAGGGTAAAGAGCCCCGAGCTCACAGGAAGTGAACAAAGTAGAAGAACAACTATGTGTGTGGACAATTTAATAGCTCCGGTTCCCGCACCTCGGACAAAAGCAAAATACTGCTCACAGGCTAGCCCAGGAAATCACAATTTCAGTAGCCAGCCCGGGTGGGTTACTGATTCGCCCGCCCTTTCGCGCCCAGTGCTTGACCTGTAAATTAAAGAAAAAACAGAAAATTGGCCTCCAAAAAGGCAACCACATGAAGGATATAGGAACATAGAGTCGCAATGTGGAAGGATAAAAGGTCAGGAAGAACTAGCATCGACCGGATGGGCAGTTACCACCTACAGTAAAGAAAAGGAAGATAATCAACTTCAAGGAAGATGGTCGCAGGAAGGTGGCGGGCATACCGAGATCCGCACTGAAATAAGCAAAGTGCTTGAAGACACGATTATGTTTATCCCCGAGTACTCCTCAAGAGGAAGCCAAGACATCCTAAATAGGTCCAAAATTTTACATCTGGTCAACTCCCTGCCAGCCCTGCAGAACGTAACAACCAAAGACCTGCTCTCAGTAAGATTCATACAAAGAAAAGGATTAGAGATCGGGGAATCAACAGAAACAGTCTGGGTTTCACCTTGGATAGTAAAACAGATCCTAAAATGTTCTAATTCGTTGAAGATCTGGGGAATATCTACCGCTATTCCGCAAAAGGAACCATATCCAACAATATTTCTTGAAAAAGCTCCAAAGCAAAATGTGTCAGGTAGGCATGAGGTAAAAGGCAATTCTGGCTCGATACTGCAGGGAACAATTAGCTCCAAACAACAACTACCTGAACGAACAAATCTGAGCAACATGAGGTTCTGCCTGTTGGTTAATTCCCCAAGAAACAGCATGGGTAACCCCCCACAGTTGCAGATATATGAAGAACAGCCATCTAGAAGCCTGTAGCAAAAAATGGACTGCTTGAATATAAGACCGAACCAGTCCAACATTAAAAATCTTAAGCTGGAACATTGCAGGCTTAAAAAGCAAAATGGAGGACAAGGATTGGGTAGAATTCATTAAACAAGATATCAGCTGCTTCCAAGAAACTTGGTCTACCAATGCCATCGACCTAGATGGGTTTTCTACTTTCCATCTACCTGCCATCAGGAGGCTTGATCATTTGGATCAGAACTTCACTGCTGGGAAACTCTGCAGTAACTCATGTTGTATTAAGCAAGGAAATCCATACGCTTGTAGTAAAATACGAGGAGTGGTCACTCGAAATAGTAAATGTGTATTTCCCTCCTATTAGCTGGGTCCAAGTCAAGCCAGGTGTGCGGCTCCTCAAGGAACATATCTTAAACAAAAGATGCAAAGGTTGGAGGAACCCAGCATTTGGTCACACGGAACGACCGCCCCCCTCAGCTTTGTAACACCTTTTTACTGATATGCGATGATTTCAACATTAAACCCCATTCTATTCCCTGGGATGAACAAGTAGTAGAGGAAGATCACGTTTGGAATATTCCGACACCCCTCATCCAACGTTGTCAAGACTCCAAGAAAGGAGAATTAATTTTTGAAGCTCTAATAGAAGGAGGAATCCGTACATTAAATGGAAGAGCAAATTCAGATAGAACCTTCAAACCCACCTTTCGAACTGGAAAAAGGCAAAGCATAATCGATTACATGGCAATAAACATCGAAGCCTGGCACTATGTCATCGACATGGAAATAAGGGATAGGATTGAGAGTGACCATGACCCATTGCTAATGGAGATGGCCCATCTGGACATGAGTTCAGGGAAAACTGAGTCTCCATATAACGGAAATAGCATAACAATAACTATGAGACCAAATAGGAAAAACATATTATGGTCAAATGTGGACGAATCCTTCATGAGTGTACTTAGTCAAACCTGGTTATCATCACTCAGCACGTTCCTTAATCTATCAGTTAACGAGGCCTTACCCCTCCTGCATAATTTTAACAATCTGCTATTACAAACAACAAAGGAAAGAACCAAGCATCTCCAAACTAATCCAAAAATGATGGAGGGCTGGTTTGATGTTGAGTGTTTAAAAATAAAAAGGGAGCTATCACAAGCATTAAAAAACCAGTATCTGAATGACTTTAATGAGCAACATTTTTACGAGTGCAGGCAACAGTACAAGAAATTACTGAGATACAAGAGGAAGACTTTCCCACCCAAGCTCTGGAAAAATCTCCTGCATGCAATTTCGGGAGGAAATTGTAAAAACTTCTGGGAGGTAATTAGGTGGGGATGCGAAGGCCCTCCTAAAAATCTAGAGCTGAACATTAACCCGCAACTCTGGGTAAAGCACTTCACCGCCCTGTATCAGGAAGAGGTCAAGATGGTACCCGGGACCACCAATAACTCAAATAGTCTCAGTCAAGGGTTGGAAAGCAGTAACCAAAGATCAAGTAAGGCATTTCCATTTCAAGAGACTTATGTGGCATCATTAAAATGGCCTGTTGTGTCGAAATATGAAACACAGGACGAATTAGTCCCTAATGAACTCCCTAGCACAAATTCTATGCAAGCAATCCATGCCATTCCATGTGTAACGGAGTTAACTCTGGAATTTAGTGAGACAGAGATTAAACATGCTATTCTCCTCCAAAAGCCGCACAAGGCTGCAGGCCCAGATGGCATTCCTTCAGACGTTTATCGTAACCAACTAACATTATGGCTACCTGCTTTAGCTCGTCTATTCAATAGTGTTTGGCACCACGAGGTAGTCCCCACTTTTCGGAAGAAATCAATAATTGTTGCAATACACAAAAAAGGGCCACGGGATATGGTGTGTAATTACAGGCCAATCTCATTGCTTGATAGTGTTGGAAATATTTTCGCCAAATTGATTCAGTCGCGCTTAGCTCAATGGCTAGAGGATGGAAATTTATTATCGACACTTCAAGCTGGTTTTAGGGGAGGCCAGAGCACAACAGATCAACTTTTTAAGTTGAACATGATTTGCGCTAAATACGTTGCCCTAAAAGATTGTCCATTATATCTGGTCTTTGTGGATCTTCAAACAGTTTTTGACAGCGTGAATCGCCACACGTTATGGCAGTTACTGTCGGAAATGGGAATACAGGGAAAAATCCTAGGGCTGTTAATCCTACTGCATACAGGAAACACCGCCAGGGTCCGATACAGTACAAGAAATGATTACACGGCAGAGATCCCATTCCAGCGAGGAGTAAAACAAGGCTGTGTTTTGGCTCCAACCTTATTTAATTGCTACATAAACGAAGTAAGTCAAGACCTAAGGAAATTAAACCTGGATGTGCCAAAACTAGCCAATAAAAGTATACCCATCCTGCTTTTTGCAGATGATGCTGTATTACTGGTAAGAACGGAGATAGCAATGCATCGACTACTTGGGGGGTTTTGAATCATTTTGCACCTCGAGGAGTATGGTAATTAATGAGGGGAAAACCAAGTGTATGATTCTTAACCAAAAACAGACGATGCAATCGACTTTTAGGGTAAATAATACGCCTCTGGCAAAAGTGGCTACTTATGACTACCTGGGCTGTAGGCTGGACGAAAAACTGACATGGAAACCGCATTTATAAAAGCAACATCTCCTTGGCCCAACAAGCTGGAGCTGTACTCAGATTCACAAAAGCTACAGGCAATCACTCTGAGTTCTGCACTGCTTGCATATAAAACAAAAGCAAGGGCTGCAGCACTATATGGCGCAGAGATCTGGGGATTTAGAAAGACTCCATCAATACAAGTAACCGAGAATACATTTTTACGCCGATTACTTTGCTTAGGCAATGCTACACCGATGAACGCATTAAGAATAGATCTACAAATGAGGAAGATTGAGGACTACATTGCATTGGCGCCAATAAGATACTGGATCCGTATTTGGGCAAAATAGGAACTTAAACCATATAGAGATACATTGATGGACATTATGAAGCTACGAAGTCATCGGAAATTGCCCGGGTTCAAACACATCTCAACCATCCTGGCTGCTATTGGCCAGAAAGATCTGTGGCTCCATCCAGAAAAAATCAGAAGGCCTAGTCTATCTTTTATAAATAAAAAAAAAGGCATACTGGGACCAAAAGACACAGAGCATGTGTGAGACACTTAGTCCTTTATTTGAGCGTTCCATTTTGTTTAATCAAGAGCTTAAACCAGCTTTTTTTATAGATAGTATTTATCCGGAAGAAAAAAGGGCTCTCTATTTTAAATTTCGTATGGGCACACTATCGGTGATAGCGGTGACCAATAGATGGCAACCCGTCCCCCCGGGTAGATTAGATTGCTGTCCATGTCTTCATGGTGGCCAAGAAACATTATCCCACTTCCTTTTATTATGTCACTTCACGCTCAAACTCGGCAAATTGTACTTACGTCCACTCTTTAGATCATATGGAGTTAGGAAGTGCAAAGAAGCAGAAGTGTTATGTATGCGATCAGATGAAAAACATATTGTGACAAAGGTCTCAACTTACATACTGGAGGCTTGGAAGTTACGTTTATCAATGCACCTGCAGCTGGCACAAGTATAACTGCTTGCGTCGTCCCATAGCTGTTACCAGCTCGGTAAGCTGGTGCAGGTTGTTGTAAAAGGGGGATATACCTTGGGTTGCTATCAAACTGGATGTTGGCACCGTAAGGCCCCAAATGATTAGTGCCAGAATAAGTTATCTAGTTTTTAGATTTATAGTGCCTTTTAAGAACTAGTCAAGTGTGCTATGTAAATCATTGTTAGAAATCATGTTTATGATAATGCAGGTTAAATTGGGTGCACTTTGGCACACGTCAAACCAAAGATCCCAAGTGTAGTTTTTTTTATTATTGAGATGTTTTATCTAATGTGATTTTTACAGTGTTATGATGGATTGGTATTTATTGTGTGTAATTGTTATGGCCGGATAGGCTGACAACAAATGGAATGGAATGGACTTGATGAGAGCACCATATAGATTCTCACTTAATGCCCACAGTTCAGAAGCATTGGCCAGGTACGGATTCCCACTCACCACATGGTGAGTAAATCCATTCATTCACACCTAACAATTGCAAGACTTGATAGCATTCTTTTGGGTCAGTCATCAACAGACCTCCATGGACGCTCGATTTGCATCAGTTAGTATAGAAGACTGATGAGTGGTGTTTGTGCCATAAGAATGAGGGTAGTAATGACTTCATGGTATTCATGTATGCAGGGGGAAATTGGGAAGGGATTGTTCTGAAGGGTGCACAGCAGCTGAGGAAAGGGTACCATTTTAACTACAAGGTATATAAACCCCATTATAGTGAGCAGAAGTGGCATGCATGCCCGTGAGTCCCTGCAAACATCTTATAAGAATGGAACAATACCTATCCCAGCTATTTTGGCAACTTGTGTGAGCTGTATCCCTATGTATCAGACACTACATGTAGCAACTTGGATCTCATTGCACTCAACCCATGTGCCTAGTTCTTCCCTCAGACATAATGGAAATAATTATAATTTGGAACAGTTAACCTGCGGTCTGGAGCAACTACTGAATATTTCAAGGAGGTATATTACTGACGGGCCTGACACATCCGGAAAAATGAGACAGATGAGTAATTTTCAAATAGTGATCATTTGTTTGTGTCTCCGATCAGTGAAACCCTGTAACTTACTATGACTGCGTGATCATTTGTTCCAAGAGTTCAATTGCTATCAACAAATACAAGAGGGGATAGGGTGCAGTCCTGCTGAAACACCCTTTCCAAATTGAAAGGAGGCAATAGTATTGATTCCACCCTAATCCTGGCAAGTAACACTGTATAAAACACCTTAATATATGCTAGGAAAGTAAGTCCAAATCCCATAATTTGAAGCAGAGAGAACAAATACTTTAACGTGAGGCTAGCAAAAGCCTTTTCCAAATAAACAGCAGAGCTAGGGGAGTTGCAGCCCATGCCTAAACTGGAGGGCAGTAAATGCTCACCTAATATTGTGCCAGGTCACTCTATGTGGCATTAAGCTGCTTTGTTCTGGGTGGATCACTGTAACTACAATCGTGGAAAGGTGGGTTGCTAGTATTTTAGCCAAGATTTTAACATCTATATCAATTGAGGAGTGCCAATGGTACGAATTTCATTTCTCCTCTGGTCACCTTACTTTCAGGATATTTACGATGCGAGCTTGGAAGAGGTATGGTGGGAACATTCCCAGTCTTCCAGCCTACTCAAACGTTTCTAGTACTGATTGTTGCAGCTGTGAGTTAAGACATATATAAAACTCTATTGGGAAGCAGTTACGGCCAAAGGACTTAACCAATTACATCTGCCTGCTCGTTTGAGAGATCGCCCCACCATATTAGGATTGTCTAACATTTCCAGATCCTTAATCTTGATACATGCACGGAATACAAATAAGTGTATAGGCTCTCAAGCTCACTGCGTGGACAATTCACAAACAAAGAATCGTAATACCAAGGAATCTCATGTGCTTCCTCCTCTGGGAAAGCTTAAACCTTACTTGTACCCCCTCAAGGCGATGGTTATGTCTGGGTACCCTATCTCTGCACAGCAACCAATGGGTACACTTTTCTATTTTATCTCCCTGTTCATATAATCTAAACTGTGCAGCCAGCCATTTTTGTAGGAAGTATCCTTGCTTGCTTGTTCAGCAGCATTATGGCTATGCTGAGTGTATGTAGTACGGTGTCAGATGTATGAGACCTATACTTCACCTGAGTTTGCAGTGACAACTTCATCCAGTTGATATATTTCCTCTAAACTATTCTTCTGATGTGATATTAAGCTAATGATCTGTCCTCATATAACTGCCTTATGTGCCCCCTTAGGAAAGAGTCCACTGAATCCCAGTTGATGTTGAAGTATTGGGAAGAGCTTTCTATCAGTGTATCTCTTACCTCCCACTTATGAAGTTGCCAGGGATTAAGGGCCAGATGTAGCAAAGAGATTGCGAGTCACAAACAGCGAAAATCGCTGTTTGCGAGGCGCAAATGCCTCTTTGCTATGTAGAAATGCATTTTGCGAGTCTAATCCAACTCGCAAAATGCATTTCCGACTCGCAAATAGGAAGGGGTGTTCCCTTCCTATTTGCGACTCGCAATGCTATTCAGTTTCATGTGCGACTGCGAAAGCGGTCGCAAATTAAAGCGCAGTTACCATCCACTTGAAGTGGATGGTAACCCAGGCGCAAACGGGAAGGGGTCCCCATGGGACCCCTTCCCCTTTGTGTCTGGAAAAGAAAATAATTTTTCAGAGCAGGCAGTGGTCCAATGGACCACTACCTGCCCTGAAAAATACCGAAACTAAAGGTTTCGTTTTTTTTTTTTCAAAGTGCAGCTCGTTTTCCTTTAAGGAAAAGGTGATTTGTGGCAGCCTTTACGCGTGGACTCAAGTGTGATATCTCAGGGAGTATCATGGTTAAACAGAGATTACCCCTTTCTCACAAACTCAATGTCTCAATCAAACGTAGGCAATGAAGCAGATGAAGTAAAGTTTCAATGGGTTTTACTTAGCAAAACTGCAATCTGCGATTAGTTGCATGTGCTGCAATAATTAGGAGAATGAACAGTGCAAGAAACAGAATGGTAAAAGCAAGAGTCATTAATACAAAGACCCCCACCATCTTGCAATATCATGAAAAGGCATGGAGTGTGCAATATGTCCTAATACCCTAATGAGGTGAACCTAATCTCTAACCTAAAAGAGCTAGGTGTGATAAACCTAATCTGCCAATGCCATGTCCATGAGAAGAGCCCACAACCCTCGTTAACTTGGAATGAGGTCTCTAGCTCAGACTCCGTAGGGACACGAAGACTGGGTCAGCATCAAGGCGACATGCAGCATCAGTAGCAGCGATGGCATCTGGTCAGAATCCCTCTGACTATCTGTCTAAGTGAGGAGTATTTATACAGATCTGCTTGAACCCATGACATAGGTCTCTTCCCAAATAATAGACAACAAGACATGCTAGGGACGGTAATTTATATAAACAATTCCCTCGAAAGCATGAAGAGGGAAAGTACCTAATGTGAACACCTACAGTTTGTTTATCTTTGTCGCTTGATATTGACGCCTTAGCGCAGTGGCATTGTTAACACAAAACTAAAACATGGGCCAAACTAAAAACAAGGCAGCCATCTTAAAAGATTTATTTAAATAAATGCGCTAAAACAGAGCAAGCTAAGTAGGGTAAAAGTCACTAGGTGACGGGGGCACGGGTCTGCAAGCCAAAGGCTAAGCTAACTCCTGTATCTTGTTAAAACAAACTAGGATTCACTACACCCTCCCCATTACTGTAACAAGTTGACGCCATAACTTGATGCCACCAAAGGTGAATGAATCCAAATGCTAAAAATGCTCTGGACTAAAAGTATAAAAACTAGATAAACAAAGAAAATCACATTTAAAAACGTGTTAAAAATCAGTAGCTAAAAAACATACAAAGAGATATAGGCCCTCATTATGACATTGGCGATAAATCCCACTTACCGCCACAATGAAGGCTGCCAACTTGCTGCAGCGGTGGATATCCGTTCACCATATTATGACACACACACACACACACACACACACACAAACAGACACACACACACACGCACACGTCAGTATTCAGCCACATACACACATCCGCCAGACCAAAGGTCAGTGATAAACTGGCAGTATCAAAACCCACAGCGTTATGCCAACAGAACAATGCCCACCACAATATGACCCACGAATCACCACGGCGGACATTCAACAGCGGTAAACCATTGGACGTACATTCCGCCAGGCTCACAATGGACACCCACATACAAAACACCACCACATTGGACAATTCAAACAACACACACCTGATACCCATACACACACACCACTATAAAACACACACCCACATTACCCACAACCCTCTACGATTACAAACCATTGCCAGTAGAGAGACACCAAGACCAGTGACACAACTAGAGCCACCCACTATTCGCACCTATACACCTCACGCACTCCACATCACACACCCCACCAGATTACCCAACACACCCTCACCAACACACCTCACATAACACCCATGGCACCACAAAGACACCCCCATTTCACAAAGGAGGAGTTCAGGATCATGGTGGAGGAAATTGTCAGGGTAGAGTCACAGCTATTTGGAGCAAAGGTGCAGCAGATATCTATAGCTAGGAAGATGGAGTTATGGTGGAGAATCGTGGACGGGGTCAACGAAGTGGGACAGCACCCAAGAACTAGTGATGACATCAGGAAGAAGTGGAACGGCCCACAGGGGAAGGTAAGTTCCAAAGCAGCAAGATACCAGCTCGCTATCTAGAGGACTGGCGGTGGACCCCCACCTCCTTCCCCACAACTCACAGCATGGGAGGAGCAAGTCTTGGCAATACTGCATCCTGAGGGCCCGGCTGGAGTCGGAAGAGGACTGGACTCTGGTAAGTCAACTCTCAACTACTATCACCCCCCCTACTTGCACGCCATCACATACCCTCACCCCATCACTCCACTACATCCCACACACCCGACCATCACAACCCACTCCTCCCAATACCAAGCCCAGCATGCTGTACCAATGCATGGACACCCATCACAGCCCTGCATGGGCACTCATCACTAAAGCATGCACACCATAGAGAATTAATTATCCCACCATACACTAACAGACACAAGTGAAAGCTGCCAGGGCAAATCCAACCATAGAGGGGAAGCCACAGTTGTACAATATGTCAGACACCGAATCCATAACACATCATTTACATCCCCACAGGTACTCCAGCCAATGTCAGCGGAGAGGAGGTGCCAGCACTCTCCAGTCCTCCAACTGAAGAGGCCCACAGTGATGACAACAATTCTGGTCTTCAGGATCTGGATGACCTACCTTGCCCATCAGGGACCACTGGACAGCCAGTTACCCAGGCCCCGTCTCACACCACCACAGAGCCTCCCCCATCAGGAAACACCTCCCCAGCACCCACCCAGCGTACCCATACCTCTGTCCCCAGGACACGTTAATCAGCAGTGTGTCCACCTCTCCAGGGACCCCAGGGCACACCTCACCCCCAAGACAATCAGGGACCTGGGCTCAGTGGCAGTGGGCACACGGTTCAGGGGGCCAAGGCACAGGCCACCACAGAAACTGGGAGGACTGCTGTGCGCCAGGGAGAGGACAGGCCCAGGGAATCCACTCTCCAGGAGGCACTCTCCGAGATCCTCGGAGCCTATTAACGTCAAGTTTATCAAATATGTATTCATTGATACAGGTACAAACATTGCAAATCAACTGTACAGAGAATGAGCATTGACTAATGACCTGTAGCTGGATGTAGTGATCACACCAGGAGTATTTGTCAAATCACCAACATCTGCAAAATGAATTGCCAGAGGGAATAGTAAATGGGCGTAGAAGTGGAAAATATCAGGGGAGCGTGGTCAGCGGCTGATGAAGCCACACGCTTAGAGAAGAGCTCCGGGAAGGCAAATTGGGCCCGGCGAACTTAATAACACCGATCGGCACCTAAAACCAGCACCAGCCGTAAGCGGTCTCATCAAAGAGCAGCCTGATTGCAAAGGAGCCCTCACCAACTCGAATCCAGCAAAGAAATCAACATATTATAACGTTTTCCTCCCGCGGCCGCTTGAAGTAAAATGGCGGCCACGACCTAGTGATCGCACAACAGACCCGCATCGAGGGACCGAAGAAATTGAGCAATCACAGCAGAGTCCGGAAGGCCACCTCTGACCAGCGGGACTTCTGGATGCAGGTGATTCCCCCAGCTGAGCACGGGAAGAACTGGTGAGTGGGGGAGCAGCCGGGCGGGAGGAGCCTTAGTTCCCCCCCGCCCGATCGTAGACCAAAGAAAGGGTCCGACTGCCTGAGGACCCGTGAAAGACTGCGGGTGAAGCGGGGGAACCCATGACAGGGGGGGAGCGGCGAAGGGAGCGCGGGGACCCCACCCACCACTGCCGCAGGTTCGCGTCCCCAGATGAACCCCAAGTTGGGAGCGCCCTGGCAGCTGAGCGCCTCGTGCACACGAGGGAGACAAGCCTCCCACGGGCTAGGACCACTAAATGGAACAGAAAGTCGGGGGCAATTTAGTTAACAAACCCCCCCCCCACCACCACTACCACCATTCAACCTGACCAGCGAGACCCTCCCCCCCCCCACCCCACAACGTTGAATCCCAAGGAGAAGAGGAAAGGAGGGTAAGGGACCATAACTCGCGTCCTGTAGGCTAACGAAAGAAACACAGATACAGGGGCGCAAGCCCACCCCCATAATGACAACCGACCGGCCTTGATCACGGGAGGGGGCTCTCCTGTGCCGAAGATCCCTTACCAAGTCCAGGGACAGCCGTTGAACGAAGGAGCGAGCGCGGACTCCCCTTCAGGAGGCTCTGAAAAGCCAAGAACTACCTGGAGGGCTCACCAAAATAAAACAGAACAGCAGTGGACAAGTAAATCACTGGAGAAACACCACCTGTGCAGTCCCCGCAGCGTAGGAACAATCAGATTGAGAAAACCTGTAACCAGGAAAAGAGGGGGGCCCTCACATTTCTTGCCTGATTGGAAAAGGCAACTGAAAGCACCCCCGACCCTGTCTCCATCTCCCACACCTCTGCGACATCGGGGACCTCGGCTCCTCTGCCACGCTCGCTCCCAGAGTAAAGGTGACGAGCGTTAAAGACACTGAAGAGACCCCTCGAAATGCCAACACGGAGTAGCAGGTCCCCCACCGACACAGACAAAACGCCCCCTCGCCTAATCTATCGACTCCTTCAAAAATGGGGAAAACCAAAAGACGTGAAGAGCAGAACCAGGACGAGACCGCAAACTCTAAACCCACTAATCACCCCACAAAATCATATCCCCCAGATGATTTGTCACAACAGGAAACACTGGACACGGTCCTCCTGGCCATTAGAGATTCTTGCGAAGCGCTAGAGAAGAAAATAGACAACTTAGCAACAGACCTTGCACTGCTGAGAGATGACCACTGCAAACTAAAGGAGAGAGTAGGAACCAACGAAAAATCTCTCGCTGCGTTGACTTTAACACAAAAATCAACAACTGCTGAATTCATGGACCTCACCTCCCGCATTAAAACCTTAGAAACTAGAGCGGAAGATGCGGAAAATCGCGCACGCAGGAGTAACCTCAGGCTGGTTGGGATACCAGAAAGAACAGAATCATCAGCAAACAGTATGGAATCCTTTCTGGAAAACTGGATTAAGACCACAGTGGCCCCGGAGGGCCTCTCAACATTCTTTGCAGTAGAAAGAGCCCACAGGGTACCTAACAGAATGCCGCCCCTAGGAGCCAGACCACGACCAATTGTGGCTAAGTTGTTGCATTACAAAGACAGACTACATTCTCTCACAAACAAGTCAACTTGGAGAGATCACATGTAATAACCAACGGATCATGATTTTCCCAGACTTTACCAGGGAAACACAAGCACAAAGGGCCTCTTTTAATGACTCCAAGCGTGCACTATGCGAGAACGGCATAAAATATGCAATGCTCTTGCCAGCCAAGCTCCGAGTGGAATACGATGGTAAAACACACTTCTTTCTATCTCCGCAACTAGTAAGGGAATGGCTGGAAGCCCTGAACATAACCAATCTGACCCTTCCCTCTAGAAACCCACGCAAACCTGGTAGGAAACGCAGCAGATCTACCAAACGAGCCACGGAGGCAGCCCCACAGAGGCACCAATCCCTCCGGGAGATGCGAAATGCGGTAGAAGCAGCAGCAGCTTTGAGTGGGGGAACCAGTCCTCGACCGCAAACCCCGGACAACGCCTCGGACCTCGACTCGGACTGTGGGGGTTCCTCAACGTCGCGTGACACCTTAACTAGTCTGCCCAAAATAACACCAGGAACTGCAGAGGAGATTATCTAATCGCTATCTGCGAGGATTACGCTTTGTATGAGTACTAACATGTTCTTAGCCAACGCATACAGGACACTAAGTAGAGTTCCCTTTAATCCTGCCAATAGATTAAGCTTATTAAGTATACCCTTCTGGGACCTAGCTATAACATAGCCGGGCCCCAGGAGCAGCTCGGAGCGGGAGCTCTCGGCCTCTGTCATGCCACCCACCTATAGGACTCTAAATTAAGAATGTTTACAGTTTGGACGGGAAAGTTCTGGCCACCGGTCCTGGGGAGTGGGAGTTGGGGATTACATTTGTTCTTATAGTTAGAGGGGTTCACAACGCACTAATCATTAATGAATCTAACAATTCTCGACCTAGTTCCTCAACAATCAAATATAATAGAAGATTTGTCCAGCGGTCAGCACCCGCACACAACCACCAATCAAAAACTCATAGTCCATGGCCATAGTCTACAAAATGATAACATGGAACGTCAGAGGCTTAAATAACATGTCCAAACAATATAAAGTATACAGCTACCTCAAACGCAGGCGGGCACACATAGCCCTATTACAAGAAACACATTTCCTAGAACAAGAAGTCACAGCGCTCCAAAAAAGATGGAGAGGCCAAATATTTGCCACTAACTACTCAGCATTTGCCAGGGAAGTACTAATATGGATCTGACCGGGGGTGCCATTCCAGGCACTACAAACAACAATAGACAAAGAGGGAAGATATGTGGTGGTCAGGGGAAGGCTGGACGGAAAAGAAGTGACAATTGGAGGGCTATATGCAACGAACTCAGATCAAAACATTTTTTTAGATAAACTATCACAAGAACTAGGCCTGACCCTTACAGGCCCGAAAATACTAGAGGGGACTTTAATTGTATAGCCAATATACACTTAGACAGGTCCCACCCACCTTTACAACACTCACAAACTCAAAAAACTGCCAAATCCTTTACGGAATGGCAACAACACTGGCAATTAGGAGACTGTTGGAGATGACATAACCCACACTGCAGAGACCACTCTTATTACTTGATAACACATGACCTACACGTTAGACTAGACACCTTCCTAATATCCCAAGAACTGCAATACATTGTAGTAACAGGCGAATACTTGAGCCGTACCATATCGGATCATAACCCCCTGATGGTCTCTCTAGTGTGGGGCTGGGAAAAGTAATCGATTCCCCACTTGGCGTCTGAGAACAGAGGCACTCGAAGACAAGGCATTTAAACACACCTTACACAAAAGCATCGAGGAATTTTTCACACTAAACACAGGGACAACAGCCTCCAGAGCCCTCGAATGGGAAACCTTCAAAATAGTGACCAGGGGCAACTGCATTGGCGAGAGCATTGGCGTTCGTAAATCAATCAAAACTGAACTAAAAAAGCTCGAAGGCTCCCTCAGAGAAGTTAAGTGCAAGCACCCAACAGACCCCGAACTGACCCCCTCTTGAATGAAACGAAAACTAAAATAATCGAAGCTAACACCAGATTGTCTTGCTTTGACTACAAGCAGTATTTAAACAAACAGCATCCTGTTGGCATGGCTTGCTAAGCCCTCTAAACAGCAAACTGCCATAGTCGAGATCGAGACACTCTCGTGGTAGAACACACGGTTAAAGGGAGATAAACACTTGTTTCTTCAAATACTACTCAACCCTATATGCCCCTCCAACGGACACTATTAGTAACATTCAGGTCCAGGAATAAGAGACCCTCACCTTCCCTAAATTAGATGCAGAGGACAGTCAGGCTCTAGCTGTGCCTATCTCAATTACAGAAATTAAAACAGCAGTACAGGGCATGGCAAGAGGTAAAGTCCCAGGAACGGACGGACTCCCAATGGAGTTTTATTTACTGTACCAGGATCAACTAGCTCCAAGACTATGCACAATATATGCAGAAGCCTGGCACAACAATAGACTGCCTCAGTCAACCAATGAGGCCATAATGATCCCCCTACTAAAGCCCGATAAACCACCCACGGACGTTCGTTCCTACCTCCCACTATCCATGTTAAACCTAGATTATAAAATATTAAGTCAGATACTGGCAAACAGACTCTTACCCCTCATGACGTCACTAATCCACCAAGACCAGTCGGGATTCATCCCGCAGCGCAGCGCAGAATATCAGACGCTTAGTTTCAATACTACATGCCATGCCCTCAACAATACCTCAAGCAACGATAATATCAGTAGACATAGAAAAAGCCTTTGATAGCCTAAGGTGGGACTACCTAGAACAGGTTATGCTAAAACTTGGACTAGGAGAGGGTTTCACACGCTGGACAAAGCTACTATATACCAACCACACAGCGAGTATGCACAGGTAGCACCATTTCCCACTCCTTCCCGGTGGGCAGAGGGACCAGACAAGGCTGCCCACTATCTCCCCTCCTGTTTGCTATGGCAGTAGAGCCCCTCGCACAAACAGCGAGATCCAGGAAATGCTATGAGGGTATCTTAATCAATAATCGGACACACCACATAGCACCAGTTGACATGCTACTATTTCTTAAAAGTCTGGATACAGGCTTATCGGGGGCAATAGATATGCTAGAAAATTTCAGTAAGGCTTCTGGTCTCTGAATTAATTGTAGAAAATCTGCCATCTTTCCACTAACTGAGGACACTCCCGAGCCCGCGGACACCAGAGGTCTACCCTGGTCCCCGAATACATTTAAATACTTGGGGGTCAACATATACCATAAAGTAGAAGACCTTCTAGAGGGAAACGTACAGAGGGCAATTAGAGGACTCAAAGCTAATATGCAATTCTGGAGCACACTTCTCCCTGACTGCCTTTGGGAGAGTTGCCCTGCTTAAAATGATAGCACTGCCCAGGCTATTATACTACTTCTCCACCATCCCACTAATAATCCCCAAAAGAGTGTTCAATAATATAGACTCCCTAATTGCGAATTTTATATGGGGACCGAACAGGTGCAGAATCGCACTTAGCACCTTCCAAATGCCCACCTCAGAAGGTGGCTTAGCCACACCAAATTTAGAGATCTACCACTGGGCAGGGCAACTACAATGGATAGCAAAAGTGAATCCCTAAACACAAACAACTTGCGAACCCCCCCTAAACTGTCCACTAGAAAATATCTTAAATATCCTACTGAACCCCAAAAAACCAAAACAGCTTCCATTAGAATGGGAGGCACCAAGACACTGCTGGGACCAATTCCTAAAACGCACACGCACAATAACCCCCTATATGCCTGAGATCCCCCTAATAGCTTTAAATCTCATCACAACACATACTAGCAAAATGATAACATATAACATCACGAAAGTGGGAGATTTGTTCAGCAACGGTAAACTTTGCGACTACACGGAACTACAAGAACGGTTCAATCTCCCATCGGGCCTGTTCCTCACCCACAATGCCCTAATCAACACTGTCCAAAATCTATGGGGCACAAAATGAAGTGAACCAGACATAAATGAAGGCTGTCACCTTCTCTGCTCACTGTCCATGTGCCTCACAACGTTCTTCTGTACTTGTCCTGGCATTCCTCACAGGGGTCAGCAGCCATGATAGGTTTGGGAAACCAGAGTCCACTGCAAATATTGAGGGACAGCAATTAGCCACACACTATCTTATATGGCCCACACCATACCCATACACCAACCTATACTGGGTGGGATACCAACTCTGCAGCTCTGCTCCACCGACCTCGCCTTCGCTACAGTCCCCCCGTTTCCAACGCACCGCCTCCGGTGGCAGATCCTTCTCCCACCTCACCGCCAAGACCTGGAACGCCCTCCCCACCAACCTACGCAAGACCCAGGACCTCCTAACCTTCAGAAAGCACTGAAAAACATGGCATTTCGAACAGTAAAGACCCCCGCCCCCCCCCCCCACCCCCCCAGCGCCTTGAGACCCTACCGGGTGAGTACTGCGCTTCAGAAATTATTTGATTGATTGGGAACCAGGGCTCACCTATTGGCCACACCCTGTGCCTCTGTAGCTGGCCCATCACATTCGGGATGCTGCTATTCCTCAGGACAAAGGCATCATGCACCGACCCAGGATACTTAGCATTGACATCAGAGATGTACTGGTTTACCAAGCACACCATCTGAACATTCATGGAGTGGAAACTCTTAGGATTCCTGAACACCTGTTCATTCTGGGGGGTGAAGGGGGGGGGGGGACAAATGCAATATGTGTACCACCAATTGCCCCAATTATGTTGGGGATATGTCCCATTGCATCAAACTCGGCCTTCACAGTGGCCAAATCCTCAACCTGGGGGAAAACAATGTAGCTGCATGTGTTTTTATCAGGGCAGACAACACACTTGTCAGCACATTTGAGAACATTGTCTGTGACATTCCTGCTGCCAAGCCCACTTTCACTTGGAAAGAACCAGTTGCCAGGAAATGGAGTACTGATAGTACTTGCACAGGGGGGGATCCCAGTGGGGTGATGGATAGCAGATCTCAGGTTAGGTTCCAACTAGGCACACAGCTCTGTGATTGTGGCCCTGTCAAGTCTATAGGTGAGGATAATGTGCCTGTCCTCCAGTGTTGCCATGTCCACCAGGGGTCTGTACAAGTGAGTATGTCTCCATCTCCTATTCATCCTCAGTGGTAGCAATCTAAGGGACAAAAGAGTGAGGAGCTGGTCACAAACTGAACAATGTAGCTACAACAGTAGTTTGCATCCTGTAAACATGTAATGGGTCAGTGTGATTTGTCCAGTATGTGCTTGTTTCTCTTGTGATGCAGCATTATTCCAGGGCCTGCCTCTTCCCGCCACCCCCCCCCCACCCCTTGAAATGGCATCCGCCTGTCCTGTGTGGCGGGACAGGTGGAAGTGAGGTCATTCTGCTGATGTTGTGTGCCGTTCCGGGATGCGGTCTGGACCAACAGGCGAGTAACCTCCGCACGATGCATGTGGTATGAATGCATGGAGTTGTGTGTGTAAAGGTCTTGTGTAAGGGGGTGGTTGGCTGTCCTCTTGGCGGCGTACAGGTTGTGTTCTGGGTCATGTGTGTGGAAATGGTGATGGGAAGAGGTATGGTGGGCCATATGTGTAACAGGCACGACTGTTTGTCTAATGGTATTTCTCCTGTGTGTATTGGCCTTGCTAGTCAGCGCCCATCAAAAGAAGGATATATGGCGTGCCATTGCCAAGGAAGTGAAGACCTTGGGGGTCTATGGCAGATGGCGCACCCACTGTCACAAATGGTGGGAGGACCTGCGACGCTGGGCACGGAAGACGGTGGAGGCCCAGCTGGGTATGGCCTTCCAATAAGGAAGGGGTGCCTGTCAAACTCTGACCCCCCCGATGGCCCGCATACTGGTAGTCACCTATCCAGAGCTGGGTGGGCGCTTAAGGGCATCACAGCAGCCACAAGGGGGTGAGTACAGTGGCCATCATTGAAGGAAACGGCAGGAGGGGTGGTATCTTGGAGGTGACTGTGTATCAGTGGGCGCCCCTAGCCCAGGCCTGACATTGCAGCATAGGTCCCCTGTTGGCTAGGGTTCTGAAGGGATAACCCTGCTACCTAACTCATAGGTATCCACTACTAGTCAGGGCTGCGTGGGTCCCAGGTGTGCTGCATTTGGCGGTGTGTGCCCCTCCCCATGCCTTGGTGCTAGTAATAGCACTGGTAGTGCAATTCATAGTGAGTAGGGCTGTTCCCTATATGTGAGGGTGCTGTGTACGCCAATGGTGGTGTTGGTGCAGCCATTGACCTAGTGTATCCTTTGTCTCTTTTCCCCCCCCCCCTTCTTGTTTTGTCATTGTAGGAAAGTCCTCCTTTTTTTGCCTGATCACCCCCACTCTTTTTGGATAGGTACTGGTGGTTACTGACTCTTGGCTGTGCCCTGGGTACTGCTAACCAGTCCCAGGGCCTGTGCTCTGTGTAAAATGGATATGCAAATTAGGCTAATTATAATTGACTAAGTTAACCTACCTATAAGTCCCTAGTATATGGTAGGGCATGTAGGTTTAGGGACCACAGCATAGGTGGTGCACACCTAGGTGCACTGCTGGGGTGCCCAGTGTCATTTTAAAAGCAAGCCTGCCTTGCTGGCTGCTTTTAAATTAAAGTTATATGCAAATTCGACTTTGGAATTAAAGGTACTTCCAAAGTCTTAAACTACCTTATTTTTACATATAAGTCACCCCTAAGGTGTGCCCTATGTGCCCCTAGGGCTGGGTGCCATGTAACTATAAGCAGGGACTTTATAAAAATAGATTTATAAGCCCTGGTGAGGTAAAAACAGCCAAATTCGTTTTTCCCTCATTGAAGTAAATGGCCTTCATAGGCTAGAATGGGCAGACTTTATTTTAAATTTTAAAGTCTCCTTAAATGTTACATACCAAGAATTTGGTATCAAATTAATTGTTGTAATAAATCCCACAACTTCCAGTTGTTGGATTTAATATAACTTGTCCAGGTAAAAAGTTTAGACTTTACCTAAAAAGTTGCCAATTTCAGCTCTGCATTGTTTGTGCTGCTGTGCTCTGATTGGCCAGCCTGCAGCAGCTTCTGCCAGGCTGCCTTGATGAGGTGTGAAGTGGCCTGGCTTCACACAAAGGAATGTGCTTGGGGGAGAGAATCTCCCCTCAGCAGATGGTGAGGCAGGAAGGGGGAGGGCTGCCAAACTGGTCTTCAAAGGCAGAGAAGGACATCTGGAGCACCCAGCAACACCCCCACATCCTGCAACCCCAGACAATTAGGTGCCCCCTTGATTAGATTAGGAGAGGGCAGGAGAGGGGTGTGTTTATGATTTTTAGCCACACCAGTGGGTGGGCTCCGCCAGATGTAACCTCCAAAAATCAGATTCATCCATGTTGGATTTTTAGAGACTGTTGCCTTCTGGAATGGATTTTTGCCACACTTCCCAGGAAGTGGTCATCACAGGGGGACGACCCTGTCCCTGATTGGAGAACCAGGGCCCCCCTGCTTTTCACCCAGGAGCAAGGATAAAAGTGGCAGACCTGCCCCCACACCTCAGATCCCCACCAAATTTCAAGAAGAAGGAACTAAAGGAGAAGGACTGCCCTGCTGGACCCCTGGCCTGCACCTGGAACCTGCACTCAGAAGGACTGCACCAGCTGCACACTTGGGCTTTACCACAAGAAGGACTTTGCCTGGCTTCAACTGGTTCAAGGAGGGACTCCCTGTTTGCTACAGGTGAAAAATTGCTATCCAGAGTCCCCCTGCACCAACTCCTGAAAAGTGACCAGCTGACCACTGTCCAGTGGCCAAAAAGGAGGTTGCGCCAGGTGCATTCTGGGAGTTGAAGTCCGCACCCCCCAAGGACCATCACAGAACTTCTGGACCCTTGGGGTGAGCTGTGGACCCCAAAAGAACCTTAAAAGAACATCTGGGTGAAGCCCCAGAAGTTTGGAGAAGATTTGAAAATTTTTGTAAAAAAGCTCCAGAGAGGGACCGACCCGCCGCGGAAATTCTAGCCGGCTTGCCTCAACCGCGACCCGGCCTGACTTCGTGGTTCGTCCCGGTAAAGAAAAACATCCGAAAAAGAGACTAAGTCCGAAGGTAAAAAGTTGACCGGGACCTCCTAGCCATCGTATCCGAGAAGGGCTCCACGGACGTCGGATCAAGATCCAGGTTTACCCCGGTCGAAGGATTTTCATCTCGAAAAAACGACTAAGTCCGAAGGTAAAAATCACCACCGAGGAAACCCACATCGCGTATCCGGACAAGGGCTCCAGGAGGTCGGATTCAACTGGCAGGTTCCTCCCGGTGAAGAAAAACTTCAAAATAAAGACTAAGTCAGAAGGTAACTTTTTAACCGAGGCCTCCCGCGACTTGTAGCCGAGCAGGGCTCCATCGCGGTCGGCCTGAAACTTTGACTTTGCCCCGGTCGAGGTGCAACCAGATGACCCGATTGGCGCTTTTTGTTTCTAAGCGCTAGAAAAGTAATAATTCTTTAAAAAATCATATCTCCGGTTCCCTTTATCCGATTTTATTCGTTTTTGTGTCATTTTAAAGATAAAAATATAAACTATTTTTATAAATTGGTTTTGGATTTTTAAACTGTTTCCTGTGTTTTATTTGATTACTGTTTTGTGATATTTGAATGCTTTACACTCTGTCTCCTAAGTTAAGCCTTGACGCTCGTTGCCAAGCTACCAAGGGTTGAGCTGGGACTAATTTACTGAGACCTAACTGTACCTAGGTGGAGGTTAGTGGCTTGTTGCTAGGTATAGGTACCTACCTGCCCTTACTAATAACCCATTTTCCAACAGTCATCCTGTCCTTGCATGATTTAGCATCATCTGGAGGAGGAGCAGAGGCACCGGCGACGGAGGGAGCTCCATCTCACAGGACCCAGGAGGCAGAGTCCACTGACTGTGAGGGCACCAGTGGGGACGGATGGCGAGGGGAGCACCACGGCGGAGACAGGAGGGGACAGTTAAGACACAGATTCCTCCTCCAATGGCAGCTCCCTGGTGGTGGCAGACACCTCTGTGACCACCCCAGCTACAGGTACAGCCGCCCCGTACCAGCACCGCCCTCCCAGCAGCCCCTCATCGAGTTGCCTGTGCCCACTCACCCAGGAGGGTGGGCATCTCCTTTCACCCCAGGCACCTCAGGCCCTGCCCCAGTGAGCCCTGCTGCCCTGAGTGAGGAGGCTATTGACCTCCTGAGATCCATCTTTGTAGGGCAGTCAACCATTGTGAATGCCATCCAGGGGCTGGCAGCCTGGAGGGCATTCACACTGGATTGGCGGCCCAACAGAGATCGATTCAGGCTCTGACCTCCTCTCTGATGGCAGCCAATGTCCCTGTTTCTACCGTCCCACCTCCAACTGCCCAGTCCATTCCCCTCAAACCCAACCTATCTCAGGCACACATACAGACGAGCATGCACACAAGACAACATCCAAGAGTGTCACAGGCAAACACAAGCACCGCACTTCATCTCACAGGCACTCGCAGAAACACCATCCAGTTTCAGACACAATATCCACTATTTACTCTGTCTCCCCCTCCTCCCCTACCAACACCTCCCTCCCAGCCATGTCGACACTCACACCTGCATGCACTACATCATCATCCATTACCAGCATCACCACACCAAGCAGTACACCCACCTCCACAACGCCCATGCACATATCCCCTGTGTCCTCTCCCACTGTCTGCCCCCTCCTAAAGTACACAAACGCAAGCACTCAGACACCCATCAGCCCTCCACCTCACAACAGTATACAGCCCATGCACCTGCACCCAAATCCAGCAGACAGACACCTCCAACAACCACTCCCTCTACCTCCACTCCACTCCCTTCTCCCTCATCCTGCTACAATGTCCCTGAAAAGCTTTTCCTTGCCCAACTTGACCTCTTCCCTACCCCTACTCCCCCCTCCCCATCCTGCACGTATGGGCAGGGTATCATGAACCCAGCCAAACACCTCAGCCACACAGTCCACCGGCCCAGTCCTAACCGCACCCACTCGTGGTGGAAAGGGATCCAGGCCACATGTACTGTAGGCCAAGGAGCCTGCACCTGCCACCCAAAAGGGGCAAGGAGCCTGCACCAGCAGTCAGGAAGGTCAAGGAGCCTGGACCAGCAGCTGTGACAGTCCCCCACCACGAACCATGGTTGTGCATCCGTCCGAGGGTGCAGGGGATGTGCAGGAGCCTCCCCCACCAGCAGCGCCACCACTGTGCAGCCATCTGAGGGTGCAAGGGGTGTGCATGAGCCTCTCCCCACCGGCAGCACCACCAATGTGCAGCCATCTGAGGGTGCAAGGGGTGTGCAGGAGCCTCTCCCCACCAGCAGCACCACCAATGTCACCGCCGGCGGACGCTAAGTAATCCTGCCTCCATGGGCTGCTGTGCAGCCTGCCTCCTCCAGATTCAGTGGGCAAGACACCCACTAGAGAGACACTGGCCTTGCACTCCCCAGGACCAAGCACAGGGCATGTTGCCCCCTCCAGAACCAGTGGGGAAGACACCCACTCGAGAGACTGTGGCCTTGCACTCCACCGGACCAAGCACAGGGCATGTTGCCCCCACCAGAACCAGTGGTCGTTTCATCTCCCGGCTGAGGTGCCCCCTCCCCCCCCCCCCCCCCCCCCCAATCCCCCTGAGGTGCCTGCCTATTTACCAACTGATGCCCCTGCAATGTTCTCTCCGTGTTGAAGCAGATGACAAGTGGGGCCTTGGACTTTGGCATGTGGCCCACGCAAATTGAGGACTGGGCTGTGTCACTTTTGCTGTAAATTTGTATATATCTGTTATATTGCCTAACTTATTATTTCTACTGTGTTCTTCTTATTACAAACACTTTGGCGAAATTGTTTTGTCCTTGCATTATTCAGCCGATTTACGGGGATACATTGTTTTTCTTGAGCATATGGTTGTGTGTATGGTGTGTGTGTGTCACTGTAGTTTTCCTCCCCCCTGTGTGCTAGGCGGCTGTACTCACCGTCGTCGTCTTCACCGGCATTGGTGTTCGTGGTGGAGCAGTAAGTAGAATATCATAGGAAAGACACGCAGTTCGGGCTCCATGGCGCCGTGGTTCTTCCCTGCAAAAGACTGGTTGCACGCACCATAGGAGTGGTCGGAATGACAATGACCAGTCACCATCCAATTCCTCCAGCAACGAAGCATCAAAGACCTGAACCATGCATTCACGGCACAGTTGAGCTGGTGGCAGTGGCTCCATTGCTTTGCTTTGCGTAGCTGGAAAGACACAACCACTGCGAATCAGAAGAAATAGCACTGCCAGTCAAAGCCAAAATTATGAGAAAGCTGCCAAACACACTTGAAAAGAGTGAATAGATGGCCGATGGAATGACTCCGAAGATAGTCTGGAAGATAGACACAAATCCAGACCCAACAGCCTTTAAAGAAGTTGAAAATCCCCGTAGTCCTCAAAGCATTGAAAATTCTGGATACGAGCTCTCAAGTGCTTGGGGAAGCTGGTATTTAACAGGAATTGTATCTCGGCTGATAATTTTGCAATCTGGAGAGCATACGTCTCTCTAGCTGATGTCAAAGTGACTTGGTTTTGGAACAGCAGCGCCTTTAGTCTGCTCAGCTTGTCATAATTTACATTAACCGTATCAATGTTAGGCCACATTTCTGATACTTTTATCTCTTGTGTGGGGGGAAATAAAACTTTTTCACAACACATAACCTTTGAGACTCAAATTGCGTAGGCAATTCCTGGTTGCATACCACAACAGCTTTGGTCGCTCAGCACCACATAACTTTCTTTACAAAGTACATGAAATGCTGGTTGAATCTAAGGCACGGGAGTGCCCTTCAGAAAACAGGCCAACTTTGCGACCCCTGCATTGCACAGGCTGTGAAGGAACACCTGCTTGCAGATCGTTGAATGGCTAACCGTAGTCTTGCATTCGCTTCTGCTGAAAAAGACCTTTGTTTTGACTTTGTCATTTGTACTCAAAGGGCAATTCCCACTCTTCTTTAATATAGCTATTGCCTAGTCGCTCGTACCTGCCCACCGCAAGATGTTTCAGGCATTTTGAAAAACGAAAAGTAGAAATGGGCAGATTAATGTTGCCATGTAGGAGCCATACTGTTAAAGGACTCTGCAACTGTGAAAGGCAACTTTTCTACCTTCTCTCTGTGAAGCATGGTGAAACTCGCTTCACTTTTAGCCATTGTCCGTTGTTCCCTGGATAAATTAAAGGCGGTGAACAATTCATTACCGTTAATGCACTTCCATGGAATTTGGCTATTTTTCAAAGTCTGTAACGTCCAACCTTACTGCACGTTGGAACGCAGCTGACTTTATCCATGATATGACTGGGGCATGTCTGTCTGAATGATATCAATCACAGACGACACTGTTTGTTAGGGAATAAATCCTGTTGGACAGAGTGTTCATGCAGTTATAGACAACAGCTAAAGCCTTTTCTAATCTTTAATTGTCTAACTGCCTTAAACGCGCAGCAGCTTCTACCTGAGAAAGCTTCCGGATCTCATTATACATAGCATAGATTAATCGTTTAGAGTGTGACGTTCTAGGACCTAGCAAAAAGTCCTGCAAGTCTATATCCTCAGAAAGAGTGTTAAGATGTTCTTTAACTGCGGCTAATGTGTTAGACTGTACCCATTGTTGGCACGGTTTACCCACACTGTATGTTGTAACTATACCCGTGTGTTTACCTAAGACAAAGCAAGACTCTTGCCGGCTAATCCTGAAACCCCCTGAGGAATTAAAAAAATGTGCCTGACATCCATTGGTGTCTATTGCCTGAATCAACCACCCACCGGGACCGGAAAGTGAAGAGATATAGGTACCAGCCTGAATCTTTGCATCTATTTCTTCCTCAGTGACGTTCAGGAAGAATTGCCAATCGTTAAACTTTGCCAGTGTGGGGATTCTGGGCGTGTTCATTTATTTTAGTTTTGCTAACCCCAGACAGGATGTCTGTTGAATGGTGTCATTTAAAAAGATCATTTTCACAGGAATCAGGCATGCTCTAAATAAAGCTTTCCTGCCCTGTATTTGCCAATCTTGTGTTCCCCATACACTCCTTAAATCAACAGTGTGCCTCCAGTATTCATAACCTTTAACTGCAAGACGGGAAACAAATGACTCTGAATAAATCAGTTTTGTATAATTTATCTGTATAACCTTTTGGGCTCCCCACAGGTGGTGCTGAGCAGTGTTCCCACTGTGTGTAGTTAAGTACTGGTCTGTTTCTAGTGGCATGGTGCAGGTAGTAATGTCCCCGGTTATTATAGCAGAACATTTCCCCATAATTTATTGTATGCCTATATACATCATCACTTTCAAACTCTGAATAGTCCTTCTTTTCAGTTAACATAGAATCAACTGTCTGGACAGCCAAATCATCAGACAAAACACCAGGTGTGATTACATCAGTCATAGACATTTTTAAGACTTATGAAATTTGAATGACCTCAGTAGGCCTGTATATACCAAATGGAACGTTGTCCCACACAATCCCATCAGGAAGTGTAACAGCCGAAATGTTCACAAGGGACAAGTCTCTTCGGACCTTATGTGAGGAAAGAAATGGAGTTAAGACCTCATCCACAGGTGCAACAGGGGAGAGTTCAGGAAGGTAATGACCATTTATGAGCAAAAAGAAAACAGTCACGAAATCAATCTATAGAAACAATGCAAAAAATGTCAAGCAGAACCAAAAATAGGTCTGTGGGCGTATTAAATAGTTATTTGTAAACCTTAGGTACAGCGTACATGTCTTTGAAACGTTTCCAATCACTGGAGTGGATGAGTCTGAAGAAAAGTGATCAGTGTCTATGAAATAACCAGAGGCAGTCTCTGCAAACGCAGGAGCAGGTTCATTACCAGTGGATGGATTCACTTCACGTGGAGGCTCATAGTAGACGGTGTCGTAAGAATGTGTAGTGTTGGTGTAGAAAACATTCAAATCTTGGACAGGTGCTGTCGTTGAAGTGGTAACTGGAATCAGCAAGAGCTCATTTTCTGCCCTCCCCATGGTCGAGGAGGTATTTGTAGCATAGTTGGACATTGTTATGTAGTCCGAAATAGTGTTATTTCAGCTTTGAAGAGGTACCCTGTTGGGTAGGGAGAGGGGACCGGGAACTACCAAGGGACCTCTGGGTCTACTGTGCAGGGCTGGCCACATGGTGTCGTTTGTCGTCAGTGGAAATCAATCTGTTTGCTTTTGACATCGGTGGCAAGATGACAGTTCAGGTATCTTGTACTCCCAGGACTGGGACCGGTGTTCTGTAAGATGGGCTGAATTCCTTCTTCACAGCAATCTTCGCACGAACCAGATCCCTGACTTTAGGAATCCTGCCAGTGGAAGTTGTTGGTAAATCTTATTCCTAAGGTGGCAGCACTGGCAGATGATTTATCATCGCGAAATTGACAAAGCTCTTGTAAAACAGTGAGACATTCATTTATGTCAGGAGGTGTGTCTGCTGCCATCAAGATCTGGCACATACATAGGTATCCCAAAGAGAACCTAATAGGGAGTGTGTCCCCCAAGGACCATCTTGGCAAATTATTCAGTTGTCTCTAGACCCAGTATAGGTGGTGGAGCCAACTACGGCCAGAACCTAATACAGTACTCTAGCTGTTAAGAACTGCTTTAGATCACAGTTCTGCCCCTCCACAACGAATTTCCCATGGGATGGTGTGGTGAGGAGTAATGGAGTTCAGCACCCATCGTCCCCATGGTCTCCCTGAATCCCTTGGCGGAAAATGCAAGGCCCTGGTCCGAATGGAATGCTGCAACCGCATATGTACTGATAAAGATGAGCAAGTCTTTTGTAACAGTTTGAGCGTCAGTCGATCGCTGAGGCCACACCCACAGGAATCTAGAACAAGAATCTACAGTGACTAAGATGTATTTGTATGCACCATCATGTTGGAGTGGACCACAATGGTCCAGGTACACACATTGTAGTGGCCTGCTGGACACTAAGAGGGATGTCTGCGGTAGGCGTTTGATCCCTTAATTTGCTGGCAAATGACACAACAAAGGACGTACTCTTTTGTCTGTATAGACCTGGCCACCAGAAGCGTTTCTATAAGAGTGTTACTGTGGCCGCCATACCAGCATGAGCAGAAGCGACACCCTCATGCTCTGCTTTTATTAGATCCAATCTCTGATCTTGGTTAGGGATCGCTTGATCTCCAGGGATTGTTGCGTAGGCAACATTCTGTGCACTGATGTGGTAAGAATATTTAGCAGGGTATGCTTTTGGAAGGGACTTGTCTTCAGCCGAAGCTTTCACGGCAGTCAGAATTTCATTATCCAATCTCGTCTGAGAATGAGACACTGCAGCCACAGAAGCCGTAGCTACTGAGGATTTAGCTTCTTCATCAGCCAAAGTGTTGCCGATAACGTGTACTCCTACACGTTGGTGGCCCAATGTATGTACTACATGGGGACACAGTAGCTTATCCTTATGATCAGGCACCCTCCCCCACAATGTTTTGTCTTTTATGGTGTTCCTTTTGGAGTCTCTAAACTCGTTCAACTTCCAATGATTGAGGTAATCATTGTAGGACTGGATGCAGTAGTATGAGTCACACAGTCAGCATCCCTGGCTCTGTGTGTTCTAGCCCTAAAATAAGAAATTTGAGTTCAGCCAGATGAGCTGCGCAGTCCCCTAGGGTCTGCATGATAGGTATTGTGATGGTGAAAAACTCCATCTTTCATCAATCCACTCACAGCTGCGCAAGCAGCTGAATATTGATGTTTGGTACCTACAGATGGTTGTACTGAACCATCAGTGTAAATGACAGCATGATATCTGTCAAGTGGCAGGATAAAGGAGGAGAAGGAGGGGGGTACTCCTGTTCGTACTGGAGAAGTTCTTGTGTCTGAAGTTTTCAATCAAGGATGTAGTCAACATCAGGAGCAGTCAGGGAGGTTGCCCACTGAATCCAGCGTGGATGTAATGCTTTAGCATTAGGAAAGCTTGCTTTTGTGACGGCCTCTGAGGCTGGCACCGGGGTAACAGTGATGTGTTTCCCTTGGGCAAGTTGCCTCTCCTTAATGACCGCCATCTGAACTGCAGTTAAAAAAAAATTCTGAGAGTGCAAAACGTTGTTCTGCATTAGAATATAAATTAGATTTGTATGCTATGGGCACTGTGTCGCCTTCGTTAAAGGTGACATAAGTGAACCCAGTGGCACCAGCAATTATTCTGATAACCAAATTTGTTTTTTATCACGTGTGTGCAAGTGTTTTGCATGTCCTGTTGCAATTCCCTAAGAATGTATGTGTGTTCAACTGTCCAGTGCCTGCTACTAAAATCAGGCCATATTAAGTCTTAGAGTGGCTTGATACGGTGTGCATAGTCAGGAATGTATGTTCTGCCAAAGTTGAAGAAACCAAGTAATGACTGTAGTTTCTTGAGAGTGTTAGGTTGGTGGAGAGTGCAGAGCCAGGCTCTTCCCCTCATTTGATAGCTCATATCCCAGGAACAGTACGCTGAGAGGCTATTTTTGTTTTTCTCAAATTGAGTTTGTAGCCAAGGGCTGCGAATTCTAAGACGATCCGATCGACCCTGACAAGATGAATGTTGAGGTGGTCATCTGTGGAAAAAGATGTCATCCATGTAGGATAACGCCTCGGGATCAATATCATGTAGTATTGATGTTACTCAGGCTGAGAACAGCCCTGAGCTGGTCTTGTAGCCCTGGGGCAAAAGGCAAAAGCGTTTTTTTGTGAGCCAAATGAGAATGCAGTCAGATCCCGACTTTCGTGTACTAAGTTTTGGCAGAAGAACCCGTTGGAAATATCCAACGTTGTTTTGTATTTTTTGCGCACTATGTTGTTAATTAGTGCTGTGCTGTGTGAATTTTTTGGAGCGTATATACGTGTATGACTGTTTAAGTGTCTGTAATCTAAGAATATTCTATAAGAATGGTCAGGTTTTGCAACTGGGAATAACGTGTTATTCATTGCAGGGCTCAATTTACTCCCTGGTGCTCGAGCTGAGTGATGATCTCCCTCACTGGAACTTATGCTTCGTGTTTAACAGGATATTGTGGCTGAGGTTGGGATGTAGACCTGATTGGTATTATAAGGCAAGGAGAATCCTTGTCCCAACTTACATGATTGCGGTACAACACAGGTGCCTGCGCCAAAGCCCTATTGACAGCGTAGGCTTGTTTTACCGCTTCTGGAACAAGATCAGAGAAAGAAGGCAAAATTACATTTCCCCCATGTGGGAGCTTACAGACGTGCTCAGGTGGCCAGTACCTTTCGGCCAGCAGAATATCACAACTAAGTTCATCCCAAAATATCACATCAATGGTGCGCTCCACGTCTGCTTCAATTTGGATATTTAAATCATAAACCCTGTCGGGTGGGAGAACGCGGCGGCCCGCAGTCTCAACCACAATGAAATCGCTAGTTGCTGTTGCATCCAGATGCTCTTTCAGACTCTGGTGACCTATTGTGACCTCTGCCGCGCTGTCTAACAGTGTCACAGCCCACGTCTTGTTCTTCAGCAATGTTCTCAAGTGTACTGGCATTTTTAATTGACAGTGCTGCCACCGTTTTCTTTTTAATCTGGGGCTTTTGTTGTGGGGACTTATCTTTTTTGTCTGAAGACTGTGGTGAGCCTTTCTTCTGTTTCATGTATTCAGGACGGCCCCTTCTCTCCCTACGTCTATCAGGTGCGTCCTGAAAGGAACGAGAGGGACATGAATTAGTATATCTATCAGGAGCTTTTATATTTTCTCTATTTCTGAGAGTATATCTCCTTTCGGAGTTTTCTGGGGGTGTAGAATCTGCTCTCTGATTTAGTTTATCTTTAAATAGTTTTTGCCTATCCCAGCGCTTCTTAGAACCCTCCTGTACCTGTTTAGTACCTTCCTTAGGGGTGGTACTCTGTATTTCAAGCTTCTTCGGCTTGGCTCCCAAACTATCCTGTTCCTATACCGGTATAGGTGTCGGAAATTATTTTCGGTAGGTCTTTCTCCCGGTCCAAATGTGGAATCTCTCGGAGGCGCTAGCGTACAGCCAATGCTACTGCTTCCCCTTTAATATTACTGAGTAGGATTGGGGAGACGTTGAAGTTACGCCTTAACTTCATCCCCAAATCTAGGGCTGGTGCAGCCCTGTACTCATTCTGTATTTGTTTTAACACTTCCAGTAAATTGGCAAGTGTTGGGGTACCATGTGTGGTAATATAAATTGCAGCAGAGAGTGTGTCCCATCTGGCGCAGTCATCCACCATGGGAACCATCCCAAAGGGAAAGCACATTGTGAGAATTCTATGTTTCTCCTGTGGTCCCGTATAAGAAAACATAGCTTCCAGCTGATTTGTTTTCTGGGCTATCCAGAACCAAAATATTCTCCCGTTCTGTGGGTACCTTACCCAAGATAGTATGTACTGTTTGTGGATTAATACTAATAGCAAATTGATATCCTGCAGGTGTTGGCGGTGCTGGATGCGCTGATGTAGTGTTCAAAGTTTGCATTACGACCTGAACAAGTCGTCTGTAGAGTGTTACTAGTTCGAGATATGTTTCGCAGGTCTGCTGCCTGCATGTTTTGTATACTTGGGTGCGGTGTGTATGTGGCAAACATAGGCCACCTTGTTCCTTCATTACCTAAGGGACCTAATCTCATGGTATTACATGTGGTAGGGTGCCTTCAAACCAGTTCTGATGCTCCTGATAAGTGAGCTGCTGTTCTTGATACGGGTATGCTTGGTACCGTATTGGTACATTTGCATTCTGTATGTGTGCAATGTGAATGTAGTGTTGTCTTCCTTTGAAAAATGAATAAAATGTTTGTTTGGTAAGCTTCACTAGCTTTCACTATGAATGTAATAGCCCCACCATCTTCAGTTAAGCCATGTGCTACTAGGTGTAGGGTTAGTGTTTGTCTGCCATTCTTAGGATTTCTATGGCGTTAGCCATGTTGTGAAATGGGTAAAAGACATGGAACACCAAATGGGGAGCAAAATCCTTTTAAGAGTTCTAGCTCAAACAACCTACAGCCTAATTAGGTACTCCCTGTTCAACTGAGAAGGATCTTCCCAAAGACCACGGACGTCTCTGTATAATGGTACTTAGGGTACCTGAAGTATGTGAGACCGTGATAGTCGGGGTATCCGTAAATTAGTGCCTAAACACCGTTGTTGGCGCCATGTCGTAGTTTGACTCTCGCTCTAGGCAAGACTGCTGGTTTAATGATGACAATACTTATGTTTGTAGGTGACAATGCTGTCCTACAACAAGTCACATCTGTCGTCCCAACCCTTCCGGCTCACAAGCAATACCTCACCAAAAACCCAAACAGTAAAAAGTGATTTGTGGCAGCCTTTATGCATGGACTCAAGAGTGTGACATCTCAGGGAGTGTCATGCTTAAACGGAGATTACCCCTTTCTCACATAAACCCAATGTCTCAATCAAACACAGGCAATGAAGAAGATGCAGTAAAGTTTCAATAGGTTTTATTTAGCAAAACTGCAATCTGCGATAAGTTGCATGGGCTGCAATGATTAGAATAATGAACAGTGCAAGAAACAGAAAGGTAAAAACAAGAGTCATTAATACAAAGACCCCCACCATCTTTCAATATCATGAAAAGATATGAAGTGTGTGATATGTCCTAATACCCTAATGAGTTGAACCTAACCTCTAACCTAAAAGAGAGCTAGAAGTGATGAACCTAATTTGCCAATGCCATGTCCATGAGAAGAGCCCCCAACCCTCCTTACCTTGGAATGCGGTCTCTAGCTCAGACTCTGTAGGGACACGAAGACTGGGTCTGCGTCAAGGCGACGTGCAGCATCAATAGCAGCGATGGCATCTGGTCGGAATCCCTCTGACTATATGTTTAAGTGAGGAGTATTTATACAGATCTGCTTGGACCCATGACGTATGTCTGTTCCCAAACAATAGATGACAAGACCTGCTTCGGATGGTAATTTATATAAACCATTCCCTCGAAAGAGGGAAAGTACCTAATTTGAACACCTACAGTTTGTTTATCTTTGTCGCTTGATATCGACGCCTTAGCACGGGGGCACTGTTAACACAAAACTAAAACATTGGCCTAACTAAAAACAAGACAGCTACCTTAAAAGATTTAGGCCCTCATTATGAGATTGGGGGCAAATGCCACCTACCGCCAGGGCGATGGCCGCCAAAGTACCGTCGCTGTGGCTACCGACTGTCCATGGCATTAGGACCGTAGACGGAATTCCGCCAGAAGGCTGGTGGAATTCCGTCTACGGTCAAGAAGGCAGTAAGGGGGCGTTGCTGCCAGCAGCAGTGCCGCGCCAGCAAAACACTGCCTACCATAGCATGTTCCATGATACGGCCTGGCAGTGTTTTGCTGGGGGACCGCTTCCCGTCTCCTGCCAGAGGACCCCTTGCATGCTGATAATTTGGGTGCTCCAACAGGAGAGGAGGGTGGGGGGTGCTGTGGGGGTGTGTGTGAATGCGTGTGTAATGCGTGTGTGCACGAGTGGGTGTTGGTGTACATGCATGTTGTGTCGTAAGATTACGTGTGTGCCTGGATGTATGTTTGTGAGTGTGTATGAATGTATGACTGCGTGGGTGTATGTGTATGGGTGTGTATGTATGTGCGTGTATGTGTGTAAATGTGAGGGGCTGCGAGAGGGAGGGGGAGCGTGGGGGAGGACTCTTGGGAGGGGGGCAGGAGAGACTCCTATCAGTGCCAGGGATACTGCCATGGTTTCAGTGGAGGTACAGAAACCACTGAAACCATGGCGGTGGGTGGGGTCAAAATGCCATGGGCGGCCTAGTGACGAACACCAGGCTGGAGTCTATAAACTCCAGCCCGGCGGTTATTACCGCCGTGGTGGTCGGTGTGGTGCATTGGCGGTTTGGCTTTGGCTAAATTGCCAGTGCCATAATAGTGGAGGCAGGTACTGCCAGACTGTCGGTAATACCTCCACTATACCACCGACCGCCGGAGTCATAATGACCCTCTTAATTGAATAAATGGGATAAAACAGATCAAGCAAAGTAGGGTAGGCGATGGGGGCACGAGTCTGCAAGCCAAAGGCTAAGCTAATTCCTGTATCCCGTTAAAGCAAACTAGGATTCACCACACACTGAAGACTCTTGTTTCTGTGTACTCATTATCTCAAGAAGACAAAAGTTACAACAGAGGAACATAACTTTTCCACAATATGTGAGCTACACAGGATATTGAAAATCTGTTTTACTAAACATTTGAAATTTTCTGTGAGTTCAGCAATATGTGAACAATGAACATTGAGCTTCTAGAAACTGCTGAGATAGAAAAACATTGCACAAGCTTTTAAAACGTAGAATTAGCTTTAGACCTTTTCATGTAGGCCCATATTTAATAAAGCAGTTAATTTCACATATAAAACAAATAATCATTTATTTCAATTATATTAGTGTTTATATTAATTCATATACACACATCTAATTATGAATAAACAAAATAAATACATTTTCATTAAACAGTTATTCTCCCATATTTATACTTGTTGCTTATGGTGTCCACCATATTAGCTACACATTTTTTATTTATTCATAAACTTTTTCAGAAGTATGTTTTTACTACATGTTATTTCACTATGTGTAAGTGACATACATTTTATTGATAAAGTTGCACTCTACACCACCCACACTGAAAACCCTCCAAAAGGTCAATGTATGCGACATCCCCAATAGCGTCTTACCGCCATCTACTAATGTACTACAGCCATCTAACCCAAGCAAAACAATATAGCGTATTACACCAGGGAAAAGAACACCCGGGTAGTTCAGCTGAGCTTGCCATCAATATATTACTCTGACCATCTTCTATTTTATTTATCACATTGATGTTTTACAGCATCAGTATCGGAACTGAATACTCCAGTCCAGGATCGACCCTCCAAGAAACGCTAGAGGAGCTGCCCTCCATGCCTACAGAGTGTACCAGATGTATCTAGACTTTGAACATAATTGGGAAATGATCCCCCACAGTCCCCATCGAAAGAGTGCCTATGGGGCACATGATTGAAGGGACTCAACACACACACTACAGTTCTTTTTCAGGCTCTAAGGCCCTTTCGGCAACATGATCATCCCAACTAGTACCCAGCCAGCTTCAGCAGGTACCAAGCTCAGCTCCCACAACCAGCAGGTTCATACCTCTTCTTAGGGGACCACCACTTGCCTAGGGAAGTCACAACTGTATGCTGCCCCACCCACAACCTGCACTGCTCTCCATCTGCACAGCAAGGCCCATTGAGGCACACCCATATTCAACAAGTAGCACAATCATTACATCCCTATTAGCTTAGCCTCCAAGAAACCAGCCACAGTCCAGGATCAACCGGCCACCCTTACACAGTGCCGTTTCGCTTGGTGGAAAATGTTTCCTGCGGGTCTTTTGGTTTTCCAGTAAACCAAGCTACAGAAGCCACACAGTTTCTTAACACAGTAGCGCTGCAATAGGTGCCCAGCATGTACATTCAAATGGGAACTGTATTATTATTATTATAAATAACAAGGTTTGTAATATATTCTCAGTTGCCCGCAGAGTACTTTAGAGAGCAACCATTACTCCTTGTTGCAATGTGACTCCCTCAAAGACATCTTATCTATATTGGTATATTTGCCAGAGTTTATAGTCCAGGATTTATTAACTCTTATTTGACATTTTTTAATAAGTATTCCTGGTCTTGATATACTAATATGGGTAAAACATATGAGGCTCTGTGAAAATATATTGTCCACATGGGTTAATAAGTCTATTGAACAATTGGAAGTAGGGCACCAATAGAACTTGCCCATTATAGCTATGGATGGTTATATTGTGTATTACACTGGTCTTCCTTGGTGCTGTCTTCACCCACACATTTTGCCTTCACACCTCCTGTTTTATAAATTTGTTTTTGTTGGCATTAGGACTATGGGCACTTTACCACTGTTAGCCAGTGCTAAAGTGTGTGTGCTCTGTCCTTAAAACGTGGTACATTTGGCTTTCACCTGATGGGCATGTTTAATGTACTTGTAAGTCCCTAGTATATGTTACTACATACACCCAGGGCCTGTAAATAAATTGCTACTAGTGGGCCTGCAGCACTCATTGTGCCACCCACTTAAATAGCACTTTAAATCATGTTGTAGGCATGCCACTGCAGCCCATAGTGCAGTTTTACACTGCCAGCTTTACGTGGCATAATAATCCTTTGCCAGGCCTAAATTATCCTATTTAAATCATATACGTCATCCCTAAGTTAGACCCCCAAACAGCCCATAGGGAGAGTGCACTGTATTTTAAAAGGTCATGTGTTTTTAAGCTTTACGTGTCCTGGTAGTGAAAAAACATCTCTCCCATAACCTTATGTTACCTTATTCCATGCACTGCTAACTTAATGTATGGAACAGTTGATATGAATGTCAAGTTTGGACTCCAGTAAATTAGGATTTAAAAATGTATTTAATGGTAAAGTTGGATTAGAAGTCCCAATTCTGAAAATGCCACTTTTGGAAAGTTAGTGTTTACTTCTACTAAACATTTGGTGCCTGCAGCCTCTGTCCTGGGTCACATGACTGTCAATAGCTAGACAGTAGACCTTTGTGTATTCCTCCCAGACAGTGAGAGAAAGGAGGGCTTTATGTTGGCAGGATAGATCATCCTGTCAGGATGGATGAGGAAGAGCTGTTCCCTGCCCCACTTACATTTCAGAGGGCTGTCTCCAGCACACACACACACACAAAGGAACTTGACACCAGTCTTTTGTCACCCGTAACTACTTGGAGTATTGACCTAAAAAAGGGACAAGTATAAACCAAATAATCAATTATTTCAATTACATTAGTGTTTGTTATTAATTAATTTACATACATTTAATTATGAATAAACAAAATACATTTTCATTAGACAGTGATTCTCCCATATTTATACATGTTGTTTATGGTGTCCACCATATCAGCTACACATTTATTATTGATTAATAAACAATTTCAGAGATATCTTTTTAATAAATGTTATTTCACTATGTTTAAGTGACATAAAATTTTATTAATAAAGTTGCACTCCAACACCACCCACACTGACAACCCTCCAAATGTCAATGTATGTGACATCACCAATAGCATCTTGCCCACATCCAATAATGTACTACAGCCATCTAACCCAAGCAAAACAAAATAGCTTATTACAACAGGGAAAAGAACACCCGGGTACCTCAGCTGAGCTTGCCATGAGTGTATTACTCTGACCATCCTCTGTTTTACTTATCACATTGTTATATTAAGGCATCAGAATTGGAACTGAATATTCCAATCCAGGCTCAACCCTCCAAGAAACACCAGAGGAGCTCCCCTCCATGCCTACAGAATGTACCAGATGTGTATAGACTTTGAACATAATTGGGGAATGATCCCTCACAGTCCCCATCGAAATAGTGCCTACGGGCACATGATTGAAGGGACTCACCACACAGACTACAGTTCTTTTGCAGACTCTAAGGCCCATTCTGCGACATGATCAAGCCAACGAGTACCCAGCCAGCTTCAGCAGGTACCAAGCTCAGCTCCAACAACCAGCAGGTTCATACCTCTTCTTTGGAGACAACCACTTGCCTAGGGCAGTCACAACTGTATGCTGCCCCACCCACAATCTGCACTGCTCTCCATTTGCACAGCAAGGTCCATTGAGGCACACCCATATTCAACAAGTAGCATAATCATTGCATCACAATTAGCTTAGCATCCAAGGAACCACCCACAGCCCAGGATCAATCATTCACCCTCACACAGTGCTGTTTGGCTGGGTCAAAAATGTTTTTTGCAGATCTTTTGTGTTCTCCAGTAAACCAAGATACAGAAGCCACACAGTTCGTTAGCACAGTAGTGCTGCAATAGATGCCCAGCATGTACATTAAAATGGGAACAGTATCACTATACATAACAAGGTTTGTAATACATTCTTAGTTGCCCTCAGAGTACTGTAGGGAGCAGCCATTATGGCTTATTGCAATTTGACTCCCTCAAAGACATCTTATCTATGTTGGTATATTTTACAGAGTTTATAGACCAGGATTTATTAACTCTTATTTGACATTTTTTAATAAATATTCCTGGTCTGTATATACTAATTTGGGCAGAACACGTGAGGCTCAGTGAAAATATCTTTACCACATGGTTTAATAAGTCTATTGAACAGTTGGAAGTAGTGCACCAATAGAACTCTCCCATTATAGCTATTAATGGTTATATTGTGTATTACGCAGTTACATCCTTGGTGCTGTCTTCACCCAAACGTTTTGCCTTCACCCCTTCTATTTTCTAAATGTATTTTTGTAGGCATTATGTTATGTGCACTTTACCACTGCCAGCCAGTGCTATAGTGTGTGTGCTCAGTCCCTAAAACATTGTACAATTGGCTTTCACCTGATGGTGGGCTTTATGTTGGCAGGATAGACCATCCTGTCACGATGGATGAGCAAGAGCTATTCCCTGCCCCACTTACATTTCAGAGGGCTGTCTCCATCTCACACACACACACACACACAGGAACTTGACACCAGTCTTTTGTCACCCTTAACTACTTGGAGCATTGACATAAAAAAGGGAAGTACTTTCTAGAACCAGATGTGGGGGTAGTCAGGATGCCAGCCCCCGTCCTAGCCATCCCTATTCCAGGGCTTACAGGATCTAGAAGATCCACTTTGAAAGGGCAAAAATATGCTTCCCGTCCTGAAAGGACATATCTATATCTAAGAGACGCAGCGCAGCAAGTCACCTTGCTGCATCATAGGGAAAGAGCTGTAATGCACTATATTTCAAATAATACAGCACATTCTACCTTTGTCCCTGCACTGGCGCCATGGTGCAAGGGTGCCTCCGTTGTAGGAGATTTGTTTTGGTGCAGGAAGGGGCACCTTACAGCACAAAAACAATCACCTGAGCATATTCCTCATTCTATGTGTGCTTCAGAATGCAGCACACACACAAAGAGGAAGTAACAAGGAGGAATAGAAGTTATTTCTCCTCATTATACCTCACCTGGGGAGGCATAGGGTTGTGGTGTATTCCCAGGCCAACCACTTCTGGTAAATCTGGGAATGTGTCAAAATCCATGGATGTTGTGTGATAACACCCGCGCAACACTCATGCAATGCCTCCCTGGGGCAGAGTAAGGCAACACAGCGAATTTCACTTTGTGCTTTACTCAAGATTTATGAAGTCACTCAGGGTCATGTAAGATGGTTTTGCATGGCTTCATAAACCTCCTTTTGGGCTTGAGTCACTCTTGCACAATGTTGTGTGGCTCAGCAGTAATGCAGCAGAGCTCATAAATATGCCCCTTAGTGGTCATAGAACCCAGCTGCTCCTCAGATAGCTTCTTACCCATGAACTGAATCTTTAGAAGGGAAGACTTCAGAACAGTCATTTTTCCAATCCCTCATCTAGAGATTTTCCTAATGCCTTTTTTCAACCCCATCACTTTCCTGACCACCAAATCAGTGGGTGAACACTCCTATGGATTCACTGCTGTTCTTCCAAATAAAGGTTCCAGAATAGCATCTATCTTCACATTATGTGGATAATTTTTTATTTTAATTCCAAAGCAAAGGCCTTCTGCAGATATCTTGGAAATGGTGGATTGAGCCACCTCCTTTCACTGCCTAAAAACCCTCTCCTTAATCTTCTTTTGAATTGTTAGAACATTTGGTGGAAGTTTTTCATACAGCTGAAATACTTTCTCCCTTTTGCATCGTCACAAATCTCGGTTTCTCACTTATGTGGTCGAGAAACAGTAGCAATTCTGACCTGGAAACATTTCCTTAAAGAGGTAGTTGAAGTGTCTACTGCAGATTCAGAAGAGGAAAGCGGCAACCAATTTCTAGGGGTCTTATTTCCAAGCCCCTAGTACCACCGGAACGTCACTTTCACCAACGCTCCACAGTGCTGTGCCCATTTCCATATTTACAAGGTGGCGCTGAGCCACTTTGCATGACTTTACGTTGCTCTGTAAATATGGGCCCTAGCCCATTTTTCTGCAGCAGAGGGGCGTGCACCGGCTGTTGCTGTAGGTATTTCCATGCAACAGCCATTGCTTTTGCCCTGCCCCATATTTATGGGAAATCGGAAATCTGAGGCAGTGTAAAAAAAAAAAAAAACACCACCCTAGGGGTGGCGTTAGATGGGCACAACAAGAAGAAATACTTTTATTTCTCCTCGTTTGGATTTTTCTATTGGCGCTGCATTCTGCATCCCACACAAAAAGCAAAGCACTGTTAATGATTGTTTACGTGCAGAACGGTGTCCCTTCCTGCACATAGCAAATCCTCATTATTGAATGATTGTTTATTTGTATGTATGCTGCATTCTGCAGCACACATAGAAATAACAAATCACCATTATTGATTATGTGCAGGAAGGGACACCTTCCTGCACATGAACAATCTTTCCCTGCGACGCAGGCACCCTTTCACTATTGTCCAAGAATGCATATGTTGATGCTAGGCAGCTAATTTTAGTGCCAGTGCAGGGGGAGAGGACAGAAATGCTCTGTATCTTGTAGGTACAGCATATTTCTACCCTTTCCTGATGGCGCAGCAAGATACTTGCTGCGCTGCCCTGCACCACAGCGGCTTGTAAATAAGCGCCTAGGCCTTTTAGGCCTCTCCTCATTTCCAGGCTTTTCAGCTAATGCCTTACACATTGCCTGTTAAGTCATCACTTGCACATTAGAAGCAGACTGAGTGCAGGGCTCTCAGGAGATACAGAACTATAGCCACCTAGAGCTCCTGCTACGAGGCTCACCATCCTGGATAGAGTCTAAGCAGTCGAAGAAAACATGCTTTCTCTTGTCTCTGCTTTTGTTTTCCATCTCAATTCCCAATGTTCCACAATCAGTTTTAGGGCTGAAAGAGCTACATCAGCACACAGCGCCATGAACGACGCAAATGGCCAGGAAACTCAAGGAAATATATATCCTCTGACCACTGTCAAACAATTGCTTATTTGGATTCGCCTGTAAGAAATCGGCCTTTAATTTACTCACTGAACTCTTTGTAATGTATCAGGCACCTGACAAAAGTATTTTTCGCTGAATCTTCACAGAGTCTTTCACTCCGTTTTGTTGCTGCTTTCCCGAGACAGCCCACTCCCTCTGTGAAGCTTGTCCACACCCAGTGTGTCTCTCTCTGCATGCCTGCTTACACACTGTCCTTACGCACTAATACTTACTGGAGCCCCACAGCAGGCAGCACATTTGCAAAAGGAGCCCAGAAATGAGAGCAATCACAGGGCCTACTGGCCTTGCAGGCAGATGCTGCACACAAATCCTCACATAGCTGAACTTGCTGCTCTGCAAGATGACCCAGCACTGTACATGTCCAGTGGCACAAGAAAACAGGATACACAGAGGGGGTGGGAAGAGCTTTTAAAATAGACCAACATTGGTTTGGGTGTCTGAGAGGCACAGATGCTCCACAATGTATTAAAAATGGATGAAAAGGTAATTCTTTGTGCTGGTGGGCTTGCTTCAGCCGCTCAAGCCATAATTGTCTTGCAGGCCCCAGGGTGTGAGCTCAGCTAATCATTCCAGCAAAGCCCTGACCTTCTGCAGTGAAGGACCTCAACATGACATAGCCCATAAAGTCCGCCTCGAAATTTAAAGTTTCAGCCCTAAAGTTCCTGTAGGCTCAATGTCAGTTAGGGAAGCCTCACCCTACTCTTTCCCATTGTATGCAGTGTCAGATCACTAAGGTTCACTGACCCCACCCAGAACTATTTTGAGTGGGTAGAGCGTGAGCTTCAGGCACTTATTTTACTGAGTATGTTCGTAGTACAAATGTAGCATTGCATTGGTTATGCCTTGAAGAGTAGTGTTTTTCCTATGGGCCAGCTGCATCACTCTTGAATTAAGTAAACAACATATAACTCTAGCTGGTAACAACATTTGCCCTGGCTCTTTCTGTGTTGTTCGTTCCTGTGCACTTATATTTCATGAACATGAGATTCCACCAAGCACCGGATTTGGGAGGTAATTCCTGTTTGAATACTATACAAGCTTACACAATGACAGTCAGTGTGTCTAACATTTTAGCATACACTCTGCAATATTTACTGTAAGTCTTCGTTACATGTGCATAGTGATTTTGTCAGGTATACTTTAATGTGGGTTAATCTTTGGTCTCTGCAGCTAATGGTTTATGGTCGTGATGATTTGGCGCTATCCTCTTGCAATGTATTTATTTGTCCCGTGTTCAGCAGGCTGAAGAATACTTAACCCCTCATGGAGTCCTCTTTGTCCTATCCCAAAGAAATGAGGAACCTCTCCTCCCTAATGTGAGAAAGTAGCCTCTTTCTAGCATGGTTACCCCACTTTTGGCCTGGTTGTGAGTGTGTGTGTTTTTACTGTGTCACTTGGACCCTGCTAGCCAGGACCCCAGTGCCCATAGATAAAAAAAATTATGTCATTGTGTTCTGCCTGTCTCACTGGGATCCTGCTAGCCAGGACCCCAGTGCTCATAATTTATGGCCTAATGTGTATGCCTTTGTAGTGCCTAACTGTGTCACTGAGGCTCTGCTAACCAGAACCTCAGTACTTATGCTCTCTCTGCTTTTAAATTTGTCACTGTAGGCCAGTGACTTCATTTACCAATTTCAATTGGCATACAGGACCACCCTTATAAGTCCCTAGTATATGGTACCTAGGTACACAGGGCATTGGGGTTCCAGGCGATCAATTTGGGCTGCAGCATTTCTTTTGCCACCCATAAGGAGCTCAGACAAACCCTTACACATGACTGCCATTGCAGCCTGCATGAAATAGTGCACACACTATTTCACAGCCATTTACACTGCACTTAAGTAACTTATAAGTCACGTATATGTCTAACCTTCACTTGCTGAAGGTTAGATGCAAAATTACTAAGTGTGAGGTGCCCTTGCACTAGCAAAGGTGCCCCTACATAGTTCAGGGCCATTTCTGCAGACTTTGTGAGTGTGGGGTCATCATTACACGCGTGCACTACATATAGGTCAATACCTATATGCAGCTTCACAATGGTAACTCTGAATATGGCCATGTAACATGTCTAAGATCATGGAATTGTCCCCCCCATTCCAAATCTGGTATTGGGGAGCCAATTCCATGCATCCTGGGGGCTCCACCATGGACACCCAGCACTGCCAAACCAGCTCTCTGAGGCTTGCACTGCAGCTACAGCTGCTGCCACCTCACATACAGGGTTTTGCACCCCTGGGGTCTGGGCAGCCCAGTCACAGGAAGGCAGAACAAAGCACACCCTCTCCCTTTGAAAATAGGTGATACGGGCTGGGGAGTGGTAGCCTCCCCCAGCCTCTGGAAATGCTTTGAAGGGCACAGATGGTGCCCTCCTTGCATAAACCAGTCTACACCAGGTCAGGGACCCCTTCTCCCCTGCTGTGGTGGGAAACTGGACAAAGGAAATGGGAGTGACCACTCCCCTGTGCATCACCACCCTAGGGGTGGTGCGCAGAGCTCCTCCAGTGTGTCCCAGACTTCAGCCATCTTGCTTTGCAAGGTGTGGGGGCACTCTGGAGGGCTCTGAGTGGCCAGTGCCAGCAGGGGACATCAGAGACCCCTCCTAATAGGTCCATACCTGATAAGGTAGCCAATCCCCCTGTCAGGGCTATTTAGGGTCTCTCCTGTGGGTTCTCTTCAGATTCTGCTTGCAAGTTTCCTTCAGGAATCCTCTGCAACCACTTCAGACTCTTCTGACCTCAGATCAACCGCAGCCTGCTCCAAGAAACGCTGTAACTGCAACAAAGTGTCTACAAAAGACACTTTGCTTTAGCAACCTCAGCTCCAAGTCAGCAACTGTAACAGTTTACACTGTGTGCACGCTCTGGGGACTCCCTGTCTTCATCCTGCACCAGAAGGACTGAAGAAATCTCCTGTGGAGTGATGAAGTCACTCCCCTTCTCCAAGCAGGCACCTCCCAAGGCAATGACTGGTACCCTGGGACTCCTCTCACGGCGGCGAGCGTGCTCCTAAGGACACAAAGGGTGGACATCATCAACATACTGTCCTGAGGTCCTGCTGACGCAATTTAGAGGAGGTAAGACCTTGCCTTCCCCGAGAGCGACGGTACCTCTGTGTTTTGTGTCTTTTTCATCTCCTGAGGCCTCAGTGCAATCTTTGCAAAATTCCTTGGTGCACAGCCTGGCCCCGGTCCCCAACACTCCACCCTGTGACGCTCAACTCGCTGAGTTGTTCTCCTGCGGCGTGGGACCTTCTTTTGTTGAGCTGCATCAACCGCATTTTGCACCTCCTTTGAACTCAGATCCAGCAGCTTCTGGGGGTTCTGGCTGCCATCCTGAGGACTCTCTAAAGTGCTGAGCCCCCTCTTCCTCCTCACACAGAGTTGAGGCCCCTAGGTCCCTCCTGGGTCCATCCAGCGCCATTTTGATGAAAATTTCACTTTTGCTGTAGCCAAGGCTTGTTGGTTCCTTCCTACACGAAATCTCATCTGCAACGATGTTCACGCTGTGGGACATCTTTTGCATCATGCAGGAACCCGCCGGCATCTTCCTAGGGTGCATTTCTGCAGTCTTCGACTAACCGGGGACTCTTCTTTTGCACCCTCTTCTGGGTTGGTGGGGGCTCCTGCCCTTCCTGGAACTTCTTTCGACTTCTGGGCTTGGTCCCCTTTCTTTGCAGGTCTTCAGGTCCAATAATCCAGCAGTTGTTCTTTGCAGACTTGGTTGGCTGATGCAAAATCCCACAAATGCGGTGTAGTGTCTCTTAAGGAAACTTGCAGTACTTTATTCCTGCTTTTCTGGGCTTTGGGGTGGAGTAATTTACTTACCTTTACTGTATTCTTACTCTCCCAGTGATTCTGCACACACTACACTTGTCTAGGGGGGAATTCGTGATTCATATTCCACTTTTTTAGTATATGGTTTGTGTTGCCTCTAGATCCATTTTCTCCCATTGCATTCTATAGGATTTCCTACTGTTTGAACTGTTCTATGAGTATTTACTTATCTAATTTTGGTGTCTAGTGTATATATTGTGCTTAATACTTACCTCCAGAAGGAGTATTGTCTCTAGAATATTTTCGGTACTGTGTCACCCAAATAAATACCGTTATTTTTGAAAACACTGAGTATTGTCTTTACTTGTGTAACTATAAGTGGTATTGCATGGGTTTTGCATGTCTCCTAGTTCAGCTTAAGTTGCTCTGCTATAGCTACCTCTATCAGCCTAAGCTGCTAGAACACTACTACATTCACTAACAAGGGATAACTGGACCTGGTGTAAGTACCCAAGGTACCCACTACAAACCAGGCCAGCCTCCTACACCTAATAGCCAATACCCACATTGAAAACACATTTTTAACCTTCAAGATGGCTAGGCTTACCAATAGAGGTGCTTCTATGTCTTCATTCTGTTAAATAGTCCCTCATCCATCTCCTGTTGTGTTTTCAGCCCTTCCGGTGTCTCATAGGCTCCCATTATTTTAATGAGACTACTGGATTTGAACAGCAGAGTCGCCTGCGATGTGGGAGACTGAGTCTTAACCCACTACAGGTGACACCTGTCACTCCAATCCGGGTTTTGCTCCAGCTAACTAGCAGTGCCTCATCTCTACCTGAGAGCAGAGATGATTGAGCAGCCGAGCGCACGGCACAATTGACTCCTCAAGGAAATCGTGGTTACGGAGATCTCATTTGTTTCTCTCAGTTATATTAGTCCCATATATACAATGACAAGCAGAGGCAGTATGTGTTTCAGTAAGGTTTTAATGAAGCGACTGCATCATAGACAATAAAGCATTTACTGCAATAACCAGGACGATAAAGCTTGACAGGATTAAAATTGTGACAAGGAGATTAAATCATAGAAATAACGCTACCATATTGTCACTAGTGTCAAGTAGACTAATTCCTGCCTAGGCTATGTTAAGCTCTAGTTCTGTCCTTCAAGTTTCCCTGGGAAGACATCATGTCCCATACCTGAGCAAAGGCCTGAAGTCTGCATAAGCAGCTGTAACGAAGAGTTCAGCAATCCGCCTACAGTCGTGGCCCTCTGGCTGGAATCTCCCTCTAACGTGTATGGGACAAGGAAGTGTTTTTATAATAAAAAAAACGGATGTTCTGAGAAAATATCCCTACTTCAGGATGTGTGTGTTTCTATGAGTACCAGAGACAAAAACGTTTACCAAGTTCACCAGCAACCTATCTTATTGTAGCCTTGAGAGAAGCGCAGAGTGCTTGTTTAAGAACACAGTGCTAGCCTAAGCAAAGAATAGCTAGATAGAGAGAAATGAAAGAAGACCGTAAATGTGGCTATTGCTAAAATAATAAAGGAAGCTGAATAAAATATATCTAGGTTAAAGTGCATAGCGGCAGGCCTAGTGTGCTAAAATGGCTACACAACACCCTCCCCTTGCCAGTTTGAAGGTGGTTCAAAGCCTAATTGTGTATAAAAACGACTAAAACTCAACCTTAGATATATATATAAAAATGTCAATAATTACAAGTTAAAAGGACAATTGAGCATATATAAAAGGACAATTTAAAAATGTTAACTTGTGGCATAAAAAAAGCTGAATTTCAAGACTCAGAGTCATTTTGGAAGTTGCCAATAGAATCCGGGACAGTTGAGGACAGGAGATTTTCCACTTCGGCATGTGTTAAAGTTGGAAATGCATCGCCAAGAAGGAACAAGGAGCATTCGTGTTCCATAGCCTGAGCCTCACCCAAAGCAGCAGCATTCCATGATGTGCCCAGTAATGAGTTCAGAGCAGCATACTATAGGAAGGGGAACTCCTAAGCAGCTTCCCGTAGCAAACACACGCTCAACGCGCATGTACGGTAATGAATCCTCAGCGAGAACATGAACAGATCAGCGTCCAATGAAAGCAAGTGCTGCATAGAAAGACAAACTCTCGTAGCATGTTCGAATCAGCACCAGAGGCACCGAAACACGGGCTGCACACATCATGACACATCTGTGCAGGTGGGAGTGCTTTCATTCCTTCTTAGTATTAATAGCAAAATGCCACCTACTATAGCCAAAGTTATTGGAAATCCCCCCCCCCGAAAATACTGGAGAATATTGAGAGAATGGCTGATGGTATTAACCTGAGTATAGAAGAGAAGGTGTGAACGAAACTAGAACCAACAGCCTTAACACAATTTGGGATTCCAGTAGGACTGGATGCATTAAATGTTCGTCCCACGAGTTCACCAAAGTGTCTCTGAAAGTTTGTACTTAAAAGGGACTGTATCTCCGCTGATGACCTTGCTACCTGAAGTGCGTAGGGCTCACGTGCAGATGTGAACGCCACATGTTTTTAGAACAATAAAGCCTTGAATCTGCTCAACTTGTCAAAATTCACATTTGAAGTAGCAATATGGGGCCAAATGTTTTATCTAGTGGGAGGAAAAAGTACTTTCCCGCACCATGTAACAATCTTAGAGAGTAAAATAACAAACTATTCCGGCTCGCATCCCACAACAGTCTTCACTATTGAGGAGAACATAGCTGCCATTCGAGAGCTTCTAGAATGCAGGTCTAATAAAGGGAACTGTGATTCCCTTCAGATAACAAGCCAAGTTCGCTGCTGAAGCGTTACACACCCCCTGCAAGGACAGCTGTTTACAAACCATCGAATGGCTGAAAAAAGTCTTGCATTCACTACCGCTAAGAAAGACCTCTTTCATGTCACTGAGACATTTGTACGAGAAGGACAGCTCCCCCACCTCATGGATGTAACTATCTCCCAGCCTTTCATATCTGCCTACTGGAATGTGTTTTAAACAGGACGTGAATTGAAGTGTTGAAATAGGCAGATTTATGACCCCGTGTATTAACCATTCAGCACATTGTATGTCAGCCACAGTAAAAGGTAACTTTTTGATGTTTAGCATGACATAAGTCGCTTCTTTCTTAGGTATTAGTTGTTGTTGTTGTGTTAAATTAAATGGAGAAAATATGTCCCTTGCGCTTGTGTGTTGCCACGGAATGCGATCTGCCTTCAGTGTTTGAAGTGTCCAACCCAACTGCCTAATGGACCTTAGTTGACTCTGTCCATGGTGTAAAGAAGACATATCAGTTTGTATTATGTCATAGCAGAAGAGGCAATGTTATTTAGGGTATTAATCCCATTATCTACAACAGCTAATGCCTTCTGTAAATTTTCCTGGTCTATTTGCCTTAACTGGGCAGCTTATTGGGAAAGCTTCCAAATTTCATTATATACTTCATACAAGAAGCGCTTTCTGAGTTGTTTTCTAGGGCCTAACAGAAAGTCCTGTAAATCAGTGTTATTAGACAGAAGACTGAGGTGTTCTCTAACAGCATCTAGTGAGGAACTCTTCAACCATTGCTGGCATAGGTTCCCTCCACTGTATGTTGTAATATACCCGCATGTTGGGATGATACATAGCGAGTGTCCTGCCTCTTAGTTCTAAAACCCCCTGTGGAGTTTATAAAACATTCATGACACCCATTGGTATCTATTGGCCACAATAACCACCCACCAGGATGTGACAATGAAGCATTAAACGTGCCATTCTGGACCCTTTCATCGAGCTGATCTTCAGTTGCATTTATATATTTTTGCCATTTATGAAATTTTGCAGGGGCAGGAATACTCTGTGCATTCAATTCCTTAATCTTTGCTAAGGCTAAACAACTTGTTTATTGTACAGTTTCTTTAAAAAATATAATTTGAATAGATATCAGGCATGCTCTTAACAAAGCTTCCTTCCCCCTATTTGCCAATTTCGTGTTCTCCACACACTTTTTAAGTCAGTCGACTTCAGCCAATACTCATAGCCTTCTATAGCCAACCTGGAAACAAAGGAATCCGAATAAATACATTTAGCATCTGTTAATTTGTGTACATTTTCCATTGATGGCAATTTAACCCCTTTGCTGCCAGGCCTTTTCGCCCTCAGGTGCCAAGCCTTTTTTTTTGGCTATTTAGGGCAGTTTGCGCTTAGGCCCTCATAACTTTTTGTCCATAGAAGCTACCCATGCCAAATCTGCGTTGTGTTTTTCCAACATCCTAGGGATTCTAGAGGTACCCAGACTTTGTGGGTTCCTCTAAAGGAGACCATGAAATTAGCCAAAATACAGCTACAATTTCGTTTTTCTCAAACAAAATGGGAAAAAGGGCTGCATAAGAAGGCTTCTGTTTTTTCCCCTGAAACTGGCATCAGCAAAGGGTTTGCGGTGCTAAAATCACCATCTTCCCAGCTTTCAGGAACAGGCAGACTTGAATCAGAAAACCCAATTTTTCAACATAATTTTAGCATTTTACTGGGACATACCCCATTTTTACTATTTTGGTGCTTTCAGCCTCCTTCCAGTTAGTGACAGAAGTGGGTATGAAACAAATGCTGGATCCTAGTAAACTAAACATTTCTGGAAAGTGGACAAAATTCTGAATTCAGCAAGGGGTGATTTCTGTAGATCCTACAAGTGTTCTCTACAGAAAATAACAGCTGAAATAAAAACAATATTGAAATTGAGGTGAAACAAACAGCCATTTTTCTCCACGTTGTACTCTAACTTTTTCCTGCGATGTCAGATTTTTGTAAGCAATATACTGTTACGTCTGCTGGACTCTTTTGTTTGCGGGGATGTATAGGGCTTGTAGGTTCATCAAGAACCCTAGGTACCCAGAGCCAATAAATGAGCTGCACCTTGCAATGGGTTTTCATTCTATACCGGGTATACAGCAATTCATTTGCTGAAATATAAAGAATAAAAAATAGGTATCAAGAAAACCTTTGGATTTCCAAAATGGGTACAAGATAAGGTGTTGAGAAGCAGTGGTTATTTGCACATCTCTGAATTCCAGGGTTCCCATACTAGCATGTGAATTACAGGGTATTTATCAAATAGACGTCTTTTTTACACACTCTTACAATTGGAAGGAAAAAAAGTAGAGAAAGACAAGGGGCAGTAACACTTGTTTTTGCTATTCTGTGTTCCCCAAAGTCTCCCGATTAAAAATGGTACCTCACCTGCTTGGATAGGCCTAATGCTCGCTACAGGAAACACAACATGGACACATCACATTTTTACATTGAAATCTGACATGTTTTGTGCACAGTGCCTAGCTGTAGATTCTGGTCTCTAGCTCAGCCGGCACCTAGGGAAACTTACCAAACCTGCGCATTTTTGAAAACTAGACACCTAGGGGAATACAAGATGGGGTGACTTGTGGGGCTCTGACTAGGTTCTGTTACCCAGAATCCTTTGCAAACCTCAATTTGGCCAAAAAAACACTTTTTCCTCATTTCAGTGACCGAAAGTTCTGGAATCTGAGAGAAATTTCCTTCCACCCAGCGATTTTCCCCCAAGTCTCCCAATCAAAATGGTACCTCACTAGCGTGGGTAGGCCTAGTGCTCGGGAAAGGAAATGGCCCAAAACACTATCTGGACACATCAAAATTATCAAATACAAAACTACCTGTTTTTGCGGGAGGCACCTGCGTTTTTGGGCCTGGGCTCAGCAGCCATCTAGGGAAACCTACCTATCCCAGACTTTGCTGAAAACTAGACACCCGAGGGGGTCCAGGGAGGTGTGACTTGTATGGATCCCCCAATGTTTTCTGTGTGAGATTACCGCACCAGAACAAATTTCCTACCACCCAACGTTCCGCTCAGTCTCCTGGTAAAAACGATACCTCACTTGTGTAGGTTGGCCAAGTGCCTGTGACAGGGAAGAGCCAAAAAACATGTCGAAATTGAGTGGGAACCAAATCTGGTCCAAAAGGGCAGTTTGGCAAAAAAAAAAACATTTTTAGGCTGACAAGTGCAGCAGAATTTTTATTGGTATAGATGATACAGTATTTGGTGGTAGGAATTTTGTGGATTCCTGCAGATTCGGGAAGGTTCCATCACAAAAATGTGTGATTTCCAGCAAAGTTGCAGGTTTGCAGGGCATTGTGGGTAAGAAAATGGTGCGGGATGCATGTGAAGCACACCACCCTGAAATCAACCAGATGTTTAGTTTTGAGATGAGTCTAGGTCTTGTGGATTTTTCTACATGGCAGCGTCCCAAAGTCAAAGTGCAGCCCTCACCATTCCAAGTGAGACGATTTTGAGAGTTACCAAGCTCTCATGGCCCAAATGTAAAGCCAAAACCCAAAATAATCAAATGTCCTCTTGTGGAATAAGATGTTTTAGTGTGCGGGGGGAGAGCTGAAAGACTGTTACTCCCTTCAGTTGGGGTGGGGGCATAACCATGCCCATACTGGTTGGTAGCCACCACCCCACAATTATTTTTTATTTTTATTTCATGGCATCTAGTAGACTTTCTGCCACGCGGTGTGGACCGTGGGTTATTGCCCCATCTGTCCACTGGTGGGCAGAACAACTTTGGCCCCATTTATTTAGGGTGGGGGTATGGCCATACTCCCACCCTCTTATTTTGGAAAAAAAATCTTCCCTGGTATCTGGTGGGCCTTCTACCCCCCTTGGGGGCAGATGGGCCTTCCAAAAATAGGCCGATGGCCAACAGTAATGTACCCCCATGGGGAGCGACCCTTGCCCAAGGGGCTGCCTCCCCAAACAAAACATACACACACACACCAATCCCTGTGGTCTAGTGGTTTCTGCCCCCCTTGGGGGCAGGTTGGCTTTACAAAAATAGACCGATCTGCCCCCAAAGGGGGGGCAGAAATGGCCTAAATACAATTTGCCCCCCAGGGGAGCGACCCTTGCCTAAGGGGTCGCTCCCCATACATAAAAACATAAAGTAAATTAAAAAAATATATATATATAGATCCCTGGTGTCTAAAGGTTTATGCCCCCCCCGGGGGGCAGATCAGCCTAATTATATTAGGCCGATCTGCCTCCGGGGGGCGCGCAGAAAAGGCCTAAAAATATTTTGCCCCACCCTGGGGAGCCACCCTTGCCCAAAGGGCCGCTCCCCTGATGCGCGAGTATAAAAAAAAAACCTGGTTTCTAGTGGCTTCTGTCCCGCGCGGGGGGGGGGCAGAAATGGCCTAAAAAGAATTCCCCCCCCCCCCCCCCCCCCCGGGGAGCGACCTTTGCATAAGGGGTAGCTCTCTACATATAATAAAATAAACAAAAAAACTTTTTATCCCTGGTGTCTAGTGGTTTCTGCCCATGGCCTAAATATAATTTCGCGCCCTGGGGAGCGACCCTTATGCATAAGAATAATAAAAAAAAAACCCTGGTGTCTAGTGGTTTCTGTCCCCCCTGGGGGCAGTTCGCCCTAATTATAGTAGGCCGATCTGCCCCCAGGGGGGGCAGAAATGGCCTAAAAATTATTTGGCCCCCTGCGGAGCGGCCCTTGCCCAAGGTGCCACTCCCCTCATTAAAAAAAAAAAAAAAAATCCCTAGTGCCTAGTACTTGCAGAGACATGAAAGGAAAGGAAAAGCCTTTCCTTTCATGCCTCTGCTGGCCCCCTCCTCCCGAGCAGAAGAGAAATGCTTTTGCATTTCTCTTCTGCATCACGCTGTAAGCATGCCTCCAGCGCGATGGGAGGTGACCTCTGATGAGGTCTGCATGCAATTGCGTGCTGACGTCATCAGACGTCACTGGGGGTCGGGGGTGGAAGGGGAAGTGATTCCCCTTTCAGCCCTGACCTGAGAGGGTGGGGGGGTTGGCCCTCGGGGGGAGCGCTAGCACGTCCCCCGAGTGCCGGTACACAAACGTAATGGTTACGTCCATGGCCCTGAGAGGCGCCGCCATGGATGGAACCATTACGTCCGTGGCATACAAGGGGTTAAAATAATACAACTCAGCATTTTTAGCATGGTGCCCTGAAAAATATGCAAACTTTGCAGAGTATTTTTTGGAACTCCCTTGTGGTGGAGTTGGACAATGTTCCCATTGTGTGTAAATAAAAACAGTCTTTGGGGTACTTGCTCTGTGAATGAAATGGTGTCCATAATATAGCAAAACATATCACCGTAATTCTTTTTAGATTGATACACATCTTCACTTTCAAATACAGTATAATACTGCAATTCAGTCATGATAGAATCAACTGTTTTCACATCACAATCATCAGAAGCAGCTTTGGGTATTATTACATTGGTCTTTGAAAGCTAAAACACATATGATATTTGAATGACCTCTGTCGGGCCGTATATATCAAATATTACTTTATCCCAAACAATCCCATCAGGAATTGGTATAGCGGAAATGTTCACAAAAGACAAGTCTCTGTGGACCTTATGTGGAGAAAAATGTGGTTTTAAGACCTCATCCATCAGTTCAACTGTTGATCTTTCAGGAAGAAAATTATCATGTATTAATAAAAAGAGTGTTATGACAAACTTAATCCAAAGTAGGAAAGCCAGTATAGTCAAAGAAAGCCACAGATAGTTCCATGGGAGAATAAAGTAAGTTGCTTTAAGCCAGTTTATCAGCTTACGTGTTTTTGACAGTTCAGATGTAGAAGAGGCGAATGAGTCCGAAACAGTGTTGTTGATGTCAGCAAAGTATCCAGAAGCTATTCGTGCAAAAGCTGGAGCCGTGTTTGTAGGTCGAGAACCAGTGGAGGTTTCCCGTTGTGGTTCAGAATAAATGATACCATCTGTCTGTGTTGAAGTTGTGTCAAACCGATCAGTTATTTCTGTATTATTAATTGAAACAGATGTCAATGGAACTAATGCAAGATCATTTTCCACCCTCCCCAAGCTCAGAGAGGTGACCGTGTTGCCGCTCACAACTTGTAGAGTGACTTCTTGATCAGTAATGGGAGCGGTTCGGGAACTACTGGCTGTTCCTCTTGGTCTGCTGTTCAGGATCGGCCACATGGTGTAACTTGACATTGTCAATAGATACAAAGTGTTTTTCTTTAGCACCAGCCAACGGTGGTAGAATGACAGTTCTGTGACCGTGTATTCCCAAGACTGGGACCGGTGCACGATGAGGACCAACTCCTTTTTCACAGCAACCTTTTCACATACTAGATCCCCAACTTTAGGAATCCAGCCAGTAGGTGTTACTGGTACATCCTTAATTCCTGTGGAGGCTGCACTGGCAGAAGCGTTGTCGTCACAGAACTGTTGTAATTCATGTAAGGTAGTGTAGGAAAGTACCATCTTGCCTGGCATGTTACCCCCATTTTTCACTGTATATATGTTGTTTTAGTTGTATGTGTCACTGGGACCCTGGTCACCAGGGCCCCAGTGCTCATAAGTGTGCCTGAATGTGTTACCTGTGTAGTGACTAACTGTCTCACTGAGGCTCTGCTAATCAGAACCGCAGTGGTTATGCTCTCTCATTTCTTTCAAATTGTCACTAACAGGCTAGTGACCAATTTTACCAATTTACATTGGCTTACTGGAACACCCTTATAATTCCCTAGTATATGGTACTGAGGTACCCAGGGTATTGGGGTTCCAGGAGATCCCTATGGGCTGCAGCATTTCTTTTGCCACCCATAGGGAGCTCTGACAATTCTTACACAGGTCTGCCACTGCAGCCTGAGTGAAATAACGTCCACGTTATTTCACAGCCATTTTACACTGCACTTAAGTAACTTATAAGTCACCTATATGTCTAACCTTTACCTGGTAAAGGTTAGGTGCAAAGTTACTTAGTGTGAGGGCACCCTGGCACTAGCCAAGGTGCCCCCACATTGTTCAGGGCCAATTCCCCGGACTTTGTGAGTGCGGGGACACCATTACACGCGTGCACTACATATAGGTCACTACCTATATGTAGCTTCACAATGGTAACTCCGAATATGGCCATGTAACATGTCTATGATCATGGAATTGCCCCCTCTATACCATCCTGGCATAGTGGGCACAATCCCATGATCCCAGTTGTCTGTGGCACAGACCCTTGTACTGCCAAACTGCCCTTCCTGGGGTTTCACTGCAGCTGCTGCTGCTGCCAAACCCCTCAGACAGGCATCTGCCCTCCTGGGGTCCAGCCAGGCCTGGCCCAGGATGGCAGAACAAAGGACTTCCTCTGAGAGAGGGTGTTACACCCTCTCCCTTTGGAAAATGGTGTGAAGGCAGGGGAGGAGTAGCCTCCCCCAGCCTCTGGAAATGCTTTCTTGGGCACAGATGTGCCCAATTCTGCATAAGCCAGTCTACACCGGTTCAGGGGACCCCTTAGCCCTGCTCTGGCGCGAAACTGGACAAAGGAAAGGGGAGTGACCACTCCCCTGACCTGCACCTCCCCTGGGAGGTGTCCAGAGCTCCTCCAGTGTGCTCCAGACCTCTGCCATCTTGGAAACAGAGGTGCTGCTGGCACACTGGACTGCTCGGAGTGGCCAGTGCCACCAAGTGACGTCAGAGACTCCTTCTGATAGGCTCCTTCAGGTGTTGCTAGCCTATCCTCTCTCCTAGGTAGCCAAACCCTCTTTTCTGGCTATTTAGGGTGTCTGTCTCTGGGGAAACTTTAGATAACGAATGCAAGAGCTCAGCCGAGTTCCTCTGCATCTCTCTCTTCACCTTCTGCCAAGGAATCGACTGCTGACCGCGCTGGAAGCCAGCAAAACTGCAACATAGTAGCAAAGACGACTACTGCAACTCTGTAACGCTGATCCTGACGCCTTCTCGACTGTTTTCCTGGTGGTGCATGCTCTGGGGGTAGTCTGCCTCCTCTCTGCACTAGAAGCTCCTAAGAAATCTCCCGTGGGTCGACGGAATCTTCACCCTGCAACCGCAGGCACCAAAAAGCTGCATTACCGGTCCCTTGGGTCTCCCCTCAGCACGACGAGCGCGGTCCCTCGAATCCAGCAACTCTGTCCAAGTGACCCCCACAGTCCAGTGACTCTTCAGTCCAAGTTTGGTGGAGGTAAGTCCTTGCCTCACCTCGCTAGACTGCATTGCTGGGAACCGCGACTTTTGCAGCTACTCCGGCCTCCGTGCACTTCCGGCGGACATCCTTTGTGCACAGTCCAGCCTGGGTCCACGGCACTCTAACCTGCATTGCACGACCTCCTAAGTTGTTCTCCGGCGACGTGGGACTTCTTTGTGCGACTTTGGGTGAGCACCGTTTCACGCATCCTCGTAGTGCCTGTTTCTGGCACTTCTCCGGGTGCTACCTGCTGCTAAGAGGGCTCCTTGTCTTGCTCGACGTCCCCTCTACCTCCTGGTCCAATTTGCGACCTCCTGGTCCCTCCTGGGCCACAGCAGCATCCAAAAACGATAACCGCACGATTTGCAGCTAGCAAGGCTTGTTGGCGTTCTTTCGGCGGGAAAACACTTCTGCACAACTCTCCACGGCGAGAGGGATCCGTCCACCAAAGGGGAAGTCTCTAGCCCTTTTCGTTCCTGCAGAAACCTCAGCTTCTTCTGTCCAGTAGAAGCTTCTTTGCACCCACAGCTGGCATTTCCTGGGCATATGCCCATCTCCGACTTGCTTGTGACTTTTGGACTTGGTCCCCTTGTTCCACAGGTACCCTAGATTGGAAATCCATCGTTGTTGCATTGTTGGTTTGTGTCTTTCCTGCATTATTCCTCTAACACGACTTCTTTGTCCTTAGGGGAACTTTAGTGCACTTTGCACTCACTTTTCAGGGTCTTGGGGAGGGTTATTTTTCTAACTCTCACTATTTTCTAATAGTCCCAGTGACCCTCTACAAGGTCACATAGGTTTGGGGTTCATTCGTGGTTCGCATTCCACTTTTGGAGTATATGATTTGTGTTGCCCCTATCCCTATGTGTCCCCATTGCATCCTATTGTAACTATACATTGTTTGCACTGTTTTCTAAGACTATACTGCATATTTTTGCTATTGTGTATATATATCTTGTGTATATTTCCTATCCTCTCACTGAGGGTACACTCTAAGATACTTTGGCATATTGTCATAAAAATAAAGTACCTTTATTTTTAGTATAACTGTGTATTGTGTTTTCTTATGATATTGTGCATATGACACTAAGTGGTACTGTAGTAGCTTTACACGTCTCCTAGTTCAGCCTAAGCTGCTCTGCTAAGCTACCATTATCTATCAGCCTAAGCTGCTAGACACCCTATACACTAATAAGGGATAACTGGGCCTGGTGCAAGGTGCAAGTACCCCTTGGTACTCACTACAAGCCAGTCCCGCCTCCTACATTGGTTGTGCAGCGGTGGGATGAGTGCTTTGAGACTACTTACCACTCTTGTCATTGTACTTTTCATAAGAGAAAAATATACAAAACAAGTTCAGTGTATATACACATAGCCAAAAAGTTTTGCATTTCCTCTTTTCACTCTTTTCTAAGTGCTGAAAAGTACTTCTAACTTTCTCAAAAGTTTAAAAAGTTTTTTTCTCTGTCTTTCTAAAAGCTCTGACAAACTTTTTTCTCTTTTTCTATCACTTTAACTCTCTCTAAAAATGTCTGGCACAGGCCAAAATGTTGATCTGTCCAAACTTGCATATGACCACCTTAGCTGGAAAGGAGCAAGGAGTCTCTGTGTAGAGAGAGGTTTGAGTGTAGGGAAGAATCCTTCCTTGGAACTGTTACTTAACATGCTTAGAGAACAGGATAAGGCTAGAAGTGCCCCATCTGTAGAAAAAGTAGCTAATGGTTCCCAATCTGATCCAGGGACTCCCCCAGGAAAAGATTCAGGAAAGAAACTTCCAAGCCTGCCCATTACTAGACAGTCTAGCATAGTTGGTACTGATGTTGAGTCACACCATACAGATAGTGTTGTCTCACATCATAGCAAGAGCATTCATTCTCATCACAGTAGAAATGATGTTTCTGTCAGCCAAGCTGTTAGGGTGTCCTCTGTAAGGGACAGGTCTCCTTCTGTCCATCCTCACCATACTTCTGTTTCAAGGCATGTCCCTCCCACCCACCCTGATGACAGATTGTTGGAAAGGGAGCTCAATAGATTGAGAGTGGAACAAACCAGACTGAAGCTCAAGAAGCAACAGCTGGATTTGGATAGACAGACCTTAGAAGTAGAGAAGGAGAGACAGAAACTGGGTTTAGAAACCCATGGTGGCAGCAGCAGTATTCCCCATAGTCATCCTGCAAAAGAGCATGATTCCAGGAATCTGCACAAGATAGTTCCCCCTTATAAGGAGGGGGATGACATTAACAAGTGGTTTGCTGCACTTGAGAGGGCCTGTGTTGTACAGGATGTCCCTCAAAGGCAGTGGGCTGCTATCCTATGGCTATCATTTAGTGGAAAAGGTAGGGATAGGCTCCTTACTGTGAAAGAAAGTGATGCCAATAATTTTACAGTTCTTAAGAATGCACTCCTGGATGGTTATAGCTTAACCACTGAACAGTACAGGATAAAGTTCAGAGAGACCAAAAAGGAGTCTTCACAAGACTGGGTTGATTTCATTGACCATTCAGTGAAGGCCTTGGAGGGGTGGTTACATGGCAGTAAAGTTACTGATTATGACAGCCTGTATAACTTGATCCTGAGAGAGCATATTCTTAATAATTGTGTGTCTGATTTGTTGCACCAGTACTTGGTGGACTCTGATCTGACCTCTCCCCAAGAATTGGGAAAGAAGGCAGACAAATGGGTCAGAACAAGGGTGAACAGAAAAGTTCATACAGGGGGTGACAAAGATGGCAACAAAAAGAAGGATGGTTAGTCTTCTGACAAGGGTGGGGACAAATCTAAAAATGAGTCTTCATCAGGCCCACAAAAACACTCTGGTGGGGGTGGTGGGTCCAAATCCTCCTTTAATCAAAACAAAGAAAAGAAACCATGGTGCTATTTATGTAAAGTAAAAGGCCATTGGACAACAGATCCCAGTTGTCCAAAGAAAAGCACCAAGCGTCCTACCACTACAACCCCTACTGCTACCCCTAGTGTCCCTACTAATAGCAGTGGTGGTGGGAGCAAACCTACTAATAGCCAATCCAAGGGAGTAGCTGGGCTCACTATTGGTAACTTAGTTGGGGTTGGCCTTGTTAGGGAGGCCACAGAGGCTGTGTTAGTCTCTGAGGGGGCTATTGATTTAGCCACCTCAGTTGCTTGTCCCCTTAATATGGATAAGTACAAGCAGCTACCCCTAATAAATGGTGTTGAGGTTCAGGCCTACAGGGACACTGGAGCCAGTGTGACTATGGTCATAGAGAAACTGGTCCACCCTGAACAACACCTACTTGGTCACCAGTACCAAGTAACCGATGCTTACAACAACACACTTAGCCACCCCATGGCTGTTGTTAATCTCAACTGGGGGGGGGGTTACTGGTCCAAAGAAAGTTGTGGTAGCCACAGATTTACCTGTAGACTGTCTACTAGGAAATGATTTAGAGACATCAGCTTGGTCAGATGTGGAGTTGGAGGCCCATGCAGCAATGCTGGGCATCCCAGGGCATATTTTTGCTTTGACAAGGGCTCAGGCCAAAAAGCAAAAAGGACAGGGAAGCTTGGATCCTGGAACAATGGACCAAGTGCTCCCTAAAGCTAGGGCTAGTAGAAGCAAACCACTTCCTACTATCCCTCCCTCTACAGTGGATTCAACTTCTGAGGAAGAAGAATTCCCTCCCTGTGCAGAACCTACACCAGAGGAGCTTGAAGCAGACACTGCTGAGCTTTTGGGTGAAGGGGGGCCTGCCAGGGAGGAGCTGAGTGTGGCACAGCAAACCTGTCCCACATTAGAGGGTCTGAGACAGCAAGCTGTCAAACAGGCTAATGGGGATGTTAGTGACTCTCACAGAGTTTACTGGGAGGACAATCTCTTGTATACTGAGGCAAGGGATCCTAAACCTGGAGCTGCCAGGAGATTAGTGATCCCTCAGGAGTACAGAAAGTTCCTCCTAACTCTTGCTCACGACATTCCCCTAGCAGGACATCTGGGACAAATGAAAACTTGGGACAGGCTTGTTTCATTGGCCTAGGATGTCTGAGGACACAAGAGTTTTGTAAGTCCTGTGAAACCTGTCAAGCCAGTGGCAAGACAGGTGGAACACCAAAGGCACCACTTATCCCACTGCCTGTGGTTGGGGTTCCCTTTGAGAGGGTAGGGGTTGGCATAGTTGGCCCCCTTGACCCTCCTACTGCTTCAGGCAATAGATTCATCTTGGTGGTAGTGGACCATGCCACAAGATACCCTGAAGCTATTCCTTTAAGGACCACTACAGCTCCTGCAGTGGCAAAGGCCCTCCTGGGAATATTTTCCAGGGTGGGCTTCCCAAAGGAAGTAGTATCAGACAGGGGAAGCAATTTCATGTCTGCATACTTAAAGGCCATGTGGAAGGAGTGTGGTGTAACTTACAAGTTCACAACACCCTATCATCCACAAACAAATGGACTGGTGGAGAGATTTAACAAAACTCTCAAAGGCATGATTATGGGTCTCCCTGAAAAACTCCGCAGGAGATGGGATATCCTTCTACCATGCCTCCTTTTTGCCTAGAGGGAGGTACCCCAGAAAGGAGTGGGCTTCAGCCCCTTTGAACTTCCTTTTGGACACCCTGTTAGGGGTCCACTCACACTTGTAAAGGAGGGTTGGGAACAACCTTTAAAAGCTCCTAAGCAAGATATTGTGGACTATGTACTTGGCCTCAGATCAAGGATGGCTGAGTATATGAAAAAGGCCAGTAAAAACCTTCAGGCCAGCCAAGAGCTCCAGAAGCAATGGCATGATCAGAAGGCTGTTTTGGTTCAGTACCAACCAGGGCAGGAAGTGTGGGTCTTGGAGCCTGTGGCCCCAAGAGCACTCCAAGATAAATGGAGTGGTCCCCACACAATTGTTGAAAAGAAGGGAGAAGTCACCTATTTAGTTGACTTAGGCACTGCCAGGAGTCCCCTTAGGGTGCTCCATGTCAATCGCCTGAAACCCTACTATGACAAGGCTGATCTCACCCTGCTCATGGCAACTGATGAGGGACAGGAAGAAGACAGTGATCCTCTACCTGATCTCTTCTCTTCCACAGAACAAGATGCTCTTGTGGAAGGGGTAGTTTTGGCTGATTGTCTTACTGCTGAGCAGAAAGACCATTGCATAAATCTCCTAGATCAATTCTCTGAACTCTTCTCTACTGTGCCAGGTACCACTTCTTGGTGTGAGCACACTATAGATACTGGAGACAGTTTACCTGTCAAAAGTAAGATCTATAGGCAGCCTGATCATGTCATAGACTGCATAAAGCAAGAGGTGCAGAAAATGTTAGAACTAGGAGTGGTTGAGCACTCTGAAAGTCCATGGGCTTCTCCTGTGGTACTTGTACCAAAACCCCATTCCAAAGATGGAAAGAAGGAAATGCGGTTTTGTGTAGACTATAGAGGTCTCAACCTGGTAACCAAAACTGATGCTCACCCTATACCCAGGGCAGATGAGCTCATAGATACACTGGCATCTGCCAAGTATCTAAGCACTTTTGATTTGACTGCAGGGTATTGGCAGATCAAATTGTCAGAAGATGCTAAACCTAAAACTGCATTTTCAACCATTGGAGGCCATTACCAATTTACAGTAATGCCTTTTGGTTTGAAAAATGCACCTGCCACTTTTCAAAGGTTGGTGAACACAGTCCTGCAAGGGCTGGAGGCTTTCAGTGCAGCATATTTGGACGATATAGCTGCCTTTAGCTCCAGCTGGGATGATCACCTGGTCCACCTATGGAAAGTTTTGGAGGCCCTGCAAAAGGCAGGCCTCACTATCAAGGCTTCAAAGTGCCAGATAGGGCAGGGTAAGGTGGTTTATCTGGGACACCTTGTTGGTGGGGAACAGATTGCACCACTTCAGGGGAAAATCCAAACAATTATTGATTGGGTTCCCCCTACCACTCAGACTCAGGTGAGAGCCTTCCTAGGCCTCACTGGGTATTACAGGAGGTTCATTAAGAACTATGGCTCCATTGCAGCCCCTCTTAATGACCTCACATCCAAGAAAATGCCTAAAAAGGTATTATGGACACCAAACTGTCAGAAAGCTTTTGAGGAGCTGAAGCAGGCCATGTGCTCTGCACCTGTCCTGAAAAGCCCTTGTTACTCTAAAAAATTCTATGTCCAAACTGATGCATCTGAATTAGGAGTAGGGGCAGTCCTATCACAACTTAATTCTGAGGGCCAGGATCAACCTGTTGCTTTTATTAGTAGGAGGTTGACCCCTAGAGAAAAGCGTTGGTCTGCCATAGAGAGGGAGGCCTTTGCTGTGGTCTGGGCTCTGAAGAAGTTGAGGCCATACCTGTTTGGCACTCACTTCATTGTTCAGACAGACCACAAACCTCTACTTTGGCTAAAACAAATGAAAGGTGAAAATCCTAAATTGTTGAGGTGGTCCATATCCCTACAGGGAATGGACTATACAGTGGAACATAGACCTGGGAGTAGCCACTCCAATGCAGATGGACTCTCCAGATATTTCCACTTAGACAATGAAGACTCATCAGGTCATGGCTAGTCTTATTGTCCTTCGTTTGGGGGGGGGGGGGTTGTGTAGGAAAGTACCATCTTGCCTGGCATGTTACCCCCATTTTTCACTGTATATATGTTGTTTTAGTTGTATGTGTCACTGGGACCCTGGTCACCAGGGCCCCAGTGCTCATAAGTGTGCCTGAATGTGTTACCTGTGTAGTGACTAACTGTCTCACTGAGGCTCTGCTAATCAGAACCTCAGTGGTTATGCTCTCTCATTTCTTTCAAATTGTCACTAACAGGCTAGTGACCAATTTTACCAATTTACATTGGCTTACTGGAACACCCTTATAATTCCCTAGTATATGGTACTGAGGTACCCAGGGTATTGGGGTTCCAGGAGATCCCTATGGGCTGCAGCATTTCTTTTGCCACCCATAGGGAGCTCTGACAATTCTTACACAGGTCTGCCACTGCAGCCTGAGTGAAATAACGTCCACGTTATTTCACAGCCATTTTACACTGCACTTAAGTAACTTATAAGTCACCTATATGTCTAACCTTTACCTGGTAAAGGTTAGGTGCAAAGTTACTTAGTGTGAGGGCACCCTGGCACTAGCCAAGGTGCCCCCACATTGTTCAGGGCCAATTCCCCGGACTTTGTGAGTGCGGGTACACCATTACACGCGTGCACTACATATAGGTCACTACCTATATGTAGCTTCACAATGGTAACTCCGAATATGGCCATGTAACATGTCTATGATCATGGAATTGCCCCCTCTATACCATCCTGGCATAGTGGGCACAATCCCATGATCCCAGTGGTCTGTAGCACAGACCCTGGTACTGCAAAACTGCCCTTCCTGGGGTTTCACTGCAGCTGCTGCTGCTGCCAAACCCCTCAGACAGGCATCTGCCCTCCTGGGGTCCAGCCAGGCCTGGCCCAGGATGGCAGAACAAAGGACTTCCTCTGAGAGAGGGTGTTACACCCTCTCCCTTTGGAAAATGGTGTGAAGGCAGGGGAGGAGTAGCCTCCCCCAGCCTCTGGAAATGCTTTCTTGGGCACAGATGTGCCCAATTCTGCATAAGCCAGTCTACACCGGTTCAGGGGACCCCTTAGCCCTGCTCTGGCGCGAAACTGGACAAAGGAAAGGGGAGTGACCACTCCCCTGACCTGCACCTCCCCTGGGAGGTGTCCAGAGCTCCTCCAGTGTGCTCCAGACCTCTGCCATCTTGGAAACAGAGGTGCTGCTGGCACACTGGACTGCTCGGAGTGGCCAGTGCCACCAGGTGACGTCAGAGACTCCTTCTGATAGGCTCCTTCAGGTGTTGCTAGCCTATCCTCTCTCCTAGGTAGCCAAACCCTCTTTTCTGGCTATTTAGGGTCTCTGTCTCTGGGGAAACTTTAGATAACGAATGCAAGAGCTCAGCCGAGTTCCTCTGCATCTCTCTCTTCACCTTCTGCCAAGGAATCGACTGCTGACCACGCTGGAAGCCTGCAAAACTGCAACATAGTAGCAAAGACGACTACTGCAACTCCGTAACGCTGATCCTGCCGCCTTCTCGACTGTTTTCCTGGTGGTGCATGCTGTGGCGGTAGTCTGCCTCCTCTCTGCACTAGAAGCTCCGAAGAAATCTCCCGTGGGTCGACGGAATCTTCCCGCTGCAACCGCAGGCACCAAAAAGCTGCATTACCGGTCCCTTGGGTCTCCTCTCAGCACGACGAGCGAGGTCCCTCGAATCCAGCAACTATGTCCAATTGACCCCAACAGTCCAGTGACTCTTCAGTCCAAGTTTGGTGGAGGTAAGTCCTTGCCTCACCTCGCTAGACTGCATTGCTGGGAACCGCGACTTTTGCAGCTACTCCGGCCTCCGTGCACTTCCGGTGGAAATCCTTTGTGCACAGTCCAGCCTGGGTCCACGGCACTCTAACCTGCATTGCACGACCTCCTAAGTTGTTCTCCGGCGACGTGGGACTTCTTTGTGCGACTTCGGGTGAGCACTGTTTCACGCATCCTCGTAGTGCCTGTTTCTGGCACTTCTCCGGGTGCTACCTGCTGCTAAGAGGGCTCCTTGTCTTGCTCGACGTCCCCTCTACCTCCTGGTCCAATTTGCGACCTCCTGGTCCCTCCTGGGCCACAGCAGCATCCAAAAACGCTAACCGCACAATTTGCAGCTAGCAAGGCTTGTTGGCGTTCTTTCGGCGGGAAAACACTTCTGCACAACTCTCCACGGCGAGAGGGATCCGTCCACCAAAGGGGAAGTCTCTAGCCCTTTTCGTTCCTGAAGAAACCTCAGCTTCTTCTGTCCAGTAGAAGCTTCTTTGCACCCACAGCTGGCATTTCCTGGGCATATGCCCATCTCCGACTTGCTTGTGACTTTTGGACTTGGTCCCCTTGTTCCACAGGTACCCTAGATTGGAAATCCATCGTTGTTGCATTGTTGGTTTGTGTCTTTCCTGCATTATTCCTCTAACACGACTTCTTTGTCCTTAGGGGAACTTTAGTGTACTTTGCACTCACTTTTCAGGGTCTTGGGGAGGGTTATTTTTCTAACTCTCACTATTTTCTAATAGTCCCAGCGACCCTCTACAAGGTCACATAGGTTTGGGGTCCATTCGTGGTTCGCATTCCACTTTTGGAGTATATGATTTGTGTTGCCCCCATCCCTATGTGTCCCCATTGCATCCTATTGTAACTATACATTGTTTGCACTGTGTTCTAAGACTATACTGCATATTTTTGCTATTGTGTATATATATCTTGTGTATATTTCCTATCCTCTCACTGAGGGTACACTCTAAGATACTTTGGCATATTGTCATAAAAATAAAGTACCTTTATTTTTAGTATAACTGTGTATTGTGTTTTCTTATGATATTGTGCATATGACACTAAGTGGTACTGTAGTAGCTTCACACGTCTCCTAGTTCAGCCTAAGCTGCTCTGCTAAGCTACCATTATCTATCAGCCTAAGCTGCTAGACACCCTATACACTAATAATCATCCTGAGCTGCGTGCATCCTACATCATGAGTGGCAGTCCGGAGTAGTCTTCTTGGTCCTCGCTGCCAGCTGTCCAACTTTGGTGGAGGTAAGCCTTTGCCTTCCCACGCAGGACAGGACCACCGTGAACTGCCCTTTGCAGCTACCAAGGCTTGTTGGCAACTCCTCCAAGGGATCTTCAGGCTCTGAGTAGCCCCACCCCCCACCACTCCTTCCTGCTAAGCACAGCCCTCTGCGTGCTTCTCCTGCGACATGGGACCCTTCTCCAGTTGTACTGCGTGGGCTCCTCTGCTACTCCTGGTTCCTCTTCGAGTGGGTCTCCTGTGGGGGCTGCTTCTTTTTCTGTGGACTCTCTGCCTTGCTGAGGGCCCCTCTAAAACGCCCCCAAATTGGTTGAGTCCTCCTAGACCTTATTGGTCCCCGGCAGCTCCACTTTTGCTTTACCCCAACTTCTGCCTTTAAGGCTTGTTGGTGGCTTTTCCACAACACTGATTAACTGCAATCATCCATCCGGCATGGAACATCGGCTAAACATGATAATTCAAATCTGGTGTTAGTTAAGATCCTCACTAATGAAAATCAATACAGTAACATTTGATGCCTTTTCTTTGCTGAATCTAATGTATGTGATATTGTTTGCACAGTTATTCTTTCTATTACTTTGCACTGTAACTTTAGAATGTGTAGTAGCTCACGCTTTGATTAGATTGCAATTCTTTTGCTGCTTTAGTCAGCCAGTGTTGTTTCTGTATGTTTATAATTTGATTTTAAGATTATCTTACGTGACATTAGCATTGTTAATATAGGGAACTAAATATTCAAACTTTTACACAGCGATGTGGTTATTCATGACTGGAAGGTCATGGTGTATGACAATTACTATCTCTTATTGATTACTAATGTTATTGCTTATTGATCTACATGTACTGGATATATGGTGGGAATATCTTATGCGAGTCAAAAGGTTAATTGGCCTCTGTTCCCTTGTAAGTTTACTTATTAAGGTCAGACGCGCCAACAGAGATGGTAGCAGAGGAGGGTTTGTCTCCTTAAGAGCCCATCATATGGTCCAGAAAGAGAGGTAGTAGAGTATTTGGCCCCGGAGATTGTAAGCGAGAAATAATAAGTGTCCCCAGAAATGGTAGTAGCTTGATGGTCTTATCTTTTGGGGGCTCATCATCACCAAGATTTTAATTAATTTTTTTAATGATACAAATTGGAGAGAAAATGTGCCTCTGAGCCCTGAGATGACTTTCCCAGAATCTTGAAACTTACCAATGGTTGTTTGAGGGTGTTCTCGCCATTCTAGTGACAGTGTGAATGAAGTAGGTTTTGCACTAGAACAGCTTATGCAAATCGCAGGAGAATTGTGATGTTTGTTAGATTTAGGGAGTTTGCATACTCCAAATGAAGCTTTGCGCTCAAAAATTGCCCACGTGGTTGTTGGTTTACGGACCCTGCGTGGTCGAAGATTCTGGAGTATATTGAAAACTGTATGAGACACTTGGTTTTTGTTGTAATTTGTCTGGTTTTATAGGTCGCTTGTTCGTGGTTGACAAATCAGATTGTGAGTCAAAGTGAGAGAAAGAAACTTTCGACTAAGATCTGGCGAGTCCTGTGTGCACCAGGACTGACCCACTGATCAGTTGAGAGTGAAATTTGCAGGTCAAATTTTGCTTACAAATCAGAGAAGCTGAGAAAGAAGGAGCAGCTGTTAGAGCTAAACGCTGTCAGTGAAAAATCCGTCAAGTTTCTGAAACTATTGTGTTACTTTACCTGTAGTAAACCAGCAAATTGGGTTTTGATTTTGTTTAGTGCTTGCAATATTTTGCATTAGTTTATTGTGAATATGAGTTTGGGAGGAGAAGCCGCAAGACTTTCGACCGCAGTACGTGTGAGTGTGACATAATTTGAGCTGCCTTGGGATGGGTTGGTTAGTGAGAAGGGTTGTGCACGGATTGGCAGCCATCTGTGAAGCGCAATTGGTTGAGAAGGTGGGTGAAGAGAATTCTGGGAACAAGTCACTTCCTGATTTGATTTTGAATAATCTAAAGGTCGGAAAGATGACATTTTTCAAAACTTTAGAAAGTCCCTTAATGGGAGACACGTACAGTACAACAAGTATAGGGGATAGTGCACCGCCAGAAGGTAAACCAGCTTACATTGTAATCGGAAAAAGGGGGGGCGCGCCTTGTCTTTGGCTAAAGCAATGGTGCAAATTGACAGAAAGATGGGAGCCTAGCATTTCCTGCTAATGGAACATTCAATTTGAGGAGTTTAGAGAATCTGAGGAGGGTGCTGTATGATCTGAAACACCCTTCGAGACCAGCACATTTCGAGGCATTAACGATCTGGAAGTTAGTAGCCAGATAACAACAGAAATTTTAGAGGATAATGTTAAAGCCAGAAAAGACACTAGGGCAGGTTAGATGGTACAGTGATCGGAGATTTTGGAGAACTGAGACTTTGCAGGGGATTAAGATATCCTCAGCGGTTACACAAGACAGAAGGAAAGCTATTAGAAAGACTAAGCGAAGCCCTTCTGAGAACAGGGAGGCTAGAAAATCTTCGACATGAGGAAGAATCGGATGATGATGAGTTTCTTTTAAAGTTACTGAGAATTCGTCCACCACCATATGCAGCACACGCAAACGGTCCAAGCACCAGTGCTGATCCTTCAGGTCTGACGCACATTAATGGGACAGCGAGTCCGGTGCAGGCTAATCCTAGCCCGACACAGTCTGATGCAGAGCAGTCTTAATGCACCTACTACTCCAATAGTACAAGCTCAAGAGCCACTGCCAAATGTTCAGAGAATTTACCCTGATGTGCCCATTGTGGAAACTGCCACAAATCTAATAGTGCCTACAGAACAGGTTTTCCCCAGGCCAACAATGGTTTAGACTGAGCCAACTCCACTGTTACTGCCTCAAGTGAAGCCACAGGTAATGCCGAGATATACTCCTATAACAGGGACCCAGACAGATATGTCTGTACTGATGAGCCAAAGTATGGGAGCTACTCAACCACAGAATTTAAGCGTCCGACCAAGCCCAGAAGCTTTATCTCTACCTGTTACTATTGGTCTGATTGTGCCATTGTTTGTACAAGAAAAACCCACTGCGAATGGACAGGGAGTCCTAAGTCAGAATTCAATGAGGGAGGACGTAATGAGAATATCTGAATAGCCTCTCCTATGGGACAAACCTTTGTTGGATCTAGATCATTGCTAGACATTAGTCCGTTTGGAGTTCCTCTGGATAATGTGATAGGGTCAAACATTAGTCAGAACCTGAAATTACTAACACCGCAGACCCCAAATGCAGTGGTGCAACCGGTACACCTGTCCAGGCCAGCAACATTTTGTTGCAAGGTTTGACTGCCGAGCAATTGACCGGTTGGTTAGACAAGCTGAATACCCTGCAGTGTGTTCCAAAGAGAGAGGAGTACTTAAACTACACAAGACTAGGAATGGAAGTGGGTGAGCTCATTGAGGGAACTATGGGTATGAACTGGTTAGAGTCCTACACAGAAGCAGAACTGAGATACCTGTGCCGGAAGATTAAGAGTGAAGTGAGCAATGTGCATCAGAAGCTAGCAGACCTGGCAGAGAAATACGGCATAGAAATAGAGAAAACAAAGAATTTGAAAAGGAGTTACAGGTTAGATTTTGAAGCTAAAGATTTTGAACACAGGAGATCAGCCAGAATGAAAACCCAGCTTAGGGAATTACTTCAAAGTGCCCAGGCTTGTGGTGCATTAGACAAATAGGAAGGCAGATGGGTAAAGATAAGAGAAAAAGGGATTCTGTGGAGATGACTGAAAATGTACACCAGGACGAGGATCCAGTGAAAATTTTACCAATGAGGGAGATTTCCGGAGGGAATTTTGTTCATGTCCCGTGGAGCAGAAGTGACATTCTGTAATTTACAAATGATTAGCCTAGATTGAGAGAGAAGCCAGTAGAATGGTAACAGCATACAGGATTGTAAAACTTGCAAAGAGCCTGTGGGAGGACTTGAACACTTTACTAGAGATAGTGGTTCCAGCTGACTTATGGATGGAGTGTAAGAGGAGTATAAACTCTCCGACAAAGGAGCCAGAGAGCGATCAGGTTAAAGGTGTGCTGTCTCCTGAGGTAATTAAATATTACTACAAGGTGATTGAATTTTTTAAAACAAGAATTTCGCCCAAAAACATTGACTGGCAGAGAAATGACAGGACAGCTCAGGAAGCCAAACAGTCGATACCTGCATTCTATGAAAGATTATTGCAGGCATTCAATACATGATTAATTTTGTGTTCAGATTTGTGGAAGGATTGAGACCTGAAGTTAGCCAGATGATTAAGAATCGTTTGATTTGCTGGCAAGCCAAGCTCATTGATGAGGTGTTGCAGTATGCAAAGTAGTGTAGTGATGTGAATGAATTGAAGTAGAGAAAGCTGAAAGAGAAGGCGCTAGTGATGCAGATTAAAGCCGCACAGACAGGGATGCAGGGAAATTGTCCATAACAGCTACCAGAGCTACAGCAGGGAAACATGGTATTTCAAAATCAGATGAGAGGTAGAAGTTGCGGAGGTAATGTAAACCGTGGTCCAGACATTAGTACTGTAGTGGTTCAGAATGATCTACAGGGAATGAAGAAATTGTTGCCTTGTCACACTTGCGGAGCGGTCTGACATTGGAAACTGGAGTGTCCGATGATGGTGCAGAGAGGTGTTGTTCAGCAAACTAATGACATCCACTCATTCCAAAACATGAGAGGACTGAGAATGAGAGGTTGTAACCTGAATTTTCAAAGTAATGTGAATCAAATGCATAATTTTCAACCCATGCAGCTGGTGTGAATGCCACATGTGCAAATGACACAGTTGCAGCCAATGCAACAGCAGGTTCCCATGGTACCTAGGCAGCAAATCCAAATACTTCAAGCCCCAATGGAACAGCAGCAGATGATGCTTCAATAGGTCATAGGTCCAACCAAAGTGATAACACAGTACACCAATTCCCGTTATGGAGTGAGAATGGAGTAAACAGTGATTGGGGGAGCAAGAGTTTGGATGAGGAGAAATGTGTGCTTGCAGCTTTCTTAGAGGTAGATCAGAAAGGTCCCTATGTGAAGGGAAAAGTCATGGGTCACAGAGTTTCCTTCTTGGTTGACATAAGAGCTACATGCTCTACAGTAAGAAGTGCAGAAGTTCTGAATTTGCCCCTTTCAGGAAAGACAGTCCAGATTGAAGGAATAGCAAATCACTATCTGACCAACCCAATTACAGATCCAGTACAGGTTAAGATCAGCAACTTTTCAGGAATTGCACAAATTCGTAGTCTGTGATTCAAGTCCGGTATCCCTACTGGGAAGAGACTTGCTGCGTAAAACAAGGTGCTCGATTATTTGCTCAAATGATGGAATCGAAATACAGACAAGTAGCGATGATGAGGATGACCCAGCTCCCGAGACAGAGTGTGAAACCACAGATGAGGATACCCCTTAACTGATTTCTTTCCAGTGTTCACAGTAAAGGAGCTTCACCCTGACTTGCAGGGAATGGTTAAAGAGAAAGTGTGGTACCCGACAGGGAACAAGATAGGTCTGATAAAGGGAGTTGAGCCAGTTAAAGTTTCTGTAAAGCCGAATGCGATTTCTATTTTTTTTCCCCTCAGATTCCCCAGTACCATATGCCACAAGATGTTCTTATGAATGTCGTCCAAATAATTGCAGAGTTTGTGGAACAAGTGTTCCTGAAAGAAGTGTTCAGCAGCCCATGTAATTCACTGATAATTGGATTGAAAAGCCTTGTGGGAAAGTTGGAATTGTCCAGGATTTGAGAAAAATAAATGAAATTGTGATCAAATGCTGCCCCGTGGTACCAAATCCAGCTGTGATAATGTTTCTGATTCCATGTGATGCTGAATGGATCACTGTCATTGACTTGTCACAAGCTTTCTTTTTTGTGCCTCTTCATGAGGATAGTCAATTTCTCTTTTGTTTCAAATTTTTGGACCAAGGTTAATGTTGGTGTTGAATTCCTCAAGGGTTTTCAGAGTCACCTTCCATATTCAATCAGATCTTAAAGTAGAATTTGGAATCGTTGGCATTACCTTTCCAATCGACATTAGTACAGTACATTGATGACCTACTGTGTGCATCCAAAACAAGGGACAAGTGCAAGAATGACACAATTGCCTTGCTGAACCATTTGGGAAAGAATGGTCACAAAGTGTCGCCACCTAAATTGCAATACTGTCAGAAGGAAGTTAAATATTTAGGTCACCAGATGGAGGAGGAGTCAAGGAAAATATCCAGAGAAAGGGTCATGACCATATTGCAGATGAATCCCCCGACACACAGAGAGATGCCAGGTTGTTTCTATGGATCGTAGTCTACTGCCTTCAATGGATTCCCAATTACTTAGTCATTTCCAAGCACTTGCAGAAGCTGACCCACAAGGAGGTCACCGATCCCATAGTGTTAGACCAGGCTTGCATGAAAGCGTTTTCTGAATTGAGAGAGAGTCTGTGCAAAGCTCCAGCTTTGGTATGTCTGACTACACTAAACCTTTCACGTTGTTTTGTCATTATCGTGAGGCATGTTCTTTGTCTATCTTAATGCAGGTCCATGGAGGTGTAAACTGCCCAGTAGCATATTTTTCAGCTACTTTGGACCCAGTACCAGCAGCCTTATAGGTTGTTTGCGTGCAGTTGCAGCGGTTGGAAAGAGCCTCACACAGTGTGAAGGCATTGTGATGGGAAACCCCTAAACTATTATGGTCCCTCACTCGATTGAGATCCTACTCACAAAGAGCCAATACCTAACAGGTGCAAGGTTAACCAGATATGAGACGAATATTTTGGGATCATCAAATGTGTCATTGAAGAGATGTACAGTGCTTGACCCGGCAACCTTACTCCCAAATGAAAATGTTGAATTTAGGACATTGAATATGAGTGTCTTGAAGTAACTGACTTGTGCACAGAACAGAGGCCTGATATTAGGGACACCAGATTGGAAGAAAATGACCAAATTATCTTTGTTGATGGTTCTTGTCTAAGAGACCATACATGGACACTGAGAGCAGGATATGCCGTGTGCACAATTACTGGTATCCTGGGAGCGTATTGACTTCGGGGAGTGCATTCTGCACAAGTAGCGGAACTAGTAGCCCTTACTAGAGCTTGCCATGTTTCTGCTCAGCTGAAAGTTACCATCTATCAGATGATTTTGGCCAGTTAGGGTCACAGAGAGGTCCACAGAGAGGTCTTCTGGTTCAGCCCAAAAAGATTGCCGTTATGAAATGCAGCGCACATCTGAAATCACAAGACTTTGTGTCCATGGAAGGAAAAACGTTCATGGAGCAAAATAAAATGTGTACAGTGACAAGATGAACCGTGGGTTTCAGAAGAGGGTCAATTGGTTTTGCCTAATATTCTGTTGTCTCAAATGGCTAGGTATTATCATAGTCAAGCACGTGTTGGGAAGAATGCCATGATTCGATTGTTCCAGCACAATTGGTTCAACCCAAGGTTTAGACAGGTTGCTGAAGCAGTTTGCCATTGTTGCGGCATTCGCTAACAAATGAACGTGGGGAAAGGGATGGTGGTTAATTTGAGCCACAGAGCAGGAGGTCCATTCAGAAGAATGCAAATGGATTTTATTGAGATGCCTGTGTGTGCAGGTTTTGGGATTTGTGTTGGTGATTGTCTGCATCTTTAGTCACTGGCTTGAAGCATACCCTACACAAAGGAATGACAGCCTCACAGTAGCGAAACTACTGCTTAGGGAACTGATGCCACGTTTTGGGTTTCTGATTTCTTTAGAATCAGATGGGGGAAGTCACTTCAACAATTAAATAATTAAATTGCTATGTGCAACATTGAGCAGAAGTTGCATTGTAGTTACCTCCCTGAAGCATCAGGACTAGTGGAACAGATGAATGGCACCTTGAAGTCAAGAGCTGCAAAGATGAGTGCATCCACAAATCTGAAATGTCCTGAAGTGCTGCCATTAGTACTGATGACAATGAGAAACGCACCTGACAGGAAGACAGGATTGTCGCCGTATGAGATCCTCATGGGCAGAGACATGATGTTGCCAGCAGTGCCTGCAAATGCACTTGTCAACATTACAGATGATATGGTGTTGGACTACTGCAAGAGTCTGGCTGATGTGGTTCGCTCTTTCCCTCAGCAGGTGGAGGCCAACACACTGCCACCGATGCATGATCCAGGGCACAACATGAGAGACGGTGATTGGATTGTGGTCCGGAAACAAGTGAGGAAAACGTGTTTTGAGCCTCGTTGGAAGGGTCCATTCCAGGTAGTTCTGATGACTACCACAAATGTGAAGTCCGCTGGAGTTCTAAACTGGATCCACACCAGTCACACGAAGAAAGTGTCCTTTGGATCATGAAGAAGAGTTGTTGAGAATACCAACAACGACAAAACAAGTCTCTGAACCGGAAGGAGAAGAGGAACGGAGACTGGATCTGAGCCTGTTGAGGACGGTTCAGTCACTCCTGTGAGAGATGAAGGAGAAGACCTCCAGGAGGGTGACAGTGAGCCAATCTCATTTGAGGCAGCAGGAGAGACTTGTCAGAGGAGGGCTTTCCCAGAAGCAGACTACCTTGAGAGACAAACAGGGCAGTTGCCAGACCCCGAGGGGGAACGAGTTGAGGCGGATCAAAGCCATTGTGATTTGACTCCTCCTGAACCAGTTGCAGGTCCGTCAAGAGAAAACACCACAGAGCAAGGAGAGGTTACAGATTCAACACTGAAAAGAGCATTGACCCAAGAGGCCACTGAAAGGAGATAAGTGGCCAGAGTTACAAGCAAAGAGAAGAGAAACAGTTATTGGGACTACAATCGAGGAAGAAGTGGATACGAGAAGGGGAGAAGATCTAAGTGAAGGAGAATTGAACGGAGATAGAAAATTGAAAAGAAAGAGAATAGCAAGTCGAAGGTACGCAGGTCCTGAATTGGCGTATGCAACTAGAAGTGAATGGCTTAAAAATGTTTGTCTTTCTGTTTTGATTGAGACATTCCAGGCCAATATTTTGGTACTTGAATGAAGTTGATGAACTGAACTGTTGGAACAAAAATTTAGAAAAGTACAAAAGAAAAGGAAACTGTTGAATGTAACCGGAAGAGACTTTGATAACCTGATTTGACGTTTGGATAACCTGATTTTAACAAGCTGCTAAACTGATTTTGACATAGCTCACAGAGTTTTCTTTTTTGAGAAAAAGGATCCTGGAAGTGAGACTGAAAGCTGTAAATAACTGCTGAAAGAAGGTTTTGTTTTTGATTTTGCTGCATTTTTCTAAATGTTCTCTTCTGCTTTCTGATTCTTTACAGATCAAGAGTAACATTAGCCAGCATGGTGGGAAGAATAGGTCCTGTAGATACATGAGCGTCGGTTTGGCAACTGTGTTTGGGATATGGATTGTGGGTATGACTGCTCTTGACAAGGGTAAGCCAACCATACTTCATCTTTCAAGACAACTACTGCATTAACAGCTATAGAGAAGTTTAGATTAGATGAGAAGTATTGGCACGAGGGTACTAATGCACAAGGGGAACTTTCTTCTAATGTCTTCTATCGCTTATTGAGAGAGTATGTTGAGACGATGGATGCAAAGAATTGTTGTGTGTACGCAGATTCCTTCATCGGTCAAAGAAGGAGTTACCTATCATAGTTTGCCTCTAACTTATGGGATAAGTTGTACTCTGTTACGAACAAGATTCTATAATCAGGAGCACATTCAGTACTTTTATTCCAATCATGATGTGGTGCTTTCGTTTTTCCCCATAATTAGGTATTTGAGTAAAGTAGCTAAGGATAGTGACATAATATTAGATAGAGGTTTCTTTGAGCCTACAATAACTTTTGGCACAGCTTATGCTCACAGAAATAACCTAACATGCTTGCTTACACCTTTAGAGAAGAGCTTCTTAGATAACACTGATGACAGGAGAAAGGCATTGAAGGACAAATTAGAAAAAGGCTTAGAGAAGAGGACTTACGCGAATAATTATGCTTTTAGTGCCATAAAAATACAAGGGAAATTAGCTCTGAATGCGCAACACGTAGGGAAGCTTTCTGTATGTAGGCCTAAATCTCGCACTGACACTTTATTTGTTGGAACGAGTGAATGTAGATGTGTTTTTGTTCCAGAGTAAATGGACATTTATATTAAATGGACCGGATCCAGCGATTCCTGTGATATATTACATCTGTGGTCCTAATGCTTATTACTGTCTTCCAAAAGGATGGTATGGGACATGTTATTTGGGGATAGTTTTCCCAAAGATTTATCAACTTGACGACTTACGGAAATTTCCAAAAGTGACTGAGTTACATCATATTAGACAGAGGAGGGAGTCTCCTTCTAGTATAGTGGGAGATATATTTGGAGCAATAATACATTCAGTAGGTGTTGTTCTGAATTCAATAAAGAATCGAAAGTTATCTACTATTGTGGATAACATGCTGACAACTTTTTCAGGAGCCATACTCCTGTTAAATACTGAATTAGCTGCTGAGAGAGCTATGACTCTTCAGAACCGTCTTGCGTTAGACATTCTTTTAGCAAAGGATGTCAGAGTTTGCAAAATGCTTAATTCTAGGCATTGCTAGTTGTTCATTCCTGACAATAGTAAAGAAATTAGTAGCTTACTTCCTAATCTTACTAATGAGAGTGCTGATTTGAAAGAATTGAAGGAACCAGGTGTTTGGGAGAAAGTTGTCAAAGGATTTGCTCCAGTGGGAAATTGGCTTAACAACACTGGGAAAAGGATCTTATTAAAAATATTACAAGGGGTATTGCTTAATTGGAATATGGGGAATATGTACACTGTATAAAAGGATCAAATTGAACAAGACAAAAAATAATCAGAGGAGGGAAGTAAAGAAAAGGGGAAAATTGTTCAGGGAAAATTCAAAAAAGGAACAAAGATGTGAGGGGGTTGAAAGGAGAGAATTTTACCTGATGCAAAAATTTGTAAGAGAAAGTTTAGTGTCATGACACATTTAGTCATCAGAGGAGGGACTGCTAAAGCAGAAGTTTTGATAATATTACTAATGAATATTCATGTATTTTGAGTGTTGAATTTGCGCAGAGAAAAATAATGCACACATTTGAAAGTGTGACCATGTGAGGGGCAGCCAGTGTTCACGAAGTGTACTTCTTAATATGAAGTAATGAGCTTTTGTTTGATTAATGTAGTAATATATCATATTAAGGGTTATGCATTACGTATTGGATTTATAAATTGTAGGCCTTAACTTAGCGGAGGTCTTGTCCTAGTTGCATGGCCCCATGTCAAGCAACATTTCTTAGGTGTCTAATAAAATGTCTGCTTAGAGAACTAAATTGTGATTTTCCCACAGTGCTGACCTAATGTGCTCATAGCTACACGTCCTTCGCATGAGTACTGCTTGCTATAAGATGCTGTTCTTGCTAGTGCAACATTGTAAACGTAATGTGTGTAAGACTGACTTTCCTAGGAGAGTACAATGAAGACACTGACTAGAGTATAAGCTGAAACAATTTTGTTACCTGACAAGCCGTATGAATGAGAACAGTACGGAAGGAGCCAATTATCGACATGTGAACCGTGTACTAGTAGAAATGTAGATTTTAAGTTTTAGTTTTATTGGACTAGTTATGAATATGCAATCCCTTGACCAATAGGGACTTGGGGAAATAGTTTTAGGAAATCTAACTTAGCCAGACTGCACTGACAGAAGACAACACATTTTGCGTCTTGGGAAGAGACATGCTTAATTTTAATGCTTAAAAGACTTTGCTTTTTCTGAACTTTGATGCTGAATCCTGATGCCTTGCCGACCAGACTGATGTCCTGATGACGAAGACGGTCACAGCTTGCTGATGCATACTGAGGATAGGTATATTGACAACGAGATTGTTTGCTATGTCTATTTGATTTCCTTTCTAGGTACGAACCACGCTTTTGTTTTGATAGCCATAGCTAGATGTTTTTCCAAATTTGTGTTGACTAAATTGTTTTGCATGAAGCCCAAACATGCTACTCCAAATCTGGTGTTTAGTTAAGATCCTCACTAATGAAAAACAATACATGAAGTAACATTTGATGTTTTTTCTTTGCTGAATCTAAATGTATGTGATATCGTTTGCACAGTTATTCTTGCTATTACTTTGCAATGTAACTTTAGAATGTGTAGTAGCTTTTGATTAGATTGTGGCTCTTTCAATGCTTTTGTCAGCCAGTGCTGTTTCTGTATGTTTATCATTTGATTTTAAGATTATCTTACGTGACATTAGCATTGTTAATATAGGGAAATAAATATTCAAACTTTAACACAAAGGTGTGGTTATTCATGACTGCAAGGTTATGGTGTGTGGCAATTACTAACTCTTATTGATTACTAATGTTATTGATTAGTTATTGACTATTGATTTACATGTAATGGATATATGGTGGGAACATCTTATGCAAGTCAAAAGGTTCATCGACCTATTCGCGTCCCCTTGTAAGTTGACTTATTAGTCAGATGCGCCAACACATCCTCCAGGAACTCTTCACCTGCTCCAGGGCTGCATTCCTGACTGTCTTTTTCCTACTGTCGACCAGCTCCTGCAACCACAGCTGGGTCAGTAGTAGCTCTTGCTCCTCCTGGACTCTTCTGTGACTTCTGGACTTGGTCCCCTTCTTCCACAGGTCTTCCTCTTCAGGAATCCACCACTGGTTTCTTGCACTCTTGTCAGGGTGTTGCATTTTTTTCTTTTCCTTCCTTTTAGGTGGTTTGGGGAAATTCCAGCAACTTACTCCTTTCTTCCTGGTCGTTAGGGGATACAGTGGTACTTACCTCTGGGGTTTCCTAGTATCCCCAGCTCTCCTCTACACGTCCCACTTATCTAGGTGGGGGTCCTGCAGTCGCATTCCATTTTTTTAGTATATGGTTTGGGCTCCCCCTAGGGTCACTATTGTCCATTTCTATTTAGACTGTTTTCCATCAATTTTATGCCTATTACTGATTACTAGTGTACATACCTAGTGTGTTATTTACCTCTTATTGGAGGGTTGCCTCTCTAGTACTTTTTAGTAATTGTGTCACTAAAATAAAGTAAATTTATTTTTGTAACACTGAGTGTTTTCTTTCATGTTTGTACGCGCCTTGTGACTACAATGGTATTGCATGAACTTTGCATGTCTCCTAGATAAGCCTTGGCTGCTCATCCACAGGCTTCTAGACACTACTTACACTACACTAATAGGGAATACCTGGACCGTGTACAAGGTGTAAGTATCTTAGGTACCCACCACACACCAGGCCAGCTTCCTATAAAGCCTGTGAAAATTGTTGCATCCACCGTTAAGAGGGATATGTGGCGGTAAGAGGAGCAATGACTAGGATCCTTCCCCTCCTTAGGGATAACTGTGATCGTTGCCAACTGCAAGAGAACCCATGATGCTAAACTCCTTATATAACTGCACCAATACGGGAGCCAGGAGTGTCCCGAAAGCTCTGTAGAACTCTGCCTCGAAACTGTCGTGACCAGGGGCCTTACAAGGCTTAAGACATTGTATGGCCATGAGTACCTCAGTGGAGGCTATGTCTTTGTCCAGGCACATAGCACTCTCCGGCGGAATTCTAGATAGCGGGAGTGCGTCTAGGAAGGCCTCTACATTGGTATCAGTAATCTCTTCCATCAAGTAAAAGGCAGTGTAAACATCAGCAAATTCTGCAGCTATCTGTTTGTCTAATTGAAGCATCGTGCCTTCAGATGACTGCAGGTCAGTCACTCCCTGCAATATTCCCAGTCAGCGAAGGTGCTGAGCCAGCCGGTGACCAGCTTTGTTCCCCCTTCATAGTATTTTTGCTTTGTCCGTAGCAAAGCATATTTCTCCCTTCCCATGTCAAGAGCCCTCAACTGCTTGCGTGCCACGATCGGTTGCCGCCACATCACCAGGGAGCCCATGGTTTTATGTGTAGTCTTCAGTTCCCTAATAGCAGATTACAGTTGTGTACATTTAGTACGCCTATCTGAGTTGAGGCGTGCTGCAATAGCTGTGAATTGCACCCTCACAACCGTCTTCAGGGTCTCCCAAAGTAGTGCAGCAGTTATACTGGGTGTGTCATTTATGGTTCGTCATATGTGAGTAGCTGATTATTGAGGTGCCATGTTCATATAGGCAATGAACTTGTGGGTGGCGTAAACTTCATGGTAATAGGTGAGGGATCAGGGAAGGCATCTACACCGATGTCTTCTGGCGATGTTATTAAAAAGAAGTCCAGACACTCGTACGTCTGGTGTACTGCTGAAAAGAAGGTATAGTCCCTCTGTGCTGGATGTGTCTTTCGCCATTTGCCCGTCAGACCTACCTCAGCCAGCCAGCCCCTAAAGGATGGGGTTAGAGCCCCAGTTTGTCCAGTTCTCTGCATGGACCGGTCCAGCTGTGCATCATGGACAATATTAAATGTGTGATTTTATTCACATTTTAAAGTTTGTGGGGCATTGTGAGTGAGAAAACTTGTTGGGATACACAAAATGCACACCACCCTGTACTAGAGTTGGTAGATTTTCCCTAGACAAAAACCAAGCACGCTACCAAGTCTCTTACCTCTGTGATGTCCCAAACACTCAAATTGTGTAAAAACACCCTTAGGTTCTTTAAAAAAGAATCTTCACCCACTACCCTAGTTGGTGGCATACTTTGTTAGGGTTATACCCGAGACACCTAACATGTCAGGGGTGTGCTTTGACACCTGATAAGAGCAGAGTGGGTGTTTTTTGTGAGTTGAATTCCCAACTGAGAGGAGAAGTGCAATGAAATTGTCTTGTGGGTACCCACCAATGTGGCGTGTTTTTAATCGTAGTGATGTTGGACAAAGGTTAAAAACGGTGTTCCTTTTATATTTTGAGTGTTTGGGACATCACAGAAGTACGAAACTTGGTGGCATGCTCGCTTCTTGTGGTTGTTGATAGTAACTTGGGAAGGTGAGCTCTCTCTCTTCTCAATCTCTTTACAGGTACATACATACACACTGGCTGGATTTGGCATGAGGGTGAGTGACGGTTCACTATATACCATTTTATTAACGAGTATGTGGACTGGAGTTTGGCTAGCAGTGTGTGTGGTGACCAGCGACAAATTACTACTCGCTCACCTTCAGCCAAGCACCAATCCATACACACCGTCAGCCAAGCACCAATCCACACACTGCAAGCCAAGCGCCAGTCCACGCACACCACCAGCCAAGCACAACTTCATGCACACCACCAGCAAAGCGCTAGTCCACACACACCGCCAGCCAAGCTCTACTCTAGGCACACCTCCACCAAGAGCCACTCCATGCACACTGCATCACATTTTTTTTTTTAACAAAAGAGAAAACAAACTAATTGTAGGTAAATACATAACTACAAGGACAAACTATCTAAATAAATACATGACACTAATGACAAGTGTGAAAGAGAACAAAAAATGTAAAACAATGTAGAACAGGTAGTTCACTTTTTTTTGCTCAAGGTAGCTCCCAAAATGTGTTTTGGGTGTGGTAAATTCTGAATTGGGCGGGCACACACAGCCTAGGTTTAGAAGAACAGCCTGGGCAGTACATACATTTTCCTTCTGCATAAATCTTTGTAAAACAGGCTGTACATCTCCTTCTGGGAAAGTCTTTTTTTGAGAGGAACCCGGTCAGCAAAGTGGAGATCCTTAAATCTAACCATATCCTTCAACATTCCAACTCTAGGAACATGTGCCTGTTCCACTACAACAAGGCTGCCTATTGCAGACTGCTGAAACTGAACAAATGCCATATTTGACTCTGAAGAATGTATATCCAACTTCTTATACCAAACGTAATGTTTACGAACAGCAGTGTAAGGTTTCAACCTCTGATCTACTTTAGCAACACCACCCATGTGCCTATTATAGTCTAAAATGCACACAGGTTTGCACACCTCAGCAATCTGACCCTAAACATTCACAGGTGAATTATTTCCATCATAAATGGCAGTCAGCATATACACATCTCTCCTGTCTGTAAATGTCATGGTTAGAAGTTCATCAGTATGCAAAGCACTGCCCTATACCGGCTCAATTGTTTTTTTTTTTTTTACAAACAAGCTCTCTTGGGTAACCTTTATGTTTTAAAGTGGATTGCACCACAAGCAAGAGTGACCACTTTTACGAATTCCCTGAAAAATTGCACATCAGTGTAGAGGTTATCTACATATAAATGGTGACCTTTGTTTACACATTCTCTACCAAATTCCCACAAAATCCTCTTACTAACTCCAAAAGTGGACAGACAACCAGGGAGGGGTCAATACTGGAATCCCTACCAGTGAACATCCTGAAATTAGACATACCAGTTCTACTCTCAGACAGCATGTTATTTTTAATTCCATAATATGCCCTCTTGCTAGGAATGTACTGCCTAAAAACCAAATTACACTTGAACAGAATCAAAGACTAGTCTACAGTTATTTCTTTCCCTGGAACACAGATCTCTGAACAGCGATCTCCAAAGTGATCAAGCACAGGCCGAATCTTAAAAAGACCGTCCCAATCAGGATGATCTTGTGGCAATGCCAAAGCATTATCAACAAAATGCAGCATCCAAAGCAGAAGCAAATACCGATTATGACTCATGGTTGCAGGAAATACAGCCGTTGCAATCAAGGGACTAGTAGACCAATTTTAAGAATGCGACGGCTTCCTTATCAAGCCCATCAAAAAAGCTAAACCCAAAAACAACTTTTTCTCATCCAGATTTGTGGGAGTCCACCGGGTAGCTCTAGAGTGGGCCTAAGTCTGGATCTGTTGTACCTCAAATACTGTTCAGCATACAAATTTGTCTGTTCAACAATCTCATCCAAAATGACATCTGCCATAAACAACTGAAAGAAATTTATAGGCAAAACGTTTTCAGTATTCACTCTACACCCTGCAACACCAATAAAGGCAGGCAACTCTGGTTGCACCATGTTTAGGGCAACCTAGATTTCAGCTCTTCCATTGAGAAGCCTTGCAGCCCATGGCTGCAATCCAGATGCTCTATTCACATCAATGTCCTCCTGTAAAAGAGGCCATTCATCTGCCGCAAGAGTGGCTCAATCATCAGATGATTCCTCTCAGGCAGAAAATTCACTGCCAGAATCTTCCTCCTCTGCCTCAGATGCAGAGTCAGTCTCATAACCATGGTCAGAGGAAGATTCAATACCAGCAAGCTGCTAAGCGATCATCTTGTGCTAGCCATAATTCTTACTAATAAAAGTAACTTGACAAATAAGTTAACAACAATCAATACTGTGTAAAATAAGTAGTAAACAAAGTGTGGCTTTATCACAAAGACCTTTACATTAACAAACAATACAACTCACTTGCTAGAGACAGCTAGACACACCAGCACCTACTCTGTACAGACGCAGCAAGCATCACCGATATTCCACTAGAAAGGAAAAAAAAGAAAATACACACAATACAACACAATACACATTGTGCACACATGCAAAGAGAATTTCACACACAATAAAACAGAAGCTAGACATTCAGCTATTATGACATCTTCTACAAAATCACATTCATGCAGGGAAATTATACTGATTTAGAGTAAATAGTACAAAAAAAATTTCTTACCAAACCAATGAAACTATACAAACTGCAGATCTACCAGTGACAGAACTGCAAGAAGCAGAGGAAATCAAAAGCTTTTCACTAGAATAAAAAGGAGAAATAAAACCTTACAATGACATGATAAGAAATAAAACAGTCAACATTATAAAAACGCTATGTCAATACCCAAATGCCAGTTCACACACGTCCGCCAAGCGCTAGTCCACATACACTGCCAGCTGAACGCTCAACGCACACAAAAACTTTCAGTGGTGTCTAGTGCTTTTTCTGCCCACCTTGGGGACAGCTGGGCCTAAATATATGGCTGATTTCCCACCAAGGGTGACAGAAAAATGGCCAAAAGTAATTTCAAAAACTTTTATCACTCATGTGGGTGATCCTTGCCCAAGGGGCCACCCCCAATCATAATTCCTGTTTCTAATGATGGTTCTCCAAATAGGGCCAATATACCCCCAAGGGGTGGAGGTGGGGGGCAGAAAACAGCCAAAAGTAATTTAAAAAATATTTATCCCCCATAGGGGTGACCTCTAAATATGGCTGATCTGCCCCCGGGGGGGGGTAGAAAACTGCCAAACCATTGCCCCATTCATTTGAACAACCCTTGGCCATGGGACCACTCACTAATCTAAAAAAAAAAAAAAAAAAAAAGTCCCTGGTGCTAGTGGGGGCATTCCTGCTGCGGAATGGCAAGCCCATGGCTGAATAAAGCTCTATTTCTCTGCCTCCTGGTCAATTAGTGCATCACCTCTACACTTTAGTCTGCAGCAGGATAAGCAGTAGAGTTTGTATTTAGCCACCGACCAGCTAAATATCTCAGAGATTGAGTACTATCTTGTCAGCCACACAGTAAATAGCAGAGATTACGCACTATAAATTGCCACTTCCTAAAAAGCTCTTTAGACATATGTGTATAATGTTTCAGAGATTGACTAGCCATGGGTATTAGTAATGGAAGGGTATGCTTCCAGTACAAATTCTGTGCTAAACAAGCAGCACAAATCTCTGCACCATAGTGCAAAGGTTGCATGTAGTGCTGAACAGCCTTTAAAATGCACTAGCACAGGGGAATCACAGCAGAAGCAGGCCATTTTTTTTAAACATGCCCCTAGTGTGCATGCCTGGGCTGGCTTGCACAGCCTAAACCCTTCCACTCTTAGGCAGGTGGTGACAATCAAATTGAAAAATAAGCTTTCTGTTTTTTCTAAATATTTCACCCTACCTCTTCTACCGTAAATGTCTTGCTTAGCCCCTCTCTCTCTACTTCTCTATGTGCCTTAATTTTCTCTATCTCAACTCTCTAACACCTTGTTTGTACTTCACCTCTCTCTCAATATACCAAATATAGCTGACTCGAATTCATGTCCTTCTCCCACTTTCTCCTTGCATTGCCCATCGCTTTATCAGTCTGTGTCCACATATATTCTATATCCATCACTCTTGATTCCCTCTCTATACTTCATCTTTTTCTACCTCTTCCTTCTCTCTCTGTACCTCACTGCTCCTTTTTCCTTTTAGTATCCTATTTTATTGCTTCCATCTACTTCACTTCTCATGCAACTCCATCTGTCTTTAACCAAACCTCTCTCTCTCTCCTACCTTACCGCTCAATGCCTGTCTCTCAGTCCGTTCTCTACCTCACCATTCCCCATCACCTCTCTCATTCTCTCTCTACCTCGTATTTATTTCACTACGTCACATCTTTCCGTGCTACTGCTTTCTCTTACTACACAACTTCTCAATTTCACCATTCGCAAATTCTCTTATCCCTCCACCCCCCTCTTTCTCTCAATCCACCTTTGTTCTATTTCCTTCACATTTCTAAATATCGTATTAATTTCGGACCACCTCTATTCCTCTACTTCCGCCCATGTTGTTCTCTCATCACCTCCTCTTTTCTTTCTCGCTCTCACACAAACATATAACTCTCTATGAACCCCCACCATTTCAACTCACCCAGCTAGCTCTGCCAATCTTTCTTTATACCTTTCAACCTCTAAACCACACTTTAAAACATTCCTGTTTGTATCTCTCTTTATTTGTCATCCTGGCTACCTCACTTTTCCGTATTTACTTCTCTTCCTACCTCACATATCCATCTACATCATCTCTATCGCTACCCTCTTTGCCCTCTACTTTATGTTTTTTGCTATTCCTGTTATCTCTCATTATGTCCCATCCATTTGCTCTTACTCAGCATGTTCACAGGCACATGTCTAGCTACAAATGTGCACACATATAAAGAGGAGAACAGACGAGGCGGGAGAGAGAAATTAGGAGAGATTAATTTGATTTTTCTAATGGAATGGTATAATTATTCAAAACAGCTCTTTCATTTTCACTGCTGCAACAAGAATGCCAACATTGGGGATGGAGGGTACATTTGTGATAGCAAATATTGCACAAGTGAAGGTAAAATTTCAGTGCGTTGTGCACATGTCATAATTTAATGTTATTCACTAATCCACTTTCTAACAAGTAATCCTTAGAATGATTTTCCTACAGTGGGAGGAATAAGCTGGTTAGACCATGAATTACGCATAAAATTATTTTTTTATTTTTTTTATTTCAGGTACAATCAATAAGTATGAAAAGATAACATTAGATAGTGCAACATTATTCAAAATCGTTCAGCATTTACTTTGGCTAATCATATCATTATGGCTTGGTCTCGTCACTTAAATCAGTCCACAACAATTACAAAGTTTTCTTAATCATATTAGAACATTGGAATGTTGGGGACTCCATTAGAAATACAGGAGTGCTCTGAGCTTTTACTGGCTGGTAAAAGTCCAGAGTGTAACATTCCAATGTTTGTTCACAGCTGTGAGTAAAGGCCTCACGGAGCCCGAGGGGATTTTAATCCCCTCAGCTCTGCGAGGACTTTGTTTTATTTATTAGAACCTTCTGCCCTCTAGTGGTAGGATTTTCTAATAGCCTTATAGCCCTTCGTGGCTGGGCTATACTGGCAACTAAAGTCCTGCTGCCTTGGTAAAGGCCCTCGCCTTTGGCTTGGGCCTTTAATGCTGGAGCAGGCATTTAATGGCCGTTATAGCGCACTATGGCTGGCTGTAAGGCTATATTCTATTATATCATAGCATATTTCACTTGTCTCGACCAGGGATTCAAATACTTCAACTGCAGCTACTCTTTAGTTGTCTACCTTTTAAATTTTTAGGACACTGCAAAATGCTGCCATATGGCTGTAAACCTTTTTACACTCCCAACTTTTTTGCATATGTTTCCTCATACTTCTTAGTTGTTAACATCTTATTCCCCCAATGTTGACACAGACGAACTATTGGAGTCCACCAATTTTGCAATATTAAAGATCGAGCTACTGTGAAAGCAATAGCAATAAAATATTGCTCATATTTTCTTAGTTCACGTGATTTTTTTAGACCGTCCAAACAAGACTAAACTTATCTCAACCTCAATCCGAAAATTCAAGCTATGATTTATTACCTTATTTAACTCCCACCAGAACAATGTCAATATGGGGCAATCAAAAAAAATTATGGAGTCAATTTCCCTTCCACTCCTGATGGCAACGAAAGTATTGCTCCGCAACTGATGGTAACATTTTATGTAAAGCCTCAGGAGTATAGTACGCAATCCACCGGGAGAGGAAAGACATTCTTTCATAGCTAGCTGCCCTTAAAGATTTATTTCCTAGTTCAAAGATTATCCTCCAATCCTCTTTCGAGATTGTACATTGTGTTCTTTTGCAAATTTTTTCCTTAAAATCTGTGATAAACTCAGACTGAGTGAGCTCCCAGTAATCTACACCAGTTGCTTGTACCAACTAATTTACTCTTAATTAGCATTAGCATTCTCCATGTTGGGTGTTCATATACAGTAGGTATTGGTATATTAGTACTTAGCAAATGGATGGTCTGGAAAAAAACAAAGTCTAGGTCCCAGATCCTCCAAACGTATTGAGACCTCTTCCCATGTCAAGTATCTGTCTCTTACTAGGAAATCTCTCAGCTCTCTAAAGCCTTTACTATTCCACTGCTCTATCACAGAACATAAGAGGTTGAGACCACAATAATTAAACTCCCTGTAATTTAAGAAAGGTATAACCTGATTGTATTTGATACATTTTACAAAAGAGTTCTGTCCTCTTACTAAGCTCACAGATCTACTTACAGCAAGTTTTTTGGGGAGTTTGGTGATTTTAATAAATGCTGGGAGATTTATTGCTGATTCCGCAATCATCCTATCTAAAAGAAATATTTTCAAGCTGTCTTTGCCATCCAAATAATGTGCCAACATATCCAGCAATGCGGCCTGATAGTAAACTTGAAAATTTGGGATGTGCCAAGCCCCCTTGGTTTCTATTAAGCTGTAAAATTGAGTACCTTACCCTTTGAGTTTTATTCCTCCATAAAAAATCTCGTACCATGGAATACAATTTACAAAAATAGGAACTATTAATTCTTATCTGAACATTCTTAAATAAAAGACAAATATGGGAGTTTTGACTTCTTTATTATGGAGACTCTTTTAAAGTAAAAGGGAGAACCATCCATCTTTCCAAAAGTGATTGTGCTTTTTGGAGTAATCCTTACATAGTTTAAGTGAAACAATTGGCCATAATTCTTTGTGACATATATTCCCAAAATATCTAATGGGTTGGGATGAATTCACTTGCTGCTGCAAATGGGGAGGGAGATTCTCTATTCCTTCATTAAATAGGAGAATCTAAGTTTTACTTTTGTTGTTCTTCTACTCTCTTATTTGAGTGAACTTGTTAATTCTATTGCATACTCTTTGTATATTATCAGTCTCTGGTTTTAGATATAAAAAAATCTCATCTGCAAAGTTTTATTTTGGGCATGCCTACTATAGGCGACATGATCTCCCTCATGCTGTGAATTTTCCAAGCCAGCTGCTTAATGAAAAAAGCAAACAATATGGGGGAGAGGGGCCAGCCCTGATGGATGCCTCTCCTAATCAGAGCTGAGCCTCTAATCTTTCAGTTGATTATCATTCTGGGCTGAGCTCCCTGGTATAATGCTCTTTTCGATGTGAATGTCAGACAGTATAGTAAAGCGTCCCAGTTAACCAGATCAAAGGCTTTCTCTGCGTCTAACATTACCATTACTGCAGGAATTGTATTGGATGAAAAGTAATCGACTGCCTATATTAAGAAATTAGTATTTGATGACAGTCTATTAGCTACAAAGCCACTTTGATCTTTATGTATTAGTTGTGCAGCCGGGGTGATCCTGGTTGCTCCGACCTTTAAGATTTTTTAGTCTGCATTGAGAAGACTGATTGGGTGATATGAATCAGGCTTCATCGCGCTTTTATCTTTAAAAAAAAAAAAAAAAGCTCACTATTATTGATTATTTAAATGTTGAGGGAATGTCTTCACCCTGTAGAATGGCATTATATAGGTCAGTTAAAAAGGGACTAATTCCTCTGAGAAAATGTAGTCGAATTCTGTGAGAATGCCATCGCTACCACATGCTTTTGCACTTGGCATTTTTTGGAGAGCTTCCTTTATTTCAGAGGTTGTAATCTTTTGCACTATAACTTTTTGAACAGGTAATGGCATCCTGGGTAACAAAATTGACTTATAAAACTGCTCGATCTGTGAGGGTGAAACTGAATAGTTATTCTCATATATTATTATTATGCTGCATGAATACATAAGCTACAGCCTCCTCCTGTGAAACAATTGAATTCGTCTTTGGGTCCAGAATTTGATGAATTCTGTTTATCCTGCTTTAAACGAGTAGCCCAAGCCAGATATTTGCCTATCTGTTGACTTTCCTCATCTGTTGCTGATAAGCCCTTGAACTAGCTACTTACTCTAGGATAAAAAAAATCCCTTAAATTACGTCTAGTCCCATCAAGATTGCGCTTTGCAGCATCCAGGCCCCTACTCTCATACAGGCCTCTATGGTCTGGTCCATGGCCAATTGGAGTTCTGTAATATAGAGCTCTTGCTGTTGATTCCGAGATGCCTTGAAACAAATAATATAACCTCGAGCTACAGCTTTGAAACCCTCCCATACTGTAAGCAAAGATGCAGGACTCTGATTAAACTAGAAGAATTCTTCTATAGATCTGGTCCTATTTGCAACCCACTCCTGATTACTAAGTAGGGCTCTATCTAGCTGCCATCTAGGTCTCTCCTTGCTGACTGCTTCTAACTCTGTTGTCACCATAATTCCAGAGTGGTCTGAAAAAGCGCTTGCCCATATATATGAACCATGGTTCTTCAGTGTATGAGACATTAGAAAAAAAGTCTAATCATGAAGCTGTTTTATAGCGATGGGAAAAGCAAGTATATTGAGCGACTAAAGGATGCTTTTCTCGCTAAGGATCTGTTAAGTGCAAAGTTAGCCTTTATTATATTCATGATTTTAATCGTTTTAGGTTTTAGTTGTCTCTTCCCCCGGTTTGAGGTGTTTATAGTGATATCCTGAATATAGTTAAAATCTCCTCCAATACAAATGGGCCTTACTGCACTTATTGCTATATTGTGTACTTGTATTAATGCCTTCACTTCATCAGTGACCGGCCCCTAATAATTGATCAGATTAACTTGAGATCCTGACCGTAACACCTTTAGCCATAGCCATCACCATTTGGGATCTCTAATGGCCTCTCTTATAATCCAGTCAACTCTGCTACTTAAAGAAATTGCCATCTTTCTTACTGCCAGCCCAGATGAATCAAATAGGGCTACTGAGTACTGCCTTTGAATATATTTTGGGATTATTACTTTATAGATTTGTTTCTTGAAAAAAAAAAATAGCTTCATTATTAAATGATATAAGCCACTTTATTATCAGCCCACATTTCCGCCTATTTGACATTCTGTTTACATTGCAAAAAATAATTTTAAGTATTAGCATTGCGTTCTCTTAATTAGTCTGTCATTTGTCATCTTCCAGCCTATCTTAGTAACAGTTACTTCTTGTCCATACCTGAATTTTTTTCATCCATCTACCTCACCACGCGTACTGCCCTAACCCAAAACCTTAGCCTGCCCCCATTCTCCCTGCCCCAGAGAAACCCAACCCTGTGTAGTCCACTTGCCCCTTGCCTCCCTATGTGATCTGAACCCGAGGCCCACCCATCTAGGGACTCTAAGATCACTCTCCACCCTCAAACCCACCAAGTGCTCCTGCCTCAACCAAACTACCCAGCTGCAGCCCTCCACCCCACAACCTCAAGAGCGGTGCCTTGACATAGCACCCTTAACGCCTAGGGCATCAAGGTGGCATCTTCATATCGCATAATTCTGATGCTTATGAGCTGTGAACATTTGACCTGACACTCTCCCTGCTCAACTAAGTTGCTGACTTTACTGTCCCCCAGTCTAAGCTCTGTCTGGAATACAAAAGAGCCTTTGCTGCATCCGCTGTCTGAAGTATATTAGCCCGTCCCTTGAAAAGGACTTTAAGCTTTGATTGTTGAGACAGACCCTCAGGTGCCACAGCTTTCTGAAAATCCGGAATCAGCTCTTTGAATTCACAGCGTCTACATGCTGTGATTGTGGACATATCTGATATGCACCTGGAGAGCTCTCATCATGCTCCACGGCTAACGCTGTGGCATTGGAGAAGCGCATTTTCAGAGGACACACTGTGTGAGCCGCCCAGCTGCTTGGTTCCTGAGAGCTTCGAGGGAGCATTTTTCACGCTCTACAGATCGTGATCCTGGGTGGCAAAGAGCGAGGGATTCCCAGAGACTCTGCAGCATGGAAAAAGCATGTTCTGCCCATGCCACACAAGCCCCTCACCCCCTCAAACACCACTACCCATTCAGTGAACACCACCTCAGAGCTGGATTTTGATTCCAAATTTGTGTGGAACCGAAAACGTGGCATAAGTGCTTTCACTGTTCTATGCAGAGCTGTGATTGTAATGCACTTGTCATACAGGGAATAGGACATCTACCATGTCCAGGTTGAGTATGGACATGGCAAGCAGGCCACAAAGATGACCCATTTGTGTAGTGTTGATTGCACAGTTCTGTGTAATATTATATGTATTTGTAAAGCACGCTATCACCTGGTAGGGTATCCTGCTGCCTGTGCATGAGTAGTCCGAGCAGAGCAATGGACTTGCTTAGTTGAAGAGCCAAGTCTTCAGTTTCTTGTGAAATTCAAGAATTTAAGAGATGACTCTGATGTGTAGTGACCGGTCGTTCCAGGCTTTAGGAGCAAGGTAAGAGAAGGTATGATCACTGGTTCTGGTGCTGTATATGCATGGGATGTGTGTGAGTAGGGGTTCTGCTCTGTGCATGAGTCTGGAAGGTTTTTTAAATCTGATGTGGTTGTTGAGGTATGTGGTGCAAGTGTTGTGTAAGATATTTGAATGAGTGTATGAGACGTTTGACGAGCTTATTTGTGAATGGTGGTCCAATGTAGGTGTATTTTGAGTGTTGAAATTGCGCAGAGAAAAATAATGCACACATTTGAAAGTGTGACCATGTGAGGGGCAGCCAGTGTTCACGAAGTGTACTTCTTAATATGAAGTAATGAGCTTTTGTTTGATTAATGTAGTAATATATCATATTAAGGGTTATGCATTACGTATTGGATTTATAAATTGTAGGCCTTAACTTAGCGGAGGTCTTATCCTAGTTGCATGGCCCCATGTCAAGCTACATTTCTTAGGTGTCTAATAAAATGTCTGCTTAGAGAACTAAATTGTGATTTTCCCACAGTGCTGACCTAATGTGCTCATAGCTACATGTCCTTCGCATGAGTACTGCTTGCTAGAAGATGCTGTTCTTGCTAGTGCAACATTGTAAACGTAATGTGTGTAAGACTGACTTTCCTAGGAGAGTACAATGAAGACACTGACTAGAGTATAAGCTGAAACAATTTTGTTACCTAACAAGCCGTTTGAATGAGAACAGTACAGAAGGAGCCAATCATCGACATGTGAACCGTGTACTAGTAGAAATGTAGATTTTAAGTTTTAGTTTTATTGGACTAGTTATGAATATGCAATCCCTTGACCAATAGGGACTTGGGGAAATAGTTTTAGGAAATCTAACTTAGCCAGACTGCACTGACAGAAGACAACACATTTTGGCCCTCATTCTGACCTTGGCGGTCGGCGGAGAGGCGGCGGTCGGACCGCGAACAGACCGGCGGTATTAAAAATGGCATTCTGACCCTGGCGGGAACCGCCAACACAGCCCGCCAACTTAACACTCCGACCGCCACAGCGGTACAAACAAACAGCGCGGCGGTTCCCGCCAACAGCCCGGCGGCAGACAAAGTACCGCCCACCCTATTACGACCCACCAATCTGCCACCTTTTCCGGGGCGGGAGCACCGCCGATAAGAACACGGCGGAAACAGACTACGAACGGGAAAACGCTCACCTCTACGCACTCCACGCGAGATTCCGGCAGTATGGAGCCAGAGTTACAGGTCATCCCCGCACTCCTATTCCTCCTCATATACCAGGAGCACGCCCGGCGGCGCGGAAGACATCGGTGAGTACTGCACCTACGACACAGGGGAGGGAAAAGATTACCGGCACACACCCACCCACCCACACCCACTACAACACACACATCAATGCATTCCCACAGATCACTGTCACAACCCACAAACCACCCCCCTCCGAAATAATGCAAAGACCAAAAGAAGAGATCATAAACGGGCAGATATATTGAAATATGTACGCCATTAATCCCAATAAATAAATAAACTATGTACAAAATATATACAGCTACAAAATGTAGTCCAACCACTGTCCGTGGATCACAGGGGTCCTGTGCAAAGGGGCAAGGCCCAGTCCCACGACAAGAACTCCACGGAGAGAACACTGCAGGGGCATCAGAAAGAAAATAGGACAGGCACCTCAGGGGGAAGGGAAGGGGGGGCACCTCAGCCACTTGAGTACACGACGCCAGATCCACGAGGGGACTCCATGACCACTGGGCCATCCTGGGGAGAGCAAAGCCACAGTCCAAACAGTCCATACAGTGGGTGGCCTGCCCACTGGGCCATCCTGGGGAGAGCAAAGCCACAGTCCATACAGTGGGTGGCCTGCCCACTGGGCCATCCTGGGGAGAGCAAAGCCACAGTCCATACAGTCCATACAGTGGGTGGCCTGCCCACTGGGCCATCCTGGGGAGAGCAAAGCCACAGTCCAAACAGTCCATAACAGACCCCACTGCCACTGGAGGAGGCAAGTTGGCCAGAGGACATCCTGCAGCCCTGCCCGAGATAGATCCTGCCCTGCCACGTCTGCCAAAGGGCCAGCGGTTCTTGCCTTGAAGGGCCCAGTTCAGCGGTTCTTGCCTTGAAGGGCCCAGTTCAGCGGTTCTTGAGACGGCGGGGCCCAGTTCAGCGGTTCTTGCCTTGAAGGGCCCAGTTCAGCGGTTCTTGAGACGGCGGGGCCCAGTTCAGCGGTTCTTGCCTTGAAGGGCCCAGTTCAGCGGTTCTTGCCTTGAAGGGCCCAGTTCAGCGGTTCTTGCCTTGAAGGGCCCAGTTCAGCGGTTCTTGCCTTGAAGGGCCCAGTTCAGCGGTTCTTGAGACGGCGGGGCCCAGTTCAGCGGTTCTTGCCTTGAAGGGCCCAGTTCAGCGGTTCTTGAGACGGCGGGGCCCAGTTCAGCGGTTCTTGCCTTGAAGGGCCCAGTTCAGCGGTTCTTGCCTTGAAGGGCCCAGTTCAGCGGTTCTTGCCTTGAAGGGCCCAGTTCAGCGGTTCTTGCCTTGAAGGGCCCAGTTCAGCGGTTCTTGAGACGGCGGGGCCCAGTTCAGCGGTTCTTGCCTTGAAGGGCCCAGTTCAGCGGTTCTTGAGACGGCGGGGCCCAGTTCAGCGGTTCTTGAGACGGCGGGGCCCAGTTCAGCGGTTCTTGCCTTGAAGGGCCCAGTTCAGCGGTTCTTGAGACGGCGGGGCCCAGTTCAGCGGTTCTTGAGACGGCGGGGCCCAGTTCACCGGTTCTTGCCTTGAAGGGCCCAGTTCAGCGGTTCTTGAGACGGCGGGGCCCAGTTCAGCGGTTCTTGAGACGGCGGGGCCCAGTTCAGCGGTTCTTGAGACGGCGGGGCCCAGTTCAGCGGTTCTTGCCTTGAAGGGCCCAGTTCAGCGGTTCTTGAGACGGCGGGGCCCAGTTCAGCGGTTCTTGAGACGGCGGGGCCCAGTTCACCGGTTCTTGCCTTGAAGGGCCCAGTTCAGCGGTTCTTGAGACGGCGGGGCCCAGTTCAGCGGTTCTTGAGACGGCGGGGCCCAGTTCAGCGGTTCTTGAGACGGCGGGGCCCAGTTCAGCGGTTCTTGCCTTGAAGGGCCCAGTTCAGCGGTTCTTGAGACGGCGGGGCCCAGTTCAGCGGTTCTTGCCTTGAAGGGCCCAGTTCAGCGGTTCTTGCCTTGAAGGGCCCAGTTCAGCGGTTCTTGCCTTGAAGGGCCCAGTTCAGCGGTTCTTGCCTTGAAGGGCCCAGTTCAGCGGTTCTTGCCTTGAAGGGCCCAGTTCAGCGGTTCTTGAGACGGCGGGGCCCAGTTCAGCGGTTCTTGAGACGGCGGGGCCCAGTTCAGCGGTTCATGAGACGGCGGGGCCCAGTTCAGCGGTTCTTGCCTTGAAGGGCCCAGTTCAGCGGTTCTTGAGACGGCGGGGCCCAGTTCAGCGGTTCTTGAGACGGCGGGGCCCAGTTCACCGGTTCTTGCCTTGAAGGGCCCAGTTCAGCGGTTCTTGAGACGGCGGGGCCCAGTTCAGCGGTTCTTGAGACGGCGGGGCCCAGTTCAGCGGTTCTTGAGACGGCGGGGCCCAGTTCAGCGGTTCTTGCCTTGAAGGGCCCAGTTCAGCGGTTCTTGCCTTGAAGGGCCCAGTTCAGCGGTTCTTGAGACGGCGGACGGTCTATGGCCAACTGCTAAATGCCTGGTGGTGCCCTCCTGGGCAGCGGGGATGGTGCTCCTTCACTGCCCACCTGGGCTGTGGGTGGTGGGGCCCTCCTGGCCAGCTGGGCTGGGTCCTCCCTGGGCAGCGGCTATGGGGCTGGTGGGCTCTCCCGGGGCAGCTGTGCCGGTTCCTCCCGGGGCAGCGGCTATGGGGGTTGTGGGCTCCTCCTGGGCAGCAGGCCTGCTGCCTGACCTCTCCAACTTGCTGCCCTTGCCCTCCTTAGTCGTCGGCCTGTGGCCCTTTCCTCCCTTTGGAGCTGTGGCTGGTGACTGTCTCTGGGTGGTGTCCGGTGGGGATGTAGAAGGCGGGCTCCTGCGGCGCCCCTTCCGCCTTCTGCTCCTCTTCCCAGGGGGTGGGCTGGCTGTCCCCTTGCTGCTGGGCGAAGATCCAGACATGCGGGCTGGCGGGCTCCAATACCCCTGCACCCTTGTCAAGGGGGCTGCAGGGCTGGTGGTGGCTGAGGTGCTCTTCTTACCCCGACGAGAAGGAGGGGGGGGCTCAGGGTCAGGAAAGAAGTTAGTAGTGGCGAGGAAGAGCTTCTTGGGACAATGGAGAGTGGTAGGTACAGTGGGAATGGGAGTGGAGGGAGAGGATGTGGTTGTAGGTGAGTCACGTTTGCTGTCTTTGGGTGCAGGTGCAGGAGGGATAGGCTGTCGTGAGGTGGATGGCTGTTGGGTGGGTGGGTGGCTGCGTTTGTGTGGTGTGGAAGAGGGGGTGACAGACACAGTGGGAGAGGACACAGGGGACGTGTAAATGGCAGTGGGGGTGGTGACTGCACGTGTGCGGACTGGAGTGGAGGGTGTGCTGGTGATGGAAACACTGGCTGATGGTGAGGTGAATGGAGGTGTGAGTGTAGACGTCACAGGGAGGGAGGAGGGAGACGAGGAGGTGGGGGTCACAGAGGTGGTAGTGACTGTTGGCATGTCTGCATCGGAATGTTGCGTGTGTGAATGTCTGCGTGATCTGTGGTGCTTATGTTTGGATGAGCTTCTCTTGGGTGTTGAGGTGTGTGCAGGCTGGTCTGATGGTGTGGGTGGGACAGGCAGAGGAACAGGAGACTGGGAGGAGGGAGTTAGTAGAGGCAGGCAGGAGACAGGGACAATGGCTGCCGTCAGTGCTGAGGCCAGAGCCTGGAACGATCGCTGATGGGCAGCCTGACCCGAATGAATGCCCTCCAGGTACGCATTGCTGCGATGAACCTCCCTCTCCACCCCCTGGATGGCATTCAAAAGGGTAGTCTGCCCAACAATGAGCGTTCGGAGGAGGTCAATGACCTCCTCACTGAGGGCAGCGGGGGTAACAGGGGCAGGGCCTGAGGTGCCTGGGGCGAAGGAGATGCCCGGCTTCCTGGCAGAGCGGGCACGGGGCGAACGCGGAGGGGCTGCTGGGAGGGCGGAGATGGTGCGCTGGGTGGCGGCTGTACCTGTAATGGCGGGGGGCACGGATGGTGCCACCCCCGCAAGGGAGCCCCCTTCCGAGGACGTGTCCGTGTCGCTGCAGGCTCCAGTCGTCCCCGTCGTGGAGCTCCCCTCGCCCTCCGTCTCACTGGTCCAGTCTGACTCTGTGGCATGGCCCTCCTGGGCCATGTGAGATGCAGCTCCCTCCTGCCCCGATGCCACTTCTCCTCCGCCTGATGATGCTGATGCACAGAAAGACAAACAAAAAGGGGGGGGGAGAGAGAAATAAAGGGATATTGAGTACATGGATCTCCGGTACAGTTAGCGGACATGACAGACACAGATGCCCCCTGCACTAAGTTGCGCACTTGGGGTCCGCTACGCATTCCGTGGAACATGCCCTACACGCCTAGAGTTGTCAACTGCACCCATGGATGACACGGCCCAGGGATGGCAGTACTGACACACTACTGAGGGTGGTGGCTGGGGACACAGGGGCTTACGGGGGTGCCCAGCCTACAGATATCGCCCTGGCCTAGGGGGACCCACAGCCCTCCTCCCCCACCCAGACACCTCCACTGCACGACAACAGAGTAGATGATGCTTGTACTCACCCCCTTGTGTCTGCTGTGCTGCCCTCACGCGCCCATCCAAATCAGGGTAGGCCACCGCCAGGATCCGGAACATCAGGGGGCTCAGTTGACGGCAGGCACCCCGCCTACGTTGGGAGGCCATCCCCAGCAGAGACTCGGCGGTCTTCTTGGTCCCGCGGCGGATGTCCTCCCACCTCTTGCGGCAGTGGGTGCCCCGTCGATGGTGGACCCCCAGGGCCCGGACTTCCTTGGCGATGGCACGCCAAATCCCTATCTTCTCATGGGCGCGGACCTATGTGACACGTACAGGGAGGGAGAAATACCACGTTCAAGTTACTCAGCATTTTCCTTTCCAGTGGCCCAACGCCCCCCATCCCCGCCAGGCCCCCCGCCAGGCCCAACATGCCCCCCATCCCCCCCGCCAGGCCCCCCGCCAGGCCCAACATGCCCCCCATCCCCGCCAGGCCCCCCGCCAGCCCCAACATGCCCCCCATCCCCGCCAGGCCCCCCGCCAGGCCCCCCGCCATGCCCAACATGCCCCCCATCCCCGCCAGGCCCCCCGCCAGGCCCCCCGCCATGCCCAACATGCCCCCCATCCCCGCCAGGCCCCCCGCCAGCCCCAACATGCCCCCCATCCCCGCCAGGCCCCCAAGCCAGCCAGTGGCCCCAAATCCAGATAGAATTAAACTCACTTGTTGGTCTGGAGGACCGTAGAGTAGCGCATAATGGGGGAGGACCCCATCCACAAGTTTCTCCAACTCCTCTCCAGTGAAGGCAGGGGCCCTTTCCCCAGTCGCAGCAGCCATTGTCCCTTCCAGACCGAGGTCACAGCAACACTTGCAGTATAGGTCCTCTCCTGTGAAAGTTCAAGTCGCAAGTGGATAAGTAGATAGAAAATGGCGGTCACGTCCGCGGCGGTGCGTACCGCGGCGGTGTGTCCCGCCACCGCCGGCGCCCTTCGCCATTGGCTCCTGAAACCCATAGGCTTCAATGTTAACCAATGCGGCTTCGCGCCGCGGTCTTGGCCCGCCGCCCGCCGCGGTGTGCCACGCCAGCGCATTGACCTCACATCCCATTGTCACACTTCACAGGTCAGGCAGCCGCCATTTCCAGGGCCCACATGGCTCAATTTCAACTGCGTCACACAGGCCTAGGCCTTGCATAGCCACTCATACACGCCATTCACTGCATAGAGAATCGTATACTGTGCTAGTTGTGAGTACGTACCTGTGGGTTGCCTGACTGTGTGCTCCATGTTGTCCTTCCTAGGCACCGTCCGCTGGGTTGGGCGAGGAGACGGATGAATCCTCCCGTGTACCGACCGCTGGTGGACCTGTCGACAATGGAAGAACGCCACATTATCCTGACCTACCGTCTTAACCGTGCCACTATCCATGAACTGTGTGCCCGGCTGGAGCCCGACCTGATGTCCCCCATCCGCCAACCCACAGGGATTCCCCCTCTGGTGCAGGTCATGTCAGTACTCCATTTCTTGGCAAGTGGGTCATTTCAGACAAACGTGGGAATTGCTTCTGGGATGTCTCAGCCCATGTTTTCAAAGGTGTTATCCAGAGTGTTGTCTGCCCTGATGAAATCCGTGAGGAACTACATCATTTTCCCTGAGGTGGGCGAATTGGCTACAGTGAAGGGTGATTTCTACACCCTTGGACATATTCCCAACGTAATTGGTGCCATTGATGGGACCCATGTGGCTTTGGTTCCCCCAAGAGACAGGGAGCAGGTGTACAGGAACAGAAAAAGTTACCATTCAATGAACATCCAGGTGGTGTGTTTGGCTGACCAGTACATCTCGCATGTAAATGCCAAATTCCCAGGGTCAGTGCATGACGCCTACATCCTCAGGAATAGCAGCATCCCTTACGTGATGGAACAGCTACAGAGACACCGTGTATGGCTAGTGGGTGACTCTGGGTACCCCAACCTGTCGTGGCTACTGACCCCAGTAAGGAATCCCCGGACCAGGGCAGAGGAACGGTACAATGAGGCCCATGGGCGTACTAGGAGGGTGATCGAACGCACCTTTGGCCTCCTAAAGGCCAGGTTTCGCTGCCTGCATATGACCGGTGGATCCCTAATGTACTCACCTAAGAAGGTGTGTCACATCATCGTGGCCTGCTGCATGCTTCACAACCTGGCTTTGCGCCGCCAGGTGCCTTTCCTGCAGGAGGATGGTCGAGACGGTGGTGTTGTGGCAGCGGTGGAACCTGAGGAGAGTGACGAGGAGGAAGACGACGGGGCTGAAACAGACAACAGGGACAGAATCATTGAACAGTACTTCCAATAGGACACAGGTAACATTTCAAAGATAATTTAGTAAAAGTTAACTACTCTGCAGCATCTCTGCTGCCTGTCTATTTGCCCCAGTGTATGATGACTGAGTTTTGGCTTTTCCCTCCCTATTTCAGATCTGGGGTCCCCACTACGAGTCCTGTGCTTCGTTTCCCCATGGACTACAGCTTTGTGGCAGCTGTTTGTTGACTTCACCATGTACAAGGACATATTTGCACTGTCATGTCAATTACATTCTATTGAAATCACAGCCAGACTCCTGATATTTTGGTGCAAAATAGGTGTTTATTGAAGTGCTCAAAATGGGATGGGTGGTTTCAAGTGGGTGGGGGCTATGGTGAAGGAATGTCCATGGCAGAGTCCAGAGTAACAGTCACACAGGTGCATTGTCCAGAGGCCTGTGGAGAGATGGAGCATGGGCAGTTCGAGGATGGACAGGGTGACAATGTGGGACAGTGGGATGACATCAGGTGGTATCCATTGCTGGCGGGGGTCTTGACATCCTACTCTGTCTTGCGAGATCTCAGGGCCCTCTTGCGGGGTGGTTCTTCTCCTGCAGGAGGTGGGGGTCTGGTGGGCTGCTGCTGTGCGGGGGCCTCCTGTCCACTAGCGCCGGCGGAGGTGGATGGCTGTTCTTGGTCCCGGCTAGTGGCAGGGGCCCTTGGGTGTTGTTCAGTGTCCGCCCTGCTGTTTACGAGGTCCTGCAGCAGCCCTACCATGGTAACCAGGGTGGTGTTGATGGCTCGGATGTCCTCCCTGTACCCCCGATAGTGTTCCTCCTGCAGCACCTGGATCTCCTGGAACCGGGCCAGTACCGTCGCCATCGTCTCCTGGGAGCGGTTGTATGCTCCCATGATGGTGGTGAGGACCTCGTGGAGAGTGGGTTCCCTGGGCCTCTCCTCCCCCCCCTGTCGCACAGCTGCCCGCCGAGTTGCCCTGTTTCCCTGGGCCTCTGCCCCCTGGCCGGTGTGCCCACTACCACTGCCCCCAGGTCCCTGTTGTTGTTGGGGTGGTGGGTTATCCTGGGTGCCCTGTAGTGGTAGACACACCGCAGATTGACGCGCCCTGGAGACAGAGGCATGGGCCCGCTGGGTGGGAGCTGTGCTGGTGTTCCCAGAGGGGTTAGGGTCTATAGCGGCCTGTGCCTGTGTGAGGGGAACCGACTGTCCAGAGGTCCCCGATGGTCCGGGCTGGTCATCGGTGTCCAGATCGACAGAGCTGCTGTCATCGCTGACGGCCTCTTGGGTGGGGGGTGTGGATAATTCTGGCCCCTCCGCCGCGGTGTGTTGACGGTCGGGTCCTGCAGGGGTATAGAGGTATGGTTATAGTTTCAATGTGTCGCATATGGGTGTATCTGTGGGTTCTCGTGTCCCCAAGTGCTGGCATTCGTGTGTGGGGGTGGCTTGTGGGGGGGATGTGTATATGCATTGGGCATGCTTTGGTGATGGGTGTCCATGCTTAGTGGACGCATGCAGGCCTAGGTTTTGGGATGAGTGGGTTGTGATGGTGAGACATTGGCGGGGAATAGGTGTGGTGGGGGTGGGGGTGAGGATGGTGGTGGGGGTGAGGATGGTGGTGGGGGTGAGGATGGTGGTGGGGGTGAGGGTGGGGGTGAGGGTGGGGTTCGAGGATGGGGGTGAGGGTTGGGGTCTGATTTGGCATGCAGGTGGGGGGGAAGCAGTATTGAAGCTTCAACTTACCAGTATCCATTCCTCCGCCGACTCCTGCGAGGCCGTCAGGATGCAGGATGTTCAAGACTTCCTCCTCCCATGATGTGAATTGTGGTGGTTGAGGTGGGGGTCCTCCGCCAGTCTTCTGCACGGCGATGTTGTGCCTGGATACCATGGAACGCACCTTCCCCCGTAGGTCGTTCCATCGCTTCCTGATGTCTTCCCGATTTCTGGGGTGCTGTCCCACTGCGTTCACCCTGTCGACAATCCTCTGCCATAGCTCCGTCCTCCGGGCAATGCTGGTGTATTGGACCTGTGTGCCGAACAGCTGGGGCTCTACACGAACGATTTCCTCCACCATAACCCTGAGTTCTTCGTCTGTGAAGCGGGGTTGTCTTTGGGGTGCCATGGGGTGGTGTGTCTGATGTGTGGGGTGGAGTATGTGTATTTAAGTGAGTTGAGTGTGGTGGTGTGTGTTGTTTTGTGTGTGGATAGTGTGTGGGTGATGGTGTTGAGTGGCTGTGGCTGTTATGTTTTGGATGCTGGTGTCTCGCTCTTGCCTTCTTTACGATTTTGTAAGCCTAGGGGTTTGTGGGTGATGTGGGTGGGTGTTTTATATTGTATTGTGTGTGTGGGAGTGGTGTGTGTATGTGTATCAGGTGTGTGGGATTCAAATCGTCCAATGTGGGTGAGTTTTGTTCGTTGGTGTGTATTCTGACCGCGCCGGTGTGTCCCGCCAATGGAATACCGCGTTTGAATGACCGCCGCGTGGATTCGTGGGTCGTAATGGGATGGGCGTATTTCTGTTGGCGTGGCGGTGGAGGTTTGGTCACCTCCACCTTTCCGCCGACCGCTGGTCTGGCGGTCTTTTGTGGCGGTCGGTTTTTCGGAGGTTTGCCTTCTGCGGGTCAGAATGACCGTGGCGGGTTTCCGCGACCGCGGCGGGATTATGGAGGATTTCTGACCGGCGGTAGGCGCCTTTTACCGCCGAGGTCAGAATGACCACCTTTGTGTCTTGGGAAGAGACATGCTTAATTTTAATGCTTAAAAGACTTTGCTTTTTCTGAACTTTGATGCTGAATCCTGATGCCTTGCCGACCAGACTGATGTCCTGATGACGAAGACGGTCACAGCTTGCTGATGCATACTGAGGATAGGTATATTGACAACGAGATTGTTTGCTATGTCTATTTGATTTCCTTTCTAGGTACGAACCACGCTTTTGTTTTGATAGCCATAGCTAGATGTTTTTCCAAATTTGTGTTGACTAAATTGTTTTGCATGAAGCCCAAACATGCTACTCCAAATCTGGTGTTTAGTTAAGATCCTCACTAATGAAAAACAATACATGAAGTAACATTTGATGTCTTTTCTTTGCTGAATCTAAATGTATGTGATATCGTTTGCACAGTTATTCTTGCTATTACTTTGCAATGTAACTTTAGAATGTGTAGTAGCTTTTGATTAGATTGTGGCTCTTTCAATGCTTTTGTCAGCCAGTGCTGTTTCTGTATGTTTATCATTTGATTTTAAGATTATCTTACGTGACATTAGCATTGTTAATATAGGGAAATAAATATTCAAACTTTAACACAAAGGTGTGGTTATTCATGACTGCAAGGTTATGGTGTGTGGCAATTACTAACTCTTATTGATTACTAATGTTATTGATTAGTTATTGACTATTGATTTACATGTAATGGATATATGGTGGGAACATCTTATGCAAGTCAAAAGGTTCATCGACCTATTCGCGTCCCCTTGTAAGTTTACTTATTAGTCAGATGCGCCAACACATCCTCCAGGAACTCTTCACCTGCTCCAGGGCTGCATTCCTGACTGTCTTTTTCCTACTGTCGACCAGCTCCTGCAACCACAGCTGGGTCAGTAGTAGCTCTTGCTCCTCCTGGACTCTTCTGTGACTTCTGGACTTGGTCCCCTTCTTCCACAGGTCTTCCTCTTCAGGAATCCACCACTGGTTTCTTGCACTCTTGTCAGGGTGTTCCATTTTTTTCTTTTCCTTCCTTTTAGGTGGTTTGGGGAAATTCCAGCAACTTACTCCTTTCTTCCTGGTCGTTAGGGGATACAGTGGTACTTACCTCTGGGGTTTCCTAGTATCCCCAGCTCTCCTCTACACGTCCCACTTATCTAGGTGGGGGTCCTGCAGTCGCATTCCATTTTTTTAGTATATGGTTTGGGCTCCCCCTAGGGTCACTATTGTCCATTTCTATTTAGACTGTTTTCCATCAATTTTATGCCTATTACTGATTACTAGTGTACATACCTAGTGTGTTATTTACCTCTTATTGGAGGGTTGCCTCTCTAGTACTTTTGAGTAATTGTGTCACTAAAATAAAGTACATTTATTTTTGTAACACTGAGTGTTTTCTTTCATGTTTGTACGCGCCTTGTGACTACAATGGTATTGCATGAACTTTGCATGTCTCCTAGATAAGCCTTGGCTGCTCATCCACAGCTACTTCTAGAGAGCCTGGCTTCTAGACACTACTTACACTACACTAATAGGGAATACCTGGACCGTGTACAAGGTGTAAGTATCTTAGGTACCCACCACACACCAGGCCAGCTTCCTATAAAGCCTGTGAAAATTGTTGCATCCACCGTTAAGAGGGATATGTGGCGGTAAGAGGAGCAATGACTAGGATCCTTCCCCTCCTTAGGGATAACTGTGATCGTTGCCAACTGCAAGAGAACCCATGATGCTAAACTCCTTATATAACTGCACCAATACGGGAGCCAGGAGTGTCCCGAAAGCTCTGTAGAACTCTGCCTCGAAACTGTCGTGACCAGGGGCCTTACAAGGCTTAAGACATTGTATGGCCATGAGTACCTCAGTGGAGGCTATGTCTTTGTCCAGGCACATAGCACTCTCCGGCGGAATACTAGATAGCGGGAGTGCGTCTAGGAAGGCCTCTACATTGGTATCAGTAATCTCTTCCATCAAGTAAAAGGCAGTGTAAACATCAGCAAATTCTGCAGCTATCTGTTTGTCTAATTGAAGCATCGTGCCTTCAGATGACTGCAGGTCAGTCACTCCCTGCAATATTCCCAGTCAGCGAAGGTGCTGAGCCAGCCGGTGACCAGCTTTGTTCCCCCTTCATAGTATTTTTGCTTTGTCCGTAGCAAAGCATATTTCTCCCTTCCCATGTCAAGAGCCCTCAACTGCTTGCGTGCCACGATCGGTTGCCGCCACATCACCAGGGAGCCCATGGTTTTATGTGTAGTCTTCAGTTCCCTAATAGCAGATTACAGTTGTGTACATTTAGTACGCCTATCTGAGTTGAGGCGTGCTGCAATAGCTGTGAATTGCACCCTCACAACCGTCTTCAGGGTCTCCCAAAGTGGTGCAGCAGTTATACTGGGTGTGTCATTTATGGTTCGTCATATGTGAGTAGCTGATTATTGAGGTGCCATGTTCATATAGGCAATGAACTTGTGGGTGGCGTAAACTTCATGGTAATAGGTGAGTGATCAGGGAAGGCATCTACACCGATGTCTTCTGGCGATGTTATTAAAAAGAAGTCCAGACACTCGTACGTCCGGTGTACTGCTGAAAAGAAGGTATAGTCCCTCTGTGCTGGATGTGTCTTTCGCCATTTGCCCGTCAGACCTACCTCAGCCAGCCAGCCCCTAAAGGATGGGGTTAGAGCCCCAGTTTGTCCAGTTCTCTGCATGGACCGGTCCAGCTGTGCATCATGGACAATATTAAATGTGTGATTTTATTCACATTTTAAAGTTTGTGGGGCATTGTGAGTGAGAAAACTTGTTGGGATACACAAAATGCACACCACCCTGTACTAGAGTTGGTAGATTTTCCCTAGACAAAAACCAAGCACGCTACCAAGTCTCTTACCTCTGTGATGTCCCAAACACTCAAATTGTGTAAAAACACCCTTAGGTTCTTTAAAAAAGAATCCTCACCCACTACCCTAGTTGGTGGCATACTTTGTTAGGGTTATACCCGAGACACCTAACATGTCAGGGGTGTGCTTTGACACCTGATAAGAGCAGAGTGGGTGTTTTTTGTGAGTTGAATTCCCAACTGAGAGGAGAAGTGCAATGAAATTGTCTTGTGGTTACCCACCAATGTGGCGTGTTTTTAATCGTAGTGATGTTGGACAAAGGTTAAAAACGGTGTTCCTTTTATATTTTGAGTGTTTGGGACATCACAGAAGTACGAAACTTGGTGGCATGCTCGCTTCTTGTGGTTGTTGATAGTAACTTGGGAAGGTGAGCTCTCTCTCTTCTCAATCTCTTTACAGGTACATACATACACACTGGCTGGATTTGGCATGAGGGTGAGTGACGGTTCACTATATACCATTTTATTAACGAGTATGTGGACTGGAGTTTGGCTAGCAGTGTGTGTGGTGACCAGCGACAAATTACTACTCGCTCACCTTCAGCCAAGCACCAATCCATACACACCGTCAGCCAAGCACCAATCCACACACTGCAAGCCAAGCGCCAGTCCACGCACACCACCAGCCAAGCACAACTTCATGCACACCACCAGCAAAGCGCTAGTCCACACACACCGCCAGCCAAGCTCTACTCTAGGCACACCTCCACCAAGAGCCACTCCATGCACACTGCATCACTTTTTTTTTTTTTAACAAAAGCGAAAACAAACTAATTGTAGGTAAATACATAACTACAAGGACAAACTATCTAAATAAATACATGACACTAATGACAAGTGTGAAAGAGAACAAAAAATGTAAAACAATGTAGAACAGGTAGTTCACTTTTTTTTGCTCAAGGTAGCTCCCAAAATGTGTTTTGGGTGTGGTAAATTCTGAATTGGGCGGGCACACACAGCCTAGGTTTAGAAGAACAGCCTGGGCAGTACATACATTTTCCTTCTGCATAAATCTTTGTAAAACAGGCTGTACATCTCCTTCTGGGAAAGTCTTTTTTTGAGAGGAACCCGGTCAGCAAAGTGGAGATCCTTAAATCTAACCATATCCTTCAACATTCCAACTCTAGGAACATGTGCCTGTTCCACTACAACAAGGCTGCCTATTGCAGACTGCTGAAACTGAACAAATGCCATATTTGACTCTGAAGAATGTATATCCAACTTCTTATACCAAACGTAATGTTTACGAACAGCAGTGTAAGGTTTCAACCTCTGATCTACTTTAGCAACACCACCCATGTGCCTATTATAGTCTAAAATGCACACAGGTTTGCACACCTCAGCAATCTGACCCTAAACATTCACAGGTGAATTACTTCCATCATAAATGGCAGTCTGCATATACACATCTCTCCTGTCTGTAAATGTCATGGTTAGAAGTTCATCAGTATGCAAAGCACTGCCCTATACCGGCTCTTTTTTTTTTTTTTTTTTTTTACAAACAAGCTCTCTTGGGTAACCTTTATGTTTTAAAGTGGATTGCACCACAAGCAAGAGTGTCCACTTTTACGAATTCCCTGAAAAATTGCACATCAGTGTAGAGGTTATCTACATATAAATGGTGACCTTTGTTTACACATTCTCTACCAAATTCCCACAAAATCCTCTTACTAACTCCAAAAGTGGACAGACAACCAGGGAGGGGTCAATACTGGAATCCCTACCAGTGAACATCCTGAAATTAGACATACCAGTTCTACTCTCAGACAGCATGTTATTTTTAATTCCATAATATGCCCTCTTGCTAGGAATGTACTGCCTAAAAACCAAATTACACTTGAACAGAATCAAAGACTAGTCTACAGTTATTTCTTTCCCTGGAACACAGATCTCTGAACAACGATCTCCAAAGTGATCAAGCACAGGCCGAATCTTAAAAAGACCGTCCCAATCAGGATGATCTTGTGGCAATGCCAAAGCATTATCAACAAAATGCAGCATCCAAAGCAGAAGCAAATACCGATTATGACTCATGGTTGCAGGAAATACAGCCGTTGCCATCAAGGGACTAGTAGACCAATTTTAAGAATGCGACGGCTTCCTTATCAAGCCCATCAAAAAAGCTAAACCCAAAAACAACTTTTTCTCATCCAGATTTGTGGGAGTCCACCGGGTAGCTCTAGAGTGGGCCTAAGTCTGGATCTGTTGTACCTCAAATACTGTTCAGCATACAAATTTGTCTGTTCAACAATCTCATCCAAAATGACATCTGCCATAAACAACTGAAAGAAATTTATAGGCAAAACGTTTTCAGTATTCACTCTACACCCTGCAACACCAATAAAGGCAGGCAACTCTGGTTGCACCATGTTTAGGGCAACCTAGATTTCAGCTCTTCCATTGAGAAGCCTTGCAGCCCATGGCTGCAATCCAGATGCTCTATGCACATCAATGTCCTCCTGTAAAAGAGGCCATTCATCTGCCGCAAGAGTGGCTCAATCATCAGATGATTCCTCTCAGGCAGAAAATTCACTGCCAGAATCTTCCTCCTCTGCCTCAGATGCAGAGTCAGTCTCATAACCATGGTCAGAGGAAGATTCAATACCAGCAAGCTGCTAAGCGATCATCTTGTGCTAGCCATAATTCTTACTAATAAAAGTAACTTGACAAATAAGTTAACAACAATCAATACTGTGTAAAATAAGTAGTAAACAAAGTGTGGCTTTATCACAAAGACCTTTACATTAACAAACAATACAACTCACTTGCTAGAGACAGCTAGACACACCAGCACCTACTCTGTACAGACGCAGCAAGCATCACCGATATTCCACTAGAAAGGAAAAAAAAGAAAATACACACAATACAACACAATACACATTGTGCACACATGCAAAGAGAATTTCACACACAATAAAACAGAAGCTAGACATTCAGCTATTATGACATCTTCTACAAAATCACATTCATGCAGGGAAATTATACTGATTTAGAGTAAATAGTACAAAAACATTTTCTTACCAAACCAATGAAACTATACAAACTGCAGATCTACCAGTGACAGAACTGCAAGAAGCAGAGGAAATCAAAAGCTTTTCACTAGAATAAAAAGGAGAAATAAAACCTTACAATGACATGATAAGAAATAAAACAGTCACATTATAAAACGATATGTCAATACTCAAATGCCAGTTCACACACGTCCGCCAAACGCTAGTCCACATACACTGCCAGCTGAACGCTCAACGCACACAAAAACTTTCAGTGGTGTCTAGTGCTTTTTCTGCCCACCTTGGGGACAGCTGGGCCTAAATATATGGCTGATTTCCCACCAAGGGTGACAGAAAAATGGCCAAAAGTAATTTCAAAAACTTTTATCACTCATATGGGTGATCCTTGCCCAAGGGGCCATCCCCAATCATAATTCCTGTTTCTAATGATGGTTCTGACCCCCCCCTTCCAGGGTGGGGGGCAGATAGGCCTCCAAATAGGGCCAATCTACCCCCAAGGGGTGGAGGTGGGGGGCAGAAAACAGCCAAAAGTAATTTAAAAAATATTTATCCCCCATAGGGGTGACCTCTAAATATGGCTGATCTGCCCCCGGGGGGGGGGTAGAAAACTGCCAAACCATTGCCCCATTCATTTGAACAACCCTTGGCCATGGGACCACTCACTAATCTAAAAAAAAAAAAAAAAAAGAAAAGTCCCTGGTGCTAGTGGGGGCATTCCTGCTGCGGAATGGCAAGCCCATGGCTGAATAAAGCTCTATTTCTCTGCCTCCTGGTCAATTAGTGCATCACCTCTACACTTTAGTCTGCAGCAGAATAAGCAGTAGAGTTTGTATTTAGCCACCGACCAGCTAAATATCTCCGAGATTGAGTACTATCTTGCCAGCCACACAGTAAATAGCAGAGATTACGCACTATAAATTGCCACTTCCTAAAAAGCTCTTTAGACATATGTGTATAATGTTTCAGAGATTGACTAGCCATGGGTATTAGTAATGGAAGGGTATGCTTCCAGTACAAATTCTGTGCTAAACAACAAGCACAAATCTCTGCACCATAGTGCAAAGGTTGCATGTAGTGCTGGTCAGCCTTTAAAATGCACTAGCACAGGGGAATCACAGCAGAAGCAGGCCATTTTTTTAAAACATGCCCCTAAGTGTGCATGCCTGGGCTGGCTTGCACAGCCTAAACCCTTCCACTCTTAGGCAGGTGGTGACAATCAAATTGAAAAATAAGCTTTCTGTTTTTTCTAAATATTTCACCTTACCTCTTCTACCGTAAATGTCTTGCTTAGCCCCTCTCTCTCTACTTCTCTATGTGCCTTAATTTTCTCTATCTCAACTCTCTAACACCTTGTTTGTACTTCACCTCTCTCTCAATATACCAAATATAGCTGACTCGAATTCATGTCCTTCTCCCACTTTCTCCTTGCAGTGCCCATCGCTTTATCAGTCTGTGTCCACATATATTCTATATCCATCACTCTTGATTCCCTCTCTATACTTCATCTTTTTCTACCTCTTCCTTCTCTCTCTGTACCTCACTGCTCCTTTTTCCTTTTAGTATCCTATTTTATTGCTTCCATCTACTTCTCTTCTCATGCAACTCCATCTGTCTTTAACCAAACCTCTCTCTCTCTCCTACCTTACCGCTCAATGCCTGTCTCTCAGTCCGTTCTCTACCTCACCATTCCCCATCACCTCTCTCATTCTCTCTCTACCTCGTATTTATTTCACTACGTCACATCTTTCCGTGCTACTGCTTTCTCTTACTACACAACTTCTCAATTTCACCATTCGCAAACTCTCTTATCCCTCCACCCCCCTCTTTCTCTCAATCCACCTTTGTTCTATTTCCTTCACATTTCTAAATATCGTATTAATTTCGGACCACCTCTATTCCTCTACTTCCGCCCATGTTGTTCTCTCATCACCTCCTCTTTTCTTTGTCTCGCTCTCACACAAACATATAACTCTATGAACCCCCACCATTTCAACTCACCCAGCTAGCTCTGCCAATCTTTCTTTATACCTTTCAACCTCTAAACCACACTTTAAAACATTCCTGTTTGTACCTCTCTTTATTTGTCATCCTGGCTACCTCACTTTTCCGTATTTACTTCTCTTCCTACCTCACATATCCATCTACATCATCTCTATCGCTACCCTCTTTGCCCTCTACTTTATGTTTTTTGCTATTCCTGTTATCTCTCATTATGTCCCATCCATTTGCTCTTACTCAGCATGTTCACAGGCACATGTCTAGCTACAAATGTGCACACATATAAAGAGGAGAACAGACGAGGCGGGAGAGAGAAATTAGGAGAGATTAATTTGATTTTTCTAATGGAATGGTATAATTATTCAAAACAGCTCTTTCATTTTCACTGCTGCAACAAGAATGCCAACATTGGGGATGGAGGGTACATTTGTGGTAGCAAATATTGCACAAGTGAAGGTAAAATTTCAGTGCGTTGTGCACATGTCATAATTTAATGTTATTCACTAATCCACTTTCTAACAAGTAATCCTTAGCATGATTTTCCTACAGTGGGAGGAATAAGCTGGTTAGACCATGAATTACGCATAAATTTTTTTTTTTAATTTTTTTATTTCAGGTACAATCAATAAGTATGAAAAGATAACATTAGATAGTGCAACATTATTCAAAATCGTTCAGCATTTACTTTGGCTATTCATATCATTATGGCTTGGTCTCGTCACTTAAATCAGTCCACAACAATTAAAAAGTTTTCTTAATCATATTAGAACATTGGAATGTTGGGGGCTCCATTAGAAATACAGGAGTGCTCTGAGCTTTTACTGGCTAGTAAAAGTCCAGAGTGTAACATTACAATGTTTGTTCACAGCTGTGAGTAAAGGCCTCACGGAGCCCGAGGGGATTTTAATCCCCTCAGCTCTGCGAGGACTTTGTTTTATTTATTAGAACCTTCTGCCCTCTAGTGGTAGGATTTTCTAATAGCCTTATAGCCCTTCGTGGCTGGGCTATACTGGCAACTAAAGTCCTGCTGCCTTGGTAAAGGCCCTCGCCTTTGGCTTGGGCCTTTAATGCTGGAGCAGGCATTTAATGGCCGTTATAGCGCACTATGGCTGGCTGTAAGGCTATATTCTATTATATCATAGCATATTTCACTTGTCTCGACCAGGGATTCAAATACTTCAACTGCAGCTACTCTTTAGTTGTCTACCTTTTCAGTTTTTAGGACACTGCAAAATGCTGCCATATGGCTGTAAACCTTTTTACACTCCCAACTTTTTTGCATATGTTTCCTCATACTTCTTAGTTGTTAACATCTTATTCCCCCAATGTTGACACAGACTAACTATTGGAGTCCACCAATTTTGCAATATTAAAGATCGAGCTACTGTGAAAGCAATAGCAATAAAATATTGCTCATATTTTCTTAGTTCACGTGATTTTTTTTAGACAGTCCAAACAAGACTAAACTTATCTCAACCTCAATCCGAAAATTCAAGCTATGATTTATTACCTTATTTAACTCCCACCAGAACAATGTCAATATGGGGCAATCTAAAAAAAATATGGAGTCAATTTCCCTTCCACTCCTGATGGCAACGAAAGTATTGCTCCGCAACTGATGGTAACATTTTATGTAAAGCCTCAGGAGTATAGTACGCAATCCACCGGGAGAGGAAAGACATTCTTTCATAGCTAGCTGCCCTTAAAGATTTATTTCCTAGTTCAAAGATTATCCTCCAATCCTCTTTCGAGATTGTACATTGTGTTCTTTTGCAAATTTTTTCCCTAAAATCTGTGATAAACTCACAGACTGAGTGAGCTCCCAGTAATCTACACCAGTTGCTTGTACCAACTAATTTACTCTTAATTAGCATTAGCATTCTCCATGTTGGGTGTTCATATACAGTAGGTATTGGTATATTAGTACTTAGCAAATGGATGGTCTGGAAAAAAACAAAGTCTAGGTCCCAGATCCTCCAAACGTATTGAGACCTCTTCCCATGTCAAGTATCTGTCTCTTACTAGGAAATCTCTCAGCTCTCTAAAGCCTTTACTATTCCACTGCTCTATCACAGAACATAAGAGGTTGAGACCACAATAATTAAACTCCCTGTAATTTAAGAAAGGTATAACCTGATTGTATTTGATACATTTTACAAAAGAGTTCTGTCCTCTTACTAAGCTCACAGATCTACTTACAGCAAGTTTTTTGGGGAGTTTGGTGATTTTAATAAATGCTGGGAGATTTATTGCTGATTCCGCAATCATCCTATCTAAAAGAAATATTTTCAAGCTGTCTTTGCCATCCAAATAATGTGCCAACATATCCAGCAATGCGGCCTGATAGTAAACTTGAAAATTTGGGATGTGCCAAGCCCCCTTGGTTTCTATTAAGCTGTAAGATTGAGTACCTTACCCTTTGAGTTTTATTCCTCCATAAAAAATCTCGTACCATGGAATACAATTTACAAAAATAGGAACTATTAATTCTTATCTGAACATTCTTAAATAAAAGACAAATATGGGAGTTTTGACTTCTTTATTATGGAGACTCTTTTAAAGTAAAAGGGAGAACCATCCATCTTTCCAAAAGTGATTGTGCTTTTTGGAGTAATCCTTACATAGTTTAAGTGAAACAATTGGCCATAATTCTTTGTGACATATATTCCCAAAATATCTAATGGGTTGGGATGAATTCACTTGCTGCTGCAAATGGGGAGGGAGATTCTCTATTCCTTCATTAAATAGGAGAATCTAAGTTTTACTTTTGTTGTTCTTCTACTCTCTTATTTGAGTGAACTTGTTAATTCTATTGCATACTCTTTGTATATTATCAGTCTCTGGTTTTAGATATAAAAAAATCTCATCTGCAAAGTTTTATTTTGGGCATGCCTACTATAGGCGACATGATCTCCCTCATGCTGTGAATTTTCCAAGCCAGCTGCTTAATGAAAAAAGCAAACAATATGGGGGAGAGGGGCCAGCCCTGATGGGTGCCTCTCCTAATCAGAGCTGAGCCTCTAATCTTTCAGTTGATTATCATTCTGGGCTGAGCTCCCTGGTATAATGCTCTTTTCGATGTGAATGTCAGACAGTATAGTAAAGCGTCCCAGTTAACCAGATCAAAGGCTTTCTCTGCGTCTAACATTACCATTACTGCAGGAATTGTATTGGATGAAAAGTAATCGACTGCCTATATTAAGAAATTAGTATTTGATGACAGTCTATTAGCTACAAAGCCACTTTGATCTTTATGTATTAGTTGTGCAGCCGGGGTGATCCTGGTTGCTCCGACCTTTAAGATTTTTTAGTCTGCATTGAGAAGACTGATTGGGTGATATGAATCAGGCTTCATCGCGCTTTTATCTTTAAAAAAAAAAAAAAAAGCTCACTATTATTGATTATTTAAATGTTGAGGGAATGTCTTCACCCTGTAGAATGGCATTATATAGGTCAGTTAAAAAGGGACTAATTCCTCTGAGAAAATGTAGTCGAATTCTGTGAGAATGCCATCGCTACCACATGCTTTTGCACTTGACATTTTTTGGAGAGCTTCCTTTATTTCAGAGGTTTTAATCTTTTGCACTATAACTTTTTGAACAAGTAATGGCATCCTGGGTAACAAAATTGACTTATAAAACAGCTCGATCTGTGAGGGTGAAACTGAATAGTTATTCTCATATATTATTATTATGCTGCATGAATACATAAGCTACTTCCTCCTCCTGTGAAACAATTGAATTCGTCTTTGGGTCCAGAATTTGATGAATTCTGTTTATCCTGCTTTAAACGAGTAGCCCAAGCCAGATATTTGCCTATTTGTTGACTTTCCTCATCTGTTGCTGATAAGCCCTTGAACTAGCTACTTACTCTAGGATAAAAAAAATCCCTTAAATTACGTCTAGTCCCATCAAGATTGCGCTTTGCAGCATCCAGGCCCCTACTCTCATACAGGCCTCTATGGTCTGGTCCATGGCCAATTGGAGTTCTATAATATAGAGCTCTTGCTGTTGATTCCGAGATGCCTTGAAACAAATAATATAACCTCGAGCTACAGCTTTGAAACCCTCCCATACTGTAAGCAAAGATGCAGGACTCTGATTAAACTAGAAGAATTCTTCTATAGATCTGGTCCTATTTGCAACCCACTCCTGATTACTAAGTAGGGCTCTATCTAGCTGCCATCTAGGTCTCTCCTTGCTGACTACTTCTAACTCTGTTGTCACCATAATTCCAGAGTGGTCTGAAAAAGCGCTTGCCCATATATATGAACCATGGTTCTTCAGTGTATGAGACATTAGAAAAAAAGTCTAATCATGAAGCTGTTTTATAGCGATGTGAAAAGCAAGTATATTGAGCGACTAAAGGATGCTTTTCTCGCTAAGGATCTGTTAAGTGCAAAGTTAGCCTTTATTATATTCATGATTTTAATCGTTTTAGGTTTTAGTTGTCTCTTCCCCCGGTTTGAGGTGTTTATAGTGATATCCTGAATATAGTTAAAATCTCCTCCAATACAAATGGGCCTTACTGCACTTATTGCTATATTGTGTACTTGTATTAATGCCTTCACTTCATCAGTGACCGGCCCCTTATAATTGATCAGATTAACTTGAGATCCTGACCGTAACACCTTTAGCCATAGCCATCTCCATTTGGGATCTCTAATGACCTCTTTTATAATCCAGTCAACTCTGCTACTTAAAGAAATTGCCATCTTTCTTACTGCCAGCCCAGATGAATCAAATAGGGCTACTGAGTACTGCCTTTGAATATATTTTGGGATTATTACTTTACAGATTTGTTTCTTGAAAAAAAAAAATAGCTTCATTATTAAATGATATAAGCCACTTTATTATCAGCCCACATTTCCGCCTATTTGACATTCTGTTTACATTGCAAAAAATAATCTTAAGTATTAGCATTGCGTTCTCTTAATTAGCCTGTCATTTGTCATCTTCCAGCCTATCTTAGTAACAGTTACTTCTTGTCCATACCTGAATTTTTTTCACCCATCTACCTCACCACGCGTACTGCCCTAACCCAAAACCTTAGCCTGCCCCCATTCTCCCTGCCCCAGAGAAACCCAACCCTGTGTAGTCCACTTGCCCCTTGCCTCCCTATGTGATCTGAACCCGAGGCCCACCCATCTAGGGACTCTAAGATCACTCTCCACCCTCAAACCCACCAAGTGCTCCTGCCTCAACCAAACTACCCAGCTGCAGCCCTCCACCCCACAACCTCAAGAGCGGTGCCTTGACATAGCACCCTTAACGCCTAGGGCATCAAGGTGGCATCTTCATATCGCATAATTCTGATGCTTATGAGCTGTGAACATTTGACCTGACACTCTCCCTGCTCAACTAAGTTGCTGACTTTACTGTCCCCCAGTCTAAACTCTGTCTGAAATACAAAAGAGCCTTTGCTGCATCCGCTGTCTGAAGTATATTAGCCCGTCCCTTGAAAAGGACTGTAAGCTTTGATTGTTGAGACAGACCCTCAGGTGCCACAGCTTTCTGAAAATCCGGAATCAGCTCTTTGAATTCACAGCGTCTACATGCTGTGATTGTGGACATATCTGATATGCACCTGGAGAGCTCTCATCATGCTCCACGGCTAACGCTGTGGCATTGGAGAAGCGCATTTTCAGAGGACACACTGTGTGAGCCGCCCAGCTGCTTGGTTCCTGAGAGCTTCGAGGGAGCATTTTTCACGCTCTACAGATCGTGATCCTGGGTGGCAAAGAGCGAGGGATTCCCAGAGACTCTGCAGCATGGAAAAAGCATGTTCTGCCCATGCCACACAAGCCCCTCACCCCCTCAAACACCACTACCCATTCAGTGAACACCACCTCAGAGCTGGATTTTGATTCCAAATTTGTGTGGAACCGAAAACGTGGCATAAGTGCTTTCACTGTTCTATGCAGAGCTGTGATTGTAATGCACTTGTCATACAGGGAATAGGACATCTACCATGTCCAGGTTGAGTATGGACATGGCAAGCAGGCCACAAAGATGACCCATTTGTGTAGTGTTGATTGCACAGTTCTGTGTAATATTATATGTATTTGTAAAGCACGCTATCACCTGGTAGGGTATCCTGCTGCCTGTGCATGAGTAGTCCGAGCAGAGCAATGGACTTGCTTAGTTGAAGAGCCAAGTCTTCAGTTTCTTGTGAAATTCAAGAATTTAAGAGATGACTCTGATGTGTAGTGACAGGTCGTTCCAGGCTTTAGGAGCAAGGTAAGAGAAGGTATGATCACTGGTTCTGGTGCTGTATATGCATGGGATGTGTGTGAGTAGGGGTTCTGCTCTGTGCATGAGTCTGGAAGGTTTTTTAAATCTGATGTGGTTGTTGAGGTATGTGGTGCAAGTGTTGTGTAAGATATTTGAATGACTGTATGAGACGTTTGACGAGCTTATTTGTGAATGGTGGTCCAATGTAGGTCTAAAAGGTGTGGGCGATATGCATGTGAGGTAGTATGTTGAGGGTGCATTCTGTGCAATTTGATTTTCTCTGGTAGTTGACTTCCCTCTTGTACTGTACAACATAAAGCAAGTTGGAAAATAAAGGTCCGGCTCAGATGGGCATTGGATACAGTAATACTGACTCGCCTACCTCTTTCCATGCTTGGAGCAGACTGGAGCGCCAACATGGTTGAGTCTTTCTCTATCTGTTGTAGGAATTCTGTCATGAAAGTGCTGATCCTACAGCTTTGCAACTTCCTTCACAGTAGATGAAGTACAGACTACTGCTTCTGCAACAATAAGACTTTCGATGAGGGTCAACTTAGTCAAGGAAGACATTGGTCTTCCTGTGGTGGTCCGACGGTAAACAAAATAGGCATTGTATGTTGCCAACTCGATAAGGTGGATAAACAAATTTTTAACCCATGTGCGAACATTATGGCTCGTGATATAGCTGAATTACCATGTCATTTTTATCCCCCCCCGTATTTGTTTTAATCAAGTTTAAAGGTGGGCATGTGAAATTTGGCCAACTGACTCCAAATCACGCCTGAGAAAGTGTTCTCATTGTGTAATGTAGTGAAGATGTACACATCCTGCCTATCAGAGAATTTGACTGCGAGTAGTTGGTTGGAATGCAAAACAGTGATCTAGGATTTTTAGAGCTTCTTCCTAACGAGCTTCTGTAGGAAACCTTGTGGCAACATCAAACTATTCCTCATGCCACAGTGTCCACTTTGTACAGCTCACTGAACAGCTCTTCTCCTGTATGGAAGCTGTCCATATAAAATTAATTAAAGGAACTGTATTCATATGGTCCATTCTCTCATTAATCAAATTGCCCTTTCTGAGTCAAACGTGGGTTATTGAGCGGGGTATGGACCAGTTTACCTCAGTTAAAGTTATCAGACTGAAGAGAGTTGCGAAACCCACAGTGCGTCCAAAGCGAAGATTCCAAGATTGTCGCGTTTAGTAATGTAGAAGATATAAAGTAATCATGTTGAATCCAAATATTCAGTTCAGAATTGTTTATTGAAGTTCTTTTTACAGGGAATCGTATACCTTATGTGCAGAGTTCCGACACGTATAGACTATACACCAAAATATTATTGCACTAAACCTACGCACACCACAAGGATTTAGTGCCGCCGAGGGGGGATGACAACACTGCTAACCACGCGCTAGTTCCTGGCTGAGGGAAGCACCTCTTGAACGCTAAAAATAGTACAACCAGGAGCCAAACCAGTACCATTCATGTACTGGGTACCAGGGGCACATAGGGTCAGACAGGCTGCAGGCGGAAGATGCTGACACCCTATAGGGAGGTAGGGGGTGTTCCTCCTTGCAGTCTAGCAGTACCCAGTTGAACCCAAAGCAAAACACAAACGCTGTGGGATAGCGTAACTGGATGGAGGGAATGCGGAACCAATTAAACATTCACCCCCAGTCACAGATCTGGGTTTAATCCATCCATTATTTTGCTCACCATGCCACCCCAGTTTGAACCCAGCCATATGCAAATCAGTCTTGACCCTGTTCCTCAAGGGAACAGTCCAGCCCGAACTGCCAGGCCAGGTTCTCCCTGGACCGGAAACAAGCATCCTGAGACCGGTTTCAGGGTTTCACCCCTCATCAGCCAGGCTAGCTTGAATCCAGTGGCACAGTGAGCCCGGGACCCACGTCTGGGCATACCCGGCGCACTTAGGGCGGCAAAAGCAAAGCAAAACACAAACGCTGTGGGATAGCGTAACTGGATGGACGGAATGCGGTACCAATCAAACATTCACCCCCAGTCACAGATCTGGGTTTAATCCATCCATTATTTTGCTCACCATGCCACCCCAGTTTGAACCCAGCCATATGCAAATCTGTCTTGACCCTGTTCCTCAAGGGAACAGTCCAGCCCGAACTGCCAGGCCAGGTTCTCCCTGGACCGGAAACAAGCATCCTGGGACCGGTTTCAGGGTTTCACCCCTCATCAGCCAGGCTAGCTTGAATCCAGTGGCGCAGTGAGCCCGGGACCCACGTCTGGGCATACCCGGCGCACTTAGGGCGGCAAAAGCAAAGCAAAACACAAACACTGTGGGATAGCGTAACTGGATGGACGGAATGCAGAACCAATCAAACATTCACCCTCAGTCACAGATCTGGGTTTAATCCATCCATTATTTTGCTCACCATGCCACCCCAGTTTGAACCCAGCCATATGCAAATCAGTCTTGACCCTGTTCCTTAAGGGAACAGTCCAGCCCGAACTGCCAGGCCAGGTTCTCCCTGGACCGGAAACAAGCATCCTGGGACCGGTTTCAGGGTTTCACCCCAAGTCAGAGAGCAGCTGGCAGGCAGGGCAACAAGCAGAAAAGTAATCGAGATGAATCCTTTGTACCATCCAGTAGATACCAGGCAGCAGGGCAACAAACATAAGAGCAGTCCAGATGAGTCATTTGGTGCCGACCAGCAGTCCTTCTGACAAAGGTTCAGTCCCAGTTCCAAAAGTGCTCTGAAACGTAGGGAAAGACCCCTGTTTTCATTTTGCACAACTGTTACAAAGGGGGGAGATGAGGTTCCAACCAGTCCTAACTGGTTCTAGGAATGCCCGCTCTCCTCCAGTACAGGTTGCAGACATCAGTGGGGGGTAAACAAGCCCTTTGTGTGGGGCCAGGGCACAGCCTTTAAAAATGCAGGTGTGCGCTGCCTCTACTTCTCTCAGCCAAGGAAGGCCATTCAATATGTAGATGCCTCGCTGTGACACCACCACCCTCCCTGTGTACAGGTTGTCTGCAAAATATGCACTCTGTCTCAGACGTGGATTGGAGTCAAGCTGCAAAACAGCAGTCATAAGCACAGAGAAATGCTCACTTTCTAGAAGTGGCATTTCGATAATAGTAATGAAACAACCACCTACACCAGTAAGCAGCATCTCCCACTACCATTACAACCATACCAGACATGCCTACGCTACCCCTCATACATTAGACAATACTCCTAAACATAAGGCAGGACATTTCCAAAGCAATCATATTGAGAAAGGCAGCACTCACAGCAATGAGAAACAAAATAGGCTGTTTGTCACTACCAGGACAGTATTCACAGTTAGGACCATGTCCTTCCTTCTACATACATAGCACCCTGCCCATGGGGCTTACTAGGGACTACCTTGGGGATGACGTATATCTAGTAAAAGGGGCGTTCCAGGCCTGGCAAGAAGTAGATTTAGATGCCAGGTCCCTGTGGCAGTAAACTGTGCACGCAGGCCCTGCGCTAGCAGGCCTGAGAGAGCTTTGAGAGGCTACTTCTGTGGGTGGCGTAAGCAGCGGTGCAGGCCCACTAGTAGCATTTAATTTACAGGCCCTGGGTATAGAGATACCACTACACAAGGGACTAACAGGTAAATTAAATGTGCCAAACAGGTGTAAGCCAATCATACCAAGTTTAGAAGGAAGAGCCTCCTGAAGTGGGTGGTCACATCACCTGAACTTATGTATCCTTGCACGTTTGCTCCTGGAGATAACTCCTTTATTCATATTGTGCGCGGCGGGCGGCGTGGGGCAGGGGGGTGGATGGCTGTGCCCTGGGAGTGCCCCAAGCCAATTGCGGACCGTGTCTGCAGAAGGATGCGAGCCCCTAAAATGAGCCACATCCGGATAGTATTATTGCTCCCCGCAGATATCCATACGGATACACCTTAGCACGCACCTAAAATGGGTGCGTAGCCTGTTGGAAGTTAACAGTTGGGGTTGGGATCCAGTTGGGGAGGGAAAGAGGGTAACTATTAGTTTGTGCACTACCGGTCTGCTCACAACACTGGATAAGCGCCCGGAGGTGAGGGGCCCGCACGCGGGGGCGACGGGGGCGGAGGAGACCCAATGGGCCTTCCCGGAATCCGGCGAGCAAGACATGCACTCACAAATTGAATATGGCCCAATCCACAACCCATAGCACATACAAATATGACATAGGGCCTGATTCTAACTTTGGAGGACGGTGTTAAACCGTCCCAAAAGTGGCGGATATACCACCTACCGTATTACGAGTCCATTATATCCTATGGAACTCGTAATACGGTAGGTGGTATATCCGCCACTTTTGGGACGGTTTAACACCGTCCTCCAAAGTTAGAATCAGGCCCATAGTCACTTGGAACATCAGGGGACTGGGGACTCCGGGAAAAAGGTCCAGGGTGCACGCACGACTCAAACGCCATGGCACACATATTGCAATACTACAAGAGACTCACCTGCGGGACCCAGACCTGCAGGATCTACGCAGTAAATGGGGAGGTCAGATTGTGGGCACATCCTATTCAATTTTTGCGAGGGGGGTACTCATATGGATAGCAGGGAATGTCCCTTTTATCCAAACATCACACAAGATAGATCATGAGGGCAGGTATGTGGTAGTGGAGGGTAAGCTGGACGGCAAACAATTGTCAATTATAGGGGTATACGCTCCCAATAGCGCACTGCCTGAGTTCCTGAGCACACTCACTCCTGCGTTATTAACGAACCCCGAAACACCCGCAATATGGGGAGGTGACTTCAATTGCACGCCAGATCCAGCATTGGACAGGTCAAACCCCCCCACATATTCAACAGTCATCAGACACCTCAGCCGCCCATTATCGATATGGGCTAGCAACATGAGCCTTCATGACATATGGCGCATGAAACACCCACGACACAGGGAATATTCATTTTATTCAGCACCACATAAGGTACACACCAGGATAGACTTGATGTGGGGCACCCAGGAGATCTGCACAGGGACCAGTAGAATAGAATACCTAGCCAAGACACTATTAGATCACTCACCGCTTAAAATAGTTTTGGACTGGGGCAGGAAGCGCCAGGCTATCTCAACGTGGAGGCTACAAGCGGAAGCCTTACACGACCCTGCGTTTACAGACTCACTGAGAACAGAGCTGAAACAGTATTGGGAATTAAACACTGGCACCACAAAACTAAGAGCAATGGAGTGGGACGCACACAAAGTGGTGATCCGTGGACATTGTATTTCCACTACATGGGGGGTGAGGCGCACACTCCATGCAGAGGTTAGCAAGCTGGAGCAGAAACTAAGAGCACTAGAAAACGCAGTTGCCCGCAATGAAATGCCATACACGGCCCTGAAGGAAACGCGCGTGGAACATGCAAAGGCTGATGCTACATTACGCCTTCACGATCACAAACACCACGTGGCTAGGCTACAGTCGGAAGGCGACAGATCTGGTAGGCTGCTCGCATGGCTGCTGCGGGAGGACCAGCGGTGCCCTCCGATCGGGGCGATAGGAACAGGCGCAGGCGCAATAGCTACCACGCAGGTAAAAATAAATGATGCGTTTAGGGAATATTCTACACAATTATACACCAAAAGCACATCATGTACCATCCAACAACTTGAGTCCTTTCTAGCAGATTCTCCCCTGCCCCAACTAATGCATGTCGACAGAGAGACACTGGAAGCCCCCATCACATTAGGGGAACTCAATAAGGCTCTTGAACAACTACCTAGGAATAAAGCCCCAGGGACAGATGGCCTGCCGTCAGAATACTACTCCACTTTCGCGACACACCTTAACACACATCTCCTAAAAACGTTCGAAGAAGCAGGGACCAATGGTATCCTGCCTCCCTCAATGAGAGAGGCAATGATAGTGGTCCTTCCAAAGCAGGGGCGTGACCCCACTGACGTCAGGTCTTACAGACCTCTCTCACTGTTGAACCTAGACTGCAAGATACTTGGCAAAATCCTGGCTAACAGACTAGCTCCCTACATGCATATCCTGGTACACGATGACCAGAATGGATTCATCCCGAAACGTAACACCTTCCTAAATATTCGGAGGCTGCTCAGTGTGATGGGTGACACCCCCCCGACCGCACTCGAGGAGGTGGTGATATCGCTCGACATAGAAAAAGCGTTTGATACATTAGAATGGGACTTCCTGTTTGCCACTATGCAGTTACTGGGTATCGGTCCAAAATTTACAAACTGGGTACGCATTCTGTACACTGCCCCACAGGCTAGGGTGAAGACGGGAGGAGTAATATCAGAAAGCTTTCCGATTAACAGGGGAACAAGACAGGGCTGCCCCCTCTCCCCCCTCCTATTTGCCTTAGCAATGGAACCACTAGCTGCACGCGTCCGGGCCAAAAAAGAAGAATGGGGGGTGTCAAGGAACGGCAATCTCCACTCCATATCATTATACGCAGATGATGCCCTGATATACATACGCAGAGTGGAGGAGTCGCTGCCCCAGTGATGTCGCTGCTGTCTGAGTTCGGAAGGGTATCTGGTCTAATAGTTAATTGGGGGAAATCCTGCATATTCCCACTAACCAGCTGGCCTCCTGCGAGGCAAGAAAGTGCCCCACCAGGCCACCTAAAATGGTGCTTCGACACATTTAAATACCTAGGAATCAACGTATACCACAGGGCGGAAGATCTAAGGGATGGAAATCTGGGGAAAGCGGTGTCCTCTGTTAAGAGTTCAATACGCTTCTGGAATAAATTACCACTCTCACCACTGGGTAAAGTAGCTATAGCAAACATGCTGATATTACCTAGACTGCTGTACTATTTCGCGGCCCTACCAATCATTATCCCCAAGAGCTTTTTCGTCGGCTTGAACTCCATCCTGCTACAACTGGTGTGGGGAGAGGGCAGAAGGCGGGTTGCACTGACCACGCTGCATCATCCGGTAGCAATGGGTGGACTGGGTGCCCCAAACTTTGAGCTCTATTCTGCGGCCGCACAGCTGCAGTGGATCTTAAATTGGCTCCATAGACCTAGCTCGGCAGAAACTATATGGTTGCAATCCCGACTCCAAGGCTCTCCCATACTAGTTTGGTTGTTGGATAAGCAGACTAAAAGCACATGCACAAACCCGCTGATGATAGTGGCACACACATACTGGAAGAAGTATATCCAAAAGGGAGTTAAAAAACTACCCTACTCACCACTCCTCCCTCTGGATAGGCTCCCCGGATGGGTGGAAGCCGGCTCATATTCACCTACAACTTGGTTAGACGCGGGTATAGGTACAGTAGGAGACTGTTTCGAGGAAGGGAAATGAATGACCTTCGAAGCTATACAGGCCCTTACAGAGATCAATCCGGGGTAATTCTTGGCATATCACGCGATATGCCATGCAATCAGGAAAACGTGGGCATCTGGCGACGTAGAGCCTGATATCTCAGTCACCCTGCATCACATGCTGAACTGGGACCCCCAAGGAAAAGCAGTCTCAAACCTTTATAAACTTCTGAACAGACCCCCGGAAGATAACCTGCAGAAAGCTAGAGAGAGGTGGAACACCGTATTGCCCATTCCGATCTCAGGGTCAGATTGGCCAAAAGCTCTGTGCCACACACGTGAGGTCTCAAGAAACCCCAGATTCCGATATACTCAGTTCAATTACCTACATCAGACATACCTGGCGCCGGCCAGGATTAAACGCATGTTCCCCGGGTCGGACCCAGCCTGTCCCAGATGTAAAACACCAGCAGCCCAGTTCTATCACATGGTCTGGGAGTGCCCGCGGTTACGGGGGGAATGGGAAGGGGTGGTCACAGCCTTAGCGGAAATCACGGGGCTCAACCTGGACACGAATCCCAAATCCTGTCTACTCGGATTAAGGACAAGGACGAAAAGAAATAAACACTTGCACAGGTTTGTAGATCTAGCGTATGCAATGTACAAAAGATTGATAGCAACGAACTGGAAGGCTCGCAACGCGCCTGACTTAAAAGTCTGGCTTGCTCTTACGCTACGTTGGGCTCGAGCTGAGCATCAGGTATTAACAAACTTAGCACGTAGGGGACTGCGACAGGCGGGCTGCGAGGCCTGGGGCGTCTTAGTGTCTAGGCTAGAAGCCAAAAATGATGAAAGACCCCCCTGAATCACAGATAGCTGTATCCACCTGGTAGGCCACGGGCCCCGCCCCCTGCAGAAAGGCAATACTACACCTGGGGACGCATACATATCCATCATCAATGCCTCACCAACACTGATAGCTTAGCAGCCCATCCCCCCATGCAAGCATGCCACAGCACCAAAAGGCCTGCATACTCAACCAATAGACACCAGCGCTAAGATCTACTGTGCCATAACCCCCCCCCCCCTGTTTCCTCTGCCCCCCGACCTCACCCGTGTGGACACGAGGGCCCCTGTCGCCAATGGCAATAGAACCACATTGCAGCTGAAAGCTTTGCCCTACGGGATGGCAACCTCGGTAGTGTTGGGCAGAGTTAGCGGACCGGGAAGTGCACTCAAGTTCTTAGAAGTTTGTTATATATATTGACCTTAATATGGGAGAGCCAGACGACAGATTGTAACCAATGACAATTTGCTATCAATGACTTTGTATGCCAGAAAATGTATGGCTTTCGTTTTGAAAAATCAATAAAAACATGTTAAAAAAAAAAAAAGTTTAGAAGGAAGAGCACATGCACTTTAGCACTGACCAGCAGTGGTGAAGTGCCCAGAGTCCTAATGTCAGCAAAAAGGGTCAGAATAAATAGGAGGAGGAAGGCAAAATCTTTGGGGATGACCCTGTAAAAAGGGCCAGGTCCAACAGTGCCAGTGGTGTGGAGAGACCCTGTGTTGCTATATGTTGTCCCATATTTCTAATGTCATTTTAGTTATGTCTGATAAGTATGGTGATCTGAGTCACTGAGATTTAAGCAGCCATAGCAGGTCCAAATGTCCCTTCCTACCACCACAAAGAGATACCGCTTTTCAGATGTGCGTGTTGACATCAATATTTGGAGGTGGACTGCTTGATAATATTTGGATATTTCTGGTAGCACCAGACCAGCTTTCCCCAGGGGAGCCATCAATATTTTCTCACTAAGTCTCAATCAATCTTTCTCCCATACATATTTAACATTATGCTTCTGTAGGGCTTGCAGCTCAGCTTTATGTATAGCTGGGGATATAGTCCAGTACAGATATAGGAGACTATCGAGTATGTTAATTTCCACTACATTTATCCTTCATAGCCATGAAATAAATTGCTTTTTCCATTTAGTTAGATCTTCTAGCATCTGTGTCTTTAATCTAGGGCAGTTGGACTTGGTCCAAGTATCAACCAAATTGGTGATATGGAGCACTGGTATTTTATTGGTTATTTTGCCCTTTTTATTGGGCAGTTCACTCTCCATTCTTTCTCATGATCACTAGGGAGAGACAAATTTAGTATCTCAGGTTTATCTGTGTTTTCCTTGAACCGTAATATCTTTTCAAAATCCCTCATGCAGCTGCCAGGGAACGTCTTCAGCTCCATTAGGGTCAAGAGGATGTCATCAGTGAATAAGTTAATTGTGTGTCTCTCACTACTAAAGGTCGCTCCGTTTATCTTGGGATGGGTTCTAATCTGCATTGCTAGTGGCTCGATCATTAGAGCAAATATAGACCCAAACACTTTCTCCACATCAAGAGATACCAGGATGGCTGGGATTTGGCATTTTCTACATTTCTGTACTATGTGGGGAACCTTCCTCACATTCTCCTGTCCTGACCAAACCCTACCTGCTCAGGTTCCAACAGCACTGGAAGGATTTTTTTGAAGCGTTTGCTCAGAATTTTATTGTGAGAAATTGGGTTGTTGGTTCACTGGGGTGTAAGCCCTGATCAAGCAACAGTCACAATTCCTTGCAGGGTGAACTGCAAAAAGTCACTAAATTAACCTGTGCTTAACCCTGGGAAGCTTGGCACAAAAAAGCAGTCAGACTTAACTTAAAGGAATTGTATAAATATATGTATGCAGCACACACACTAATGAAGTAAAAACACTACAAGAAAAATCCCAAACCAATTCCGAAATATAGAGTAAACTTTAATTACTTATTTGCTACCGATACAACAAAAACCCAATCATTTGAACCACAGTAATTAATTTTTAAAGCTTAAGGTTCAAAATAGCGCCTAAAAGATAGAAGCCCCAACCATGGATATTTAGTCACCTTTAGCCCCACAGCCAAGGGTCTTGGAGTGTACGAAGACCTCTTGTGGGTTCAGGACTCACTTAGGCTGGGATCAGGTGCAGGTTCAAGATCATGAGAACCTGTTATGTCCCTGTGGCTCTGAACAGGAAGCCAGCAAACTAGCCCTTTGAGCCACTTCTGGAAGCCCTAGGTGCAGGTTAAGATGCAGGGCTCAACAGCAGGGTTGGCCTATGAGGCTTCAAGGAAGACTCCAGGCAGCAAAGCAGTCCTTCCAGGTACATCAGCAGTCTGTCAGAGTGCACAACAGGTCAAAGCAGCTGGGAATCCTTGAGAATCTTTCCACAGGTCCAGTAGTGAACTGTAGTGTGGGCCTGGTGGCAGAGCGCAGCCTATTCAGGTGCAGATGGGGACATGCTTATCTCCACCCCCCCCCCCGAAAGACAATTCAGGCTCTGCTCATCCCACTATTGTGTGACTATCTGGGGTGAATTCACAAAGTCTCAACTGTCAGTTACACCCAGTGATGTGATCTAAAACAGCCTGCAGGCCCCTAGGGCTGAGGGTTGGAAAATGGCAACTTCCCTTCCCCTCCAGCTAGGCTCCCCTACTCTCCAACTGGGAGTGGAACCTCCCAAAAAACTGAACTGCCACATGCCCTGGGGAGCTGCCCCTCCCATCTCTCCTGACACGGGGGCAAATTGTTCCCAGAGTGCAGTCTGTGAACATCTGGGGACAGATTGTGACCATCCTCTGGGTCACTTCCCCATCCCACTCCAAGGATATCCAGAGCCATGGGGTGGAAAAAGTGCTGCCCCTGGGACTGAGTTTCCCTACACACCTGGCTGGTATACTGCTGTGGAGAAACTAGCCTTTCCACTGTCATGGTCTGGCTAGCCCCTGTGTCCTTCAGAGCAGTGACAGGAATCCCATTTATTTTCATCAGACAGATATGACTGCTTCCAACCTCAGGGATCACACACTCACCCTCTAAATCTGTCTCCCAGCTAAGGGAGATCAGGGCTTGGTCCATGGCCTACCCCTGTGGGCTACTTCCTTCTAAGGTCACATTGGGTACTCTTGTGGAGGCTCCACTAGTGCGTGGTTGCTTTCGACAGACAGGGTCCCCCTGTCAGAGTCTCAACTGGGAGCACTTAAAGCAGCGGGGTTGGAAATTGGGCACCCTGGGCCACCACATACTAGAACCTCCCCCTGTTTCTCAGAAGGGACTTGGGGACCCTGTTCCCCGCCTTACTCTGGGCATTATCTGGGCCATCTTTAACCTACACCTTACCTTCCTGGGGGAACCTGAACAACCTTTATTGGGGTCACCCCCATATACCTTCTTGGACACTCTGGTAGTGACATTTAGGTCCGCCACCTTGGCAAACTTCTTGGGGTCAGTCAGATTGCTGTCCACTAAGTACTGGCACAGCTCTGTAAAAAAAAAAAAAAATGAAATGTATTGAGCATGTCCTCCGTCAGAATCAGGTTGTATAGCCCACTATAATAGTTAACTTTGCTGTCCCCACCCAACAATTAATTGTCATGCAGAGTAGTCTAAGAAATACACCCTATACTGATTTGGGGGTTTGTGACTGTCCCTCAACCTCTGGTGGTACTTCTCAGGGGTTAGTCCACATTTAGAGACAAGTATGCCTTTTCATGGGGCTATACGTGGCTTAGGTCCTCTACCTATAGTGTGAACAGTGTCCCTCTCCTCTGGAGACATGTGTACACAAGCCACCCCCTTCGCCAGTGTTCCTCTGGGATCTTGTGTAACCTCAGGGTTACCTCGCAAGCAGAAAAACATTTATCTATATCATCTCCCACCACATAATTGAGCACCCGATCTTTAGGGATGCAGATCTTCTTGTCTTCTTCAGACACTGTTTGTATGCTGCCACTATTGCTGATGGACTATCAACTCCAGGACCAGCTTCTTTTCTTCTAGTGCTATTTCCTTCTCCATTTTTAGCTTGGTCATCGGCAGCTGGAACTCCCTCTCTGCCTTCCTGTCTGGCAGCTCCTCTGGCAACAGGCCATGTGAGAAAACACTGCCATTTGCTCTGGCAGGGAGTCCCAGTTCAAGAGGTGAGTAATATCCACCTCCCCGGAAGGCTAAATTTAAGGGCTGACAGAAGCAATGAACCTCCCACCAGAGAGAGCTTATTGAAGCTCCAACCTCTTGCCACCTTTCTTTGTAGGGTGTCCCCTTTCCTTACAGAACTGTTTTGGCTCAACAACGGTGTAACTTTCCAAGTTGCCCGGCTGGATTTCCACTTCTGCAGGTGTGGTCACAGATAGCCAATAGCAAAGAGAGTAGATACGAAAAAACTAAGTAAGCCAATTAAGGCCTGAAATTCAAAGTGGTCTTAAATTATTTCTCTGTAATGGCAGTGTAACACAATATTACTGTATGGCTCTGCAAAAACACAAGTAGAAATCCTACTGCTGCCACCAGTGTAAGGAATTGGACTACTGTTTTTATTTTTGGGGGGAACCCTAATCCAGCAGAAACCACAATTCTATATTAGGGTTAAGTCATGAGAAAACCCCATGGAAGCTCAGCAATGAGCAGTTAGTCTTACCTTAAAGGTAAGGAAATAGATTTTTTTTAAAAAACATTTTTATTTAAAAAACCAAAGATTACAGGGGCGTTGAGTTAGGCTCACATTTTAAACATCCAAAACCATGGAAATTCACCTGTAATAGTTATCTCAAGTACCTATATCCCTTGCCCTAAGGTAACTATTACTCATGCCCTCACCATGCACTGCTAATTACCTCACAAATTATACAACTCATGGCATCTTTGATAACATCATTGATAATATCAATGAAATATTTGCAGTAAACCCTTTTGATGAAAAAACTGCATGGCGGGTGCACAAATTATATTTACCTTAGGGCATAAGTTAAAGTTTCTTGAGATAACTCTGACTATAACAAGTGAAAGTCTATGGTTTTGTAAGTTTAGATGGTGACCCTAACTATAACGGCCCTATTATCTTTGTTTTTTTAATTGAATTTCTGTTTTTTAGTTGAGTTCCTAACTATAACAGCCCTGTAATATTTGTGATTTTCACTCAATTTCTAGTGTTTTTAAAAAATGTATTTCCGAATTGTAACACACCTGTAACCTTTGGTTTTTCCAGTGAATTATTATTATTTTTTTTACATATAACGTGTAACCTTTAAGAGTGTGTGAGTGGATGCATTCGAGTCTGAGCGTGTGTGCGAGCGAGTGTGTGTGTCTCATTGAGTCTGTGAGTGGGTAAGTGACTGCCTCTGTGGTTCTGTGAATGGTTGTGTCAGTGCCTGTGTATGTCTGTGAGTGGCTGAGTGAGTGCTGCTATGGGTCTGTAGGTGGGTGTGTCAGTGGCTGTATGTGTCTGTGCGTGTGTTTGTTTGAGTGGTGGAATGGATTTTTGGCATTTACATAGAGTATTTAAAAGGAAGAACCATGCTCTCTGCTTTTACAAGGATACGTCTGAAACCACTCATCAGTCACACAAGTTCTGATGGTGCTCCAATACATTAATAATACATTCACTTCTAGTAAAGATTTCAGATTATTTTTCAACTCAGTATTAGAGGAAACATGTTTGCTTTGCTTTTACTAAAGCCAAGAAGTTAAGATTGTTTCCATTTTACTGAAGTGGCGCTTCACCTGGGGCACTTGCTTTGTTTTTCTAAGCGGTTGCCGTTAAAGTTTAATTGATCTGAAATAAGCAGCAGGACCATATTGGAAGCTAATTTTTTTCAAGAAGAGTGTACAGTTTTGCCTAAAAGATGTCTACTGAACTGCAGAACTTTCAACTAGCAAATTACTTTATGCTTTTTCATTGTGTAAATGGCTAGTGTATATTGTACACAACAGTTGTTTAATGGACCACCTATTTTCATGCTTTCATTGAGTTGAAAATTGTGTGGGTTTTTTTTTCCTAAACTTTTTTATTCATCAAAATTTGTGGCAAATTATTGCGGAACGTATGTTCCGGTTTCGCAGACAAGTCACAAAGATAGAGTGCTTTTGAAAAGTGTAAAACACATTTATATACATATTGTAATTAATGTTTGACAACAGCATTTACTCCTATTAATGTTTTACTAGTTTTTATATGTATTTCATGATATTGCGACGACGACGGTTGTCGCGATGACGTCAGTAGTCGCGAAGATCATGTCACTGGAAACAGAGATATGATTGGAGGAGACAGTTTTTATTAGTCTTCAAAGGAAGTTCCCACCCATGTTTTATTTTTTTCTTGAATTTTCCAATTGATATTTGGATCGTTCGTTGTGGCTGTCCTGTACCAATAGTGCAGGACTTTAGTTAGGATATCTTTTTTGTGTTTTTTTTTTTTTTTTTTTTCACGTTCAAAATAACAACAAGAGGTGGTGAGAAGGTGCCACAGCAACCAGAGGAGCAGAAGCAGGAAGAACATCAGGAGGACTCCAATGATGAAGGACCAGCATCTAAAAGGTAAAGTATTGCGTGGGATTTCTTTACAGTTCCATCAAGGGAATCCAAAACGGTTGCAGAGTTTGTCAAATGCAGCTTGTGTAATAAGACCCCTTTCAAAGGGCAGCGCCAAACAGTATTTTTTTGGTACAACTAGCTTGTTGTAGCACCTTAAAATGTGTACCACAAGAGCAACATGAAGAGGGCACAAAAGGAGGGAGATAGAGAGGGACCGTTTCCAGGAGCAGGTAGTGCCGCCCGGAAGTAGAGTTCCAACAGAAGGGGATGAAAAGATGCCCAAAAATTTCACCAGAGCTGAGGCATATTGGGGCCTGTTGCCTTGACTGCAACACCAGCCTGACAGCTGATGAACAGTCTGTTGATGTTATTTTGGAGGTAGCAAGGCAATATACCTACTAATATTTTTTCATATTTTACTGCAGGTTTTCTACGGTTTTTCTCTTTGTTGCAATTTTGATGGAAAAAAATACAAAATGTTAGAAAACCCAAAAAAATAAAAAGCACAGTTCCATAAAAAAAGAAAATAGGTTCCTGTCAGAACTGCACTTCATGGTTAAAAAAAAAAAAAAAGCTGTATGTGTGTATATGTAAGAAAGAGTCCATGTATGTATGACTACATAAGTGCATGACTGTGTACGTGTGAGTGAATGAGTGCATGAGTGGTATATGAGTGAGTAACTGAGTGTTTGACTGGTGTATAGGAGAGTGAATGAATGCACGAGTGTATGAGTGACTCAGTGAGTGGGTGATCTATGGCTGACTGTGTTCATGAGTGTGTTTGCAGGAAAGTGAATGAGTTCATGAGTGGCTGTATGGATGAGTGACTGGTACATAAGTGGCTGCATGGGTGAATGAGCGGGTGCATGAGTGGTGTATGGATGATTGAGTGTGAGTGCATGTATGGGTGAGCAATTCAGTGAATTAGCGCATGTATGGGTTAGTGAAAGGTGCATGAATGGCTCTGTGGGTAAGTGAGTGGTTACATGAGTGGCTATGTGAGTGGTGCATGGATGACTGAGAGAGTGTATGAGTGTGTCTAAGGGTCAGTGAGTGTGTGAGTGGGTGTGAGAAAGTGCCTCTTTTGGGATGGTAACCCCCCCACTTTTTGCCTGGAAATTTTGTGGTTTCAAACTGTAAGTGCCCTAAGCCCCTGATAAACAGGTTCCCAGGGCCAGATCTTCTTCCCCAAATCTGTACAATGTATTGGCACTTCAGCTTCCCCTGTAAGTCCTTAGTAAGTGGTACTCCTGGTATCTAGGGCATGGGTACTGAAGTGGGCCCCCCAGTCCTGCAGCACCAATCGTGCCACTTACACTAGCCTCATACAGACTACCATTGCAAGTGCATGATAAGGTGTATTTAAAAGTTGCTAACTCAACATGGCACTCGCCAAGAGTGCCCTGTTCACTAACATTGCATGCACTATGGTAAATCAGCCCTCTGGCAGGCCTTAGGTAGGGTGCAGCAAAATGCATGTGAGGGCATATGTTTGCATGAGCAAATATGCCCCTACTGTGTCTTTACAAAACCTTAAGACACAGTAGGTATACAGGGAAGCCATAGCAAATACATGTGCTGGACACTGGTCACTGTGAGATTCCTAGGTAGCTGATGGCCTCCCTGAATACTAGGTTGTTTGGTATCAAACAGCTCAGAATAATAAACGCACACTGATGCCAGTGTTGGATGTATTATGACATGTACCCAGAGGGTACCTTAGAGGTGCCCCCTGCAAGACCTAATAGCCTTGGCATGGTTGCTGACTGGTTTTTTACCCGCCTGCCACCACCAGACACAGATCTGGACTTCTGGGGTGACAGCCTCTGTTCTCAGGAGCCAGAAAACAGCATTTTCTGGGTGGAGGCGTTACACCTCCTCCCCCAGGCAGGCACCCAGGCCCAGCGGTTTGCTTCAAAGGCTTTACCACCTTTAAAATCTGACCTCTGACTCTGCTGCTAGCAGCAGATGGCCGCCTAATGGTAGGAAGAGGAGTGGCCACCCTCAGCCTGCACCACCATCCAGGCATGGCAGGTCAGATGACCACTCCATTTAATTTTCCTCCGTCTTAGATGGCAAGAAAATTGTCAATCGGGGTTGGGGAGATGACCTCTTCCCACCGGAAGTGGTCACATAGTGGGTGTACCATGTACACCCCTTAATGGCCGCTAAATGCAGTATTTAGTGGGCATCCCTAGACCTACAGATCAGATTTGACAGCCACAATAAGACCAGTGACAAAGAAGGCCCAAGGCTTGAGAACAGAAGTCCTGCTGCCAGAAGAAAAATATGCCACACTTTGCCTGCTGCACCGAGGACTTGACAATTGCTGCTGAGGGGTCAACTGGACATCAGACGGACTCTAAGATACCCAGAGGACCTCCAGCCTTCTGAAAATTGCCAAGAACCTTCCTTCATAGGGGACGCATAACTCCCTGCAAGCAAGAAACCAGTGAAGTCAAGTTAACTGACTGGCTGCTTGCCATTGAACTGGACAAGGAAGCCAGACCAAATTACACCCAACGGACCTGGAAGAAAAATCCTGCCGGTATGCCAATGTTTGTGGCACTGTGACCTCAAGTGGCCAAGACGTGCTATAGCCCCTAGTACTGGACCCCCCCCCCCAAAGTCAGACACCCAGAAGAAAAGTCTACTCTGGAGTCTCCAAGGACCAGAAGCAAGCACCAGTCAATGGACTTCAGGACGCCCAAGAAACACCCCCCAGAGAGGCCCTGCTGACCTGCTATCCACCCTCAAAGTGACCTACACCTAGCTTCAGAGACTCCTTGACGCACAACCCTTGGCTGACCTATCAGCACTGCACCCAGCCTCCCGGGCCCCTGCATAGAAAAAACAGCTGTGCTCTAGGGGTCCCTAACCCCTTGCAATGGCCACACTCCAAGTGGACCTACGGGACTTACCTTTAAGTGCACCTGTGCATTGTGTTTCCAAGTGGCCCCATTCTCCGTTCTGCACCAGCTCCAAGACTTTCAGCTGCTGCTCCCGCTTGAACTTCTCCGGCTGGCCCACAGGTCATCTCAATGACTTCGACCTAAAAGGAGAAGGTGACACTTGTGCCAGCATTGCCTGAATTTATATGCATTTTTAAAGATTTCTCCCATTCATTCCTATGGTGCATATTTATGCTCAAAAAGGCTATTTTTGCTAAACTTTTAAAAATCATATCCTAAAAAGTACTTACTTGATTTTTCTGATCTTGGTCTCACAAATTTTATAAAAATCTGAAGTATTTTTGTAAATCGGTCTCACTCAAGTTATTTCTGAGTGTGTGGTCACATTTATTGATACTGTGAGTACAACAAATGTTTAGCACATCTCCAAGCTAAGCTTAACTGCTCGCCCACACCACCACAAAAGCAGAGCTTTAGGTTGTCTGCTTTTTACCTCTGGATACCAAAGTGGGGTTTCTTGGACTCTGCACAGTGCGCCTCTTTTTCATACACTATATAGAGAGCTTCCTACAGTGATTGAGGGTATGAATGCATTTATTAGTGAGTGAGTGGGTGGTGCATGAGTGACTGAGAGTGCATGGGTGGTGTATGTGTGACTGAGTGCATGAGTGGTGTTTGGGTGATTGAGTGCATGTATGGGTGAGTGACAGTGTGTGAGTTGTGCACGGGTGACTGAAAGAGTGCATGAGTGGTGTATGGGTGAGAGTGCATGAATGGTGTATGGATGCATGAGTGGGTGCACTAGTACATTTATGTGTCAGTGAGTGCCTAAGTGGTGTATGTATGATTGAGTGAGTTCACGAGTGCATTGGTGATTGAGTGTATGAGTGCATGCTTGTGTGATTAAGTGAGTGCATGAGTGGTGTATGGGTGTTTTTCTGAATGTATGAGAGCATGTCAGAGTGAGTAAGTGCATGGGTGCTGTAGGAGTGATTGAGTGCATGTATGAGTTAGTAAGTCAGTGCATGTTTGGGCAAGTGAGTGTTTGAGTGTGTGTATGGGCAATTGAATTCATAAGAGCATGTATGGGTGAGTTAATGTATGTATGAGTGACTGTTTAAGTGAGTGACTAGTTCTGTAAGTGGCTGTTTGGGAGTGTGAGCACCTGTGTGAGTGGCTCTATGAGTGAGCACTAGAATGAGTGGCTGTTTGGGTGAGTGAGTGGTCGGCCAAGTGGCTGTATGGGTGAGTTTGTGGTTGTGTAAGTGGTTGTATAGGTTAGTCAGAATCCGTGGGAGTTCTTGCACAGGTGACAGAGTAGGTGTGACAGTAACTGTATATGTGAGTCAGTGGGTGAGTGAAATACTGTACCAGAGACTGAGAGTTTGTATGAGTGCATTATGAGTGAGTAAATGGATGTGTCAATGGCTATTTTAGTGAATGAGTGGGGGTGTATCACTGAATGACTTTCTCTGAAATGCTGTTTGAGTGTGTACATAAGCAAGTGCTTGAATTATTGATTATGTTTTTGTGCAACTAACTGAAAATTGGTTCTATGAGACTGAATGTTTAAGTAGAAACTAGGGAAAAGAAACTAATGTACTAGTATGGGAAGGGGATTACTCAATCACAAACGTGACAGATATCCTGCCTGCCGTATTAAAAGTTACATTATATCCTACGGAACTTGCAACACATCGGAAGGGATCTCTGTCACGCTTGTGACGGAGTAATCCCCTCCGTCTGGCTCGTAATCAGGTCCTTTTATGTTTAAAATCACTCTCCATGGTATCTCACAGGAATATCTCTGTTCTTCATGAAGTGTTTTGAGCCATCTAATGACATTCAACTGCAGCCGCTATTGGGGAAACAAAGTAGATTAAGATATGTTAGTATTTAATCTTCATAGTTACACAAATATAACAATAGTCATTGCTTATATTGTAAGAATGTATTGCAATCTAGTAAAAATCTAATTTTCACTTTTTTACTTTTCTACGCCTTTTTACTTCATTGTAAACGAAGGTTTGTATAAAGCATCATCTTCGAACAGTGGGGAAAAAACAATGGATAGTTTAAAAAAAAAAAAAAACATGCACAGTAGATCACTACAAATAAGTAATACAATGCATTGCACGCACTACAATTCAATAATTTGTGCTTTTTTTCTATACTTACTACAGTAATTCAAACAACCAGATCTTAAAAGTATTACCTAAATTATTATGTCTGGTACAATATCACAAATAAATGTGAATCACACTTCAATTTAAGAGATCCTTTAAAAAAACATCATCCCTGGTAGGCCAAATCATGTCTAAACTGGTAATGATCCATGGAAGGAAAATCCAATGCAGTACTTTTTTCCCACAATTAGGATGCTGACGTTTGGTTGGAGAAACAAAAGGGGGCAATTTTATAGTTTTGAAAGCAGTGTTTAAATTCAACTAAGGGCTGCAGTAATTGGAGTATGTCCATCCAGTTTCAGACTTTTATTAGAGAGTCTTATATTGTGTTGATTAACTAACACCTTTCTGGAACACATGCTTGATTTAAAAAAAGAAAAAAAAAAAAACGTATACCGCTTCATTAACCTGAATTCTTACTTAGAACTTCAATTGAATAAAGAAAATATGAGTTTGGGTGTTTGAATGGAAGTTTTGGTTTGTATTTTAAATTGATATCAAAGTATTTTGTCCATCCATTTTCATTCCTTATATAGACAGTGTAGTGACCGGAGGTTGTATTAACTCCTTCATGAAAGATGATAGCCACACTAGTAAAAGTTCTTCCTGAAAGTGATATTTGTCCAGCTTTGAAGTTTGTAATCTGAGTTTCCGGTTTGGAACCATCTGCTCTGTATCATTGTAGCACTGCTAGAAGGTATTTTCCAGTTGTTTGTACAAACATTGTAGCCACAATGTCTAATCTGCAGTTTGAGGATGTCATATTCTGGTTAGTATTTCTGTATAATTTGTCAAAAGGCACAGTTTTAGAATCTAGTAATGTTAAGTAGACAAATCATTCAGAATTGATTACAGTGCTAGATGTGAAATAGCAGTGTTTTCAGCCATGGTTCTATTTGTAACTGATCCCAAATAAAGCATTCACATTTACTTCTTGTTTTAAGACTCCAATGATGACCATAATAAATTATTGTGCATCTATTGGGTGTTGAGAGTAAATGTTATTGATCCAGTGTATATATCCAAAAGATGTTGTATTCTTGGAGCAGAATGTATTACACTTCTGTCACCCATTAAACGTTGCAGCAGATTATATAGTGAAGAACACTTTCTCTTATCTGAATTTTGTTTAATTTGATTTACTACATTTAGTAAATGGAACAGTATATTAAGAGCAACATTTGCATAGCAGTTGACACCTGAACTAATTTCCAAATGGTAACATAATTTCACTGTCCTTTTCTATTTTCTTTCTTCTTAGCACCGTCTGTGTTCTCCTTCTGTGCTTTCTTTTCTTGATAACCTGTTAACTGTTTTATAATCTTCCGCTTTGTACTTTTTGTCTGTTTCTCATAAATAGAGTATTGGCCCAAATGAGGAGCTTATAGTCCTCTTAACCGATTGTACTCTTACACAGCTTGTATCAGCACACTCATTGAAATCAATCAAAAACAATCCAGACAATGTTCTAATTCGCAACAATGCTACATATGACATTCTTTCTCTGAATACAGTCTTCCCACATAAATCAAAAGGTTTAAGTGCAGATGCAGCTTGAGTTAATGTATGGTTACAGCATATACTAGAGAGAGTAGGAACTGTTGCTGCCAGACATCTCTTTTACAAGCAAAAACTGTACAATACATCGGCCAACCCTTTTCACATCATCTTTCTGATCAAATTTTATGGCCAAATATTCTACCTCATCTCTATTTGGAAAATTATTGAAATCAATAATTTTATCCGTTGCACCATCTACTAAGACTTCCTCAATATTTAAATTGTTGCAAATAACTAGACAATTTTTACAGACAAGTAAATGCTTTTCTAAACCTTCCATCTTGGATACTGATTTCTCTAAAGAATTCAAATTTAATTGCAGTTTATCTGTAATATTGTGACTCCTTGATGTTCTCAATCGCTGTAATTTCCATAATTCTTTGTATTCAAAGTTTAACCAAATAGTCACATTCCCAGTGCTTCCAAGGTAATTTCTTGTTTCACCATGCAAGTGTTTTGGAAACAGGTTGTCCTTTTTCAGGGGTGAGTTGTAGCAGGTCACCAAACACAATTACATGCTATCCTCCAACGAGTACATCATAGTTTGTTCTTAAAGTGTGCTGCATCCTTCATAGTATGAAGGCAAGGATTATGTTCAATACCATGCTCACTTTATCAATGATTCGAAGCTTCAGTTTTTTCAATGCTCTTAAATACCTCATGGCAAGCGCCACCAGATAAGTTCTGGTACTCCAATTTATTGTCATGTTCAACAGGTAGCATAAGTAGTGGATGTAGAGTAATCCCTTTAATGTTATGTGCTGCTAATCTTGTTGGTGCTGTTACTAAACAAGACAAATTTGAATCTGTAACCTTTTGTAAATCACGGGTGAGAATTATTATTTTTTTTAATTCTTGTGGAGAAATCCATGCTGTATTTTACTTTGACTTAATTGTAAATTACCTCTCTGTTCATTGTTCAGCTGCCCCACTAACTGTTTGAAATTCACAGTTTTCTCTCTTGCCTTTTGCATTGCTTTTTTTCTCTACCTCATTCATAGCTATAGCTGCTTCATTTTGAATTACTGGTTCTAAAAGAGGATCTTAACTTCCTGGTGCAGAACTTCGACTGCTTTGTGAACTCTCCCTGGCTATCTCTGCATCAATGGTTTCTTCCTGTTCAATCTCATCTTTCAACATCCTCAAGTATGTTGGAAACACAGAACACTGAATACCGTCTTTTACAGCATTGAATGAGTCTTCATAACTGTCACAGTGTCCAAGTACATCTGATACAGTAACCATAGCTTGAACAGTCTCCTGCACTCCTCCGGGTGTCGTGTTTTTAGAAATGTCTGGGTTTGGTAGGTTTCCCTAGATGGATGCCAAGCCCAGGACCAAAAACACAGGTTACCTCCTTGAAAACCAGGTTGTTTTGTGATAGATAATTTTGATGTCTACACAATGCACACATTGTAAAAAACAAGTCAATTTCCAGTGTAGAAATGTCATGCGTCCACATTGAGTTTTGGGCTGTTTCCTGTTGCGGGCATTGGGCCTCCCCACACAAGTGAGGTACCATTTTTGTCAGGCTACCTGGGGAAATGCCGGGTGGATAGAAGTTTGTGGCTCCCTGCAGATTCAAGAACTTTCCATCACAGATATATGAGGAAAATGTGTTTTTAGACACATTTTGAGGTTCGTAAGGGATTCTGTATAATAGAACCTGGTGAAAGCCACACAAGTCACCCCATCCCGAATTCCCCTAGGGGTCTAGTTTTCAAAAACTTACAGGGCCCAAAATCCACAGCTAGGCATGTTGTAAAAAATGAGTGAATTTCCATTACAAAAATGTGATGTGTTCTTGTTGCATTTTGGGCTGTTTCCTGTCGCGGGCACTAAGCCTACAAACACAAGTAAGGTGCCATTTTTATTGGGAGACTTAGGGGAATGCTGGGTAGAAGGAGGTTTATGGTTCCCCTCAAATTCGTGAACTTTCCATTACAGAAAGCTGAGGAAAATGTGTTTTTTTAAGACAAATTGTGAGGTTTACAAAGGATCTGGGTAAAACAACCAGGTGAGAGTCTCAACTGCGGAAGGGCCCGAAAACCACAGTTACCCTTTTGCAAAAAAAGGGTCCATTTTGCATGTGGAAAAATGTGATGTATCCATGTTGCCTTTTGAGCGGTTTCCTGCAATGGGCACTAGGACTACCCACACAAGTGAGGTGCCATTTCTATCAGGAGACGTAGGGAAACACAGAATAGTAGAATAGGTGTTATTACCAACATTGTCTTTCTCTGCATTTGTCGCATCCAAATGTAAACGATTTTAATAAAGAAGACATTTTGAGAAATGCCCTCTAATTCAAATGCTAGTATGCGTAACCCAAAACTCTGAGGTGTGCAAATAACTAATGTTTCTAAACTCCATATTTTGTGCCCATTTTTGTTTTTAGAAATACATAGGTTTCCTTGATAACTATTTTTCACTCTTTATATTTTACCAACTAAATGACTGTATACCCGGCACACAACAACAATTCATTACAAGGTGCAGCTCAATTATTGGCTCTGGATACTGAGGGTTCTCGGTGAACCAACACAAATTACAGTTGTTTTCAACTCAATTTCAATATTTTGGTTCTTAGGGAAAACCTTGAAGGGTATACACAAATGACTCCTTGCTGAATTTAGAATTTTGTCTACTTTTCGGAAATGAATAGTTTCCTGGACCATCCATTACCGTCACACCCATTTCTACCACTAACTAGAAGGAGGTTGAAAGAACAAAAAATAGGAAAAATGTCCCAGTAAAATGCCAAAACTGTGTAGAAAAATTTGGTTTTCTGATTCAAGTCTGCCTGTTCCCGAAAGCAGGGAAGATTGTGAGTTTAGCACTTCAAACCCTTCATTGATGCCATTTGCTGGGGAAAAAAGATGCTTTCTTCTGCAACATTTTTTCCCCATTTTCCCCCAAAACAAAATGTAGCTATATTTTGGCAAATTTCTCAGTCCCCTCCAGGGGAATACACAAACCCTGTACCTTTAGAATCCCCCGGTTTTTTTTGGGGAAAAAAAAAAAGACGCAAATTTTGCATGGATAGCTTATTTGGACAAAAAGTTATTGGGGCCTAAGCACAAACTATCCCAAATAGCCAAAAAAAGGCTTAGCATGTGGGGGGGAAGGCTTAGCAGCAAAGGGGTTCATTAGATTTCCTTTGTTGTTTCACCAAGCAGTCAAATCCAATGACTGGAAATCTTCCTTCTTCTATGTTTTCAGTTACATTAGTTCTAAATGTATAATACCCAAGTACTTCATAGCGACACATGTTTTCAAGATGGTGACTCCTTCTTGTGTAGAATGTAGCCAGCATGTTAGTCTTTAGTATGTCTGTACTGTCTGGATCAAATTCTGCAAGGTATTGTATTTATAGGAAAGACTTCAATACTCTATTACGACTGCTTGCAAGTCCTAAGATTACCTACACGATTCCTCTAGATTTGGGGACAAGCTTGCTGAGCTCAACCTATCTGCACGTTTATAAGATCCAGCTTCTCTGTGGGAAAGCATTTTCAAACTGAAACTGTACAATTTCTTAGTAAGTCTTTTCTGCAGAAATCTCATTTGACACCTCTTTCATCTGTCTTCTCTGACTTTGTTTTATAAGAAGTCACATAGCGAGCAGCAGCAATGGAGTTATCTGCAACAAATTGTACATCCATATTTGCATTCCACATGTTCAGAATAAAAGGGTTGTAGTCATTTATTTGTTTTGATGCTTCTGTTCTTTTGAGGTTGTATGTTTTTTTTTTTTTTATTTCCGTGTTAGGGTGCGTCTCACTGCTGACAAAAAGCTTCTCACTCTTCCTTCTGAGATGGCAGGTAATGGGAATCCAAAACAACATCTTGTGTAAAATGTAGCTTTTGATCTATATTTTCGATGACAGTGTTTGCTGCACCTATGATTTTGAAACTGTAGAACTTCTCAATGACTTGTTAGCAGTTTCTTTTGGGATGGCATATGTTACATACTTTTCTATGAAAAGACAAAACCCTCATCACTGTCTGATTCAAACTTTGGTGCATCATTTGCCTGTAGCTGCATGTGAATATGTTGAGCACCTTTGGCTTGGTTCTCCTTACGCCAAAAGAAATCAATGAGTTTGCCAAGAGGAGGATTAGTCTTATTGCAGATGAAAGGCATCATTGCTTGAAATCTGTGGTTAATGTATCTGAAAATGTTTGCTGGAGCAGAGTTCTCCTGGTGTCATCAAATTGATGTCTTTTATGTTTGAATTTGCTTCTGGTAAGAAATCAAGGTGGTCGTCCCACGCATACTCAGCACAACTGAGTGTCAGAAACCAAGTAGGTGTTCCTAGGTTGCTCAACATGCATTTCAGCTCGACATGATGATTATACCAATACCTGTTGGTCCCACGTTGACATGCCATCAAATTAATCAAGTTATATTGAAGGTTTTTATCTTTTCAACAAACTCCCTTGCTGACAGATTCTGCATATTCACCCTTGTTTTGAGAATGTGATTTAAAGCATCAAATAAGCCAGACTAGCCGCTCTCAAATGGCAGATGAAATATATAGGGAATACACTGGCAAATTCAGGTCCCCTGAGTAAACTTTAGTTGATCTTTACTCTGCTGCTGGTATTTGTAGAGGCAGGTCATTATACCTACCACCTACTCTAGTAGGAAACCGATGTGGAAAATTACCCTTATTAGAAAGACTAGCTTCTCCATCACCCCCCTTGAACTGTCTTGCAATCTTAGATAGGGCTGGTGTGCCAGGTTCTGATAGACTTTGGTCTTCTTGTCAATTTGGAAAATCCTCATCTCAAACCCACGCAGGATCTTCGTTTATTGGTGCCAGGTTTCAGAAGAATCTGAGTCTGGTCAGCCTCCCACAGGACCAGACAGAGACTCTGAGTGACCTGGTGTTGGAACTGGGGAGCAGACCCAGAGCATCTGCAAGGGATTAATGGCACCTGAAGGGTCACATGGTGGGTATCCTCATGTCTGTGACTGGTTGCATTTTCCTTGTTGTTCTTTTCCAGGTCATTGTGCCCTTGTTTATTTTTTTACAGGCTGCTTGTGTGTTTGTGGTTCTGTGGGCTCATCTCCACCTTGGACCACTGATTCATTACCCGCTGTCTCATTGGGAGCTGGGATCTTGGCCTCTGGAACATTTGGCGCAGGTCTAGACTGACATCTGGTGATTCATGCAATGATGGTTGGGCACAGGTGAACTTCTCCAGGAAGTTTCCATTGGCTCTTCCCCTTCCCAGGGTCTTGACTACAGACACAAGCAAAATCGGGTGCGGTGAGACCCTGGCGAGTCTTTTGGTTCATGGGAAGTGGTTGCCTCACGAATCAGTCTGCTCCTCGAACTGGAGGGAGTTGAGGGAGATTTATCTAACCTTGTTACACTTCTCTCCTTCACTATTCGGTGGTGCTGGTTGAGGGCAGACAACACAGTGGTGAAGTGCTATGTCAACAAGCAGTCGGGGACGAGGTCACGGTCCCTATGTTTCACATTGTCAGCTGGGCAGAGCTCTCTTTCTGCTGCTTACATCACGGGGACGGACAATGGTCAGGCTGATAGACTCAGCAGGGTCTTTCCCTCTTTCAAAGGCTTCTGTCTGGAGCCAGTAATTTTCACCTAGTTGTGTCAAAGATTCCGCTCTCCTCATACAGACCTGTTTGCCGCTTCAGAAAATGTTCTCCTCCCTGTGTTCCTGTTGCGGTTCCCAAGTCTGTGGTGTTGGAGGGTGGATGCGCTCACACATCCCTGGCCTCCCATTTTTTTTGTACACCTTCACTCACTTCCCACTGCCATGGTTGCGGAGAGAGGAGAAGCATCTCATTCTGGTTGCTTCATTCTGGTTTTGAATGGGTTTGTTCCCCTTACTGAAGTCGATGGTGGTGGTGCAGGAATGGATTGTGATGTCTCGTCCCTGTCCGCTCAGGTTTCAATTTCTTCCCCCAGACACTTGCAGAAGGTTATGTCTCACGGCAAGGCTACTGAGAGGTGAAGTCTGAGGTTACAGGGACTATCCTCCTCAGTGTCAGACTCTATTGAACATTCTAGGAGGCTGTCCATGAGAAAGTCATATGGACATCATTGGTTGTCTTCCTTCGCCTGGTGCACAGATAGCTCTTTAGACCTGACTACTTGTCACACCTCCTGGGTTAATCAGTTCTTACAGGATGGTTTTCGGAAGGACTTAGCCATTTCTACTTTGAAAGTTCAGTGGCTCTTAACCAAGTCTGGTAGGGCTCCTTGGGGTGTCTAGGAGATGGATGCCTTGGGTTCTCACCTTCTGAAAGAGCCTTCTTTAATTAGGCCTCCAGTTTGGGCTACTGTTCCCACCAGGGATCTCCCACTGGTATTCAAGGCATTGCAATCTCCTCTTTATGAGCCACTGGAGAGTATGTCCCTTGAGCTTCAATTTTTCAAGGTATTTTTTCTGATAGCTATTACTTCTGCCTGTAGACTGGGAGAGTTGGGGGTCTCTGTCTGTCTGTTCGACCTCCCTATTTAAGGATATTTTGTTGGTCCTCAAGCTAGGTCCGGGCTTTCTCCCTAAAGTGGTCTCCTCTTTTCATCAGCATCGGGAGATTACATTGTCCTCCTTTTATCCAGCTCCCTATACTCCTGAGAAAGAAGTGTGGCACACCTTGAATGTTGTAAGGGCGGTAAAGATATATTTGTCCAGAACACTGAATTTCAGTCAACGCAGAATTTGTTCATCAATTTTGGTGTTCTCCACCATAGTCAGAAGGCATCCCCCCTATCTTAAGTACATGGATTAGGTCTCTGATTTCTCTTGCTTATGCCTTCCAAAATGTCAGGTGGGGCCCAGAGAAGGTCTACATGTGGATTGGCGGCCTCCTGGGCTGAGGCTGCTGGTCTTTCTGTTGTTCAAATTTGTTGAGTGGCCACTTGGCCAGTCCTGTCTACCTTTGTTTCCCATTATCGGCTAAAGGTGGAAGATTCTCTGAATTGGGTACAAAGGTTATGGCTAACGTTTAGATATTTATTTGGTATTACCCAAGAGTTGGTTTGTTCTTAGGATTCAGGTTGGACTTTGGTATATCCACATTGGTACGAGATAAAGGTTGAGGAGGTAATAATTCAGTTACTTACAGGTAATCTTCATTACTTTGAACACCAATACTTATGTTCCTCCCTCCCAGTCCCTACTTCACACCCTGAATCCTCGAGTTAGCGTGAGGACATACAGGAAGTGTTGTAGTCTCCATCCTCTTTTATCACACAATTGCTGGGAGGGGTTTGGAGATGGGGTGGGAGGTGGATGACATGGAACTTTTCTGATTGCTTCTAGCTAGGTCACATGGTGCATTGGTAGAGGTTAAACACCTAGTCCCAGATTTACGAAAAAGTTGCACATCAACTCTGATGCGCCACTTTTTCATAACCTCCCTCTCTCCACACCTAACGACATCATGGTTGTGCCATACTTAACATACAGAGAACAGTGGCTGTAGTTAGGACAATAGCATTAAACTTTTTGAAATTATGGTGGCGTTATGCTACACTAGTGCCAGAAATGTTTACACTAGTGTAGCAAAGTGCAAGGCGGTCCATTGTTTACAATGGGTGCATCATGTTAACGCCTGCCCTTGAGCAGGTTTTAAAAATGATGCCACAAATGGCGCAGTGAAATCTTGTCAATTTCACTGCATGGTTTTTGCTGGCCTCCTAACGCCGGAACACCCCCCTTGCATACATTATGCCTGACGCACGCATAATGTGGCACATGGGGTTGCAAAGCGGCGCAGTGCATGCATTGAACCACTTTGTAAATATGGCACAGCAAAACTTGCCTCCTTGAGCCACATTAGCATAAAAAAATGACGCTAATGTGGCGCAAGGAGGCACTAGGCCTTAAATCTGGCCCCTAATTTTAGTAAGTATTGGTACGAGAAAAGGTATTCAGAGTTATGAAGATTACTGGTAAGTAATTTAATCATTCCTTCTGAATCTGGATTTTTAAGGTAGTATTGCCAAATCAAATTATATAAAAGAAGGATGTTGCAATGTGCATTCAAATACAAAAGGAATATATAAAATTCACACGTGTAAATAACACAGGTATCAACATGGTGTTTGCTCTACAGCTGGTTTCGAAAATTAAATTACACATTGTTGTTGACACTTTTGCCAGTACATTTTATTGTTTTTTGATAAATTACAATATCCTTTGACAGGACTTTGGGGAACAACTCTTACAGAAGACACATCTGAAAATCGAGAGCTTTACGTCAAAACAACATTGAGAGAGCTGCTGGTATACCTCATGTTTTTGGTCGATATATGCTTATGTAAGTAATATCATAATATATTGAACCCTATGTGTGATTCTGAGTGAGGCAGGATAGCAGGGGCACTGTCAACTCCCGTTGGAGGTAGAGGGATGGGGGCAGAAGTACTTCCAGTTGTGACACTTTGGAGACTAGAATGTGGGAATCAGTCTTTCTATGGCGATTCCTGCGTGGTTCCCCTAATGTTTGTCCCTGAGATCTAAACCTTAGGTAAAACTCCACATTGTATAATCCCGATTAGGCCCGTAAATCCTGCAACTGCCTGAGATGGATTACTGGGGTCACTCGTAATGCGGCCCTATGTGGTTATGTAGTAATGTTACAAATACAGAGGATAAATAATGGGTAACTGTAATATGGTCCGTTATTGCCATTGAGTCATTATGGTCACAAGGTCAAAGGGCGAATGGTTTGTAGATGTCATTAAAACCCTCAGATGGCACTATTGCACTAAGTTAAACATGGTACCCTTTAGGTACTTTTCATGTTACACGTTCCGGGGCAGTTGGCTTGAAAAAGCTTTTCTTCAAATACAGCTAACAATGGGCATTGATTGAAGTTAGAATGCTTAGTGGTGATGGTCAGTGTATTTAGGTAACTCAGTGGCAACAATTGTTACTGCTTATTTGTGCACTTGTTCTAATTGTCGCATTAGTGGCAACATTTTAACATAATGTTGTTTTAGCTCAATTAAATCAATGGATGAAAATAACTGTCAGAATATGCCTCATATCCGCAATTTTTTGCTACATATTTTAGATAACTGTGGCCTCCTAATTTGGTTCTCGGTGCCACATGATCGTAATAGCCCTGCAAATGTTAAAGCCCGCCAGAGTGGTTTAGGGGCTTTCATTATTATGATGAAATTCGAATTTCATAGGCAACCATGGCTTATTTCCACATTTCAGGTTTCCCTGTGTTATATGCATTTTGTGCAATAAGAGCACAACATACAATATTTTTCTTAACTTTTTCTGTTAATATTTATTTTTATGCTAAAGTTTGAAGTACAAACCCTTCTATTTAAATTGATGGAGAAATGTAAAATGTGATTCTCCTAATGAATTGTATATACATAAATCACCAAAAATGTTTTAGGCATGGTGAACTGATTGAAACTGTCTCGAGTGTGCCATCTTCCATCAAATTGAATCCAGCTTGCACCGATGAGCTGTTACAGCAAGGACTACAACATTACTAGGATTCACGTGGGTTTATTGATTTCTCAAATACGCCATATGATGTTTGATTGATACTACACTAAAATCTTTGTAATGATCTATTCGACTCAGAAGATTTTTTTCCTTGTTTAAAATCTTAAACGGAATCCTTTTTGAGCCTTTCAGTCTAAAATCTCATAATCTCACGAACTCTGAGAACGTTGATCCAGCTGTGTGCTATCCCTCCTCCAGACTCGTGCTACTTGCTGTTGCCCACGCGCACTTATTTTTTTCATCCAGTCCCACTGCTATCTATTCCTGCTAAGGCATGATTCTGTCTTGCATGTTATACTTTGTCATGGTATCAGTCACATATGACCAAAAAAAGCTTTTGATGTTGCCAGTGTTGCATTGTGCATGCCAAGTGCTTAGCTGCTTACAACACCTAATTCCATACTATTTTACCTTCCAGCTTCGATAATGTAGGCATCCAGAATCATGCGTTAAACAGGAGTGGTCTTTAATGTTTACTTTCAGGCAGCCTCTTCCATAACTCATACATCTCTGGATTCCATCAATTACTGTAAGGCAGTTTGCACACTTACCTCCTTCTCTTTCTTTTTTATGGTTGCTGACAACCTGATCCAGTTGGATGAGTCTGACCGCAAGTCAGCCAGATGTTTGTGAGGTAGTTACACAGACATGGCATCAATTCACTAAAATGCCAGAGGGAGCGGAAGTGAAATCACATACCCATTGACCTTAATGTCATCACAGGAAGTGACATCACATGACCCTTCACTAGGACTTTTTCCAGGAAGGCATGCAACATGAACCTAACATGCCAACTATTGATGATTTACATTAGATAGTATCACAAAGTAGCACAGAGGGCCTCCTTTACGAGGCCCTAGCGGCATACTGCGACACTGTAGCATAATTTTGATTTTTTTTTAATGCTCTGGTGGCGCAGTGTGCCACCCCATATTTACAAGGCCATGCAAAGCTGCCTTGCATGGCTTTTCTTGGCCTCGTCAATATGGACCTCTTTCAAGCGCAACTCTGCGTGAAAGGGGCATTCCAAGGGTGGTGTTTGGGGTGTTCCAACACAGCACCCATGGAACCCGAAGGAATCCAAAGCATTCCCAGATTTACAAGTCTGGGAATGCGTCAGATTCCTACGCCACCTCAAGGGTGGCGTAAGAATGACACAACAAGAAGAAATATCTTTATTTCTCACTGTTTTTTCCTCTTTCTGTGTGTGCTGTATTATCCCCACAATGCAGGCACCCTTGCACCATGGTTCAAAGGGGCCTGCGTTGGTGCTAGGTAGCTAATAGGTGCACCAACAGAGGGGGGAAGGACAGAAATGTGCCATATCTTGGAGATACGTACATTTCTGCCTTTTCCGGGTGGCGCAGGGCAGCACAGCAAAAGTGTGCCAGCACATTGGGATAGAAAACATGTCATATCTTATTAGATGTGGTACATTTGTAGTGAAGTGCTGCCTTGCGTCAAACAACAGTAAACTGTGCCTCAATTTCTCTCTCTTGTTTTTTTTGCAGGCTTTCGTACTGTCCCTCACTTAAACACACTTTTCAAGCAAGCATGCATGAAACATACATTTAAAACCATTCTTACTTACCACCGCTGCCACTATAGGTCTTAAGTGTACTCCATTTTGTATTACAGTAATAATGTATAATGTATACTATTTTAAGTTTTTCAGTTGAAAATGAGGCAAAACATGAAGTAAGCGTGTTTGAAGCACAGTTGTGCATATTTTGCTTTCTTTCCGTGAATTCACCTGTGCAGGCTTGAGCTGCCAAGATCTGTGAGGGGAAAGCAGCAGGGTATCATCATATTCACACAGCTTCATATTTCATACCTAGCAAGCTTCTCTTTGCACAGGAATTGGAGTTGGAATTTAATCCCCAACTAGTAATCGTGGGCTTTCGAGTATTGTTTGAGCTCTTGTCGCTGACGTTAGGACTCTGTGGGGCTGATTTATGAAAACTTAGCGCTTCCTTTACGTCATTTTTTTTTTTTTACGCAAAAGTGGAGCAAACTTACAAAATATAATTATTTTGTAAGTTTGTGCCACTTTTGTGTAAAAAAATGACGTAAAAGCGGCACTACCTTTTATATAAATCAGGCCCTGTATTTCTAGAATGATACCAAGCTTTCTCAGGTGGTGTTATCATTTTTTTTTTTCTTTTAATATTTGTCATTTAAGGGAAACTTTTTTTGTTGCTTACAGTTGGTTCAAAAAGCAGTTATCCCTGCCATGATGTCACTTCACCTCAATTATTAGAATTTGGTGTATCTTTTTCTTATCTTTTGTCACCCTCAGCTTGCACAGAGTGTCTGCTAGCTCCCTTTTTGAAGCTGGATATGAAACAGAAATCTCCAGTTGCCCTCAATTTGCTGACTTCTAATGTTGAAAAGAAAGCTTTGTAGTTGGTTTGTTTCATTCTCATAAGACCCAGCTGCGTTTTGGTCGATTAGTCCTATAAAAAAGTGACTGGTAGTTAAAACCCGCTACACACCTCACTGTATGCCTCGTGATTACTCATTATAAATATATCATTGGCAAATGTTTCCAAACAGATGAGTTATAGGTTGTTTTCTCTTTTTTCTTTTTTCTCCCTTACCTTAGAAATAATAAAATACATAAAATGCTGTGTGTTTTACGATGCAAAAATTAGTTTTTCTAATATCTTGAGAGAGATATCTTATTTGGCATAGGTTGAACCATTGTATTGTATATTTTTCTTGATTTGTTTGTTAATACTAATAGAGTTTTTACTATGACATGTCTCTTTGATATGTATATTTCCACATTTTGCTATATTCCTGTATGTTTAACTCCTCAATAGAACATTTTTTAACTTAAAAAAGTGACTGGCACGTCCCTGTGAGGAGCTGAACATTTAGCTCTTCCTCCTCACTTCACTATGCATCTCTGCTTCAGAAGGGGCCTCACAACATTGATCTTTTAATTTGCATTATGTGTTTCTCAAAGCAGAAATACCATTTTATGGTATTCATGCGCTCCTTAGGCTTAATACACAAATACATTATTTATTTCTGGATGTCAAACATGAGATACAATGTGCAGGGAGTAGCTGCTATTTCTCATTCAAAACCTCCACTGCTTATGAACAAGTCGTCTGTAGGGTGACCACCTGTCCGTAATTTACAAGGACAGTCTGTAATTTCATACTCCTGTCCGTTGTCCATGAAAACTTCTTCTACGGATGCAGTTTGTTCGTCATTTGAAGAATGCGGGGTGCTAGCCAGTTATGTGGCTTGATTTTAGCCTCCAGTGGCAGCCCAGAAGGGTGGCCTGAGAGTGCAAGGTTACCTAGGAATTGGCTTGTATTTCCCCATCCATTCCTAGGGCTCATCAACAGTGGCGGCTCCTCCGCTGTGTTGGAGGAGTGTCACCCCACCACCCCTGCCAGCAGGAACCACTGCAAATCCTTTAACAATGAAAGGATAATAAACTAAGTTTAATATCCTTTCGTTGGTAAAGGGGCGGGGCATTGGGGATGGCGGGGACGAAACTCCCCTCAGTGCACGTGTGTTTGCCCGGCTGTCTCAGGCCAGCCAAACACACATACGCACTGTGCTTTCTCCAGCCTGGCACTGTGTTGTCTGGCTAGAGAGAACAGGCACAGGCTCCCGGTCTGCCTGGGAGCACATTCGCTGGGGGCTCCCAGCCAATCCTATCGCTGTTCTAAGCATTGCCTTCTGAGGAGACGGAGAATCGGCGCACAAAGATGAGTTTATCATTTAATATTCCACACCCCCCACACCCACCCCGCGTGCCGCCCGACCCTTTTAACTCCAGCAAGCTGCCACTGCTCACAAACCCAGCCCTCCCCTACTATCAAAATAGTTTCTTTAGCCCTGGGGTTATTTGAAGGAGTATCAAGCACACCTTTGCTCCTTTACTTTCCTGGTTCAGTGCAGGTGAGTCACGAGTGAGCTTATTGTTCCTGGCCCAAAGTGCCCACTTTTGAAGCTAGGAACAGACTACTAACCTACCAGTGATCCAGAACCATACCCTGACAGTCCTGGAGCGCGAGAACTGACTTGATTGGGGACAATCGTAGCTTCTGCAGCTGAGAAGTTAAGGTAGTGTCTGAGGCCGGTTGGATACTGTCAAGTCGGCCTGCATTTGTAAATGAATTATTATTTGTTTGGAACAAGTTTGTCTTTTTCTCATTTTATCACATACATTTTTTCCTTCTCTCCCGCTCTCTCTCCCTCTCTCTCTCCTTCTCTCTCTCCTTCTCTCCCTCTTCCCAGCATTCTAGTTTTCTCCTAATTCTCACTCCCATGGCCCGTTCTCATCACGCTATGCCTCGAGGCACTTGCTCCCCACAGGAATCAATGAATGTTCAGCCTTTGTTTGTGTCAAGTGAGGATTTTATAAATGCAGATATACACCTTGGGGTGCTCCCAGAATATCAGCCTACATGCTGGCTGACCAAATTGAGTGATCCAAGGAAATTATTTTAATTGAAAGACCCTTAGTTAGCTTTGTGCTATGTTCACGGTTGCAGAGTCGAGCCAGTGGTTTGACTTGGCTCTAAGAGACAATGTACGAGCTGAGCGCTGAAAATGTTTCCTATATAAATTATATAATAGCCCCACATAAAGTATGGTAAGGTCTCTTCAAACGTCAAACAAGTGTATTTCTCAAGTCACGTCTTATCATTGCACCAGGAGGTATTTTATAAAAGTGATATTTTTTTTAACACAGATTTAGACCCTTTCTTGTCCCGCCTGCGCCTCAGAGTGCCCTTAGTGACCTAAGAGAAAAGCCAGTTTTCGTGGGCACTTTGTATGTGTCTCAAACAGGACAACATTATATATAAATGAAACACAATATGATTTTGTATAGTTTGCTTGCTGAAGTCACATATTCGAAGGTGCTTTCATATGTGATAATGAAGAAAAAGGAAGATGTGAAAAGTAAAATATTTGCCTAATATCACACAATTTGGTTAAGCAGGAAGCTGGGACTAATCCTTTGCTTTCTGGTTTTTACGTTATACAAACCATTCACTAAACTAAATGGGTATCTACGTGGCTCACCTTTTTTTTTTTTTTAAATCTCCAATCTTAATGTATTGTTTTTAACTCTTTGCCCGTAAGGATAGGGTGTGTATAGCAGGCAGAAGCTGTATGAAAGTTCAGCTTGTTTTGACATCTTGCTGAGTCTGGCTCGATCTTTTCGTTGGCTTCAGAGCTTCCATTGGCTTGCCCACCTTGGTGGTAAATGAGAGCACCTTCAGTTATTCCAGCCTAGCTTTTCGGGACAACATGAGCTTCATCTGTGTCCCCCTAAAAAACTGCTGTTCTGAAATACAATATCAATGAGGCGAATAGATTTTCCTTTATAGGTTAAGCGCCTGGATCTCTGTAGTGATTGCATATATCTGTGAGCCGCCTTTCTGTTCCTGCTGGAAGCAAAATTGTAGCTTTTTCCTACACTTTAGCATTTTGTTACAATATTAATGTAACATACCCTGTATTTAGCGAGAATTACTCCAGGCATGCATTACTGTTGTTTTGTGTGACCTATTCCAATTTTAACAAAATTGTCAGGTATATTTCCATTTCTTAAATCAGGCCTTTAATGTGTGCATGAAGAGCGGTAGGGTTATAAAAACTTGTGTGATTCTAGCGCTTATCAGCAATAGCTGATGTAGCACAATTCTCATATAAAAAATAACCCATTTCCACAGTCTTGCATCCTCATACTGCATGCTGACTCGAAAATATCCTCTTATATACCTAAAATCCCAACAACAAAAAATGCCCTTTAAATAAACTTCTGATTGTCACTTCTCCTATCTTCTTTCAGATGGTCCACACCTTCCCTTCCATCCTCTGCATGCCTCCTCTACCCGAGCACAACCTACTGTCACATGCATGCTTTTCTGAATTTCTATTATTGTTTCCTACAAATTGCCCAAACCCCATTGTTAGACCTGGCAGCTCTTGGTGTGGTTTCCCTATTGTCTTTGCTTCTCACCTCCTGTTTTTGGATCTTTCGTTTTTGCTGGTTTTGATACTCTGGGCACTTTACCACTGCAAACCATTGCTAAAGTGCAAGTGCTCTCTGTCTAAATGATATTGGTATTTGGATTTTCCATGCATAGTGTATTTGATTTACTAGTAAGTCTCTAGTAAAGTGCACTAGAGGGTGCCCAGGGCAAGTAAATCAAATACTACTAGTGGGCCTGCAGCACTGACTGTACCACCCACATGAGTAGCCCTGTAAACATGTGTCAGACCTGCCACTGCAGTGTCTGTGTGTGAGGTTTAAAACTGCCAGTTCGACCTTGCAAGCATACTCACTTCAAACACAAGCTAGAGACAAAATATTATGCACTCGTCCCAACACGCACTCTGAAAGCCAGGGCGGCTCAATCCATGTATCAAATATAGTCTTAATGTAACAGTCTTTAAACAAAGTTCTCATTCCTTTGATATTTATTTTTGTAGATAGTGAAATTCATCCAACAATCAATCTTTATCTAATGAATGAAACTTTGATGGCTTTTTTTCCAACTTAGTTCTATAAGTCCCAATACATTTTGGGTAAGCATTCTTCATCAGGGGAACTATGAAAGAATTCAACATACATGCAAATCAGGCTTATGGTATTGCTGAACAGTATCAACAAAATATTAATTAACATGCTGTTTTTGAACACACAAAATAGGTGAATGTACCAGATGTTTCATGCAAAAACTGCCTCCATGGTATCAAGAAACCATGTCTCTTCAAAAGAAGATCTAACACAAGAGAAAATTAAGATGTACTCAGTGTTGAAAATTGTATCACCCACCAATTAACTGTACCAAAATTGGTTGATGCGCAAATCCTGAAAACTACATTAAAAAAACGAGAAAATGAGCCCCATAGTGAACTTGCCCGATCCGTACTCATATAAATCTTATCTTATGGCTCTGCAGAGAATCAAAATGCTTTCAGTACTAAATAAAGTGCTTGAGTCACAGAAACCTTGTTCGCAGTGTGTCATGCGGTACTTGTGACAGAACCCTAAACTCATAATGTGTTGGCAAGTCATGCGCTAAACTAAACATGCAATGCATCAAAACTCACAAAATTCCAAACCGCTGAAAACCAACAGGTAAACTGCTGTTGTCTCCAGACTGACAATGCAGCACCCTGTAAAATGAACTCCGTTATACGCTCAGCTAAAATACCGTAGTGGCCCTATCCCCCATGCTAACTGAGGTGTTACATACCCTCGAGATCTTAACCGAAGATACTTCTTCATAACGACTATAATGGGCTAATAAATAGAGGAATTACAAAGGACTTCCTCTAACACGTCATGGCATCAAAGGACGGGTACGTCTCAGTGACATGACGTAAACGCGTAGATCACTACTGCAAACAAATAACGTCATGTCATTGTGATTTCCTTTTTTCTTTTTCTTTTACAGTAACAATGACTTGCACTTGAGCCATTTATATTACATGGTGTTATTTGTTCACGGTAGTGACTTGTGCACAATGTTTTGGCTCCAGCTTGTGTTTTGAATTGTTCTGGGACTTGGGCAGAATCCCATCCAGCGCAGCACCTACATTTGTTTGTTTGTTTAAAGTAGATCACTTCATAGAAGACAGTGTGCATGACTGCCTTGTTGTTTTTTAAGTATACCCACTTGCCAGGCCCAAACCTTCCATTTATTCTACATGTAATTCACCCCTAAGGTAGGGCCTATGTAGCCCAATGGTCAGGGAGCAATGTATTTAAAAGGTATGACATGTACTGGTGTATTTTACATGTCCTGATTGTGAAATACTGCCACATTTTTCACTATTGCAAGGCCTCTCTCTCCCATAGGTTAACATGGGAATTGCCTAGAATTATCTTCTAAGTGTAATTTCCTATTAGGAGCAGATGGAGATGTGGAGTTTGGGGTCTCTGAACTCTCAATTTTAAAAATACATCCTTTAGTGAAGTAAGTTTTTAGATTGTAAGTTTGAAAATCACACTTTTAGAAAGTGGGCATTTTCTTGCTTAACTATTTTGTGTTTTGCCTGGCTACTGAATACAAGTCTGGATCAGACTTACAGTCAGGCTGTTTGTGAATTCCTTCTAGACTGTGACACAAAGGGAGCTGAGGTATGTCCTGCATTTCCCGATGAGTCTTTCTGGGCTAGAGTGGGAGGGACGAGCTGACACCTGCACTTAAAAGGGCTGTGCCTATCCCCTCACAATAGAGTCCCCACATTCCTAGTGTGAGTCTGGTGCACTGCAAGGAAGAGGCAGGATCTTGTGAACAATAGAGACTTTCCTTTGAAGTTTGCCTACTTCAAAGGCAGACAGGAGTATAAGTAGTGGACCCCAAAAGACAGACTTTAGATTACTTCTGGATGAAGAGGAACCTCTGCCAAGCTGAATGACTTGATGCTTGAGGAGGACCTGCCACTCTTCCTGTTGCTTTGTTGTGCTGGCCTGCTGCTGCCGCTTCTGCATTAAGAGGAAAGACTTAATCTGCCAGCACCTTGGCTGTCTTGCTGAGACCCCCTACCCTGCTAAGTGGTGTCCCATCCAGTTCTTGGGCCCTTGAAAGAAGAAGCTGGTGAAAGTCCACGCACCGGAGCCAAGCAACTGAAAAATTGCACCACTGCCTGTGAAATCAATGCATCTCGAGCTCAGCACTGATTCATCGCTGCCATGCGTCCAGATTTTCCACGCATCGTCACTGGGTGTTAAACTCTTTAACAACACTGCACGGACCTGAGGCTATTTGTCTGGAAACACTCATTGCTTACCAGGTGGAGAAAGAATCAACGCACTGCCCCACTTGTGAGTAAGGAATTAACTCATCACTTACTTTTCCAGTGCACGCTTGCCCATACAGCTTTATTTTTGACGCATGCCAGGTACTTTGTGCTAAAACAACGCATACATTGATTTCTACATATTAAGACTCTTTTTAGTTTAATAATTCATAGCTTTGCTTGTGTATGTTGAATTTTTGCCATTTTGGTCTTGCTTGATTTAGATAACTGTTGGCAGTTTTTGTAAACTGGTGTGGAGTCCTTTTGTGGTGTTTTCACTGTTACTGTGTGTGTTTGTACAAATTATTTCCACCTTGCCTCCGAGATAAGCCAGTCTGCTTGTGCCAAGCTACCAAGGGGGTGAGTAGGGGTTATCTGAGCTGTGTATTTCCCTTATCCTGGCTAGAGTGAGGGTTCCTACTTGGAAAGGATGCATACCGACTTCCAACAAGAGACACCATTTCTAATACCCATTTACAAGATCACAACCTATCATCCTTCCTCAGAAAGTCAGACCTGCCTAACCTAATACTGCCTAATCTCCTCTAAATCATCTATTAATCGCAGCACCCATGTGTGTGAGCTCACATACATTCATGCCCTATAATGATCACAACAAGCTCAGCTCCTAATTTTTTAATCCACCACTAAGAAACTGGATTTAATACTTTCTCAGGCATACAGGATGAACCTCAGTAGACAACAACAACCAACAATTTGACAAAAAACTTGAAAAAACTAAACTATCTTTGCCAAAGCCAAAAGGCTGACAGGTGTAGTCTCCATCAATGTGTCCATAAAAATGAATTCTTTGTCCTAAATTTTGACCTTTTGCCCTGAATGTTTACACCCACTGCCCTGAATTAGCCTCCATGCTAGGCGGTCACTCTAGTCGTTTGTGAGTTTCGGATTTTACACGTGCGTGATATTCAGATATATTGCTGTCATACACTTTTTTTATTCTAACCCTGGAGCTGTGGAGTCTAAGCGTGGCAAGGAATACGTATATGCGGCGTTAAGAATTGAGAAATGTTGTGAACACTGATGTATTCACTATTCTAAATTTACCTGAGATATTCATTTGGGGAAGCCATTGCAGATTATCCACAGTTGATGGTTCTCTTCATTACCATGAGGTTTCTCAGACCAGCCACTTACAGCGACAGCTACTCTTCTAGGTCCCACTATTTTTGTCAAACAATCTGCAGATTTAGGTGAATGTGTGAACTGCACCTCTGGATTCGCAAAAATGCATCGTAAATCTGGTAGTGTAAATTCAAATGAAACAAACTGGAAATTCTCAAGGGTAGTCTGTAATCCGAGAAATTCTGGTGTATTTATCACCCCTTTCCCTTGGTACTAACTTATCTTTTTTTGTCAGGAGTAGACACTTACTCAATTACTACACGGAATGACAAGTAATTTAATGCACATAATTCTAATTTTGCATGTATTATACTTAAGTACGGAACAAGAGTTGAATATGAATAACTCCTTTTTTTAAGCAAGGAACTGTTTGCTGTATTTCTGAAAGGTTAAAATGGAGAGCTGGGCTTTCAATGTCTGTTGGTGATGTAGTGAAGTACTAAACATATCAAGTCTGCCATGACAAAAGAGTGTAATCCTTTTATTGATTTAACAATCGCCGCAGAACAAGCAGATGTCAGCCTGCATTGTCTTGCTAATAATGGTCTATGTAAAGAACTGCCCATAATCGCTCCCAGCCACGCACACAAGCGTACATATATAAAAAAACGCAGATCCCCATATGACAAAATGACATCCTATGCTTTGTAAGTAAGCACTGTTATCTCAGGCAAGTCTTGCCTTTAGTGAAAAGCCTGTTACAGCAGATAGTAAACGATTGCTCATTCACTGCCTGAAATATAAGGAGACGGGCAAACACTTTTCCAGGAATTAAACCGCAGCTCATTACTATTTTAAGTGCCTCATCTACAGGTCCGTGGTGCTGGACCAATTTTCAAAGTGGGGGTGCTGCCATCAACGTTACGTCACTAAAGTCACAAGGTCTGTAATAAGCTAAAGCGCTACATAAAGAAGTTTAGCCATAGGGATTGTATTGTGTGTGTTGTGCTGCATTTTGAAGCACATGGTCCCTAATATGATTAAAACATGGAATGGTAGGGTACTGCCATTTATAAAGAGCACTTTTTTTTTTTTTTTTTTTTAAATGACATGCCCATTACTTTTGCATCAGGCACGTACTTTTACTGCCAAACCGGTAGGGTACACAAACAATAATGTGTGGAGATTTGATTTTTGCGCACATTAGCACACAAGTAAAGTGTATTGGTTTGTTTAGATCGTATTAAAATTGTGTTTCCACCTTAGAGTAAAATATTTCTCATTTGCTCTTTACTTGCTGCTGAAATATTTTGAAATATTTGTTACGTTCATTTACACCTATTTCAATGTCGTGTGTTAGAAAACATTTGACATTATGCAGGCTTCTCTTTTCACACACTCACTGTACCCAGGGCGTCGCCCCCCCCCCCCCCCCAACACACACACACAACCCCATTTCAGAAGTTACAGCGAGGGTGGGATTCTTGATGGGTCTCTTTTGTCTACAGCTCGGCAAAGGCTTATAATAAAGGTAAAATAGGAGAGTGAGTGGATGGTTGAGTGAAAGGATGATGTAAGAATGGATGACTGTAAGGGAGGAAAGATGGATAGATGGATGGATTGATAGATGGAAGGATAAATGGATGGATGAATGAAAGGGACAGTACATGGATGGGCGGATGGATGACTGAAAGGGTGAATGGATGGATTGATGTGCGGATGGGTGGAGTGAAAGACTGAATGGATGAGTGAAAGGGTGAATGAAGGATGAGTGAAAGTATGGGTGTAGGGGTGGATGGATGAGTGAAAGGGAGAGTAGATGGATGGCAGAATGAAAAGGTGGATGTATGAATAAGTGAAGGGGTAAATGAATGGACAGATGAGTGAAAGGGTGGACGGGTGAGTGAGTTGATGGATGATGAGTGAAAGGGTAAAAGGGTGGATGGGTGTGTGTATGAATGGGTCAGAGGGTGGATGAATGAGTGAAAGAATAGATGGATGACGGCAGGGTGGCTGGATGGGAGAAAGGGAGGATGGATGAGTAAAAGGATGGATGGATGAGCTGATGGATGGATATGGTTAAGGATAGGTTTGAAGATGGATAGACTGAATGGTGACAGACTGTTGGATGAAAGACTGAATGAATGATAGAATGTGAAGGTGAAATGGTGGATATATGCAGGTGGATGGAAGGTTAGAAGTATGAATGGAAGAGACAAGCTGTTATGGAGAGGATCACAATGACTTGCTTCACTTGCTTGGTGCCATAAGAGCTTTGGCTCAAAGTGGGGGGGAATTTTAATTTTCCGGCAACTCCCCTGCTCTGTACCATTGGATGATTATCATTTAGATACAAAATTACCTCACTTTGCAGTCAGATTAGGGAAACTAAACACTAATCTCTGTCCAAAAAAGAATAAGCAGCCGTTAATCACAAGACATAGCCTGCCATATGACATCAGTCTCTGAATGCACTGCAAAGACAAGATAAAAACCATATATGAAAGATTTATCGTTCTCCTACTGAATTCCTGCAAAGTTATTTTGAGGGTGCTGCAGCAACACCTGCGCCGCTAGTTCCAGTGCCCCTGCCAGAGGTGGTCGATAAGGACCCATAAACTAAAAGTTGATGGATATCCCATCTGTTACCTTTAGCTTCTCCATCCTTATTTGGAGGTGGCAGAGCCATGTTTTGAATGATGGAGCCTCAACTAGCTCTTGCTTTGAAAATAACATTCTCTGTGGGAAGGGCTGCCACAGAGACAACGGTCCCATGACGATACAAGGGCTGCCTCATTTAGAAAAAGACATCTGATACTATGTACTTGAGTACCCAGATTTACTAAGACTTTGCGTCGGGGTTGCGCCACTTTTGTGGCAGAGCCCCAAGGCAAAATCCTTTTTGCCATTTACTAAGCGACACAAAGTCGATTTGTATGGCTTTGCATACTTTAGATAATATAAAGTAATGCAAGGAAGAGATAACTCTGCCCTGTGTTACTTTGCGTCAGGGGGGCACTACAGGGATGGCACATGGGCATTCCCATGCATCCATCAAAGGATTTTGATACAAACCCAGACTTACTAAAGCCAGTAAACATGGGCTTGCACCAAAATTGTACGCTTACCCAAGGCTGTCATAATGAAGTGAAATATGTGAACTTCTCCTTATTTCCTTTTTACATGTGTGCAGCATTCTGCAGCATGCATAGAAAGAGAAATATTCCTTGAAGGATTGTTTTTGTGCAGGAAGGTAAGCCTTCCTGTACAAACACAGTGTTGCCTGTTACGCAGACACCCTTGCACCATGGCACCAAGGTGGATGCATTTGCTCTATACTGCATGATGTGCACACCGCTGAGAGAGAACAGACGCAGACCATATCTTAGTGACTCATTTCTGGTCTCTGCCTTACGAGCAAGGGAGCAGAGCAAGTTCCCTTGCTGTGTTGCACTGCATGAAAGAATAGTAAATTTGGCCTAAACATTTACCTTCCCTGGTCGTCCATGCACAGTATGTAGATCCCGTATATGGAAAATGCTTCCAGTGGTGTACGTCTACAACATCAGATCCACTGCATTGGAAATAAATACATCACAGGCACCACTTCCAAAGACATTGGTAAGTTTTCTTTTTTTAAATGACACCTACTTTAGAAGCCACTACACTGAATGACATATTACATTATAGCTAAATATACCTAAGTAAATACCTAGTACATATGCAGATGCACATATAATAATATGATATATGTATTACCAAGGCTGAGTATAGGGAAGGCCTTATTAGAGCCAAAGCTTTTAGTAGGGCGTGATGCCGTTTCCATCTCAACTATGATACCAAATAGCATCATGCACTTGACACATTTGCACAAAGATTTACGCTGTGGTTTTTCTCACACCTATGTTTTTAAAATTATTTAACTAAAACCAGACTGTGGGGGGGTTAAATTTTTGCAGTGTGATAAAATCACATTGAAAAGGCCTCATGACTATTGGGAAAGTTTTTCAATGTGTAAAGTCCTTCTAAAACGCAACCTAAACTGTGATTTAGTAGACAGTGCTTTACTCGTGTTGATTTTGCATTACTGTGGTAGTTATGTGGCAAGTGATGTTTGTACTGTAGAAATAGATCTGCAAACTTCGGTTTGTCAGTACTTTTTAGGCCTGGGTGGAATTTCAATTACACTGTATTAATCTGAGTAATTGTGTTACACATTTTTACTCCTCACGTAATCCTAGTGCTTGAATACATTTAGCTAGTGCAGACAGCTGCTTCCACTCTCTATTTGTGTTCTGCTGCATTTATCACTGTTTCTTAGTGCATCCTCTTGCCCGTTTTGGATGCAACAGTTCATTTGGCACTAAGAAAACAGCGCTAAATGTCAGGAGTACGTTGCGGAAAAATTCTGCCCCAAGAGCACATTTAGCAAGTGCGAGCCACTACTTGTGCTCACTAGGAGGTCCTGGGGGGTGATGGCCGATTTGCGGCTTATCCCCCCCCCCCCCTGGGGAGTTTGGGGAAGTGGAATAGCCCTGGGCGCCGTTTGGGCGCTTTGGGCTATGGCGGGACCCATGAATAGGGGGCCATTTTGTGCCCCAGGTGCCATTTTATAGTGTGCCCCGGGTAGGTCAGAGCAGCTTTTTGTAGCTGGTCGTTTTTGCTGGATGCTAAGTGAGTTAGGAGTCTTTTCTGCAGTGGTTCTGTCAGTTAGCCAGTTTTATTTAAAAAAAAAATATATATATATAGGTGAAGGATTGATGCAGGTAAAAGGTGAGCGGCGTGTTTTTGATACCTGTTTTCGCCGGGTAGTATTGTGGTCTGGTTCCTGTCAGTGTCGGTTGAAGTTTTTTTTGTCTGAGTGCCGAGTGCCGGTTGAATGCAGAGTATGGCAGCGGAAGCAAAAGTGCAGCAAGCGCTCCGCTTGCTCAAGGTGGCCGGCCGCTTGGATTTGGTGAGGCCGGCAGCGGCACCGGCTGCCCAGCACGTGAGGAAGGCGGTGAGCAGTGTGGCGGCAGCCGGCATGGCATGCTCGCCTCCACGCCGTGCGCCCGGAGCACCAAAGGTGAGTCCCCTCGGAAAGGGGAGGGCGTAGGTCTGCGGAGGCGGGGAGTGGGGAAGAGCCCTCGGCTGCCGCGATAGGCACCGAGCGCACAATTAGAGGTGTGGCGGGGCGGAGCAGGCCTCTCCACGCAGAGCAAGCAGTGCTTGAGCAGGATATGGGGCACAGTTCCTCTGGGGGGGGACAACCCCATCGGCAAAAGGCACCGCCGGAACGGCTTCTTGGAATGTCAAGTCAGGGGCTTGCTAGGATTACAACAAGGGGCTCTGTACAAGGGAATATTGCAAGTTTTGGCACGAATGCTTGCGGTGTGCCAGGAGGCATGCAGTACTCCATTGTTATGCTTCCGGGAATGCTGGGGCATCAGGGCAGAGTTCGGGATCCACAACCGGTGGGGCCAGCTCCGGGACCCAGGCAGCAAGCAGATATCAAGGGGGTCAGGGCGCGCTGGGAAAGAGCTCGTAAGCCGGTTAGGCTGGACAGGCTGCGTTATTTGCTGGCACAATACGACAATGTTGACGTGGCGCGTTTGCTTTTGAGTGGTTTTTCGGACGGTTTTCGGTTGCAGTACATGGGTCCGCGGGTGCGTCGATGGGCAGACAACCTCAAATTGATCACGGGCAAAGAGGCATTGGTGCAGGACAAGTTGAATAAGGAGATTGTTGAAGGTAGGATGGAGGGTCCGTTTGATGACTGGCCTTTGGACAATCTTATTGTTTCTCCGATTGGGGTGGTCCCCAAAAAAGAGGCTGGTCAGTTTCGGCTTATTCATCATCTCTCGGGGCTCGGTCAATGATTTCATTCCGGAACACTTGACCAGGGTATCCTATGCGTCAGTGGACGTTAGGATTGGCTTGGTGGAGGTTTTTGGCGAGAAGGCCATGATGGCTAGGACTGATATTAAGTGTGCTTTTCGCCTGTTGCCGGTGCACCCAGAAGATTTTGAACTGCTGGGCATTCAGTTTCAAGGGTGCTGGTATGTGGATAAAGCCTTGCCGATGGGCTGTTCCATTTCTTGCTCTTTATTTGAGCATTTCAGCACTTGCCTGCAGTGGATTTTTTCTCGTGTCACAGGACATAAGGAGGTGACGCATTATCTGGATGATTTCTTTTTCGTGGCACAGGCGGTCGTTTTGCACCAGTTCCAAGATCTTAATGGGGACCTGGGTGTGTCCCTGGCCCATGAGAAAACAGTTGGACCTTCAACGGTGTTGACTTTTTTGGGCATAGAATTGGATACCGGCACAATGGTGGCTAGGTTGTCACTGGACAAACAAAGGAGAATGATTGCAGCGATTTCAAAGATGGTACGAAAAAACAAGGTTACTGTGAGGGAGGTGCAGGTGTTGCTTGGGGTTGTGCGGGCGGGTCAGACTTTTTGCAGGCGTTTGGCCCTTTCCCTGGCTGGGAAGCAGTTGCCACACCATCACGTTCTGCTTAAGGTTGGTGTGAAGGAGGATTTGAGGATGTGGTGCGTTTTTCTGGAACAGTTCAATGGTATTCCTTTACGGTCTTGGCAGATGCTGGATTGGGATGTGCAGATTTTTTTGGATGGGGCGGGGGCTTTGGGGTTTGGACTGTATTGGCAAGGAAAGTTCTGCGCGGAGACGTGGACGGAAGGGGGGCAGAGTATTGCATTCCTTGAATTCCCGTTGGTGGTCGCGTCAGTAATCTGGGGGTCGTTGTTGGAACATAAGAGTGCTTTTCCGAGTGGACAACCTAGCTGTGGTACAGGTAGTGAACAGGCAGTCGGCTTGGCGATCCGCAGGTCCTGCAGTTGCTGCACGTTTTTGTGTTGTATTGCCTCCATCATGATATTCAGTTTAAGGCGAGACATGTGCCAGGTGTGAACAATGACATTGCGGATGCTTTGTCTCGTTCACAGTGGGACCGATTCCATGGGCTCGTTGCAGGCGAGAGCTTGTCCAGAACGAGGATGGTCGGTGGGAGAGAGAGGATGTTCAGGTTGGTTTTGAATTCTCTGGCTCCCTCTACTAGACAGGCGTATGTCCGGGCTTGGAGGGAGTTCAGGGAGTCCGGGGCGCGGTGGCATGCAGATGAACAAGGGAGAGTTGAAGACGTTTTGCACTTTATTATGGCGCTGTTTGAGAGACGCCAGTCGCGGATAATGATCGCAGGGAAGTTGAGTTAGGATCAAAAACTAACTTTAAAAAGCACTAAAATTGACCAATTATAGTTTATACAGCTAACCATAACTTGTGCCTCAACTAAGCACTGCTTATGACCTCATATATTTTATCACTCATGACATGTTAAATGACGACATTGACTGATGAAATCCCTGCAGCCATATCCTGACTCCAACCTACCCTGCCTATAGCCAACCCACATTTAATATTTTTATTTTGCTTTAAATTAGTTGTAGGTTCCAGTTTATTCTTGTGGCACCCACCTCTACAATTCACCCTTGCGGTACTGCAAGACTATGTGATGAACCTTGAGTGGCTGCTTCCACTGTGACACCACAGTACCACACAAGAGGACCTTACTGGGCCTGAATGAGTACCTGAGTAATCCTTGAAAGATCCCTCTGACACCCAACACCTACAAGTGCCAGGGGGTCACTTTCAGGCTTAGTATGCTGCATAAATTAAGATAAATTGAAAGTAGAGAACCCTGGGTAGTTCTCAAGTTTAAGGTGGAGAACTTCTCCTTCATATGGGGCACTCTACAACCTCATCATTATAAAACTGATTACCATAAATGTATATAGTTCCAGCATAGTTTTTAACTATAGGAGTAAGATAGTGCCATCCACCCCAAATAAAAAAGACACAGGCTTTTGCCATTTTTGTAGCAAACATTTTACCTCTAGGATTAGCTTGTACCAGCCAGGCCAGGCTGAAAAATGACTAAACGCTTTTACTATTCCAGGTACCATAATACAGCTTTGGATTGGTAATATACCATCAAAGCCAACCTGGGATTAATAAAAGCAGTCCCTGACACATGTATCTCTTTAATTGGACCTCATCAGAGAGACATAGCTTTGTCCACACACAAAGGAACATCTAGTCTAAGTCAAATCCTTTCAGGCTTAGAGTAAAGCATAAATAATGCAAGAAAGGAAGTGGAGAACCGTGTGCACTACCCAAGATTCAGATGGCGATCAGCTGCCTCATGTGGAGCACTCTACAACACCATCAACACTCTAAAACTGCTCACATTAAAATATGTTTTTCTGGCAGATATTTTAAGCATAGGATTAAGATAGTGTCACCTGCACCAAGCTAGAAAGTGACAGTCTTTTGCAATTTTTGCAGCAAAGTGTTTAAACACAGAATTATCTATTTCTATCTATGCCAGGCTGAAGCATGACAAAAGCCTTTTAACACTCCAGGCACCTTATTATAGCATTTGATTGGTAAAATACCATTCACGCAACCTGGACTGAATAAAAACAGTCTTTGACACCTATTTCACTCTCAGAGCTCATCAGAGAGACACACTATGGCCAGACACAAAGGAGCATCCAGTATGAGCTGAAGAAATACCATTTCAGGCTTAGAGGGCCACATAAATCATGCACAAAAGGACGTAGTGAACTCTGGGTAGTTTAGGTGGCAAGCAGCTCTCACATATGGAGCACACTGACACAAAACATATCATATATATATATTTTTTTTAAAATATTTTTTTTTATTCTTCTGCAAGCAGAAAAAACTTTTACAACTTGTCCCGGTTTCCCCCCCCACCCCTGAACTTCCCTTTGTCCCCGCTCCAGTCTTGTTAATTCGTTTTTCCCTCTACAATGTCTTTTCCTTGATGTTGTTACGCATCCCTTTGGTCGCTTTCCCTCTTTTATCCAGCTTGGTTAGGTTGGTGTGATCGGTGTATGTTTGCGTTTCTGTGTTTAGTCTTCCACAGAGTCTGTGCCCGATGATGAGCTTTGGTCCTCGTTATCATCACGTGGGTTTTTCAGGCGATCGAGCAAGTCATCCCAGCCCTGAACACCTTCTGGGTTTCCCACCCCCCTTGCCACTTCCTGGTGCAATGTCTCTCCTTCAGCTCCAGCCCATTTAATCACTGCCTCTTTCCATCTTAGAGTCTGAGGGTCCTTGGGGTCTTTCCAGTGCATTGTGATCTCTCGTTTGGCCAGTATCAGCACTAGATCTATAAACTTGTTCATGTTTTTTTTCTTATGTGGTCTAGAGAAACCCCCTAGTATTATTGCTGTCGGAGTAGGCGGGAGTCTTCTGTTTGATAGTGTTGCGAGGGTGTTCAATATTTACTCCCAATAATGTTTCACTGTGCTACAAGTCCATAGCATGTGGAGTAGGCCAGCTTCTGGTGCTGCGCAGCGAGGACAGAGACTGTTCGCACCGCGGTAGATAGAAGCTATCCTTGCGGGGCTTCGGTATGCTCTGAGGAGTATATATAGATTGATCAGTTTGAGTCGGGCATTTCGGGAGACTCTATATGTATGTGTTAAGATTTTTCCTCATAGCATGTCGTCTTTGTCTTCCTGGATGTCCTCCTGCCATAGGGTCTTTAGTCTAACCAGGGACTGTAATGTGTCTTTTTGTAGTGATTTATAAAGCGTTGACACCACTTTCTTGTCCCCACCTATTGTGCATATGCTGTGACATCCGGCATGTGTGGTGGGTTCTCTAGGGCCTTGCCTCCAATGTTTTTGTATTAGGGTTATAATTGCTCTGTGTGTGAGGAACATTCCGGCAGGGACTCCGTGTTGGGTCATCAGGTCTTCATATGTTAACAGTTCTCCATCCCTAAAGAGGTCACCCACAGTACTAATGCCTTCCCTCTCAGGTTTTGTGATTCTCATGATGTTGTTGCCCCCTGGTAATGCAGTTAGACTGGCTAGGGGTAGATTTGGAGAGTATGGGTGTGTAGTTTGCGTGCGTTGTAAGCTTCGATTCCAGCAATGGCTCCATACTTGTTGTTCTAGGGGTTCTGTCTTACGCCCCCTTCTTGGTGTTAGGGGTATTCCCATAATATCTGTGGTCAAGGGCTCTCGGGGACACGTGTCTGCCTCTATGAAAAAAAAATGAGTGCCACTTCCTAGCCAACCACTGAAGTTGCCCCGCTAGGTAGTACAGTTCTATGTCTGGGGCTGCCAGACCCCCTTTTATCTTCCGCCTTTGAAGTTTGTGTAGGGCTAGTCTGTGGCGACTAGCTCCCCATGTGAAGTTAGTAATAATTGCGTCGATCTCTTTAGAGATTGATAGAGGGATTATTATAGGTAGCATGGAAAAGCTGTTTAATAGTCTTGGTAGGGTCACCATTTTCACCAGGGCTACTCTACCTGTCCACCGACAAGGGTAATGTTTTCCAGAATTAAACGTCCGTTTTTAGCTTCCGGATCGCTCTGTTAACATTTCCCTCCAATAGGTCTACCATATCATGGTATATGTGGACGCCTAGGTACTGAAATGTGGTTTGGGACCAATTTAGCCCCCGTCCGTTGGCAATCTGCGGTGATCCCTGTTGTAGTGGGTACAGGAGGGATTTCTGCCAATTAATACAGAGTCCCGAAATATTGCCGAAAAGCTCCAGTAGTGTCATCGCTCCCTGCAGATCGGTGTTGAGATCGCCAAGAAATTTCAGCATGTCGTCTGCATAGAGCGCTATCTTGTGTTTGTTTGCCTATCGTAAGTCCCTCAAAGTATGTTCCTGATCTAGCAATGTGTGCGAGTGGCTCCATCGCAATAGCAAAGAGTAGGGGCAACAGCGAGCAGCCTTGTCTTGTACCTCTTCCTATCCTGTATGCTTGGGATATTATTTTGCCCGTGCGGATGCATGCTGTGGAGGTTGAATATAATAGTTTCACCCATTTAATACATCTTTGTCCGAGTCCCATCTTCTTCATCACTACTTCCAAGTAATCCCATCTAAGGCTGTCAAATGCCTTTTCAATATCTACCACTAGGACTGCTGCTGTGTTAATGGTCAGGGATTTGGAGTGTATTATGTTAATGAGTCTCCTGATATTTGTGGCTGTATTACGGTTTGGTATAAAGCCTGTTTGATCATTGTGTATCAGGTGTTCCATATGGGGCAACAGCCTGGCGGCGAGGGCGCTGCTCAAGATTTTGTAGTCAATGTTGAGCATAGATAGTGGACAGTATGAGCGAACGTCTGTAAGTGGGCGCCCTGGTTTGGGTAGGGGGACAACTATGGCTTTGTTTGTGGATGGGGGGCTTCTTCGTAAAGGATGCTTAGTTTGGGTGCTAGAAGATCAGAATATGCTTTATACAGTTCCGCCGGTATGCCGTCTGCTTCTGGTACCTTCCCCCTCACCATTGCCTCCACCCTCACCCTTATTTCCTGAGGTGATATCAGCTCTCCCAGTATTAGCTGATCCTCTTCGCTTAGAGTGGGGAGCTGGATATGTGGAAGGTCGTGCAATTGTTCAGGTCTTAAAGGGGTTGTTGGGGGGGCGTACAAGTTTGAGTAGTATTCTGTGAAACATGTGTTGATCTCTCCTTGGCCGAATAGTCTAGTGCCCGTCTGGTTTATTAACTCCATTATTAGTGAGTGTTGCCATGGTGGGGCCGCTAGCCATGCTAGTAAAGCCCCCGCTTTGTCACCTTGTGCATGTTGTTTAGTGGTGTATTTCCTGTAGTCAAAGCATCTAGGTTTTTCCATGGCTAAAGCTATCCTATTCTTAATCTCAGATATACTTGGGGCAAGTTTGGGCTTGTCAGGTCTATTTTGCTCTAGGGTTCTCAATTCTAGTTCATTCTTGTCAATCTCTCCCTCTAGCGTTTTCCTGACCCCTATTACCCCAGTCATGCAGAGTTCCCTTATGGTCACTTTGAATGCTTCCCATTCTTGGGCTCGGGTGGATGCAGTATCTTGGTTGTGTTCGAAATTCTCCTTTATTGCGTCCCTTATGTTTTGACATTGTCTTCTAGTGTGTCGGCCCTGAGTCTCCAATCTGGTATCAGGGATCGCTCTCTCTTCCAATCTAGAGTGAGTTATAGTGGGTTGTGGTCAGAGATGGTATGGCACAGATATTCTGCCGCCTGTGTTGTGCTGTTCACCTCCCGGGATGTCAAAAAGGTATCCAACCGGACGTGTAGGTCATGCAGGTGTGAGTAAAAGGAGTAGTCCCTTTCCAAGGGGTGCAAGTGTCTCCAGGAGTCTAATAGGCCCCAATCCCTCTGCCATCTTGGAAAGCCGTTGGCCGTCTCATGTATAGGAGAGTGAGATAGTGGCGGGTGTGACCTATCCATCTCAGTGTTTGCAATACAGTTGAAGTCTCCTCCTATAAATATGGTCTGAGTTAGCTGTGATCCCCATCTGTTTGAGAGTTTGTTCAGGAATGTGATTTGGTCGTGGTTGGGCGCATATATGCCCCTTATTGTGATATTTCTTCCTCCCAGGCGTCCAGTCACTAGCACATAGCGTCCCTCTTTGTCAATGACTGTGTTCACTTTCTGAAATGGGACACCAGGGCGGATACATATAAGTACCCCCCTTGCATAGGCTGAATACTCAGTTGCGTATACTTGTCCTCTCCATCGTTTCGTTAGCGCGGAGACCTCCTTGTCAATGAGGTGTGTTTCCTGTAGTATTGCAATGTGTGTGCCCCGTCTCTTAAGTTGACTGTACACCTTGTATCGCTTGTGTATGCTGTTCAGTCCTCTAACGTTCCATGTGAGGAACTTGTAGTTTGACTCTCTGTCCATGAAGTGTGGATATAGGTGGTGTGGAATCACATATCTTACCTAGTAACCATTGTGGGGGGGGCAACAGCAAAGAGGTTGGGAATTGGATAGCGCAGACCCGAGCAGGGTCAGCTATTTTTATTAAATTAACTAATAACTAAACGTTTCTTGTTATGTCTAACTTTCCTCTCCCCAGGACCGGATGCCCAACTATCCCTGTCCAAACTTCCCTAAACTTGAAGAACATTATGTATAATAAGTGAGGAGCACGGCTAGGGTTGGATAATCGATCCCTGGCCTCCATGTGTTTGAATTAATTGAGTAAGTGTACCCCTTCACCCAGACCCCATAGATACTTGCTGTTCAGGATGGCGGCCATCTGCCGGGTCGTCTATGTAATAATGTTCCTTGTGTGACAGTTCCCTATGATCTCATTACAAAGTCCCCTGGTATGGTGATACTTCTTGGAGTGCTTTGTCCGATGAGTTTTCTCTTTGGGTGAATTTCGGGGGATACGTGATTGCATCCTCTTCTTTTCAGATGATCTCGTCGGATGTTCCTGGGGTGACCTGCAGTAGGTTTTCTGCTGCATCTTGTGATGAGTGGGAGGCATCGTCTGATATCGACTCTCGGTCTGATTGAGGGTCGGGCGAGCGCGTGAACATAGAGCCTTCTCTACTCAGGGCCGCCGCAGTTCTCACTGCGTCTTCACTTTCTTGTAGTGCTTGATCGTACGGTGGGGCAGAGCCCAAAAGAGGTTTCTCTTTCTTATGGTGAGTTTCTTTTAGGGGGCGTGTGGATCATCCCCTGTTGTCCTGCCCAGATGTCCCCAGGGTATCTTGCCATTCCTGTGCCTGTTGCGGCGAGGTAAAGAACAGGATGTCATTGTTGGTGATAATTTTGGGTTTGGCCTGGAACAGCATAGCGTAGCATATTGACCTCGTTCTGAGTCGCCTTTTGATTTCTGTGAAGGTGGCTCTTTGCTTTTTTGAGAATCTCTTATGAAGTCCGGGAAGACCATGACCCTCCTATCCCCTACCTTGATCTCCCCTTTTTTCTTGCTTGGGCTAGTATAAAATCTGTCCTTAAAGTGTAGTAGTTTTGCTATGATCGGGCATAGGCTGGCTCCCGGAGGGGGAGGTCTGGCCGGTACCCGGTAGGCTCTTTCTATTGCAAAGTACTGTGATAAGCCCTCTAGGGCTATTTCTGAGTGTACCCATCATTCCAGTTACGTTTCCATGTCTGGGGCTTCGAGTTCAGTCTTCTCTGACATGCCCACCAGGCGAAGATTGCTCCTCCGTGTACTGTTTTTGGCGTCTTCTGCACGTGTTTCGAGCGTTTTGCTCTGAGTTGCCAATTCATTTATCGTTTTAGAAATCTTCGTACTTTCGGGGGTGAGGCGATCTAGTGTTTTTTCATTGGCAACTACCCTGTCTGTGAGTTGCTTATGGTCATCCCTGAGCAGTGTCAAGTCCACCGATAATGAATCTATTTTTAGCTCTAGTGCCTCTCTGGATGCCTGGATTGCCTGCAGCAGTGTGTTCAGGGTGGTCTGTTTGTCAGGTTCCTCAGTTCTGCCTTCTTTATGGGGGTTGCTCTCTTCCACAGTGCCGTCTTTCCTTCTTGGTTTGCCCATTTCCGGTTGCTTCTTTGTTTTCCTCCTTGTAGGGTCTCTGTAAGTTTCAGCTTTTGTCGTGCTGTTTATTTCTGTGCCCAAGTCGTGAGTCTGACTTTATTCTCTTATATTTATTTTCTATTCTCTGCACCACTTCACATATCAGTCTTAAGCTGTTACTTTGGTCCCTATGCTGTATATGTTTGAGGCTTGCTCTGTGTGGAAGTGGGTGAAGTTTTTGGCCTTAAGGGTTTCCAGCACTGGCTTGTTTCTATGTGTCTCAGCAGTCACCTTCTTTTTAGGGGCTTAACGCTGCAGCTAGGTATAAAGGGGCTTTCTTCTTCTGTCAGCCTGGGCACTGATTCTGTGCCCGTTTATGGCACTTTGTTCAGGATCGGAGGGCCGGCGCTCAGGGCGCTTGGGGACCAGCCGCGAAGCGGCTGCAATTGGCTTGCCCGACTTCCACCCTTTCAGCGTGATACACGGACGCGCCGGTCTCTCAACGGCTCCCGGATCGCTCAATGGCATTCACCGCCCGGAGCCCGGGTTCTGCATGTCTATTGCCGTTTAGAATGCTGGATGGGTACTTCAACTCACCACTTGGGCCCGTTCGAACCCGCCGCGCACCTCAGGGTCGCCTCTGCGCTCCACGGCCCCGTCTCATCTCCCGGGCCCAGCCCGGTCTGAGCGCAGGCCGCCCCCTCCTCTGTTTTCTGTTGTGGGCGTCCCGGAGCTCGCCTTCTTTAGTCGCCCGATCCACTCTGTGCTGCCTTTGGCGTCGTGCGCTGGGGCCCCACTTTATTTTCATTCTGCTGCTGGAGCCGCCATCTTGTTGAAGGGCTCCGCCGCCCCGCATAGGTCGATCGTGTCCCCGGGATCGGCCCCACCGGTTCCGCCGTGGGCCCCGATTCAAGCGGGGGTATCCCTGAATATTAAGACATCCTGGGTCGGGGGTCAGGGGTTCAGGATGGTGTGCTTAAACATTGGAGGCCGTCCGGAACTCTGCTTTACGCGTGCACACCACCAACTCTCTAAAACCATGTGTACTAGAGCTTGCCAGAGAGACATGTCTTTATCCAGACACTAGGGAGCATCCAGTATCAGTCACAGCAATAGTTTTTCAGGCTTAGAGTGTTGCATACATTATGAAAAAAGGAAGTAGAGAATCCTGTATAGTTCTCACGATTTATGTGGAGAGCAACTACCTCAAATGGAGCACTCCACAACACTACCAGCACTAACACTGCCCACCTCAAAAGTCTGTTTTTCTAGCAGTTTTAAAGCACAGGATAAGTATAGTGCCATCCTTGTGAAGCTAGAAAAGTGACATAGGCATTTGACATTTTTGCAGCAAAATCTTTAAGCCTAGGATTAGCTAATGCCATTTAGGCTGAGCTGAAAAATTATAGAACTCTTGTACCACTACAGGTACTGTGTTACAACATTAGATCGGTAAAATACCATCCAAGTAAACCTGTATTGAATAAAAGTTGTCTGACACATGTTTTGTTCTCAAAGGAACTCGTAGGAGTGACATAGCTTTGTCCAGTGACATGTGAGCATCCCCATTCAAGCTTAGAGTGCTGAAATAAATTATGGAATAAAGGAAGAAGAGAACCCTCAGTAGTTCCCAAGTTTTAGGTGGAGTGGCTCACTCATGTAATGTGTAACAATCTACAGCACCAGTGACACTCTAAAACTGCTAGCCTCAAGTATCTGTTTTTTAGCAGAGTTTTTAAGCACAGGATTAGTATAGTGCCATTTATGCTGAGCTAGAAAAGTGACAAAGCCTTTTGCCATTTTTTCATCAAAGTATTTAAAGCATTAGATTAGCTTGTGGCATCTATGCCTAGCTGAAAAGTGACAAAGGCCTTTTTTTTTATTCCAGGCATCATTTGAAAGCTTTGGCTTAGTAAAAAAAAACCATCCAAACCAACTTTGAATGAATAAAATAAGTCCCTGACCTATGTGATTATCTTCAGAGAGGGATAGCTTTGTCCAGACAAAAATTAGCACCCACTATATAAATTAAAAAAATTCAACTTCAGACTTAAAGTGACACATAAATTATGCAAGAAAGGAAGTGGAGAACCCGGAGTAGTCTCAAGTTTTAGATGGCGAACGGCTCTCTCATGAAGAGCACTCTGCAACTCCACAGACACTCTAACTCTGTGCTACTCAAATGGCTGTTTTTCTAGCAGACATTGTAACCAGTGGATTATCATAGTGTCATATATGCAAACTAAAAAAATGACAGGCTTTTGCCATTTTTTCAGCAAAGCATAGTGTTAGAAATGGGGCCTTTGGTTGCTAGTCAGGTTACCCCCTGTCCTCACTCTAGTCAGGGTAAAGGAGAATCACCCTCAGTTAACCCCGCTCACCCCCTTTGTAGCTTGGCACTAGCAGGTAGGCTTAACTGCAGAGATCAGGTGTAAAGTATTTGTACCAACACACACAGTAAACTCAGTGAAAACACCACAAATGACACAAGTTTAGAAGAATAGCAAATATTTATCTAAACACAAGACCAAAACGGCAAACATCCGACATACACAAGCCAAGTTATGAATTTTTTAAAGATTAAACTCAAAAATAGTGCTTAGAAACACAAAATAATTCGATGAGGTCATAACACGGCGACGTGACGGATTAGTTCCCAACAATCCGATGCCGTTGGCACGGGGTGCGGAGTCAAGCAAACCCCCAGGTATAGTGACTTAGTCAACTGTGAGAACAAGTCAGTGCGCAAAGTCAGGGATTGCGGTGTTGCTGGATCCGAGGCAGTGTCGGTTCCTGTGCTACGGGGCGAAGGTGGGGAGGCGCCAACGAAGAGGCATCGGGTCTGTGCTGCGGAGCGGTGGAGGTGAGGAGGTGTCTGTGCGAAGCGTTGAATCTGCGCGCTTCAGACGGTGTCGGTCACTATGTGGTGCAGCGACTTCTATGTTGTCGCGGACTTCGGCAGTGCTGGAGTGGTTTCGGGCCTGCGAGGGTCATCGCATTCCAGCGAGGACCACGGAGTCGGTTGCAGGTGGCGTCACGGGATTCGGTAGTGGTGTCAGTCCAGAGTCATCTGAGGTCGGTTTTCCTGGATTTTCACAAGCTTCTCCTTTCAAGGGCCCAGGGACTGGATAGGGCACCATTTGTCAGGGCAGGAGTCTCAGCAGGGAGTCTAGGTGCTGACAGGGGAGGTCTTTGATGGCTCTGAGACTTCTGAAGAGGGGGCAAGCTCAGTCCAAGCCCTTGGAGATTCTTCTCAAGCAGGAATATACCACCAAGTCTAGTCTTTGTCCCCTTTCCCAGGCAGAAGCAGCAACTGCAGGATAGCTCCACAAAGCACAGTCACAGGCAGGGCAGCACTTCTCCTCAGCTCTTCTCCTTGGCAGAGGTTCCTCTTGATTCCAGAAGTGATCTAATTTACAGGGGTTTTGGGGGCTCTTCTTATACCCATTTCTGCTTTTGAAGTAGGCCTACTTCAAAGGAAAGTCTCTCTTGTTTGTAAGATCCTGCTTTGCCCAGGCCAGGCCCTAGACATACACCAGGGGGGGTCGAAGACTCCATTGTGTGAGTGCAGGCACAGCCCTTTCAGGTATAAGTGAGCACTCATCCTAGTACAGATGGCTCATCAGGATATGCGGGCTACACCCCAGCTCCCTTTGTGTCACTGTCTAGAGAGAATCACAAACAGCCCAACTGCTAAACTGACCCAGACAGGGAATAGGCAGAGTCACAGAATGGTTAAAGCAAGAAAATGTCTACTTTCTGAAAGTGTCATTTTCAAGCACACAACCTAAAAACCAACTTCACTAAAAGATGTATTTTAAAATTGTGAGATCAGAAACCCCCAAACTCCATATGTCTATCTGCTCCCAAAGGGAATCTGCACTTTAATAATATTTACAGGCAGCCCCGCGTTAATCTATATGAGAGATAGGCCTTGCAACAGTGAAAAACAAATTTGGCAGTATTTCACTGTTAGGAAATGTAAAACACATAAGTGCATGTCCTACCTTTTACATACACAACACCCTGCCCAGGGGGCTACCTAGGGCCTATCTTAGGGGTACCTTACATGTAAAAAAGGGAATGTTTAGGCCTGGCAAGTGGGTACACTTGCCAAGTCGAATTGGTAGTGTAAAACACTGCAGTGGCAGATCTGAGCCATGTGCACAGGGCTACTAATGAAGGTGGCACAACCAGTGCTGCAGGCCCACTAGTAAGATTTGATTTACAGGCCCTGGGCACCTCTAGTACACTGTACTAGGGACTTACTAGTAAATCAAATATGCCAATCAGGGAAAGACAATTACACATACAATTTACATAGGAGAACTTGCAATTTTCCACTGGATAGCAGTGGTAACGTGCCCAGCAAAAAGATTAACACAGGATTAGCTAGTGCTATCCACCTAGCCGAAAAATGGCTAAACCCTTTTACCACCCAAGGCACCACTTTACAGCATTGGATTGGTAAAATACCACACTAGCCAACTTGGAATGAATAAAAGCAGTCCCTGAAACGTATGTTACTCTTTCATTAAATGTCATAGGAGAGACTTAGCTTTGTCCAAACACAAGGAAGCATCCATTAAATGTCAAAGAAGTACCCTTGAGGCTCAGAGAGCTGCATACGTTTTGCTCGTAAGTAATTGGTGAACCGTGGGTAGTTCCCATGTTTATAGGTGGGCAGAGGTTCCCTCATGCTTAGCACTCTACAACACTACAGACACTCTAAAAACTGCTCAGATCAAATGTCTGTTTTTCAAGCAAAGTTTTTAAACATAGGACTGGCATAATACCATCCGCACAAACTATAAAAGTGGTGGAGGATGAGTTGTCTGCCAAGAACTAAGTTGGCCCCAACGTCTTTTGCCATTTGTGTAGCAAAGTCTTTAAATATAGGGTTAACTTGCGCCCTGCATACAAAGCCGAAAAATGCAAAACCATTTTACCACTCTGGAGGAAAGTGCCCATTTTGGCAGGGTTACCTTCCCACTTTTTGTCTGATATTGATGCCAACTTGAGTGAGAGTGTGCTGAGATCCTGCTAACCAGGCCATAACACCAGTGTTCTTTCCCAAAACTGTACCATTGTTTCCACAATTAGCACACCCCTGGCACACAGTTAAGTCCCTTGTAAAAGGTAACCCTGGTACCAAGGCATGTGTTATGCCACCCTGGGGGACCCCTCACCAAGCACATGCATACTGCCTTTGCAGCTGGTGTTTGCTGTAAAGGAGAAAAAGGCAAAGTCTACATGACACCCCTCTCAGAGTGCTATGCCCACAAACCACTGCCTGTGGCATAGGTAAGTCACCCCTCTAGTAAGCCTTGCAGCCCTAAGGCAGGGTGCACTATACCACAGGTGAGGGTATAGGTGCATGAGCAATATGCCCCTACAGTGTCAAGTCCATTCTTAGACACTAAGGTGGTCATTATGTCCCTGGCGGTCTTCTGACCGCCAGGGATAATGTGGCGGTATGACCGCCAACAGGCTGGCGGTACATAGTGTCACATTATGGGATTGGCGGGTTGGCTGCAGCCAACCCACCACTTCACCACTCTTACCGCCATGGCAGTATGAGGCACAGTGCCGGAGATATCTATCTCTAGCCCGGTGTTCGACATTGTACCACCCAATACATTATGAGCTGGCCTACCACCATGGTTTTCGTGGTGTTAGCAATGCCACGAAAACCATGGTGATATTCCCTACCGGTGACAGGGAATTTCTTCCCTGTCACCGGAAGGTGGCACCCCCACCCCCCAACACTCACCTGATGCCCCCACCCCACCTTCATCCAAACCCACCCCTCCACACTCGATTCACTCACTCACCCCCCCATACACACACACACACCAAACCCCCCACAGCCACACATCACCCCCACTACAGTCACAGCACCCCTCACCCCACACCCCCTCTCCCTGCATACACGCACACACACCCACATACTCCAGGCATACACCCATTCACTTACACTGACATACACGCATTCATTCACACACTGACATACATACATGCATTCATTCACACACTGACATACACACATTAATTCACGCATACTTCCAGACATGCTCACACACATTCCTACACACAATCACACTGACATGCAGACACAAACTCACTTCACCATTCTTACACGCATTCACTCACACGCATACACCAATGCAAACAACACTACACACACAGATGCATTCACACACACTCAGACATTCATGCACACACTCCGACACACACAACACCCCCTACCCTCCCACCGTCCTCCCCTGTTGGAAGCCCGACTAACCTTGGTCGAGGAGGTCTTTCGGCAGGGAACGGGAAGGGACACTGCTACCGCCAGCAGCGCCCCACCAGCAGAACACCGCCAGGTGATATTACTGGTCATAATACGGCTGGCGGCGTTCTACTGGCGTGGCGTGGCGGTGCTGGTGGTAGCAGCGCCAGCTTACCGCCGGTGACCACCATAAGCACTGCTGGTTTTCTGCCCTAATTGTGGCGAAATCAGGCAGTACTCATAATATGGCAGACGGATGGTAGTCACAGTGGCGTTATGTTGGCAAGCCAGTCACTGCGGTGGTAGGCGGTATGTACCGCCAATGTTATAATTAGGGCCTAAATGCAGTGTGGACATGTAAAGTATATGGGCTGGGAGTTTGTCATTACGAACTCCACAGCACCATAATGGCTTCACAGAAGTCTGGTAAGTTTGGCATCAAACTTCCCAGCACAATAAACCCACACTGATGCCAGTGTTGGATTTATTGCAAAATTGACCCAGAGGGCATCTTAGAGATGCCCCCTATATTTTAGCCAAACCTCTAGTGCAGTACTGACCAGTCTGTGCCATGTTGCCACTTTCAGGCAAGTTTCTGACCACATGGGATGAGAGCCTTTATGCTCTCTGTGACCAGAAACAAAGCCTGCACTGGGTGTTGGTGTTTCACACCTCCCCCTGCAGGAACTGTAACACCTGGTGGTGAATCTCAGAGGCTCAGGCCTCCTGTAGGGAAGATGCCTGCCCCCCGGACACCGCCCCACTTTTGGCTGCAAGACCGGTGGGAAAATTAGGGAAAACAAGGAGGAGTGACCACCCCTAAGGTGTCCAGAGCTGAGGTGACCCCCTCCTTGTGAAATCCTCCATCTTAGTTTGGAGGACAGGGAGTAGGGTTAGGTCTGTGTCCCCCTCTCCAAAGAGAGTGGACACAGGAAGGGTGTAGCCATCCTCAGGGACAGTAGCCATTGGCTACTGCCCTCTGACCCACGTAACACACCTAACTCCAGGATTTAAGGGCTCCCCTGAACCTAGCCCATCTGATTCCTGGCAACCTCACAGGAAGGAAGAAAGGAGGACTGCTTAGCTGAAACCCAGCAGAGCAGACTGAAGATGCAAACTGACTTGTCCCTAGCCCTACCGGCCTGTCTCCAGCTTCTAAAACCCTGCTAAAAGAAGGTGATGCATCCTGCAGGACCAGCGACCTCTGAAAAGCCTCCAGAGGACTGCCTGTGCCCCAGAAGACCAAGAACTCCTGTGGGCAGCGGCCCTGTCCAAGAGGAAACCTCCCAAGAATTCCAGAGCCACCCTGGATCTGCGAGTCCTGCCCACTCTACACCGAACGCCCACTGCCCATGTCCAGGTGGCCCAGCCAACTAGAGCTGGTCCCCAGGTGATTCTGAGCAAGTGCCTACCTCTGTAGACCCCTCTTGTCCAACACGACAATACCTGCAGCATGAATACAGAGGACCCCCCTGACCGGAACAGGACAAAGATTCCAGATGCCAAAAGGTACCCCTGCACCCGCAGCCCCCAGACCTTGGGGATTCTGACCTTTGGTGCAGCAACGTCTAGCAGGCAGCCCTTCTTCTTGTCCAGCCTTTGGTTTCCCGAGACCCACCCCCTTGACTTCACCTGCGGCATCTTTGTGACCCCTGGGATCCCCCTATATTAAAGCATTGAGAGCCCAATGCTGTGTTTTCACCCTGCGCCACTGAGGGTGCGTGTTTGGTGTTGACCTAAGGCCTCCCGGGTGCTTCTCTAAACCCCCCAGGTCTGACATCCGAAGACGCAGGTACTTACCTGCAGGAGGCCTGATTCCTAGCGCCCTCAGTCTCAATAGAAGCCCATGTTATTTCGACCTCAACTTTGACATGTGCACCCGGCCCTTGTTGCTGGTGGTGGGTGTTTGGGGTTAACTTGAACCCCAACCTGTGAACATCCTAACCCCTGGAATCTGTAACTGTAAGTCTTGTACTTACCTCGAAACTGTGCTCATTTTTCTTTCCCCCAGAACGGTTTCTGAAGATTGCACTGTCTACTTTTAGAACAGATTATTGCTATTTATTTTAAAAACATATAACTTGCCAATTTGAAACAAAGTGGTATTGATATATATGTTGGAAACTAACTTGCAAATGTACTTGCCTGCAACTTGAATCTGCAGTTCTGGAAATAAAGCAACAAAATATATTTTTGCTATATAAAAAACCATTGGCCTGGAGTTAGTCATTGAGTGTGTTCTTCATTTATTACCTGCGCGTGTGCAACAAATGCTTTGCACTACCCTCTGATAAGCCTAACTGCTCGACCACGCTACCATAAAAGAGAACATTATTATCTATTGTAGCCTTGGTTAAGCCTCTGGAGAACACCTGGACTCTGTGCACACTATACCTCGTTTTGATATAGTGCATGCAGAGCCAGCCTTCTCCATTGGTGGATCAGCTGTGGGGTCTACGACTTTGCATTTGCTGGACTACTCACTGTAGGGAAGTACCCTCTTTCTTGACATGGTTACCCCCTTTTTCTGCCTGATGTCTGTGTTCACTGGGATCCTGCTAACCAGGACCCCAGTGATTATGCTATCTTGCAAAACTCTGTATTCCATCCAAAATTGGCACACTGGTGACCCCTTAAAAGTCATTAGTTTATGGTACCCAGGTACCCAGGGCATTGGGGTTCCAGGGGATCCATATGGGCTGCAGCATATATTTTGTCACCCATAGAGAGCCCAAGCAAAGGGTTCTGCAGGACTGTCATTGCAGAGTGTGTAAAATGGTGCAAGCACCCTTTCACTGCCACTTTTCACTGCACCAAGTTATTTATAAGTTACCCATATGGCAGGCCTTCTACCCCAGATGGCAGGGTGCAAAGTACCTGCATTTGAGGGCACTCCTGCACTAGCAGAGGTGCCCCCATGAACTCCAGTCCCATTTTCTCAGACTTCTTGAGTGTGGGTCGCCATTTTACACATGCACTGGACATGTTCAATAGCTAAGTCCAGCTACATAATGGCAATTCCAAACATAGGCATGTTTGGCATCAAACATGTTGGAATTATACCCCAAAGCTTTTGTAAGCATTGGTTGTATGATTCCATGCACTCTGGTGGCTCCTTAGAGGACCCCCAGTATTGCCATTACAGCCTTCTGAGGGTTTCCAGGCAGCCCAAGCTGCTGCCACCTCCCAGACAGGTTTCTGCCCTCCTTTTGCTTGAGAAGCTCAAGCCTTGGAAGGAAGAACAAAGGATTACCTTTGGGAGAAGGGTGTTACACCCTCTCCCTTTGGAAGTAGGTGTTACAGGCTTAGGAGGGGTAGTCTTCCCAAGCCACTGGCATTGCTTTAAAGGGCACATTTGGTGCCCTCCTTTGCATAAACCAGTCAACACCAGTTCAGGGACCCCCAGACCCTGCATTGCCACGAAACTGGACAAAGGAAAGGTAAGTGACCAATCCACTGTCCATCACCACGTGTGTTGGTGCTAAGAGCTCATCCAGAGGGTCCCTGCGTTTTGCCATCTTGGATTCAAGGTTGGCAGGGAACTCTGAGAGCATATGAGTGGCCAGTGCCAGCAGATGACGTCAGAGCCCCTTCCTGATAGGTGGTCACCCAGCTAAGTGACTAATCCCCCCCCCTTCAGGGCTATTTAGGGTCTCTCTCTTGGGTGGTTCTTCGGATGCGGATTGCAAGACTCCAGCAGAAATCCCCTGCACCCTCCACTTTGACTTCTGACCGAAGAAACTGCATCTGGACGCTCGAGGGCCTGACAAGCTGCAACAAAGAAGCAAGATGCCTCCTGCAACATTGTATCAAGAGCTCCTTCCAGCAAATGCAACATTTCCCTGGTCATGCATCCTCTGAGGACAGCCCATCTTCAGCCTGCATCAGAAGGAAGAAGGAATCTCCCTTGGGGTGAAGGAGTCACTCCCCCATTTCTGCAGGCACCAACTGCAACAATGACTGGCTGCATGGATCCCCTCTCCTTCTGAGCTGCACGGATCCTGCACAATGGGTGGTAGACTGAAGTGCCCCCGACGGTCCTCTTTCAGCTGTCCAATTTGGGTGAAGGTAAGCCCTTGCCTGCCCACGCAGGACAATATCCCCATGCACTGCATCCTTTGCAGCTGCCAAGGCTTGTTGCCATCTATTCCACAAGATCTTCAGGCATCCTGAAGCTCCAGCCTCCAGCACCCCTTCCTGCGACACAGAGCTGCCTAAGTGATTCTCCGGCGGCATGGGAGCCTTTTTCATAGTGCTGCATGGGCCTCTTCTATGACGTTTGTGTCCCCGTCCTGTGGGACTCCTGTGGGTGCAGCCTGGGCTTTTGTACACTCTGTGTTGCTAAGGGCCCACTCTGGCTCCCCCTCCTGGGTAGAGTCCACCTGGTCTTTTCAGGTCCCCGGCAGCTCCACTTTGTGCTAACCAAGAGTTTTGCGTGTGCCAAGGCTTGTTGGTGGAATCCAAAGATGCAAACCCAACTGCAGTCCTCCTTCGGGCCTGGGACATCACCTGTACCCTCTAGCAACTCGACTTTGTCTTCTTGGATGCAGTGCTGACTCTCCATTTTCACCATCGACACCTTTTACACCTCTTCAGTTTGCTGGGTAGATTCTCCTGCCCTTCCTGGACTCTGCTGTGCTTCTTGGACTTGGTCTCCTTATTTCACAGGTCCTCTTGTCCAGGAATCCACTGTTGGTGTCTTGCAGTCTCTTCTGGGTTTTGCTTTATTCTTCTTTTCTTCTAAGTGGGTGTTCTGAGGAATTATGGTGATTTACTGGTCACTGGGGTGGGCTCTCGTACTTATTGTTGGGCTTTCCTAGTACTCTCAGCTCCACTCTACACACTCCACTGATCTAGGTGGGTGACTGATTTTAGCATTCCATTGTTTTAGTATATGGTGTCTGCTCCCTCTAGGGCTATTTCTCTCTATTGTAATTTTCACTAATTGCACTGTTTTCTAACAGTTTTTATGCCTATTTCTGCATACTAGTGTACATAATTTGTGTATTACTTACCTTGTAAGGGAGTATAGCCTCTATGGTATTTTTGGTGTTTGTCAAAGTACCTTTATTTTTGTAACACTGAGTGTTTTCTTTTTATGTGTGTAAGTACTAAGGGGCATATTTATGCTCTGTTTTCGTCGGATTTGCATCATTTTTTTTTTTTTTTAAGGCGAATCCAACTCAAACTTAACTCCATATTTATATTTTGATGCTAGATGTGTCTAGCATCAAAATATTGGTGTTAACGTCATTTGTTTACCTTGAAAACCTACCTTGTATCAATGAGATGCAAGATAGGCGTTCCCTGGCAAAAAATGACTCTAAGGCCTTAGCGCCTTATTTATCCTCCTGTGCAAAAATCACGCACAGGAGGAGGAGGGCCTTAAATAATGGCACTAAGCTTGTTTAGCGTCCTTATTTAACACCTGGGTCAGGGCAGGCGTTAGGGGACCTGTGGGCTCATTTCCATGGTCAGAGACCATGAAAGCAGTCCAGAGGTGCCCTTCCCTGCCCCCAGGGACACTCCAGCCACACCTGGAGGACACCTAAGGATGGGGGGACCCATCCCAGGATGTCCAGGTAAGTTTTACTTTTATTTTAAAGTGCCATGGGGGGGCCTAACTTGGGCCCTACTACATGGCACTGTGCCTAATGGCGGGCATGGGGGCATGACTCAGTCTTTACTGAGACGAGAGTCATGTCCATGGGGGTTGTGCGTAAAAAAATAAAATTACGCTAGTCAGGTTAGTCATTTTGTTTTACTCTAACATGACTAGCGCCATACTTTGACGCACAACCTCTTGTTTCCCCTACGTCTCCCCCACCAGGTTAGCGTAATTTATTTTGACACTAATGGGGCCTTACCGCCGGCTAGCGTCATTCCTTAAATAATGCGCCTGGCTGGCGTCCAGGACTGGCGCTAGCCGGTGGGAAACATTTTGACACAAACCTGGGCTAAGCGCAGGTTTGCGTAAAAAAAACTATAAATCAGGGCCTAAGTATGACTACATTGGTATTACATGAGCTTTGCATGTCTCCTAGATAATCCTAGGCTGCTCATCCACAGCTACCTCTAGAGATCCTGGCTTCTAGACACTGACTACACTACACTAATAAGGGATACCTGGTATAAGGTGTAAGTACCATAGGTACCCACCACACACCAGGCCAGCCTCCTACAGGCAGCCAATACCTGATCACACGACCAAGGGCCATATGTACAAAAGCATTTTCCCATAGACACATAATAGGTAAAACCATTTGATACATCTGGCCCTAAATTCCGAAATTGCTTTTAGTAACTCATTTTATGAATTTGGCAAATTTTTCGACATTCTTAAAAGTCCTGCTAGGGACTTGATTAAGTCCACTTTAGCTTTTCTTTTTAGATTTGAAAGTTATTTAAAGTTAGGGGTTAGTAACTAAAAGTAGTTTTTAGTTCCTAAATGTAATCCCTGACTTTAGTAATATAATGAACCGCTCAGAGGAAATGGTTGTGGAGCTGATCTACACCCTTTATCTCGCTCTCGCTCTAGGAATGGGAGAGTTAAGGTCCCTCTGCAAGCTGAAAAAGATTAAAACAGGTTACAACCCTACCAAGGTCAAGCTCCAGGAACTCTTGGCAGAATATACAAGGGACCACCCTGCTGATGGGGAAGACCTACCCTCAGATAGGAAAGATGTTGGAGATGAGGAGGATGACCTCTCCCCCACCTAACTTGGGAAATCAGGGCCCCAAGTGTCCTATCTCTAAGGATAGTGCTCACAGGATCTGGATTTTCCACAGGGGATTTCAGTTCCTCTGGTAACATTGAGGGCAGCTTTAATGAAGAGGATCTGCTTTCAGCAAGAATGGCTAAAAGATTAGCTTTGAAACAACAGCCCCTAGCTATAGAGAGGGAGAGAGCTGAAATGGGTTTAGCACCTATTAATGGTGGCAGCAATCTAAACAGGGTCAGAGAGCATTCTAATGGCATAAAAATCCCTAGAGGGATTGTCTCTAAATATGAAGAAGATGATGCTATCACCAAGTGGTTCACGGCTTTTGAGAGGGATTGTGCAACCAGAAAGCTGAACAAGTCTTATTGGGGAACTCTCTATTGGGAACTGTTTACCATTAAGTGTAGGGATCGACTCCTCACACTCACTTGTGCAGATACTGAATCCTATGACCATATGAAGGCTACCCTGATTAAGGGTTTTGGATTCACTACTGAGGAGTATATAATTAGGTTCAGGGAGCTCTCAGAACCTCGAGCCAGTCCTGGGTTGATTTTGTAGACTGATCAGTGAAAACACTAGATGGCTGGATAACTAACAGTGGAGTGCATGACTATGATGGGCTTTGTGATTTGTTTATGGAAGAACATCTTTAAAGTAACTGCTTCAATGACAATTTGCATGAATCTCTGGTTGACCTAGGTCCAATGTCTCCCCAAGAACTGGGAAAGAAGGCAGACCATTGGGTCAAGACTAGGGTGACCAAGACTTCCACTTGGGGTCACCAAAAGAAAGGGGTGAGACACCTAAGGACAAAAGCAAAGAGACTTCACAGGGGCCCCAAAATTCCTGCACAGGAGGGTGGGCCCGAGCCTCTTCATACTCATCAAATGGGTACAAGGGTAAAAGCTTTGATCCCAAAAAGGCCTGGTGTCACAACTGTAAACAGCATGGACACCAAACTGGAGACTTGGCCTTTTCCAAAAAGAATCACCCTTGTACTGCTCCAGTTAGTACTGGTATAGCCAGTATCCAGGTGAGATCAACAGTGTGGCCAGAGCAAATCAGGGTTCACACTGAAGCTACTTTAGTCTCCGAGGGTCAGGAAGATGTTGCCACACTTGCTGGTGGTGGGGAAAGGCTCCAGCCTTTCCCTTGCAGCCTCTGACAGCTGCCCACTCAGGCAGCTGCTTCTGGCAGTGGTGCTGGTGGCAGTGCTGGCAGTGGTGGGGGGAGGCTCCAGCCCATCCCCTGCAGCCTCGGACTGCTGACCCACCATGGATGGTGGTGGGGGCTCCGACTGAGTCCCAGCACCATGCCTCTTGTCCTTTTTGCCTGCTGGTGCAGGCCCCTTGCCCTTTCTGCCTGCAGCTTGGGATGGCAGCTTGGGATGGCTCCTTGTTCCTCCTGGCAGCAGCTGGGGACTGCTCCTTGCCCTTCCTTTTACCATCTGGGGACTGCTCCTTGCCCTTCCTTTTACCAGCTGGGGGTGCCTCCTTGCCCTTCTTTGCAGCAGCTGGGGGTGCCTCCTTGCCCTTCTTTGCAGCAGCTGGGGGGGGGGGCGTCCTTGCCCTTCCTAGCAGTACTTGGTGCAGGCATCCTATCAGTGTGGCTGCCTATTGCCCGGGATCCTCTCCCACCTGGTGTAGCTGTGGACACTGCTGTGCCCCTGGACTGGGTGGCTGAGGTACATGCCTGGATTCTGACCACCCTGGCCTGACGTGATGGACGGGGAGGAGGGGGCAGGGGAAGAGGTCAAAGGTGGAGAGGAAAAGCTTTTTAGGGACATTGGGGCGGGGAGAGGGAGATGGTCTGGGAGTGCAGGTAGAGGGAGTGGTTGTAGGAGGTGTCTGTCTGCTGTGTTTGGGTGCAGGTGCATGGGCTGGATGAGGTGGATGGCTGTTGGGTGTGAGTGCTTGCATTTGTGTACTTTGGGAGGAGGGGGCACAGGCACAGTGGGAGAGGACACAGGGGAAATGTGCATGGATGTGGGGGTGGTGACTGCCAGTGAGGAGCGTGTGCTGGTGATGGGGGTAGTGGATGAGGATGTAGTGCATGCAGGTGTGAGTGTAGATACAACTAGGAGGAAGGTGGACAACAAGGAGGAGGGAGCCACAGTGGAGGCAGTGGATGTTTTTATGTCTGCATCTGGATGGTATTTGAGTGAATGCCTGTGGGATGAAGTGTGGTGCTTTTGTTTGCCATGTCCACTCTTGTGTGTTGACCTGAATGCATGCTCGTCTGACTGTGTGCTTGGGATAGTTTGGGGTTGAGGGGAATTTGATTGGGTAGAGGAAGTTGGAGGGGGGAGGCTAGAAACAGGGACAATGGCTGGCATCAGAGAGGAGGCCAGAGCCTGGATTGATCTCTGTTGGACCGCCATTTGTTTGTTGCAAATGGCCTGCCAGCCCCTGGATGACATTCACAATGGTTGACTGCCAACAGAGATCGATAGCCTCCTCACTCAGGGCAGCAGGGCTAACTGGGGCAGGGCCTGAGGTGCCTGGGGTGAAGAAGATGCCCACCCTCCTGGGTGAGTGGGCACAGGAAACATGCTGAGGGGCTGCTGGGAGGGCGTTGCTGGTACGGGGGTGGTGGCTGTACCTGTAGCTGGGGTGGACACAGAGGTGTCCGCCACCACCAGGGAGCTTCCATCAGAGGAGGAATCCGTGTCAGTACTGTCCCCTCCAGTCACCGCCGTGGTGCTCCCCATGCCCTCCATCCCACTGGTGCCCTCACAGTTGGTGGATTCAGCCTCCTGGGCCCTGTGGGATGCAGCTCCCTGCGTTGCCAGTGCCTCAGCTCCTCCGCCAGATGATGCTAATGCACAGAAGGACAGGGTGACAAAACAAAAAGGGGGGGTGGCGAGACAAAGGATACACTTGGTCAATGGCACAAACAACACCAACGTTGGCTTACACGACACACACACACAGGGAACAGCCCTATGCACTAGGCAATGCACTACCAGTCACAATGCTAGTCACCAGCCCAGGGATAGGGACACCTAACGCCACTTGCAGCATACCTGAGACCCACTGACACCTGCCCAGTAGTGGATGCCTACTAGCTTGGTTGGAGGTATTTTACATCAGAACCCTGCCCAACATGGGACCTACGCTGCAATGTCAGGCCTGGCGTAGGGGCACCCACACACGCACATCCCCCACCCGGATACCACCCCACCATGCACAAGTTGTATATTGGGGCACTGTACTCACCCCTTGTGGCTGCTGTGATGCCCCCAAGCGCCCATCCAGCTCTGGATAGGCCAACGCCAATATGCGGACCATCAGGTGTGTCTGGGTTCGACGGGCACCCCTCCCTTGTTGGGAGCCCTTCCCCAGCTGGGCCTCCACCGTCTTCCGTGCCCAGCGTCTCAGGTCCTCCCATCGTTTGAGACAGTGGGTGCTCAGCCTGCCATAGACTCCCAGGGTCCGAACATCCTTGGCTACTGCCACATACCCTTTTTTCTGATGGGTGCTGACCTGCATGGAAATGGACACAGGGAAAGATATTAGTCCGACCATCCTGCCTGTTACACTCATGGCCCACCAAGATCCTTCCCATCCCCATTAGCACAGACATGGCCCATCATACATGCAGCACGCTGCCCAGGGCCCATCCACCAACCCCACCCTACATGAGGCCTTCACACACAGCACTCAATGCATTCGCGCTCCATGCATCATACTCACGGTGTACTCACCTGTTGGTCTGGAGGCCCATACAGCATTCGGTACTGGGGTAGGACCCCACCCTCCAACTCTGCTGAGGTGAAGGAAGGGGCTCTTTCCCCAGTGACACGAGCCATGGTCAGTTCCAGACACTGGTCACAACAGGACTTGCAGTGTAGGTCCTCTCCTGTTGAAGGTCAGGTAGCAAGTGAGTGAACCGATAGAAAATGGTGGTCATGTCCACGGCGGTGCATACTGTCACCGCCGGCGTACATCACCATTGGCCATTGTAACCCATAGAGCCTAATGTTAACCAATGAGGAGTTGAGCTGCGTTTTTCTACTGGCACCAGCAGCGGCACACGTCAGCGGAATTACCTCATTCCACCTGTCCCTCCAAACAGGACAGGTGGACCCCATTTCGGGGTGGGGGGGGGGTATGGCTCCTATCTGCGTCACAGTACACATATGAACCATTTGGAGCTCTCCAACAAAATACTGTTAGAATCACGACATGCATTGTAGTGTAGTGGTTGGAAATGAGAGATACTAACCAGCTCCTTACCATTTTGCCCCATAGATTGCAACCACTGCATATGAATAGGAGATGGAGACTGTTGGACTTTTGCTTATGCAGGGTCCTCCTGAATCTTTTTGCCACCTGCCTCCTATTTTTTTCTGACCTTTTGCTGTTGGCTTTTGAACTCTGAGCACTTTCCCACTGCTAACCAGTGCTAAAGTGCATATGCTCTCCGTGTAAATTGTATGTAATTGGTTTATCCATGATTGGCCTATTTGATTTACTAGTAAGTCCCTAGTAAGGTGCACTAGAGGTGCCAGGGCCTGTAAATCAAATGCTACTAGTGGGCTTGCAGGACTGGTTGTGCCACCCACATAAGTAGCTCTGTAATCATGTCTCAGACCTGCCACTGCAGTGTCTGTGTGTGTATTTTTACACTGTAAATTCAACTTGGCAAGTGTACCCACTTGCCAGGCCTAAACCTTCCCTTTTCTTACATGTAAGGCACCCCTAAGGTAGGCCCTAGGTAGCCCCAAGGGCAGGGTGCAGTGTATTGATAAGGTAGGACATATAGTAATGTGATTTATATGTCCTGACAGTGAAATACTGCCAACTTCGTTTTTCACTGTTGCAAGGCCTGTCTCTCTCATAGGATAATATGGGGGCTACCTTTAAATATGATTAAAGTGTAGATTCCCCTAGAGAGTAGATGGACATGTGGAGTTTGGGGTCCCTGAACTCACAATTTAAAAATACATCTTTTCGTAAAGTTGATTTTAAGATTGTGCGTTTGAAAATGCCCACTTTTAGAAAGTGAGCATTTTCTTGCTTAAACCATTCTGTGACTCTGCCGTGTTTGTGGATTCCCTGTCTGGGTCAGTTTGACAGTTGGGTTGTTTTTCACCTCACACTAGACAGTGACACAAAGGGGGCTGGGGTGTAACCTGCATTTCCTGATTAGCCATCTCTGCTAGGAGGGAGGGGTGGAGTGGTCACTCTCATCTGAAAGGACTGTGCCTGCCTCTGACAATGCCGGCTCCAACCCCCTGCTGTGTGTCTGATGCCTTGCCTGGGCAAGGCAGGATTTCACAAGTAGGTGTGAATCCCCTTTGAAGAAAGGTGACTTCAAAGACTAAAATGGGTATAAGAAGGGCACCCAAATCTACAGACTTTAGAAACACTTCTGGAACCAAGAGGAACCTCTGCCTGGAGAAGAGCTGATAGCTGAGGAAGAAGTGCTGCCCTTCCTGTGTCTGTGCTTTGTGGAGCTTTCCTGCAGTGCTACTTCTGCCAGAGTAAGAGGGCAAAGACTGGACTTTGTGTGCCTTCCATCTTGTGAAGAAATCTCCAAGGGGTGAGTTAGAGCTTGCCTCCTGTTGTTTGAAGTCTCAGGGACAGCAAAGACTTCTCTCTGCCAGCACCTGGGGTCTCTGGAGAGACTCCTGCTCTGACAAGTGGTGCCCTATCCAGTCCCTAGGCCCTTGAAAGGAAAGCTGGTGGAAATCTAAGGAAATCGATTTCGGACGACTCCGGACCGACGCCGCTGCTGAATCCGGTAACGCCACCTGCACCTGACGCCGTGACCTTCGCTGGAACGCGACGCTCTTCGCAGCCCCGATGCCGCAGCAGCCCTGCTGAAGTCCGCGACTCCGTGGAAGTCGCCGCACCAAGTCGTGACCGACGCCGCTCGAAGTGCACGGATTCAACGTTTCGCACAGACGCCGCGATTCCCGACTTCGCGCATCGGCTTGTTTTCACTCTTCACCAAAGGTACTGTACTTGGGGGTCTACACAACTCCGTGTCTGGCGCCGCTGGTGTCGGCTTGTTGGGAACGACTCCGTCACGATGCCGTGTTAACATCTCTTCAAAGCATTTTTGTTTCTAAGCGCTATTTTTGAGTTTAATCTTTAAAAATTCATAACTTGACTTGTGTATGTCGGATTTTTGTCGTTTTGGTCTTGTTTTGTTTAGATAAATATTTCCTATTGTTCTAAACCGGTGTTGTGTCATTTTGTAGTGTTTTCATTAAGTTACTGTGTGTGTTGGTACAAATACTTTACACCTAGCGCTCTGAAGTTAAGCCTACTGCTCTGCCAAGCTACCAAGGGGGTAAGCAGGGGTTAGCTGAGGGTGATTCTCTTTTACCCTGACTAGAGTGAGGGTTCTTGCTTGAACAGGGGGTAACCTGACTGTCAACCAAAGACCCCATTTCTAACATTGGTGATCAGTGGTTGGGATTTGGACTTGTATTTGTACTTGGCATTCAGTAATTAAGTGTACACTACTGTTTTGATCTCAGACCACTACGTGACCACATACTACTTGTTTGGTGATCTTTCATTTTTCTCTCAAGGACTCCTTTTTGTTCTACTTCCATGATTTTGCTGATCCCTTGACTGACTCTTTTTACTTCATTGGGAACTTGTTTTCTGCCGTTGGAACTTTGCACTTGTTGCCATCATGTCTCAATCGGGAGATGCAACAGCTGGAGCTGTGTTTGAATTAGGAAAACTGAAGAGGTACTCAGTTGCTCAATTGAAACAGTTCTGTGAAGATCTTGCCTGTCACGTTAAGAGCTCTGCCAGGAAGGGGGAGCTGCAAGAGGCATTGAGGGCCTGGGTGACAGCCAAGGAAGCTGGGGGCACACAGAAGATATGGATGGAAAAGTGCAGAGTCTACACCGTGGTGTATTAGAGGTACCTGTTACACCTGGGGGGAGGTTCTCCAGGAGTGGTAGCGGTAGGTCCTCTAAGGGTCTGACTCCTAAAGATGTGCAGGACAGACAGGCAGAAAGGGCTTGCCAGTTGGAGGCAGAAAAGTTGAGGATGCAAAGGGAGTACGTACGATAAGTGGGAAAGGGACTTAGAGATAAAAAGGATTATTTATGCTTACGAGCTTAAATTGAAAGAGCTGGAAGTCATGAGGGCTGAGTCCAGCTGGAATGGTGGCAGCAACAATTGTATATCCAGTGCTGCTGAAGAAGTGCACATGCCCAGAGATGTGGTGCCCTACTTGAAGGAGGGAGTTAACACACGCCAGGAGGTTCAGGGGTATGAGGTAGCTCCAGTGATGCGCAGGGTCCCTGAGGTGGATTGGGGAACTGGCATGGGGAGTCATATTCCTACTGGTGAGAGGGACACTCTACCGACTCTAGGTGAGAGTGACAGGGAGAGGGGTTCCCCCCCAGGTAGAAGTCCTGGTTATGGAGTGGGAAGACATCCCAGAAGAGTGTGGGTTGAGTGTCAGGGACAGTCAGGTACTGTCTCACCAGTTTCAAAGCAGAGTCACTGGATGGTTGGGTGAAGGGTACTTTGGTTAATTCATGTAAGGGGCTGAGTGATGTAATTGCTGGAGAGCATATGTCTAGTCCTTATTTTCCAGAGCTACGCCAACACCAGGTGGAGTGTGAGTTCTCTGACCCCAGGGAACATACAATGGAGGCAGACCTCTTGGTGAGTACCAGAGAGTCTAAAGAGGCATTTGGGGGGGCTCCTGAGAGGAGTGGTCTAGGTATTTCCCAACCAGGTGAGGTAGGGAAGGATTGTAGTGTCCCAGGTGGGTCCCAGTGTAGTGGGATGGGTGAGGGACCCCATGTCCAGTCTCTGAGGAAAGGGAATGGGGATGGGCTGAGGTCCCAGGTGCCCGAGATCCGGTCCCAAGTCCTGGAGGGTTCCATGAGGGAACACCAAGAGGGGAGCCTAGCCTGTACCATAGGGCCATCTGTTGAGGGAGATCCCACAGTGTCAGGAGAACTTGGGGGGGGCGGCTGTAGTCAGCGTCCCACCAGTTCTGGTGTCTGGCAGTACCACTCCTAGTGAGGGGGTGCAGAAGTCCAGACAGAGGGTTGAGAGGGGGTTGCGGACCCCAGTGGAGAAACTGGAGGGTCAGGGGTCAGCTCTGAGAGCAGAGCCCCCCATGAATGACCTTGGTGAGACCATTTCTGGGTTGGGGGGAATCCAGACTCTGTCAGATGGGCAGAGGTCAGGAGACCTGCGCCAGCCAGACTCTTGTGTGGCCCTTCGGGACAGTGTGTCTCTTGAGGGGGGTAAGTGTGCCCCCCTGGAAGTCCTGGTGTGCCAGGCAATGGTTCAACCGCAGGGTGGTGACTCTGGGTTGAATGATCAGGTTCAGGGGGTAAACTCTGACCTGATGCGGGGTAAGTGTGCTCCCAAGGAAGTCCTTGTGCGCCAGGCAGTGGTTCAACCGCAGGGTGGTGACCCTGGGTTGGATGACCAGGTTCAGAGGGTAAACTCTGACCTGGTGGGGGGTAGGTATGCCCCCCAGGAATTCCTGGGTTGCCAGGCAGTGGTCCAGTCTGTGGGTACAGACCCTGGACTGGAGGATCAGGTGCAGGGGATAAACCCTGACCTGAAGGAAGGGGCTACTGCTAACAGTGCCCCTACCATGTTGTCTTCTGGGGGGGCCACTCCTAGTTGGGTGGTTCAGGACCCCAGAAGAGAGGGAAGCCTCACCCCTGGCCCAACCTGAAGGTACAGACCCCAGGTTGGAGGATCAGTTGCAGGTTAACATCCCTGCACTGGTGGAAGAATTGTGCAGGACTGCTTCTACAAGCACCCTGACAGTTTTTTACTCTGGGGTGCCGCTCCTGGAGGGAGGGTACAGAGCCCCAGAGGGGAGGACCAGGGTCAGGTTTTCTTCTCTGACCTTGTGGAAGGGAGAGTGGTCAAAGGGTGTCAGGCACCTGGGGCTACTGCCGCCCACTCTCCGGAGTCACAGTGCTTGGAGAGGCCTGAGGTCGGGCTCTCATCCTTGACAGTTGTCTGGGGCCACTGTGGCTTGCTGTCCTGGTGGACAGAGTTGCCCCTGGGGGGGGGGGGGGGGGATGAGAGTCACACCCCAGGGGTGGAGTGGGCAACACCACTGTTTTGGCCTTGGTGGTACTATCTGCCCATTGCAATACATCTGTGAGCAAAGTAAAGTTAGGCACTGCACAGCTGGTGTCTGCAGATGTGGAGAAGGGTTCCCCATGGGTTAGCTTAGTGGGCCCTGAGAGTATGGACAGAGGGATCCAACTGGAGTCAGGAAGGCGTAGAACTGGAACATGCCCCTGCTGTTGTGGGCCTGTGTCCTTGTTCTATCGCCCCAATCAGGGAAGTACATCAAGGTATTGATTGTTCTCCCCTTGCTTTAGGCTGGTAGGCGGTCGTGTTGGACTTTTGCTTATGCAGGGCCATCCTGAATCTTTTTGCCTCCTGCCTCCTATTTTTTTCTGACCTGTCGCTGTTGGCTTTTGAACTCTGAGCACTTTGCCACTGCTAACCAGTGCTAAAGTGCATATGCTCTCCGTGTAAATTGTATGTAATTGGTTTATCCATGATTGGCCTATTTGATTTACTAGTAAGTCCCTAGTAAGGTGCACTAGAGGTGCCAGGGCCTGTAAATCAAATGCTACTATTGGGCCTGCAGCACTGGTTGTGCCACCCACATAAGTAGCTCTGTAATCAGGTCTCAGACCTGCCACTGCAGTGTCTGTGTATTTTTACACTGTAAATTCGACTTGGCAAGTGTACCCACTTGCCAGGCCTAAACCTTCCCTTTTCTTACATGTAAGGCACCCCTAAGATAGGCCCTAGGTAGCCCCAAGGGCAGTGTGCAGTGTATGGATAAGGTAGGACATATAGTAATGTGATTTATGTGTCCTGACAGTGAAATACTGCCAACTTTGTTTTTCACTGTTTCAAGGCCTGTCTCTCTCATAGGATAATATGGGGGCTACCTTTAAATATGATTAAAGTGTAGATTCCCCTAGAGAGTAGATGGACATGTGGAGTTTGGGGTCCCTGAACTCACAATTTAAAAATACATCTTTTCGTAAAGTTGATTTTAAGATAGTGCGTCTGAAAATGCCACTTTTAGAAAGTGAGCATTTTCTTGCTTAAACCATTCTGTGACTCTGCCGTGTTTGTGGATTCCCTGTCTGGGTCAGTTTGACAGTTGGGTTGTTTTTCACCTCACACTGGACAGTGACACAAAGGGGGCTGGGGTGTAACCTGCATTTCCTGATTAGCCATCTCTGCTAGGAGGGAGGGGTGGAGTGGTCACTCTCATCTGAAAGGACTGTGCCTGCCTCTGACAATGCCGGCTCCAACCCCCTGCTGTGTGTCTGATGCCTTGCCTAGGCAAGGCAGGATTTCACAAGTAGGTGTGAATCCCCTTTGAAGAAAGGTGACTTCAAAGACTAAAATGGGTATAAGAAGGGCACCCAAATCTACAGACTTTAGAAACACTTCTGGAACCAAGAGGAACCTCTGCCTGGAGAAGAGCTGATAGCTGAGGAAGAAGTGCTGCCCTGCCTGTGACTGTGCTTTGTGGAGCTTTCCTGCAGTGCTGCTTCTGCCAGAGTAAGAGGGCAAAGACTAGACTTTGTGTGCCTTCCATCTTGTGAAGAAATCTCCAAGGGCTTGAGTTAGAGCTTGCCTCCTGTTGTTTGAAGTCTCAGGGACAGCAAAGACTTCTCTCTGCCAGCACCTGGGGTCTCTGGAGAGACTCCTGCTCTGACAAGTGGTACCCTATCCTGTCCCTAGGCCCTTGAAAGGAAAGCTGGTGGAAATCTAAGGAAATCGACTTCGGATGACTCCGGACCCACACCGCTGCTGAATCCGGTAACGCCTCCTGCACCGGACGCCGTGACCTTCGCTGAAACGTGACGCTCTTTGCAGCCCCGACGCCGCAGCAGCCCTGCTGAAGTCCGCAACTCCGTGGAAGTCGCCGCACCAAGTCGTGACCAACGTCGCTCGAAGTGCACGGATTCAACGTTTCGCACAGACGCCGCGATTCCCGACTTCGCGCATCAGCTTGTTTTCACTCTTCACCAAAGGTACTGTATTTGGGGGTCTACACGACTCCGTGTCCGGCGCCGCTGGTGTCGGCTTGTTGGGAACGACTCCGTCACGATGCCGTGTTAACATCTCATAGAAGCATTTTGGTTTCTAAGCGCTATTTTTGAGTTTAATCTTTAAAAATTCATAACTTGACTTGTGTATGTCGGATTTTTGTCCTTTTGGTCTTGTTTTGTGTAGATAAATATTTCCTATTGTTCTAAACCGGTGTTGTCATTTTGTAGTGTTTTCATTAGGGTACTGTGTGTGTTGGTACAAATACTTTACACCTAGCGCTCTGAAGTTAAGCCTACTGCTCTGCCAAGCTACCAAGGAGGTAAACAGGGGTTAGCTGAGGGTGATTCTCTTTTACCCTGACTAGAGTGAGGGTCCTTGCTTGAACAGGGGGTAACCTGACTGTCAACCAAAGACCCCATTTCTAACAGAGACATACTCCTGTGTATAGACCCCTGGTGGACTTCGCAACAATGGAGGACAGGCACATTATCCTCACCTATAGACTGGACAGGGCCACAATCACAGAGCTGTGTGCCCAATTGGAGCCTGGCCTGATATCTGCTATCTGTCACCCCACTGGGATCCCTCCCTCTTGTGCAAGTGCTATCAGTGCTCCATTTCATGGCAACTGGCTCCTTCCAAGTGACTGTGGGCTTGGCAGCAGGAATGTCTCAGCCAATGTTCTCAATAGTACTGACCAGAGTGTTATCTGCCCTGATTAAACACATGCGCAGCTATATTGTTTTCCCCCAGGTGAAAGCTGACTTCTATGCAATGGGACATATCCCCAACATTATTTGGGCAATTGATGGTACACATATAATATTTGTAGCCCCCAGGCAAAATGAACAGGTGTTCAGAAATCGAAAGAGCTTTCACTCCATGAATGTGCAGATGGTGTGCCTGGTGGACCAGTACATCTCCCACGTCAGTGCTAAATATCCTGGGTCTGTGCATGATGCCTTTATCCTGAGGAATAGCAGCATACCATATGTGATGGCTCAACTCCAGAGGCACAGGGTGTGGCTAATAGGTGACTCTTGGTGTATGGGTATGGTGTGGGCCCTAAGGGTTGGTGTGTGGCTAACAGTTGTCCCTCGATATTTGCAGGTGACTCTGGTTACCCCTGCCTCTCATGCCTACTGACCCCTGTGAGGAATCCCAGGACAAGGGCAGAGGAACGTTACAATGAGGCACATGGGTGAACAAGAAGAATTATAGAAGGGACCTTCGGCCTCCTGAAGGCCAGGTTTCGTTGCCTCCATCTAACAGGTGGATCCCTGTACTACTCCCCCAAGAAGGTGTGCCAGATTATCCAGGCATTCTGTATGTTGCACAACCTTGTCTTACGTTGTCAGGTGCCTTTTCTGTAGGAGGATGAGGCTGGAGATGGCCGTGTGGCAGTAGTGGACCCTGTGGACAGTGAAGATGAGGAGGCAGAGCATGAGGACAACAGAAGTACAATATTTCGTCAATACTTCCATTGACACACAGGTAAAAAAGTGTAACTACACATTTAATTGACATTTTTGTGTTTGACATTATCACTGGCAGGCTGTTTTTCCCACTTCTATTGCCTCTCACTGTAGCCTTTGGCATCTCTGTTTGTGCCCCACTATTGCTCCTGGTGTGTTGACTGCAGCCAACTACTCATCATTCCTATGTTTACATTTCTGTACAGTTGATTTTCAGTGATTAAACCTTGTTGAACTAACACATACTTAAATAATTTGACATACTCCACACAAAGGGTGTTTATTTAAGTGCTAAGCGGTAGAAGGGGATGTGCAATGGGCTGGGTTGATGATGGCGGAAAGTCCAGGGTGTAGTTCCAGTCTATTTGTATCAGAGGTGCATTGTCCAAGGGGGCATAGGAAGGGGAGCAGTGGCAGTTCAAGGTGGACAGGGTGGCAGAGAGGGACACATGGGTGACAATCAGGAGAGTCTTATTTCCTGACAGGGGTCTTGGTAATAGTCTCTGGCTTCTGCTTGGATTGCAGGGAACGTTTTTGGGGTGGTTTTCATTCTGCAGGGGGAGAGGTGCTGGTGGCCTTTTGGTCCTGTGGCGGGGCCTCCTGTCCAATAGCGGAGGAGCAGGGCTGTTTGTCGGTTTGGCTAGTGGCAGAGGCCCAGTGGGGTGCCACTGCCTCCCTCATTGTGTTGGCCATGTCTGCCAGCACCCCTGCAATGTAGACCAGGGTGGTGTTAATGTTCTTCAAGTCCTCCCTGATCCCCAGGGACTGTCCATCCTGCAGCTGCATGTTGTCCTGCAACTTGTCTAGTATCTGGCCCATTGTCTCCTGGGAATGGTGGTATGCTCCCAGGATCGCAGTGAGTGCCTCCTGGAGAGTCGGTTCCCTGGGCTGGTCCTCCCCCTGTCCCACGGCAGTCCTCCCAGCTTCCCTGTTGTGCTGTGCCTCTGTCCCCTCAACTGTGTGGCCACCGCCACTGACCCCAGGTCCCTGATCGTCCTCTGTTTGTGGGGTGGCCTGGGGTCCCTGTAGTGGACACACTGCTGATTGACGTGTCCTCGGGACAGAGGTATGGGCCCGCTTGGTGGGCGCTGTGGTGGTGTTTCCTGAGGTAGGAGGCTCTGTGGTGGTGTGAGTGTGTGCCTGGGTAACCGACTGTCCGGAGATCCCTGATGGGCTGGTTGGTCATCCAGATCTAGGCGAGCAGAGCTGCTGTCATCACTGTGGGCCTCTTCTGGCGGGGGGCGCTGGATGTTGCCGGCACCTCTTCTCCGGTGACATTGGCTGGGGGGACCTGTGGGGATATAAATGGAGTGTTATTGTTTCTGCATGTGACATCATGTGCATGTGTGTGTTGCCCTTTATGGTTGTTGTTGCCGTGGCAGATTTGCCTTTGTGTGAGTTGCTATTTGGTGGGCTAGGCGATTCTCTCCAGTGTGCATGCAGTGGTGATAGGTGTCCATGCAGGTCTGTGAGTGGTGTCCATGCAGTGGTGTTACATGCAGGGTTTGATATTGGGATGAGTGTGTTGTGATGGTGGGGTATGTGGGAGGTGGTGAAGTGATGGGAGTGAGGGTACGGGTGGGGTTTTGTGATGGCAAGCAGGTAGGGGGGTGATAGTAATAGAGATTTGACTTTCTAGAGTCCAGTCCTCCTCCGACTCCTGCCAGGCCCTCAGGATGCATGACTGTCAAGACTTGCTCCTCCCGTGTTGTTAGTTGTGGGGGAGGAGGTGGGGGTCCACCGCCAGTCCTCTGTACAGCTAGTTGGTGTCTTGGTGCGGTGGAACGTACCTTCCCCCGTAGGTCTTTCCATCTCTTCCTGATGTCGTCTCTTGTTCTGGGGTGCTCTCCCATGGCGTTGACCCTGTCCAAAATTGTCCGCCATAGCTCTATCTTCCTAGCAATGGATGTCTGCTGCACCTGTGCTCCAAATATCTGTGGCTCTACCCGGATGATTTCCTCCACCATGACCCTCAGCTCCTCCTCAGAGAATCTGGAGTGTCGTTGTGGTGCCATGGGTGTAGTGAGTGGTGAGGGTGTGTGGGGTGATGTGTTGAGGTGTGTGATGTAAAGTGCGTGGATGGTGTTTAGGTGATGATGTTATATGGCTCTGGTTGTGTGGGTGCTCCTGCTGTCTCTCTCTGGTATCAATTCTTTCTAGTCGTAAAGGGTTGTGGGTGTGTGTTTTATAGTGGTGTGGGTGTGGTGCGTGTGTGTGTCAGGTGTGTTTAGTTTGAATTGTCTAATGTGGTGCTGTTTTGTTAGTGTGTGTGTGTGTGTGTGTGTGTGTATTTTGAGCTGGGCGGTATGTACCGCCCATGGTTTACTGCCATTGAATGTCCTCTGCAGTGATTTGTGGGTCATAATGCTGTGGGCGTAGTTCTGTTGGCGTAACAGTGTGGGTTTTGCTACCACCAGTTTATCACTGACCTTTGGGATGGAAGACTTGTGTATGTGGCTGTATAGTGACGGATTGGTGTGTGTGTGTCATAATATACTTGGCGGTTATCCTCGGCGATGTTTTGTTGGCAGCAGTCGGCATGGCGGTAAGCGGGATTCACCGCCAATGTCATAATGAGGGCCATAGTGTCTTCACCCAAACTATCAAACAACAACATTTAAATGATGATCATAGTCACTACGGTGCAGATCACGGTGTGTATGGAGGTGGTGACTTTGTTGCTCAGCAGCAGGGCGCTCCGGGATTCCCCTGGCCCGCCCCTTCGCCTCTCATCACTTTGGGTAATACATGTGAGGTTCCGACATTCCATGAAGGAGGCTTTAGTGTCTGTAGTGGGAAAGGAGTATGCTTCACTGTTGGCGCTGTCCATTCTGGATCTAATCCACTGAGTGGCAAATAATGGTGTCATTGGGGTACTACCATGGTAGACTGCTCTCTTTTATATAAGTTTGTCAGTAGTGTTTGGGGTAACCACAGGCAGACAATGCTCAATTGGGTGAAGGTCACTGTCTCTCTATCGGAGTCTGATTGCTCGTCTTCCCTCTGTAGGTTCGAAAGCAGTGTACTACTTGGTGTCTCTGGCCCGCCTAACAACGCAACCGCCACCCGCTACCTTTCTTCCTGTGATTCTTTGGGGGTGGGTCAATCTTGGGTGATGTGAAGAAAAGGGGGGAAAATTATAGGGATAGGCGCTAACAGAATATCACCAAAACATTTCTTTAACAAGAGATAGTAAATACGGTGCTCCCGAACGGAGGGTCCTCCCAGCACCTCCAGTGTTTCTCCAATAGAAAAAACTAAACTGATTCAAAAGGCCAGGGCACTCATATGAAATAAGATAAGAGTCTGTGCAGTTAGGTTCTTGGTCTTCAGGGAATCAATATATAATCCAAACAGAGTTAAAGTTCAGTGTCTTTATTCTTGTGCGAGGTTTTCATACATGTTCATCACATCAGAAAGATTCCATAGGTGGTCATCACAACAACATCCAACAGCCAACACGTGTTTCGTCTCCGAGAAATTAATCTCATTGACTTCCGCAGGGCAAAGTATAAGTAAGGTGTTAACATGAATAAATGGCTTATCCTAATAAAGTAAAACTCTTCCAGATAATGTACGATCAATAGAGAAAGAGTAGTGGGACTCACGTGACGGGGGCAAAACACTATTATCCTCGAGTCTTCGTGAGGGAGTACTCATAAGTAAGCACGTATGGATCCAAAATCTTTTACGGTGCGATCTAGAAGAGAAGATCTCACTACTAAGGAAGTAGTGACAAGCATAAGCAATATGGCATAATTCTAAAAGTAAAAGGTCACGTAGCTATAAACAAAACAGTTCTTTTGGGTAAATTCTTGTTTTGGGGGCGCTGGGTCTTGCTCCCCGATAATTAAGCTGGCGTGTATGTAGAGAAAAAGGATGTGTGAGCCCTCCGTCTCACCTAAAACCGATGTAACAAAGATTATAATCATATGTTGCTTCAAAGTTGAGCAACCAGACTCAACCCCTCAAAATAAAGTGCAAAATACATAAGTAAACATTAATGTCACCTACCTAGAAGTATAAGGTATAGAAGAGACACAGAGTAAGGTCTCAGGAGTAATGTTAACTTATGTATTTTGCACTTTATTTTGAGGGGGCTGACACCCCGGCCACTCAGGGCCGTAGTTCGCCAGCAGTGCATGCAGGTCAGGGCCCCACCATCATGTCCCCTTCTTACTGGCAAGGTCTCAGCAGGTACAGGCCTCCCGCATCATCATCAGGGCCCTTTGCCTTTATTTGTTTTGGTTTGCATTCTCTCGTTCTTCTGAGGCCCGGGCTCTATTTCACGCCCTGGGAGCGCTGTTCCTATTCGCTCCCGATGTTCCAGACACGCAGGCTCTGGCACTGTCTTCAGCGCTCGTTTCTCCGTCTCCTCGGGGTTCCGCTGTCTCCACTCCTCACCAGGGACAAGAATCCAGATTTCTCGCACCGTCCCGGTCGCCGCACCTCAGCGGCGTCACTCTCAGCTCTCAGTGGTCCCCACGCACCAGGATGGCCGCCATTTGAGGTGGGTGCACTCCCGATGGTCCAGACGCTTTCGTCGACTCTCGCGCCACCATCTCCTCGGGGCTCTGCCGCTTCCGCTCCTCACCTGTGGCAAGAATCAAGATTTCACGTACTGCCCTCACCACTGCACCTCGGCAGTGTCGCTCTCGGCTCTCACCGGCCTCCACGCGGGGAGACATCTGCCATTTTAGGCACAGAGAGCTGATTCGGGAGGTCACAGCGATCCCTGGGACCACCCGCCAGGTTCTTGGATATCTAGGGGACCGGTAGAGTCTCCCCCAGTCGGTTCCTCTTGCAAGATGGGCCGTGGGGGTTACTGGGCAGCCACGGGTCCTGGAGCTCCTGTATTCTGCTGCCTACTCCATGCGATGCTTGGCCACGTCCCCCCCCCCCCCTCATTTCACAGCTACATGATGGCCACTCTTAACCTGTAACCCTGGGTTATTTGGTTTCAAACAACACAGGACAATAAACCCCGACTAGTACTAATATTTGTTTTATTGCAAATGGTACCAAGGGGCCACCTTAGAGGTGACCCCTGTTAAAGGTAACTAACCCTGGCATGGTTGGTGGCTGGTCACAACCAGCCTGCCACCACCAGACTGGATATTGGAACCCTGGGGTTAAGAGCCTTCGCTCTCTGGGTTCAGACAACAAAGCCCTTTCTCTACAGAGGTGTTACACCTCATCCCCCAGTAATGTGAATAGCCATGATTGCAAGCTTCAAAGGGCTTACTGGCCTTGAAACACAATCCCCAGCCCCGCTGATAACACAGATGGCTGTTCCCAATGCAAAACCCCACTTTTGGTGGGAGCAACAGCAGGCAAATACACACACAACAGGAGGAGTGACCACCCCCAACCCGCACCACCCATAAGGTATTGTATGCAAGGTGACCGCTCCATTTCAATTTCCTCCATTTTTCATGGTAGGAAAATGGTCAGTCAGGGTTAGGGAAGTGACCTCTGCCCCAAGGAAGTGGTCATATAGTTGGTGTAGCCACTCTAAGGTACATGACCCATTGGTCACTATTAGGAGCTCCCCTAAACGTCCAATAATTGCAGTTTTTAGTGGGCATCCCAGACTTCCAGATAGGATACCAAGGACAAAAAAAGGCCAGCAATAAAGAAGAGCCGAGGCCCAAGAACCAAAGTTCTGATGCACAAAGAAAAAGGTGCCAAACCTTGCCTGCTGCACCCAGGACTCTACAATCACCGCTGAGGGGTTGACTGGACATCGGATGGGATTAAACCCCCAAAGCACCTCTATTCTTCTGCTATCACTCCCTGCAACAAAGAAACAAAGACCAGTAAAGGCCAGTTCACTGACCAACCCCTGACCAAGGAACCAGACAAAGCAGCCAGACAAGTAAGTCACGTTTGGTAGCACTGTGACATCCAGTGGCTTAACCGTGCAATAGCCAATGGTACTGGACCCCCAACATTGGACACTCAGATGAAAAGTCCTCTCCAGACCCTGCAAGGACCAGAAGCAAGCTCCAGTCGAGGGACTTTAGAACACATAAGAACTGACCCCCAGAATGGCCCTGCTGACCTGTAATCCACCCTCAAAGTGACCTGCTTCCTGGTTCCAAGAGTACCTTTGCATTCAGCTCTTGGCACATCTGTCTGCTTTGCACCCAGCCTCCCTGGCCCCTGCCCAAGGGAACCAGCTGTGCTGTAAGGGTCCCCCACCTCTTGCAACCTCTACACTCATGGTGACCCACCGGACTCACCTTGATGTCTGCCTGTGCAGTGCTTTTCCAAGTGGTTCCTCGCAGTGGTTATGCACCAGCTCCAAGGACCCTCAGCAGCTGCTCTTGCTGAAACCAGGAGCTGCTCGAACTTCTCAGGCTGGCCCACAGGACATCTCGATGACCGCGACCTAAGAACAAAAGGCGTCTTTTGTAAACACAGTGCCTGATTTTATATACATTTTTAAAGTTTTCTCCCATTGATTCCTAAGGTGCGTAATTATGCACAAAAGCAAGACATTTTCTAAAATTGTAAAAATCATAACTTAAAAAAGTACTTGGCTGATTTTGATGTTCTTGGGCTTAAAAAAAATATTAAAATCTAAAGTATTTCTGTAAATTGGGCTTTGGTTAATAGTTTGTGTGCGTCCACATTTATTGATACTGTGAGTACGACAAATGCTTGGCACATCTCCAAGATTGGCCTAACTGCTTGTCTAAGCTACCATAGAAATTAGAGCATTAGGTGGTCTAGTTTTTACCTCTGTAAATTAAGGTGAGGTTGCTTGGACTCTCTGCACAGTTCTTATCATTTTTGTACACTATGTAGAGAGTCAGCCTGCTACAATGAATATCTTTATAGGCATGCAAGTGGGTGTATGAGTGGCTGCATGGGACTGTAAGTGAATGTCTGACTGTGTAAGTGGGTATATGTTTTTGTTTTTATTTTTGGACAGAACACCCTCACAATGTAATCTAATACAACAACACTAGAAGAATTTATTTGTAAACCACTTTACTTCACTAGATGGCGCCATTCATATGTATGAAAAAGAAAAAAAAGAAATATGAATTGGTATTACAATTTATATAATTATAAATTAAACTCAGTTTAGCAATGATTAGCTTTATAATAGCAGTAAACCACTACATTATTCCCATGCTCTAATGCTATGTTATGATAAGCATATAAATGTTGATTTTTTTAAGATGTAAAAACTTGCAATTAAGCGCCAGGACATGTAATGGATTCTTATTGGCAATGTTTTGTACTTACATTTTCCATTTGCACTTTAGGAATCTTTTACACATATGTACTTCAGTTCTGTTTCATGATTTGTATAATTCATTTGGCCAATGAGCTGTACTCAATTTTTGCACTTGCGCTTTAGTAATCTATTGCAATATGTAATTTAGTCCCATTCTATGAATTGTATTGATCTTCTGAATGATAAATCGTATACAGGGAGTGCAGAATTATTAGGCAAGTTGTATTTTTGAGGATTAATTTTATTATTGAACAACAACCATGTTCTCAATGAACCCAACAAACTCATTAATATCAAAGCTGAATATTTTTGTAAGTAGTTTTTAGTTTGTTTTTAGTTTTAGCTATGTTAGGGGGATATCTGTGTGTGCAGGTGACTATTACTGTGCATAATTATTAGGCAACTTAACAAAAAATATATATATACCCATTTCAATTATTTATAATTACCAGTGAAACCAATATAACATCTCAACATTCACAAATATACATTTCTGACATTCAAAAACAAAACAAAAACAAATCAGTGACCAATATAGCCACCTTTCTTTGCAAGGACACTCAAAAGCCTGCCATCCATGGATTCTGTCAGTGTTTTATCTGTTCACCATCAACATTGCGTGCAGCAGCAACCACAGCCTCCCAGACACTGTTCAGAGAGGTGTACTGTTTTCCCTCCTTGTAAATCTCACATTTGATGATGGACCACAGGTTCTCAATGGGGTTCCGATCAGGTGAACAAGGAGGCCATGTCATTAGATTTCCTTCTTTTATACCCTTTCTTGCCAGCCACACTGTGGAGTACTTGGACGCGTGTGATGGAGCATTGTCCTGCATGAAAATCATGTTTTTCTTGAAGGATGCAGACTTCTTCCTGTACCACTGCTTGAAGAAGGTGTCTTCCAGGAACTGGCAGTAGGATTGGGAGTTGAGCTTGACCCCATCCTCAACCCGAAAAGGCCCCACAAGCTCATCTTTGATGATACCAGCCCAAACCAGTACTCCACCTCCACCTTGCTGGCGTCTGAGTCGGACTGGAGCTCTCTGCCCTTTACCAATCCAGCCACGGGCCCATCCATCTGGCCCATCAAGACTCACTCTCATTTCATCAGTCCATAAAACCTTAGAAAAATCAGTCTTGAGATATTTCTTGGCCCAGTCTTGACGTTTCAGCTTGTGTGTCTTGTTCAGTGGTGGTCGTCTTTCAGCCTTTCTTACCTTGGCCATGTCTCTGAGTATTGCACACCTTGTGCTTTTGGGCACTCCAGTGATGTTGCAGCTCTGAAATATGGCCAAACTGGTGGCAAGTGGCATCGTGGCAGCTGCACGCTTGACTTTTCTCAGTTCATGGGCAGTTATTTTGCGCCTTGGTTTTTCCACACGCTTCTTGCGACCCTGTTGACTATTTTGAATGAAACGCTTGATTGTTCGATGATCACGCTTCAGAAGCTTTGCAATTTTAAGAGTGCTGCATCCCTCTGCAAGATATCTCACTATTTTTGACTTTTCTGAGCCTGTCAAGTCCTTCTTTTGACCCATTTTGCCAAAGGAAAGGAAGTTGCCTAATAATTATGCACACCTGATATAGGGTGTTGATGTCATTAGACCACACCCCTTCTCATTACAGAGATGCACATCACCTAATATGCTTAATTGGTAGTAGGCTTTCGAGCCTATACAGCTTGGAGTAAGACAACATGCATAAAGAGGATGATGTGGTCAAAATACTCATTTGCCTAATAATTCTGCACTCCCTGTACTATTATAAATAGCATTACAAGAAGAATTAATTATACAAACTATTTTGCTGGCAAGATGGGATCAACTCCTGTTAATTAATGAGGGGTTAGTTCTCCAGTGAGTCTTTTGACATATGAGCACTTTATAGTTTCTATTTTATGATTCTGTATATGAACCATTGCACCTAGGCCTAAATGTTCCTAATTATTATTAACTGGAAATTTGCTGTTTTTATGGTATTAATTTTGAATAGATTTTATTATTATATATTTGTATTGTATTTATCTGTGCTTTTATGGTTTTTGTAAAAAATGAATAAAGAAACTACTACTACCAAAAAATCAACAATTCATTTTCTCTTTTTACCTGTTCTCACACTTTAAACTTATACAACATAAATTATGTACTATATAAAGAATCACTCTCAAACAGTGGGGAAAAACAATCATATAGACTAAACAAAGCCTACCTACAGCTAGACAGTATTTCACTTCAAATAAGCAACAAAGCGCATTGCCCACACTACCATTTTTATTAGACAATCCTTTTATCTATACTTACAGCAGTAAGCCAAAGAAACATGCTGAAAATGGGAACTTCCTCATTAGAAGTGCTACAGTATCACTATTGGATATGAAAGGCACACCAGCATAGGCAAAGCCTTATAAAGACATCACCTTTGGAAGACCACATGATGAATCCTGATAATTCATATGCGGGTCGCGCCTATTGGATTTTGCTGACTTCTTGTGAGGCAGGAACCAGGCCGCCCTCCCCCACTGGTCCTTGGTGTTTGGGGTGGGGACAGCCCCTTTAAGACTCTTTGCGCGCCTGCTGCTGCGGGTTGCGCTTATTGGATTTGGCTGACTTCTTTCGAGGTAGGGGCAGGAAACAGGCCCCCCTCACCCACTGGTCCTTGGTGTTTGGGGTGGGGACAGCCCCTCAAAGACTCTTTGCCGCGGAACGCGCGCGGGACCATCCCTGGCCCGTCCGCGACCATAAGAGGCCGGCCATTCCCCTTCCTTTTTGCTCCTGGGGGTTCCTCTGTTTTCTTGCCATCTGCAGCAGGGGTTGTGGAGTGTACAAATCATCGTATGGTGCGGGGTTTCTAACAGTAGCAAGAGGGGCTCGTTTGCATCCCTATAGTTTGGGTTTCACTCCAAGGCCCCAAGATTCCAGTAAGAAAGATGGGTCGATGGCATGGGGGGGGGGTCGAAGAGAAGTTTGGATCAAATAAAACCCTAGAAGTTTTTTTACAAAAGGCCGTCGGGGCTCCAGAAAAAGAAATAGAGCTGGTGCAGCGCCGTTTAGCAGTTCCATCTTCTCCAGCTATAACTGCAGCCCACGTCGACCTTCCTATACAGTCCACCTCGCATACAGGATCTCTACCTATAGCGACCACCCTTTCCCTTTCCCCTGTAGGTACCTTCCAGAAGTCTCAGGGTGAAACGCCAAATGACTCCATTCCACCTGCATTGTTGATTTCGCCGACCAGGAGCTTTTCAAAGAGTGAGCTCCCAACCACCATCGTTCCTAATCCCAAGGGCAAAAGAAAACGTAGGGAGCCTGTCATTTTAAATAAACGTACCAGGACTCTGAGTCCCCTCCATCCGAGTCAGCTCCCTAATAAGGTCATGGATCCATCCTCCTCGCTTCTCACCAGCGACCAACAGTTAAATTAGTCTATTAGGGTTCTCTTAAGAGAAGAGATCTCTAAGTTGCTTCTTCCAATTGCAACCCGCCTTCAAATAATAGAGGAGAAACTAGAAGTTTTTATTAAGACCCAGAAGCCAGTATCCTCTACCACTATAGACACCCAACCCTGTTCGTACCATTCTTACCCTACTCACGAGCAGGTTAGTGTTAAGACAACCTGCCCTAATGAGCAAGAGCCACTTTCCCTCTTTAAATCAAGAGTCAACCAGTCCTGCCAGAGTACCAAATACTTCGATTATTTCTCCGCTGATGGCTCCAATCCATCCCCCCGAAAGGATATCCCTTCCGTTAAATCCAGTGCCTAGTATTGGAACCTATAATCCTACTTGTGATCACGTTCTCTCTGGCTCCTTGCAGAGGACCCAGACCATTGGTCCAACTGGAATAAGAGCATTGCAACTCCCCCCGGCGTCATGCCCATATATCTTGGTTATTTCTAATGTGCCTGTACTTAAAACCAAATCCCCGGAATCTTTCACTGAGCTAAAAAACAAGGTTTTTCATTGGTTACATCTTAATGCGGGGTTTGCATTCTCCATGACATCCTCGATCTTGTTGGTGAGAAGGGTTGGGTGGGTGGGTGGGTTTTCTAGAAAAGATCGGTACAGGGGACTGTATTGTCATAAATATTAATTCCCCCGTTCTTGTATGGCAGCTTGCATTAAATGCAGATAGACCATATCCTTCAGTAGGCATGGTCTCTCTGTGCAGACTTCAAGCATTCTACCCGTCCGTACGGCCACCCATGAATAGGCAACCATTATTGTTTCGGAAAGTTCTCTGTGACATTGAGACACGGTCCAGCCCTGATCTTAGTCCCAGATATCCATCGCTGTCACTCTTGGAGATAGATTGACTATGCGATGGCCAGTGGGGAGAGGATTCCGACACTCTTGTTTCTGAACACACTAATCATATTGTCCCTAATGTTCCTACTTTAGCAATTCCATTGTCTTTGACGGACCTTGATAATCGGGGAACTTCTGAAAATACTTTTCATTCAGCCAATAAGGAGGGGGCTCCTCCTCCCACAATCACTTCTAGGGATCCAGGGCTCTATTGTTTAGATACCTCATTAGATATGATTTCATCGGGCCCAGCACTTTGTGAAGTGTACATCACACAGGACAACACAGATACAGGCAACTATATGTCAGTGGGGAAGAGCACGATTCCCTGCTGTACTATCCCTAGCATGAAACATCCCCCAAAGGAAGCTAGACATATCAAATCCAATGATCTTGCCAAGGTTCTTAGTTGGAATATAGCAGGGCTGGAAAGTAAATTGCATAATCCGGAATGGGGTCAATTTATCGACGAATATTTACTATGTCTTTTCCAAGAAACTTGGGTGATGGGTCACAAACATAGATTAGGTTTTAGAAGCTATTGGGTTCCAGCTCGAAAGTCACCCTCTGGGAGACCTTCGGGAGGGCTACTTATATGGCTAAGTAGTTCTCTCAGAAGTAAAGCTGTAGCAATAGACACGGGCTGACCTGACCTACAGGCCCTATTGTTAACAATCCCCGAGGAGAAATCTTTACTAATAATCAATGTTTACAACAGGAGTGAGGGCACCCTTGTAGATCACGATGCTCTATTTTTATTGGATAGCTTACTTAAAAATAATATTTCTCACTTTATTCTGATTGGAGGGGACTTTAACGTTACATTTGAGCCCAACCCCCTGGTTCAAGAGATATATCAAGAAGAGAATGCCTATTGGGGGATTCCACAGCTAGTCTCTAATAAATGGCCGAGATTGAACAAAACAGCTTGTTTAGTGGCTGATATTACAATAAATAAATAAACTTTTATTCGATATGAAAAAATTCATCCATTACAGCAAATAATCACCAATACATTGTTACTATAACAATAAAACCATATATGGTAAAAACACCCATCAAAAATATAAACATATAAAAACCTCATTCTTAAAAAACAATAAGATAGAGGAATTCATTCTAAAAACTCTACATTTTTACGCCAAGTAATAGCTCCCTTCAGGAATGATCCCAGACCCTTCCACACCAATACATCTGAGGCCATTTGCAACCACATAAAAGCAGGACGATATTGCACGAAACCCTTGGGCCTTAGGAGAGGCAATAAAAATTGAGTTCTAAACGGTGCATCAAAAACACAACACAATGTAAAATGGGGCAAGGTCTGTTGGGACACTCCATCACAGGGGCAGGGTCTAATACATTTTTCCCCATACTGACCTAGCGTGAAACACAGATTACTTCTAATGATCCCCAGACGGAATCGAGTTATAAGAGACCTTTCCCTCACATCCTTTATCTCTAAGAGATAGAGCTCAGGACCCACCCACATCTTTAGCATGATGAAATCCCTGATCGATTTTTTCCCTAAGTCCTCCCCCTCCCTCTTGGTCTCCTGGATTCTCAGAAAATTATCCTTAACCCATTTCTTATCACAGCTAGTCAGGCCCTCAGGATAGTCAAACAATTCAGGCCGCCCCAGGGCATGAGCCATCTTCCTTATGTGTGTCAGCCAGGGAATATTCTTTGCATTGTCGCAAGCCAAACAATCCCTTAAGATATCCCAATTAAGAGTGGCATGTTCGTTACTCCAGATTGAGATCCATAACAGAAGGGGAGCAGAAGGGGAGCCAACTGGATAGTGTCCTGCACAAACTCAAGCTCCAGTTCCAGATGAAGACAAAAACCAGGGATGTTTTGTCCAACTCCCAATAGCCTTCTGCAGAACCAATTTTCTTCCACCGTAAGGGCTCGGGTATCCCTATACCCCCAAAGTGCCGCACCATACAGCAGGACAGGGAGGCATTTCCGCCTATAGATTTCAAGCAAGGGCTTGATAGGTTTACTACCTACCCTTACAGCAAAGTCAAAAGTTGCACCAACTGTTGCATGAAAAAGCACATCCCTTCTGGCAATACAGGGTTTCTAAGATCCTTTCTCATCAAAAATGACCCCTAAGTATGGGAACTCATGGACCCTGCTAATAATTTGATCCTCCACCCTTAGCTTGATTTCTTAAAATTGACCTCTAAACCAAAAGCTGACATAAAGGTGGCATAGGCTCTATTTCCCGGAGACCATTCATAGTGCGTTCCATGAGGACCACGTCATCCGCGTACGTCAGCACAGGGATATCAATACCATTCACCTTTGGGACATTCCTACAATGTTCCATCAAAAAATCAGACAATCCATTTGTATATAGAAGGAACAACGTAGGAGCCAGGACACACCCCTGGCGCACACCCCTTGAAAGCTTAAAAGCCTCTGAGCATTCCCCATTAGGCCCCACCCTCACATTTGCAACCGTCCCAGAATGGGGATATCGGAGCAGCTCTACAATATTAGGATCCAACCCTAACTGATTTAACCTCTCCCATAATATAGACCGGTTCACTTTATCAGAGGCACAGCTAAGGTCCATAAAAGCAAGATAAAGGGTACCTTTCCCGGCCTGCGTGTATTTACTGATCATCTTCAGTAGATTGAGACATTGTTCTTGCGTACCGAGGCCTTCCCTAAAACCATACTGGTCCTGGCTTAAAATATCATTTCCTATCATCCAGGCCTCCAGACGCCTTAAAATAATCCGTCCCAGAATCTTCGCAGAAGAGTCAAGGAGAGAAATAGGGCGATAAGACTTAGGATCATTTTGATCGCCCTTTTTAAACACTGGGACAATACATGCCAGTCTCCAAGAGGCAGGAATGCCCACAGTAACTGCTGCATTGAGAAAATTTAAGAGAATAGTTGTCCATAACTGGGGGTTAGCTTTATACAAATCCATAGGGATCGTATCCGGGCCCAGAGCTTTATTACTCGCGCTACTCTGTATCGCATCCATAACCTCCTGGAGCCAAAACCTGATTGCTAGGTTATGAGCCATATCATACTCGTTCTCGTGGTTATTTCTTAAGGGAGTACCCTCAAAAATTCTACAAAAGTGAATTACCCAGGCCTCCGGGGCGATGTTACAGCCAAGGCCCTCAGATGTTTCTGTTTCAAAGGAACCTCAATTTACCACCTTCCAAAACAAGCCAGGTTCCTTCAGAGCTATGGCACCCTCTAACTCTTCCCAGGCTTTATCTTTATGTTTTAGCTTGCTATCCCTCAGGGCCCTTTTGTACTTCATTCTAGCTTCTTTTACGAGGACCCAATCTCTAGGATGTTTCTTAGTGGCCATCTTTAGATTTGCCCTTGCTTCATAGCAGGCCTTGTCGTACCAGCCACATTTGCGTTTACTGGGGTGGCTGCCTACTGAAAAAAGGCAGTCTCTAACTGCTGCATTTACTACTGTTATTGCATCCATAACAGTCTTAGGATTTGGAGCTTCTATCAAGAGTGTTTCCATAAACAAATGTAGATTTTCCCCCACCACCCTTCTTACAACTTTTTGGGAATCTACTTGCCTCCACCAAGCCGCCCACCATGGTCCTTTATCACCACTGCTACAGGCCTACCTCGTCCTAATTTTCGTAGGGCCCCAGGGAGTTTAAAGGACACTATAAGGGGATTATGTTCGCTGAAACACTCCCCTAGCACCTCACCCCCAATCACCAGATCTTTCATAGGTGGAGACACAAAAATATAGTCAATAGTGGGTCCAGACCCTCTTCCCACATAGGCTGGGAGTTGGTGAGTGCCTACTGCTTCTATATCACAAAAATTCAGAAGGCCCATCTTCCCTGTCTCTGGAGTCCTGCAGAACGTCCGCTAAGTAATCCTCGCAGTCACAGATAAAGGGATTAACCACAGTACTGAGCCTTCCCAGCTTAGCATTAACATCTCCAGAGACAATAGCACAGAATTCCAGCCCCACCTCCTCCATTCTATATTTCAGAACATGAAGAACGGAGAACAGGCCCCCAATTTGGCACCACACATCCCACACAGCGTTATAGAAGTTTACCAGCAAAATATTAAAGTTATTGGAGAAGATTACCCATACCAGCAATATACCTTGGTGGTTACAGTTAATTTGAAAAGCATCCACTATCTTAGATAGGCGAATTAGGGTAACCAGGCCACCTTTCTAGCGGCCACCAAGAGACTGCACAGCTGGAATTGCATACTGGTCAAACCCGTCCAACACAGACAACCCCTCCGACCAGGTTTCCTGAAGCATGATAACATCATAGTTAACCACACACCCAAAAACCACACCTGATCAGATAACTTAGCATCATAGCCCGCAATATTCCATGAAATAAGATTACACTGTGGAGGCACCTCTTCCCGTATAGCCAGGGTCTCGGCGCATTGTCAGTCCATCCCTTCCAAGGATAAATTACTATTGGTGACAGTTCTTCTAGTTGCCTGCAGGCTATTCTGACCCAGGGGGGGATTCCTACCAAAGCCAAGAGACACACCCGCACTCAATCGCATGTGGTCATAAAAATAACCCAGAGGGACCATACCCATTGTACCTGCTCTAAGAACAGCAGGACGATGAGTAGGGCAGGATATCTAAAATTTATAATAATACAATCTTCATTCCCTACCTTATTTTTGGGCCCGACCCAGCCAATTCTTCTGGCAAACAGAATATCTTTAAAATCCTTACATGAAAAATCACAGTTCTTGCTCAACCAATATCCAACCTTATTTGTGAGTTGGTCCGTAGACTCAGTTGCCCCAGGAGCAAGAGCAGGTACATTCGTCAACACCACCACGTATGGGGCACAAGCTGGGGGGAGATCCAAACAGGCCAATGAAGGCCTGGCCGTCGGCGGATTCAGATTTTCGTTCCCAACCAGCTGTTGGCCGACCACCCCCCCCCCCCCCCCAGCTGCCACAGAATCAGGATCAGGCTGCCTACTACAGCTAAGCATATTGACAGTCCTATCTGCCCTTAATAGAGAAGTCGGTGCAGCCGGAGCAGTCTCAACACGAGCACCCTGACCCCCAGAATTTACAGGATTAACCAATAGCTGAGATGTTTTTCCCAGAGGCCCCAACGGCCCCACAGCTTCCTCTGGCAGGAACGACTCCTACCGGGATGGGATCGCCTGGTCGGGGCCACACATCCACCTACACAGTGCCTCCCTTGACTTCCTTGCACACATATCAGAGACTGCTTTTTCTATGGCCGATAATTTTGCCACAACGGGGGACAAAATCTCCTGGATCATTTCCCGAACTTTTGACAATAAAATAGTTACATCACATGGCAAGAGGTATGGTCGTACCCTTAGGGAGCTCCAAGAGAGGTGTTTTCGACTTGGGCATCAATTTCTTTAGGACCTTTTTTTTCCTCAAGGAAGGCTACATTTATCTATGGGGCAGGTCGGGGGAGAAGATAATAAGTCTTTTACTTCTTCTGGAGGGGCCTTGGCTCTATTGTCTGTGTTGGCTCAGCCTGAGCAGGCTCAGCAGCAGCCATAACACCTTGGTCCCCCCCCCCCCGGATAATCCACCTCCACATCCATGACCTTACGAGGACCACTATCTGTTGGGGACTGTCGCCAGTCCTCCAGTTCCATGGATAACCTCTTCTCTGCCAGATCAATTTCCTTTGTAACAACCCCGACAGCTCTTGCTAGGAAGGAATCCAATGTGGTGGTGCCACTTCCCTGTCTACTATCGCCACCACCACCCCCCAATGGACCAGTTAACGGACCTCTTTTCCTGCCCATTTTTACAATAAAAAAGTTTCAGCAACAAAACAACAAACAAAACAAACTTATAAATAAAATTAAAACTATTAAGAACCCACTAACAAACTCCAAAATATACTCCAAGTGTTAGTAGATATATATAGTCACCCTCCACTGGAAACGAAAGAGGGGTGGCCCAGCCCAGCCTCTGACGGGCGCAAGACGGACCCGCCCTGGGCCCGGGCTTCGCCCACGCGCGTCTAGCGGGAGCGCGAGATCTGTTTTAAAGGGCTCCTGCCCTGAAGCCAGTGACGCCGCCTCCTCTACCGCGCAATGCGCTTCCTGCGGGAGCACGAGATCTGTTTTAAAGGGCTCCTGCCCTGGAGCCAGTGACGCCGCCTCCTCTGCCGCTCATTGCCCTTCCCCTTTTCTAGGATCAGCATGCATCTTCATCAAAGTCCATTAGAGGCACCATCAAGCGGAAGAGTGCAGAACACTGGCCGGGCTGCACATAGGAAATCAGAAAAGTCCAAGGGGACAAGTTAATAGTTCAAGAGCGAAGTGGGGAAGGTCACGGGACAGGAATCAAGAGAGGCCTGACTGAAACTTAGAATGTCCGTCACTGTTCTAAAATATGCAAAACAATACTATTAGCCAATTGGATGAGTCAACATTGCGCAAAATAGACAATATCCAATGAAAATTAAAACATGAGATGAATTTGCAACTATGAAGATTCCCAGGTCTGGGTGAAGTCATCTCTCCTTCTGTGTGACACCGGCAATAACTAGCAATTCTGTTCATTACTTGATACGTTACAACATCTTCCCAAGGCTCACAACAGTTCCAATGGTTCTCGTGAGACTGGATAATTTAAACAATAGGGTCTGTCTTGAATCCAAATCTCCAGCTCTCAATCCCATGTTCAAGGTCAATGTAGGAAAAACCATATTTCCATTCCTTTTGTTTTCCGGTCCATCTGGGAGACCCGCGGGGTCCACTTCGCCTGTCAAGAGGAATCACTTTTTGCAGCTTTGCCTCTACTGGTCTACGCACACGCTGCCCGTTGTCTTCAAGATCACACTTATAAATCACTGGCCTTTCTCTAATTACACGTTGAAGCAAGAGTAGACAACAGTAGAAAGTGTCACACAGTTATATGTGGTGTAAGAACAGTGTAGGCCACAACCCCGGCGCTGGAGCAGGGGTTCAGCTACGTCCCCAGTCTCTCAGGCGCGGAGACTGCCTGCAAAGCCTGCCGATTCTATCCGTAAAGGCCACGGGTGCCCGCAGAGGGTCGGCGGTACGGGGTCCCGAGGCCTGCGGGCTTCAGAGGATGCAGTGCTGACCCATATCCTTTGCAGGAAGGATGCAGGCAACGGCTGCGGCTCCTGATGCCGCTCCGTGCCCCTGCAGGCAGCGCCCCCTCCCAGACCTCACTGCTTACTGACGTCAAAGGGCTGGGCCGCCTACACTGATATTACAATAACTTATGGCCTTCGAGCCTGCAATGGCCACTCCTGCTCTGACACAAATCTGCACCCCACTTTCAAACGAGGAAGGTCTAGAAGCCAAATTGATTATATACTCCTTGATATCCGACTGTGGGGCCATATGGTTGATATGAGGTGATATGAGAGTACAAGAGCATGAAGAGAGTGACCACAACTCATTGATTTTATCGACTAGAGGCCTATTCCCTTTACTTGAGACACCCCATTCTAAGCTTTATGTCCATCAGCTAGCTTTATCAAATAATAGACGGAATATAAAATGGGAGTCTGTTACTACATCCCGAGCACCCTTCATCAATATACAGTCTGCTAGCCAATCAAATGGAGTGTATGCTTCATTACAAAGAAGCTGATGAGGGTGATAGGCTTTTAGCAGCCCACAGTAAATTGTTTGATTCCCTAAAACACCTTTTCACAAAAGAGATCACCGGTAATCCCAAGAAAAAGTGCCAGGCACGGTGGTTTAACAATTTATGTAGGGAAGCACAGCTCACTTTATTGAAAGCTCTAAAAACAGGCCAAGTTGAATCTATAAGAACAGCCAGAAAAGATTACAAGAACGAATGGACCAAGGCACGCAGAAGCTGGGAAGAGGCTAGATGGGTAGCTATCCTGGAAACCGCTAAATAAAAAGATACCTCCAGGTTTTGGAAATTAATAGCAGAAAACTGTGGAGACTCTGCCTCCGTACCTGGCACATCAATTATTCCTGCAACCTGGGTTGAGTATTTTGGCCAATTATATGCAGGTCCTCCTGAGGCATCCTCTAGGTCCCTTGATGATCCAATATCCCAAGACGCTTCCCCGATCATATTTACCTTAGCTGAAACAAGTGCCGCTATAGATTCACTAAATTGGGGAAAGGCTCCAGGTCCTGATAAGATTCCGGGCGATTTATACAAGACAAGACCTGACATTTGGGCTCCTTATCTCAACCAAATCTGCAATGCAATCGCAGCTGGAGCCCCTATCCCTCACTCTTGGAAAGGGGCTGAGATAGTCCCCATCTTTAAAAAGGTTGCCCCAATATTCCAGCTAATTATCGTCCGAGTGGTCTCCTAGACAATTTTCAAAAAATTATGCTAAACACCTTTTGTGCCACCTCGATGAATGGATCTTGGAATCCAATGCCCTTTCTAATCTACAACCAGGGTTCAGACCTGCTGTGAGCACTATTGACCAAGTCCTGAGATTCCTGGCAATTAAATGGAAGAACGTGGACTTGGGGGGGGGGGGGGGGGGGGGATCTGTATGTGGGCTTCATAGACCTGAGAGCTGCATTTGATTTGATCCCCAGGAACATGCTATGGTCAACACTCTCTAATATGGGGGTTCCTTCAGGTCTCTTGAGTCTTATCACCCGGCTTCATGACAACACATATGCCCTAATTAGATGCGGTAAGGAGGGTGAGTTGAAAGATCCTGTGGCTATTTATAGAGGTGTCCGGCAGGGGTGCGTTCTGGCTCCTACCCTTTTTTTGCTTTATATTAATAACTGTATCCGTTATTTGGAGAATTGCATAAACGACTCGCCCAAATTGGCTGGGGAAAAAAACCCGTGTTTATTGTACACGGGCGATACAATTTTGCTAGCTAAATCTCCCATGGGTATCCAAAATTTGGTTAACCAATTTTGTGCTTTCTGTAGGGATTTTGGGCTTGACGTCAATGCTAAAAAAACAAAACTTATGATATACCACTCTTTAAGGAAACAACCACGTGTCAGAATCGAAATGAATTCAATACCGCTGGAGAAAGTGGAAGAGTTTGACTATCTGGGAATTAGATTATCGACCACAGGAAAATGGGAGGCAGCCATTGATAAAGGGACACTTATCTTAAGTCAAAGAGGTGGGGCCCTAGTACCTAGGTCGAGAAAGGCTCTGAGTTCCCCTTTGATTATAATTGCCGAGATATATAATGCCCAAATCCGTGCGGCGGCCCTGTATGGAGCGGAACTCTGGGGATTACATAGAAGATTGGCTATTTTACAAACAAAAGAAAACAACTTCCTCAGACAGGTTTCCCGGTTAGGGGTAGGTACCCCAATGATTCCTCTCAGGCTCGACTTAGGATTAAACAGCATCAAAACCATAGAGGCCCTGAGATCGCTTTCCTATTGGATCCGCCTTTGGAAAACTCCCGAACTTGAACCATACAGGGCGGCGGTGAGGGAACTCATAGCTACTCCTCAGGGCCCGTCCAAAATCCAATGGCTGCAGGAGATTAAATCTGCTTGGGTTAAAAAAAGGTCTCTCCCATTAGTGGGAACTACTGAATCTGATTCCCAATAACGCAAGACAACTTGTTAAAAGAAGATACTGGGAAAAAGCCAATGAAGATATACTGGGCCAAAATGGGCTGGGTAGGCTAACAACAGAATTCCTCCAATTCAAACACATACCTGGGCCTGAGACTTTCATGAACCTCCCCATGCCACCATATGCTCGTGCCTTCTATCTACAGCTTAGATATGGTTCCCTGCCCATTAATAATTATACGGCCCACTGGTCATCCAGCGTCCCTTCAACTGATAGATGTATATCTTGCCCTCATTATAAAGAAACAATCGAGCATATTCTGTTCTTCTGTCCCTCATATAAGAGCCCTAGAGGAAAGTGGATTATCCCCCTCTATAAAAATCTATCACTGTTGGACAGAGCCAATGCCACCAGAATATGCAAATATGAAACATCCACACTGGTTGCCTCCTCAGTTAGCAAATTTTTATCGGAGGCTTGGTGTATTCGTCGTAGGCTCATTTCTGTGAAGGGCCCCTAGAGCTCTAGGCTGAGCCTTTGTTTGTTTATAGAGGGAGATTTCAACAAGATTTATATTTCTTTGTTCCTTCTTTTATTTTCTAAAATATGCCACGTACCCTGTCATTATTTTGAATTTATTAACTTATATGCGACATCCTTTTCTGTACTTTAGCAAGAATTTGCGACCTTAGTAGGAGCAAACTGAGACCGCACAAGCTTACAGAGATGTTTTTTTTTATGCCAAAACTTGCTAACTGTCGTATTTTAAGTCCGATTTTAATCTTAGTTGTAAGGATTTTACTGAAATATTTTATATGCTAGTTGATTATTAGATTTTTATAGTATCTTGAATGACTGTTATTATGAATTATGATGAGTTACTGCGATTCCAATGGATTTTATACAACTATGTAAGACTGTGCTTTTCTTTTTAATTTGAAATGGTCCAAATTTTCTGGACCGAATGCATTTAAATAAATAAAAATAAATAACTAGAATTCTTCACTTTTACAACTGTGGTTAGAACTTTGGTTCCAAAAACTAAAAATAGGAATTTTGGTAGTTTACAAGGCAATCTTTGCCTGAATTTAGGTTTCCTGTCATTACATTCTGTCCATCCACTTCTACCTTTTTAGATAGACAGTATAATGACAACATGTAATAGTAACTCCTTCATGGAAAAATTGTGATAGTAATGTATGTTTTACCAGAAATTGATATTTGTCCCACTTTAAAGTTAGTAATCTCAGTATCTAATTTACTGCCATCAGCTCTGAATCGTTGTGGCTTTAAAATGACCTACTTCCCAGTTCTTGCTACACATAAAGTAAATAGAACATCTGTTTGATTATTTGGACATACATTATTTTCACAGTAATCTTTCAAAAGTCACACTTTTGACATCTGGTAATGTTAAATAAATAAAACACTCAGATTCTATTTGTATAGTTGATGTTCCACAGACAGCATCAAAAGTTGATGCAAAGTAATACCTTTGATATTGGGTGCAGCTAATCCAGTAGGTGCTGTAACCACACAAAATACATTTCAATCTGTAGTCTTTTGCAGAAAAACAGTAAGTTTTAAGAAATGTTTACCTGTACCAGCTTGACCACTGACATGCAAAAGTATAGGTTTAAATGATGAGCATGCACACTCTTTCTTGTCATGAGGCAATCCGTGCTCATCTATAGCTTTCACCTCTCTATATATTTGCATTTGCTTTCATTTAGCTGTGCAAATAAATCTGTCAAATCAATTGTTTTCTATTTTTCTTGCTCCATTGTAGTCTCCACTCCATTAATTTCAGTAGTAGCTTCATTTTCAGTTATTGGCTGCCCAAATGGGTCCTGATTTTGAGGACCTGAGTTTTGGCTACTGTGCAAACTCTCCTTAGCTACCTCAGCAGCAATTGTATCTTCCTATTGAATTTCATCATTCAACATTCCCAAGTAGTTTGGTAATACTGGGCACTCAATGCAATCCTTTGCAGCATTGAGAATCCTAAATGGTAAAGTTGGATTTATGATTACAACTTTAAAAATTACACTTTTAGGAAGTTGGCATTTTTCTTCTCCTAATCCCTGTGTGCCTGCTGCCTGCCTCTAATGTATGAATGGGTTTGGTGACAGCTGGGCTTTGTGCATTCCCTCTAGTCAGTCACACACAAAGGAAGCTGAGGTATGCCATTTGCATACTGATGGCCCATCACCAGGCTGATGGGTCTTTCTGTGCTAGATGGGAGGGAAGTGCTGACACTTGCCCCTGAATAGGGCTGTGCCTGTCCCCACACAAAGAGCTGCATACCTCCCTGTAGTGTGTCTGGAGTCATGGCAAGAAATGGAGGATCTGTGAGCACTTCAATGCCCCTCTGACCCTGCCAAATCAGGTCACCTCTGGACATAAGAATACTACGCCAGGAACACAGACTGCAGTGTTAAAGGGACTCTCACTCTGCTTGACTTTGCTGGCCTCATGCTCCTTGTCTGGGAGTGAGAAGGACTGGACCTAAATCTCTACATCCCCAGAACCAAGTGACTCCAAAGGCCTGCTTGCTTACCTCCTGTTCTGCAGTCTCAGGGACATTAAAGACTGCCTGCATCTCTAACAGCACCTGAACTCTGTCCTTTTGAGTCCCGTCCTACCAAGTAGTTCCACTCCAGTCCTGGGCCCTTGAAAGTGGGTCCTTCCGTGCTGCAATTCTTGACGTCAGCGCATCACTTCGTTGCGCTTAATGGAATCACTACATTTCCGCCCGGCGCTGACGCATTGCAGCCTCCCCCGAGGAAAAGACTTTGCATAAGTCATAACAGGCGCATCGCCTTCGGCCTAGATGCCTTACCTTCATATCACCTGACTGCACAGTTTAATGACAACGCATCACCTTTGCAAAGGGAGTCCCACGCTGCACCACTGCTTGAGGATCGACGACTGCATGGTTCGAAATCAATGCATCCCCCTCGCATCATCTTCTGCTTCTCGCATCAGAACCTTAACATCAACACAATCCTTCACACAAAGTATTGTATCAGCAGAACAAGGTCGGTCCTTGTAGCAAGCCTTCGCTCCATCACAGTTTGCCTGAACTTTGGATTTACCCCGGTCTAGCATGACCAGATAGCCCCGATTGGTGCTTTAAGTTTCTACGCACTACAATTGCAAATATTCTTTAAAAATGTATATCTTGACCTCTGCTGATTGGATTTTTGTTGTTTTGGTCTAGTTTTTTTTCATTAAATTAAGATTATCTTTGTGTGGTATTTTTTGTGGTCTTCTGTTTTAAGTGTCACTTTGCTGCACTGCCTGACTGCCAAGCAACCAGAGAGTAAGCGCAGGTTCATTTAAGGTGTGTACTTGAATTAGCCTGACTAGGATTGTGGTTTATGCTTGGACACGGTGCATACAGCTGCTAACCTATGATGTGTCAGATTCTTTTAAATGAGGCCTCCAATTTCTAATATATATGAAATAACATAATGGAGAACAGCTATCAAGTTATCTGTTACAAACTGAATATCCATGTTTGCATTCCACGTTTTCCAAAAGATATGATTGTAGTCATTAATACATGTCGGAGCCCCTGCTCTACTGAGGTTGTAGGTGTTTATGGTGATTAAGTGTATGTCTTCCTGCATACATAAAGCTGTTCACTCTTCCTTTTAAAATAACAGGTATTGCAAATTCAAAACCAAATTTTTGTGTAAAATGTTCATTTTTCCCTGTATTTCCTCTGACAGCACTTTCTACATGTATATTATTGGAAACGTAGTACACAATGCTTTAGAATGTTTTCCTCTGTGTCTTTCAGAATGGTACATATAATATACTGTTCTATGAAAGAATGTACAAACTCATCTGTGTCTGTTCTCCTCAGGTGCATCTTATATGAGTATGAGGATCGCCTCTTACTTGGTACTCTGTTTGTTTGCCAAAAGAAATCAGTAATTTCTCCAGGAAGGGAATTTTGTTGTTGCAGAAGAATGACAACTTCGCTTGAACTTTGTGGTCAAGGTATCTGCAAACATTTGCAGGATCCCTAGAGCAAAGTTCTCCTGGTGTCTTCAATTTGATACTTTTTTAGTTTGAGTTTGCTTCTATCAAAAATTAATGTAAGTCATTCCATGCATAGTCAGCACAACTAGGTGTTACAATCCAAGTTGGTGCACCTAACATTCGCAACATACACTTGAGCTCACCATGATGATGATACCAGTACTCATTGATCCCACCTTGGCATGCCATCAACTTTATCAAACTGTACTTGAGCTTCTCATCTTCTCCATAAACATTTTCAACAAAGTCTTCTGCAGGCATATTTTGAACATTGCCTCCTGCCTTAAGAATCTAGTTAACAGCATATGGCAGTCTAGACAAATCACGTTCAAATAAGAGTTGGAATATATATAGAATACTTTGTCGAAATCTAGGGTCCTCTGAATATAATCTTCTTGACCTGTACTCAGCTGCATGTATTTGCACAGGGCAGTCATCATTCCTTCCGCCTACTCCAGTTGGAAATAGTTGAGGAAAAAATTGAGCCTCTAAACCTTTATCCCATACACTCATTGGAGCTCCTTTAGCCTGTTTCATTTGATACAGTTCAATGGCATCCCACATAACCTCTTTTAAATGTAGTGGATGGATACTGTAGTGCTCAAATATCTCTTCAGTTCTACTTCTATTCACTTTTTCAAACTGTTCACTTGAAGGCAACATTTCTCCCTCCTTGCAGCTTCCCTGTTTGACAACATCTGAATCTTTGTAGTACACATTATTCTCTTTAAGATACAGTGTTGCTTTCTTCACCTTATTGACATGCACTAGTTCCTGCCAGATTGTTTTTTTTTTTTTGTGGGCACACCATTCACTATAATAAGTGGTTCTTACAAATCTCTTTCTACACCCACAGCTTCAATATTACATTTAAAATTTAAAGATAAATACACAACTCTACCTTTAAGTCCTTTCTGACGCTCAGTCAGTGGTAGTTTCCCAGTCTTTGGTTCCATACAAAGTATTGATTGGAAAGGGTATATAGATTGTATGAGTATTGCTTCATAAGCATTCAATTGTTAAAGTTCTTCTGGAGTTTCAATCACTTTTAACTTACTATGTATTGCTCTGGCCGGTATTTTGTTGTCTTCTAATTTGTCATAGCAAAACTTGCACACGATTTGGCGTTTTCCTCCACAGATAGATACATTGCAAATTCTAGCCACTTTTCTCTGTTTTCTTCTTTAGTTTTCAAGCACACGTCCACATGTAGAATTTGGCCTTTGTAGTGGGTGCACCAACAACGAATACAAACATACTTTGATTTCTCTGTAGAAACTATATTAAAATGTGCTCTTTCTCTTCTAAAGTTATTAGTACTAATGTGTTCCCCTACACCTGAGCATGCTATCCTCCCATTTTGCCCAGACTGCTCTTCAGGACAAAAGATGCGTAAATGAATATTTTCACAAACATTTTCAACCTCTGATACTTTACCATACAGAAGTGCTTTGTTTGTTTCTCCTTAAAACAATGCAGGACTCATTACAAAGTAAAGTCTTCTAATTAAAGTTTACATTTTTGAATGATGAACAGCTAACGTTTGAAAATGGTGTAATGTGCTTGTGCATACTTTCCTGGATAGACACACCAATGAGTGTTCTTGTATATTAGAATATCTCCTGGCTTTGCATGTAGCTAATTCTTGCAACATTGCAGCTTTCTGCATTATACTTCTATCTGGAAATTGGCGTGGAAAATGTGTTAATGGATTCCTGGTGAATAGCACAAACACTACTGCAGTCCCATTTTATACACAGGAGCATGCCTATACATTATTTGTGCCTCTTCACCTATCTCTTCCTCTCCATTTCTAAGAATCGTCTCTTTTGCAGGACGGGTACCTTCTTAGACTTCATAGCATTGGTCAGTGGTTTCCACTGCATGCACCAATGAGTTCTGTTGGACCTTTTTTTCATAAAAGAAAGCCTCAATACTCAACGCATGCCTTCATTCTTCTTGAAAAATTTAATAAGCCTTCTTCATACACAACACTGTTTTATCCAGTGTTCTCATTCTGCAACATATCAAAATAAATAATTTCCATTTCTGGGCAAGCGCTTTATTAACCACACTCTCAATATATATTTTTTTTCAGTGCTACACTTCTCGATTCTTGTTTTGTACCAAATTCTGTATTGCCCTACTTCTAAACATTCTCAGTCGTATTTCTTTAATTTCTTTCTGCATCCTTGTCAAAGTAGAATTTTCACTTTCAGTCTGACTTACGTCTTCTCTTTTGTGAGTCGCGTTTTATTTAAAATATTTTCCACAGTTTGCATTTTTCCACATATTGCTTTACCAAACTGAAGCAGCTTTTAAGCACATTCACTCCAATCTGTCCTTTTTTACTCTCCCGTTTAAGTATATAGTACTCTTTCTTCTGTTTTTGGTTCTCCGTTATGTCTTTCTCTGCATTGTAAATCCGCCTCTTTTAGCACAAGTAGATATCTGAAAAGTAAATATAGACTACATGTAACTTTAAATTGCATACTATTAGATTACATACTATAAGCCAGTGAGTACCTACAGTGTTTGAGTATGGGTGTATAAATGAGTATATCAGTGGCTGTACAGATGGGTGATTTGGTGTGTGAGTAGATATGTGAGTGACTATCAGTGCCTGTCTAGGTGTGTCCCTAGATGTGTAAGTAGCTGTATGGATGTGTGACTGGGCATTTTAGTATGCATGTCTTAATTGGTATGTAAGTAGCTTATGGGTTGGTAGCTGGCTGTGTTAATGGGTGTTTGAGTGTGTAAACATGTGTGCAAGTAGTTGATACATAAGTGCTGCGTGGGTGTGTGAGAGTATGTGTTAGTGCCTTTGTCGCTGTCTGACTGGGTGTTTTAGGGGCTGTATGGTTTTTTTATGGTTTTGTAAATAGGTATGGATGTGGCTATATGGGTGGGTGACTGGGGCCCATATTTATGGACTTTTGACGCAGAGCAGTGCAGCAAGTCACCTTGATGCACTACCCTGCATCAAAGGGAAACGGAAGGAAGGCGCTGTATTTAAGCAATACCGTGCGTTCCTGTCCTTTGCAACTGCGCTGACACCATTTCGATAGCCTAGCCCCAACACAGGCACCTTTACACCATGATGCGAAGGTAGCCTGTGTTGTAGGCAGGATTGTTTTTAGGCAGGAAGGGGCATCCCCCTGAGGCTTTTTTCTCTTTCTGTGTTTGGAAATGCAGCGCACATAGAAATAAGAAAGAATGAGGAGATAGAAATATATTTTTCCTCATTGCACCTCCCCTGCAGAGGCATATGTTTTTGGCTCATCCCCAGGTTGACAAGGTCTTGAAAATCTGGGGACCACCCACTGCAATACCCATGGAATTCCTCCTTTGCGCAGAGTAAGGAAATGCAGCGATTTGCACTGCCTTGCCTTACTCCGTATCTATGAGGCTATTCAAAGCCACTCAAAGTGACTTTGCGTGGCCTCATAGATATGGTTGCAAGGTTTGCCCTGCCGTTGTGTCAAAAAAAAGTGACGCAACAGCATTGCAGAGGGGCTCTTAAATATGCTCTTTGGTGTATAACTAGGTGTATGGGGGTGTAAGTGCATGTGTAACTGACTGAGCGCTGGGTACATGAATGCCTACATAGATGTGTGAGTGAGTGCGACAGTGCTTGTATGTGTATATCAATAACTATGTAAGTGGATGTACTGGTGAATAAATGGATGTGTGAATGGTTTTATGGGTGGTAGGTACATAAGTGCTTTTGTAGGTGTAACTGGGTGTGTAAGTGCCTGCCTGCCTGACTGTGTGAGTGGGTACAAATTATGTACTACTAAATTGCATACTATAAGCAGGCATCCACATCTAATTTCAAACACACTAATTCATACTGGCTTCACAAAACAACTATATTTTCAGTATAGCAATTCTCCTCCCTCCTCTGTGGCGCAAACGTTTATAAATGCATTCATGGGGACAAGGAGCTGGCTGCTGCATCCCCAATTTGCGGCACTTCCATTTTCTCTTTTACTCATAAAACCCACTGCAGATGTAAAAATGCACATCCAATCATGACACGGAATAATGATTACTTCATCATTATAATTAGATATATGAAGTGGTGTTGATCTGAAGGTACAGAAATTACACGGTCCTCAAAATACCAGGCCAATCAAAAAAAAGGACAACTTGTGATAGAAGCGTGATACAAGATGACGGGGTGTGACCTTTGCATGCTCGAAAGCAGGGGCTTTTGAATGTGCAAATACACTGTTTCTGCACAATTCCCACCCAATCAAAATGCAAGTCTTAATGCCTTTGGCTACATATGGACATAGATGTGTCTAACTATTGCTGTTTCTCGGCAGGCAAGGCAGACAATACCACGTGAGATGTCCTTTAATGCAAGCCTTGCATTACAAGCTGCTCAGCAGAGTGCATTAGTTTACCTGAGGTCACACGAACTTTAGGCAAATGTTGCAGGCCATGTCGTCATTGAATATCACAAACGTGAGCAGGACAAGATGGATTCCACATAAAATAAAACACACTTCCACATTCTCATATAAACTCCCTTATATTTTGCCTTTTACCCAAGTGTCTAATAGCTACACATTTTCTGTCAGCCTACATACACTCATAGGTTTTTAAAATATGCTTTTTATAGTACAACCAAATTAACTCCTGTAAAATTTATTTGCTTTTGTCCAACTTTGTCAGGACCAGGTTCCTATAGAGCAGTACCCTCCAATGCCCACCTTCTAGCAGCACCAACTTTCTCGATATATCCACCTGAGGATCAGAGTAGCCAGATGAGGGGAAGGGTGTTAGGAAGGTACTGCAGGGAGGGAGACCTGGAACGGTGGAGTATGTTAATTGGTGTTGGGGTCACCTATGGGATTCAAAGATGTGGAGAAAATTGTGGTTTTACAAGATCTCTGATATCAAGCTCTTAAACGTATGATTCTCATATTATGCCTGGAATATTAAAAGGCATGATATGTGTACAATACACTCTGTTGCAGTTACATGCACCACTGCCAAATGTTTGAGTTTAGCATCAACGAAAGTGCTGTGTTAGTTCAAGTATCAAGTTTCAATATGTGCTTTACAACTAGTGTTCAAGATCACACCTTAAAATATATGTGGTGTTAGTCACAGTTATCAACATGCACTTCTACCAAAGTTCAAGTGTGCTTAAGGATTACAAATATTCGAGTGTGCATCAATACAGATTCCATTTCTTCAACTGTGCACCTCTAGGAATCACTGCTTTATGCAAACTTTCTGAAACTAACTAGGAGGCATAACATCAAGCGCTAGAAGCACATTTTGTTCTACTGTGCTTCAAAGGCCAATGGTGTGCTGCTCAGGGGCTCAGGAGTTGCACTAATCACAAGTGCTCACCTCAAGGTGTGGCTTGTATTTATACATGGGAGTTGGCAACATGGCATCCTGTCACGGTTGACTCGTCGCTTACCAGATTTGTCTGCAGGATGGTCTTGCCGCTTGTAGATCCTGCCTTGGCCAAGATATGGGTGTCCCTTTCTGGTAGCCACAGTGCTACTGACAAGTAAAAGTCAAGGCAGTCCGTGCCCTCCAAAAGGAGTCCCTGAGGAAAAACCCAAACGGAAAAAACCTCAAAGGCTGGAACTCCCTGGAACAACAAAGGCACAGGCAAAGGTAAGTTTTCAAAAACAAAAATATAACTGGAAGGCCTAGAAAAAGGCAGAAAATGACTGGAAAAAACAGAGCATGATCACCACCAAAAGGAAGTGTTGCAGTGCAAGGAGATCAAGTGTCTAAGTCCTTATATACCCAAAAACAGGAAGTGACATGCAGGAAGGGAAAAGACGCCATGTTAGTTTGGGAAAAACTACCATAGGAAATATAAATGAGGTCACCATGTTAGATAGGGATCCCGATGCATGCAGGGAAGAGAAAGGTATGCTGGGGAAAAGAAGCAAAAACATGGCTCCACCCAAAAGAGAGACAGACCATAAAAGAAGAACAAAAATACAGAAGAGAAAAGAACACAGACATACAAAAAAACAGGTATGTGCCATAGTGGGGAAATGGGGCCATAACTAATTCCCAGGCCATGCTGTATTCCGAGCTTGCCGAGGACCGATGTAAAACCTAGGGCCTTGTGCGAGGAAATATTGGTAAAAAGGGGAAGCGGCATGTCCGGCGGCATAAGAGATGAACCGTGGCCGCTGCCACATTCCGACTCGGTGCCTCGGGGCGCGCCTCGGTAGGCCGCAGCGAAACACATCTGAGATTTGGAGATCTTGCTGGATCTTACAAGACTACGCATTGTTTCTGCACCTGGAACTGCAAAACAAGGATGTTACTTTTGGTAATTTGTATACACATAGTACATCGCACATTTTTATAAATGTTTCTCAATTTGGGCACAAGTATTATGATATTTGGAATATAGGACATGATGTCCAGGATTTGTAAATATATTTGTTAGCATCCTTTAATGCGTGGTTCTCTCACTGGCACAAGTGATTAGTGTTCTTCAGTAATCACTGTTCTGTGGTGGATTAGTTTTCATTGCTACATACATGAAAAGTGCAACAGGTAACAAACCATTGATAGAGTTTGATAGTGGCATCACATGGGTACTGTTGTCACATCACATGATTCATTGTTGGCACCGAGGGATATTCTGAGGAAAACGTGTATTTTAATATATATGTGTTAATATTGGTTTTCCACTGCAGATCTCAAGTCAGAAAGATGGCAATGCTCCTCCACTTTCTGTTCAAAAGTACCTATAATGGCTATCGTTCCCACTGTGCTCTCAAGCACACTCCTGCACGTAGCACATCAGATTTCCTTTAATCTTTTTGTGTTTTTTTGTTATACCACTTCTAAATGGTTGCTATTTTTAACCCTTTTCATGTTTCCTGTAAAGAAGCCCAATTTGATAGTTTTTTGTGGATCTGTGGATCCACTGCAGGGCTCAGCGCAGCCTCTTCCTGTGTGGTCCACTGTGGATCAACCTGACAGCACTTTAAAGCATTTATCAATCGGCTGTCAATACTTTTCAATTATATTTTATGTTGTAAAATAATGTAAATTATTAGACATACACTCCCTACTGAGCAATTTTGTACACTAGTCTGTTTTTCAGTTTCACACTGCAGTATCTTTTGTTCCCTTTCCCAACACTCTTTTAGCTCCGCTTCCCTAGTAACCATATTTCCAATAGTCTCTGTCTACCAGTAGGTCAAAAGTTCACAAGACCTTCTATCAGCAGCATAAAAGCTTCACATTAAAGGCCTTATTTAACTCTACACAGGAGTTCTATCATCCAGCCGTGACAGTGGTTTCAAATATTCTGTCAAGCTGACAGTTTCGACCACCATATTTGGATGTATGGCAACTGAACCTCTGTCCTCTTCGACAGTGCGGAGTCCGCTGTGTAAGCGGTCACCGCTGCCGATGCAGCAGACTTCAATGGGCTAATAGTTCTCCACTGCCGTCAGTGCATAGGAATTGCACCAAGCATATCTAGATTTTACAGTAATTTTGGTAGTGTTCTGGTGACAGATTCCTGATGGACGGAGTCTTCCGTGGGATCCACTCAACATTGTACAATGGCTGTGGCTATTGGATGGATTCCATCAGAACACACCTATATTGGCCAATTGTGAACACTTGCATGCCACACTATAAAACACAATCCATTTCGTACCATGATCCTTTCCCATTTCAATGCATGACACCATTTTGCTGCTGCTTTTGCCACTCAGAAGTCAGTTTGTTTTTTTTGTAACTCCCTCTGTTCATTTTTAATTGGTCTCATCTTTAAATATTTTATTAACTTGGGGGGGCTACTATTTCATTTTTTTGTAGTTACTCACTATGGCAGGGAGGAGGAATCCATGTTTTACAGAGGGAGAATTGTCAGTCATAGTGGACGAAATCCTTAGAGTAGAGCCACAATTGTTTACAGCCATATCTCAGAAAAGGCAAATGGAGACTGGTAAGTTGGACATATCAATATCTCACTAATCAGAAATTTAGTATTTTCCCTTAAGTTAGCTGTTGAAAATGTTTTTAGACCCTTATTAAAACATATAAATCAAAATTTAAATTATCAAACTATATTGTTATAATCAAATTAGTAGCATTATGGTTGTAACTCTGTTTTTAACTTTGATCAATATGTGTTGTCATAATGTGTGTTTCTCCATAGATCATCCCTTGCATTTTCTTAGTTTGTTGATTTGTTTCAATGTATCTTGTTGTACTCAAGAAAACAGGTTCCATACTTCATCTATTTGCATATAAAGGAATAGTGCTTCTGAGTGTCCTGTTCACATATTTTAATCATTCAAATGTGTTCCTTTTCCCCTCCTATATTTTACTAGGTACGTTCAACTCACATTTTTACAAGTGTTGTTAATGGTGAATAGAAATGACTACAATTACCATGATGCATTTTTCTGTCCTTGCAAAATATTGCAATGTGATGTTGGTCATTTATTTCTTCCAGATGTGCACTTATGTCAAAGTGTTGTGTTTGACAATCACCATTTTATGCTATCTATGAAAATGTCATTTTTGGGGTTTATCCAGTATGTTGTCACCGTCCCGTCCTTTGATTGAATTAATTGGTTTCACAAATCACATTATGTTGAATAAAAGATTTATGATCATGTTCTGTTCAATATAAGTAGTGTTGATAAACAACTTACTTTGCAAGGTTCATATGGTGACTAATGCCATTAATTTCTCTAAGTTGTATATTAGTATGATTTTTAGCCTCCTAGGTCTTAGAATGGTTTAGTTCTCAATTCTCCTCTCTAATGTGTTGGGTTAGATGTTTGGTACATACAATGTACAATTTCTAAATAACTTGTTTATTTTCAGGACATCTCTTTGACAGTATTTCTGAAGTGTGCATGTGTGTCAACCTATATGTGTAATCCTCTAAAACAAAATCACAGAAAGGTCTAATCATTCCATTAAACATCTTTTTACTTTTAGGTTGCCTTGTTTGTAGTTGAAGAGACATTTTGATGTACAGTCCAGACTATATAATTTCTGATTGTTTGTAATTCATATGAGTTCCCACACCCAGAGCCAGTGGACCACCATCTGCCACTGAGGGCACCTTCACTCTGAACTAGGATCAAGCCTTCAGTGAGGGCACCATTCCTGCAAGCCCAGATGAGGAACTGACTTGTCCATCTGGTCTGTGTGGGTAGACAACTCCAGTGAGTCTCTCTTGGACCACACCTACACCTGGTATGCCAGCTGCAACAGCGCCTCAGCTTTTAGGTTCCTGTGTCAGTAGTAATATAGGAACCATCTTGTGCCCCTCAGTCCTGGCTGCTGTTGAACCAACACCACCAGTACCTCCAGTTCAGCCAGGACCCAGTAAGATGGGGCATACCGCCTCAAAGGCACAGGGTATTGGGAGTAGAGGTAATGGCAGGGCATCAGTGGGCCAGCAAAATGAGAGCACTGGGTACACTGTCATCTAAGCCACCATTGACCAAGTCTTGAGAGCCCTATATCAGTCCCAAGATATGATGAGCCACGTCCAGCCGATCTCTGGGACATGAATCTGGTGCAGAGGGAGCACAATGTAGAGATGCAGACTCTAAACTCAAATTTTTGCTCCCTGACTTAGGTGATGTTTGACATTTAGCACCATATTTGCAGAGCTTTTCCTGTACCATCTTCGTCCTTCAACATCTGCACAAAATACATAAGTCTCAGCCACAGACAGGGAGGCCCTACCACAACAGAAGACTGCTCCACCCACTGCAGTCCCTGCAACTGTGGATCCCCCCACACCCCAGGGGGGGTCGTTCATCAGGACCACCAAGAGAGGATGGCAAGACAACCACCACCAGCAAGATATGCAGAACCTAATTTCCTCCAGTGTGTGACTACCATTCACTCTGTGGACTGTTCAATGTATATGTTTACCTTTTTCAGGACTTAAGCAATTTAGCCTCTACAAAAATAATTTTGTCTACCATGGTTGACTGTTTTGTTCGGGTTTTTCACTAGTTTTTGGCTTTTATCGTGTTTACGTTTATTTCTGTTTGTGAAATAGATCCAAAAAACACAAAGTCAAATTCTGATGTTGAATCTCTTGTGGTATTTTCCTTTTAAATTTCTACCTTCTATCATAATTGTTTTTTAAAGTTAATAATCAATAAAATTAATTCTGAAATAAGATGATACAATTATGTACTGAAAGAAAGGACAAAACATAAATCTTATTGTATTGATTACATACAATTGAAAGAAATAATTGTTTGACAAACAATTCAGTAAAAAAATACAACCAATGCGCAACCCAAATAGTCTGTCATTTGTATTTTTACTGTTCGAAACACTGACACCATGGAAAAACAAGATATAATCCTAATCAATAGATTTGATAGGCAAACTATTATTGATTCATGTCATCAGCTGGGACCATACATCCTGTCTCACACAATAGGAAACCTACATCAATAACACAATCAAAATCTTGGTACTACTTTTGTGGCCACATGATCATTTAAATACACTGTGGCAGTATCTGGTGGAATGTCACAACCAACTATCTGTTGTGTGCTACAAAACAATCTTTCTACTGTGACGAGACACATCAACAGCTTTGTACACTTAAAACAAAATGAGGATTTAGCAAATCTGAAGGGAGAGAGTATGTTATGGCTCGACTTACACAAGTAGTTAGAGGAAGTTAAGCAGCACATATTGCCTTGGTGGCAAACGTCAATAGAAAACAGGTCTAATGCAATCTCAAGAATTACTATTTATTCACTGTGCAAATTTTATTTGTACAAGATATGTACATCCAAAATGTGTCTCTTTCAAATAATTAATTTGTGTTCCCTTTGTACTTTGCAGTAGTAAACTTTAAATTTCACAACTTTGAGATGCCCAAATGAAGAGGACATGATGTAGGATGCCAAAAAAGCAAAAAGTAAATATTCATTTTACATGACAAGGTAGTCTCAAATAAGTTATAAGGACACATTCCCTTAGAACAATCAAATGTAAATGAACACAGTAGTAAATGTATCAAAACTTTGATCAATAAACTTCTTGGCCATGGAATTTCCTGAACTAACCATTCCTAAAAAATCTCCAGCACATACTGATATGCTCATTATGTCACAAGTTGTTTTGCCATTCAATTTAAAAATATGTAAAGGTAAACTTACACTTATGTGAAGTGGCATTGGACATTTCAACATCCTCACCCAGTGGCTCTTCATAGTCTCCATCCTCTGCGATGTATGGGAAGTTTCATCGCAGGGCTATGTTTTGCAAAAAAAGAAGCAGGCCATGGTGATTTGGCACACCTTATCAGGTGAGTAGAGGAGGTCTCCACTAGTTTCATACAGTCATTGAAATCTGGCCAAAACTGGGACGAAAAGCCCACTCCACTGTCCTCCGTGTCCTTTCACGGGCCTCTTGAAGCGAACTGCCCCGGCCCTGTTGGATTCCGTAGCGGTGCTAGCAACCATGGTTGGTTACGATAAACTGAATCCCCTATATGAAATTAAAAAATATATTGAGCAAAAATATCTCATCTCATTTGTGAGGAAGGAATTCTTTTGACATGGCCTTCCCCTGATTTGTGCCTGGACAATGATGTGGTTTCAAACTGTAAGTGCACTGGGTCCCTGCTAAACAGGTTCCCTGGGCCAAATCTCTTTTCCCAGAACTGTAGTGTGTTTGACACTTCTGCCACTTTTGTAAGTCCCTAGTAAAGGGTACCTCTAGGGCATGAGTACTGGAGAGGGCCCCTCAGAACTGAAGCACCAATTGTGCAACTCTGAGAGGCCCCATACGAGTCTCATGCAGACTGCCATTGCAAGTGCATGACAAGTTGTATTTAAAATTTGCAAACTCAACATGGCACTAACCAAGAGTGCCTTGTCCACTTACACTGCATGTAATATAGGTAAATCACCTCTCTGGCAGGCCTTACAGCCTGAAGGCACGGTGCACTATAATGCATGTGAGGTTATATGTGTGCATGACCAAATACCTACAGTGTCTTTGCAAAGCCTTAAGACATAGTAAGTGTATAGGGAAGCCAAAGCAAATACATGTGCTGGACACTGGCCACTGCGAGTTCCCTAGTTATATGATGGCCTCTCAGAATACTGGGTTGTTTGGTATCAAACAGCTCAGAATAATAAACCCGCACGGATGCCAGTGTTGGATTTCTTCTAAAATGTACCAAGAGGGCATTTTAGAGGTGCTCCCTGCAAAGCTTAAGAGCCCTGGCATGGTTGCTGACTGGTCCTAACCAGCCTGCCACCACCAGACATGATTCTGAACTCCTGGGGTGAGAGTTTTGTGCTCTCAGGAACCAGAAAACACCAAAGCCTTTCCTGGATGGAGGTGTTATACCTCCTCCCTCAGGCAGGCACCCTGCACCAGCAGTCGGCTTCAAAGGCTTTACTGCCTTTGAAATCTGACCCTGCCACTGATGCTAGCAGCAGATGGTCACCCAATAGTCCCTCCCCCCCCCCCCCCCCCAAGAGGGAAAACTGGTGGGAACAATTAACCGGAGTAGGAGGAGTATTCCCCCTCAGCCTGCCCTACCCCTCAGGTGAGGCAGGTGAAGTGACCACTGCTGACCTGCAATCCACCCTCCAGGTGACCTCCTCCTGGCTCCAAGGACTCCAAGACACACAACTCCTGGCTGACCTGTCAGCACTGCACCCTGCCTTCTGTCCAGTGCATCATCAAATTAGCTGTGCTCTAGTGGTCCCTAACCCCTTGTGGCCTCTATCCTCCAAGGGGCCCTACCAAGCTTACCTTTCAGTCCACTAGTGCACTTTTTTCCAGGTGGTCCCCCTCTCCATTGTGCACCAGCTCAGACTTTCAGCTGCTGCTCCTGCTTGAACTGGGAACCACCTGAACTTCTCCGGTTGGCCGACAGGACACTGCAACGACTTTGTGCTAAAAGTAGAAGGCGACACTCGTGAGAGCATTACCTGATTTTTATATACATTTTCTAAGATTTGCCCATTCATTCATATGGTGCTTAATTGTACACAAAAAGCATACATTTTCTATCCTTTGAAAAATCTTAGCAAAAAAAGTACTTACCACATATTGGTGATCTTGGTCTCAAATTGTGAAAATCTGATGTATTTTTATAAATTGGTCTTGAGGTATTCTTCTGGGTGTGTCCCCACATTTATTGATACTGTGAGTACAGCAAATGCTTAGCACATCTCCAAGATAAGCCTAACTGCTTGCCAACACTACCACAAAAACAGAGCATTAGGTGGTCTGCTTTTTACCTCTGGATACCAAAGTAGGGTTGCTTAAATGCTCTGCACATAATTTTCGTACACTATATAGAGAGCCAGCCCCCTACACCATTGTACATTCCTAAACTATAAATGAAGTGAACAATCATATTGTACTTAACGATAAGCTAGGCCCTCAAGTTTAAGTAGTGACATTGGCAGGGGTATGCTGCTGTTCCATAGTACAAAAAAATAATGTGTTGATCCTTGGAAATTAGCACAAATGCTTGAGATGTACGAATCAGGTAAACAGAAAATGTGCACATTGATTGGATGAAAGTTCCTCAGATTGAGGTAGATGTGTTCCCTGGTGTATGGTGGCACTAGAGCAATATGAGTGCCATCAGTTGATACAACCACATATGGTATGCCATCCAAAGCATAAACATCTCCCTTCACATTTGCAAAATCCTCATTTTGTGGAAACTGGACGAATCTGTTGATGTGTCCCATCATTTAAAAAGTACTTCTTGCAGTCCACCACTGAAAATTGGTTGTGACATGCCTCCAGATACCACCACAGTGTATTGGAAGGATCCTCTATCCACAAAATAGAGTACTGTCATGCTTTTCACTGTTGGTGTTATTGATGTGAGATTCCTATTGTGAGGCAGAAGATCTAGCACCAGCTGGTGACATAAATCAAGATTAGTTTGCTTATTCAATCTGAGTTATTTTGTATAATACCCCATTTTTCCATGGAAGCAAGGTCTGGAAATGGTCTAAGCACTTGAGGCTGTTGTCGTCTACCTCTCCCTGGGTTCATATGTCTGCATTTAAGAACAAAGATAAATATAACTTTGAATGGGCAAACAATACTTTGATTATCACCCTCGTCTCATGTCTTTGTAAAACTCCATATGTTTTTGTGACAGATGTACACGTCATTTTGTTTTGTGATGTTGTAACTTACAATAACATTTTTTACGTCTGACATATTTTACAAATAATGTGTATATAAATAATAAATTTTAAATGTATTATTTGTGCATTATTTAATTAATTTTTTTCTAAAATTCAGTCAACAGAAGTATACAATAAACTGCGTCACTATCCCATTTAAACACAGTGAAGCATTCCATTATACTTTTTAACTTGCAACAGAAACTAGTAATGTATGCATTTTGTATGTGTAAACAAACCAGCCACCATTTTGAGTGGTGGTGACGTACTTAACATTAAAAAATACATTGCTTCACAATCTAAAATGGCAGCCCCTAGATCTTGCCGTTGGTACATTTGCAATCCAGCGGGCGTTGGTGGAATTTGACCACTTAGTAGGTGTAACACTCCACAACGGACACAGTCATGGGCTAACATGTGACAACAATGTACGAAAGCCAGTGGCTTTGTTCGTCGCCATTGATGATCGTGTTTGTCGTGTACATGTATGCAGCATTACGAACAAAGCTCACTTGCCTCCTGACACTGCAAGAAACACCTCCTCCACTTTTGCTGCTGTTATCGACCTGTGGGAGCCATGATGCCGGGAAATGCAGGTGATAAGGCCCCTAACTTCTCAGCTGATGATTTAAAACTGCTGACAATGGAGGTACTGTCTCTGTACAGCTAGCTGTATGGGAACACAGTATACTAGGTGTACATGTTTGAATGGAAAATGTATTTCAAACTAACCTTTTTTTAATGACACCTGCTAAATTATCCCTTTTTACTTCCTGAGTGAAGTTTTTCACGATTGAAGTGTAGTCAACACAATCATTTGGCTGGGAACAAAATTATGTTTAACAATGCTTTTGCATGTTTGTAAATTGAAATTAAAAGTTATCTGATTGAATAAGGTGACTTCATTTCAATTTACTCACAATTCAAAATTTACCATTCACAAACTGCATGCCCATTACTTCCAGAGGCCAGTAGAAAATGTGTTATAAGTATGATTGAAAATGACAGCCATATGTCAAAATGAGAGAAATGTAAAGTGCAGGAGAACATTTTCAAGTTATACACTTGTCTGATTTGTGTTTGTTTTTTTGCACTTTTATTTTATCCCATTGTCTGAGTAACGAGTACCTTAATGTATTATACATGTAATGGTGCCACATATGGGGAAAGGTATGTCCTGTGCTGTACGTACATACAACACAGGCTCTCAGTCACCCATACATATGTCCCATTCCTACACACACATGTTCTTACATCACCAAAAATCTGTGCTCTCACTGACACACTTGCCAGCCCTTCTATACAGCCTTTAGTCAAAGTATGTGGTTCTAACCATAGTATCTGGGTTTAAAAACATTAGGCATTAAGTCAGTGAATCTGGTCAAGGATGTGTGTGCTGACAATGAAGAAGTTGATTAGCCTTCAGTAGCTTACAGTGATTGGTACTGATCTTAAGGAGCTCTCACTACAGGAAATGCTTCAGACCCCTAGCCTAGATATTGGTTTTGGCCTGAATTTTTAAAACGAGGACATTAAAAGCGACAAAGGTACTCAACAGGTTACTATAAATCATTTCCTACAAAATAATGATTTTTAGACAATATTCTGTACTAACTTTAGAATTGCTTGTGATAGACAAAATTGTGTTATAGCAATGCAGAAACACTTCTTTTTCCACACACAACTTTTTTTTCTTTCTTTTTTTGGTATCCATACAGGTCAATGCCCATCAGAAAAAGGTGATGTGGAAAGCCATTGTCATGAATGTGTGGATCTTGTGGGGGGGAGGTCTACAAGCGGGACAGCATCCATGCTGCAAGAGGTGGAAGGACCTACGATGCTAGACCAAAAAGCCATCTGAAGTCCAGCTCGGTCAGTCCGCCCACTGACTGTGGGAAGTGCACATGGCCCCACTAATGGCGTGCTTATTTGCGGTGGCTTATCCGGACCTTGATGGAGAGTTGGGAACCCAACAGCAGCATCAAGGGGGTGAGTTATTTTTAAGTTCTTAGTGTTAGTTATCTATTCTTTGAAATGATTTCTGGCATCAACATGAAAATTGACACATCCAATGCACAAGAAGAGTTGTGGCAGGTGTAAGTTTGCCAGAAGGTGTATGAAGATGTGTATTGATTTGTATTAAAAATTGCCACTAGATTCATTATCACTTCCAAAGGACTGATTTCAGAAAACGCATGCTTGCCTACGAAAAAAGATGTACCTTGATTTTGTTTGTCATCAGCGACCTTTGTACCAAACAGGTCATAATTGATGATTCGGTTAGGTGTGATGCCCCATCACAACTGCAAGGAGGTTAGCTATGTCGACCCTATTAAAGGTGACATAGCATACAGTGCACTTAAGATACAGTGGATGTTTCTGACTTTATATTGGTGAGTTGGTTTAATGACCAAACAACACTGAGTATCTGGTCCAAAATTACTAGGAACATAAGAACAATGGCAACATTTCTTAGCAAAAACATTTCAGAAATATGTTTTCTCTGCAAAATTCAAGCCAGTTCATGTTAACAGTTACAGATTGGCAGGAAGTCTTACTCCTTCACAAATGTGCATATGAGCCAATCTGTTTGAACAAACATGCATTTAGTAGGCAAACATTATTAATTGAAACAGGCAGGAACGTGTACACATGTGTGACAGTTACACATACCCTAAGCAATATTTTTGTGTCCTTTGTTATGTCCAGATGACAAATCAGTGTTGAAACAAACAAGTTATTGACAGGGACTTTGCAGATAGATGATGTATATGCACAAGATTTCCTGTTAAATATTTATTTTTGGGACAAGAGTTCCCTATTCAAAACAACCAATCTGTGCCATTCAGAGGTGTTTAACAATTTGAAGTGTTTAAGAGAAATGATCTGAAATAAAATGGGACTAATAATGATAATTTTCAAAACTGTAAGCAAATGGGACCATATTATGTACCTTACATGCACAGGGTAATGGTAAAGTAAACCTACGTTTTATAGCCTTAAAGCAGGTAAAAAGTTGAATCTTTAAAATGTTTTGTAAAATAACTTTGTGATCATTTTGACTATCACAGATGTGATAAAAATGTTGTTTGTGTCTTTTCAACATCATCAGGAGCAGGTAAAAGAAACATTGGTGAGGAAGACTAGGAAGAAGCTGGCCACTGTGTGTTGGGTGGAGAAACATCTTTCACGGATGGAAGAGTGGCATGGAGGGTGCGAGGACTGGTACGGAGGGCACCAGCTCATCAACATATTCAGAAGCATCCACACGCGAGCAGGTCCTAGTGGTGGCGGACCCTATAGGACCTAAAATATCAGCATCCTTGGCTGCCGCCCAGATTCCCATCTCCAATTTCTCTCTTGCCCCCCCAGTAGGCCAAACTTGCCCCCTAAAAGGGCTGGTTTCCCCTTTGCTGCAGACACCCCCCGAGCCCTATCTCCCCGGCTTTCCTCAATGAAGAGGCTATTGATTGATGCAGCATCACAGTAAGCCAGACAGCTATCATGAATGGCATCCAGGGGCTTACTTTTCAAATGCAAAAGATGGTTGCATTCCTGAATGCCATTTGTAATTGATTGTCTTGCATGCAGAGATCGCTAGCGAAAATAGCCTCTGCACTGACCGGTCCAACCTTGTGCCCCTACTCCAGTCCCTTCCTCAACCCAAATTCCATCTCCCACCCGAATCCCAAGCAGACTCACTTCCTTGCACACACCCACTCCAACAGACAAAAGCAGCACATCCATCCATAAACACAAGTGCACCAAAAAGCACAAACTTACACCCATCCAACAGACACACTATTTACCATTCACCCTAAGAAATAACTACCACACCCATGAGCACCACCACCACACCCGCAACCTCATGCAACATCACATTCACAACCACATGCACCAGCTTACCCACAAGCACCACTGCCACATCCACCTCAACATCACACTCATCTAAAGAGTCTCTCATACACCTATATGCAAAACACCTACCATATCCACATGCTCACAATCACCGACACCAAAACACCTACAAAACCACCCATATCCATACAAATACCCATATCCATACATATACCAGACACACATGCATCTACAACACATAAAAACACATGCACCACAACTACACCAACCACTTCGACAGCGGACTCATCCAAACTCATCCAAACACAGGCCCTCATTCTGAGTTTGGCGGTCTTCGGGCAAGACCGCAATGCAAAATGGTGCCACTATACCGGCAGTGGTGGCAGTATAGCGACCACCAGATTACGAGTCACAAAACACAAACCACCGTAATACAGACGCAAAACCATCACCGCCAGGTCAACCCATGGCGAAAGAGTGATTGAACAACCTCCAGCGGTTGGTAGTTGGTGGTCACGACCGCTGTGCAACTCACTATTGGTTCACAATGTTGCCGGTGGGAGGCAGGAGCCAATGGTGATCACCGCCGGCGGTGACGGTGATGTCTGCGGCGGCCATGACCACCATTTCATGTGCTCATGCCCACTTAACTCCTGAACCTCGTGCACTGAAGACCTCCACTGCGTGTGCTGCTGTGTACTGACTCTGGTAGCCAAGATGCCACGTCCTGCAGGAGAAAGGTCCCCAGCCTTCACCCAGGAGGAGTTGGAGCAGTTCATGGACAGGGTCCTGCCCCTGTATGGATAGTTGTATGGGGCACCAGAGCAGCATGTGAGCCCATTGTCATTGCCCTGTATGTGAGCTGTGCGCATGGGGATGCCTTGGTAGGTGGCAGTGTGAATGGAGCATGGACATGGGTGAGGGGCTTAAGGTTAAGTTGGCTGATGACGTGTGTGTGTGGAAGTGTGATGTGTGCTATCCACCACTGTCCCAGAGATGCCACTGTACATGACTGTCTCCTGTCTGTGCCACCTGTGCAGGTCAGCGCCCATCAGAAGAAGGGGATTTGGCGTGCCATCGCCAAACAGGTGCGGACCCTGGCTGAGCACCCACTGCAGAAAGCGGTGGGAGGACCTGAGATGCTGGGCCCAGAAGACTGCGGAGACCCAGCTGGGGATGTCCTCCCAAATGGGGGAGGGGGCCTTACCCTCCTAATGGCCCGCATATTCGTGGTGGCCTACCCTGAAGTGGATGGGTGCTTGAGGACAGCACAGCAGCCACATGGGGGTAAGTACTCACTCTCACTTGCAACATATGTTGGCATGGTAGCTCTGGGTGGGCACCTTTGGGTAACTGTGGCTTGAATGGTAGGTACAATGATGTCCACTATTGGTTGTGTCCATCTGGGCAGTATTGACATCACAGGTGTAAATAATGCCATGCAGTCCGTGGTAGCGGGCAGATTCCTTCAATGTAGGAACAGTGTGGCCACCTACTTGCCAGATGTGTTGGCCAGCACATGGCAACAGGATCTTAAGACCTGGGGTGTCCAGGCATTGCGATTGGTTGTGTTCAACCACTGTGCCAGGGGTGTATCCATGACCTCATTCAGCTGGCAGGCAGTGCTTGTATAGTGGGGTGGATGCAGCAAGTGGTGACACGTGCTACTTGATAATAGACAAGGAGGCCAACCAACTAGCCGTGCAGGATCCTGTTGGGTGTGCAGTTCTTTGCATGCCTGTCTCAATGGCCATGGGTAATAGGCAGGTACTGGAGAGGTGTGGAGGGTATGACACTCCTTATGTAGATATTTCCATCAGTCATACAGTCAGCGGGTGACATGTGCATTGTTGCGGTTCCCCCCATGGTGCTGCCAAGTTGTAGGATGTTCGGAGGTGAGCATAATGTATCATTGCATGGCATCAAATGCTGATGTTCTACCCTGTGTGACCGTTGTGCTGATATTGGCCAATTTCTCTCTCTCTTTCTCTCTCTCCCTCTCTCTTCTTTCTCTCTCTCTCTTCTTTCTCTCTCTCTCTTCTTTCTCTCTCTTCTCCCCCCGTCTTCCTCTGTCTTTGTGTGCATCAGTATCATCTGGCAAGTGGGGAAGCAGCAGCCCACGGTACCCAGGAGGTTGACACCAGAGCCAAGGAGACCAGTGGGACGGAAGGCGAGGGGGTGCCACGGGGGAGACCGGATTGACACCACATCTTTTGATTTCTCCTCTGATGGCTGCCCCCTGGCAGTGGAGGTCCCACCTGGGACCACCCCAGCACTATCCTTCTCCGCCCTTACCAGCACCCCCCTCCATGTAGCTCCCCACCCAGTTGTCTGTGCCCGCTCACCCAAGAAGGTGGGCATCTCCTTCGCCACAGGCAGCTCTGCCCCTGCCCCAGGCAGCCCTGCTGCCCTCAGTGAGGAGGCTTTTGACCTCCTGAGGTTGATCTCTGTGGGGCAGACAACTATTGTGAATGCCATCCTGTAACTGGCATCACAGATGCATAGTGCAATGTGTTCCTGGAAGGCAGTCACGTTGCCTTGTCTGCTGTACAGAGATGGTTTCAGGCTCTGGCCTCCTCCGTGATGGTAGCCAGTGTCCCTTTTTCTTTTGTCCCCCTCCAGCTAACTGTTCCCAATCCCACATCCCTCTACCCTCACCTATCCAAGGCACACCTATTGCCCCACATGTAACCACATCAACAGTCACGGTACGCAAGGACAGACATAAGCACAACAGATGCCACCACCGCCGTGCACACACTCAACAGATACATGACAACATCCACACCCTGCACCAACCCCCCCAACCACCTCCCCACTTAGTCGACACACCACTCACATCTGCAGTCAGCATTACATCAGTCACTGATCCTGTCACATGTGCCCTCACTGACAGTCACCACATCTTCTGACCCTCATTCATGCACCCCATACACCAATGGCGCAGACACCCCGACTGTCAACACACCCACGTGTAGCACATCCACCATACCTGCAGACACCACACCAATATACTCACTCCACCGCCATCTGCCTGGATCTCCTCCCCACCTCCTCCCAATACATCTCAAGGCACACACTCACCCACCTGACACTCCCCCAGCACATACATTTAATCCACCCACGCACCTGCACCCAAAGCACATCCACACCTCACAATCATACCCACTCCCTCAACTACCAAACGTCTTTCCATTGACCTCCCATGTGTCCCCCAAAAAGGTTTCTCCCACGAGTTTTCCCTGTTCCCCACCACTGACCTAGTCCTTGTTTCCCCCAAGCACCCTGCTACGCTTCCTATGCCCCTGCATTCCACATCCCAGTCTGCCACTGCCCCTCCTCCACCTGTCACTGCCGCCTCTGTCATGTCCACTGCTCCTGCTGCCAAACCCAAGCCCATGCCCACTCCCTCCACTTCCCAGGCCAAGCCCACTTCCTCCAGTTCCAAGGCCAAACCCAAACCCCTCCCCTTGCTAAGCTCCCCCTCCAAGGGCAAGCCCAAGGACCCCCCATCAAAGGTCACCCCTAAGGTCACCCCCTCTAGGCCCAGACGGAAGCCCCCCCCTCCAAGCCCAAGTCCCCGCCCCCCAACCCCCTCACCCCTCAGGTGCCTGCATTCCACATTGATGCCCTTGCCCTGTGGAGGCTTGCACTTTGCAGTCAGAAGTCAAGTTGGGACGTCAGCTTGTGCCAAGTGTGCTCCGGGCACTATGGATTTTGGACTGGCCCTTGGGCCTGTATGTTAATTGTTTATTGCACACTTTTGCAAATTAATGTATTTATGCGGCACTACACCTTTGGTGTTGATCCTACTTATCTAGTCCCGGCTTTACTTCAACAAGTATGTGTGGTGGTTGTGTGTATTGGTGTGTGTGTGTGTGTGTGTGTGTGTGTTACACCAATAGCATTCCCTCCAGTGTGTGCTAGGCTGGTGTACTTCTGGTTGGTGTTGTGGTCGCCATCACTGGTCTGGGAGTTGCAGGGCCAGGTAGAGGGTTGGGAGGAGTAGCAATTTGTGTGCCATTGCGCCTACAGACGTGCCTGTGTTCCTGAAGGTAGGTGTACCCTTTTATATTCGTGCAACCACGTAATATGGTCATGGGATACTGCCTGACCGCCAGGCTGGAGATGACTGCTGCCTGGCGCGCCAGCCCTTCCGTTGTGGCAGGCCGTACGGTAACTTGGCTGTGTTCTACAGGTACCTTCCTAGGACTTGAGATATGGTGGTCTTCACCGCCGGGCCAATTCGGTGCAGCCGCCAACTCCAATGCGGCGGTATGCTGACCGCCACACTCGTAATGAGGGCCACAGTCACAGAAAAGCAGACACACACCAACACCCACCAAACAGAAATGCCCACACTCAACTGAACACCACACACCTTCAAAGAAACACACACCCAAACATACACCAGACCCACATCCACCTGCAAAACACAGACACACACACAGCACGCACTCCAGCTCCCTCTACCTCCCAAACCCCATCCTCTCCTACCTCTTCTACCCCTTCCCCTGCACCCGCTTTTACTGCCTACCTGTCCATGACCCCTAAGAAACTCAAACCAACCCCTCTCAGGAAAGATCATTGAGGGTGCTGCTCTGCCCACTTGATGACCCTTACTGAGGAAATTGACGTTGACAGTGTCATTAGGAGGCAAGATCCGGGCCGGAAGCCCAAATTGTGTAGCCACATCTTTGATGGACAATCCTTATTATCTTTTGTTCCTTCAGTAAATCTGAGAGACGCATCTCATTTTTTGAATACATTTTCATGTATTTTCACAAAGTTTGTCCTGACATTTTAAAATTAATAGTAATTTATTAATGCCACTGTTACTAATGCAAATGTGAGTAACATGAACTTAATTTAATTTGTGATAATGACAAATACAGGTTTTATTTTTGACATTTGTATAGTGCATACATTTGTGATGAACATTTGTAAAGACATGCTAATTTTGGTGGAAGCATTTATCATGATATTGGACACTTATACCAAAATTAAACATGTTTATGTTTTTGTAACTTGTGAATGCAGGTGTGTTTATTTAAAAATTACGTGTTAATAATAAACACATCGCATTGCACATGTGAAACACACTTGAGTTAAATGAAATCTAATGATTAACAGAAAATACACCAGACAAGGGAAAATGTAACATTAATACATATGACATGTTTTAAGTTTAGGAGGTTGGTTGACTGTACTTTTCTTGTTAACCATCTTGTTGCATTGTGTAGTGCAATTACTATAATATATTAGATTTATGTAGTTCCATTAATGTGTAATGTGTGTATCTGGTTTGATAGTTTAAGTAAAATGATTAACCACACCTGTATGGACACATTTTGAATTTGCGATTAATTACTTTTCGTGTAAGTGCCCATTACTATGAAGGCAGTTTTGACCAAATTAGTGTGACTTTTTGCATAGGTGTCCATTAGCATGGAGGCAGATAGGACCAAATTGGTAAATGTAAATAAAATATAGAGGTTCATTTCTTTAAATTCCTTAAACTACCACATTACACACACATGCATTGGCCGTTACTGTACTATTGCTTGCAAGTATTTTTTTAAACTGCAGTAGTCCAGAGCTAATGTACACAGACAATTCCCAATGGTAACAGATGAAACAGTCACTTACATTAGGTTCTGGCTATGACCGGATTGATTTTTGTCATGGTTCAGTAGCAGCAACAAAGGTAGGACTTGTACAATTGGGTTCATGGCAACAAGGAAAGTGAAAAGTCAACAAAGGTAAGTTTCAACCTTATATGCCTTAGATTCCGCCAACTCAGGGATTGAGGTTTAGCCCTCACAGTTAAGCTGGTGGGAAGACACATTGTGATTCCCCGGCGGTAAATCTGGCTTAGGTCCTGCTGTCAGTTGTTTTGCCTATGGCGCCATTGATGCAAGTGTAAAATTCTGGCTGTTACTGTGGTTCGCAAACAGACTTGTTTATTCAATAGAACAACAACTGTGAGACTGATTCCGCCAAGCTCTAAATCAGGCCCTAAATATAGGAGATATGGTTGACTGTGTGCAATTCCAAGAATATTCCAAATAACAACTTTTTTTTTTTTTTTTTTAAAGTCAATCACCTACTTAGTTACTTTTTTCTTAAATGTTCTACCTAGTTTCAATTCTCTGCACATCTCTGCTATCCAATCAAACGTGTTTTCCTGTGTGATACTCCTGCTTGTCTCCAAATTGGTAAGAGTCTGGATTGTGGGCCATAGTTTTACGTTTTGGGCCAGAGAGAGTGCTAGAAAGAGTGGCATTGTTAGGGACCTAGGTTTACTGAATGTAGACATTACTTGGGTTTGCCGCAGCCCCAGGGACCACCTCCTCCCTGGGGCTCTAGTTAAATACAGTGCAGGGACTGCGGGCCACCCCACTGCCCCAGGAGCCACTACCTTCCTAGGGCTCTACTTAAATACAGTGCAGGGGTCTTGTGGTCCCCACGCCGCCCCAGGCGCCACCCCTTCCCTTGGGTTTCATTAAAAGTATGACAAGGTTGTTTCAGACCCCAAGCCCCGGGGACCACCACCTCCCCAGGGCTATTAAAGTTGGAGGGGGGCAATGTGGCCCTCCTTGTGGAGCCAGTTATGGCCCTGGGGGCCCCTACACCCCAAAGACTGGCTTCTGATATGTTCCGGAGTGGTCATCCCAGGAAATAGCTGTTTTGCTTTTGATTGGTGGGTGCTGACTCCTACCGCCAAGCAAAAGCAAACAAAGTCAGCTTTCTGACAGCGGGAGCTGTCAAACAGCTCCTGCTGGCAGAAAGCAGAGTTCATTTTATTCCCTGCGCACAAATATGTGTGCAGGGAAACGTATTAAAACATTGCTCCCTCAAGCAGAGAGCTCCTTTTTAAAGCTGCTCACTGTTTGTGAGAGCAATGCTGGCACCCATATGACATGGGGAGCTGGCTAGGACAGCGGGTGCCTTGAGGCTCCCCCCTGTGGTCCTTTCACTCTTTCTCTCTTACATCCCATAATGGGGTGGAAGAGAGAGAGGTATTGTCATTGCAGTGGTCTCTCCATTCCATGGCTCCAAAGCATCAAACTGGCAAGGTGTTTGGTATAAATGCTATAGTTACATTTGGATGCAGAGTGGAAGAGGATCACTTCTGGTCTAATGATCAAGGTCTTGTGCTATCATTCAGTAGGTTGAAGGTTCAAATCCTAGTATCGCTTGGCAGTGGGTTGTTTATTTACAAGTGTTTTGACTGTTCAACCTTCCAAGTGATGGAACATTCACGTTTCTTTCCTATCATATGCGTAGGCTGAATGTCATAGATATATCTTGAAACAGCAGGGTAAGGAGTCATCTGTGGTGTAATGGTTAAGGTCACAGATCGTCACACTGAAAGCTGAGGGTTCTACTCCATGTGTTCCTGTGTTCTTTAATTAATTTTAATCTTCCAAACTTAAAGCTTCATACTGAAAGGTGATCTCACTCATTTTAAATTACAAATACACTTTTCCTTTTTAATTTGTTCTACAATATCTCGTTCTACGTACCTCATTCATCAAATCCCAAATCACTCTCTCTCTCTCTCGCTGAATCTCTCAATTACTCTCTCTTGGAGCTAGGTGGTTAGGGGGATTGGCCACAGGGTCTAGATGCAGGCCAGGGCCTGGGACCAACCCCACCACACATGGCCGAAGGCCATTGGTGCAAGTTTGGGTGGTAATAGGGGGTCAGCCACAGGGCAAATTGTCTCCGTGCACGGCCTAAGGCCGTGTGCAGCAGTCGTTGGATTAACTTGTAGTAATGAAAATTACATTACATTAAAAAAACAGTAAAATTCACTGAAAAAAACAAAGGTTATAGGGATGTTATAGTTAGGAAATACAATTATAAAAAAACATAGAAATTCACTTAAACTAAGGTTGCAGGGAGGTTATAGTTAGGTTCTGAATATACTCGTACAAAGCTGTGGATATTCACCAATTATAGCTAGTAACAATAACTTGTGTCGTAAGGTAACTATAACTCGTGTCCTCGCCATGCACTGCTAATTACTTCACAAATTACAACACTCATGACATCTTGATAATATCATTGATAATGTCACCGCAACATCTGCAGTAAAATTATTGATCAGATAACTGTGCATGACGGGGCACAATATATACACTGAAAGTACCAAAGGTTACAGGGACATTGTAGGTAGGAAGTAGATTTTTTTAAAACTTAGAAATTCACTGAAAAAAACTAACGTCATTGGAATGTTATAGTTAGGCACAGATTGTAGACTCACAAAACCATAGAAATTCAGCAGTTATAGTTACCTGAGCTAACTATAACTCACACTCCCGCAATACACCTTTTACGAGCTCACATATGTTATCACTCATGACTTGGTCAGAATGACACCTGTTGCACCACAAGTTTTCTGTGTTTTGTTTTAAAAGTAGATTTTTTCTACGTTTTATTTTATAACAAAAAAAAAGAAAACTCTTAAAAGAACAAGATGTTAAAAAATACAAGAAAACACTAGATCAGAAAACTTTAAAAAAACAAAGTTTCTTGTTAAAACCACCTTTCTTGGTTTGAAAAAAGAACTATAAATTACAATTGTTCAGCAAGTGGCTGTATCGGTGTGTGCCTGAGTCAGTTAGTGGCTGTACTGGTGTGTGCCTGCATCAGTTAGTAGCTGTATTTGTGGGTGCTTGGGTGTGTCTGTATCTGTATCGATGTGTGCCTGGGTATATCAGTGTCTGTATCAGTGTGTGCCTGGATGTATCCGTGTCTGTATCAGTGTGTGCCTGAGTGACTTAGTGGTTGTATCGGTGTGTGCCTGAGTCAGTTAGTGGCTGTATTGGTGAGTGCTTGGGTGTGTCGGTGTCTGTTTCAGTGTGTGCCTAGGTGTGTCAGCGTCTATATCAGTGTGTGCCTAGGTATGTGAAAGACTAAATCGGTGAGTGGCTGGGTAAATGAGTGGCTGTATCAGTGTATGCTAGTGTGTGTCAGTATCAGTTTGTGCCTGGGTGTTAGTGCGTGTATTAGTGTGTGCATTAGTGTGTGCCTGGGTGTGTCAATTTTTTAATGTGTGTGTGTCCGTGTCTGCATGAATGCATATACCTGGGTGTGTCAGTGCCTGTATAGGTGTTTGCCTGGATATGTGAGAGACTGAATGGGTGTGTGCCTGCGTGACTTAGTACCTGTATCTTTGTGTGTCCGAGTCAGTTAGTGGCTGTATCAGTGTGTGCTTGGGTGTGTAAGTGTTTATATCAATGTGTGCCTGGGTGTGTCAGTGGCTGTATCAGTGTGTGCCTGGGTATGTGAGAGACTGAATCAGTGTGTGCCTGGGTGACCTAGTGGCTGTATCAGTGTGTGTTTGGGTGTGTCAAAGTCTGTATCAGTGTGTGCCTCGATATGTGAGAGGGTAAATCAGTGTGCCTGGGCCAGTTAGTGGCTGTATTGGTGTGTACCTGAGTCAGTTAATGGCTGTATCAATGTGTGCTTGGGTGTGTCAAAGTCTGTATCACTGTGTTTCTGGATATGTGAGAGGGTAAATCAGTGATGTGTCAGTGTGTGCTTGGGCCAGTTAGTGGCTGTATCGGTGTGCACCCGGGTCAGTTACTGGCTGTATTGGTGTATGCCTGGGTCAGTTAGTCTGTATCACTGTGTGCCTGGATGTGTCAGTTTTTGAATCAGTGTATGCCTGAGTATGTCAGTCACTATATCAGTGTGTGCGAGAAGCTGATTCGGTGTGTCGCTGGGTGAGTGCCTGTATCGGTGTATGCTTGACTGTGTGTGAGGCTGAATCAGTGTGTACCTGGGTCAGTTAGTGGCTCTATCGGTGTATGCATGGATGTGATATGGCTCTATTGGTGTGTGCCTATGAGTATAAATTCCTATATCAGTGTATATTCCTCAGTGTGTGAGAGGCTGTATTATTGTATGCCTGGGTATATCAGGGCAGGTACCATTGTGCATGCCTGGGTGTAGGGGAGGCTATCAATGTGCCTGGGTATATCAGTGCCTATATTAGTATGTGTGCCTCTGTGTGTAAGAGGCTGGATCAATGTATGCCTGGGTATGTCAGTGCCTGTATTAGTGAATGTGCCTAAGTGTGTGAGACTGAATCTTTGTCTGCCTGGGTGTGTACTCTGAGAATGTAGTGTTTTGGAAAGACACTGAAAGAACCAATAAGTAAAATACATTACTCCAACAGATGATTAAATTGATCTGTATAAAAAAAAACATGAGTATGATTTAGAATTAAAATTTATAAAATGAGATAATATAGTTGCAATCTTAATAATGCATAATCCCATAATATGAACACATTACTATACGTTTGTTATGGTATAATACTGTGTTACATTAAATTCAAGCATTTAATCTTCCCTTTCTTACTGTTTTCAGGTTTTTCTAAGTAGTCACACTAACTGATGTACTGTATAAAGACTCATCATTGAACAGTGAGAAAAAAAAACAATCATAAAGATTGCAGAAAAAAACTGAATTGCACACTGTCACTGTAAATAATCAACAGTGTGCATTGCGCTCACTACATTGTTTTAGCTATACTTGCTGTACTAATCTAAAGAAACATATGTTAAAAAAACTCCATCATTAGAAGTGCTACATTAGCACTACTAGAAATATAGGATACCAGCATATGGAAAGCCTCATAAAGAGATCCACCCTGGTAGGCAGTATGATGTCATAGACACCGATAATTCATCAACTACAATTAAACTATTTCACTTTTAGAATTGTAATACTCCTTGGAACTTGGTAGCTTACAAGGCATTGTTTGTTTGAATCTGAGGTTCCTGTCATTATATTGTTTCCATCCAGTTTTACTTTTTATATAGAGCGTAAAATGTCCAGTTGTAAAACGAAGTCCTTTATGAAAAATGACAGACATAGTAATCTATGTTTTTCCAGAAATAGATATTAGTCCTGCTTTAAAGTTTGAAATCTGTTTCCAATTTGCTACCATGTCTGTGCATGGTTGTAGTATTAGCTCCACACCAGCATATCAAAAGCCTTATACAAACATCACCCCTGGTAGGCCTATGAGGACATAAATTGTGATATTACATGTACTATAGTTGAGGAGTGCCGCATTCTGCTGGGGACTCACTGTCCCAGGAGCCCTGTTTCAGGAGAGGAGGGGCCAGAGCCTGAATCCAGCAGTCAAAGTGCTTTACATCGTCCCGCTGTGCGGGAGTTGAGGCGTGCCGCATTCTGCTGGGGACTCACTGTCCCAGGAGCCCTGTTTCAGGAGAGGAGGGGCGGAGCCTGAATCCAGCGCTCAAAATGCTTTGCATCGTCCCGCTGTGTGGGACGCATGGGGGCAGCACCTGGGCCAAGGGCAGGCCCGTCCGTGCCCGTCTGAGACCGGGCTGGGCCAGCCCCCTTGAATTCAAGGTAAGAACTTAAGGCCTTTGTTTGGCTTCTATATCCCTGCTTGTCCCAGCGCCCATAATGGCGAAGCTCAAGGCGAAAGGAAGCCCAAATATGGGCTCAGCACAACCTAAATTTCCGAGGCTCCACAAACCATCGCAGGCTCTTAATAACTCTGTATCCAATGAGATTGACAACTTGATTGAAGGGGTTGAATCCATAATTAAACAAAAGGAAAAGAAGCTCCCACAGAAAAGGCTCAAATCTGGTTCCCTTGTCTCCTTTTTTTCTGCAAGCCACTCATCTAAGGGGAATCTCACCACAAAGGATGATCTTTCATTCGCGCCTGGATCTCAGCCTGATGGTCCAGTCGCAAAATCAAGAGAACAGACTATAGTACAATTAGATCCAGTCGACCATATGTCAGATACCGCGATTGTTCACAACATTCCATGCTCCAATCGTTTTCTCCCATTGGTCTCACAACCCCAAAGAAGCGCTCCTCAGACCTCTTATCCCTGTGACTCCTTCTCAAAAGGAGTTGATTCCTCTTATATTGGGTTTGCAAGAAGAGGTCAGGGACTAAAGCAAGCATTATCAGAAGTACTATCTATTCTGCGTGTTAATAGTCCGTTGGGGGCTACAGTTTCTGTACATAAAGTTTGTTCGAGCACTAGTATTCCTCCACTCTCGCATTTAGACTCTATTTTGAACACACCTGTGCCCAGCCACCTTACAACCCAAGAGAAGCCCCAATCAAGCATTATAGGCCATTGTGTCCTAGGGTCCTTCCTAGAGCATTACCCAGGTCAGGATTGCATACTAAAATGAAGTGGGACTATATGGTAATTCAATCATCTTGTACGCGCCCCAACACAACCAATTCTCTATACATTTGTAGGGCTCCTCCTTTACCTCTGAACTTCCGTGAAGACGATGCATCCCTGAAAAACATTGTCGTACATTGGCTGAGACACACCAGACAATGCTGTTCCATCATTTACTCCAATATAATTTTGGTTAAACGTTTTACTGATCAGCCACGTCAATGGGACTTTATTAGGTTAAATCTAGCCAGCCCAAGTTTGGTAAAGGGTTTGTTATCCATGGAAGCCCGTTATCCTATGCAAAATGGTTCAAGTATCTGTCTTCAAAACACCTGCCCTGAGTCTATGTTTATGCAGAACACATTGCCTTCACGTGCAAGCAATAGGTCCCATAAGGTGTGATCTGACTTATTAGACAAACCCAAAACTCAAAGCCAAGAAATTACGGGAGGTTGTTTATCAGTTGAATCCCAAATTAGGAAATGCGACTCTTCAGAGAACCGGCCTTGCTTATCTGCTTTAGATTCTCAGGAGGTATTCTCAGATATTGACTGACTGCCATCTGGCACAACTCCAAAGGATAGAAGTCTGTTCCTTCCTAAATCCACTGCAAACGTTGCTAAAGGTCGGCCTACAGATCCTCTCCTGCATTGGATTTCAGCGCTGCCAGACAAAGATATTATATCTAAACCACAACCTACCCAGACCCAAGTTGGGGCAAGTCTCTTTGAGACCCCTCATGAGAATCCCAGGGCCCACATGACTTTAACCTCATTTTTTTTAACATGGAATGTGGCAGGAATCAATAATAAAAGACTATGTTGAATGGGGACTGTATATAGACAAATTTAGGTGTTTCAAGAAACTTGGGCTATTACAAATATACATAGACAGGGCTTTAGCTCCTTTTGTAAGGAAGCCCGGCGGTCCCCTGCGGGCAGAGCAGCAGGAGGGCTTATTACATGGTTAAGAATATCGGAGGTGGGTAAAGTTAGAGCACTCGATGTGGAGTCGCCAAATATACTAGCTCTGTACATTCAGACACAGCAAGATTTAACCTTACTTTGCATCAATGTATATAATAGACCTGGCCACCAAAACCAACTGTCTAAAACTATCCAGATTCTCAATGCTTTTTTGTTAGAGTATAGCACAACGCATTGTATTGTTATAGCCGGCGATTTCAATGTATCGTTGGAGCCGAATCTTGCGTTCTCAGAAGCTACCCAGATAGAGGATAGAGTATGGAACATTCCACCATACACATCCCAGAGAAAACAGTCAAAATCTAATGGCAGGGCTTTGCAAATTATTGATCTTATGTTAACCTATAGTCTTTGCCCAGGGAATGGCCGTTTTCCATCTGATACTCCTGCAAATTCTACGTATTTTAGAGGGTCCTATAGTAGCATTCTTGACCTCGCACTCATTGATGTGAGGCTATGGCACATTGTCAAAGATCTCACCGTGGGTGATCAATATAATAGCGACCATGCCCCTCTTATTGTAACTTATGATAGGCAACTCCTTCTAGGAAATGCTGTACAATTAACTCATGAAGTTTCCTTTCCCCCTAGAGGTTTCTTCCATCAAACGTACCCTGAAATGGGATTCATTTAGAAACTCGCCTAAATTGTGGGGGAAACTCTGTAAACTAGTCTCTAGTTACCAACTGTCTATTACTTCTTCTCCGTGCTCTCCAAATGAGGCATTGGATTTGCATGAGGACTTATTTGTGGCTGTAAGGATGCTATTCATTAGATCTAATGGTGGGAACAAATGTTTGGGCAAATAATTGCACCTAAGGTGGTATGGTAAGCCATGTAAAGATACCAAGATCAATCTTCTACGAGCAATTAAATTGAAAGATAGAACTGAGATAATGCACTTAAGGCGTGAATATGCATCTGCTATTAAGACCAGTAAACACCTATGGGAGGAAACATTGTGGCAGGAATTACTGCTGGGGGCTAGGGATAAGGATTCTTTTTGTTTCTGGACCCTGGTTGCCAGAAATAGGCGTGGTGACAATTCATTAATTCATTCACTCTATGAATGACTGTCACATTTCTTCTGAGGTCTGGACTGCCCACTTTACAGAAGTATACAGCTGTGAGCCTGCCATTTCTTGTGTCCTTGAGAATAACCCTATTGAGGAATTGCCACCTATATCTAGCCTCACCCCCTTTTCCCTTAAGGAAACTGAGATGGCTCTTAGGGCCCAAAAATCAGGTAAAGCCCCCGGATTGGATGGTATACCGGTGGACTTATTTAAATCTGATCCTGCTTTTTGGGGCCCCATGTTAATAGGGTGTCCAATGCTGTTTTAGCAAGCGGCAATTATCCAAAAACTTGGAAGGGAGCAATTATTGTCCCTATCCACAAAAAAGGCAAAAGGGGGGTTCTGGATAATTACAGACCCATCAGTTTGTTGGACAATTTACAAGAACATTTTTGTTATTAGGTATTGTGTAGATTAAGAGAGTGGTTGGAAGATAACCAGGTATTGAGTCATTTACAGGCTGGCTTTAGGCAGAAGATCAGTACTGTTGACCAGGCTTTCCGTTTCCTCATGATCAAATGGAAGGTAGTGGACGTGGAGGCCTGGAAACTGTTTGTTGCCTTTGTTGATCTCAGGTCTCCCTTCGATTTGGTCACACGAAGGGAACTTTGGGGAGTTCTGAATAAAGTTGGAGTGCTGGGCCCTTTGTTAAACCTAATTAAGGAGTTGCATTCAAGGAGCTATGCCAGAATTAGATGGGGGATGCAAGGAGAACTAACAGATGAGATTGCAGTATGTAGAGGAGTCAGACAGGGATGTGTGTTGGCTCCTGCTCTATTTTTACTATTTATTAACATCTGTATCCCCTACTTAATGGATTGTGACAGCGATGCACCCAAGGTAGAGGGACAAATGGTGCTGTGTCTGCTATTTGCTGATGATACCTTGCTATTATTGCAAACTGCTTCTGGCTTAAACAAATTGCTTGAAAAGTTCTCATACTTTTGCAAAGACCACGGTTTGAAAATAAACAGCGCCAAAAAGATTTACCTGGAAAGAGAGGCTTTAGAAAGAGTCTTTGACTTTGATTATTTGGGTATAAGGCTGGAGGACTCTCATAGATGGTAAGCACATATATTCAAGTCCGCCATGAGTTTAAAACAGAAATTGGGATGTATTTTGAGAGATGTTGCTAAATCCCCCAGCTTTGCAATTACTCCTCCAATAGAAATATATAAAGCCCAAGCTAGGGGAGGAGTGTTATATGGTGCAGAGCTATGGGGTTATTGTAATTTAAATGACCTGGAGAAAGTTGAAAATTCCTTTCTGAAAATGCTATTAAAAATCCCTGTAAGCTCTCCAACTTTACCCATCCGGTTGGATCTAAATCTTTATCCTATTTCACACATTGGTGCCCTACGGCCATTGATGTACTGGATCAGGTTATGGTCCTCGGACATCTTTGGCCCATACAGAGTTGGACTTAGCACTCTGATGAGTGCTGAAGCCCTAAAGAAGGTTAGGTGGTGCAGTTATGTGAAAGAAACTTTCTTCGATCTTGGACTGAGTTGCCTCTGGTTGGATCCTGTACACCTCCCAAAAAATGCTGTACAGCTTGTGAAAGATGCATATTGGTTGAGAGTACAAGCAAGAAAATTAGCAGACGTTTCCTCGCCCAGTTTAACCAATAGTTTTTTATCCTCGAAATGCCACTATGAATTTGAGCACTTTATGGGCTTGATTGGAACCCCTTCGGCACGTGCACTTTATATTATGGGAACATTACCACTTCGTTCATTTACTTGTAAATGGTCTAATATTGATGCTGACAGTAATTTATGTCCAGTGGGTTGTGGAGTCCTTGAACACATAGCCCATGTTTTATTCTGTTGTCCCGCATATCATAAGCAAAGAGCACGTTGGCTTATACCACTCTTTAAATCCATGGGCTTTGGGAGTGGGTCAGTAGCCTTTAGGATTCCTAAATCAAACGGCCATGATAAAATTGAATGTCCATTGGCAAATTTTCTGGAGGCTATTTGGCCTATCAGATGCAAATTATTGAAGACATGAGTATGCCACCTTTTTTTTTTTTCCTTGGTGAAGAGATAAGAACGATTTTTTTATGTGCTGTGGTCTGTAGTTATTTATTATTTTTCCTATTGTATTTGATTATTCTCCTTTCAACATAACATATGTATTTTTAATCAAGGGTTGTGAGGTGGTTGAATTGTTGTTTTACTTCTGCTATTTTTATCCATCTGTTTTAACATTGCTCACTTTATTTTGATGTATTTATGTGTTTTTATGTGCTTTAATGGTATTTTACTTTGCTGAATAAAGCTATTACTACCTTATTACACTATTTCAATTTTAATTCTCCTGAGAACTTAGGTTTAAGAAACAAAAGATAAGAATTTGGAAGCTTATAAGGCAATCTGTGCTTGAATTTGATGTTGTGGTCATTGCACTCTGTCCATCCAGTTTAATTTTTAAAATGAACAGTATAGTGTCCAGATGTAAAACTAACTCCTTCATAAAACAATATAACAATAGTATATGTTTTTCCAGAAATAGATATTTGTCCTGCTTCAAGGTTAGCAATCTCTTGTTTTCAATTTAGTGCCATTACCTCAGCATTGTAGTCGTATTACAATGAGATACTTGCCACTTATTTGTATACGTTGATGTAAAATGTGATTGACAATTTTGGCAGGTATTGATCTGTGTAGCATATTTAAACAATCTGTCAAAATTCACAGTTTTGCAATCCGGTGGTGTTAGATACATTAATCACCCTAAATGTATTTCTGTGCTTGATTAAATGAGCAATCTTCGCACTCATGGTTCCATGAGTAACTAAGTCCATTCCTCTTTTCTTCTAAAACACCAACAATTACCATTATTTATTCCTGTGCATCTTCTTGAGTAAACTCTACAGATCCAGTGCATACATCTACAAAGTCTCAAATGTGTAATCCACAGTGTGTCTTAGTTCTGTCACCATGCACATGTTGGAACAAAGCAAGTAGTGCTGAACACAATGTCTTCTGTTTCAGTTTATTTGCATGAAGCAAATGAGGTAATGTAAACAGCACGTTGAGAAGAACATTAGCATAGCAGTTGGCACCAGACGGGTTTGACCACTAGTACCCCACAATATCTCCTTCCTTATCATTTTTATTTTCTTAACAACTTCTTTAATTTTGTTCTTTATCTTCTTTTCAACAACATGACTACAAACCTTCGAACATTTTTGCTTTGGACAGGTAGTGCATTTTTCATAAACTGCATACTATGCTAAATGAGGAGTATAAACCCTTCTCACCAGTTGAGTTCTTTCAAACAATTTGCTCCAGAATTTGCTTTGCTGTCATCAAATTCAATGAGAAATGAACCAGGCAATATCCTAACTGGTTAGAGGGCTCCATATGACATACCTTCCTCAAACTCTGCTCTGCCCATATTAATAAATGCTGCATCACACCTAAACCTTGATGTATGAATATTCACAGTGTATGCTAGAGAAACTGGAAACTGTTTCCATTGGACTCATAAGTCTTTCACTAGCAAAACACATACAGTAGACCTAGTAATCTGCTTTATGCCAAAAGTCTGATCAAATTTTATTGCTAGGTATTCCACCTCATTCCTATTAGGAAAGCAAATGAAATCAATCACTTTACACTTAGCAACGAATCCTTCCTCAACATTTAAATTTCAGTGCACAATTAGCCTACAATTACCCTACATTTCTCGCAAACAATCAAACATTTCTCTAATTCCACAGTTCTGGAAGCAGATCTTTCCAATTAGTCCAGTTTTACTTGCAGCTTTTCATTTATAAATACTGTCACACCTTGGTCTTCCATTTCCTCTGTTGCTCTAAGATGCAAAATTTATTTTTTCTCCAATTGCAGCAATTCTTTGTTGAAACCAGCGCTACGCTCCAGTGCAAACATTAGGCACACAATTGATTTTCCTTCTTGAATGAAAGTGAACACGAGCTCTGCTGCTGTCTTGTTTTGTAGGAAACAGTTTTTTAAGAAACCAACTTTGTAGTAGACACTTATCCCCTTTTGACAGGGCATTCATTCTAATATCCTTCAGAATATTTCAAAATTCAATGGCAAATGCCTGTCACATATTCCTAAGTAGTTCTTAATATTGAAGGTTTAACCATGCCAAGTTTCATCATGGATCAGTGTTTTGAACACAGGCTGTCCTTTAACTGGTTTAAGTTGTAGTAGATCACCGAACACAATCAAGTGTTTTCCTCCAAATAGCACATCAATAGTCTGTTCTCAGAATCTGTTACATTCTCAAGTGTACAAAGAGAAACATTAAGTTTGAGGTCATGCTCATGTCATTGGTGTTTAAAAGATTTAGGCTTATATTTATACTTTTTTACTCAAAACTGCGTTTGCCGGCTTGCGCCATTCCAGGACACCAGCCGGGCACCAAATTTATGGAATGGCGCAATCCAGCGCAAAGGGTGGGCTAGCATAAAAAACATTACATTAGCCAGGTGGGGTGACGGTATGGGAGAAGGGTGTTTTGCCCCCACAAAATGATGTTAGGCTGGTTAGAGGCAAAAAAATGCCTCTAACCAGCCTAGCGTCATTTTCTGATGCAAAACTATCCATACAACATAACTCCTGTCTTAGAAAAGACAGGAGTCATGCCCATCACTCCAGTGACCAGCACAGGGGACAAGGTGTCCCCTGGGCATGCCCAGTGCACCCTGAGCCATGGAGGGGGCCCCAAGTTGGGCCCAGATTGCACTTTAAATTAAAAAATAAATATACTTACCTATACTTAACCTACCTACCTGGGATGAGGTCCCCTGTCCTCTGGTGTACCTCTAGTGTGGGTGGGGGTGTTCCTGGGGCTTGAGGAGGGCACATTTGGACCCATTCCATGGTGTTTAACCATGGAAATGGGTCCCCAGGTCCTCTAATGCCTGGTCTGACCCAGGTGTTACATAATGGTGCAAAGCAAGCTTTGCACCATTATTTACCCCCTCCTCCCACCTGTGTGTCATTTTAAAATGGCGATAAATATGGGGCTCTGGGATTAGCACCATTTTAGTTAGGAACGCCTACATTGCATCTCATTGATGCAAGGTAGGTTCAAGCATCTAAAAAATGGTGCAAAATCCAATATTTTGACATTAGATCTGTCTAGCGTCAAGATACAAATATGGAGTTAGTTTTGCACCGAATTTGTGGGGGAAAAAAAATACGCAAATTCGGTGTAAATAGAGTATAAATATTCCCCTTAGTTTTTTTCAGTATTCTTGAGACTTCATGACACGCTTCACTGGATGACTTTTGGTACTTAAGGTTTGTAGTCATGTTCCACAGACCGTATGAGAAGTCCATCTAAAGTAATTCTTTTAATATTGTGAGAGCTGATCCTGGGCGTGCTGTTACTATACATGACAAACTACACTCTGTAGTCTTCTGTAGGAAAGTAGTGAGAACATGTATTAAAAAGCTTTTACTGCTGCCAGCTTGACCACTGAGGAACAACAGTATGGGCTCAAGTGATGAGCATAAACCCTCTTTCGTCTCATGGAGGAATCCATGCTCAACTCTGTGTTTCAGGCAATATATATTTATTTTTGCTCGCCATTAAGTTGTGCAACTAACTCTTCCAAATCAAAACTTTCCTGTCTTGATTGTTGCATTGCAGTCTCCACTTCATTCATTGCAATTTCAGTTTCATTTTCAATTACTGGCTGTCCAAGAGGATCCTGACTTACAAGACCTGAACTTTGGCTGCTTTGTGAATGCTCCTTAGCTATATCAGCAGCATTTGTTTCTTGCTGTTCAATCCTACCATTTAACATTTTCAAATAGTTAGGAAAAACGGAATACTCAATGATATCCTTTGCAGCATTGAAAGAGTCTTTTTGGCAGTCAAAGTCTGAGTAATTCAGATTCAGAACACCAAGGCTAAAACAGTTGTCAGAGTGCCACACAGAAAAACACTTTTTTTGAGGCGTTTGGCACCTGAGTATTCTGTGGTTATAAAGACTGCCTTTGCTGTGTCTTACCAAACAACCACAGCATTCAACTACTGAAAATTTATCTTCATCTGTGTTTTCTGTGACGTTTCCATATCTGTACTTTTGAAGTATTTCATAGAGACATAAGTTTTCAAAATATGGACTCTTTTTTGGGTAGTAAGTGTCTATCATGCTTGTCTTCACAATGTCAGTACTGTATGGCTCAAATACTGCAAGGTATTGAATTTCTGGAAACTATTTCAACACTCAATTGTGCATGCATGCTAGGCCTAGACTCACCCAAAGAATTCCCCTTGATATTGAGTATAAACTAGCTAAAGGTAATTAATCAGAGCACTCATAGGACTTAATTTCTCTGTGTGAAAACATCTTCAAACTGAAGCTGTACAATTTCTTGTTTACAAACGTTTTAGCAGAAATCTCCTCCCACATATCCTTCATCTGTCTTTTTGGAATTTTGTCATGTATGAAGGCACATAACGAGCAACAGCAATGGAGTTGTCTTCCAAAAACTGAATAGCCATATTGGCATTCCAAATTTTTAGAATGGCCAGATTGTAGCCATAAATATATTTGGAATCCTCTGATCTCCTTAGGCTGTATGTGTTTTTTGGTCATTTTCGAGTAAGTGTATGTCTCACTGCAGACAAAAAAAACTGTTCACTCTTACTTTGGAAATTACACGTCTTGGAAAACAAAAACAACACTTTGTGTACCTTTTTTCTTTAGCTATGTATTTCCAATCAACAGTATTTCCCACATCTATGTGTTTGAAAGTGTAGAACTTGCTGTTTCAGGCCTTTTTGATGACTATCTTTTGAGGTGGCGAATGTAACCTACTGTTCCATAAAAAAAAAAAAAAAAGTACAGCTTCATCTGTGTCCGTTCCAACTGGTGATACATCTTTTATCCACAGCAGCATATGAAAATCAGGAACACCTCTTGCTTGGTACTTTTCACGCCAAAAGAAATCTGTAATTTCTCCAAGAGGTGGATTTGTTTTTGTTGCAGATGAAGGAAAGCGTGCTTTGAAATCTGTGGTTAAAATACCTACAAACATTTGCAGGATCCAAAGAGCAGAGTTCTCCTGCTTTCTTCAAACGGATGCCCTGAATATTAGAGGTTGCTTATCTCAAAAAGCCATTTACGGCATCCCATGCATGCTCTGCACAACTCGGTCACAAATCAAGTTGGTGCACCTAATTTTCATAACATACACTTCATCTTACCATAACTGTGAAACCAATAATCCTTGGTCCCAGGTTGCCATGCCATCAAAGTTATTAAATTGTACTCCAACTTCTCATCTTTCCCATGTATTTTGTCGAGAAATTATTTCATGGACATATTTTGTAGATTAGCTCCTGTTTTAAGAATATGATTAGCAGAGTTCGATAGTTTAGACAAATCACTTTCAAATAACAGAATAAATATATATTGAATGCTTTGCCTAAATCTACGGCCTTGTGAATATAATCTTGTTTATATGCACTCAGCTGCTGATATTTGCACCAGGCGGTCATCATATCATCTGCCTGCTCCAGTTAGAAACAATTGTGGAAAACAGGGAGCTTCTAAACTTTTCTCTCCCACACTCATCGGAGCTCCTTTAGTTTGTTTCATCTAATACAGTTCTATGGCACCCAACAAAATCTCTTTTGGAGCAAGTGGATGGATGATTTAGCGCACATACATTTCTCCACATTTAATTTTATCCACTTTTTCAAACTCTCCCGTTGAAAGCAACATTTCTTCCTCCATACAAGTTCCATGTACAAGAACATATAATTTTATTTAATGCACGTTATTATTTTTTAGATAAAATGTTGCTTTCATCACCTTATTTACAGCTACTAGCTCCTGCCATTGTTTTGTTCTTTGTGGGAACACCACTGACTAGAATAATAAGGGGTTCATCAGCATCTCGCTCGTTTCAATACTGTATTTAGAATATAAAGATAAGTGCACAACTCTAAGGCATTTCTGTAGCTTTGTTGGTGGTAGTTTCTGAGTCTTTGGTTCCATATGAAGTATTGCGTGAAAAAGATGTATAGATTGTATCATCATTGTTTTTAAACATTTAGATGTTGAAATTCCTCTGGTATTTGAACCAACTCCAATTTAATATGTATTGCTCAAGCAGGCATCTTGTTGTCCTCTAATTGATATCAATATTTACAGATAATGTGGCATTTAGACAAATGAAAATATTCTCACAAACAAGTACACTGCAAACTCTAACTACTTTTCTGTTTTCTTGTTCAGTTTTTAATAACGCATCAACTTTTCTGGTTTGGATTTTGTAGTGAGTGCGTCGACAACAAACAGACATAAGTCTGTTTCTCTGTAGAAACTACATTAAACTTTGCTATTTCCTGTGCAAAGATATATATTTGTGTTCTTTTCCTGTACAACTAAAGAAACCAAGCCCTCATTTTGCCTACACTCTGCTTCACGACCAAATAAACATAACCAAATGTATTCACAAACATATTCAGCTTCAAACACTGTACTATACAACAGGGCTTTGTTCTTTTCTTCTAAAGACAATTCAAGACTTTTTTTTATGAAGTTGAGTTTTCTCTCTAAATTTCAGATTTTTGAATGGTGAACAGCCAGCATGTGAAAATGATGAAATGTGCATGTGCACACTTTTTTTTTTTAGATAATCATGCCAATACGTGTGATTCTAAATTAGTATATTTCCTCCATTTGCATGGTCTAAACCTTGCAAGATTGCCATTTTCCCTTTCACACTTTTACATAGAAATTCACGTAGAAAATGTCTTACTATTTCAACTGATTCCTTCAGAACACTACAAATGCTACTGCAGTCCCGTTTATACACAGGGACATGTCTATGCCTTCCTTGTACCTCTTCAGGTATCTCTTCCTCCACATTTCTAGGAACCATCCCTTTGTTTTGCATGGGGGTACTCTCTTTACCTCATAACATTGACCAGTCATTTCAGCTGCATGCACTAATTTGTTCCCTTGTAAATAGCTTTCTTCATTGAACAAAGTCTCACTACTAGAAGTATGTTTCCGTTCTCCTATGAACACTTAGCAAAAATTACTTTTATTAATAATTTGTTTTCTTTTGACTTTCTCATCATACATAACACTGTTTATCAAGTGTTCTCATCCTGTTAAGTATCTTGAGGAATATTTTTGCTTGAGGGCCAGTGCTCTGCCTACTGCACTTTTGATATGCTGCTTTTGCTTCAATGCTGTCTTTCTTCTTTTACTCTCCCTCATATCTCATAGCAAATTCTGTATTACACTACTTCATAAGTTCTCAATCGTATTTCCTTAATTTATTTCTGTCCTCCTGTCAAGCTAGCATTTTTCTTGCAACTTTTCCTATTTTCAGCATGACTTGCTCCTTCTCCATTGTGTCTAGAGTATAAAGCTGGCTTTTCATTTGAAATTTTTCCTATATTTTGCATTTTCCTATACACAGTGTTTACAAACTCCTTAGTTCTCATAAAAGCAGCTACTTTTTTCTGAGTACATTCTCCACATATTCTATCCTTCTTGGCATTACACATCTTAATTTTAAACACAGAAATCTGAAAGTAAAAATAAAATGCATGTAACTTTGTTTTAAATATACTTCATTAAATACTTTAAGCAAATTAAAACATATATAAAAGTTTAACTAATTTGGTAGCAGGATCTCTATAATTACAACATTCGAATTTTGAGAGCTCCAATAAAAAAAACAATGGAGCATCCGTAGCGTATATAAACTGGTATAGACCTTCTTTTCTCAACATTTCAATGTCCTAATCCACAGCTTTTGCCTTTCTCTTCCCCCTGCCACTCAAAATATATGGAGTGGGCAAGATGAAAGTAAAGGCAAAAGCTGTGGTGGAGCATACACCGTAGCCTTCCTCCTCCCATAGCTCACAAAATCACTTCAATGTCAGAAGGCAGGAAGGAGAATGCTGCTCACCTCCTGGATCCCCAAGAATATTTATATAAGAATGCTTTTGTTGGTGCATTCCTGAGTTTCTGGTGTTTAAAATCAGTAACATTCAATTGAGTATTAATAATCATCTTTTAGTCAGTACCAACAAAAACTTCTCATTAAACGTGCTATAAAAAGGCACATATTTTGCTCACTTATATTAGTACCTCTCCGGTGGGTAAATCGTAGCATGATTACTTTAGTACATAAATCCAGTCTGGCTAGGTCGTTACATATTTACGTGACCCTCACTCTCACTGAGTGTGCAAATGTCTCTGAGGTTTACTGAGTAGGTATTTCAGTGGCTGTGTGAGTGGAAAACTGCATTTATAACTGCATGTATAGTGAGTTCCCTCGTAACTCACGGAGTACATGGAAAACTTTATATGTGTTTTACAGGATCTCATAGTGCCTCTTAAATTTTATTTCACCTTATTTGCAATAATAACTTTTTAAGTATATATACTTTTTTTTAAGTACATCCCATTTGACATACCTTTAAACTCTCTTTGGTCTTCTCCAACTTATCTCAGTAGCAGTTAGAATCTCTTGTCAATAACCATCTCAGATCACATGTGCAGGAATGGTATACCACTCTCAGTAGAAAGGAACAATTAATTGCAACCTTTCCCAATTTGATTTCAGTGATATTGATATAGTGAACAAATCACAACTCTCCTTTCAAAATGAAATTTTCTTACACCATTTCTCAATGATCACTCTTTATTAGCCTTTTGACCGATTGCTGTTGTGAAGCACGATTTGGTAGGGGTTTTGGGCAGATTAGTGCACCTGCCACGGTGCTCAGTGAGGGCCCCTCCCCATGTAAAATTGCGGTGGATCCGCAAATCTCTACAAGAGCTCATAATCTGTTAATAAACCATGTAATGTCTAATCTTTATAAAAATGAATTTGAACCCCAACACTCAGTAATCACCTATATTCTCATACCACTCTCCTTTTTTGATTAACAGTCTAGTTTCTTTTGTTCTCTTCCCCATGCTCTTGTAGCTCTGTTTCCATAGTTACCAAGTTTGAAACATTCTTTGTTAGCACTAGGTCAGAAGTTCACAACACTTCCTCTAAGCAGCATACTAGATTCAAATTCAACTGTAGCTGGTGTGGTTGCCTGTTTGAAATCAAAAGCATATCCCAAATACTGTAATTTCTTTGTTATTTTTCCATAGCCATTCACACATGTAGTTAGTTTTATCACAAAATTCCTACCTAATGTTAGGCAGCTGCATATTTACACCATCCAATCTAATATGGTGTTCTTAAATTTAAGGTGCTGGTCTCCATTTATTTTAACGACCTTTCATTCTGAAGACTATCTCATTCAACTGCAGCCTTCTCCTGTGTACTACTCCTCCTTGCTTCCAAAATGCTCAGTGTGGATTGTGGGCATAGTTTTGTGTTTTGGGCTAGGGGGAGTGCTAGAAAGAGTCTCATTAAGAGGGACTTGGGTTTACTTAATGTAGACATTACTTGAGTTGGCCACAGAGTGTTAGTGTCATCAATTGCTGCCTTTGGTTTAAAATGTTATGGACTACCAATATCCAAACCTCATGATTGTGCACTATGGTGGCAATTACCTAGGCACAGCTATTGGGGTAAGACTGGAAATCCTAATGAAGTATACCTTTGGAAAATTAATGGCATGTTTCCCACTTACGGCCTTAATATAGAGGAATCCAGGAAACATGTCAATAAAACTGTTTCTGCATTCCGCAGAGACCACAACATGGATCCATATATTACAACGATTTATGCTTTGATACGGATGGAATATATAGAAACAATGAACTTCATTTCATAGAGAAAGGCAACAGGGTGTTCCTGAACAACTTGAAAGACAGCATCCTGTTCTATCTGAAGTAATCATCTACATATCATAAGCACAAAGGCTCTTTTTAGAGCCAGTCTTTTTTCCAACCACTGGTTTCTTTACTTTTTAGTAACTTGTTTTTAAAAAATCTCATTAGGATCTGCAGATCCGTTGTAGATTCACAAACCAAAAGCACACATCCAATACAGATCTGCAGCACTTATGGATGTGTAAGTTGTTTTATAACTGTCTCAGTGGGAGTGTCAATCTGTGCATGAGTCTGTGACTGGCTGTGCAAGTGTCTGAGTGGATCTGTCGGTGGGTTTGTGAGAATTTAAGTTGGGTCTGTGAGTGGGTATGAGTGGGTGTGTGATTATCTCACTGGATCATCTCATGAGTATGAGTGTCTGAGTGGGCCTATGAGTGTGTTTGTATGTGTAAGTGGGTCTGTGAGTGGGTATGAGATTATCTCACTGAGTCTCTCAGTGGATGTTTGAGTGAGTGGCCTGTAAGTGAATGTGTGAGTGAGTGGTTGTCTGAGTGGGTGTCTGAGTGGCCTGTGAGTGGGTGTGTGAGTGCATATGTGAGTGGGTCTGTGAGAGGCTGTGTGAGCATCTTAGTGGGTCTGTGTGTGCGTCTGAGTAGGTGTGTGAGTGGCTGTGAGCATCTGAGTGGGTGTATGAGTCTGACTGGGTCTGTTAGTGGATGTGTAAGTGAGTGGCCTGTAAGTGGATGTGTGAGTGGGTGGGTGTCTGAGTAGCCTGTCAGTGGGTGTGAGTGGGTCTGTGAGAGGCTGTGTGAGCATGCAAGTGGGTCTGTGAGGCTGTGTGAGCATCTGAGTGGGTCTGTGAGAGGCTGTGTGAGCATCTTAGTGGGTCTGTGAGAGGCTGTGTGAGCATCTGAGTGGGTCTGTAAGTGGGCAGGTGTGTGTCTGAGTGGGTCTGTGTGTGAGTAAGGGTGTCTGAGTAGATGTCTTAGTAGGTGTATGAGTGGGTCTGTGAGTGGCTGTGAGCGTCTGAGTGGGTGTATGGGTTTGAATGGATGTGTGAGTGTTTGAGTGAGCCACTGAGTATGTCTGTGACTGGGTGAGTGTGTTTACAATAGTCTGTGAGGGTGTGTGTGAGTGCCTGTGTAGGTCTGTGAGTGCATATCTGAGTATGTGGGTCTGTGAGTGCCTGAGTGGGTCTGTGCATGGGAGTGAGTGTCTGAGTGCGTGTGTGACTTTATCACTGAGTCGGTGAGTGGCAGCCTGAGTGGATGTGTGGGGGTGTGAGTAGGTCTGTGAGTGTGTGTGTGTGTGTGTGTGTGTGTGTGTTTCAATGGGTTTGTAACTGGGTGTGTGTGTGTCTCAGTGGGCCTGTGAGTGGGTGTGTGATTGTTTTAGTGGGCCTGTGAGTGGGTGTGTGGGCACCTGAGGGTGTGTGTGACTGGGTATTTGAGTGTCTAAGAAGGTCTGTGAATGGGTGTGTGTTTGTGGATCACTTAGTGGGAGTGTCTGAGTAGGTCTAAGAGTTTTTTTTGTTTTTTTTTAACTTTACAGCGGGATCTGTGAAGCTGTTGCGGATACACACAGAGGGCCATACTGAGCACTGTGGCAGATCCGCAGATTCGTGCATGTGTCATAAAAAATATATATATATATATATTTTTTTTTTAACTCATCAGAGGTCCCTCACGTACCCCTGTATTGCACCCATGTGGTCAGGGTACCTCTACCTTTGACCCCTTATAGTTGCTTTCACTTCCTAGGACCTGCCACGATACATAAAATGGTGGCTGCAACTTTCCAGTCAGGTTACAGCCAGCCAGTTATGGCATTGCTGGTGGTGCGAGGATCCAGGGATCTGCCACAATCCATCCGCAATAGATCTGCGGCCCTAGATATCTAGGTTTTTCTTTCTATAGTAACTTAAAAAGTACTGAAAGGATTCTCACCAAATCATAAAAAGAAAACTTTCTGTACCAAGATCTAGCTTTCTGCCAAATGTAGTGTAATTCTGTTTAGCGTTTTGGGCTCTAGTTGTGTTCGAAACCCAATAGGAAATTACATGGGGAAACTGTGTTTTGGGACCTCTCCCCCCTTTTTTTCTCAGCTCAACTTAAACAGATCACCCCAAAGCTTTCAAGACCGCAACTGAACAAATTAGCATACGAGTTGTGAAAACTTCATGAAGATTTGTCAAATTGCACCAAAGGTATTGGCAAAACAAAAAACTCTTCATCTACAGGAACTAGGCCCTAACAATAACTACCTACGAGCAACCTCCAGTATGTATATAAACAAGACAGAGGCCCACAAAACAAAATGAGCATAAAAGCACATGGAGATCAAAGAGGAAGAGGCTAGAAAAGAGGAGGTGAATAGCAAATAAGAAGAAGCTTAAACAACAAGAGGATTTAGGCCCTCATAATGAACACGGCTGTCGAAACCGCCGTGTTCATGCTGGCGGTCTAACTAGTGACTGCCAGTGCCCCCGGAACCCCACCTGCTGTAAAAAGAACATTCCTGTGGGCCGGCAGGCGGAAACATTGTTTCCGCCCGCCAGTCCACAGGAATGCCTGGCTGGTACATTGACGGCGGCTCCACATGGAGCCACCGCCAATGCCTCTGTGTGGCAGGTGCAGCTGCACCCGTTGCACAGATCACTGCCCGTAAATTGAGCGCGATGGGGCACTGCACAGGGGCCCCTGCACTGCCCATGCCAAGTACATGGGCAGTGCAGGGCCCCCCAGGACTGCCCCGGTGCACCCCTTATGCCAGCTTTTCCCTGGCGGGGAAACCTGCTAGGGAAAGGCTGGTGCCTGAGGGATCATTATCCGAGGGGCCGCACCGCTGACCTGTCGGATAATGATAGCGACAGCGGACAGGCTGCCTAACGGAGGCAGCCTGACGTGGAGTGAAGGCCGCCTATGGCGGCCCTCAATCGGTTCATTATGTGGTAGTGTGGCACGCCATGCCGACTGGCGGAATTCCCCACCACCGCCGGCATGGCGGACCACACCGCTAAGTTCATAATGACCACCTTAGTTATCAATCTGTCCTCAAGAGCATTACAAGATAAAAATGTGATACTATCAAATAAAGGGTTGACCTTCTGTCCCATAGCTGAAATGGACCTTGCCACTGCTAGAATTGATCTTTACAAGTTTTCAAGGAAGCTGAAATTAAAAGTACTTTGCATCAAAAAAAATTAATACAAGAAATTGGAATCTAAGGGTGAACCACAAGAGATATCTCCCATAAACATCGCTGAGATGAAACATCTCAGAAGCCTTATAGAATTAGAGAGTCCAAAGATAATGATGATTTGACAAATGATCAAACTCTATCTGAATCAAGAACTGTGCCACACAAGTGGTGTCATAACAGATGACACAGTATCTAGTGAATGCAAACCAAAATCGCGATTTTGCCCTCGACTTCCCATGGGAAATAAGGTAGATCTAGTTCAAGAAGTGATGGCAGAAGGATTGATGAGAATTGCTCAGGATACAAATAAAAACAAACAGACTAACATGATGCTAAAGAATTGGGAAGCATTAAAAGAACTGAGAAGTGATGACACCATCATCAAATTGTCTGATTAGGGAGGCAACATTATGATTTTGGATTGTATGAAATATATGAAGAAGGCAATGAGTCAACTCAATGATAAAACAAGCTATATCAAAGTAAGCACTAATCTTATGGCTGAGAATATGATGGAGTATCATTGCAAATTAGAAAGCTTGCAAGATGTGGGTCTTCTTGAGGAAGAAGAAGTACTTAAGGATAGTCGATCCCATAATTCCAATGATCTATTTCTTGCCAAAAATATATAAGAACAAAATAAACCTCCCAGGAAGACCAATAGTAAGCTCCATAGGATTGTTATTATAAAACACTTCAGGATTCGTGGATATAATTTTGTTTCCTTATGTTCCAAGCCTTCCGTTTTATCTGAAAGAGACTATGGATTTTCTTAATCGAATCAATAACATCCCATGGAAGAAGGAATATATTATGACCACAATTAATGTAGTTTCTCTTTATACTTCCACAAGACATCAATATATTTACAATCTTGAGGCTTGTAAATATATTCTAAGAGCAAGATCTATCAGTTTATTACAACATATAGAGATGATTTTGGAGACGTTGCAATATTTAACTCATAACTTTTTCCTCTATGATGGTCAATATTACTTACAAAAGAGAGGAACAGCGATGGGTACTTCCTTTGCGCTAACATATGCTAATCTTGTTATGGGTTGGTGGGAAGCAGAAACTATTTGGTGTGAAGATAACCAAGAAAGTTTAGAACATATGGTATTATAGGTCCGGTACATTGATGATCTTTTCTTGATTTAGGAGGGAGGACAAGAAACATTAGAGAAATTCATCTCTTTTAATGATAACCCACAAGAGTTAAAATTTACATATGAAATCAGTACAACAAATATAACTTAATGGATGTAGATGTGTATATAAAGGAGAATATGATATGCACACAGACATATTGAAAAGCTACAAGTGTAAATAGTATATTGCATGCCAACAGTGGGCATCCTCGAGCTCTCAAATGGAGAATACCATATGGTGAATTTTTTAGGGTAATGCGGAATTGTTCAGATGACTCCGCCTTTGAAAGACCATTGGAAGATATGTACATGCGCTTCATACAGAGAGGATATCCATATATTGTCTTAAATGATGCAATGATGAGGGTGAGAAAACGCAAACGAATTGGACTCTTGATACAAAAAAATAAGAATACTTCAGTGATTTCTGAAGAATGTGAGATCAGATATATTATGAGATTTGCTACTGCCAGACCTGAGGTTAAAAAAACTGTTAAAAGTTGGAGTTTATTGCAATTGGATGAGACACTGAAAATTATATTACCAGCTTACCCACAAGGCATGTGCAAAAAAGCATTTTCCTTAGGAGAACATTTGTCTAGTAGTTTCATGGCCCCACAGAAGACACATATTTCAAACTGGTTAAACCAGAACAAATTTGGATTTTGGAAATGTGGGAAATGCAAAGCGTGTTCCATTGGAAAAAAATACTTTGACCTTTCAATGGGAAGATCATGAAAATTAGGGAAAGACTTACTTGTGAGACAACATTTGTAATTTATGTATTGAAATGCAGATGTGGCAAAAATATGTGGGAAGTACAGTGAACAAATGAAAGCTTCTGATACTCCAACATTTGAAAGCAATCAATAATAAAGATATGACATACTCGTCTGCAATGCACATTTGGGAACAACACAATGGAGAATACACAGAACTACAATATTATGGGATACAACACATCAATTTTAACCCCAGAGGTGGAAATCAAGAACAACATTTGCGGAGAATTGAATCAAGATGGATTATCCTAATTGGAACTGAAAAACCATGGGGTTTTAATGCAGATGCAGAGTTACATGTTTATCTGTCACATAAGATCCCATGAACGTTATTCAATATCGAAAGTAAATTGCATGTCTCTGAGTAAAATCTGAGGGAGAGAAGGTAGCAAAAATAAGATGAATAGGCATCCTCTGTAAGAATAAATTTTTCGATAATTATCAATAACATATAGAATTAATTGAAAAGTATATGAACTTTATAGGGCATTTGATTGGAATAAAACTTTTTAAGGGTAAAGCACAGGCACTTTATAGGGTATTTTCCCTTTAACATATTTTCTGAGCCATCAAAATCCTTTCAGTCATCATTTTATTTGACCAAAAAGCAATCTTTGAAAAGAATTTTAAAATCAAAGAGAAGTATATTTTAGAAAGTAATTGGCTCTAATGTATTGCAGTTAGGGTGAGTTATTGGAGTGTTATACTTCATGAAATTAATTTTAGATAAGAATGCATCTGCACCTTTGATAGATACTTTACCATAATAGTATGATTGTAAAGATAACTAACACTGCACACATTCAATATATAGTGATATTAAACTTTTGAAATCTTGGATTTTATTTGTGTACCGTTGATTTTATATATATTTATTTTCGATAAAGATACAGCGTAACTATATTACAACATTGGTGCAGCAATATGAATGTCAATCAGTTCACTCCAAATATTCCCTAGATGACATATAAGTTAAAATTCAGTAGAGGCAAAATGATGACTGATAGGATACGCCAGCCCTTCATATTTTGGAATGGATATGGGACTTATATATAGATGAGGCAATAAATCATTAGTATATGGTTACAATAATGCAATCATTATGGGGTAGTAATAGATATGTTCACTAGAGGGTACTTTACCAGGTAGAATATTATCATTAAAATACTCCTTATATGATAATGTATTATTGTGTAACAAGCCTATATTCTATTACTATTCCCACCAAGGTACTATAAATAATTTAATAAAACAACAAAAAGGACATTGTAAAATCAGGACTAGATCAACAACACTCCAATGGTTGTGGAGCGTGGGTGTTAAGTAGGAGGGTTTCTTTCTTCTCTGTTTAAAAGGGCACTCTATCACAATGAACTCTATGGTTTGTTGAAGGCTATTGCTGAAACGAGCTACCATGTTTATGAGCACCAAGCACTTTAAAATGTAATAAATGGAATAATAAGGATTTTGAATCTCATCCTGCTGGTGCCGCCTTATTTCTCCTACTTGGATTGGAATTTTCAACCAGCCTCTTGGAGGGGAGAAACTAATACAGTTAGTTATCTCAAGTAACTATAACTCATAACCTAAGGTAACTATAACTCGTGCCCCCGCCATGCACAATTTGTTTCCCTCAAATATTTCACTGCAAATATTACATTGATATTACTAGTGCTATTATCAAATATGTCATTAGTGCCGTAGTTCATGGGTTCATTTCATGGCAAGAGTGAGATTTATAGTTAATTTAGGGCACGAGTTATAGTTAATTGAGATAACTCTAACTACAACAGGAGAATTTCTATGGTTTGGTACGTTTAAAATATAAGCTTAACTAGAAGGTCCCTGTAACCTTTGTTTTTTAAAGTGAATTTCTATGTTTTTTAATTGTATTTCCTCACTATATATTCCCTGTAGACTTTTTTTTCAGTGAATTTTTATGGTTTTCCTAATTTAAAGTAATTTTCATTACTATACGTTAATTCAACCACTGCCAAGCACGACCTTTGGCCGCACGCAGTAGCGGTTGGCCACAGGGCCTGGCCTGCAGCCAAACCCTGAGACCAACCCCACTAACCACCCAACTCCAGGCTGAGCATGGCCCTTTGGCCATGCGCGCTGGGAGTTGTCCACGGCCTGTCTGTGGGTGTGAGAATAGGTGTGAGAAAGTGTATCTGGGTGTAAGACCAGTTGTGTGTGTGTGTGTCTGGGTGTGATAGTGGGTGTGTCAGTGTCTGTGTGGGTCTTTCAGTGGGTGCACAAAGGTTTCAGTGGGTCTGTGAGTAGGTGTGTGAGTGGGTCTGAGAGTAGGTACGTGAGTGTCTGGATGTGAGAGTGGGTGCATCAGTGTCTTAATAGGTGTGTCATCGGCTGTGGGTGTGTGAGTGGATCTCTAAGTGGGTACATGAGGGTGTGAGTGGGGCTCTGAGTGGGTGCATGAGATCCTGAATGGGTTTGTGAGTAGGTGTGTAAGTGTCTGAGTAGGTGTGTAAGTGGGAGAAAGAGATTGAAAAAGAGATATTGTGAGAGAGAGAAACAGAGTGAGAGGGAGAGAGATAGAGTTTTTTAGACTTTGATGAATGATATACTTAGAATTAGATATTTCTGGACACATTGAAAAGAAAAATGTATTTGTCAATTCAAAAGAGCAAGATCACCTTTTAGTATGAACCCTAAAGTTTTAAAGAATGAAAGTAGGGAAATTACCACAGACACACCTGGACTAGAACCCTCAACTTTCAGTGTGAGGGTCTGTGACCTTAACCATTATGCCACCGATGACTACTTACTGTAGTCTGCATGGAGAGACCATTGCAGTGATGATCCCTCTCTCTCTTCCATCCCATTATGAAGAGAGAGAGTGTGACAGGACCCCTTGGGGAGTCTCGAGGCCCTTGCAGTCCTCACCGGCACCCCACATCCTGTGGGAGCCAGCATTGCTCCCCCAAGCAGGGAGACACTTTTATTAGTAGCTCCTTGCTTGTGGGAGCAATGTTTTCATTTGTCTTATCCGCACACATATGTGCAAGAGAGAGCTGTTTGACAGCTCTCTTGCAGAAGACAGACGTTGTTTTTATATATATATATATATATATATATATATATATATATATATATATATCTTTGTTTGATTCTTTTAAAATAAAAATCATAAAAGCACAATCATAAAAAGAATTACATAAAACTGGCTACAAATGCCCAATAATATAATTCCTAAAAATACAAAACGGGCACATTTATTTATTTATTTATTTTTTGTCCTCATCTAACCGTCTGTCTTACCAGGTATCCTCCTAGGGGCCTCCTCATAAAGGTCAATTGACCTCAGAGCAAACTATCTGTTCATGCACCCATCTAGAGACAACCAAATCTCTACCTCTTGCCTTTAATAGGTCTTCCCAAGAACCATTCTGAGACCAGCCATTGGTATAATCATTTCTAGTCACCTTTTTAATGGAACCCAAAGCTAATTTTTCTTGCTTTCCTTCTTACTGGTTCCTAAGTCCAAAGTCATATTATACGCCAAAGTGTTGATCCCACCTCCCCCCTCCTTCTTACCGTTTCCTTGCCTGATTCTCCTTTCCTGCTGCTGCGTCCCCTGCGGCCCCACCACCCAGCCCTCTCATTCGCCAGGACCTCCCAGCTGCCACTCCCACCCTCCCCTCCTCTTATGGCAGCCGCGGTGCGGTAGCAGGGAGCAACCTTTGACCCTGCTTCTGCCGGCAGGTCACTCCCCGCTCCTCCTTACGCGCCACCTTCATCCCGTTTCCTTGCCTGTTTCTCCTTTCCCGCCACTGCGGCCCCTCCTGCCTCCCCCCTCCTTCTCACCGTTTCCTTGCCTGATTCTCCTTTCCCGCCACTACGTCCCCTGCGGCCCCTCCCGCCTCACCCCTCCTTCTCACCATTTCTTTTCCTGAGTCTCCCTTCCCGCCGCTGTGTCCCCTGCGCCCCCAGCCCTCTCATTCGCCAGGCCCTCCCAGCTGCCACTCCCACCTTCCCCTCCTCTTATGGCAGCTGCGGCGCTGGCGCACCAAAGGCAAGCCTGTCTGCGCCCGTCCGCGCCCAGCGCCAGAACTCCTGGCCCCGGCAACACCCACCCTGTCAGCATTCGCTATAACGCCGACACCCTCTGCGCACTCAACACCAGACGAGACACCACCTGCTTCCAGGCCTCTCCAAATAGCACTCACGGACCCTTCTCCTGCCACAACTGCAGCTTCACCTGCAACAGAGCACACAAACCTCCTAGGATCAAGACCAACCACCTCGGGTGCATACTCCTCAACACCCGCTCAGCACGCAAGCACGCCATCGAAATCTGGGACCTGCTCAACTCCACCTCCCCGGACGTGGCCTTTCTAACCGAAACTTGGTGGAACGACTCCTCAGCACCCGACATCGCCATAGCCATCCCGAACGGATACAAAGTCGCTCGCCGAGACCGCACCAACAGAACCGGAGGAGGCATAGCCATCGTCCACAAAGCCATCCTCGAAGTCAAAACCACCCTGGACGACTTCTTCAGCGCCGCCGAACTCCTTCACTTCCAAGTCCGCACAGATCCCAACACCACGCTCAGAGGAACACTCATCTATAGACACCCAGGGCACCTTTCAGCAATGCCATCGCCGACCTGGCCAGCACCCACGCACTCGCCTCCACGGACTACATCCTCCTCGGGGACCTGAACTTTCACCTTGAAAACAACAATGACACCATCTCCACCACCCAGACCGAAAACCTTGCCAACCTCAGCTTCACAAAGCTCGTCAACACACCCACCCACACAGCCGGTCACACCCTTGACCCTATCTTCTCCACAAGCAGCCACGTCACCTTCAACCATACCACAGAACTCTACTGGACCCACCACCACTGCATCCACTTCACCTTCAAGAAACAGAACACCACCTCACTGAACAACCACCACGCCGTTGATGGGGCAAAGTCACCGAATTTCAACTAACCAACGCCCTTGCCCAGAAACTGCCTGTCAACCCCACCGACCCTGACATCGCGGCACACAACCTCAAGCTATGGATCAACGACTGCGCCGACTGCCTTGCTCCATTCAGAAAACCCTCCAACAACCACATCAACAAAAAAGCCACCTTGTTCACCGATGACCTCCAAGCCTCCAAACGCCACTGCCGAAAACTCAAGCAAATATGGCTACTCGAACGCACTCCAGACAACCACACGGCACACAAGGATGCCACACGCAAACACCACCAACTCATCAGGCTAGCAAAAAGATCCTCCTTCAAAACCCGCCTAGAAAACAACGCCCACGACTGCAAAGAACTTTTCAACATCGTAAAAGAACTCTCCAACCCAAACGCCACGTCAACGACATCACCCCCTCCCAAGAACTATGCGACGCCCTAGCAACCACCTTCCACCAAAAAATCACGGACATCCACGACAGCTTCAACTCCCCTCACGCTCTGGACGCTCCTACCCCACCCACCACGAACTCCACCCATTCCAGCCGACTGACCTCCTGCACCAACGTCAGCGACGATGAAACCCGCAAGACCATTGTAGGAAAGTACCATCTTGCCTGGCATGTTACCCCCATTTTTCACTGTATATATGTTGTTTTAGTTGTATGTGTCACTGGGACCCTGGTAACCCAGGGCCCCAGTGCTCATAAGTGTGCCTGAATGTGTTACCTGTGTAGTGACTAACTGTCTCACTGAGGCTCTGCTAATCAGAACCTCAGTGGTTATGCTCTCTCATTTCTTTCCAAATTGTCACTAACAGGCTAGTGACCATTTTTACCATTCCTCTAACACGACTTCTTTGTCCTTGGGGGAACTTTAGTGCACTTTGCACTCACTTTTCAGGGTCTTGGGGAGGGTTATTTTTCTAACTCTCGCTATTTTCTAATAGTCCCAGCGACCCTCTACAAGGTCACATAGGTTTGGGGTCCATTCGTGGTTCGCATTCCACTTTTGGAGTATATGGTTTGTGTTGCCCCTATCCCTATGTTTCCCCATTGCATCCTATTGTAACTATACATTGTTTGCACTGTTTTCTAAGACTATACTGCATATTTTTTGCTATTGTGTATATATATCTTGTGTATATTTCCTATCCTCTCACTGAGGGTACACTCTAAGATACTTTGGCATATTGTCATAAAAATAAAGTACCTTTATTTTTAGTATAACTGTGTATTGTGTTTTCTTATGATATTGTGCATATGACACTAAGTGGTACTGTAGTAGCTTCACACGTCTCCTAGTTCAGCCTAAGCTGCTCTGCTAAGCTACCATTATCTATCAGCCTAAGCTGCTAGACACCCTATACACTAATAAGGGATAACTGGGCCTGGTGCAAGGTTCAAGTACCCCTTGGTACTCACTACAAGCCAGTCCAGCCTCCTACAACCATGAACTCCATCCACTCCGGATCTCCATCAGACCCCTGCCCACACCACATCTTCAACAAAGCAGACACAGCTTTCTGTAGGTGTGGTGCGATGGCTATCAACATCTCCTTTGAAACGGCAAGATTCCCGGAAAGCTGGAAACATGCTGAAATCGACGCCCTTCTCAAGAAACCAAAGACGACCCCAAGGACCTGAAAATCTTCCGGCCCATCTCTCTGCTCTCTTTCCCAGCGAAGGTCATCGAGAAATTCGTCAACACTGAGCTCACTCGGTACCTCGAAGACAACAACATCCTCGACCCCTCCCAGTCCGGCTTCAGACGCAACCACAGCACCGAAACCGCCCTCCTCGCCGCCACAGATGACAGCAGAAGCCACCTCGACAATGGAGAAACGTCAGCCCTCATCCTCCTAGACCTATTAGCCGCCTTTGACACCGTCTGTCACCACACCCTAAAATCCCGCCTCCACGCAGCAGGAATCCAGGACCAGGCCCTTGAATGGACCACATCCTTCCTCACCGGCAGAACCCAAAAAGTCCGCCTCCCCCGTACCAATCCAAAGCCTTCAACATCATCTGCGGCATACCCCAGGGCTCATCCGTCAGCCCAACGCTGTTCAACATCTACATGGCCCCCCTCGCACAAGTGGCCCATCAGCACAACCTCAACATCATCTCGTACGCCAATTACACCAAACTCATCCTCTCCCTCACCAAGGACCCGCACACCGCCAAAATCAACCTCCATGATGGACTAAAAGCCATCGCCGACTGGATGAGAGACAGCCGGCTAAAACTAAACTCAGACAAAACAGAGGTCCTCATCCTTAGGTGCACCCCTTCTGCCTGGGACAACTCATGGTGGCCGTCCATGCTGGCCCCCCCACCGACACCCACAGACAGCGCACGAAACCTCGGCTTCACCCTCAACTCCTCACTCTCCATGTCAAAGCAGGTCAGCGCCATCTCCTCCTCCTGCTACAACACCCTCCGCATGCTTCGCAGAGTTTACAAATGGATCCCAACAGAAACCAGAAAAACAGTAACCCAGGCCCTCGTCAGCAGCAGACTCGACTACGGCAATGCCCTCTACACCGGCATCTCATCCAAACTCCTCTAACGCATCCAAAACACCTCCGCCCGACTCATCCTCAACATCCCTCCCCACTGCCACATCACCCCTTCACCTAAGAGACCTTCACTGGCTCCCCGTCAACAAGAGGATCACCTTCAAGCTCCTCACCCATGCACACAAGGCACTCCACAACATCGGACCATCATACCTGAACAGACTCAGCTTCTACACCCCCACCCGGCCTCTCCGCTCCGCTAACCTTGCCCCCGCATCCGACGCAAATCTTCCGGCGGCAGATCATTCTTGTACCTCGCCGCAAAGACCTGAAACACCCTCCCGCCAGATCTACGACAGACCCAGGACCTTCTTTCCTTCAGAAAACTCCTCAAGACTTGGCTATTCGAGCAGTAGCAGCACCCACTTCACTGGTGAAGTAACTCTTCTATTCTATTTAAATCGCCTATTTCCTCCTTCGCACTCTTCCCCCAAATTGCTATTTGGAGGTACTTGAATCTAGCTAACTTGCCTTCTACCGCTGCATCCAAATCTTCAAACGGTATCAGCTTCCCGTCCTTGAACAGTTGCCCCCAACACCCAATGCCTGTCTCTTTCAATGGTTTAACCAGAACATTCCTATTCCAGACCGGTGAGCCCGGGGAATCCCAAAGAGGAGCATATTGACTATAACATGGCCAAAAGTTGGCCTTCCTTATTGCAAGCCACTGCTTTGCAGCATCCTGCATGATTTTAAATCTAACTTTCTTAAAATATTTGGGATCCCCAAATTTGTAAAGAAAATTTCCTTGCTTTCCATGGTCGATCTCCATCATTTCTTTCAAAATTTGTGCAAACTCTGTAGTCCCCGTGCCATTCATTACCCCGGCCATATTTTTCATAAAGAATGCCCCGGCATAGAGATGAAGATCAGGGATTGCAATCCCCCCTTTCTCCTTCTTCCTCCTCAGTTTCTTCCATGAAATGCGTACCCCTTTAGCAGCCCAGATGAAACTACAGATTTTACCCTTCAATTTATTCAACCACTCTTTGTTGTACTTTAAAGGAACTGCATTGAAAATGAACAAGAGTTTGGGTAATATAATCATTTTAACCAGGTTAGCCCTTCCGATGATTGTGAGGGGTAGATTTGTCCAACTTTTCATTAGTTTACATGAGTCTCTCATAATTCTCTGAAAGTTAGCTTCCGCTATTTTTGCTCTGTCCTGAGTTATCGTGATCCCTAAATATTTTATCTCGTTCTTAGTTGGGATACTGTCCGTCTGCATGTTCCATGCAGTGATTTCTGTTTTTTCCTTGTTGACTGCGTATCCCGCAATCTGCCCAAACTTGTTTGTCTGTTCCTCTAAAATTGGTAATGTTTGTAGATTTGTGGTATATATCATCCAATCATCTGCATACAAGTCTACCTTCCTACACCACATATGAACGGGGGTATCGTCTGTTCTCTTCTAATCTTACAAGCAAGGGACTCTATATACAAATTAAATAACAAAGGAGACAATGGGCACCCCTGCCTGGTTCCTCTTTCAATTTTAAAGGGGTGCATTAATGAACCATTAACCAGAACTTTGGCAACTGGGTCATGATAAATCCTCTGCAATACCCTTAGACACTTTCCTCCCAGGTTAAAAACTTGACAGACAGTATCCAGATACACCCAGTTAACCCTATCAAATGCCTTAGTGGCATCAATTGTAATTCAAGCTAATGGTTCCTTGCATGCATGAGCTAAATCTACAGAGACTATTAGGCTATGGGTCAGTTTGTGCAAATATCTATTTAAAACTTTTGATCACCCTGGAGGCTGCCTAAAACCCTCCCCAGCCTATCTGCCAGGAGTTTCGTAAAGATTTTGGGGGCGATTCTGACCTCGGCGGTAAAATGCCCTTACCGCCGGTCAGAAGACCGCCATAACACCGCCGCGGCCGCGGTCAACCGCCACGGTCATTCTGACCCACAACGGCCAAACCTCCAAAAATCCATCCTCCACTGCAGCCCGCCACATCGGCGGGCAGCGATAAACTGGAGATGACCAAACCTCCACCGTCACGCCAACAGAAATACGCCCATGCCATTACGACCCACGAATCCACACGGCGGTCATTCAAACGCGGTATTCCATTGGCGCTACACACCGCCGCGGTCAGAATACACACACATCACCAAAACACAGCCACATTGGACAATTTGAAAAACACACACCTGATACACATACACACACCACTCCCACACAATCAACCAACTATAAAACACACACCCACATCACCCACAAACCCCTGCGACCCCAATTACTGAGAGAAGGAGAGAGAGACACAGCAGACAATCCAAAGCAAGACACACTGAGGCACACTACACCATCACACACACCACATAGTAGCACAAAGCACCACTCACCAACACACTCCTCATCACATACACCACCCCACACCTCACCCACACCACCCCATGGCACCCCAAAGGCATCCACGATTTTCGGACCAAGAACTCCGGGTCATGGTGGAGGAAATCCTAAGAGTGGAACCCCAGCTCTTCGGCTCGCAGGTGCAGCACACCAGTATAGCCAGGAAGGCGGAGCTATGGCAGCGGATCGTGGACAGGGTAAACGCGGTGGGACAGCATCCCAGGAATAGGGAGGACATCCGCAAAAGATGGAACGACCTACGGGGGAAGGTCCGGTCGATGGTCTCCAGGCACAACATCGCGGTCCAGAAGACTGGCGGCGGACCCCCACCCACCCCTCCCGAATTTACATCGTGGGAGCAAGAGGTCTTGACCATCCTGCATCCTCAGGGCCTCGCAGGAGTAGCCGGAGGAATGGACTCTGGTAAGTCCCATCTCAACTACTATATCCCCCACACCCCACCAGCATGCCAACCCACACCCCCACCCTCACCCCCAACCCCCCAGCACACATCCTTCCCGACAATGTCTCACCAGCACAACCCACCCATCCCAACACCAACTCCTGCATGCCAACACAAACCATGGGCACCCATCACCTAAGCATGACCACTGCACTAACCCCTCCCCCCCACTAAATACCCTCACAACACCTCCCTCCAGGGAATGCCTGCACTGGGGGACAAGGGCACCCACAACACGCATGCTATTGCACACACAGAAACAATAACCAAACTCTCTTACCCCATGCAGGACCCGAACGACAACACACCAGCCAGGAGGGTCCAGAAGTGTCCATCCCACCACCGGAACAGGCCCACACTGAGGATAGCAGCTCTGTCGACAGTGAACCTGATGACCAGCCCGGAACATCAGGGACCTCTGGGCAGTCGGTTCCCCTCACCCAGACACAGGCCACACCAGACCCGACCCCCTCTGCCGACACCAGCACAGCTCCCACCCAGCGGGCCCATGCCTCTGTCTCTAGGACAGCTCAATCAGCGGTGTGTCTGCCACTACAGGGCACCCAGGCTAACCCGACACCCCAACAACAACAGGGACCTGGGGGCAGTGGGAGCGGGCACACCGGCCAGGGGACAGAGGCCGGGGGAAACCGGGCAGCTCGGAGGGCTGCTGTGCGACAGGGGGGGGAGGAGAGGCCCAGGGAACCCACTCTCCAAGAGGCCCTCACCACCCTCATGGGGGCCTACCACCACTCCCAAGAAACGATGGCGACGGTACTGGCCAGGTTCACTGAGATCCAGGCACAGCAGGAGGAACGCTACATGGGGTTCAGGGAGGAGCTGAGAATCATCGGGACCGCAATGGGGACCATCGTCCTGGCCCTCCACAGGATAGAGGACGCGTTGCGGGACCATGGTGCACCACACAGGGCCCCTGTCACTAGGCCGGACCAGGAACAGCCTACCACCTCCGCCGGCGCTAGTGGACAGGAGGTCCCAACACCTCGACAGCCCCCCAGAACCCCACCTCCTGCTGAAGAACAACCACCCCATAAGAGGAGCCTGAGACCAAAGAAAAAGACAGAGTAGGATGTCAAGACCCCCGCCAGCAGGACATACCCCCTCAAGTCTTCCCACTGTCCCACATTGCCACCCTGTCCAACCATGAACTGCCTATGCTCCATCCTTCCACAGGCAAAAGAACAATGCACCTGTGAGACTGAGAACTGGACTCTGCCATGGATATTCCTCCACCCCCACCCATCACCCTTAGAATCACATGTACCGGTATCTAGCACTGTAAATAAATCACATTTTGCACACAAACCTGTTTTGAGTCATGCTGTATTATTAACAAAGGGATAATATATTACTGTTCAATTTCTGTTCTGTCAATTAGTCATGACAACATACCAATGTCAATACGCTGTATTTCATGGGCGAACCAAGCAGAAGTCAGGTACTGAGTCAGACAGCACTGAGAAGGGAAGGGAAAGGCATAAATTAATAAAAAACATCTGTGGGGAACTACAGAAAGTACAGATGCAGGAGGCTAGAAGCAATTGTGAAATGGTGTGGGTGATTCTTACCTGGGTGTTACTGGAAATACTGTTGTATCACTCTGTCTCTATTGTCTGTGTCGTCCTCAGAGTCTTCCTCCTCTTCACTCTCCACAGGCTCCACGGCTTCTACAACACCACCATCTGGACCATCCTCCTGCAGGAAAGGCACCTGGCGTCGCAAAGCCAGGTTGTGAAGCATACAGCACGCCACGATGATATGGCACACCTTCTTTGGTGAGTACATTAGGGATCCACCAGTTATATGCAGGCACCTAAACCTGGCCTTCAGGAGGCCAAAGGTTCGCTCAATCACCCTCCTTGTACGCCCATGGGCCTCATTGTAGCGTTCCTCTGCCCTTGTCCGGGGATTCCTTACTGGGGTCAGTAGCCACGGCAGGTTGGGGTAACCAGAGTCACCTATTAGCCACACACGTTGTCTCTGTAGCTGCTCCATCACATAGGGGATGCTGCTATTTCGCATCACATACGCGTCATGCACTGACCCTGGGAACTTGGCATTTACATGGGAGATGTACTGGTCAGCCAAACAGACCACCTGGACATTCATCGAATGATAATTCTTTCTGTTTCGGTACACCTGCTCATCGTCTTTTGGGGGTACCAAAGCCACATGGGTCCCATCAATGGCACCAATGATGTTGGGGATATGTCCAAGGGCATAGAAATCACCCTTCACTGTGGGCAAGTCACCCTCCTCGGGGAAAATGATGTAGCTCCGCATGAGTTTCATCAGGGCAGACAACACTCTGCTCAAAATCTTTGAAAACATAGGCTGAGACATTCTCTGATGACATGGCCACTGTGGTCTGGAATGACCCACTGGCCAAAAAATGGAGGACTGACAAAACCTGCACCAGAGGGGGAATCCCTGTGGGTTGGCGGATGGGGGACATCAGGGCTGGCTCCAGCTGGGCACACAGTTCATGGATAGTGGCACAGTCAAGTCGGTATCGAAGGATTATATGGCGTTCTTCCATTGTCGACAGGTCCACCAGCGGTCGGTACACGCGAGGATTCCTCCTTCTCATCCCAAGTCCCAGCGGACGGTGCCTAGGAAGGACAACATGGAGCACAGAGTCAGCCAAACCACAGGTACGTACAGACAGCTTGCACAGTTAAAGAATGGCAATGGGTTGAAAGGCGTGTATGTGTGGCAATGCAAGGCCTAGGCCTGTGTGTCGCAGTCAAAATTAAGCCATGTGGGCCCTTGAAATGGCGGCTGCCTGACCTGTGAAGTGGGACAATGGGATGTGAGGTCACTGCGCTGGCGGGGCACACCGTGGCGGTAGGCGGTCGAAGACCGCGGCGCAAAGCCGCATTGGTTAACATTGAAGCCTATGGGTTTCAGGAGCCAATAACGAAGTGCGCCGGCGGTCGCGGTACGCACCGCCGCGGTACGCACCGCCGCGGACGTGACCGCCATTTTCTATCTGCTTAATCACTCGAGACCTGATCATCCACAGGAGAGGACCTATACTGCAAGTGCTGCTGTGACCTCGGTCTGGAAGATACAATGGCTGCTGTGACTGGGGAAAGGGCCCCTGCCTTCACGTCTGAAGAATTGGACAAGCTCGTGGATGGGGTCCTCCCCCAGTATGCGCTACTCTACGGTCCTCCAGACCAACAAGTGAGTACCCTGGGTGCTAATGGAATGGGCTATGCCTGTGTGGATTGGGGTGGATGTAAGTTGGTGGGGTGGGGGGCGAATGAGGAGTGCAACGCCCGACAGATGAGAGCATGTGCCATATGGCAAAGTGGGGGGGGGGGGGGGCAATTACATCTAACATGCAGGCCATTGATGATTTCCTCCTTTCCACCCTGTACATGTCTAATAGGTCAGCGCCCATCAGAAGATCGAGATTTGGCGTGCCATCGCCAAGGAAGTCCGGACCTTGGGGGTCCACAACAGACGGGGCACCCACTGCCGCAAGAGGTGGGAGGACATCCGCCGCGGAACAAGGAAGACCGCAGAAACACTGCTGGGGATGGCCTCCCAACCTAGGAGGGGTGCCAGTCGCACCATGACCCCCCTGATGTCCCGGATCCTGGCGGTGGCCTACCCTGAATTGGATGGGCGCTTTAAGACATCACAGCAGACACAAGGGGGTGAGTATCAGCACATTCTCCTATCTTTCTGCGCAGTGGAGGCGTCTGGGTGGGGGAGGAGGGCTGTGGGTGACATTAGGCCAGGGCGCTTTCTGTAGTGTAGTCCTCTCCCTTAGGCATGGCCCTGTGCCCCCGGCCCCCACCTCTGTAGGGTGACAAGTACAGCCATTGAAGGTCCAGCATCTCCCATGTGCGCGTTTGACGTCTCTTGGCCTGTTGTCTTAGTCAGTAGTACTGAGTAGTGTACCCCGAATGCGCGGCTTAGTGCATTAGGCACCTGTGTCTGTCCTCTCCGCCAACGGTGTTGACATTGCATGCACTCAACCTGGTCTTCTTTTTTCTCCCCCCACCCTTTCTCTTCATCTTCTTGTGCATGTGTGCATTAGCATCATCAGGCGGAGGAGATATGGCATCGGAGCACGAGGGAGCTGCAGGACACAAGGCCCCGGTGGGCCCAGGAACAGACACCGAGGGCACCAGTGATCCGGAGGGCGAGGGGAGCACCACGACGGGGACCGCTGGTGAGAGCAGCGAAAGCGACACGTCCTCGGATGGGAGCTCCCTAGGGGTGGCGGCAACATCCGTGCCCCCCGCCTCTACAGGTACAGCCGCCACCCAGCGCACCAGCCCCGCCCTCCCAGCAGCCCCTCAGTCTTCGCTCCGTGCCGGTTCGCCCAGGAAGGCGCGCGTCTCCTTCGCCCCAGGCACCTCAGCCCCTGCCCCTGTTGCCCCTGCTGCCCTCAGTGCGGAGCTCATTGACCTGGAAAGGACGCTCATTGTTGGGCAGACGACCCTTTTGAATGCCATCCAGGGTGTGCAAAGGGAGGTGCAACAGAGCAATGCGTACCTGGAGGGCATTCATTCGGGTCAGGCTGCCCATCAACGAGCGTTCACTGCTCTGGCCTCAGCACTGACGGCAGCCATTGTCCCTGTTTCCAGCCTCCCTCTTCTTACTGCCTCCAGCCTTTCTCTGTCTCCTGTTCCTCAGCCTATCCCATCCACACCATCAGACCAGCCTGCACACACCTCAACACCCAAGAGCAGCTCATCCAAACACAAGCACCACAGATCCCGCAAACACTCACCCGAGCAACACCCAGATGCAGACATGCCAACAGCCACTACCACCCCTGTGTCCCCCTCCTCCTCGTCTCCCTCCTCCCTCCCTGTGACGTCTACACTCACACCTGCATGTACCCCAACATCAGCCAGTGCTTCCATCACCACCTCACCCTCCAGTACAGTCCACACTCGTGCAGTCACCACCCCCACTGCCATGTACACGTCCCCTGTGTCCTCTCCCACTGTGTCTGTCACCCCCTCTTCCAAGACACACAAACGCAGGCAGCCACCCACCCAACAGCCATCCACCTCACGACAGCCTACTGCACCAGCACCTTCACCCAATGACAGCACACCTGACTCTCCTACAACCACCTCCTCTACCTCCACTTCCATCTCCACTTCTCCTACCCTTTACCTTGGCCCTAAAAAACTTTTCCTGGCTAACCTTAACCTCTTTCCCCCCGATGACCTCCCCCACCCATCTTCAAAGAGTCCCAAGAGCACCGCAGCCACCACCAGCCCAGCTTCGGGTGTCACTGTTGTGCCTGGGTTCTGGAGCCCACCCTTTGCCAGCAGTGACACATCGATCAGCAGCAAGGACACGTCCAGCCCCCCCCCGGCAAGAGGACCCGCAAAACCAAGGACCGCCGTGCGAGGACCGACAGGGCTGCCCCCAAGGAGCAATGTGCGGCCACTTCACCACCCACCCCATCTGGGGGAGGCAAGGGCCCGAGAGCCCCATCAAAGGAGCGGAAGGGCAGCAGGAGCGCGGAGAAGGTGGACCCCACATGCCACATCCCAGCTGGGAAGGAGGACACTAAGGAGGCCAGGAGTCTGTCCCCGAAGGGTCCAGAAACGTCACGGTCCGAGGGCGACTGAACAGGGAGTCCAGGCCAGGTCTGGCTCCCTTGACCTGCTGGATGGGCACCGCTGAACAGTGCCCGCGGTGCAGAAGAGCACCGCTGAACAGGGCCCCGCCGTGGAGATAGGCACCGCTGAACAGGGCCCGCGGTGCAGAAGAGCACCGCTGAACAGGGCCCCGCCGTGGAGATAGGCACCGCTGAACAGGGCCCGCGGTGCAGAAGAGCACCGCTGAACAGGGCCCCGCCGTGGAGATAGGCACCGCTGAACAGGGCCCGCGGTGCAGAAGAGCACCGCTGAACAGGGCCCCGCCGTGGAGATAGGCACCGCTGAACAGGGCCCGCGGTGCAGAAGAGCACCGCTGAACAGGGCCCCGCTGTGGAGATAGGCACCGCTGAACAGGGCCCCGCCGTCTCAAGCACCGCTCCGCTGGGCCCTTCATTTCAAGCACCGCTCCGCTGGGCCCTTCCTGTCAAGCACCGCTCCGCTGGGCCCTTCCTCTCAAGCACCGCTCCGCTGGGCCCTTCCTCTCAAGCACCGCTCCGCTGGGCCCCGCCGTCTCAAGCACCGCTCCGCTGGGCCCCGCCGTCTCAAGCACCGCTCCGCTGGGCCCTTCCTCTCAAGCACCGCTCCGCTGGGCCCTTCCTCTCAAGCACCGCTCCCCTGGGCCCTTCCTCTCAAGCACCGCTCCGCTGGGCCCTTCCTCTCAAGCACCGCTCCGCTGGGCCCCGCCGTCTCAAGCACCGTTGATGGTTCATTGTGCCCACCATGCCTCCTCCTTGACCAGTGGAGACTGTCATCCACCTGATGGACTGTGGCTTTGCACTCCCCAGGATGGTCCAGTGGGCAATCCACCCACTGCAGAGACTTGAGAGACTGTGGCTTTGCACTCCCCAGGATGGCCCAGTGGGCAGCCCACCCACTGTAGAGACATTGAGAGACTGTGGCTTTGCACTCCCCAGGATGGTCCAGTGGCCAATCCACCCACTGCAGAGACTTGCGAGACTGTGGCTTTGCACTCCCCAGGATGGTCCCGTGGGCATGGTGGCTCCTCGTGGATCTGGCGTCGTGGACTCATGTGGCTGTGGTGCCCCCCACTTCCCTTCCCCCTGAGGTGCCTGTAGTTTTTACATCTGATGCCCCTGCAGTGTTCTCTCCAAAGGACTCAGGTCTCCTGTGTGGGCTTTGCCCTTGTTTCTCAAGACTTTGGCCCACGGACATGCTGTATTCGTAGGATGTGCAGGACTTGGTACTTCAGTTATACACTGATGTGTATGTCATTTGTTTTGTTGTGGATATCTTTCATGGTTGTACGCTAATTTTCTGGAGCTTTTTGGTACATAAATATTAATTCCAAATATGATTATGTCCTAGCATTTTTCAGGGGTGTTTGGGTGGTGTCACTGCGACTTGGTGCTCTGCATTGGTGAGTACATGATTGGGGGGGGGGGGGGTCGCATATGTGTGTGCCCGTAACCTTTCGTCCTCCCCCTCCCGTGTGTCGTAGGTGCAGTACTCACCGTTGTCGTCTGCGCCGCACTTCGTACTCGTGGTAGATGAGAAGGTAGACGAGAGCAGGTAGGATGTTTAATTCGGGTTCCATGCTGTCCTCCGTACTCGTGGAGTGTGTTTTGGTGAGCGTTTTCCCGTTCGTAGTCTGTTTCCGCCGTGTTTTTATCGGCGGTGCTCCCGCCCCGGAAAAGGTGGCGGATTGGTGAGTTATGATAGTGTGGGCGGTACATTGTCTGCCGCCTGCCTGTTGGCGGTGACCGCCGCGCTGTTTGTCTGTACCGCCGCGGCGGTCGGAGTGTTAAGTTGGCGGGCTGTGTTGGCGGTTCCCGCCAGGGTCAGAATTCCATTTTTTGGACCGCCACTTTAACACCGACCGCCAGGGTTAGAATCACCCCCTTTGTAATCAGTTTAACAGAGATCGGTCTGTATGAGTCGCAACTTCTGGGGTGTTTCCCTGGTTTTAAGATTAAAGTAATAACAGCCTCCTTCCAGGAGAGAGGTAATGTACCACCTTCCTCCAGAATATTATTACAAAGGCCCGCCAAATACTTAAGGATACTACCCTCTAGTGTTCTATATATTTCGAAAGGTAGACCATCTGGGCCAGGCACCTTCCCGACCTTAACGGACTGCATAACTCGCTCTATTTCAGCCTGGCCTGTCCGTTCATTTATACCTTTATTATCCTCTTCCTCCAGTTCAAGGTCTTTTAGCCAGTGTTTAACTATTTCCTGGAGATATTGCTAATTTCTCCGAATAAAGCTCCTTGTAGTAATCCCGGATGACTTCCCTGATGTCCCTAGTACTGCTACAGACCTCCCCTGGTTTCCTACCATAGATTTCTGCCACCTTGTTCCTGACCTGATTCGTCCTTATTTTCCAAGCCAATAGTTTCCTCCAATTTTCTCCATATTCAAACTGTGCGACCCTATTAGGATAAAAGCAAGGTTTGAAGCTGTTATCGACTATAGCTACCAATTCCTGCCTTAGATCACGACATAGCCTATTTAGGTTTTCAGCCTTCTCTCCTTTATAATCCAGGGCTATCAACTCTTGCTCTGTGTGATATATCTTATCAGTCCACCTCTCAGGAAGGCCTTAAACATATCCCAAACTATAGCCAGTGATGCTGATCTGGAGTTAATGCTAAAAAACTCGTCTACTTCTATTCTTAAGTCTGCTACTAATTTCTCATCTGATAATAGGCTCCTATCCAGCGACCACCTACTCTGAGTGTCCCTTATCTGCAACCGGATATTAATGCTTACTGCTGAATGGTCCGACATATGAGCCGCAACATGTACTACCTCCTCAACCTGATCCTTCCATCTACTAAGGCGTAGTCTATCCTAGACTGATGGCTATCTTTTTTTAATCATCATATGTGACCCACGTTTTTGACCCATCCTCTCTCTCCAGATATCATGCAGCCCTAACTGTGGCATCATTGCTAATACTTTAGACTGCATTTTTTCGTTAGGTCTTCAGGTAATAGGGCAAGAATTATCTAAATTATAATTCAATACCACATTAAAATCCCCCATCTATATTATGGGATCGGGATACTGCAGCACATGATGGAAGAGGTCCAACAAAGGTGAAGGATTGTCTCTATTAGGTCCATAATAGCCTACTATAGTGAAAGCCTGCTCAAACGCCAACAACCTTCCAATTGCCCACCTACTCGCCTTATCCACTGGTCCACCCTGGAAGGAGATATTAGGGTGATCTCTAACTAAAATAGCCACTCCCACCAGCATGCGTAGTACTTAAAAACTGCTGAAGCCATCTACATGAGCTAAATAATTCTGTGCATTCTTCACTGGACAAATGTGTCTCTTGCAAAATTAGAACATTTGCCTGGGTGTCTCTCAGGTACTACATCAATCTTCTCTGCCAGCTCTTTAGTCTTAAGCCATTAACATTCCAGGATAAGGTTGTAACTCATTTACCCCTGCCATCTGTGTGCCGCTTTTAGGTGCAACTGATAGAGCACCCCATATTCTTCCGATACACTGCAAGATTAGGACATTCTTTTTTCTTTTCTTCTTTTTTTTTTTTGTTTTTACATTTTCCCCCTCTGCTCCCCACCCAGTGCTCAGCTCTTCCACCTCCCCTCCCCCCGACTCCTCAACTTCTACCCCTTCCCCTAAATCCCTGGGAAAACCCATCCTGTCTCTTTAGCTGGGCGATAAATCTTGCCCCATGGAGTTCGCCACTGGCCGTTTCTTGCAATAACACAAAAAAACGCAGCGGATACTTGTCCTATCCTACTAGCAGGCTTCACTCAGTCTTAATTAGGTCACCCACCTCCTTCCAATTCTTAAAGTTATACATTTTGTTATTAGCCATAACTATTAGGGAAGCTGGGAACTTCAGTTGGGCCATACCCCCAAACATTTCAAAGCCTCCATCCTTCTTCTTAGCTCCCATTGTCTGTTCAAAGTTGCACTAGACAGGTCTGACCTGATTTCAAATCTGACTCCTTCCACTGCTAACGACTTCTGTTTCAGCGCTTCTACCAAAATACGCTCTTTAAGAGCATACATGTGAAAGCTAACCAGTATTTTCCTGGGGTTATCTCTATACGAACACGTATTGTTTACAAATCATTATTCGTACTTCATCTTACAGGTTAATCATCTGTTCCAATCATGTCCACCTTTAATTAATTTAATCTCTTTCTAACGTTTCATACAGTTCATAGAAAATTTGAAAGACTGAAGCATACTTCTATGTGCAGGAGAGTTTGTAAGTATAAACAAGCTGGGCAGCATTGGCGTAATTGGGAGGATCTTAATAATGGGATTACAAAGTGCTTCCTCTGACTGACACACAGTTTACAAAATAAGACAACATGCATTGTACTCTGGGATGAGACGGAGTCACAAGGACAGTTCATTTATGTTGCACTCCAATCGTTCGTAACAGGAAAGCTAATTAAGCGATGGACCGTGTCCAATCTTAATTGAATAAGAACAAATCTAAGTTTGGTATTCATTACATGCTGTAAGTAGGGCTGCATGCCATACATGGTAAAGATAAGTTGATTCCTTAAACCCTTCGCTGCCAGGCCTTTTTTTGGCTATTTGGGGCATTTTGCGCTTAGGCCATCATAACATTTTGACCAAATAAGCTACCCACGTCAAATTTGAAGCTTTTGTTTCCAACATCCTAGGGATTCTAGAGGTACCCAGAGTTTGTGACTTCTCCTGAGCCAAAATAGAGTGCTTTTTTTTTTTTTTTTTCTTAAATTGGAAAAAGGGCTGCAGACAAAGGCTAGTGGTTTTTTCCCCCCTGAAAATGGCATCAACAAAGCGTTTGCGGTGCTAAAATCACCATCTTTCAAGCTTTCAGGAACAGGCAGACTTGAATCAGAAAACCACATTTTTTAACACAATTTTGGTATTTTACTGGGACACAACCCATTTTAAATATTTTTTGTGCTTTTAGCCTCTTTCGAGTTAGTGACAGAAATAGGTGTGAAACCAATGCTGGATCCCGGAAAGCTAAACATTTCTGAAAAGTAGACAAAATTCTGAAAGGGGGCATTTGTGTAGATCCTACAAGGTTTTCCTACAGAAAATAACAGCTGAAATAAAAAATAAAAATTGAAACTGAGGTGAAACAAAAAAGCCATTTTTGTCCATGTTTTACTCTGTAACTTTTTCCTACGATGTTAGATTTTCAAAAGTAATATACTGTTACGTCTGATGGATTCTTCTGGTCACGGCTTGTAGATTCATCAAGAACCCTAGGTTCCTAAAGCCAATAAAGGAGCTGCACCTTGCAATGGGTTTTCCTTGTATACCTGGTATGCAGCAATTCGTTTGGTGCAATATAAAGAATTAAAAATAGGTATCAAGGAAACCTTTGCCTTTTCCAAAATGGACACAAGATAAGGTGTTGAGAAGCAGTGGTTATCTGCACATCTCTGAATTCCGGGGTGGCCATATTAGCATGTGAATTACAGGGCATTTCTCAAATAGACATCTTTTTTTACACACTGTTACATTTGGAAGGAATAATGTAGAGAAAGACAAGGGGCAATACCACTTGTTCTGCTATTCTGTGTTCCCCCAAGTCTCCCGATAAAATGGTACCTCACTTGCGCAGGTATGCCTAATGCCCGCGGCAGGAAACTAAGCATGGACACATCACATTTTTACATTGAAAACTGAGGTGTTTTTTGCGAAAGTGCCTAGCTGTGGATTTTTATCTCTAGCTCAGCCGGCACCTAGGGAAACCTACCAAACCTGTGCATTTTTGAAAACTACACACCTGGGGGAATCCACAATGAGGTGACTTGTGGGGCTCTCACCAGGTTCTGTTACCGAAAATCATTTACAAACATCAAAATGTGGTCAAAAAACACTTTTTCCTCACATTTTGGTGACAGGAAACTCTGGAATCTGAGAGGAGCCACAAATTTCCTTCCACTCAGCATTCCCTCAAGTCTCCCAATATAAATGGCACCTCACTTGTGTGGGTAGGCCTAGTGCCCGCGAAAGGAAATGCTCCAAAACACTATTTGGACATATCAAAATTATCAGCTACAAAACTACCTGTTTTTGCGGGGGCACCTGTGTTTTTTGTCCTTGGCACAGCAGCCATATAGGGAAACCTACCAAACCCAAACATTTCTGAAAACTAGACACCCAAGGGAGTCCAGGGAGGTGTGATTTGAGTGGATCCCCCATTGTTTTCTTACCCAGAATCCTCATCAAACCTCAAATTTAGCTAAAAAACTCAAAATGTTCCCACATTTCTGTGCGGGATCACCACACCAGGACATATTTCCTACCACTCAATGTTCCCCTCAGTCTCCCGGTAAAAATGATACCGCACTTGTGTAGGTGGGCCAGGTACCTGTGACAGGGAACAGCCAAAAACTTGTTGAAATTGAGGGGGAACCAAAGCGGGTCCAAAAGGGCAGTTTGGAAAAAAACATTTTTAGGCTGACAAGTGGGGCAGACTTTTTATCGGTATAGATGCGACAATGCTGGGTGGTAGGAAGTTTGTGGATTCCTACGTATTCCGGAAGATTCCTTCACAAAATGTGGGAAAAATGTGTGATTTCCAGCAAAATTGGAGGTTTGCAGGGCATTGTGGGTAAGAAAATGGTGCGGTGCATGTGAAGCACACCACCCTGGACTCACCCAGATGTTTAGGTTTCATAAGTGTCTAGGTCGTGTGGATTTCTCTACATAGCAGCGTCCAATGTCCAAAAAGTGCAGCCCTCACCATTCCAAGTTGGACGATTTTGAGAGTTAGCCAAGCTCTCATGGCCCACATGTAAAACCAAAACCCAAAATATTCAAATGTCCTCTTGCTTACCGTTGGATAACATGTTTTAGTGTGCAAGAGAGAGCTGAAAGAGTGTTACCCTCTTCAGTTGGGGTGGGGGCATAACCATGCCCATACTGGTAGCCACCACCACACTATTTTAATTCACTGGCATCTAGTAAGCTTTCTGCCCGCCTCCCCACCCCCCTCTGGGGAGTGGATTGCAGTTAATTGCCCCATCTGCCCACTGGTGGGCACAACAATTTTGGCCCTATTTATTTGGGGTGGTGGTATGGCCATACCCCCACCCTCTTTTGAAAGAAGAAAAACTTCCCTGGTCTCTGGTGGGCGTTCTGCCCCCATTGGGGGCGTATAGGCCTTCCAAAATTAGGTCAATCTGCCCAACAGTAATGTGCCCCCATGGGGAGCGCTCCTTGCCCACGGGGCTGCCTCCCATACAAAACCCACACATACACACACACACACACACCAATCCCTGGCCTCTAAGGGGTTTCTGCCCCTGAGGGTAGCTCGGCCTAATAGAAATAGGCTGATCTGCCCGCAAGGGGGGCAGAAATGGCCTAAAATAAATTTGCCCCAAAGGGGAACCACCTTTGACTAAGGGGTCGCTCCCCTTGCCTGAAATTGACACAAACAAATAAAAATCCCTGGTGTCTAGTGGTTTCTGCCCCGCTTGGGGACAGATTGGCCTAATAGAAATAGGCTGATCTTCCCCCAAGGTGGCAGAAATGGCCTAAAAAGATTCCCCCCCCCACAAGGGAACCACCCTTGCCTAAGGGGTCGCTCGCTACATCTAAAAAAAGAAAACTAATAAAAAAAAAAAATCCCTGGTGCCTAGGATTGCCTTGAAATAATTTGCCCCCTATGGGAGCGACCCTTGCCCAAGGGGTTGCTTCCATTTATTGTAAACAACAACAAAAATAAAATCCCTGGTGTCTAGTGGGCATTTCTGCTGCCCGATTGCATCGCGATCGGGCAGCAGAAATGCAGAGAGAGACATCAAAGGAAAGGAAAGGCCTTTCCTTTCCTTTGATGCCACTCTCGGCCCCTCCTCCGAACCGCATTAGAGGGCAGCCTCTGATGAGGTCAGCATGCGTTTGCGCGTGGACGTCCTCAGACTCCACGGTGGGGTCAGGGGGTGGGTGGGGGTGGAAGGGGAAGCGATTCCCCTTCCATCCCTACCCAGGGGAGGGGGGTTTCCAGGCCCTCTAGCGCTCCCCCTGAGGGCCAATGTCAGGACGCAGTGGTTACGTCCCTGGTGCCTGAGCGCCATGGCAGCGGACGTAACCACCTCGTCCCGGGCTCGTCCAAGGGGTTAAGATCCTGGTTTTCCACACTTCTACAGACCACCTAAGATCTGCTAGGTGAGTAAGTCACTCAGTTCTCAGGTCTTTTCTACTTATTGTGGCCAGTGATTCTGGCATCTCTTAGTAATCTGATTGACCCAAGTCAGTAAAGAAATACTCAATATATGCCAGCCAGGAGATTCTCAAAGAACATTTTTATTCTAAACAATCCCTCAAAATGGCACAGTTCAGACCGCAGACTCTGATTTCCACATTTTCTACCATAAAAGAACTGGCTGTACTATTAATAAGTCAGTTAAAAAAGTAACCTCCATTTCTGTGTGGCAGACAAACGATGAGGTACCTTTTGGTACAGATAGAAGAAATTTCAGGAAGTCGTTTTCCACTATTTGTAGCACACTGCACTTGGTATATCCCCAGACACATGCCCTGTATGTGGCAATGGGCATACATTTTGCTCTATAGATTTTTACCATATCTTTGGGGGAATTCGTTCCCAACCGCTTGGCAAAGTTCTTTATATCCATATTAGCCCGTCAGCTGTAGTTTTCTGGCGTTCACACACTGCGGCCAAATGCCTTCTCTATCAAACAGAGTTCCAAAATATGAGAAAGTTGATGTGGTGTCAATTTTTCCCTCATTTATTGTTATATCACGACATTTAGCTGTCTTGGAGTCAATTGATCCAAAACTTATATCATGAAATGTGGTACTAAGACCTAGATTCAGCATGTAAGTAACAAAGCCTGTAGTTAGTCGCTGGAGGGCCATTGGAGTCTGTGCCATAAGAATGGTGTCATCTGCATAGAGGAGAGCTGAGATTGCACGATGCCCAGTTTGGGGGAGATCCTTGCACTTGTTTACTAACTCTGTCTCTAGACCATTTATATATAGTGAGATTAAAATGGGTTCTAATACACAGCCTTGTCGTACCCACTCTTTCTACACTAAATGATCTAGTACACTTCCCGCTTGACCCGTATCTAATCTTAGCTCTACATCCAGAATACAACTCCCTTATAAAATGAATTAATGTCAGGTCTACCCCAAGATTTGCCAAGATACTCCATAGTTTGGCATGAACAACACAGTCAAATGCTGATGACAAATCAACAAAGGCCAGACATAAATTCCCTTTCTTAATCTTAGTATACATTCCAATAAGGATGCTTAGGTTCAGACCCTGTTCCACCGTCCCTACCCTAGGGCGAAAGCCATTTTGCATGTCCGACAGAATTTCGTTTGTTTCCGCCCAATCCTGTAATCTATTCAGGATAATCCATCCAGCTATTTTAGCTAACGAGTCCAGGAGTGTAATCGGTCTATAACAAGTGGGGTTGAGATGGTCTCCCATTTTCAAATATAGGAACGATGATAGATTCTGCCCAGGTTGGTATAAACCCTGAAGTGCAACATGCTCTCAAGACCAAAGTCAACAAAGGGCCCCATAGTGGGATGTTGGTCTTATACACATCCACTGGGACTCAATCCAGGCCTGGGGCTTTCCCACTTTTACCTCTGTTGATAGCCCCAACAACTTCCTCCAAGCTGAAGGGGGGTGTGATAATAGTAAAATGATCGATACAGTTGGTTAAGCCTGCTACAGGGACCTAATGATCTATTGATGATTTAATAGTAGAAGAAATATATATGTTGAATAAGTGAACAAGCCACTCTCCCTCGGTTATGGCAGTCTCCGTTCTAGGGAAGTCCATCTCCCCTTTCAGTAGTAAATTAACTATCTTCCAAAATGTTGTGTTATCGTTTTTAAGACTCGCTTCATGCAATAGTTCCCAGGTTTCTTCTCTTAGGCCTTTCTCTATTTTTTACTCCCCTTTTGTACTCTCGCCTAGGTGCACAAAACTCATCCTTACATCTAAGTGGTTTACTTAAGGCCTTCTTAAGGTTTTTGTGGGCCTTCGTACATGCCGAATCAAGCCATTGTTTCTTTTTGGAATGTCCAGAGCTTCCCTTGGTCAAACTGAGACCCTCTTTTACCCCTTGCATAATCACGGTAAAGGCCCTGATGCAGCTTGATGGATCTGCATCATCCTCAAGGCATATCTTAAAATCTTAAGTATGATCACTAATTAGCTGTTTCAAAAAGCCTTGTGGTTCAATCTGGGACCATTGTAAAGAATATCTGTTTCGAAATGCCAGTTTAATGTTGTTAACCAACTTGGTGATTTCCTTCTGGCACCGCTTGCTTGGAAATAAAGAGAGCTGTAAACTGTGGGGGTAATGATCGCTTATCGCTATATCATATATTTGATGATTACACACACTGTGGGAGAAATGATTAGACATTAAAACAAAATCTATTACAGTACAGATACCTCTACCATTGAAGGTGGGTTTAAATTGCGGATTATTAAAACACACTTCATTAATAAATGACAAGTCAAATTTATGCACAACTTCATTCATGGAGTTGCCATATTGGTTATGCATAAAGTGGGATTGTGCCCAGTTGCCCCCTTCAGCTAGACCGCAAACGTTTTCAGAAGGTGCATTATATAAATTAATATTAAAATCACCACCCCATAAGATAGTCAACTCTCTCCTGGTACTGCCGTAGACATTCTCTGTGTTGTTTCCCGGCTGTCTTATGATGCTAGAGCCTTCATACAAAGAGGCATTGTTATGAAAATTAATGATTTCTAACTGAATTGATCTTTTTATATTACAGACAATCATTTGGTAACATGGATCACAAGTTATCCTATTTATTTTTGTTAATGGAAGCTCATTTGAGATATATGTATGTAGCCCCCACCCCACCCCCCCTTGGCCTACAATGTCTAGAAGCAATAGCTGGGGTGTGGTATGTTCTGAATCCATTAATAAGTATGGGGTTCAAAAGCCAAGTGTCTTGTAAACACAGACAGCACAAATCTCCTATGAATTCCACCCACTCTATGTTCTTAATTTTATTACGGAGTCCTGCCACATTCCAGTATAGAAAACCTGATTCAGTTATTGCTAATCTTTCTGCGTGAGAGTTAAAAGTAGCCATATTTGCCTCATCATATACAGGGGGTGGATACAATAGCCGGGCAACCAACTTCACCCTTCAAGTACCCTGTCATTCCTGCTAAGCATTTTCGTCCTAGTTAATTTCTTGTTACAAATCCCTGGCTTATCACTACTCAGTCAATCCAGGCCTGCTGAGGACGATAGAGTTTAATATCTATCATGAGTAGGTATTGAACTATTGATAACATTTCTATCCACAGTTAATAACTGTGGACGGAATCTAGGCCGGTCACGCCCTGCATTTGCTTGATAGAAATAGCCTAGCAGGAGTAACGAGATGTTGTATGAAGATACTTGCCTAGCACCATCTTTTCACAAAATTCTTTCTACTAAACTTTGGGTTTTAAAAGAAAGCACCACACAGTCTCCCTGTAATGATTTCTGACTCTTGACAACCCACTTGACTCTCCTCACTATCTTTATATCTTCAAAGAGGGGACTGACCATGCCAGTTTCCATTCTAGATCCAATCCAGAACAGGGACTTGTTCCTCAATGCAGTCCGTGTTTCCCTGTTATGGTCAGGTAGAGTGGGAACATTAGCCAGGATCGCTACATAAGATGCCGCAGCGGGAGGGAGACATAATAGATCAGTTTGCAAAATTAGTGTATTCAAGGGTGAGTTGGTCATGTTTTCCCTTCAAGGATTACTCAAGCTATTATCTAGTCTAGTGGGCAGAGGTACAGTGCCTAGACATACTTCCTTGGTGGTCATGTCAGTCTGGGGTCGCCTTAAAAGGCTGGATGTTGTCAAGGGTTGTGTATCAACTGTATGCCTTGTCTTTGAAAGCCTTGTACCATTATCTTGGACTGATGTCTTTAAAGTCCCTACCGGCAAGTTCTTTAATAAGTCCAGGCTGTTTGCAACATTGCTTTCTAACTGACTTAGTTGGTTGCAAAAAGAGTCCAAAGACGATGTGGCTAACATTTCCAAGGCTTTAACCATATTGTAAATGTTTGCTGGGAGTTCTGATGGGCTTTTGGTTGGTTTTTGCGAAACTTGTCTTGTACTCTCTTCAGTTAGTCAGTCTGCCTGGTGATTTATTTGTTTCACTCTTCTTCTTAATTTGGGCTTTCCCTTTGTTTAAATAAATGTCCAACAGATGAGTCTGAGGCTTTCTGGTGTGTTTAGGTGGGGGTGATGAATCTACGTCAAAAGCTGAGATTATATCTGTAGTGAATTGTACGCACCAGTTGCTATCTTTATCGATGATTGTTCTTTCAGTTACCTCAATCGGGCAATTGGGGTCGGAATTTGTAGGACCTGTCTGCTTTGTTGGAGCCTACGAACATTCCCCACACGTCAACAGCCTTTCTTTCACCCCTGATATTTGCTTATCAATGGCCCCCATAGCACCTGAGATATATTTTAATGTAGAAGAGTGTACTTTTGGGAGGGGGGGATATGGGTTTAGTATTTAGGTGCTTTCTCTTGCCTATCTTTGGTTTTCACGTTTAGGAGCGTTTCGCAGATGTATATAAGTGTTGCATGTAAGACCATATGCACGCAAACCTGTTCGGCGCCAAGACTGGGAAATTCTCCCCTTTAATTTGCCAGGTCAAGTGTACCAGTAGTGCCCCCTAAGACTCCATGGGATGATTCTATGTCAGTAGGCAATACATAAACTTCACAATCGAGTCAGCAATAGTCTCTAAGTTTGTGAGGCAATCGGCCAGCGCAGTATTCTGCTGGACAGTTTTCCTAAGTCCAACAATACCTTTTATCAGTAACAGCAGATCTTAAGGGGGTGGCCCAGCCCAGCCTCCTCTGGGCTCTGACAGACGTGGATGGACCACCCCTTGGCCCTGGCTTTTCCAGGGCCTGGCCAGTGGGTGGTCCCACACTGCGGTGGTCCTGCTCCCACTATGAAGCACATGTCAAGTAGCTCGTCCCCCTTAGGCAGTGCCTCCTGCCGCTGTGGGGTCTGGCACCAGGAGTCCCCTTACTTGTCCTCTGGCAGCAGCTGCAGATCTCGTCCCGTGCTACGGTGGTCCTGTTCGTGGTATGAAGCGCGTGTCCAGCACCTCCTGGTGCTGTGCGGTCTGGGAACCCCCTTACTTGTCCTGTGGCAGCAGTGGCAAAACTCTGCTTTTTGAAAGGGAGGGCTGTTTGACAGCTCTCTCTTGCAGAAATCTGACTTTGCTTTTGTTTGGTGGGAGCTCTCAGCTCCACCAAGCAGAAGCAAACAGCTATGTCCTGGGAGGGGGCACCCCAGGACATAGCAGGAGCCGGCCCTTGTGACGGTCCCTAGGGTCATCTGTGGCTCCTCTGGGGAGGTGGTGGGGGGGTGCGACCCCCACCTCCAACAACCCATGGTTCGGGAAGATGGTAATTCCCAGGGCTTGATGGTCCAAAATGGGCCCCCTTCACTTTTTTTTTATTGGAGCCCCAAGGGTGGCAGTCCTCAGAGCTGCAGAAGGGCACCAGCATCAGAGCTAAGGGTTCAGGATGACTCTACCCTACATCCTTTTTATTTTTTTTTACATTTTATTCTGGGACAAGGCTGAAGTAAAGTCCCAACATGGCTGCCAACACTTTGTTGCTGAATTGTTGGTAGCCAATCAGATCTCAGCACAAGATTGTGAGGGTTCACAAAGCCTTTGCGTCCCTGTATATACACATTTGGATTTTTTTTTTTTTTTAATTTCTCTAAAACTACTGAACAGATTTACACCAAATAACGAAAAGGACTCTTTCTGGACCAAGAGGTACCTTTCTGCCCAATTTGGTGTGATTCTGTCCAGTGGTTTGGCCACCATCACTGTTCAAAATACCTATGGAAAAATTGAATGGGGAAGAAGTGTTTTGGGCCCCTTCTTTTTCTTGGCTCCCGCATGATGATCACCCTGAAACTTTCCAAACAGCAGCTGGAGTGACCTCCGTTTTTTGAGGGGGGAGGGGAAATGTCATGAAGATTCATCAAACGGCATCAAAGTTACTTAGGACAACCAAAAACACTTTTGCTATAGAAAGTAGGTCCTAACCATAACTACCTACTAGCGACCGACACTAGGATATATATATATATATATATATATATATATATATATATATATATATATGTATATTGTGTATATATATTTATAACAAACTGGCGATCACCAATAGGTAGTTATAGCTAGAACCTAGGACCTAGGTTCCATAGGATTTTTTTTTTTTGTTTTGACAATAACATTGATGGAGTTTGATGAATCTTCATGAAATTTTCAAACCTCGTATGTGAGTTCGGTTACTGTGTTAAATGTTTCGGGGTGATTTGTGAAGCGAGGGCTGCGGGGGGGCAGACTCCTTTTCCCTAGGCATTTTCCCATAGGGTCTCTAAACCTGACTACAGCCCAAACCGCTGAACAAAATTACGCCAAATTCGACAAGAAGCTAAACGTTCACACACAGATCCTGCTATTTGTTATTTGGTGTAAAGCCATTCAGTAGGTTTTAGTCAACAATTCAACCAGGAAGTGCTGGTATCCATCTTGGGACCAATAATCATGATGGTACCCAACTGAAATGCATTGTAGTGATAAGCAGGTTTTGAGGGTCACGAAAAGGAGAATGTATAATGGGTGATGACAGATTTTAGTTATAATATAAATCATTTGTTGGTGGTACCATACTAATTTTAGGAATTGTGGTGTGTTCTAAGGTGATTTCATCCTGTGAAAAGGCCTTCTGATGGGATTTCAGGAATCATGTTTGATTGAAAACTGTTTTCTCATGATTTTCCCATACTGGTTATAAAAGATGCTCCAGAAGGTAACATTTGGAGCATAATATCTGTAAATTCACACTATCTTTGTCAGCCATATGATAATGAAGTCTCACATTCTCTGTAAAACAGGTAAGTCCAACAGAAGCAGCATTTGAGTTGATTCCCCTGTGTTCCACTGCAGCCTCCCAGAGTGTTCCAAAGAGCAACTAGAACACTAACAGTTTTACTTACGACAAAAGTGTGGCCCACCTGAAACCATCTTGATTGAATCAAAATGGCAAAACGTAAAACATGTAATTTAGAAAGAAAGAAAATGAAGAGGCTCATTTTGTCATAGAAATTATTGTTAGTGCTGTAGAAAGAAAAATTAGGACTTTTTTGTTTGGTGAGTTATCTTCCTCTTCTATTTCATTAAAACATTCTGACATGCATACTGAATCACACACTTTCAAAACCAGCAGCAGACTGCCAATTAACTCCCTAGTGATGAGCAGATTCTGCACAGAGTTCTAATAAGCAACTACAGTGCAAACAGTCTGAATTAATGCCATAAAACATGGCACATTCTGAATGCCACCTTGATGGAATCGAAGTGGAAAACTGAAAGCATTTTCTACTGAGGATACTGTAGTAAATGAGGAAATTAGGGAGCAAACCTTTAATGCGGGACGGACCAGACAGACTGGCAGTATAGCAGAACATTGAGGGCATAATGAAGAGGTTGTGGCTGTCAAACCATACATGCCAACAGACCCAATTCAGACAGGAGACTCCCGATGTTTTTAAGCTCAAAAGGGCTTCATTTTATCTGCCTCCTGCCCAAAATAACCTCTTTTTCAATGTAAGCCAATTTGGAAAAGAGGGCAGGAGGGAGTTTGGCATGGACACCAAACTGATTTGCAGGTCAAGGGTTGCAGCAGCACAATACACCACACAGGGCAAGATGGACAGCAGTGCACCACAAAAGACCATGGAAAGTAATAAGAAGGGAACAGGGTCATGTACATGAACAACAGAAAGCAGAGGGGAAAGGGGCAAGAAGCTGACCATACTGGACAGACAGGCCCATGTAGGGCAGGAGGGAGTGGGCTGGTGGATGGACTCCCACAACAGAGGTTAGGGAGGAGGTGGATGTGAATGTGCCAGCAAGCAAACTGTTCGGAGCAGGCGAGAAGGGCAGTGGCAGAGCAATGGCCACATAAGGCTGTATGAGGGAGCAAGGTCCTGGGCTTGGACAATGGATGGCAAGGAGAAGGGGGAAGGAGCAGCAAGCTTCGGTGGGAGCAGCATAATTCCAGGTCACCCCCCCCCCCCCAATGTATTGTGATCCCATCTTACTTAACAGTGCAAAAGCACTAGAAATTCACTGAAAAAAAACCAGGTTACAGGGAGGTTACAGTTAGGAATTAGAATTAAAAAACTTAGAAATGTACTAAAAACCAAAGATTACGGGGTCCTTATAATTAAGCTCAGATTTTACACACAGAACCTTAGAAATTCAGCTGTTATAGTTAGTTATTTCAAGTAACTAAAATCGTGCCCTGAGCATACATTGCTATTTACTCCAGATAGTACATCATTCATGACATCTTCTTTGACATGATTGATAATATCACTGTAGCATCAGCAGTAAAAATATTGATGAGAAAACTGTACATAGCAAGGGTATGAGTTGTAGTTACCTTAGGACACAAATGATAGTTACTTGAAATAACTCTAAAACTTACATTTCTATTGTTTGGGTGTGTAAAATCTGAACCTACCTATAACCCCCCTGTAACCTTTGATTTTTTTTTTGTGCGAAAATAGATAGGTAGGTAACTAGATAGATAGACAGACAGACAGATTTTCAATCAGAAAAACAATTGTTAAAGTAACGTTATAGTTAGGTGAATATGTCAGTAACAACATTAAAGTTTTGAACTAAACAAAAACAGAAATTCACCAGTTATAGTTGGCAGAGATAACTATGACTTGTGCCCCCACCATGCACTCCTTATGACCTCACTAATTACAGCACTCATGTTGTTGTATGACGTTATTTAGGACTCCATGTGGCCTGCCCTCCCTGAGTCTTGTTAGGCCCTGGGATTCGTATCCCCCAGGCCCATTACTAAAATGAGAGGGGAGGAGGGCGCCTGCAACCCCTCCCTGAGCCCTGAAAGGCCAAGGGGACCCCTACCCCCAGGGCCAATAGTAAAATTATAGGTGAGGGGGCCATGCAACACCCCCTCCTGAGCCTTGTTAGGGCCTGGGGGGGCACTTATTTAAATAAAGGGAAGAGGGACCATGTGGCCCCTCTACCCTAATCATTATCAGCCCAGGGGCCCATCCTCCAGGGTCCTCAGGTGGATGCCCTGCTTTCTATATAGGTCACTCACCATGTATTTGTTGGGGGTAGCGAGGGAAGCCCCAAGGCCCCCATGGTGCCAGCCAGCTCCTCGCATGAGATTAAAAAATGAATGTGCCCGCCAAACGAGAGCAAACACAGGTTTTCCTGGCAAGGAACCTGCTAGGCTCTCCAGGACATAGCTTGTGAGCCGGCATGGGGGATGGGGTCCCTGATGCCATTAATGACCTCCCTTTTTAAGTAATTTCAGCCCTGGAGAAGATTCCTCTGGACCTTTAGAGGGTAAGGGAGGAGAGGCACACAGCCCCCCTCCCCATATAAACTAATTTTGGCCCTAGTATGGGCTCCTGGGGCATCTAAGGGCTCGGGAGGTGGCACACATGCCCCCCCTCTCTTTTTTTATGATTACTTCCCTGGGGTGGGCTCCCCTGGGCCTTTATTTGCTCAGGGAGGAGTGCCACGCAACCCGCCCCTTAATGAATGCTGCTCTACGTTTGGAATTGCTGCATATTTTTGCAGACTTTTTTTTTGTTTGTTTCTGGCCCCATGAATGGTTCCTGTGGGTCCCCTCCATGGGGTCTATAGATCAGGGTATCCCCACCCTTTCCCCCTTATACTATTTTCCTTTTTTACTTCAGGACAGAGGACCAAGGGCCTGATTTAGAGTTTGACGGAAGGGTTACTCTGTCACAATGGTGATGGATATCCCATCCACCGAAATATAAATCCCATTATTTCCTATGGGATTAGTAGTTTGGCAGTCACAATACCTATCACCATTTTGACGGAGTAACCCCTCCGCCAAACTCCAAATCAGGCTCTAAATCCCAAAATTTTATAATGGATGCCAGCAATATATTTTTTTTATGTTGCTGGCAGCCAATGAGAGCACCCACATCCCACGGGAGCCAGATGGCTCAAGGGAAATAAAGTGCCCTGGGCCAATCAGGGTGCTCCATTTTAAAAATGCTGCTCCCGCAAGAGTCTCAAGAGATCCAACTGTCCAGATATACAATTATATTTGACCCTTAATTTCTCAAAAAACACTGAATGGATTTAAATTAATCACAAAAAGCACAATCTGTGGACCAATATCTAGCTTCTTTCTGAATTTAATTCAGCAGTTTTTGCTGTAGCCTTGTCTAAAGAAGTTTATGGATAATGGATGGGGATTTTGCATTTTAGACCCCCACCTATTTTTAATGGTCACCACTTGATTATTCACCACGAAACTTACCATGCATAAATAGGTCAAAGTAGCACCTTTTTAAAATGGTTTTTGGAGATTTGTCAAACGGTGGCAAAGTTATTAGCAACCCAAAAAGCGCTTTTCCTATAGAACAGCTGACCTAACAATAAGTGCACACACACATATATATATATATATATATATATATATATATATATATATATATATATATATATATATACCCACTGGCAATCACAAGTAGATAGTGATAGTTAAGCCTGGTTTCCTTAGGCAATGTATTTTTTGTTTTGCCAATAACTTTAATGCCGCTTCATGAATCTTAACAAACTTTTCAAAACGTATACTTCAGTGGGTTCCGCTGGTGTCTTGAAAGTTTCGGAATGATCTGTCAAGTGTTTGCTGAGAAAAAGGAGTCCCAGAGCGTGTTTTCCAGTAGGGATTTTGAACACAACTACAGCCTGAACTGTTGAGTTATTCCAAATTTGGCAGAAAGCTAGCTCTTGGTTCAGAACGCATGCTTTTTGGTATTTGATGTAAATTGGTTCAGTAGTTTTGGAGTGATTAGAGATTAAAAAATATAGCTATCTAGGGGCGTTGATCCTCTGAGGATCAAACAGTTCCTGTGCTGATATCTGATTGGCTGCCAACTCTTCACAAGGAAGTGTTGGCAGCCTTTTTGGGACTCTGCTTCAGCCGAGTACAAAAAAAGAAAAAGGGCCAGTTTAGGGTCACCCTGACCCTTCACAAGGAAGTGTTGGCAGCCATTTTGGGACTCTGCTTCAGCTGAGTACAAAAAAAGAAAAAGGGTCAAGTTAGGGTCACCCTGACTCCTAGCCTTCGTTTAGGGGTTCTTCATAGACCCTGCCAGGGGTAAAAAGGATGATGTCCCATGTCGTGAAGAAGGTTGCAGATGTGTTCCCACGCAGAAAGACCGCAAACAAGCCTTGCTAGCTGCATGGGTCACGGTTAGGGTTTTTGGATGCTGCTGTGGCCCAGGAGGGACCAGGATGTCGCCAATTGCGTGAGGAGACAGAGGGGGCGTCCAGCAAGACAAGGAGTCCACTCAGAAGCAAGAAGCACCCGCAGAAGTGCCAGAACAGGCACTACGAAGAAGAGTGAACCAGGGCTCACTCGAAGTCACAAAAGAAGGTCCCACGACGCCGGAGGACAACTCAGGAGGTCGTGCACTGCAGGTTAGAGTGTCAGGGACCCAGGCTTGGCTGTGCACAAAGGAAATCCTGGAAGAGTGCACAGGAGCCGGAGCAGCTGCAAATCACGTGGTACCCAGCAATGCAGTCTAGCGTGGTGAGGCAAGGACTTACCTCCACCAAACTGGGACTGAAGAGTCACTGGACTGTGGGAGTCACTTGGACAGAGTTGCTGAGTTCCAGGGACCACGCTCGTCGTGCTGACAGGGGACCCAGAGGACCGGTGATGCAGTCTTTTGGTGCCTGCGGTTACAGGGGGAAGATTCCGTCGACCCACTGGAGATTTCTTCGGAGCTTCTAGTGCAGAGAGGAGGCAGACTACCCCCACAGCATGCCGCACCAGGAAAACCGTCGAGAAGGCGGCCGGATCAGCGATACAAGGTTGCAGTAGTCGTCTTTGCTACTTTGTTGCAGTTTTGCGGGCATCCAGAGCAGTCAGCAGTCGATTCCTTGGCAGAAGGTGAAGAGAGATATGCAGAGGAACTCTGATGAGCTCTTGCATTCGTTATCTAAAGAATTCCCCAAAGCAGAGACCCTAAATAGCCAGAAAAGGAGGTTTGGCTACTTAGGAAGGAGGCTAGGCTAGCAACACAGGTAAGAGCCTATCAGAAGGAGTCTGATGTCACCTGCTGGCACTAGCCACTCAGAGCAGTCCAGTGTGCCAGCAGCACCTCTGTTTCCAAGATGGCAGAGGTCTGGAGCACACTGGAGGAGCTCTGAGCACCTCCCAGGGGAGGTGCAGGTCAGGGGAGTGGTCACTCCCCTTTCCTTTGTCCAGTTTTGCGCCAGAGCAGGGCTGGGGGATCCCTGAACCGGTGTAGACTGGCTTATGCAGAGATGGGCACCATCTGTGCCCATCAAAGCATTTCCAGAGGCTGGGGGAGGCTACTCCTCCCCAGCCCTGACACCTTTTTCCAAAGGGAGAGGGTGTAACACCCTCTCTCTGAGGAAGTCCTTTGTTCTGCCTTCCTGGGCTAAGCCTGGCTGGACCCCAGGAGGGCAGAAAACTGCCTGAGGGGTTGGCAGCAGCTGCAGTGAAACCCCGGGAAAGGCCGTTTGGCAGTACCCGGGTCTGTGCTAGAGACCCGGGGATCATGGAAGTGTCTCCCCAATGCCAGAATGGCATTGGGGTGACAATTCCATGATCTTAGACATGTTACATGGCCATGTTCGGAGTTACCATTGTGACGCCATACATAGGTAGTGACCCATGTATAGTGCACGCGTGTAATGGTGTCCCCACACTCACAAAGTCCGGGGAATTTGCCCTGAAAAATGTGGGGGCACCTTGGCTAGTGCCAGGGTGCCCACACACTAAGTAACTTAGCACCCAAACTTTACCAGGTAAAGGTTAGACATATAGGTGACTTCTAAGTTACTTAAGTGCAGTGGTAAATGGCTGTGAAATAACGTGGACGTTATTTCACTCAGGCTGCAATGGCAGTCCTGTGTAAGAATTGTCAGAGCTCCCTATGGGTGGCAAAAGAAATGCTGCAGCCCATAGGGATCTCCTGGAACCTCAATACCCTGGGTACTTCAGTACCATATACTAGGGAATTATAAGGGTGTTCCAGTATGCCAATATGAATTGGTGAAATTGGTCACTAGCCTGTTAGTGACAATTTGTACAGAGAGAGCATAACCACTGAGGTTCTGGTTAGCAGAGCCTCAGTGAGACAGTTAGGCATCACACAGGGAACACATACATATAGGTCACAATCTTATGAGCACTGGGGTCCTGACTAGCAGGGTCCCAGTGACACATAACAAACATACTGAAAACATAGGGTCTTCACTATGAGCACTGGGCCCTGGCTAGCAGGATCCCAGTGAGACAGTGAAAACACCCTGACATACACTCACAAACAGGCCAAGAGTGGGGGTAACAAGGCTAGAAAGAGGCTACTTTCTCACATGCACCTATTTACAGACCCTCTCAGACACTCACGCACCCACTCACAGGCCCACTCAAACTCATGTATCTGCCCACAGACCAACTCAGAGACTCGCACCACCACTCACAGACCCATTCAGATACGCACGCACCCACTCACAGACCCACACACCCACTCACACACCCACGCAGACACACACCCACTCACAGACTCATGCACCCACTTGGAAACTCATACAGTCACTAACACACCCACTCACACATTCACGCATCCACTCACAGACCCACTCAGACATTCATGCACCCACTCACAGACCCACTCAGACATTCACGCACCCACTCACAGACCCACTCAGCCTCTCACACATACTCACAGACCCACACATGACACACACACTCACATACACTCTCACACCCACTGTCACAGCCAAAGACACCCTCATACTCCTACTCCCACACCCAGACGAACACTCTCACCCACTCTCACATCCACATAGACCCTCTCACACCCAATCTCACACCTTGAGACACCTTCACACCTATTCTCACACCCAAAGAGGCAGGCCCTGCAGCCATCTCCCACTACGCATGGCCAAAGGCTGTACACAGCACAGGGTTAGTGGTTATAGGGGGTTGGCCACAGGGCCTCACCACAGGACAGGCCCTGCAGCCAACCCCTACTCCACACGGCTAAAGGCCCTGCACAGCGGTAGTTAAATTAACAAACAGTAGTGAAAATTACTTTACGTTAAAAAAACCATAGAAATTCACAGAAAAAACAAACGTTATAGGGACATTATAGTTAGGAAATTGAATTAAAAAACATTGAAATTCACTTTTAAAAAAAATCAAAGGTTACATTGAATTTATAGTTAGATTGTGAATTTACTCGCACAGTACCAAAGAAATTCAGCATTCATAGTTTAGACTTATTTCAAGAAACTAGAACTTGTGGCCTAAGGTAACTACAACGCACGCCTTTGCCATGCCCTGCTAATTACCCCGGATATTATAGCAATCATGGCAACTTTTATAACTTCAATAAAAATATCAATTAAACATTAGAAGTCAAATTATTGAAGAACAAACTGTGTATGGCAGGGGTGCGAGTTCTAGTTACCTTAGGTGGCAAGTTATAGTTACTTGAATTAACTCTAACTGTTGAATTAGGTTCTGAATCTACTTGCACAAAACCAAACTATAAAGTCTCTAACATTTTGTTTTATAAGAGATATATATACACACACACACACACACACACACACACTACTCCTCCTCCCCCTCCCCCTCCTTCTCTGCAGAGAAATGAGCCACACCGGTTTAGTTTGCAAGATGCGTTTTGACCGCCAACGGGGTCTTGGCCACTAAATCCGCAGTCCGTTTTTCATGTTCTTATAAAAATAGACACCAATTGTGAGAGAACAGGGCTGATTGCAGAGGCCCCCTAACGTTTTGCCCCCATTTTCCACTTTTTGCTGGTGTTTTCCTGATTCTGATGGTGCCCTGGGTACTGCTAACCAGTCCCAGGGCCTGTGCTCTGTGTAAAATCAGTATGCAAATTAGGCTAATCATAATTGGCTAAGTCAACCTACCTCTAAGTCCCTAGTATATGGTAGGGCATGTAGGTTTAGGGACCCCAGCATAGATAGCGCACCCATAGGTACACTGCTGAAGTGCCCAGTGTCATTTTAAAGGCAGGCCTGCCTTGCTGGCTGCTTTTAAATTAAAGTTCTATGCAAATTCTAATTTGGAATTAAAAGTAGTTCCAAAGTCTTAAACTACCTTATTTTTACATATAAGTCACCCCTAAGGTGTGCCATATGTGCCTCTAGGGCTGGGTGCCATGTAACTATAAGCAGGGACCTTATAAAAATAGTTTTAGAAGCCCTGGTGAGGTAAAAACAGCCAAATTTGTTTTTCCCTCATTGTAGTGAATGGCCTTCATAGGCTTGAATGGGGAGACTTTATTTTAATTTTAAAAGTCCCCTTAAGTGACCGATACAAAGAGTTTGGTATCACATTAATTGTTATAATAAATCCCACAACTTCCAGTTGTGGGATTTAATATAACTTGCTCAGGTAAAGAGTTTTAAACTTTACCTAAAAAGTTGACAACTTCAGCCCTGCATTGTTTTTGCTGCTGTGCTCTGATTGGCCTGCCTCTGGCAGCCTGGCCAGGCTGCCTTGATGAGATGTGAAGTGGCCTGGCTTCACACAGAGATGTGCCTGTGGGGAGGAGATCTCCCCTCAGCAGATGATGAGGCAGGAAGGGGGAGGGCTGCCAAACTGGTCTTCAAAGGCAGACAAGGACATTTGGAGCAACCCAGCAACACCCCCACATCCTGCAACCCCAGACAACTAGGTGCCCCCTTGATTAGATTAGGAGAGGGCAGGAGAGGGGTGTGTTTATGCTTTTTAGCCACACCAGTGGGTGGGCTCAGCCAGATGTAACCTCCAAAAATCACTTTCAGCCATGATGGATTTTTGAGGAATGTTGCCTCCTGGGATTGATTTTTGCCACACTTCCCAGGAAGTGGTCATCACAGGGGGAAGGACCCTGCACCTAATTGGAGAATCAGAACCCCCCCCTGTTTTTCACCCAGGAGCAAGGATAAAACTGGCAGACCTGCACCCACACCTCAGATTCCAACAAGGAAGAGCCAAAGGAGAAGGACTGCCCTGCTGTACCCCTGACCTGCACCTGCACCCCGCACTCTGAAGGACTGCCCCAGCTGCACACTTGAGCTTCACCACAAGGAGGACTTTGCCTGGCTTCAACTGGTTCTGTTTGCTACAGGTGAAAAATTGCTAACCGGAGTCCCCTGTACCAACTCCTGAAGAAATCAACCAGTTGACCACTGTCCAGTGGCCAAAAAGGAGTTAGCGCCAGGTGCATTCTGGGAGTTGTAGTCCACACCCCAAGGATCATCTCAGAGCTTCTGGAGCCTTGGGGTGAGCTGTGGACCCCAAAAGAACCTTAAAGGAACATCTGGGAGAAGACCCAGAAGTTTGGAGAACTTTTGAAAAAAGCTCCATAGAGGGACCGATCCACCAGAGCTATGGGTTCAGGGTGTCTGTACCCGGACTCCTTTTTTTTTTTTTTTTTTTTTTTTTTTCCTTTTACATTTCTTTCTGGGACTCGACTCAAGCGGAGTCTCAACATGGCTGCCAACACTTCTTTGTTGAAGTGTTGACAGCCAATCAGATCTCAGCATGAGAGTGGGTGGGGGCCGCAAATCCTTCGCATCCCTATATATACAAATTTGGATTTTCTTTCATTTCTCAAAACCTACAGAACAGATTTACATCACATAACAAAAAGGACTTTTTCTGGACCAAGAGCAACCTTTCTGACAAATTTAGTGTAAATATAGCGCCAAAACCACTGGATATCACTGTTAAATTTTTCCTACGGGAGTTAGCTTTGGAAACACTATAAATTTCACCACCTCCCCTTTACCTCAGCCCCTGCTTGATGGATCAAGATACTTTCCAGCCAGCAGATCACGTGACTATCGAATTTTCTCATAAGGGACTCATGCCTACAATTAGGCAGGTCTTCAACTCATTTTTAAGGCTTTGAATTCTAGTTTAATTTTGATATTTGGGGGTGATAGTTCCCCATACCCTTAAATTTAAAGACTGCATAAACTTTCTAATTTTTTTTTAAGAATGTAGTTCCAAGAGGTAGAATGTTGGAGCTACGTTGGAAGCAGTATCCTCCTGATCTGGTGCATTTTTCAGCTAAGAAGAATGGGGCACTGGATTGAAGAACTTTGGATACAAAGCCGGCTAGTTTAATGTACAACCTGGAGACGTAATATTTCACCTAGCAGAATTCATGTTTTTTTTTCTTTTTTTACAATGTGGGTAGCTGTGGGTGTTTGGGCATTAGCTCAACCGCCACCAAGGAAAACCTCACATGCACAGACATTTCTGAAAGCCAGATACTTCGGGTGTCCAGGGTGGTGTGACTTGTATAGATCTAAAAAGGTTTTCATCACACGTAGCCTTAGCAAACCTCAAGCTGTGCATAAAATCATACATTTTCCTCACATTTCTGTGAGTGAAAGTTCTGGAATCTGATGGGATCCCCAAATGTCCTACCATTGAGCATTCTCCCACATCTTCTGATAAAAATAGTACCTCAGATGTGTGAGTGGGCCTTGAGCCTGCGACAAGAAAGGGCCCCAAACTCAAAATGGACAGATTATTTTTTTTCTACCCCAAAAGTGAACATTTTGTGAAATGTCAGTGGCTGCAGAATTTATGCCCTAGCTCAGCCAGCATTCAGGAAAACCCATCTAAGCCACACATTATTGAGAACTAGACTCCCGAAGGAGTTCAGGGTGGTGTGGCTTGTCTGGATCCCACAATGTTTTCCCACCCACAATACCATGCAAACCTTGTTTGCCTAAAAACACACATTTTCCTCACATTTCTGTTACAGAAAGTTTGGGAATCTCTGGAAAGCCACAGATTTCCTACTTTACTTTAGTGAGTAAGTCTACTACCTGCAACTGGAAAGGGTCCAAAATGCAACACAGACAGGTCAAAATTTTCTATTAAAACCCATCCCTTTTTTGTAACTTGCATAGCTGTGAAAGTTGAGCCGTAGCTCAGCCAGCACCCACTGAAACCTGCGAAACCCACGCATTTCTGGAAGCTGGACACCCATTAAATCTCACTGTGGTGTGCCTTGCATGGCTCCCAGTATGTTTTCTTACCCACAATGCCCTGAAAACCTCAAAGTGTACCTAAAACACACATTTTCCTCACATTCCTGCGAGGGAAAATCTGGACTCTGTAATTTCCTACCACCCAGAGTTCCCCCAAATCTCCTGATAAAAACACGATGAAAAATCTTTGTAAGCCTGGTCCATATCTATTGTAGTGGGATCAAAGGCCACACCTAAAAGGTAGCTCACATTCCAACATTGCAGCATTTTTGATTTGGGAAAAGATAATCAGTATAGGTGTTTGGCATGGTATAGAAGTCTACATGCAATTGTAGTGCTTGCTGTAGGTACACATTGTGGTAATAGCAAGGCAATAAATACTAACAACATGCCCATTACATGGGCCTACATACTCCCTGGTAGTCCAGTTGATTAACCCCTTTGCTGCCAGGCCTTTCCCCCCTCAGGTGCCAAACCTTTTTTTGGCTATTTGGGGCAGTTCGCGCATAGGCCCTCATAACTTTTTGTCCAAATAAGCTACCCACACCAAATTTGCGTCCTTTTTTCCCCAACATCCTAGGGATTCTAGAGGTACCCAGACTTTGTGGGTTCCCCTGAAGGAGATCAAGAAATTAGCCAAAATACACTGAAAATGTTGTTTCCTAAAAACAATGGGAAAAATGGCTGCAGAAGAAGGCTTGTGTTTTTTTCCCTGAAAATGGCATCAACAAAGTGTTTGTGATGCTATAATCACCAGCTTCCCAGCTTTCAGGAACAGGCAGACTTGAATCAGAAATCCTAATTTTTCAACACAATGTTGGCATTTTACTGGGACGTACCCCATTTTTACGATTTTTTTGTGTGCTTATAGCCTCCTTCCAGTTAGTGACAGAAATGGGTGAGAAACCAATGCTGGGTCCCAGAAAGCTAAACATTTCTGAAAAGTAGACAGAATTCTGAATTTAGCAAGGGGTCATTTGTGTAGATCCTACAAGTGTTTCCTACAGAAAATAACAGCTAAAATAAAAGAATATTGAAATTGAGATTAAAAAAACAGCCATTTTTCTCTATGTTTTACTCTGTAACTTTTTCCACCGATGTCAGATTTTTTTAAAGCAATATACCGTTATGTCTGCTGGACTCTTCGGGTTGCAGGGATATATAGGGCTTGTAGGTTCATCAAGAACCCTAGGTACCCAAAGCCAATAAATGAGCTGCACCTTTCAATGGGTTTTCATTCTATACCAGGTATACAGCAATTAATTTGCTGAAATATAAAAAGTGAAAAATAGGTATCAAGAAAACCTTTGTATTTCCAAAATGGGCACAAGATAAGGTGTTGAGAAGCAGTGATTATTTGCACATCTCTGAATTCTGAGGTGCCCATATTACCCCGTGAATTACAGGGCATTTCTAAAATAGATGTATTTTTTACTCACTGTCCTACGTTTGGAAGGAAAAAATGTAGAGAAAGACCAGGGACAATAACACTTGTTTTGCTATTCTGGGTTCCCCCAAGTCTGCCGATAAAAAAAATATACCTCACTTGTGTGGGAGGGCCAGGTGCCTGCAACAGAAAAAGGCCAAAAACTTGTAGAGATTGAGGGGATAGCACAGCAAGTTGATAAACACATATTCTTCTTTTATACATCTTTAAGCTGACTCTGCTTTGGGGACCCACACAAGTGAGGTGTCATTTTACTTGGGAGACTAAGGGGAACGCTGGGAAGTAGGAATGTTGTGCTGGAGTGGTGATCATACTAAGAAAAGGCAGGTAAATATGCTTTTTGAAGCAAATTGTGAGGTTTGCAGAGGAGTCTGGGTAAGAAAATGTTGGGGGATCCACTCAAGCCACACCTCCCTGTACTCCTTGGGGTGTCTAGTTTAAAAAAATAAATGTCTGGGTTTGATAGGTTTCCTTAGATGAAGGCCGCACCCAGGACCAAAAACATAGGTGCCCCTCCCCCCCCAAACACAGATAGTTTTGTAATATATTATTTTGATGTGTCCACGTATGTCTGTGATGTGTCAAACACTAAAATTGTGAAAAGAAACACACTTAGGTTATGTGAAAAAGACCACTCACCCACCAACCAAGTTGGTGGCTTGCTTCATCATTTGGGTCCCACCTGAGACACCTAGCGTGTCACAAGTGTGCTGGGACGGCTGATTACAGTGGAGCAGGTTTTGTCATTTTTATCACACATACTGGTTGGATTTAGCACGAGGGTGAGTGATGGCTCAGTAGATCAAATTTTATTAACAAGAGATTTCACAAAAGTGAAATGAACTGTTATTAACTGAAAGGCCAAAAAACTGAACCAATGAGTCACAGCACGTGAGATGTAAAGCTGCGTCAAGGCACCTACTGTTTTATAGTCCATTCACACACCTTTCATACATGACATGCACAAAACCATTCACACCGGCAGCCATGGGCTCAGCACACTACAACACTCGCATCGACAGACAGCGCCACTCAAGGGCCCATCACTTATATATGCCCACATGGCTGATTCAGCAGTCACACTAGCTGATGGGAGTGTGTGGACTGACATTTGGCTGGCACCGCAAGCCGAGCGCCACCCCACGCACACTGCCAGCCAAGCGCCACCCCACGCACACTGCCAGCCAAGCACCACCCCACGCACACCGCCATCACTTTTTTTTTTTTGGGTTTTTAAACAGCAAAGAAACCACTAACTATAAATAAGTACAAAACTACAAACACAAAAGCTCTAACTGAATACATAACAGTAATGCCAACTGTGAAACTGAACATATAAAAATATAAAACAGCAGTTTACGCTCACGGAAATTCCCAATAATTCTTCTGTGTGTGGTACCTCCTGAAACAGCCACCCACACACAGCCCAGGCTTTGAAGGACAATCAGGACAGTACATCCTAGGCTCCTTCCTGATACCTCTTCGAGCACAGACTCTACATCTCTTAGCAGGAAAGATGTTTTTTTTGTTGTTTTTTTTGGCAGTGGGAGGAATGTGCTCAGCAAAGTGACTATTTTTCAATCTAGCCACATCCTCCACCACTGCTTCTCTAGGAACTCTTGCCTGTTCCAGGACAACAAGGCTCGCTATGATAGACTCCTGAAATTTCACAAATGTCATCCTTGACTCTGGAGAACTATCCTTGAATACAACAAAAGCCTGAAAAGTCACCAAGTGGAACAAGTGAACTGCTAATTTCTTATAGCAAACATAAGACTTAGTAGCAGCGTAAGGTTCCAACCTCTGATCTACTCTATCAACACCACCCATGTGCTTATTATAGTCTAAAATTAACACAGGTTTGCGTACTTTGGAAACCTGACCCTAAACAGCCACAGGTGAAGTACTCTCATCGTGGATGGTACTTAGCATGTACACATCCCTCTTGTCTACAAATTTCAGAGCTAGCAGCTCATCACTCCGCAAGGCACTGTACTGGCCTTTCTCAAAAATTTTTAAAGACAAACTCTCTTGGATAGCCTTTCTGATTAGAGCGGATTGTGCCACAAGCAACAGTGTCCACTCTGAACATCTAATTGAACAACTGTACTCCAGTGTAGAAGTTATCTACATATAAATGGTGACCTTTGTTAAACAGTCGTCTACCAAGTTCCCACACAATTTTCTCACTAACTCCAAAAGTGGGTGGACAACCCGGGGGGTCAATATTGGAATCTACCATTGTAGACCCTGAAATTCTAAACATATCCTGTACTACTTCCAGACAATATATACATCTTAATTCCATACCGTGCCCTCCTGCTAGGAATGTACTGCCTAAAAACCAAACGACCCTTGAACAGGACCAAAGACTCATCTACAGATATTTCTTTGCCTGGAACATAGATCTCTGAAAAACGATCTACCAAATGATCAAGGATAGGTCTAATCTTAAAAAGATGGTTAAAATCAGGGTGATCTCGTGGCAGGGCTAAAGCATTATCTACAAAATGCAACATCCAAAGAAGAAGCTCATACCGGTTACGACTCATGATGGCAGGAAATATAGCAGTTGCCATCAAGGGACTAGTAGACCAATATGAAGACAGTGATGGCTTCCTTATCAGCCCCATCAAAACAGTTAAACCCAAGAACTTTTTCAACTCTTCCAGATTTGTGGAAATCCACCGGCTTGCTCTAGAGTGTGGCCGAAGTCTGGCAGCTTTGTCCCTCAAAAACTGCTCTGCATACAAATTAGTCTGTTCAACAATCTCTTCCAAAAATATATTGTCCATAAACAACTAAAAAAAGTTGACGGGCAAACAGTTTTCCGTATTAACTCAACACCCTGGGAAACCAGTAAATGCAGGCAACTGTGGCTGCTCCATGTTTGGTGCAACCCATGTGTCAGGTCTTCCAATGAGAAGCCTTTCAGCCGCTGGCTCCTGCACCATCAGCACTTCCGTGTCCTCCTCTAAAACAGGCCCTTCATCAGATGAGTCCTCTCTGACAGAAAATTCACTTCCAGAATCTTGCACTTCCTCCTCTGCCTCAGATGCAGAGTCAGTCTCATAATCATGGTCAGAAGATGACTCAAAAAGCACACCAACAACCTGCTGAGCGGTCATCCTACGGCTAGCCATGATCCTTCCTACAAAAAGTAACTGGACAAATGCACCACCAACAACCAGCACTGTGTAAGATAAGTAACAAAGTGTAGCTTTATCACTAAGAGTTATAAACTCAAAAACTATACCGCTCATTTGCCTGAAAAAGCTTGACTCACCAGCAACTACTCTGCACAGCCACAGCAATCACCAATGATATCCCACTAAAAGAGAAAAAAAGCAAATTAGACATAAGACAACACAATAATCATTGTGAGACTAGAATATTTGAATATACAAAGACAGAGGTGACCATAATGAGAAAAAGGTGGGGGTACTCATCCATTTAGTGCTGTGAGGTGTCGAGGGGAGGCCCAGTGGTCATAATCGGGGATGCCAGAAGTCCCAGATGTTTTTAGCAGCGAGTAGGCTTGTCCCTTCCTGATTCCTTTGTAAGTGCTCTGTCCTTCCTGCTGTGGCCATGGAATTGGGAGCCCAGCTCCTGCAGTCTGTGTAGGCAATGGTATTTTCCACTGATCTTGGGTGTGGGAGTGTTCCTGTTGTGAGCAGGGAGAGGAGTTATGTCCATAGTGGAGATCTGCAAGTTGTCCGAGAAGGCTATTACTTCCTTTAGTTCTAGGAAGTCTCCAGACTTGCCATCCATAGTAATACATGTGCAGGCTGGTTCAAACAGTCCACATTTAATATCCCATTTACATAGCACAGGCCTTAGAACTAGGAGGGCCTTCTCCTTTTTATTTATTTCTCTAGAGAACCCCCCTTGGAGTTGGGGGTTGGGCAACTCGGGTTCTCAATATGCTTGGGCCCTGCCAAAGATGGGGCGAGCCCTATGCATGTGGGCAAGGTGAAAGTAGTCAGTACGTGCAGCTGCACTAAAGTGGGACTATGGGCCCCAGGCTGGGCTAGGAGGTCATCTGCTGTGAAGGGGTGGTGTCCACTACAGTGGTTTGTCAAAACAGTTGCATCCAGTGTCCGTGGAGTTGGCTTCATGGTTGAAGGAGTCCATTCCACAGGCCTCACGGGAGCAGCCCTACCTTGCAGGAGCAATGTGCCTATGACTGCAATGGGAAAAGGCCTGATGGTCAGGGTGAAAGGGTCTCATTTGAGACAGGGCTCTCTGAGCATGCAGACGAGGCTGTGGGAGTGCTGGCTGTGTTTGATGCAATCGGCCATGCTTGAAGGGCCCTAAAGCAGGTCAGGAGGTCTCCTGCAGAGATGGGGCAGGGGGCATAGGAGCAACATACTGCAACAGTTACTCCCTGGGGGCTATAGAGGTGGCTTGATGAGAGAGGGAATCCAATCCCCAGAGTGGGGAGGCCTCGCATCTACAGCTCCTCCTCCTGGGAGTGGTGAACCTACGAGCGCAGCTGACAAGGGCCTGCAAGCAAGGGCCATGTAGTACAGGGTGCTCTTCAAGGCCATAGGAGAGGCTACAGGAAATGTCCAGTGATTCCCCCCCGGTTGGGCAGTATTATGATGTGACCTGGTTGACGTTCTTATGCCCCCCGGATAGTGTAGAACTCTTTGGTTGTCAGTAGTGACCATCATTGTCGGTGGTCAAGCTTCGCCCCCATCCCAAGCATCCTCATACTGTTATCAAAGATTCCACATCATTTCAGTTTTATTTTTCATCTAGAATATTTGGGGCCATATTACAGAAATTAAAGAAGCACACACTTGCTTAGCTTCTTCTGTAATACAAATCATGCTGTAGTCTGTGTGCTAGCACACAATCAAGGGAATATTCCCTCATTTGCATGGAGTGGGCTTAATGTAATTAAGGAAACACTTTTCTTCTGCAACAGCCCCTTATTACAGATGCAGGGGCAAATGAGCAATTAGAAGGCGTACTAATTGTAGGCCACAAACAGGTGACACACAGGCCCAGATTCTGAAAGCTGTCACCAACACAGCGCAGCAGCCAAAGATGCTGTGTTGTACTGCATGACAAGGAGAAAGCGCCATATCCACATAGAAATTGCACTTTCCTCCCCTCTCTATAGCGCCGGCACCGATTTCAGCTGTGCACACACCTTAGCGCCATAGAGCAAGGGTGTGTGGGTGAGTCTAACATAGGTTTTGTACAGGAAGGGTATCCTTCTTGTACAAACTACTATGCCTAGACGAGTGGAAATGCTTTTCCTACTTCGTATGTGTGCTGTATAGTGCAGCACACATGCAAAGTTGGAAAAGCACTTAGAAATTAAAACATTTCTGTTTAATGCCTGGATTGCAGATGTTACTTTTTGGAGCTCAACCCTTTCTACTGATGCTTTAGAATAGGATTTAGCACCAAAAAGCATAGGTGTTAACACGGGTACACCCATGTACTACCCATGTAATCTCCCCTTGAAGCAAAGTAATGCAAAGCAGCTTTTCACGCTGATTTGGGTTCCTTTGCCACACAAACACAAATTCCAATTTGCATTTGTTTGTGAATCCCAAAAATAGTTTAGCATTGTGTTAGCGTTCCACAAGTAATGCTAACCCTTTGAGAATCGGGGCCTTAGTGTGGCATTCTGAGGGCACCCCTTAAGAAAGAGGGAAACGGGGTCCAGGGACCAACACTGTATTCCCCCTTTGGAATGCAGGTCAATTGCCACCTAAATAGCGAAAGGTGGACTGGATACTTCAACCAGCATACGGGAAAGCACCCTTTTTGGCATACTAGCTACCACTTTTAGCCTGGTATCTGATATGGTTTTGACTGAAAGTGCACTGTGTTCCTGCTAAACAGGTCACCAGTGCCAGACCTCGTTCCCAAAAATGGCATAGCTGTTCCTCTCAATTGGCACCACCTTTAGCACCCACTGTATGTACCTAGTAAATGGTACCTCTGGACCTAGGACTTAGGGTACTAAAAAAGACCCTAAGGACTGCAGCACAAATTGTGCCACCTTCAGAAACCTCACACCAAATACACACAATGCCATCATAGGTTGCATGTCTTGGTGCAGAAAAAACTGAAAACACAACCTGTGACACATCCTCATGTGCCAGGTCCCCTACACCTACATGTGATATTTGTAGGTCACTCCTACAGAAGGCCTACAGCCCTAAGGCAGGGTACATTATAACATATGTGACAACATCTCTGTATGAGCAGATATGCCCCTACTATGCCTTTGTCAATTCTTAAACATAGTAAGCGAAAAGGGAAGCCATTTTGAGTGCATGTGCTGGACATTGGTCATTACAAGTTTCTCAGCTACATGATTGCTTCACTGAAACTAGGGATGTTTGGTATCAAACATCTTGTATTAATAAACCGCCACTGAATCCATAATGAATTTAATAAAACATGCACTCAGTGGACACCTTAAAGGTGCCCCCTGAAAACTTACCCGACTGCTAGTATGTTAACTGACTAATCTAAATCAGTACAGTCAGCCTAGACAGATTTGTGACCTTCTGGGGTGAGAGCCAGTGCTCTAGGAGGCCAGGAACAAAAGCCTGCTCTGGGCAGAGGTGTTATCACTTCTTCCATGCAGGATGGACATTCCAGAGCAGGAAGCATCACAGGCTGAGCCACCTTTGTAATGTGACCCAGGTCTCTCCAGATGGCAGAGATGACTAACTGCCTGTCCTGACCATACTTTGGTGGTAGGACAGGTGAGAAAATGAGTAAGATTAGGAGGTGTTCCCACCTCATGCCAGTCCCAACCCTAAGGTGGACGAACTGATGTGGACACCACTTTTTAAATTTCTCCATCCTGTTTGGACGGAATTAGTATTCTAGGGTCAGGGTTATGCCCACTTTTCAATGGAAGTGGTCATATAGAGGGTAGCCACCCTACAGGTAGGCAATTCATTGGCTGTTGACTGGCACTCCCTGTAACACCCCTAAATTGATTATCTAGGTGGCACCCTTGAACCCCCTGAGCATACCCAGTGCACTTAGGACGACAAAAGCAAGCAAACAGAAATGATGGACGGAATGCAGAACAAATCAAACATTCACCCCCAGTCACAGATCTGGGTTTAGTCCATCAATTCTTTTGCTCACCACAACACCCCAGTTTAGACCCAGCCATATGCAAATCAGTCTTCATCCTTTTCTTCTGGGGAACAGTCCAGCTCAAACTGCAAGACCACATTCTCCCTAGACTGGAAACAAGCATCCTGGGACCGGTTTTGGGGTATCACCCCTCATCAGCCAGGCTAGCTTGAATCTAGTGGCATAGTGAGTCTGGACCCACATCTGGGCATACCCGGAGCACTTAAGGCAACAAAAGCAAGCAAATACAATTGAAAGATGGAATGCAGAACAAATCAAACAGTCACCCCCCCAGTCACAGATCTAAGTTTAATCCATCACTTCTTTTGCTCACCACGCCACCCCAGTTTGGACCCAGCCATATGCAAATCAGTCTTGACTCTGTTCCCCAGGGGAACAGTCCAGCCCAACTGCCAGGCCAGGTCCATACTGGAATGGCATGGGTAGCAAACAATACAATGGATTTAGGCCCAGATCTCTGTACTGGGGGTGAATGTCTGACATTGTTCAGCATTCTATCCATCACTTGTTCTTTTTGCATCAGTCTCATTTAGGTCATCTGGGTATTGTCAAGATGGAACGGAGATTGAAAGCTATTTTATGGGGACCTGGGATCGATTTAGAAGTGAAACAGACTGATAGGGAGTGTGTGGAATGCATGAGTAGTGACAAGCCTTTAACGCCTCGCCAGACGCTGATGTTTATAGGAACTTTTCTGATCATCCTTGGGTAGAGTTTGTCATTGACTTTGTTGGACCATTAAAAGGCAAACATCAGATACCTTAACTCTTAGCTTTGTTGAATAGGTTTCCAGATGGGTGGCAAATGCTACTGTACAAAACATTTCATCCTCCGGTGTAATCAGATTTTCAGATGAGGTGTTTGAGAGAGAGATATCCATAAGCTATTCTCTCAGACAATGAGGGACAATTGTTTTTTAATGGTAAAAATGACTTGTGCATTTTGTGGCATTCATCACAAGAAAAGCTTGATCTGTCGTCCTGAAACTGATAGAGTTTAGGAGAAAGTTAATTAAACTTAAAAAGAGATTAGCCAGAGAAAATTGTTTGGATTGAAAAATGGAGTTGCAATAGAGAATCACTACTTATCGTATGTCTCTACTTTCTTCTATAGGAAAAGCCCATTTTATGCTTTTTAAAGGTAGATCTCCAAATACAATGTTGTGTCCGGGCTGGATGCATTAGGACAAAGAAGTGAAATTCTGTGGTGTAGGCAGTTGGAGGGATCACAAGTTATAAATGCAAAATAGATGAAAAATGTATTTTGACATGAAGAAAAGTTAGCTGGCAGGAAATGTTTCAAAAACGTGGATGATGCATCAGCAAGTTATTCTTAGAATATTGTGGAATCCTTCTGCTGCTTTTTTATCTTTTTTTTAACACTGCATATATGTTTGTTACTTTGAAATTATCTTCTTAACATTCAAGTTTATTTCTTGGGAAGGGAGAAGTGTGATATTTACAGTGAACCAGTATGATTACAATCCACTGTGGAATGAATGATGTATACAAAAATGTGAACTGCAGGTGAGGCAGTTGCTCTAGACTGTTGATGGTGGAGGTGTTATTATTAAAAACTCCTCTATTTCTTACCTTGTTCTACCATCTTAATTTTGTTTAATCACCTTGTTACATCTGTCTGCTTTATTATAATGAGGTATTACGTGGGTGGGGCTTTACAATCTCAAGTTGTACAGTTGGTCCTAACTGGGTTCCCTTTCATTTTTTGCGTTGATTATATATCAAAGGCCCTGGTGACCAGTGTTGGAAGGCTTTAGTGTTGTATTGAACTGTGATTGACTTTTACCATTCACTGAATTGCATACGTGCTTCCTCCTTTTTTAGGTCAGTTTAGCTGTCTGGCATAACATCAGCGCAACACTACATGCAGACAGCATGAACATAACACACAGAACTAGTATTGGGTCAGAATGTTTCACCAAGGTGAAGCATGAGCTTTGGCCCTTGTGCAAGCAGTACAATGGGGCCCATTTGTTTGGGCAGTGAAATGCAGCAATTTTCAGGGTACAAATGTGCATTGCAGATAGAAATCATGACAGGTCATATAGTCCTTTTTAGGGTCAAGCGCAAAGCACTCTGTCCCTGCTGTAATGTCACGCCCATTAGTTTGGTTGGTTTGTGGGCTTGCCTTTTAAAATTCGCTTGATTTAATTGGTGAAAGGCATGCATAATCCATGCCTTTTCCACTGTTTAGCACACCTCGAGCACATCGGCCAACTACAGAAAACATTTGAGGTTCCATGTTTTCCATATGTTTTCTGGACTACTATTTATCTTTATTTCATAGGCAGCGCAATCTCACTGGTCAGTAGTCGAGCGCTTTGCATGACATCGACCCTGTTACATAGATAATTGCACTTTTGTCGGTTCATGGATAATTGCACTTTTGCTGATCCATTTCACTGCAAGCGAACTTCTGTTTCCCTTTGTGTGTCTGCTTTGCACTCATGATGGCCGTCAGCTCACTTATGTGAAAATGTTTTACCTTTCAATTTGTGGCAAGAAAAGTCTGGTTAGGAGTTTACAATGCTAATAGCTTTAACTCGAGCAACATGAAACCCATTGCATTGCAAATGCTTGTTCTGTTTTATTTTTGCTTTTTTTTTTTACAAGTGAGTAATTCAAGTTTTGTACACATAAAATGAAATTATTGCATTATACATCCTTTCACTAATGTTAATATTGTGTAAATTCAATACCCGAAGAGGGAGAGTAGTTTTGGAGACAGGGCTGGCTGCATAATAGATAATGCACCCTATTCCAGTGTACATAATGTTGGTGGTCAAGTTGGAATGGGATCTTTGACCTGCTCACCATTTCTTTTGGAGCCGTTTGTCTTGTTGTTAGGAGCATGAAAATTAGTTAATATACCACCTCTCTTTCTGTTTTGCGAGCAAAGTTGCAAGCCAGATCTTCACACTGTGATTCCTGTTATGCTGCTGTGGCCAAGATGGAGCAATCAGCTGAATACTAGTTGTTGCATTACTGAGAATGCTGGCAGATTGTGCTGGGGGTACGGAGCAGCCTTGCTTCTGATTCTCTCATACCTCACCATTTCATTCCAAGAGTGCCAGGTGTTGTCATTTTGGAATATATTAGGCAGACTCAGTTTTGTAGTAGAGTGCTTTGCATTGTAGGATTTTAGAGTTTGTATTTAAATTTGTAAAAGTAGAACTACAAGCTCTACAATGTTTGCTGTTGGCTGTAAAGTCATAAACGATTGAGAGGAGCTAATATGGCTGACTGAATAATCACATCTGAATCCTGCTGCAATGTACTTACAGGTGGATGTGGTATGCCTAGTATTTATGCATACCCCCAGGCTCCCTCTGACCTTAAGTCAAGGTAGAAAATATGGTTCTACTTCCACAGCAGGAATGTTAAAATAGCAGTGCTGCAATGAGCATATGTGATTCATGCGGAGCATGTCATGCTCAGCTTTAAATGCAAAGGCTGCCATGGTATTCTGCTTATACCTCCTCAGCTAGAAGTGTTTTGTTATTGATGAGCGATGTTGTTCCCTTGAAGGTGGAATCAGTTCTCAGAGACAAAACTGAGTGACATGTGGGAGCAGAAGACTACAACCCTTTATGAAAGGAAGGTATTGTTTCTGAATATTTATGCACCCAAAATTGATACATGAATGTTGTTTAAGCATCTTGATCATGTTCTGACACCACACCTCGATCATGCTGTCATCTGAATAACCCACTTTCTGCAACTTTGTCAAAAAATGAGTTATTCTTTTTGGGAAGGGGGTGCCCTGACAAATGTAATAAGCACACCTTGGTTAGACCACAGCACAATTAAAAAAATAATCTCTTTTCGGTCCCTGGTACCTGTGACATATGCAGAAGGCAGTTTCCTAGAGGAATAAGTGATAAGTTCAAAGAGTACTGTTAATTCAAGGAAAACCCAGGAAAATTCCCAAACCAATATAGGAAAAAAAGAAAAATATAATCTGCAAAAGGATTAAAAATGTTCAAATTTGGATTTCCATTTGGGGACAAGGCTCCAAGCTGTGCTGACTTGCTCCTGTGAGCCTCGCACCCGCCTCTGCCTGTTCAGATGTGGGTCTTGCCATTGCAAACCAATCTTCTGTGGTGGCGTCGGTGTTTAACTGGTTGCTTTTGAGGACATTTATGAGGAGTCTGCATGTGCTTGAGCTCATCTCTATCTCAGTTGAGTTCAACACATAAATTAGTTTATTTGAGACATTCGTTTCTTAAACAATCCAAACAATTCATAGTTATTTAAAGTCCAATGCACAATTAAATCTTAAGATCATTTAAAGCCATTACATATCTTGCTAACACTCAGGGTACACCAAAAAATGTCATTTGGAATAAAGATTTCACTGCCAACATCCTTGTACTTATGTTATTTTTTTTAAATATTTGTTTTCAATGCAAACATCTTAAAGATGTAAAATGTTAGTAATCTATGGCAGCATGGTCATTCATAAAACTCTTCCCTAAATTACCATTACAGTTCCTATCATGGTACTTAAAAGATTTTATACATAAGGTATGAGCATACACATATAAAGCATGAAGCCCCATTCTGAATTCTAATATGGTATTGCACATAAACTGTTTAGGGAGAGATTTTAAATATGAGAAAGTTATATACACCTCCAGAGACTCAAGATTATCATACATTTTTGTAGCTAGATGTATTTGATCTTTTTCTCCTGATTCCACTGCCCCTAATGTAGTCATAACTCTTTTAGACAATTCTATTGGCAAATCGATTTGAAAGGTCTTGCCCTTAGAATGGAATTCAATTAAGCTCTGGTGTTTTCTTAGGTCTTTGGCCCAACCTAAATGACTAGCGCCTATTTTATCTTCACAGAAACAGGGCACTTTGGCCTGGTCAGAAGTTACCAATTCATTCTAAAGCCACAAGGTTTGAAGTGAGCATTGGAAGGCTATGATGGGATATAAGTTGTAGTCCCGGGCAGAGAACTCCACTTCTGTTATGGAGTTCTCTGTTTGCGAGATTTGTTTAGGGTGCTCGCGAGCAAGAGCACACAACACTTCGGGCCCGTTCGTGCAGCTTCCAGCCGTGACAGTGCAGATATATTGCCACTCAGGAGCACAAATGCACCTAGAGTAGATTTTCAACTCAAGAAGCAGCTAAATCTACTCAAAATAGGTTTTTGAATGGATTTTCTTCTCCAACGGACCGCTCTAGTTGTTTTTTTAGTGTGAGCATCCTTTTTTAAACTTGTTTTTTGCCAACAGGAAGGAAGTAGCCCTAGAGACTTCAACTTCCTGTTCCTTTCCAGCAGCCACCTCCCAGTGTTTTATCCATCTCCTGGTCACTTTTCACTTGGATTTTGAGGTGGAAGGATCTCTCTCTTTGTCTCCTTGATATATACCTTTGGATTTAAGGACTTTTTTGTTTTTGTGATATCACACAAGTAAGTTAAAAACTATTGAATAAGGGTGTTTGTTTGACAGGGCATGCACCAGTATTTCTTTGTCCTTTATTTTTTTTTTTTTTATTTCCCTGTGGTGGGTGGCCTGGAGTTTAAGTAGGAGTCTGTTTTTCCTTTTTTTATTTTTTGCATTTCGTTTATTTTTTTCATCTTTTTTAAAGGGAAATTGTTGCACAGCTTAGTACCTTATCTCCATGTTTGTTACATTTGGAATATTCATTTATTTTACTATGGCCTAGACTTCCAACGGGCCATCTAGCCAGTAGGCCGTGTACTAGTCGTCAGTGCATGAAATAAATGTTTCTGTGGTATTTGGTTTTAAAACTTCATTTAGGGCAGGGATGGCATTGGATTAAATTAAAAATGCTGGCTATTTTTTTTGCACTTCCTTTTGTTTTGCTAAAAGTGTATATGTGGGGTAATATTTGATGGCATGGGAGGATGTGTGTTGTAAAATATTTATAGCTAGGTTAATTTTTGGGTTTTGCATTGCTAAATTCATGTTAGTATTTTCTTCAGTGTTACCACCATTCTTCCTTTTTCTGGCCTGTGTGTGGCCAGAAAAAGGGAGGCCCATGCATCATTTGTCAACATCATCATTCAGGCCTTGTGTTGTGTGTTGCGTAAACGATTAACCTTCTCTAAATCACTCCTGACTCGAAGTCTGCTGGTCTTGACTCAATGTTTTTATTTCCTAAGTTTAGTTTTTATTAAATACTAGCTCCCCATTGCTCAGAAGAAGTTGATATTGCTAGTTTTTATTATCACATAAGGGCTTCTTAGTTGTGTCATACTGTCATCGTGGTAGACTGGCTTCCGTCTTTCTAAAGTTATGATACAATATAACCCACTAACTGTCGCATAGGTGGAAGTGGTATCTTGTGTCTTCCCTGTTAGTGCCCTAGCCTGCTACTATAACTAACACCACCTTAAGATAAGATGACTTGTTGGGAAATCCGTGCAGTAAGAAAGACTGAGGTAGCAGCACTCACTTCATCTATTCTGGTAAGAGAACTATGGATTGAAGAGAACTTGTTTAGTTAGCAATCAACTTCTACTGAAGAAGGTGTTGATTGTGTGCATGTAGGTTTTTGTAGGCAAAAGAGACAATGGCAATCACCCGCCCTTGGTCTATGTAGATAGAGGGCAGTAGAGCAAGTTACTAACTAATTGACATATACATTTTTGCAGCAGATTTAAAAAAAGGCTACACTAAAACACAGCAGTGCAAACTAAAACACCAAACTAAAGATTTGAGGCATAAATGAAGTAAAATAATTATTCCCCTTTTATTATTTACAAAAAGAAAACCTATCCTTCCACCCACAACAGGCCCACCCCTCTCTCCAAACAGATCACCCCGTCCCCAACCCAAGTCCAAAAAAAGTTTCACGCAAATCCATAGAAAAACATAAAAGTAAAAAAAGCCAGTCCCACCCCTTTTATCACCCTCTCCACCACAAATGTCAATCTCTCAGCAAAACAAAACATTAATGGTCAAAAGAGGTAATTTTCCACGTGGGTTAGGGGGATCAGGGAGGGTTGCCTATATGTGTGCCACCTGATGGTCCATGCACGCAAAGTGTTACAGGGCGCCGTGCTAGAAATTGTCGGGGGCAGCAATGGTGGGATGCGGATGAGCTGATTCCAGCTGGCATCGGCCCTGATGGTTCCGCTGGAAGGCTGGAGGTGTGTGCCAGTAGCCAGTTGAAGGAGCTCGGACCGGCGGACATGCTGACAGCTGCTTGGGCAACCTCCTCCTCCTCCTCCTGAAGAGCTACCAGCTACTGATATTCAGTGAGGATGGCCTCCAGCTTCTGCCACCAAAGCTGGGCTGCTATCTCCTGGTAAGTAGGAGGATGTACAAAAGGAGCAGCTATAGCAAGAAAGAAAAAGCAAAATGACAAAATATTAACAGCACTCTGTGCAAATGTTTTTTTTTTTTTAAAGTAGAGTGGCATAGTAGCAGTACATTGTTGGTCCCCTAGGGCCATTGGAATTTGATGTGACTGATTACAAGTAGGGCCATTTTTCTATCTGCCAGTGCGTCACTGTAGTTGACGACCGTGAAAAGGGTAAAATTAGAACTGGCATGAATCTGTTATGAAACAGTGCATAAATGTGGTGCATGCCAAAAGGACATTTCAAATATTTTTGGGTGGTTGGGACCGAACTTTAGAAAGAATAAAGAACTGAAGTACTAGGGGGTGACAGAGTGGTCACTGGGAGGGAAGGGAACTGCACCTTGTTTTAAGTTTGCAGTGCAACTTTGAAAATGCTGCATTAACTAAAGCAGATGCACATTGCACACACAACACTATTGTCCTGCTGAATTGAACCACTCCGCAGTTCTGTCTTTTACAAACGTTTGCTACAAAAATTAAGGGTTTCTCATGGAAATGTGTTAATGGTTAAAAAGTGTTGGACTACTGTAATCTCTCTTGAACTTCTTTAGGCTTCCTATTGTTGACGTTTCCCTTGATTTTTAGATTATCTATGTGTACTGCGTACATTAACTTATTAGTGAAAACGTCATGCCCAAGTATTTGTAACCTGTAACTTCTTCAACCCTTATCTGCCCAATTGACCATACCAATCTGTGCTGCTTTCTGTTGAATGTGATAATTTTTGCTTTACTCAGGTTAATTTGTTTATTTGGTAATCCTATTTGTGTCCTATCCAATATTACTAGATCATCCACATAGAGAAAACAAGTGCTTACTCCTTATTTTGAGGGAGATGGCACGAGAGATTGAAAGACTTGAAAGAGATTTGAGGTCTGCAAGATACAGTGGAAATAGCGTTGGAGGCAGAGCACATCCTTGTGCAGTCTATTCCCTACATTGATTTTCCTTAATAGAGTACCTTATGTATCTTATTTAACCTAGCTCAGTTATTTCAATGCAGCTCTTTTAGAATGGCCAATATTGAACCACACTGCAGTTAAGTCACAGTATCATGGGTGGCTAACGGGGAGGGAGATATGTGATAGGTGGGAGGATACATATCTGTCCTGCGTAACAACTACTCCGAGTTAAGGGAGTAGACAGAAAATTAAAATACACCCCACTTTGAACCCAAGCTTTGTTCATCTACTTCACTTGGCTTGCATCCTTATCAGACACATCCTTCTCTAGAGGAGCTCCCTTTTATCTTGTTCCAATCAATTATCCATTCATCTTTTCATTCACCTATTGACCCTTTGATAACCACCATTTAAGCTTTACATTCTCTCTCAGCCAGTCTTTTACCATTCCAATCCAGTCAGCCATATATCCACCCCTATCCACTATCCACCCTTTCACCTATCCACCTACTTACCCATGCATTGTTTGTTACCATCACCCACCTTTTAACCCACCTGAGCATCCTTTTACCTATCCTTCCTTCACCCACCAAGACATCCTTTCACCCATATACCCTTTCATCCATCCTTTCACCCAGCCATACATTTCCTATCACTCACCTAATCATCCTTTCTCCCACCCACACATCCTTTCACTCATATTCCATTTCACCCATTCTTTCTTTTAGCCATCCATCCTTCGTTTGCTTTTTTATCAACCCATCATTTGTAGCATCCATTCATTATAAGCTTTTATCTGCTGAGTTGCAAATAGAAGAGACCATTGAGTACTCAACCCCCATTGTAGCTGCTAAAGCAGGAGGTTCACAAGTGACGCCCTTGCAGTGAGTATACTAGTAATGGTTAATAAGCAGGAGCAATATGACTTACCAACGCCCATCCCGCTGCTGCCGATTCTCCCCCTCTACTGCTACGTCTGGCACACTGGTGCTGCCTCTGGCTCCTGCATTGGTGGTTGGTGCGGCTGGAAACAATGTTGCACATTTTAGATGCCAGATTTCATCAAAATATAACCACAATAGATCACTATAGTTCTTCTATCATTCACTTCAGGAATTTTGTTGTTTAACTATGTTAGAAAAGCCAGGTAGTCAAATAAACTGCAAACGTTTCATAATGGAGGAGCAGAGCTGAGTCACTGAAGCACAATGAAAAGGTGGAATATTTTGGTCAATCCAGGAGGACCTGTGGTGAGGTCTTGGTTGGCAAATGCTAAAGGCATGAGCAAGGAAAGGAAAACCTTGACAAACATGCATAGAAAAGCTGACTTAGGCATGAAATCTTGTAAGAAGTGCACCTGTCCTAAAAATCTGCCCTCTTAGTATTATAGTACCAGTCTGCAAGATATATAAGGGGAGAAAGGAAAGCGAGGCTTAGTAACAAAGCAGAGGAAAGCTACATAGTAGTACAGAAAGGAGGAAGTCAAGTACAGAAAAATGAAATATAGAAAATTGCAGGAATAACAAGAATTCAGCAAAGCTTAGATAGAATGAAAATAAGTACAAAAAAGGTAGACCGGTACAGTCAAAATAAAAGAAAACCTATTTGAAATGAGGAGAGGTGAAAGTTAGGGAAATAATAATAATATAACAGGAAGACTTACAGGGGCCAGCAGATCCACCAGCTGCCTCACTGGTAGTGGCCCTGGCACCCTTGTCTCCTGGACCCGTCTCAGATGTTGCCCTCTTCTTCCCCTTGAGTGCTGAGGTAAGAAATAAAGAAGATAAAAAAATTGATTAGTGGTAATTAACCTCCCCAAAAATATTTTTGAGAGGCAAAGGCAAACAGTAACTTTGTACATTTCTAAATCAGAACGACTATAGTACCAGTATAGACTCTACTCGAATTGACCTATTAATTTCCTACACCAAAGCCTTACTCCAAATTTCCTAAACCACATTTGCAACTACGTAACACTGCAAATGCAATCATATTGCAACAAATGATCTTTGCTTCTCAACCACCTTTGATGGGCCAGCTGAGTCTCAATTTTTTTCAATGCATAGATACACACTATGACACACATTACCAGGAGATTAAGACTAATGGGGACTGCATAAGCTACATGAAGGAAGGCACAGAGAAGGGAATGCTAACTCACTGATATTACTTACTACTACTACCACTATCTTATTCTTGGTCACAGGAGGAGTCTCAGGCTGCATGGCTTCTTAAATAATCAGCCCAAATGCGGGCCAATGAGTACAGTTAGGGAGCAGTGGCTGAGTACCTGACTAGCTCAAACTGGATCACATAATATTAGTTGTAGCCTAAACGGAGCTGGCATGCTGCCAGCATGGAGGGTAGGTGGGGCTGCACAAAACACAAGTGCTGCGACCTCCGCCTCGGTAAAAATGGGGTGGGGTTACACCCCTTAGCGGTGCTGATGTCCACAATGTAAGCAGCTTGCAGCCCCACTAGCACCATCACTCACCCTGCCTCCTTGTTCTGTCATAGCATTGGGTGGAAAAAACAAAAGGCGAAGAAAAAGAAGGAAGGAAGAAAAAGAAAATAAAGAAGTAAAGGAAAAAGCAAAAAATAAACTATTCAAATCAGTCTCAAACACAGACAAAAATTACAGAAACATAAAATATACAAACACAACACAATGCTAAAAAAAAGAAAAGGAAAATAAGGGGTGGATAATTTAGAAAAGGGTGGGATTGAAAAGATCTAGGTTAGTGAATTGTGTGGTGCCGTTCGTGCAATATTTTCAATGTGAGAACGCACATCATCCTCCTGAATATGAAAACGTGGCACCAACAGGCACTGAGCAATTCCACCTGCTGGTGGAATTCTGCATAGTTTTTTTTTAACCACTTCACGGAATTCTGTGTAGTGGAACTCTGCACTCTCCATCGACCCCCTAATCAGTTTTCATCCTAAGTACTTGTATCATAGAGCTTTTGGGTAGGACTAGCAAATGTTTCAAGCACTTCGCTTCTACTTTTTCCCTGTCCAAATGCCCTAACTTACTGCCTGTTATGCCGACTGGTATGTAGGGCGTCATTGAAAGACTTCCACTTCTGTCTGTCTTGGGCAAGTTTCTGTACACTGTCCTGGATCTGGTTCAGGGTCTTGATTTATTTTTCTACAGTTCACTTCCAGGTGGTGTTAGTGCTGTATTGAGATGACCTTAACACATTGTTCAGCATCCTGAAGGCATTTTTGGTATTGTTCAGTCTGCTCTTGATGTCAGTGCCAGCCCCTCCATCATGGCTGGTAGTGCTGCCCAAGCAGGTGACCTCTTCAATCATGGTTTGGTCCTCTCTACCCCTCCCTTAATTGGTGAAGGGTTTGAGATAGTGAGTGGCACGACTTCTGATTTCTTCATGTTGATTTTCAGGTCCACTTGCTGTGCATAGATGTTGAGATGAGATTCTTTCCTTGCATATGATTTTTTTGTGAGAGAGCAAGGCTAGGTCAACCACATAGTCAGGGTCCTTCAGTGTAGAGAATAAGATCATCTGATGCTTCTGGCTTGGCATTCTGTAATACATTGCATCACCCAGTTGATGATGGGGTTGAATAGCAATGCTGATATCACTCAACCCTGTCTCACTCTGGTCTTGACTTCAAAGCCATACTAACTTGCATGCAAAATTATCATTGACGCTCTCGAGGAGGTGAACTAGCTATGTCATAGGCTACCAGGATACGGGGGAGAATGTCACTGTGGAAACTGTCAAAGTCTTTCTCAAAATCAATAAAGTTTATGTATATTTGTCTCTGCCACTCAGTGTACTGTTCGATGATGTTGTGAAGAGTAAGGATCTGATCAACACTCCCTCTGCTCTTGCTGAACCCAGCCTGTCCTTTTTTTAACTACTTGTCCACAGCATAAGGAATATGCTCTCTAATGATTTTTACCAGGATTTTACTCAGGATTGCAGAAGCGTGATTGCAAGCTAGTTGTTATAGTTCGTTAATGCGCCCTTCTTTGGAATGTTGATCATGCGGCCTTTGTTCATATCATCTGGTACTTTCTTTCCCTCCCAAACTGATGTAAACAATGGTTGGAGGATTTTGGCTGTCATTTCAGGGCCTGGCTTGCACATTTCTGCATTCAGGTTGTCTTGGCCAGAAGCTTTTCTGTTTTTGAGAGATCGAATGGCAGTGACTATTTCTTGTTTCTGTTTCGGGGTAGTGGTCACATTCAAATCTGTCTCTGCTCCTTGGATGTCTACTTCGTTTGTTGGTACTCATCTGTTCAAGACTTCTTTAATGTGTTTGGACCAGCGAGACTCCTGCTGTGTTTTGCATATCATTCCAAATGTCCACTCATGCCTCATATATCCGTGCAAATAGAATCCTCAGAAGTATCATCATTGTATAATTCATGCTGCATAATTAAAATGGCACTCGACTTGGACTCCGACAAGAACAGGTGGAAAAGACCATAAGGACGCTTCACATTATTACACAGGGCCGCAGAGACTTTTTTTTTATCATGAGGGGATTTTGAGCCTATGACTGGTAAGCCTTATGAACACTTCAGTGTTCCTTTTCTCACTTATTTGCTCCCTTCCCAATTTCGACTATCGATCTATAGACTTTTGATCTTTGAAAAGTCTGTTTCTTTAACCTTTTTAAAAAAACTTTTCTCATATTTGACTTACTACAGTTGACAATTGTTTTTATCATGACGCGGGCTGTATTCATTTATTATTATTTGGGCATGGTTTGAGCATTGGCTTTTCCTTTCTTTCTCCTCTTCCAGTTATACTTTTCAGAATACCGCAATATCACTTCAAAATTTCTAATGTATCATACAAAAAGATATCTGTAGTACTTTAACAACTTAAGCTGGAGCGGGTGGAATTTTTGATCAAGCGTGTTGCTAAGAAAGGGGGGTTGTAGAATGTGGGCGCGAGAGAAACAGACATTGGAGTCTGGCATTTCATGGCTGTGTCAGAGCACTCTGAGGATTATTACTGAAAATATGTATTAACAATAAAAACATCAAAGTAAAGAAGAGCTTTCCCTTACTTCATGTTGGCGACGAGTGAGCTGTTACCTCCAGCAGTATGAACCGGAGTGTGTGCAGTTGCCGTTGTCCTGATGACCGCTGGATTCATGGCAGCTTCATCAGCATTTCTGTGAGCAGCAGCGGCGATTTGGGCGAGATAAGAAGTGCCTTTTGCTCCGACACTGGTGGAGTCGTGAGAGATTGCCCCAAGCTGGTTTGCAGGGGAGCATCCCGTCCTGCAGCGTTCAACATCATCTACAGTCAATAATACACATAGCTCAAAGACGCGCTACTCACCCTGGAAACAAGACCCAAACCAGAGCCATTTTGGAGGAGTGGTTTCATGCACACAACGTTGCCTCCATCGGCCGTGAAAAGAGCCTAAAGGTTTTAGTTCAGTTTTTTTTTTTTTTTGCATGCAAGGAGATGGTAACAAGGAGCTGAAGTCTACGGTCAAGTAAAGTTTGGTTTACTTAACATAAACAAATAAATAAAAAAAATAGGGAAAAAATGCATTTTACAATTTGGAAGGAGCAGATTTTATTGGGAATAATCATAACCTATAGGAGTGAACTATGCAATCGGTTAGTCCACTACTGCCATTTTTAGAAAGCCCTGGTGAGCCGCATATAGTTTGAAGGCAGTGGTATGATGCTTTTGAGACTTATTTAGGAGCAATAGGAGCAGCACGGTTCAGACCAGTATGCAAGAATTGTCTCCTTCATTCCATTGGGTTTGAAGCAAGCATTACCAGTTATTCAAATGGATGAATGCGAAATGGATGAGTACGAAATAGCTGTGAAGAAAATTAGTAATAGGTTTGATGCACCTCCCAGTTTGGTAGTGGCCAGATACAAGTTTTTTTAAAAGAACAGCGCACTGGTGAAGACGTGGACACTTCTATTTCTGCTTTGTGTGTTTTGGCTGCGGAATGTTAATTTGGAGATTTGGGTGATCAACTGATCAGGGACCAGTTTATCTGTCAAGGAATGGATAGGTCTATCAGACAGAAGCTACTTTCTTTAGACAATCCTAATTTGGTGGAAACGATAAGAATTGCAAAAAGTATTGAATCTTCTATGAAATCTACGAAAGAAATAGAAAAGTCAACAGAAAGCAGAATTAGTGTTGTCAGGAACAAGGATAACAAAAGTTGAATGGATAAGTCGAGAGGACCAAAGTACAATAAGTTCACTAATTATAATGTTTTTTTTTTAAGCAAATGTTTGTTTTAGAAGTGGAAATGCTTTACATCAAAAGGGGGTTAAGAGTTGCCCAACTTTGAATATTCAATGTAAGAGCTGTGGCAAAGTTGGCAATTTTGCTAAAGTGTGTCAAGATGGAAAATGTGAGTCAGTAATGTCAGTGATGGAAGAGAATGACAAAATACTTGAACACCTTGTGGGAAAGGTTCAAGATATGGTTTTGGTGGTCGATGGTGGTTTGGTTCAGTGTGGTGATCCTGAAAATTCTGTTGACCCTTATGTGTATATAAAAGTAGGAGAAAAAACAATTACGCCTCTTGGTCGACTTCCCGGCTAGGATCACCATGATAATCCAAGAATTGTTTTGTCAAAATTGGAAGGGGCGAACACTTGAACCACTTGACAGAGCTCCTGTATTTTATGAAGGAAGGAATATGGAGCTTCAAGGTTTCTTTGAGGAGATTTTAGAGTTCAGGGGGAGACGCATACATGGGAAGATTTATGTGGCAGTAAGGGGCCTGAACATTTTAGGGTGGTTCCATCAAAGCCTGTTTGGAATGGTTTTATGACCTGGTACGTCTGATCAAGTAGCGGTGATTAGAGATTCAGAAGAAATTGAAGATCTTCTCAATTACTTCCCTACTGTGTTTTCTGGAGAATTTGGGAAGTTAAAGGGCTTTAAACATAAAATTAAAGTGAAAATGAATGCTACACCAGTTAAACATAAGGTTAGGAGTGTACCATTTAGTGTTAGAGATGACTTGGAAAAGGAATTCGAAAGTTTACTGAACAAGGGGATCATTGAGCCTATTGACTCTTCATAATGGCTTTCTCCTTTGGTGGTGGCAAAGAAAGAGTGGTGAATTGAGAATCTGTGTTGACTTGAGAGCACTCAATAAAGAGATATGGGTAGACTTGCACCCTCTACCTAATATAAGTAAAATGTTGTCTACTATTAAAGATGCAAAGATTTTCACACAGACTTGGCTAGTGCATATCATCAGGTAGCATTGGATCAGGCGTCTAGATACTTGACAGCGTTTGTATCACCTTTTGGAGTTTTCCAGTTCTGCTGTATGCTGTTTGGGTGGCATCTGCAGCTTCTGTTTTTCAAAGGATTATGAATGCTTTTCTAAAGGATATTTCCAATGTATTTGTGTTTCAGGATGATGTACTGATTCATGTGCTTGATCAGCAGGTTCACAACAAAACACAACAGGTGTTACAGAAATTCATGGTTCATTGCGTAGTTCTTAGAGAAACCGCCAATTTATGAGGTCATGTGTTGAGTTTTTGGGTCATGTGATTTGTGCTGAGGGTGTTTAACCAAAACCATGTTTGATTGATTCCATTAAGGCAGCACCTCCACCCAATGATAAAGCAGGGGTGAAATTTTTTGAGGCATGTGTGAGTTTTATTCTTGATTTATACCGGAATACGCAAGTCTCTTCGGGCTCAGAGTGTGAAGAAGCGTTTGAGGATATCAAAATTCAATTATCTCAAGCAAAGATATTAAAACCTTATGATCAGCATTTTCAATGTTGTCCCACAGTGGGTGCTAGCAGTGTAGGATTGGGTGCTGTTTTGACTCAAACGATAGATGGCGCAGAAAACACAATTGGTTTTACATCCAGAGTGTTAAGAGATCAGAAACGTATTACTCTGTTATTGAAAAAGAGTTACTGGCTTGTGTTTGGGCCATTGAAAAGTTCAGAGCAAAGTCTGGGGCAGACATTTTGTACTAAAAACAAATCATAAACCTTTGGTTTCAATTCTGAACGGAACCAACAACAAAGCGGGTACACCAAGGATTGCTAGATTGGCGGCAAAGTTGATGCAGTAGGATTTTGAAGTCATGCATATTCCTGGAGGGAGGAATGTCAGAGCAGACTATTTGTCAAGATTTTCAAGTCAGATGAGTTCTCCTTGTGATGAAAGTGTTGATGATGAAAGTTGCTTGATTGCAGCCGTTGAGGTCGAACATGTATGTGTTTGCTCAGAGAGAGAGTGGAAGGAGAAATTGGTGTGTGACAAGGATTTGTGTGAAATTAGGAAGTATGTCAAAGATGGCTGGCCTTATGAGAAAGACATGCCTGTGGGTATTCAACTTTTCTGGAAAGTTTCAGATGAGTTGACCACTGAGGATTGCATACTCATGAGGAATGATAAACTTATTCCACCAGAGTAGTTGAAGTGTTCAATTATGGAAAAGGCTCATGAGGGCCATTTGGTTGCCACATTAACCAAAAGAAGAATATGTGACAGTTTTTGGTGGCCATGTATGCACAGTGAAATTGAGCAGTTGGTAAGAAACTGTACTATTTGTTCTAATTCTGGCACAATTCTAAAAACTGTGATACCACCTCTTATGCCTATTGAGTGTCCTGTAGGGCAGTGGAGAAAACTGGGGGTCGATCTGATGGGACCATTTTATTCTCTTAATTACAGTTTACACTAAGCCTATGTAATAGTCGATTGCTTTCCAAAGTGGCCACATGTCAAATTTGTAGAGGAACATAATGCAAAATCACTGGTAACATTTTTAAGAGAACTATTGATGAATGATGGGTTCCCAGAAGAAGTTATATCTGACAAATGGTGTACAGTTTGTGTCTGAGGAGTTCAAAGTTTTTCTGAAGGAAGGTTCTGTTAAACAGTTGAAGGGTTCACTTTATCAACCTCAAACTAATGGTTTAGTGGAAAGATTCAATCGTGTGTTGGGAGACTGTATTAGGTGGGCGTTAACAAATGGGTGTGAGGTTCAGGCGTCAGTTCAGGCAATGGTATGGTTTTACAGAACTACTGCGCATTTCACTACAGGGGTTTCTCCTTTTGGCGCTTTGAAAGGGAGAAAACCATATACTCAAGTTAGACAAGGGTGGAGGTCTAAATTCTTCAAAAAAATGCAAGTGAGGGATTGTTCTGACTTTATCAAAGTTAATGTTGAAAGTAAACAAAATACAAAAAAGATGTATTTTGACAATAGGAAAGGGGCTAAAGAGTCCTTCATATCAGAAGGTGACTGGGTGGCACTTTTGTTAAGAAAGGTAGCCCCAAATTTTCTGACCCGGTGAAGGTGAAATTGGTTTGTGACAATGAAGTTAGGGTTGAGGGTAACAAGTGGTGGAACAAGTCTAAAGTTGTGAAACTGAGACGGGAGTTTGGTCCTCAACTTAGGTGAGAGCGGCCTTTGGTAAAACAATCAGACCTGGACCAAAGTGGTAGAGGTTGTCATGGATCACCTTTACATATGTCAGAGTCACCAGATCCTCTGGGTCTGCGCACGTTCCCAACACGTCCACCACTGAACAGCTCCAAGACTCTAATAGATAAATCACAGAGGCTAAGAGAGTTCAAGAAGGGAAGAGGGGATTTAGGAAGGGAACAGCTGGGAAGGAGACCTATAGTAAGAAAAAAGGTTAGAACACACAATATGAAAATTATATCTCCTGTAAGCAATATTAGACTATGATTTCAAGCATAGTCATTCTGAAAACGTGAATAGTCTAAGAATGAAGTTTTAAAATGGCTAGGTTTCAAGATGGCCAGATACCTGTACTGGAATCAAGATTTATTAAATGAAAACTTTCTTATTCAAGCATTTTCCTTTACATGAGAATCAGAAACAATATTCTGACTAAATTTTAAATCCGTCGTATAAATCCTTTTTTTAAAGAATGCATAATATAAGCATACACCATTACATTCAGAAACTCTGGCCTTTTTTGTGTTTTCTAGAAATGTATCAACACAGATTACACACTTTGCAGATATATATATATATATAAAATAAACACTATGGAAGAATTATACTTCAATGACTAGCATGATATGAGTTCAGGAAATAAATCTCACACTTACCAACTCGAATACTACCAAACAAATATCCTAGAATGGTAGCATACAATGAACAATATGAAATAGGCTCAATGAGAAAATCGCGCGTCGTACTGATTTAAATGTCAGCATGCAAAAATATCAAGAAATGGTAGCGCGTAATAAATAACAAGTTTCAAATCATCATGAAACTAATCGTATGTCTTTCCGATTCGTAAGCTTTCATGTAAATGTCAATAAATGGTTGCGCGCTATAAATAACGAGCTTAAAAATTAACTTGAATCGCATCGCACGTCTTGCCGATTCGTAGCCTCCATGTAAATGTCAATAGATGGTAGCGCGTAATGAAACACAAGTTTTAAAGCTTCATAAAACGAATCATGCGTCCTGCCGATTCGTAAGTGTCCATGTACAAGTGAGAAACGATAGCACGCAATGAACCACAAGTTCTACATTTTTATAAAACTAATCGCGTCTTGCCGATTCATAAACCTCCAAGCAAGTAAACACTCAAATGCACATTTTCAATGAGTTCAAAGTAAGATGTTAATCAAATAAATAATTAGACCCTAGAATACGAGAGTTCTGAAAATAAACGGTGTTGGGAATAACCCAACTACCGTCTTACCGCCCAAGAACAAGATTCACCAATGAAGCATGAAAAGCAGAGGACTGGAAAATCAAATAAGCCACCGGGACAGGAACTCTGGAAATAGCTGCTGTTCTGCACCGGGACCTCTGAATAGTGAGCACTGGGAGTTGGGCTGGCTCTCCTTTTATAGAGTCTTGGCCCAGCCCTCAACCACGCCCAGGCATGCTGCAGGGAAGTCTCTGGAAGACCCTGGAAAGGGACCACACCCTAATACACTTTGAAAACCTGCAACAATAAATTGGAAAGGAAAAGTATTTGTAAGCATATTAAAAATCAGTCTTCAGGATTGAATTCTGCAATGCAAAAGGTTAAACCACAACTTATCAACAAAATGCATACATTATAATGTTTTGAGAGTGCTGGGTTTTTGCATTCTAGTCGCCAATAGAGCGCGTAATATTCGGGTGTTGACACATAGGAGAAATAGAGTACCAAAATGACCCTGGAAGTTGGGTCAATAACAAAAAATATTATGATGGCTGTGTAGGAACTCTCCGGAGGATTATTACTGAAAATCTGAATTAACAATAAAAACATCGAAATAAAGAAGAGTGTTCCCTTACTTCAATATCCTCTATCCTGTTCCAGTGCACCTATTATGTTATTCTTAGAATTTCAAAATTAAGTGCATTGAACATTTTGAGTGTATTCTCCTCATTTTACTTATTTTGTTTTCACGGTCACTTATCCCGCAATTATATAGGATAAGGCTAGGAAGCACAATAATCAGAGTTATCATATGGTGACAGTATCTTCTCACATTGTGACACCAATATTCCAGCTAGTTTACTTCTTCAGGTCAAATGGATGATAATTCATGTTTTTCTTTTCTTTTTGTTCATTTCATATATTTTCAGCTGTGAACGAGCCCCATGCCAGTTTAAAGGGACGAAATACGTGTTGGCTACAAAGCAGTTAATAACTTGACAATATATGGATCTAGTTTAAAATAAACCAATAACTTGTTAAGTACTATAACCCATGTTTTCAACTAATATTTGGATAAAAAAAGAAAAAAAGACACCTTGATTCAATGCTGAAGAAGCTCAATCCTTTACAAAGTGTTGCTGCTAAAATTAAGGGTTTCATACACTCATGGAAATGTGTTGATGGTTGCAGTGTTGAACTTCTTTAGGCTTTCTATTGCTGAGTTCCCTTTATTTTAGATTATCTCTGTGTAGTGCGCACATTAACATATTAGTAAAAACATCATGCTGAAGTATTTGTAACATGCAACCTCTTCTACCCTTGTCTGCCCAGTTGACCATACAAATCTGTGCTTTCTTTCGCATGTCACAATTTTTGTTTTACTCAAGTCAGTTGCTAATTTGTTTATCTGGCATTAATTATTAAAGCCCACAAATGTCTTCTGTAATCCTTTATGTATCCTATCCAATATTACTAGATCCTCTGCGTAGAGAAAACAAGTGCTTACCCTCCTTTTCCCATTTAGCAAGAGAAGGCATGAGAGACTGTAAGACTTGAAAGAGATTGAAGGTCTGCAAGATTCAATGCAAATGGTGTTGGAGTCAGAGCAAATCCTTGCACAGTCCATTCCCTACATTAATTTTCCCTGATAGAGTGCCATATGTGGCTAGTTTGACCCTAGCCCAATTACTACTATGCAGCTGTAGGAAAGTAGCCTCTTTCTAGTATGGTTACCCCCACTTTTGGCCTGCTTGTGAGTGTGTGTCAGTGTGTTTTTACTGTGTCACTGGGATCCTGCTAGCCAGGACCCCAGTGCTCATAGATATAAACCTATGTGTCAATGTGTTTCGCCTGTGTCAATGGGATCCTGCTAGCCAGGACCCCAGTGCTTATAGTTTGTGGCCTAATGTGTATGCCTGTGTAGTGCCTAACTGTGTCACTGAGGGTCTGCTAATCAGAACCTCAGTTCTTATGCTCTCTCTGCTTTTAAATTTGTCACAATTTTCAATTGGCATACTGGACCCCCCTTATAAGTCCCTAGTATATGGTACCTAGATACCCAAGGCATTGGGGTTCCAGGAGATCCAAATGGGCTGCAGCATTTCTTTTGCCACCCATAGGGAGCTCAGACAAACTCTTACACAGGACTGCCACTGCAGGCTGCGTGAAATAGTGCACACACTATTACACAGCCATTTTCACTGCACTTAAGTAACTTATAAGTCACCTATATGTCTAACCTTCACTTGCTGAAGGTTAGGTGCAAAGTTACTAAGTGTGAGGGCACCCTTACACTAGCAAAGGTGCACCCACATAGTTCAGGGCCATTTCCCCAGACTTTGTGAGTGCGCAAACACCATTACATGCGTGCACTACATATAGGTCAATACCTATATGTAGCTTCACAATAGTAACTCCGAATATGGCCATGTAATATGTCTAAGATCATGGAACTGTCCCCCCATTCCAAATCTGGTATTGAGGAGCCAATTCCATGCATCCTGAGGGCTCCACCATGGACCCCCAGTACTGCCAAACCAGCTCTCTCAGGGTTGCACTGCAGCTACAGCTGCTGCCACCTCACAGACAGGGTTCTGCCCTCTTGAGGTCTGGGCAGCCCAGTTCCAGGAAGGCAGAACAAAGCATTTCCTCTGAGAGCAGGGTGTTACACCCTCTCCCTTTGGAAATAGGTGTTACAGGCTGGGGAGGGGTAGCCTTCCCCAGCCTTTGGAAATGCTTTGAAGGGCACAGATGTTGTCCTCCTTGCATAAACCAGTCTACACCGGTTCAGGGATCCCTTCTCCCCTGCTCTGGCGGGAAACTGGACTAAGGAAAGTGAAGTGACCACTCCCCTGTCCATCACCACCCCAGGGGTGGTGCCCAGAGCTCCTCCAGTGTGTCCCAGACTTCAGCCACCTTGCTTTGCAAGGTGTGGGGGCACTCTGGAGCGCTACAAGTGGCCAGTGCCAGCAGGTGACGTCAGGTAGCCAACCCCCCTCTCAGGGCTATTTAGGGTCTCTCCTGTGGGTTCTCTTCAGATTCTGCTTGCAAGTTTCCTTCAGGAATCCTCTGCAACAACTTCAGTCTCTTCTGACCTTGGATCAACCGGAGCCTGCTTCAAGATATGCTGTAACTGCAACAAGGTGTCTACAAGAGACACTTTTCTTCAGCAACCTCAGCTCCAAGTCACCAACTGCAACAGTTTTCACAGTGTGCACGCTCTGGGGACTCCCTGTCTTCATCCTGCACCAGAAGAATCAAAGAAATCTCCCATGGAGTGACAGAATCATTCCCCTGTTCCAAGCAGGCACCTTCCAAGGCGACAACAGGTACCGTGGGAATCCTCTCACGGTGACGAGCATGCTGCTAAGGACACAGAGGGTGGACATCCTCAACATAGACTGTCCTGAGGTCCTGCTAACGCAATTTAGTGCTTGCCTTCCCCGAGAATGACAGTACCCCTGTGTTTTGTGTCTTCTTCGCCTCCTGAGGCCTCTGTGCACTCTGCAAAATTCCTTTGCTTCTACATCAGTTAAGCTAAACAAGATGTTATTTTGGGGTCATTCTTCTCATTATTTTTATAAATAGGTTTGCACTTTTTTAGTGTATAGGATACGCTACTGTTAAAAAAATAAATTAAAAAAAACCTTGCACACTAATAAATAATTGATTTAATTACAATTGCGGGTAGTCTATCTGGAAGCTCTTCTTAATTCAAGGGAGAAAATAGTATTTTTTATGGGTCTTATTGTAAACAGGGAGAGGATCTCGTCATCAATCCTATATATCTCTTCATAGGAATCGCCTCACCTGTTCAAGTACATGTGTGATTAATTCTCCACCCAAGCTTCCTCAGTTACCATACATCTGGCTATTGAAGAGTTCCCAGTAGATCCTCAACAGACCAAATTCCAAAATTTAGAGATACCGTTACTTGTAATTACTGATATAATTTCCTCCCACTTGGTTGTATAATGTCGTGCTTTATTCTATTTAATCCTTGTCTTATCATTTTTTCTTTAATTTTTAGTATGCACTTTTGTTGCTATTTACTCTTTTTGGGCATTTCATCTTTCTCAGTTGCCTTTTCAAACCTATACAGGGTGTATTTAACCATTGTCCTTTCTTTATGATCTGGCAATCACTGGTACTGCTCTGTATGATTCATTGTGCGATTTGACTTTAAAACAATCACACCATTTATTAAGCTCTCATAACCTTGAATCACTGGCATTATAATATTACACAAACTGTTTAATTCTATATTTTTTGTAGTTGTGCTACTAACATTAGGTTCAGTGATGAGTGTTGTAATTGTTTTCCTAGAATTCATTTTTATCTTTAACATCACTCTTAATTGGATGTGATGACTGATTTACAGGTAAAATGTGAAAATCACGGACAAGCAAGAAATGCCAGTCTTGGACAAAAATATAGGCCCTCATTACAACCCTGGTGGTGAGTGATAAAGTAGCGGTAATACCGCCAACAGGCTGGCTGTAACTACTGCCAAATTATGACCATGGCGGTGATAATTCCCAAAGACAGCTAATGTACCACACGAAACCGCCAGGGCAGAAACAAAATTCACCATGGCAGTAGCCGCAAACAGGCAGGCGGGAAACAAAGTACGGCCCCCCCATATTTTGACAGTGCAAACTGCCACCTTTTCCGGGGCGGTACCAACACCATCAAAGGCCTGGTGGAAACGCATCACAGAAGAGAATTGACTCACCATCGGAGACACAGGGAAGAAGAGCGCCGCCGTGTAACCCGAACTGTAGGTTTTCCTGATGATCTTCTATGTTATGCTCCACCTGGAACACCAATGCCGACGAAGACGATGACGTGAGTACAGCTGCCTAGCACACAAGGAAGGGAGGGAGGAAAATGAGAGTGACACACACATGACACACACACACACCATACACATGTCCAGCTGCACACGAAAAACAATTTCCACCCGATACATGGCAGAATAATGCAAGGACAACAGGAATGCTCGAAAGTGAATGTATTCATATCAACAGCTAATGAAATATTGAATTATCAATGAAACAGATATGTACAGATGTACACAAAGGGACATTGCCCAGTCCAATGTTCAAAGGGCCCACATGACCACAGGGTACAATCTAAGGTCCAACTCGAATCCTGACTTTATCCGGATACAACTCTGCAGGGGCATCAGTTTGCAAATGGGCAGGCACCTCAGGGGGAGGGGGGCACCTCAGCCAGATTCGATAACAAGCCCACTAGTTCTGGATGGGGCAACACGCCCATTGCTCTGTCATGGGGAGTGCAAAACCACAGTCTCTCAGGTGGGTGACTTTCCCACTGGTTCTTGAGGGGGCCCCTCGTACAGCAGCCCCTGGCGGGTGGCCTACATGGATTCCGGTGGTGGTGATGGCTGCAGTGTGGTGGTGGATGGAGGTGCCTCCTGTGCAGCCTTCCTTAGCTGGCGGTGGGGGCCCCATGAACGCTGGTGGGGGTGGAGGTATCACCCTGACAGCCTCCACTGGAGTAGAGGGCTTTGTCCCCTCCATGACATTTGCCGTGGATTCCTTACCCTTCCTGGCAGGGCTTGATGGCTACTTCCCCTTCTATGCTGGAGGTGCAGGCTCCTTCCCCTTCTTGTCTGGAGGTGCAGGCTTCTTCCCCTTCTTGCCTGGAGTTGTGGTATCCTTACCACCATGAGTAGCTGGTGCCACCACTGTCCCCGTGGACTGTTTGGCTGAGGTGCTGGGCTGGGTCTTTAATACCCTGCTCATACAGGCAGGATGGGGGCAGGGGAAGTGAAGAGGTCAAGTTGGGCAAGGAAAAGCATTTTAGGGACGGTGGGGCGGGAGGAGGGAGGAGTGATGGTAGTGGAGGTAAAGGGAGTGGTTGTAGGAGGTGTATGTTTGGGTGCATGGGCTGTGTGCTGATGTGAGGTGGATGGCTGTTGGGTGTGTGAGTGCTTGCGTTTGTGTCCTTTCGGAGGGGGTGACAGGCAGGGTGGGAGAGGACAGAGGGGACGCGTGCATGGATATTGTGGAGGTGTCTGCTAGTGCGGTGTGTGTGCTGCTTGGTGTGGGGATGCTGGTGGTGGAGGGTGGTGGATGTTTCCATAAATACACATTTTCAATACATAAAATACTTGTAGTGAAGTTGTGTTCAAGGGTGTTTATTGTAGTTCTAAGAAATTGAGGGGAAAGTGCAATGGAATGGGGTGATGATGGAGGAAAGTCCAGGGTATTGTTCTAGTCTGTTTGTAGCACAGGTCCAGTGTCCAGGGGGCCATAGGAAGGGAAGCAAAGGCAGTTCAAAGTGGACAAGGTGACAGTGTGAGACACAAAGGGGACAATCCGGAGAGTCTCATTTCCTGGTGGTGGTCTTGGCAAATGTCTCTGGCTTCTATCTGGGTCGCAGGGAACGTTTGCAGGGTGGTTCGCCTTCTGCAGGGGAAGGGGTGCTGGTGGCCTGTGGGTCCTGTGGCGGGACCTCCTGCCCATTAGCTGCAGCAGAAGTGGAGGGCTGGTCAATGTACTGGCCAGTGGTAGGGGCCCGCTGATCTGCTGTTGCCTCCCTCATGATGTTGGCCATATCTGCCAGCACCCTTGCTATGGAGATCAGGGTGGTGTTAATGGCCTGCAAGTCCTCCCTGAACCCCTTAAACTGTCGCTCCTGCAGCCGCCTTTTCTCCTGCATGTTATCGAAGATCTGGCCCATCATGTCCTGGGAATGTTGGCAGGCTCCCAGGATCTCGGAGAGTGCCTCCTAGAGAGTGGGTTCCCTGGTCGTGTCCTCCCCCTGGCGCACAGCAGTCCTCACAGTGTCCTATTGCACTGTGCCTCTGTCCCCTGAACGGTGTGCCCACTGCCACTGACCCCAGGTCCCTGATTTTCTTAGGTGTGAGGTGTGGGCTGGGGTCCCTGTACAGGTGGGCACGCTGCTGATTGACATGTCCTGGGGACAGAGGTATGGGTACGCTGGGTGGGTGCTATGGTGTTGGATACTGAATGGGGAGGCTCTGTGGAGGGCTGTGAGTGGGCTTGGGTGACCGTCTGTCCAGTGGTCCCTGATGGGCCAGGTAGGTCATCCAGATCCTGAAGTCCAGAGTTACTTTCATCTCTGAGGGCATCTTCTTTTGGGGGACTGGATAGTCGTGACACCTCATCACCGCTGACATTGGCTGGGGTACCTGTGGGGGTGTAAGTGATCTGTTATGGTTCATGTGTGTGACATATTGTACATCCTTGGCTTCCCCTCTATCTTTTGTGTTGCCCTGCCACCTTTTGCTTGTGTATGGTGATGTATTGTGGGATTGTTAGTTCCCCAATGCTGTGCATGCTTTGGTGATAGGGTTCCATGCAGGGCTAGGAGGGCTGTCCATGCATTTGTATAGCATGCAGGGCTTGGCATTGGGGTTAGTCATATGTGTAGGTGCAGTGTGTGAGATGGAGTGGAGTGATGGAAGTCAGCGTGACGGTGTGAGATGGCATGCAGTTATGGGAGGTAATAAGTGGTAAATGTTGACTTACCAGTGTCCAGTCCTCCGGCTACTCCGTTTAGTCCCTCAGTATGCAGTAATGCCAAGACTTGCTCCTCCCATGCTGAGCTGTGGGGGAGGAGGTGGGGGTCCACCGCCAGTCCTCTATATGGCAAGCTGGTGCCTTGCTGCTATGGAACGTACCTTCCCCGTAGGTCATTCCACCTCTTCCTGATGTTGTCCCTTGTTCTAGTGTGCTGTCCCACGGTGTTCACCCTGTCCATGATTCTCCCCCATAGCTCCATCTTCCTTGCAATGGATATCTGCAGTACTTGTGCTCCAAATAGCATGTGGCTCTACTCTGACAATTTCCTCCACCATGACCCTTAACTCCTCATCAGTGACACGGGGTTGCCTTTATGGGGACATGGGTGTTGTGTGGTGTGTGTTGGTGAGTGTGTTGAGTAATGTGGTGGGGTGTGTGATGTGTGGTGCATGAGGGATGTATGGGTGTAAGCGGTGTGTCTAGTTGTCGCAGTGGTCTTGGTGTCAGTCTGGTGGCAATGATTTGTATTCGTAAAGGTTTGTGGGTAATGTGGGTGGGTGTTTTATAGTGGTGTGGTATGTGTATGAGTGTCAGGTGTGTGTTTTTCGTATTGGCCAATGTAGTGTTGTTTTGTCTGTGGAAGTCCATTCTGAGTGCAGCTGTATGTACTGTCAATGGTTTACAACTGTTGAATGTTCACCATGGTGATTCGTGGGTCATAATGTGATGGGTGTTGTTTTGTTGGCGTAACGGTATGGGTGTTGGGACTGCCAATTTTCCACTGACCTTTGGGATGGTGGATTTGTGTATGTGGCTGTATTCTGTCGGATTGGTATGTGGTGTGTCATAATATGGCGAATGGATATTTGCCACCGCGGCGGTATGTTGGCGGCCGTCACTGTGGCGGTAAGCGGCATTTACTGCCAATGTCATAATGAGGGCCTTAATCTACTGGGGATCTCTGATTGTCCAATTTAAAAGTCCTTCTGGCAGATATATTTTTAAAAAACCATTTAGGCATCAACCATGGAAATATTTTATGTCAATTGATGTGATAGTGGGAGGGGTAACCTATATGGAGAGAAGAAGATAGCTGAGGCTCCAAGGGATGTATCCTTGGGTCATGAAGAAAGTGAGGGACTTTCATATCCCTCTGTCCCAATTATTGTGTTTAACCCGACTGTAACATCAGCAATGATCAAGGCCTGGAGAGGTACTTCAGCTGCAGTTAGGGATTATAAGATAGCACAGCCAGGGCCTCAGTGGCAAATTTGTGCAGTAGTTTTGAGCAATCTATTGGCAAGCTGATGCAGCAGCTTGCTAATGGCCTGCTTTGGGGTGATAAGTCTGTGGATGTCTTTCCAAAGCCTTTGGAAATATAAAATGAGGGAGTCCTAGAAATGGGGAAGTCCAGAGCAGACTTTAGAGCTGCAGTGCTGTATTCTTTGGGAGGATTATAAATGGCGCTACCAAGATGACTCCCACAAATAGTCTTGTCTGTCATGAGCCATAGTTTGCATTGAAGCTTGTGAGTGGTCCTGCCTTGGTGAATAACTTTGGTTCTGTTTTCTTTATGTGTAAATAAGACTTTGACACACCACTTGAGGCTGGGATCTGGGGGAGCATCTGTAGTAGTCTTACTTATGCTTTGCACACCATAAGATACTTGCCATAAGCCACAAGAAGACAGGAGACTTAATTATTTGATGTGCATGACCACCATGGTGAGTTGGAGAATACACTTTAAATGTCACCCAACATTTGTAGAATGGCCTACTCTAGTTTTGACTCTAGCAGAAGTGTTCAGTAAGGTGGTGCAGGATAAACACCCTCAATGGGTGGTTCACCTTGTGGTACATTCAAGCATGGACCTGGCTCACACTAAATATGACCTGATGGCTAGCTTGGCAAACTTCAAGAGTAATTTAACTCATTATTTTGGTCACCGTGTTCCTTTAATTGTTGCTGTACCTGCATGATAAGGTAAATTTTGGCAGATTGACCCAGGAGACCAGTTCATAATCAATAGGACAAGAGCTTTCTTTGTCAAGTTCCACTATTTTACTGACATGACTTAGAAGCTGGCCTGGCTTGTAGTGGGTACCAAAGGAACTTACACCTTATACCAGGTCCAGTGATCCACCGTAGTGAAATGTAGGCAGTGTCTAGCAGCTTAGGCTGTCTAGAGGTAGCTGTAACAGAGCAGCCAAGGCTGAACTAGGAGACATGCAAAGCTCTTGCATTACCACTATAGTCACAGAGTACTTACACACAAGAAAATACAATACTCGTTGTTACCAAAAAAAACTTTCTTTTAGCGACACAAGGCCAAAAATATCTTAGAGGCTATACTCCATCTGGAGGTAAATATTATACACTAGTAACCAGACTCAGGTATGTAAACTGTCATGAAATAGTGCAAACAGTGAAAAACACAATACATTGCAATAGGCTTAGGGGCAACACAAACCATATACTAAAATAGTGGAATGCGAATGTCAGTTCCCTCCTAGGCATGTGCAGTGTGTAGAGGGGCACTGGGAGTGTAAGAACAAACAAAAGGTAAGTAAAATACCCAAACCCAGAGCCCAGGAAAGCAGGAGTAAAGTACAGCAAGTTTCCTCAGAACACACTATACAAAACCTAAGCAAGACTGCAAGACACCAACAATGGATTCCTGGACCTGAAGACCTGTGGAGAGAGGAGACCAAGTCCAGAAGTCAATGAAGAGTCTAGGAAGAACAGGAGCCCTGCTAACCCGGATGAAGTTGCAAAAGTGAATTCTCTGGTTAGAAGAAAAAGGCAGAAATGCACCAAAGAAGATAGCTGCGAGTTCCTGTGTGGTGCAAGAAATGTGCCACGTTAAGTCGTTGGATGCAGGCCGGTTTTCGTTGTTGCATTCCACCATCAAGCCTTGGCTCACACAAATATTGTGGTTGGCGGGAAAAGGCACTACCTGGGCCCGGAGGGACCTGGGTGTCTCAACTTGGACTGACGAGACGGGGGCCCTCAGAACTTTAGAGAGCCCTCAGGAGTCCCATGACATGGGAACAAAGCAGTTGCAAAATGCAGTCATCGCAGCACTACTGTAGGAGGCTGGTCTGGCTTATAGTGGGTACCTGATGGTACTTACACCTTGTGCCAGGTCCAGTTATCCCTTATTAGTAGATTAGTAGTGTTCTAGCAGCTTAGGCTGATGGAGGTAGCTATAGCAGAGCAATTTAGGCTGAACTAGGAGACATGCAAAGCTCCTACCATACCACTTATATTATCTAGCACTATATCATAAGAAAACACAATACTCGGAGTTACTAAAAATAAAGGTACTTTATTTTAGTGACAATATGTCAAAAGTATCTCAGCGGGTATACTCCCTTAGGATGTAAGTAATATACACACAAACCAAAATCAGGTAAGTAAAACACTTAGAAAAGTAGTGCAAACACTGTAGAACACAATAGAATGCAATAGGAGACAATAGGCCTAGGGGCAACACTAACCATATACTCCAAAAGTGGAATGCGAACCACAAATGGACACCAGGCCTAGTGTAGTGTGTAGAGGGTCACTAGGAGTGTAAGAAAACACTAAGGGTGTCCAAGATACCCCACCCCAAGACCCTAAAAAGTAGGAGTAAAGTTACCCTACTACCCCAGAAAGACAGTAAAGTTGAGATTGGGGATTCTGCAAAGACAACAACTGACTGCAAATCACTGAAGATGGATTCCTGGACCTGAGGACCTGTAAAGGAAGGGGACCACGTCCAAGAGTCACGTAAGTGTCCAGGGAAGGCAGGAGCCCACTAAACCCCGGATGAAGGTGCAAAAGGGCTGCTTCTGGGTGGAAGAAGCCAAAGATTCTGCAACAACGGAAGGTGCCAGGAACTTCTCCTTTGGTCAGAAGATGTCCCACAGCGTGCTGGAGGATGTAGAGTTGTTTCCACGCAGAAAGACCGCAAACAAGCCTTGCTAGCTGCAAGAGTCGCGGTTGAAGATATTGGGTGCTGCCATGGCCCAGGAAGGACCAGGAGGTCGCCCTTTGGAGGAGGAGACAGAGGGGCCGCTCAGCAACAGAGAGAGCCCACGCAGAAGCAGGCAGCACCCGCAGAAGCACTTGAACAAGTGTTCAAGAAATCTGAGCACGACGGTCGTCTCAGCACAACAAAAGAGGGTCCCACGAAGTCAGTGGTCAACTCAGCGAGCTGAGAAATGCAGGACGGAGTGCAGGGGACCTGGGCTAGGCTGTGCATGAAGGAATCCTTGCAAGAGTACACAGAAGCCCTAGCAGCTGCAGATCACGCAGTACACAGGATTACTGTCTGGCGTGGGGAGGCAAGGACTTACCTCCACCAAATTTGGACAGAAGGGCCACTGGACTGTGGAAGACACTTGGACCCAGCTCCTGTGTTCCAGGGATCATGCTAGTCAGGATGAGAGGACCCAGAGGACTGGTGATGCAGAAGTTTGGTGCCTGCGTTAGCAGGGGGAAGATTCAGTCGACCCACAGGAGATTTCTTCTTGGCTTCCAGTGCAGGGTGAAGGCAGACAGCCCTCAGAGCATGCACGACCAAGAAACAGTTGAGAAAGCTGGCAGGATTAGCCGCTACAATGTTGCTGATAGTCTTCTTGCTACCTTCTTGCGGTTTTACAGGTGTCCTGGAGCAGTCAGCGGTCGATCCTTGGCAGAAGTCGAAGAGAGAAGTGCAGAGGAACTCTGCTGAGCTCTTGCATTCATTATCTGAAGAGAAACCCACAGGAGAGACCCTAAATAGCCCTCAGAGGAGGATTGGCTACCTAACCAGGTAAGAGCCTATCAGGAGGGGTCTCTGACGTCACCTGCTGGCACTGGCCACTCAGAGGTCTCCATTGTGCCCTCACACCTCTGCATTCAAGATGGCAGAGATCTGGGACACACTGGAGGAGCTCTGGGCACTACCCCTGGGGTGGTGATGGACAGAGGAGTGGTCACTCCCCTTTCCTTTGTCCAGTTTTGCGCCAGAGCAGGGGCTGGGCGCTCCCTGAACTGGTGTAGACTGGCTTATGCAAGGAGGGCACCATCTGTGCCCTTCAAAGCATTTCCAGAGGCTGGGGGAGGCTACTCCTCCCCAGCCCTTAACACCTATTTCCAAAGGGAGAGGGTGTAACACCCTCTCTCAGAGGAAATCCTTTGTACTGCCTTCCTGGGACTGAGCTGCCCAGACCCCAGGAGGGCAGAAACTTGCCTGAGGGTTGGCAGCAGCGGTAGCTGCAGAGGAAACCCCAGAGAGCTAGTTTGGCAATACCCTGGGTCCATGCTGGAGCCCCAGGAATGCATGGGATTGGCACCCCAATTCCAGATTTGGCTTGAGGGGGACAATGTTACATGGCCATGTTCGGAGTTACCATTGTGAAGCTACACATAGGTATTGACCTATATGTAGTTCACGCATGTAATGGTGTCCCCGCACTCACAAAGCCTGGGGAAATTGCCCTGAACAATGTGGGGGCACCTTGGCTAGTGCCAGGGTGCCCTCACAATTAGTAACTGTGCACCTAACCTTCACTAAGGGAGGGTTAGACATGTTGGTGACTTATAAGTTACTTAAGTGCAGTGTAAAATGACTGTGAAATAACTTGGACGTTATTTCACTCAGGCTGCAGTGCCAGTCCTGTGTAAGAATTGTCTGAGCTCCCTATGGGTGGCAAAAGAAATGCTGCAGCCCATAGGGATTTCCTGGAACCCCAATACCCTGGGTACCTAGGTACCATATACTAGGGAATTATAAGGGTGTTCCAGTGTGCCAATGAGAATTGGTAAAATTAGTCACTATCCTGCAGTGACAACTTTAAAAGCAGAGAGAGCATAAACACTGAGGTTCTGGTTAGCAGAGCCTTAGTGATACAGTTAGGCACCACACAGGGAACACACATAGGCCACAAACATATGAGCACTGGTGTCCTGGCTAGCAGGATCCCAGTGAGACAGTAAAAACACCCTGACAAATACTCACAAACAGTCCAAAAGTGGGGGTAACAAGGGTAGAAAGAGGCTACCTTCATACACTAGACACATCTGAAAACTAAACATCTAGTTGATTCCAGGGTGGTGTGCTTCACATGCACCTGCACCATTACTTACCCACAATGCCCTGCAAACCTGCAACTTTGCTGGAAAGCACACATTTTTCCCACATTTTTGTGATGGAACCTTCTAGAATCTGCAGGAATCCACAAAATTCCTACCACCCAGCATTCTCTCATCTATACCGATGAAATTTCTGCTGCACTTGTCAGCCTAAAAAATTTTTTTTTCAAACTGTCCTTTTGGACCCACTTTGGTTCCCCCTCAATTTCAACGTGTTTTTGGCTCTTCCCGGTCACAAACACTTGGCCCACCCATACAAGTGAGGTACCATTTTTATTGGGAGACTTGGGGGAACGCTGGGTGGAAGGAAATTTGTGGCTCCTCTCATATTCCAGAACATTCGGTCACCGAAATGTGAGGAAAAAGTGTTTTTTTTTTTAGACAAATTTTGAGGATTGCAAAGTTTTCTGGGTAACAGAACCTGGTGAGAGCCCCACAAGTCACCCCGTCTTGGATTCCCTTAGGTCTCTAGTTTTAAAAAAATGCACAGGTTTGGTAGGTTTCCCTAGGTGGCGGCTGAGCAAGAGGCCAAAATCCACAGGTAGGCACTTTGCAAAAAACACCTGTTTTCTTCGAGAAAATGTGTCCACTTTGTGTTTTGGGTCATTTCCTGTCGCGGGCACTAGGCCTACCCACACAAGTGAGGTACCATTTTTATCAAGAGACTTGGGGGAACATAGAATAGCAAAACAAGTGTTATTGCCCCTTGTCTTTCTCTAAGTTTTTTCCTTTTTTCCTAAAAAAGACGTCTATTTGAGAAATACCCAGTAATTCACATGCTAGTATGGGCACCCCAGAATTCAGAGATGTGCAAATAACCACTGCTCCTCAACACCTTATCTTGTGCCCATTTTGGAAATACAAAGGTTTTCGTGATACCTATTTTTGACTCTTTATATTTAGCAAATTAATTGCTGTATACCCGGTATAGAATGAAAACCCACTGCAAGGTGCAGCTTATTTATTGACTCTGGTTACCTAGGGTTCTTGATGAACCTACAAGCTCTATATATCCCCGCAACCAGAAGAGTCCAGCAGACGTAACGATATATTGCTTTAAAAAATCTGACATTACAGGAAAAAGTTACAGAGTAAACCGTAGAGAAAAATTGCATTTTTTTCACCTCAATTTCAATATTTTTTTAGGTCGAGCACTCGAGACCTCTTGTATATACTTTAGTATATACTTTATACTTTTTTGTGAGGTCTCTGCTTTTTCACTGGTTAGTTTCAGTGCCCTTAAAACATCCTTGCTTGCTAGTGGTCAATCCTTGCTCTTTGTCCCACCTTTTCCACAGTTGTACACTCCCCTGGAGCATGGCCCTAGTATTTGTACCCTTCCACTTGTGCCATGATAGGATATGCTTAGTCTAATTTATTCTTAGGCTAAGAGCATTTGACCAGAGCTGTGTATTTTTTCAGTTGCTCCAGTCCGTTTGTGTAACAGGGCTGTAAATCATGTTTTTCTCTTGTTACAGTGCTGTGCATTCAAAGACCGAGGTAAAATGTAAGAGGCTGTTTTTGCAGGGTGCCTGTTTCCACCCCCTGCCACCGCGTAAAGACAATCGTAACCACAACCATTTACATTGTTTTCATTACGCGCTGCCGATGCGGAGATAAAGTCGCTATGGTACGCGCTGCAGATGCAGAGATAAAATCGCTACGTTACAATTTTTCATGTTTATTGCCCCAATTTAAGATGGCGGGCCCACGTCATTCGCAATGAAGTCATTCACGTCATGACAAGGCCGACGTTTTAGCACTGCGCCCGTTTTCATGGTTTGACAAGTTTTGCGGCAGCCGCTATCTTTGCCCACTTCCAAAGGGTCAATCTGCTGACACTCACCGCCCACTTCTGACTTATGCAGAGACTGTCCCCGACTTACGCAGAGACTCATCCCGTTTCTACACCCTCCTTTCCTTAGAGGGGTGAATGGCAGCTGACAATTAAGCCACGTATAGAGTTCTCACTGTCACCCCCCGCCGGCCCCACCCTCACCTTCTTGCCCCCCCCCCCCCCCCCCCCCCGTCCTGGCATGCTTCCTGCACTGAGCCTACTATCTTTAAACACATTACAAAATCAACAAAATAAGAAGAAAATAATAAAATTTATTTTTTGTTGCATGTCTCACCTGGGGACGTTTCTGTCTTTGTGCACTCTATCACTCACCGAACACACAGTACAGAATCTGGCTGCCTGGCAACGTAAAGAATATGAGCCTGCCTGTGACACGCATACCAATGGCATGCGCTTGGCTGCCAGTCGAACACGCACTGGACCTGTCTGTCAGGCAAACGTTGCATGAGTTTGGTCGGTACGTACACACATACTCTTGTGCGTGTCTGTCTATGCTGGTTAATGAAAACGTCACTGCCCTGATTTCACTTTCCCCTACATCTGCAACATATCTGTTCCCACATGATGGCATGTGTGTGGGAGCGGGCCAAACTGAGACTTCAGTACCCTATATATACTGGTATTCTATTAGACGTAACTACATATACAGTAAACCTGAATTCTAAGTCTACCGTTCCAAAACGACTACATTGTGTGATCTTAGACAAACTGTTATCTCCTTGTGTCTCCGTTGCAACGGATGTTTTAATAATCTCTCTGGAATGTGTGAAGTTACCCCCTTTTGAGGCAAAGCATAAAGATAAATAAAGCTCTTTGTGGTTCTATAAGTGATGTAACTGGAACTACGCAGATTTTAGAACAGTCTCTGCCTTGATGTTCATGAACACCCCTTCTGCCTGTAACTTGCACACCACTCTCCTACCGCATAAGGCCTGCTGCATGGTTCAAGTCGTGCATATAACCACCAGAACGCATCACTCCTTTTTTAAATTGTTTTATTTTGTAACGCTGTGGTAAGGTATGCCCGGAGCTTCAGACGGTGGTACAGAGTCTCAGCAGATGCCTCATATCCCAGCAGTGGAAAGTAAACGGGCCAGGCCAGCAGGACTGTGAGGGAGACTCATGGGTGGCTGGTTGCAGAAGGCACATGTTTCGATTTGCATAATTAAGGAGAAAGGAAAATTTTGTAAAAGCAGCTGCTCTTTCACCGTTCAGTGAAAATTCAGATTTATCTTGCAGGCATGGACTTTTATTTTATATTGATAAACTAACTAGGGGGACCACGTTTATCGGATTACAAAGATTGATTGGCATTGACCGTGCTTGTTTATAATATGCTTTCAGACCATTCCTAAAAAACGTAGTTATCCACCTAGGTTACCAATGTAAAGCTGATGTCAATTACCAGAAGATGGTACTGTATTTTATAATAAACTGCACTTTTTGCACAGTCTCGCCGACAAGCTCTCTCCTTGGATGGAAATGTCCTGGAGAATCTTGAGTTAGAACGGACAGTATGTAGGATGATATTGCAATACACCTAACATCCCATGTAAGCAAAGAAGGGAACAAAAACTTGGCCAAGTTTCATGGCAAGGCATGGCTGTGGTTGTTGCACGCGTCTGAGAGGTATATGTTGCATGGCTGTGTGACCCGTTCTCTCGCATCCTACCCTTTCAGTTCACTCTCCCTCTGCATCGACAGCGTGCCCTGTCTGTGCTGTGACACACCTGTGCAACCCTGTAGGTGCTGTGACGTGCCTCTGAGCCTTGTCTCTTATATGACTGCTTTTCCAGATATCCGCAGTTTATTCCATTCCTGAAATTGACTTAATCCGCAATTGCAGTTCTCTCTCTTCAATCAACATCACTAGTAGCGGACTCCAGTGATGCCACAGCTACCTTCTTTCCCCAAAAACATCTCTTTAAAATATGTCAACCACTTGCTTTACGCTCCTCGGCCCGTGGTTAGTGAAACCTCTAATATGTGCCACCTGCAACTATTCCTAAACCACAAGCGATTAAGTGAAATGCCTCCCAGCAAAACCCAAGAAGATTAAGTTATTATTTTATTCTTGCCACATTTCTTTCTGCTCCATTGAAAACTGGTGTGGTGCCAGCAGTGTATGTCTTGTAGAGGTGGCTCACAGCACGAAAAGCACAGTACAGCAGCGCAAACTCGATCAGCAGGGTTGACCAATTATTGTGGCAAAATAAGTCCAGTTATAAATTTACAATGCCAATAGCTCCCACTGAAGTAAATACGAGACCTATTGCATCGCAAATGCTTGTTTTATTCAGTTGTTATTTTCTTTAGGAAACCCTTGTAGGATCTACACAAATTACCCATTGCTTAATTCGGAATTTTGTCTACATTTCAGAAATGTTTCTGGGATCCAGCATTGGTTTCACACCCATTTCTGTCACTGACTGGAAGGAGGCGGAAAGCACAAAAAATCGTAAAAATGGGGTATGTTCCAGTAAAATGGCAAAATTGTGTTGAAAAATTGGATTTTCTGATTCAAGTCTGCCTGTTCCTGAAAGCTGGGAAGCTGGTGATTTTAGCACTGCAAACCCTTTGTTGATGCCAATTTCAGGGAAAAACCACAAGCCTTCTTCTGCAGCCCTTTTTTCCAATTTTTTTTAAAAAAAACTACATTTCCACTGTATTTTGGCTAATTTCTTGGTCATCTTCAGGGGAACCCACAAAGTCTGGGCACCTCTAGAATCCCTAGGATGTTGGGGAAAAAAAAACAAATTTGGCGTGGGTAGCTTATGTGTACAAAAAGTTATGAGGGCCTAAGCGCGCCCTGCCACAAATAGCCAAAAAAAAGGCCTGGCACCTGAGGGGGAAAAGGCCTGGCAGCTAAGGGGTTAAACTAGCTTTAAGGTACTCAAACATGGCTTTTAGTCATCAGGATCTCATACCTGTAGGGAAGAATTCCACAAACTCTGCTCACAGCTAGAAATTCGCCCTGCTAGCTCCCATACCATGTATGCCTTTTGTTTCTGATCCACTTTTATTTCTTTGCATGACAAACAGCTTTGACAGCATTAGTGAATAAATAAATAGGCCTCTATACATCCCTAAACCACTTCAGTACAGGGCCAAAACTTTTCCACGTATCCAAAAGAGATGTGCTTTGGGCCTGCTATTGACTCATCAAGATGGGATACTACAACAAATATGTGATTGAACGTTGTATCTGCAGCTGTCATTTCAAGTAATATTTTGCTCACCATCACTGCTTTCCCATCTGGACATAACTAAGGAAACTTGAATGTAATTTGAGGTATGTGTAACTCTGTTACCAATGTAGACATATTCCTGTCAGTTTCAATCAATATATTCTGGCATGAAAATTCATGTTGGTTGACACAGACCGGCTTGCATGCACATTTGGGAAGGACTGAGGCTTCATGACCTTCTTCTACTGTCTACATGAAATGAATTGAATGTTATTGAAACATTTTCTAACAGATTTCAGATAAGAAATGATGCCATTGAACATTTCCAGTCCTTTTAGTGCAGATGATCATATTTTCACTGCACCAACCTATCAATGTAAAGTCTGAAACAGCAACTGCCTCACAAGTGCTCACTATGCCATGTCACCAGTAATAGAGCCTATATTACCTACTCAGACCACACCTGACCTAATCCTCGAAACTAGAGCATATTTAATACAAAGTCCCTCATAACATGGAGAAAAAGCAGGTACCTCATTTAGACCTTATTACAACCCTGGCGGTCAATGGTAAGTTGGGGAAACGTACTGCCAACAGGCTGGCGGTACCTTTTCCCAAATTATGACATTGGCGGTTTGGCTCACCAGCCGGCAGGGTGGTGACGGCAGCTGGGCTGGAGACTTCGGTCTCCAGCCCGGCGGCCGTCACAATCCCACCCTTGGGATTATTACCCCGCCTACCGCCATGGTTTTCGTTGCAAGCATACCACCACGAAAACCTTGGCGGTAGGCACTATCAGTGGCAGGGAATTCCTTCCCTGGCACTGATAGGGGTCTCACCCGCCGTCTCAACCGCACCCTCCCCAAAGTGCTCTCCCCCCCCCACATTTACACGTGCACACATACACAATCATACATACACGTATGCCAACATCCACCCACGCGTGCACTCATACACACCCACACACCAACCAACATACATTGTCGCACACATGAATTCTCAACACACACCATACACGTACACTCACATTCCGTCATTCACGCACGCATTCAACGCGACTCACACCCGCATGCACCCATACAAAAACAGACACCCCCACCCCCACACAAAACACCCTTACACACGCACACACCACCCCGCCCCCCTCTCCTGTCAGAGAACCCGACTTACCTGCTTGCAGGGGGTCCTCCGGCAGAAGACGGGACGCGGCGCTGCTGTCATCAGCAACGTCCACCAGCAAAACACCGCCAGGCCGTATCATTGCTCATGATACGGTAGGCGATATTTTGCTGGCATGGCGCTGGTGCTGACAGCAGCACCACCTTACCTCCGTCCACCACCATGTCCGTCGACTGTATTCCGCCAGCCTTCTGGCGGAATTCGGTCGAGGGTCATAACGTGGGTGGGCAGCTGGTAGCCATGGCAACAGCATGTTGGAGACCATCGCCATGGCGGTAGGTGGCAGTTACCGCTAAAGTTGTATTGAAGTCCATAATTTTTTGCATGCTGCTATTAGTCTGCTCAAAACAGTACTTGGTTTGTAATGAGGAATCCAGTGACAAACGTTAGCACAAAACTATATTCCAAACACAGCATCAGACACCGTCTGGAAAAACGTACACCTCCAGAAATCCTCATCTGCGTTGGATGTGTGTCAACTGCCATGTTGATGCCAAACAACATTGCTGTAAATAAAAAAGGTTAAACAACAAGATTAGCTACACATAGTAACTCACCCCCTTGATGCTGCTGTTGGGACCCCATCAAGCACTGGGTAGGCCACCGCAAGGATGCAAACCACTGAGGGAGGGGTCAGGCTGCGACACCTGCACTTGCCTCATTGGGAGCCTGGGCAAGCTGGACTTCTACTGACTTCCTGGTCCAGCATCGGCGGTCCTCCCACATCTTGCTGCAACGCAGGCTGCACCGCTTAAAGACCCCCAAGTTCTGCACCTCCATTGCAGTGACCTTCCACAAATCGTGTTTCTTATGGGCGTTGCCCTGTATGCATGAGAGCAAATACTAAGGTTCTGAGTGATTTTGTTTGTCTGTAGTTCTGTCACACAATTTAGTAGGAACTCCCACTTGAATTTCCAGAACAGCCAGTACAGATTATTTACAAACATTTTTGAAAGACCCCAAAACACACAAGTTTGAAGTGAACTGTGTAGTATCCTTAACATTTTCTTTCCTCATGTTACTAATACAGAACACAAACACCATCTAAGTCAGGGATAGGAAACTTGTCATGCAGTGAGTCCCAGTCCAGATAAGTCCAACTAATTGTGACTTACTTATGGCTAAACAACCTGTACATTATGTGCACATAACACACACAAATACATTTTCTTCATGCCTAACCTTGAGCCACATACAGTGACTAAGAGCAGTATGGGAGGGCTGCTATGTATAAGTGAGAGCATGGTTTTGGGTGATGTATGAACAAGTGTGTGTAATAATGGGAAATACATATATGGCTGATTTGAGAGTCTGTGTCATTTAGACTGGTGGCACAGGAAATACCTTTCCCTATATGTTGCACCTTGACATGTTTATAACATAAAGATATTCCAATTCCAAAATATGGTCTGTACATTCACTTGACAGAACAGGTTCAGAAAACTCCATAACTTCAAAGATTCTACTTGGAATTTAGATTTCTGCCTTTTCAACCTAGACTGTATGTTTCCACTTAAACGTGTGGTACAGTGCCTACTAGCCAATGGAGGTTAGGGTCCTGCATTTTGCCTCATTAAATCTGGAATAGTAAGCAACATGCACTGAAAACTCAACTAATCTTTACAGGTGACATTTCAATTCAATGCACAGACATTTCTAACAACCCCAAACACCCCGTACAAAGCTAAGTCACTCAGTTCACTATGCTACATTCACAACACTTCACTAATGAAAAAAAAGGAACCAAATAACCTGTGGACAAGAGGGAACAAGTTACTTTGGCAAACATTTCCCACTCAAACATGTACCTGTTCCTGTGGGTTCCCATACAGCTGGCTGTACAGGTACATAATCTCCCCTGGTGAGAAGCTTCAGCTCCTCAGGGGAGAAGGCAGGGCTCTGTCACCTGCTTTGCCCAGCGTCCTTGCTCCCAGAGGTCAGCAACAGCAGCAAAAAATGAGGAGGTTCTGTTGAGTGCAATGTAAGGAGGTAAGTGAGCTTTTTTTTTTTTTTTTTTAGTATGCCACGTACTAGTATGCAGTGGACACGATCATTGACTGAGATGAACACAGCTATTGGCATTTGTGCATAGCCATCACACACGTTAGCCAATGGCAGGGTACGTTATGGAGTGTTCCACCTACTACACTGTCAACTTCTGCCTACGGCAATCGGGTAGCTAATGTCCTGATGGCAAGGTCAGGCAGCTGCCATTTTAGGGTATGAAGCTGATTATTTTTTAATTATTACACCACCAGCATTCAGAATGGGGGTTAGTGTTTATACAAATGGCAGATATGAACAACACTGTTTTGACACATTAAAAAGTGAACTGCGTCTGTGTTTGACATCAATAATGCAGCAGGGAAAGAACACCTGAGTTAATGGTATTTTTTTTAAAAAAGATGTTCAAATAATACATGTCAAATGTATTAATTGCACATAAAAAGAGAGACATGTTGAAAAGTGATTTTTAATGTAAAAAAATAATTTGATAATATGTGTACATATGTGACACAATACGATTCCTAATGTTATCAAGACAACAGATGTGTGTTGATTCAAAGTATGGTGTGACCATTTAAGCTGATATTTTCTTTTCTATACATGCAGACCTTTGAACCCAGGCATGGGTAGGAGACAAAGGCCTCAGGTTTTCAGGCCGTTTCCAAACCTTGCCACCATGGAGGAAAGAGATATTATTAAGAAGTTTCAGTTAAATATCCAAACTATTAGGGATTTGTGTCACCAGCTAGAGCCTGATCTACTGCCTTACAGTAAGAATCTAACAGCAGTAACACCAGTAGTGAAATTCATGGCAGTACTTCATTTTGTGGCCACTGGCTCTTTTCAGTACACTGTGGCATTATCTAGAGGCATGTCCCACTCAACCCTCAGTTTTGTGCTACTAGAAGAAATGACTAGAAGTCCTTTCTTCAATGCTGAGACACATCAACAGCTACATCCATTTCTCACGACAACAGTACTTAGTCACCGTGAGAACTTTATGCTTTGGGTGGCCGACCACATGTGGTTGGAGAAATAAATGGCATGTATATTGCTTTGGTGCTGCCACGCGCCAGGGAATAGGTCTATGGTAATTGGAAGAACGTCCATTCCATCAATATGCAAGTTGTTTTCTTCGCAGATTTGTACATTTCAAGTGTGTGTGCCCGCTCTCCTGGGTTTACACATGATTCCTTTGTACTACGGACAGCAGCATGCCCCTGCAAATGTCACAACTTGGAGCTGAGAGGGTCTGGTGTGATGGTAGGTACAATGGGACATGAGGATCATTTGCTTTAATCATAGGTTAGGAATGTATAGTGGCTTGATATGATATTAATCTATTGATTTATTGCTTCCATGTAGGAGACTCTATGGTTGTTAGCACCGCTGAGGAATCCAACAATGCCAGGGGAAGTCTGCTTCAATTAAGCCCATGAAAGAACACGGAGGCCAGTGGAATGGGCTTTTGGACTCCTGAAGACCAGGTTTAGGTGCCCGGACAAGACCAGTGGCGTGTTATCATCCGATAAGTTGCGCCAAAGCATGGTTGCCTGCTGCATGTTGCACATCGCTCTGCGACGCAACATCCCAGTCATCGCAGGGGATGGAGACTGTGAAGAACCACCAGGTGAGGATGTTGAAATGCCCAATGAAGATGACCGTGGTGAAGAAGAAGGAATTGACCTACGTCAAGATGTTATTGACCACTGCTTCACCTGAATGTAAGTGAACCTTTAAATATTGTAACCTCCAATGTCAGAACAACTTGTGACACAGTGAACATATAAATTTGCGAGGGTAATTTGGTAGGGATCGTCCGTTCAGGATAGTCCAAGTGAAAGATTTTGAGGATCATAGTTTCCCCACATTGACTACTGTGTTTATTGACCTAGATTACTTGTGCTAAGTATGTGTCCTCTTAACTTATAAGATGAGTCAAATTGTATATGCGTTTTCCCTGGTTATTCTCTTTCAGGTTCCCTCACCATGTTATCTTTATTTTGACATTTCAAAGTTGCGACATTTGCAGTGATATGTTGCTGTTGGAAAGCAAAAAGTGAACATGTGTTGATCCTAGAACAGACACCTACTTGGGATGGATAGATCTTGTACAGCGACAACTTGCACTGGGATTGAATGGAAGTTCCTAAGATTGTATCAGACCTGTTTTCTGTGGGATGTTGTCATCAAGGCAGTATGTGATACTTAACCTGCTCTAACGACATGTGTATGTCAAGCCATAGCATAGGTTTGTTTGTTTAGAGATTTGTGAGGCGCATGGCTACCCTAAGGCCTCTGAGCGCTAGGTGAGAGGAGAGACTGCTTATATGGACTCCTGCATGATGTAGCCTCATCTATTACAGTAAAAAATATGAGAAGAGCCAAGTTTTGACCATCTTCCTGAACCTTAGCTCCTCTTTCATCGGTAATCTCTGCCGGGAAGGGAATCCATATTTTCAGGGCCAAGTAAGTTAATGATCTCCCTCCCCAACTGGATTTCCTAAATCTTGGAACCTTCAGGAAATGGCCCTGTGCTGATCTAAGAGTTCTGGCAGGGAAGTAAAATTACAGACCTCTCAGTTTATGAGGGCCCTTGGAGTTAACCAGTTTATGCACCAGGTTTAAAGTTTTCAACTTAACTCTTGCTTCAATGGGCATACTGGTCTTCCTTCAGATTAACTAAATCTTCAATTTGTGTTCAGTGGAGGACATTGTGGATGTGTCTCCTCGTAGTTGATAAAACCTTTTTAGCACACTACTGAATGGTGGTTGTGACATTGCACCAGATATTCCCACATTGTCCTGTAATGGTCATGTGTCCTCAAACTGTGTTACTGCCATGATGTAAAATATTGGTGTTACTGATGTAGGATTCCTATTGTGAAGGCAGGATGCCTGGCTCCAGCTCAGGCCATGCATTAATAGTTTGTCTATTTAAATTGACACGATGAAATATTGCCTTTCTTCCAAGGTGTCAAGGACTATTGGGGTTATGCATGGATTGTGAAACTCAACTCTGGTTTTGCCAAAGACTTTTTACCTACAAATGTAAGAAAATAATACATAAGGATTTAAATTTTAGTTTGAATGAAATGCGTACACATTACCTCTTTGTCATATCTAATTTTCCTTTACAAATGATTGTTCAATAGGTTTGACAAAATGATGGTGGGAGACCGACATAAAAAATGAAATGCCACAATAAATGCAACAGCCTTGGAGATTGTGTCATTATCATTGATTTACTTGACACAAAAGATCTGAAAAGTGTTTCAAACAATAAAACATTGAAGAAAACAATAACAGTCTATCATGGTGGATGAAAGTGAAGAAAAAGGCAAAAAAGTTTGCAGTCGAATGTGCAAAAATACAGCTGTCCTCAAAAAAAGGGAAATATGTCCCTCAAATAGTCCACAGTGTGAATGCTAGACACACGCTGGAGAAAATTTAGATCTGTGCCCCTTGGTGGTGGTGGAGGTCTTGCCATCCTCCCCTGGTGATCCGGGTAACTTGCCCCGGGAGGACGGTGGAACACAGGGGAAGAGACTTGGGTGGGAGGAGCAGGCTCCTTATGTGGCATGGCCTCCCTATCTGTGGTTGGCATTGGTTTACTTGATGTAGAAGGACCACAGACAGGGGCAGATAGTTTGGGTAATGCCCTGCACATGTTCTGATAGATATAAAAAAAGCACACCAGTAAGGGAGCTAATTTTGTGATTATTGTTACAGATTTCCAACATGAGTGACCTCTGTGCCTCCTTGATCGCCCGGAGCTTAGTTATGACATGGCTCATCATGTTTTGGGACTCTTGTATTGCTCCCAAGACTTGGACAGTCGTGGTCTTGCTGACAATAACGGCAGTGGCCTCAATTTGCTGGCCTAAAGATTCCCTCCCACGACCTCTACCCCCACTAGCCTGTGTCCCTGCAGGCAGTGTGCCCCATCCCACTGGGTCCTGGCACAAATGAAAGCAGTATTGGTGTTGTCTCAACAGAAGGCAAGACTGAGAGGCACAGGATTGGTGTGAAGTTCCACTGCACACAGGAAGTGGCGGTTGAGATGTGGTTTCAGCTGGGGTGGGAGGTGTAGGTGTGGGCCAAGTGAGACTCACTGGAGCTGTCTGCCCACACAGACCAGATGGACCAAGCTGCTTCCGATCATCTGGACTTGCAGGAGTAGAGTCTTCTCTGAAGGCTTAGTTCTTGTCTGGAGTGGAGGTGTCTTGAGTAGCAGACCGTGGTTCACTGGCTCTGGGTGATGGACCTGAAAAGAATGCAGACAATATGAAATTGAACTCTGGTTTGTACCTCAAATGTATCTTTAGCTACATATGGGGCAACCTAAAAAAGTAAAATCAGAAATGATAGAATGACTAGGCTTGTGTGACTTTCAGTGGATTACACATGTAAGCTGATTTACACAGATGCAAACTCCAGTGATGTAGAAATGTCCTGAAACACAAAATGTTATTTCTAAAGTGTTTATTACGTGTACCAGACATTCAACCCAACACTGTAGAGAGTATATTAGCATACTAGACCATTCCAAGGCCTAGCAGGCTAAAAAACATTAGACAAACTGTAGTTCAACGTGATAAAAAAAACTGGCATTGGTCTTAATATGGACAGTGCAAAGTTAATTGTGTATGGATACTACCTCTATCTAGCATGCCACATAACATGCTAGGAAATATTGGATTTAACAGACTATGAATTATGTGAGAAATGACATCCATTTAATGTAGCTATGAGAAGGTGTCAACATGCCTGATGAGGATCACTGACATTTTCATATATAGAATGACATGGTGACTGTCAAATGCACAGGTTTTTGAGACGTGTGTACTTTACATTGCACTATTTGTTTGCAGATATAAAACCAGGGTATCATGGTAGTTGCAGTCGTCAGTTGACACCATAGAGAATAGTTGTAAAGAGTGAGTTAAATATATATATTTCAATAACTACAGTGGAGATGGACACACTCACAAAATGTGCACACATATGGGTATGATATGAATAGGTGAAATAGCACTTACAAGCACTACATCTTCATGTGCAAATGTGTGGAGTTTTGGATCTGCTTTTTGGAGAACAGCTTACCTTAATAGAATGCTCCATGGGGAACAACACACAATCTTACTCCACATATTGCACATTGTTAAAAAGAGAGATATGACCATGATGCTAGTAATTGGGCTGAAACACAATATTTTGTGGAGTATATCTGTTTTAATAAGGGTGTTGAACCATTCTAAATAGCTCACTGAAGAACATAATTCCATTTGTGATTGTTGAGACATTGCTAAGTGCAATTTACTTCTCTCCACACCACCGGAATTCTAGTCTAGACAGTCAGAGAGTCTACTGGTGCCATAGCATCCACTTCTGAAAGCGTTGGGAAGACCTTCAATGATGAACCCTTCTCATAACCCTAAACCGGTTGAGAAGGTCCTCCCAGCAAAAAAAAAACATGTGAGGTGGATACTGACACTCATCATGTGTCACAATCTTGCTGACGCCACCCTGACTTGGTTGATGGTCTCAAGGCCATGAAGGCACAGAAGGGGTAAGTTTGATCACCTTTGTAAGAATTTGTTGCTCCTGACCCTTCCTGACAGTTTGGTGGATCATAAGTGTGACATATATATATATATGGAAAATGTCTGTGGCATGTAGTGCTGCAGATTCACATTCTATGCATAGCTCTTCTGACATCTAGTGTTGGGCTCGGAGTGTTACAAGTTGTTTTTCTTTGAAGAAGTGTTTTCAGAGTCACGGGATCGAGTGACTCCTCACCTGGTTACAGTGTGCATGGGCATCGACTCCGTTGTTACATTGTTTTCCTGCAAAGGGTGAAGGAAAGAGTGATAGAGTATAAGAATATAAAGAGATGTCCATGCAAGTGTAAACATATCTACATATGTACAAATGATAAACTTAAACAACTACAGGCTTCCGGGGAGGAGAGAGGGTACATGTGAATCTGCAGCACTACATGCCACGAACAGATGTACACTGGGTAAGTGACATTTTCTCTTTGATGGAATGTGTAGCTGCAGATACACATGCTATTCATGGGCTACAAAGCAGTTAGTCCTCCCAAAAAATAGCGGTAGCTAGCCTGTAGGTATTGAAGTTGTTTAAAATAGTGTTCTTAAGGCAGCCTGGACTACAGTGGCCTGTTGCTGTGAGAAGACATCAACACAATAGTGTTTTGTATATGTATGAGAAGGAGACCATGTGGCAGCTTTACATATACCAGCCATTGGTATGTTTTCTAAAAATGCCATTCACGCACCTTTCTTTCTTGTAGAGTGTGCTTTAGGAGTGATCAAAAGTTGTCTTTTTGCTTTGATGTTGCAGGTTTGTATGCATCAACAATCCATCTTGCTAATTCTTGTTTTGATATAGGATTGCCTTTATGAGGTTGTTGAAAAGCAACGAAAAGTTGTTTTGTTTTTCTAAAATCTTTATTTCTGTCTATATAGTACATAAGAAAGAGCTCTTCTGAGATCTAGAGTATGAAGAACTTGCCACAGAGTCTGGCTGAGGAAAGATGACTGGCAATTCCACTGTTTGGTTGATGTGAAAAGGAGATAATACTTTTGGTAGAAATTTTGGATTTGTTCTAATTACAACTTTATGTTTTTTGTACTTGGAAAAAAAGGTTCCTCAAGAGTGAACGCTTTTATTTCACTAACTCTTCGTAAAGAAGTACTAGCTACAAGGAAGGCAACGTTCCATGTCAAAAATTGAATTTGACAAGAGTGCATGGGTTCAAAAGGTGGGCCCATGAGTCTGGTAAGTACGATACCTAAATTTCAAGAAGAAACAGGTGGTGGTCTGGGTGGAATAATGCATTTTAATCCTTCCATGGAGGCTTTCATAACAGGAACTCTGAATAGAGAAGTGTGCTGGATAGTTTGTAAATAAGTAGATATTGCAGTAAGGTGGATTTTGATGGATGAGAAAGCTAAATTTGATTTCTGCAAATGAAGTAAATAGCATACAGTATCTGGTATATATGCTGTAAGTGGATCAGTGTTTTTAGATTGACAGTAGTAGACAAATCTTTTCTATTTGTTTGCGTAACATTGTCTAGTAGTAGGTTTATATGCGTGTTTAATTATTTAATTTACTATTCTGATGGAAGTTTTAGGTAACCGACTTCTATGACTTCAGGAGCCAAATCGCTAGATTTGAGAGCATTGGGGTTCGGGTGCCTGATTCGACCTTTGTTCTGTGTTAACAAATCTGGTTTGTTTGGGAGTTTGGAATGAGGTACTACAGACAGATCTAGGAGTGTTGTGTACCAATGCTGACGTGCCCATGTTGGGGATATGAGTATCATGGTGAGTGATATTTGACGCAGTTTGCTGACCAGAAAGGGAAGGAGAGGGGGAAAAGCATAAGCAGATATCCCTGACCAATTGATCAATAGAGCATTGCCCTTGGATAGGGGATGCGCGTGTCTGGATGCAAAGTTTTTGCATTTTGCGTTTTCGCTTGTTGCAAATAGATCTATTTCTGGTTTTCCCCACTTTTGAAAGTACTTTTGGAGTACTTTGTAATGAATCTCCCATTCATGAGTTTGTTGGTGATTCTTGCTTAGGAGATCTGCCAGCTGATTGTCTATCCCTGGAATGTATTCTGCCAATAGATGAATGTGATTGTGAATTGCCCATTTCCATATTATTTGGGCTAGTAGGGACAGTTGAGATGAATGTGTGCCACCCTGTTTGTTGAGATAATACGTGGTTATCTGTTTTTATTCGAACAGTCTTCTGTTTGAGAAGGGGTTGCAACGCTATTTTGGGTAAGAAATACAGCTAATAATTCTAGGTGGTTTATGTGAAGCTGTTTCTGTTTGGGATCCCATTCCCTTGAATGGTATGATTTTTTAGATGAGCTCCCCAACCTATCATTGATACGTCTGTTGTCGTTATGGTCTGAGGCACAGGGTTTTGAAATGACCTCCTCTTCATTAGACTCCTGAGATTCCACCATTGAAGGGTCATATGTGTTTGGCGGTCCATCAACACTAGATCTTGAAGTTGACCGTGTGCCTGAGACCACTGTTGTGAGAGGCATTGTTGTAAGGGCCTCATGTTTAGTCTTGCATGTGAAACTATGGCTATGCAAGATGCTATCATCCCTAAAATTGTCATGATAAATCTTACAGTATATTGTTGAGTTGGCTGTATGTTTGGGATGCGTTTTTGGGAAGCGTATATCCTTTGTGTATTTTGGATATGCTAGGGCTTTTTGAGTATTTAAAATAGCACCTAGGTAAGGTTGTACTTGTGCTGGTTGAAGGTGTGATTTTTGGTAATTGAGAGTGAACCCTAGTGTATGTAGAGTTTCTATCACATACTGAGTGTATTGTTGGCATTGTGTAAAATTGCTTGATTTTATTAGCCAATCGTCTAGATATGTGTTGTCTTAAGTAGGCTGCTACTACGGCTAGACATTTTGTGACACTCTTGGAGCTGTTGTTATGCCAGATGGCAAAACTTTGAACTGGTAATGTTTTCCTACTATGACAAACCTGAGGTCTTTTTTGTGAGCTGGATGGATGGGTATATGAAAATACACATCTTTGAGGTCTAAAGTAGTCATGTAATCCTGTTTTTGCAGTAGTGGAATGACATCCTGCAGAGTTACCATGTGAAAATGTTCTGACAGGATGTATAGATTGAGGGGTCTGAGGTCCAAGATGGGCCTGAAGGTGCCGTCTTTTTTGAGAATGAGGAAGTATAGTGAGTATACTCCTGTTCCCTGTTGAGAATGTGGAACCAATTCTACTGCTTGTTTTAATAGTAGAGATTGTACCTCTTGTTGCAACAGAACGTTGTGTTCTGGGGACACTATGTGGTACCGTGGTGGAATGTTCGGAGGGGAGGAGATTAATTCTAGGCAATAGCCATTGTGGATAATTGATAATACCCAATTGCCTGTGGTAATATTTTGTCAATGAGAGTGGAATTGCTGTAGTCTTCCCCCCAAAGGAGATGTGTGGTGTGGACAGGTGTGATGGAAGTCATTGCTTGGATGGTGTAGTGGCTTGCTTTGAGGCTTGGAACTTGCCTCTGTTTCTGACATATTGTCAACTGTAGGACCTTCTAAAGCCCCCTCTTTGATATTGTGTTTGGTGTCTCTGCTTTGCCTGGGAGGTAGAAGCTTCAGAGGATTGTGGCTTAAATCCTCCTCTAAACTGTGGCCTGCAAAAGGAGCTTCTATATGGTGTGGTATATAATGCCCCCATTGCCTTTGCAGTATCTGAGTCTTTACTCAGTTTTTCTATGCTGGTATCCACTTCAGGCCCAAATACATGTTTTTTTTATTGGAAGGCATGTTAAGTACTGCCTGTTGAATTTCTGGTTTAAAACCAGAGGAGCGTAGCCATGCATACCTTCTAATTGTAATGGCAGTATTGACAGTCCTTGCGGCTGTATCAGCAGCATCAAGGGCAGACCCTATCTGATTATTACTTATAGCCTGTCCTCCTTCTACTTCCTGTTGTACCCTTTTTTGATGCTCTTTTGGGAGGTGCTGTATGAATTCTTGCATCTCACCCCAATGGGCTCTACCATATCTGGCAAGAAGTGCTTGCGAATTTGCAATTCGCCATTGGTTTGCCGCTCGCATGGCTACTGACCTGCCAGCAGCATCAGACTTTCTACTTTCTTTATCAGGAGGAGGAGCGTCTCCTGATGACTGTCTGTTAGCTCTTTTTCTGGCCGCACTGACTACTACTAAGTCCGGAGGAACCTGATGTGTGGTGTAGTCTGGGTCCATAGGGGCAGGTTTATATTTTTTGTCAATTCTAAGAGTAATCACTCTAGCTCTGACAGGCTCACTAAAAATTTGGTCAGCATGTTTGACCATTCCAGGCAACATTGGGAGACACTGGTATCTAGAGTGAGTGGAAGACAGAGTGTTGAATAAAAAATCTTCCTCCAGGGGTTCAGAGTGCATAAGCACCCCACGGTAAGCAGCTGCCCTGGAAACTACCTGAGTGTAGGCAGTAGTGTCCTCTGGTGGAGAAGGCTTGGAGGGGTATAGGTCAGGATCATTGTCTGGAATGGGATCAGGATCATACGGATCCCAAGGAGCCACTGTATCTCCATGTGAGTATAATGAGTGTGTTGGAGAAGGCAATGGTGGTGGACTATTGTGAGGAGGTGAAAAAGAAAGCTTGGCGAGTGAGGAGAAGTAGGAAGAGGTGCTGGTTTTTCCTTTTGTTTCTGAACCTTTGCTGGTGGTTGAGCACAGTCTAATTCCTCTTAAGGCCATCTTTCTTTTAGTCTTTAAAGGAGGTGTAGTCAGAATTCTACCAGTATCTTTATGTATATGGATTCTTGATTGTTTTTCATCCATAGCCTCCAATATTGGTTCAATCTCAGTCTCTTCTTCAGAAGCTTTCTGAGATTCTCGCATCGGCTTCGAGATTTGTTTAAGTTTATTCGAAAGTCCTTGTTCCTCTGTGTATGAGGATTTTTTCAGTTCTGAAGCTTGAATCTTTTTCGGTCTCAAAAATGAAGTCTGCTGTTTCGGCTCTGAAGCAGGATGTCGAATCTTTGACTCCAAAGAGTGAGGGCGCTTGCTAGAGCCTGAGGTGGAAGTTCTAACCGACTTGCTCGACTCCGAAGTGTACAGAGGAGTGGCCTTTTTCAGCGCCGAGCCGAAAGGTTGGTCGCCGACAATCTCTTTTCAGGCCAAACCATGGCCTTCCGGCAGTGGTGTACCCAAGGCCTTAGATTGTTTTTTTATATATGGGCGTAGGGGCAGATGTACTCCCGTGCTGGCCAGCAGTGATGGGTCTATCATCTTCCGATTCTTGCTCGGAGCCGGTGTCTCGGATGGAGACTGCTGCCTGAGCCTGCTCTTCCAGGAGTTCGAGATGTTCAGTGCTTTTTGACACCATTTCTAGTCTTCAGGGCCCTGAGATCTCTCAAGATGTTCGATCGAAAGGCTTCGCAATCTTCTTCTCGATGGTCCGGAGTAAGGCACAAATTACAAACCAGATGATGGTCTGTTTATGGGAACATCGCGTGGCACCGAGGGCAGAATCAAAATGGAGTCCGATCCATCAGGCTTTCCACGCGGTAGGCCTGAATAGGCCCAAGTCGGGAGCACGCGCCCTGAAGGATGAAATTTAGATTCCGCCGGTACTAACAGTTCGATGCTAGATGGAAATGCGATCGAAACAATACCGACGATTAAATAGGTTTTCTAAGGTTTTTCCGATTTGAAATCTCGGAGCAAGAGTAAACCCGTCCGAACCAGACAGCGGAAAGAAAGCAATCTAACAATGAAGTTGATTCACATGCTTACTGTAACCGAGAGGAGGAGTCACTAGATCCCGCGACTCCGAAAAGGAAAAGACTTCTTTGAAGAAAAACAACTTGTAACACTCCGAGCCCAACACTAGATGTGGGAAGAGCTATGCATAGCACGTGTATCTGCAGCTACAAATGCCATCGAACACATATATATATATATACAGTCTACAGTATAGGATATATATAGTGCACTTGCAAGTCAGATGGGATAACCATCAACATGAAAATCAGGCCTTATGTGTCTAGACAGTGTTTTCTGTGTCAATACTAACATTGCTTTACTCATTTTCTCCATGTAGCTTTGCATGTTAACTTGCTTTCAAATTAATGAGTGTACTAATGTAGCTAACAAGCGGCGGTGTTAAGGATGCCTTTCTTCCCCTACATATTTACATAGTGGCGCAATGCTTGCATTGCGCCTCTTTGTAAACCCTTGCGCCATATTATGCCTGCGTCAGGCATAATGTATGCAAGTGGCTGTTCCGACGCAGGGATGCCTGAAAAAATGGCACAGTGAAATTTACAATATTTCACTGCGCCATTTTTCTGTCATATTTAATGCCTGCTTAAAGCATCTTAATCAGTGGGCCTCTATGTACTTTGCGGCACTAGAATCAAATTTTTTGACGCCAGTGCAGAAAAGAGCCACAATAGCGTCACAAATGTTGACGCTATTGCTCTAACGACTGCTGTAGTGCACCGTATTGTAAATATGGTGCAACCATGGTGGTGTTAGGTGGGGTGGGGCGACACATGAAAATGAGCCCCTCATCACTAATGAGCCACTTTCTTGTAAATATGCCCCATAATGTGGTGCCCCAGGGCCCTTACGTACTAGGCATCTGATGAAAAGGGGTGGTGGCACACTGGGGTTGATGCTGTCTGGCATTTTGCTGCCATATACACAGACATTTCCTCATGTAAAGTTAGTCCCAATGAGGATCACCCTCACCATATAGAATGCAGTCTTAAGCATTTGCCATATTGTGTGGGTCAAAGGACTCTTCTTCTGGCCATAGGCTCATCTGTGGAGCTAACTGCTCAGTGTAGTCTACTAAGTGTTCTACAAATGGCACGATGAAATGCCAGCTATCCTCTCCTTCAGTGATGATGTCACTGGGGGTGAGGTCCGTGCGGCATGACTTTGCTTGTCAACTCATTTGTTGGGTGGGTCTGTTGTAGAGAGTCATTCATACCCTAACCTTGCTTGATCCCATTCCGGGGTCCGGCTGGCCATGGGTGCTTTGGAATTGTAGCCACACAAACACTGCATCTCAGGGCTTCCTGCTTCTAGGAGGTGCATCTTGTTCTCTTCTCCTTTTAACAGTTGTTTTAGGAAGTCTCCGAGTGCCTTTGGTGCAATCTAGAACAATGAGTGGTCTTTCTTTGATAAAATAATTTCCATAACTCTAAGTTGGCTTCTCGTTTCTTTAATTTGGCTCCTGCATATTTACTTCAAAGGTGTGTGACAACATGCTCAATTGTCTATCATTGAACTATCTTTCTTTTGGCCAAGGATGTATATGCTTTTGGGTGGCTTTAAACCACTCTTGGTTACAGTTTTGTAATTTCTTTCTGTCACTGGGGAATACCTTCTGCATATGTTGTAAAGGGATCTCCATATTCAGGTGTACTTATTCATTTATCTTTTACCTCTTCCACTACCAGGTTGCGTAAGTTTAAAGTGAACACAAACGACCTTTCTGGTGGGAAATAATGTTGCCAACTTTTTCCACTGTACTGTTTGTACAATGGTTTTCAGTCTTTAGTTCTACCCATTCAGTGTTATGGGGGACATGACAGTTCAATTTTACATTACATGCAATGTACAAATAAAAAAACAGTTTACATATTTATACAATATCTCACAACATCACACTGTGGCCATTCTTCATTCTACTGCATGCGGTCGCCTTCAGTCACTCAACAAACCAAAACTTTAAAAAAACAGTTTACAGGTGTTACCCTTTACGGCCTTGCTGATTTCCGAGGAAAAACATAAATCGCACGTAAGTCACATTTGACACCCCTAATAGCCTTACTGATTCACAAAGAAAAAAAAAACACTAATCACACGCAAGTCGTATGGTTACCATTATGGCCTTACTGAGTCACAACAAAAAAAATACACAAATCGCACGCAAGTCTTGTGCGTTATCCTTACAGCCTTACTGATTCTCAAAGGAAAAAAACACAAATCGCACGCAAGTTGCATGCGTTACCCTCACGGACCTATTGATTCACCTAAAAAAAAAAACTCAAATCGCAGGCTAGTCGCATGTGTTACCCTACGGTCTTATGATTCACCAAAAAAAACCATAATCGCACACACTTACATTACAATTACCTCTGCGTTGAGTATTGCCAAGAAGAGCACACCTATTTAAAAGTAGGATCGTGGTTCACTTTGTCGTCACTTTTTAGGGGACGGCAGTCCCCGGAGACTTTCTAACCCCCTCAGCACATGCAGAACTTCAATTAACTCAGCTTCTGCTCACCTCAACAAGTTTATGTGCTCTGGTCTGTCTGCATCGGGGGGCAGGCGGTCTTCCGGTGCCTACCGTCAGGTGGGGCACAAAGGAACCTCCTGGGGAGGCTCATCAACTGTTGTGAGGTAAACAAATATACTCTCTTGACTCAGAAACGACCACGCAGACTCTTCTTGGCAGTTCCAAAGACACAATTTACTGAGCTGCAACAGGGAGAAAAACACTGTGGCCTGCAGCTCAGCCCTGCATGACCTGCTTCTACGGTTTTTCTCACCTGCCTGGTCACAGACGGGCTCTTAAATACAAATCAGTACAATACTTTACTACACATGATCAACAATTGATAAATTGCAAGTTTACAGCTTAAAATATAAAACAGTCGAAACCATGTGACTCCATGACCCTGAATTCCTAGGTTAAGCATTACTTGCTCTTTATTATACATTTGACAAAGGTTTATGACCAAGCATTCTTTAACCTATGAATGTGTATGTTCACCAGAGCATTGGGATTTTGGTTTCTACCTGCACCCATTTTAAATCAAACGTCTGTGTGCTTTGGGCTAGTTCAAATATGTTCCCAGTATCTAATCGGTCTGTGATCTGTTTGTAGGCACAGAAAGTATGCTGGGGACTGGTGTGCTAATGTCGTGAATACCTGCAGGTTGGTTAACATGAGTTGGCCTTTAAGAGATTACCCTTTTGTGTTTTTTACTCCTCTACATCCTTGACTGAACCTTTCACCTTGCTCTTGTCAGTGTGAGAGTTTGGCCTAAACTGCTTTTAGATTGTGAACAGCAGTGTAGCCTCAATTGATGATTGATGTTGTGCAATGTTTTCACATTTAGTATTTGCAGGAATACATTTATTTTTCATATTTCCTACAACACCTGAACCTACCCCAATAACTCCACCTCCCTCAATTCCGCCACCTTTCCCAAGACTTCATCATGCCAAAAACATCACCATGCCTCAATCCTTCCTCACAAGAATACCCTGGCCTTTTGGAATCTGCCCCTCCCAATCGAATCCTAAACAACTCACTCCCATCCCAAAATAAAGATGAGCCAGGTACCATCTGCTCCACAAGGCTGGAGATCCCCTTGAGGAGTAACCTTTTGTGGAATGTTTGAGGCAAGGAAAATAGTTGGAACTGTGAAATGACATAATTTATTTGGCAATTTTGTGTTTTTGATCATTGTTGGACGTTTGGACTTTTTTGGAATATTGCCTCAGATGATAAAGCTTTTGGTTGCAGTTTAAAAAAAAAAACAATTATATAAATTTCATTATTTTACATTCTTTGCACACTTTTGTGTGGTACTGGGTTTTGATAAATATATTTTAATTGATGGCATATGAGATTGTGAATTTCTGTATGTTGTCATGGTAACCATTTGATTCAATTTCTAGGCACAGTGATTTCCTACATTGTGGAAGTTGTAGTTCATTCCATCTCACATGCATGTTAATAGGTTTGGGAGTGGTGGTGTTGTGAATTGATATTGTGTGTGTCATGCAGACTGGGGTTGTCTACCTTTATTTTATGTTGTTACTTGGGTATATTTGTAATATACTTTTAGGTGTTGGGGTACACATAGAGTAGATTGAGTCATATATATTTATTGTGCATACACCTAAGTTCCTTAAATAGTGCAATGTCTCATTTGTAAGAGTGTATCCTGCCCTTGCTTTTGGGAGCAATATTTAAGTATGTAACTTAGCAGGGAGTGGGTTGTGATGGTATCTATTTGGGGTACATAGTAGGCCTGGGAGAAATTTAAATTACACAGCATAGGTTTGGGAATTTGCATTATACTTACATGAAATTCCCAAAATTATTCCATTCCACTGTTTCACATAATTGTACGCCATTCCCAGTAAACATTTACAGCGAATAGCGCAAATTGAGGTAATAATTTACAGGAACAGCAGAATGTGAGTAGCTGTTGTTCTTGGTGCTGTTCAAAGGTGTACTTGTGCAAAAAATTGATGCAACAATGCATTGTGCTCTAAAATATAGTTTGATTTGACAGGTTTGTGTTTTGTGTAATTATGTGCAGTTTTGCAAAATATTGCTTTAATTTCACCTAAATTACTTACACAAATTACATAAATGTTGCACACCCCTAGTACATCGTTGTTTATTATGATTAGGTAGTATGAGTTACGTGCGTAGACAGAGATGCATGAGACTTCATACTTGCTGTTTTTTAATCAAAACACTTCTGTTTAGAGTCATTACAAGTCTACATTTTTGTTATTAAACATATGAACAATTTAGAGTGTTAGCATTGTATGACTGTGTACATTAAAAACAAAATGTACAGTATCTTACAGATTTGAGTTGGGGGAGGAAAAATGTGTGTTACTCCACCACTGCCACCTAGAGAGTCAGGCTAAAAGAAGGAGGACATGGTATTTGAGAAGGTTGCATAGGGATAGGGGCGGAGTTTGGCTATTAATCATTTTTTTTGACTCCAACATGTGTGGAGGTTGAACTGCCAGGTTTGTCAATAACAATCATGCTTTAAATACAATGAACCATAGTACTGAATTTCCCTTCAACATCTTTAGGGTATACCAGTGTTGAAGGAGTGAGCAAAATGTGGCAGAAGCAGTATAACGGATGGTGAATTTTAATCTTTCGAACCGGCAAATTGTAAATAGGGTGGATGGACCTCTCTGGTGGAGGACTTTTTCTATACGGTCCGTCCGCAGGCCTTTTGTGATTTACAGCCAACATTAGAATGTGATAGAGTTTCAATAACAGACAATTTAGTTCTTTTTAAAATATTTCACAGGAAGATAATTTACTGATGTTCTGAGGTCTAGAGTTCCAGACCTAGGAGCACTTATGGCGAATGCTTGCTTTAGAATCTTTGGACCTGAATTAGAGATAGAGTTTGAAGTACAGCATACTCTTATCACAAAAATGATGGAGCACCCTGACTGCCAAACCTTCAGTATGCCTGCTCTATTTTGAGTTGAGCTGACCATCCGTTTTCCAGCAGCAGTGCGGTTTATTATGTGGTGTGTGACCTCACTGTGCAATAAAATCCCAAACTCGGCTTGGGTCCAGTCAAGCTTGTTTGCTCAACCCTGTGTAATTGCGGCTTCGCGCAGTCAGACTTTACCAATCTAACAGAAGCAAAGCATTTAGAAGTGCCAAAGAAATTGAATAAGATAGCAATATGACAGAAAGAAAATCTGACACCAATTCATAAATAGATATTATTTTTATGAATGTATGCACACCAAAACAAACATAATCTACCAGAGGGTTCCTGAGATATGATTTTTTAAGTTAATCATAAATTACTGCTTTTCATTCAAAATGCCAACAAGCATTGGCAACTACCGTGGTTACTTTAGAAACTTTTCCAAACTTTTTATAAAGTTTTGTTCAGGTACTCTGCTGCGCTTTGGGTGACCAACTTTGGCAGCAAACAGGTCACAGGTCCAGTAAAGCTTAACAGGACAGTTCTCTTCAAGTCAAAGCAGTCCCCAGTCCAGTTCCAGACTCAGTGGGCGAATCTCCATAGGTATCAATGGCCTGGTCTTGGTCCAAGGGGTACAGGATGCTCAAGATGCTGAGGATTCTGATGTGGTTGATGGGGTCTTCCTGGGGCCATCTGTCAGTCCATGAACAAGGTGGGCGACTTTAACCAAAAAAGGCAACATTCCTCAAAATCCAGATAAAGTTGTGCCAAAATCCAGTTGCCACTGGTCTACTGGTCTCTGCAAAACCAGCAGTTCCCTTTAACTGTGACTAGTGTCTGTCTTGGGTGTCCAAACTGCCCATTTACGACTCTACCAGGTCCAACAGGCAATGGTGCAACTTTAAAGTGTCAGGGTCCAGTCTTCTCGGCTGTGCTTCAGCAGTCAGTGGCAATCACATGATTGTGGTTACTAACTCTGCCAAAACAGTTGCTTCAGCTTTTCATGCCCTGAAGCTGTAACAGGAAGTCAGCCAACTGACTCTTGGAGTTCATGTTGCTTGGGGACAACTTTTCCTCGAGCAGGGCACAGGACACCACAGGCACAGTCCTTTCTTTGCTAGTCCAGTAGCAGCAGGTGCAGTCCAGACTTTGGTGTGGCCTCTCTTTTCCAGGTCCATGGAACAGCAGGGCAGTCCTTCTGTGGTCCTCTCTCCAGTGTAGACGAAGTGCCAGAGGTGCCACTTTTATGCCCTCAACTTGCCCATGGGAGATGCAGTGACTACTAGCCAATGGGATACCAGGGCCCCTCCTGTCCTCTAGCTATCCCAAAGTGCAACATTCTGCCCACGTTCAAGATGGCAGGACCCTTCACTTGGTGTTTGAAGCTTGTTAGCCCACCCTAGAGATGTAGCTATCTGAGGGTTAAATGCGCACAGGAAAACTTGTTTGACAGCTGTTTTCCCTTCTCTGTCCCAGACACCCACCTGTCTACTAGAACAAAAGAGCAGCCCCTCATGTGTGTCCACCATTTGCCCTTAAAATGTGGATTCATCTTTGAAGCTTTCCTGGCAGGAACAGGCAACACCTCTTCCAATGGCAGACCTCTATTGTGCCCTTTCCTGGGAGTTGATCAAACATCTCCCTACGAGGGCAGAAGGCTATCTTGTGGCAATCATCTGCGAATGTCCACTGGCAAACATCGGCAACCGAGTGGCCACATGCCTTTAGCTCAAACATTGCATTGAATTCGCTTGTACATTAAGGCAGGTTTAATGCAACAATTATTTTCATATCTTGAAGGACCAACGTTAGTAGTTCTGTTCATAAGTTATTACAGCTGAGTTGTCAGATTGTAACCCTGCACTCGCCAATAGGGCTACTAGCATTTCCACCGTGAAAACAATAATGAGAGGTTTTTACTGTAAGGAGGTATAAAAACACATGTACTACTTTTTTTTTTTATATACAACACCCTGCCTTAGGGGGCTTGGAAGGCTGCACGATGTAAATGAAGACAGCCTGGAAACACCAAATAAAGGTCACATTGGCCGGACATTTCAATTCACAAGCACACACTGAGGTACTTGTCCCCCCTTGGGAGTATAACCATGGGCCCCCACTGGGGCATGCTCCACTATCTGAAGACCTCTGGTCTAGCAGCTCATAAGAGCTCCCTGGGTTCAAACAAGGGTGGACCGGTTTGTCAGAGAGTCAGGAGTCGGTGGCCGAGTGGATGTCGGAAGTTGTTGGAATGGTGGAGTGTGTCTTCCAGTAGAATGTTGGGATGGTGGGCTTGTACCCTAGATCCATCATTTCTTGGAGTAGTTAGAGCTGGGTGCCTCAAAGCCACCTCCTCAAATGTGAGCCTGCACTTATGCATCAGGGTGCAGGTTGAGGCTGCCCGGAAGGCATCTTGGTAGGGATCATTAGGATGTCCTGGTAAATGAGAGTTTGGTGTCAGGGAGCTTTGGCAGAGATGGAATGGGAGCCTCCCTAGTGACCTTGGTATCAGAGGTGGTTTCAGTTTACATCTGGTAGCTGCTTCAGGCGTCTCAGCCTGAGCATGCTTTTGGGATTGAGGTTTAATTACCTGGCCATCGGCAACAGAACTTCATACCTAGGTGTTGTCCCAGTGTGATGACTGGAAGATTTCAGAGCCAGAGCCTTGCCTTCATCATGCTCCTCATTAGAGTTAATGGAGTAGGTCTTCTTAAGGCTGGGTGTACCCTGCACCAGTGGAAGCCCTGCGGGGACTGCTTATTCTTCCGTCAACAGGGAGTTGATGTTGGGGGGTTGGATGAGGGTTGGCACTGCATCTTATGAGGAGCCTAGCATCTCTATGGTACATGTCTTCTTGCACCGGAAGAGAAGGCAGAAGTGAGAGGAGATGTCGCCATGATGGGGTGCAAGTCAAAGGTTTCAAACATCGTGCTAGTCCAAGTAACTGTATTTACTGTTGCATCTAGGGTGGAAGTGAAAGGGTATACTTTCCATATCCTCCTCTAGGTGTTTTTTAATACAACCTGTATTTTGTCAAAGGTTCTCAACCAGTGGTTGGTGCCATAGTTAGGGTCACATAAGGTTGTCGACTTCAAGCTGCAGAAAAAGAGATGAAGTCTTAGTCCTCGTGGTTTGTGGACTGTGGGAGGAGTTACAGTAGGTCTTGTGTCTCTGAGTTCTTTGAACAAAAAAAAGTTGTAATGTCTTTGCCAATACTAAGATGGGAGAAATATGCAGAGCATATGTATCTGTAACTACACATTCTTAATATATTGTTACTAAAGTTAAGAAGCTTTTCATCTGATGGATACATCTTCCCACTGATTCCTCACCTTATGCACAAGTCCCGAAACAGTGCCTCACTGGGATGCGGTATTAAACAGTGTTGATTAACCAAGGGAATAATGTAATTTAGCTCAGGCCAAGTACCTGTCACTTCATTACTGAGACATAAATGCAGTAATTGCAAGGAAAGCAATGTATTATATGGTGTAATTGTGAGACCTCACTGTATAATAAACTCACTCATCCCTCCTGGGTCCAGTCAGGCTCGTTTTAAACCTTAGCTCAACCCTGGGTAGTTGTGGCTGTGAGCAGTCAGACTTTAATAAGGGATAAAGTGCAAAGCATTTGGAAGTACTAACACAATTGAATACGAAAGAAACGCAACACAAAGGAAATCCAACACCAAATTATAAAAATAGATCCTGCTTTCATTAATGTTTAGACATCAAAATGAACAAAATCCAACAAGGCTTTTGGAGATATGTTAATATGAAATCATAAATCACTGCTTTTTACTCATAAAGCAAACAAGCATTGGCAGCTACTGCAGTACTTTGAAAACATTTGAAGGGAGCAAGTCACAGGGACTATTATGACTCAGCAAGACAGTTACCTTGCAGTCAAAGCAGTCTCCAGTTCCTTTCCAGGCTCAATGGGCAAACCACCATAGACATCAATGGAGTGGGCATGATGCAAGGGCTACACAATGCTGAAGGATGCTTTGGATTCTGATCTGTTCAACAGGGTTCTTCCTACAGCCACCCCTCAATTGGCAAACATGGTGGGGTGACTTTTGCAACAGAATGTCCTCGAAAGTCCAAGTAAAACACAGCAAAAAAACAGTTACCACTGATCTACTAGTTACAAATAAACCAGCAGTTCGCTTTAACTCAGGCTAGTGTTTGTCATGGGTGACAAAACTGCACTTTGATAACTCTCCGGGGCCTAACAGACTTTTGAGCTGAGTCTCGGTCTCCCAGGCTGCATTTCAGTGGTTAGTGGCAATCAAGTAATTGTGGCTACGAGCTCACCAAGGCACGCTTCTTCATCTTTTGTGGCCATGGAGCTCTAACAAGGAATCAACCAAATGACTCTTGGAGTTAACCTCTTCTGTCAGGGACTGGGGGACAACTTTTCCTTGAGCAGGCACTACAGGCACAGTCCTCCTTTTGCCAAGGATCAGCAGATGCAGTCCAGTCTTTGGTGAAGCATCTCTTTGCCAGGTTCAGGAAACAGAGGGAAGTACTTCTTCAGTCATCCCTCTCCTGTATAGAGGTGATCTGGGTCCCAGAGATACCACTTTTATGGCCACAACTTGTCCTCAGAGGATGCGTTGACTAATGACCAGCGGCCGACCACGTGCATTTCCCTTCATGATGACTTCCTGCTAAGTGAGGCATCTAGCTATCCCAGAGAGCAATATTCTGCCCACTGCCATGATGGCAGAACCCTTCTTTCAGTGTGTGGAGCTTGATAGCCCACTCTAGAGGTGTGGCTACCTGAGGGCTACACACCTATGGAAAAAATGATTAGGCATCTGATTCCTTCTCTCTGTCCATGACCCTAATCTGCCTCTTAGGCAAAAGAGCAGCCCCTCTTATGTGTGTCCACCGTTTGCCCTTCAAAGGTGGTTTACCCTTTGAAGCTCACATTTTGAGCTCATGCCTTTTGTGGCTTTCTGCCACGGGGAGGTCACACCTCTTCTAACGACAGGCCTCGACTGTGCCCTTTCCTAAGTGTGTCCCCAGGAAGGCAGAAGGCTGTCTCGTGGCCAGCATCTATGTATGACCACTGGAAAACTTGACCAGCTTTTTAAAGTTGCCTTTTACTCAGAAGTTGCATTAAATATAACTTGGCCATCAAGTAGATTTTAATAAATGATTTATTTTGCTACCTTTAAATACAAACTTTAGTAGCCTCATTCAGAAGTTGGCACAGCTGAGATGTCAGCATTTAACTCTGTATTTGCCAAAGGGGCTACTAGCCTTTCTTCAGTAGAAATGACAATTTTTTTTTTTTACTGTTAGCACATATAAAACAAATCTCCCACTTGTTGATATACAGAACCCTGCTTCAGGGCTCGATAGACCTACATTAGGGGTGACCTATATACATTAAGTAGGAAGGTTTGGGCTTTACCATTACTCTAAATGGCAAAGTTGAGCTAGCAGTTGAAATCTGCTCTGCCAGTTCACATTGGCAGACTGGGAGACATGCTTTTACTTTGTCACGCTCATGGTAGCACAATAAGTGCTGCATGCCGTTAGGGAAACTTCAGCGTATAAGTCATAGGTACCATTTACTGGGGACACATAAGTTAACGTGCCAATTGCGTATAAGCCAATTAAACATAGACTTTGGAGTATTGTAACAGTGGCAATAAGGTCTGCTTTGCAGGCCTTGGTGCACTCTCAAAGTCGAAAAACCAGCAGCATCAGTCCAAAACTTTTGGGGGTTATGTAAGAGGCTGGCCTGGTTTGTAGTGGGTACCCTGGGTACTTACACATTGTACTGGGTCCAGTTATCCCTTAATAGTGAAGTAGTAGTGTTTTAGCAGCTTAAGCTGATAGAGGTAGCTATAGCAGAGCCGCTTAGGCTGAACTAGGAGACATGCAAAGCTCATGCAATACCACTTACAGTTACACAGTACTTATACACAATACTTATACACAAGTAAAGACAATACTCAGTGTTACCAAAAATATAGGGATTTATTTGGGTGACACAGTACCAAAAATATCTTAGAGACAATACTCCTTCTGGAGGTAAGTATTATACACAATATATACACTAGACACCAAAATTAGACAAGTAAATAGTCATAGAACAATGCAAAAAGTAGGAAATCCTATAGATTGCTATGGGAGAAAATAGGTCTAGGGGCAACAAAAACCATATACTAAGAAAGTGGAATGCGAATCATGAATTCCCCCCTAGACAAGTGTAGTGTGTGAGGAATCGCTGGGACAGTGAGAATACAGTAAAGTTAAGTAAAGTACCCCATCCCAGAGCCCAGAAAAGCAGGAGTAAAGTACTGCAAGTTTCGTTAGGACACACTACACCTCGTGATTGGGATTTTGCAGCAGCCAACCAAGTCTGCAAACAACAACTACTGGATTCCTGGACCTGAAGACTTGCAAAGGAACGGGACCTAGTCCAGGAGTTGAAAGAAGTTCCAGGAAGGACAGGAGACCATGCCAACCCAGAAGAGGGTGCAAAAGAAGAGTCCCTGGTTAGTTGAAGACTGCAGTAATGCACCCTAGGAAGATGCCAGCGGGTTCCTGCATGATGCAGATGTCCCACGACGTGAAGATGGTAGCAGACGTGATTTTGTGTTGGAAGCCATCAACAAGCCTTGGTTATGATAAAAATGTGTTTTGCGTCAAAATGGCGCTGGCTGCACACAGGAGGGACCTCAGCACTTTAGAGAGCCCTCGGGATGCCAGACAGCACCCACAGGAGTCCCAGAACACAGGGAAAAAGGAGGTGCAAAATGCGGTTGGTGCTGCACAACAAAGGAAGATCCCATGCCGCCGGAGAACAACTCAGTGAGTTGAGCGTCGGAGGATGGAGTGCTGGGGACCTGGGCCAGGCTGTGCATGAAGGAATTTGGCGAATAGTACACAGAAGCCTCAGGAGGTGAAGAAGATGCAGTACACAGGGATTCCGTTGCTCTCTGGGAAGCCAAGGTCTTACCTCCTCCAAATTGCATCAGCAGGACCTCAGGACAGTCCATGTCGATTATGTCCACCCTCTGTGTCCTTAGGAGCACGCTCGTCGCTGTGAGAGGAGTCCGAGGGCATCGGTCATCGTCTTGGAAGGTGCCTGCTGGAGCAGGGGAGTGACTCCGTCACCCCCATAGGAGATTTCTTCAGTCCTTCTGATGCAGGAGGAAGACAGAGAGTCCTCAAGGCGTGCACATTGTGGAAACTGTTGCAGTTGCTGGCTGGAGCTGAAGTTGAAAAGGAAAAGTATACCTTGTGGATACTTTGTTGCTTTTACAACGGTTCCTGGACCAGGCTGCGGTTGGTCAGAGGACGATTAAGTAGTTGCAGAGGATTCCTGAAGGAAACTTGCAAGCAGAATCTGAGGAGAACCCACAGGAGAGACCCTAAATAGCCCTGAGAGGGGGATTGGCTAACTTATCAGGTAAAGACCTATCAGGAGGGGTCTCTGATGTCACCTGCTGGCACCGGCCACTCATAGGCCTCCAGAGTGCCCCCACACCTTGCAAAGCAAGATGGTGGAAGTCTGGGACACACTGGAGGAGCTCTGGGCACCACCCCTGGGGTGGTGATGGACAGGGGAGTGGTCACTACCCTTTCCTTTGTCCAGTTTCGTGCCAGAGCAGGGGACAAGGGGTCCCTGAACCGGTGTAGACTGGCTTATGCAAGGAAGGCACCATCTGTGCCCTTCAAAGTATTTCCAGAGGCTGGGGGGGGCTACCCCTTCCCAGCCTGCAACACCTATTTCCAAAGGGAGAGGGTGTAACACCCTGCTCTCAGAGAAAATGCTTTTTTCTGCCTTCCTGGTACTGGGCTGCCCAGACCCCATGAGGGCAGAACCCTGTCTGTGAGGTGGCAGCAGCTGTAGCTGTAGCTGCAGTGCAAGCCTCAGAGAGCTGGTTTGGCAGTACTGGGGGATTTGGAACAGGGGGGACAATTCCATGATCTTAGACATGTTACATGGCCATATTCAGAGTTACTATTGTGAAGCTACATATAGGTATTGTGTAATGGTGTTCCCGCACTCACAAAGTTCAGGGAAATGGCCTTGCTAGTACAAGGGTGCCCTCACACTTAGTAACTTTGCACCTAACTTTCAGCATGTGAAGGTTAGACATATAGGTGACTTATAAGTTACTTAAGTGCAGTGAAAATGGCTGTGAAATGAGGTGTGCGTTATTTCACACAGGCTGCAATGGCAGGCCTGTGAAAGGGTTTGTCTGAGCTCTCTATGGGTGGAAAAAGAAATGCTGCAGCCCATATGGATCTCCTGGAACCCCAATTCCCTGGGTACCTAGGTACCCTGTACTAGGGACTTATAAGGGGGTTCCAGTGTGCCAATTGAAATTGGTGAATGAAGTCACTAGCCTACAGTGACAAATTTAAACGCAGAGAGAGCATAAGCACTGCAGTTCTGATTAGCAGAGCCTCAGTGACACAATCAAGCAGTACACGGGCACACACATTAGGCTATAAACTATGAGCACTGGGGTCCTGACCAGCAGGATCCCAGTGAGACAGGCAAAAACATACTGAAATACAGGTAAAAATGGGGGTAACATGCCAAGGAAGATGGTACTTTCCTACAGGTGATCATACAAACAAAGCATTTCTATACACCCTTCTGCCTCCATCGTCATAAAACTTACTCTGACTGCCTGACAGAGTAGGAGCCGTCCGAGTAAGGGCATCAAACCTTCCGTCCTATTTAAAGCGAAATTTGTTGTCTTTTTTTTTTTTTTTCTGGCCATCAACGACCAGGTTGGTCATGTACAGAAAAAAATATATTGAACTGTACACCCTAGGAGGAAACTCCCAAGGAGCGGAGACCTTTATTTTTTTTTTTTCTTCAGAAACAAAGTCCTGCTGTGGGAGTTTGTTACTGAAGAAGTTGGCCACCTAAAAGACAGTGGTCGTGGACCAAACTTTCAGTGATTTCATAGGAGACACAGTGTTGGCTTTTGGTCAGCCACCTTTAGCCATTGACTTTCATATATTATATCAAGTAGTCCTTAGGTTTAACTGCTGATGAAAAATTTTGCTTCAGACCCACTGTTCAACATGGATGAATCTGTCCAAACTAAAACTTAATGATGGGAAATCTGAGGTGATGATAGTAGGCAACGAGGCAACAGCACCCCCCCCCCCCCCCCCCCACCACCCCACCAAAACCTTTTGGCACTATATCCAGATGCTTTTAGCAATGATCCCCCACCCGGACCACATAAAGAGCCTTGTTTTTTAGCTGGACTGTCGCTTAACAATGGAACAACAAGCCAAAAAAGATCTCTTCCTCCTGTTTTGGCCTCCTTAGAACCCTAAGGAAAATTTTCAAGCTGTTACCTCTTCTGGCCAGAAGAATTCTTATTCAGGCCATGATTCTCTTGCGACTTGATTACGGCAACTCTCTTTTCCTTAGCTCTCCTAACTATGTAGTGAAGAAACTCCAGGTCGTACAGAATGCTGCTACAAGACTGCTTATGAATTTGCTGAGACATCATTCAGCTAAGCCAGCCTTAGCTGTGCTTCATTGGCTGCCCATAAAACAGTGCATTCATTTCAAAGCCTTATGCATGATACATAAGGCCTTACATGGCAAGAGACCCCACTAACTTAGAAAAATTATTCTTCCGTATGCCCCCACTAGACACCTGAGATCTTCCAACACCCACATAGCACACTTCAAGAGGTCCTCATGGGGAGGCAAATCTTTCTCAAGCAAGGCAGCACGCCTTTGGAATACCCTACCCCTAGAACTCGAGCAAGAACCTCTAGCACTATCATTCTGGAAAAAACTAAAAACTGTCCTTTATCTGACCTAACTTTCTTCCCCTAGTCATCTATTTTCTTGCATTTGAAGCAGTTACTTTCTTTCTTAGCGCTGGGAAGCCTTTGGGTAGCTATGCGCTTTATAAATCTCCTAAACTAAACTGTGTGTCCTTTGAGGTGTTTACTTTGCTGTCACACTGACATTGTAATGCTTGATTTATGTTTTGTTTTTATTATTTAGAAGGGCTTTATGTGTAGAAGCCTCTTCTGCACATTAAGGTATGGTGCTACTTAATAATCACCATTCACATTCAGTTGTTTCAATTTGCTATCATGATATGTTGTATTTACAGAATTATTGTTCACAAAATGTGAGAAAAGGCCCTTTCTTGCAGGATCACCTCCACTTTTTATACCCACGATTTGCTAGATTTAGTGCTGGTTTACTCAGAACTTGGGGGCACTGACATCCAGCGTATACTCTGACCCCTAAAACGTGTAGAATTGGTTAATTATTGATTGATATTTTTAACTTACCTATAAAGTTGTGGTGTATGGTACTGTGGATAACAAGGGCCTGTAAGTTAAATGCCATTAGTCGACTGCAGCACTTATTGTGACGCCACTAATATGACAATGCAAAGCATGTCTTCAGGCTTCACTTTTCAGCCTGAGTATGCAGTTTTAAACTGCACATATGACATGGCAAAATATGATGTGGCACAGAACAGTCAGTGTTAACTCAAAGGAAACAGGTTTAAAGCATTTATCAGTACCAAAGAAGTTAATTAACTGAGAAGACAACACAGTAAAAATCCCACTCCAATTTATGAAAATAGTATATGTTTTTACTGAGCAAATAGACACCAAATTGAAAAAAAATTAGATCTGCAGGTATTTGGTTGAAGCCAAAATTTAAGGCCAATCATGATGGTGTGGGGTTAGCTACAGGGACCAAGTTTGTCTCAGAGAAAAGTTTACCTACTGATGTAGGTCCTCATTACGACCCTGGGGGTGGGTGATAAAGTGGTGGTAATGCCGCCAACAGGCTGGCAGTAAATACTGCCAAATTATGACCACGGCGGTGGTATCTCCGAAAGACTGCCAATGTACCACACCGACCGTCAGGACGGAAATAGTCACCACGGCGGAAGACCAAGTTCCACCCACCATATTATGACACTACAATCCGCCACCTTTTCCGAGGCAGTGCCAACGCCATCAAAAGCCTATCAGAAACAGAGCCCAAAAGTCAAAGGACTCACCATTGGAGACACAGGGAAGAACCACGCCTCCATGGAACCTGAACTGCAAGTCTTCCTGATGATCTTCTACGTTATGCTCCACCTGGAACACCAACGCCGGCAAAGACACACTCAACACACACACACCATACACACAACCAGATGCATTACAAAAACAATTTGACCCTGAAAAACTGCAGTATAATGCAAGGACAAGAGGAATTGATGGAAGTGATTGTAATCAGTCCAATAATAAGATCAACAGTTCGATTTGGCCATGAAACAGATGTGTACACTTGTATAAAAAAGGGACACTGCCCAGTCCATAGTTCAAAGGGCCCAAATGGCGACAGGGCATGGTCCACTGGAATCCTGCACCAATCCGGATAGAACACTGCAGGGGCATCATTTGTCAAATAGGCAGGCACCTCAAGGTGTGGGGGGCACCTCAGCCGAATGTGGCAACAAGCCTACTGGTTCTGGAGGGAGCAACATGCCCTGTGCTTTGTCCTGAGGAATGCAAGGCCACTATTTCTCATGTGGGTGTCTTCCCCACTGGTTCTGGAGGGTACAACATGCCCTGTGTTCTGTCATGGGGAGTGCAATCCACAGTCTCTCAAGTGGGTGTCATCCCCACTAGTTCTGGAGGGTGCAACATGCCCTGTGTTCTGTCCTGGGGAGTGCAAGTGGGTACTCCGCCTGCTATAGACCCCCACGGTCTGCACCTCTTTGTCGATAGCACGGCATATTCCCTTCTTTTGATGGCCGTTGACCTGCAGAGGGAATACAGACAGGAGAACACCATTAGGCAAACAGTCCAGCCTGTCACACAAATGGCACACCATACCCGTTTGCATCACCATTGGCACACACACACACATAGCCCAGCCACAACATGTACACCACCAAGAGGACATCCACGCACCCCCCTTACATGAGGCCTTCACACGCAACTCCATGGCTTCATGCCACATGCATCGTGCCCACAGTGTACTCACATGTTGGTCTGGAGGCCCATACAGCAGTCCGTACTGGGGTAGGACCCATCCACCAGTCGCTCCAATGCCTCAGAGGTGAAGACTGGGGCCCTTTCCCCGGTCACACGGGCCATGGTAGGTTCCAGACACAGGTCACAGCAGCACATGCAGTATAGGTCCTCTCCTATGGAAGGTTAGGAAACAAGTAAGGAATCAGATAGAAAATGGCGGGCACATCCACGCCGGTGCATACCGTCACCACTGGCATAGATCCCCATTGGCCACTGTAGCCCATAGGGCCCAATATTAACCAATGAGGAATTTCACGGCGGTTCACAACCGCCTACCGCCATGGCGCACAACGTCAGCAGAATTATCACTTCCACCTGTCCCTCCACACAGGACAGATGGTTGCCATTTCTGGGGGGGTGGGGGGGGGGTAGGCCTGTCGATAATTGCTGCGTCACAAGATCAATAGGCACATACTTGACAAATTACACTGTCCCATAACATGTTTGCACATTGTGGACTCCTGTTGTGGCTCCATTGTTCAGTTTGTGACAGTCTGCTCACTCTTGTGTCCCTTAGATACCTACTGCAGCGGATAAATAAGAGATGGAGACATACCCCCGTGTACAGACTGTAGACAGGCACATAATACTCACCTACAGACTGGGCAGGGCCACATTCACAGAGCTGTGTGCCCAATTGGAACCTCACCTGATATCAGCTATCCGTAATCCCACTGGGATCCCCTCTCTTGTGCAAGTGCTATCAGTGCTCCATTTCCTGGCAAGTGATTCTTTCCAAGTGACAGTGGGCTTGGCAGGAGGAATGTCACAGCCAATATTCTCAATCGTGTTAACAAGAGTCTTGTCTGCCCTGATAAAACGCATGTGTAGCTACATTGCTTTCCCACATGTTGAGGATTTGGCCTCTGTGAAGGCCGGGTTTTATGCAATGGGACATATCTCCAATATAATTGGGGCGATTGATGGAACACATATAGCATTTGTCCCCCCTCCTCGGCCGGAATGAATAGGTGTTGAGGAATCATAAGAGTTTCCACTTAATGAATGTGCAGATGGTGTGCTTGGCGGACCAGTACATTTCCCACATCAATGCTAAGTATCCTGGGTCAGTGCATGATGGCTTTGTCCTGAGGAATAGCAGCATCCCAAATATGGTGTCCCAATTACAGAGGCACTGGGTGTGGCTAATAGTTGAGCCCTGGTTCCCAACCAGTATATGTTGGTGTATGCCTGTGGTATTGGCCATATAGGATAGTGTGTGGCTAAATGCTGTCCCTCAATATTTGCAGATGACTGGTTACCCAAACCTATCATGGTTGCTGACCCCTGTGAGGAATGCCAGGACAAGGGCAGAAGAATGTTATAATGAGGCACATGGGCAAACCACAAGGATCACTGACCTCCTAAAGGCTAGGTTCAGGTGCCTCCATCTGACAGGTGGATCCCTGTGCTACTCACCCAAGAAGGTCTGCCAGATAGTATTGGCATGCTGCACAACCTGGCCCTCAGACGGCGTGTACCTTTTCTGCAGGAGGAGGAGACTGGAGATGCCCCTGTGGCAGCAGTGGACCCTGAGGACAGTGACGATGAGGATGTGGACAACAGAACATCAGTACTTCCAATGACACACAGGTGAGACAGTGCAACTTCACATTTCTGTGACTATAGGTGTATTCTGTGTGGCATTGGCATGCTGGCATTACCCACTTCTTTGCCCTGTTGTTTAGCCATTTTAGCCATAGCTCTATGCACGGTATTTCAACACACTAGGCCAAGCCGCTGTGCACTCTAACCTAATATATTTTATTCGGCTTTATTTTATTATTGTTACAATACCCACTTTTAGGGTCTTGTTTTATTTTCTGTTTATCTAACTGTTTTTGCCTAGGCCAGCACTCTGTTCTTAAACAAGACATTCTTGCTCACTCTGTGCTTCTTCCAAGGCTATTGTAAGGTACATTGCCATTGAACGTGGTATAAGTTTAGTCTCCGACATTCGTAGAAAATACACATATTTACGTAGGAACATTTTCTCCGAATATCAGTTGTTTTATTATAAAAACGCCTGCCTGCCCCTTACCGGTTAGAGGGAGATTCCAGCCAGAGAACCACGACTGTATGCTGATTGCCAAATGCTTTGCTACAGCTGCTTTGCAGACTTCAGGCCTTTGATCAGGTATGGGGGATGATGTCTTCTCAGGGGAGCCTGAAGGGCAGAATTAAGAGCTTAACACGCTGTGCTCTATCATAGCCTAGGTAGGAATTAGTCTATTGACTTTAGTGACAACATAGTAATGTTATTCTTATGCTTCACTCTCCTTGTTACAATTTTAATATTATCATGCTGTTGTCCTGGTTATAGCAGCTCACGCTTTGCTATCTAAGATGCAGTCGCTTCATTAAAATCATTATTGAAATATATACTGCCTCTGTTTGCCATTGTATGCATGAGACTAATGTAACTGAGAGAAACGGATAAGACCTGAGTGACCACGGCTTCCCTGAGAAACCAATTATGTCATGTGCTCGGCTGCCCAGTCATTCCTGCTCTCGGGTAGAGATGAGGCACTGCTAGTTAGCCGGAGCAAAACCCGGATTGGAGCGACAGGTGTCACCTGCAGTGGGTCAGACTTGGGGGCCTGATTCCGAGTGCCGCTGCCCGCCTCGCGGGAACCGCCATATGGCCGCTCCGCGGTCGAAAGACCGCGGAGGCCATTCAGGCTTTCCCACTGGGCTGGCGGGCGACCGCCAGAAGGCCGCCCGCCAGCCCAGCGGGAAACCCCTCCCCACGAGGAAGCCGGCTCCGAATGGAGCCGGCGGAGTGGGTATGTGCGACGGGTGCAGTTTGCACCCGTCGCGTATTTCAGTGTCTGCATTGCAGACACTGAAATACACAGTGGGGCCCTCTTACGGGGCCCCACGGCACCCCCTACCGCCATCCTGTTCCTGGCGGGAGACCCGCCAGGAACAGGATGGCGGTAAGGGGTGTCAGAATCCCCATGGCGGCGGAGCGCGCTCCGCCGCCATGGAGGATTCTCCCGAGCAGCGGAAAGTCGGCGGGAGACCGCCGACTTTCCGTTTCTGACCGCGGCTGAACCGCCGCGGTCAGAATGCTCGACGGAGCACCGCCAGCCTGTTGGCGGTGCTCCCGTGGTCGGTGACCCTGGCGGTCACCGACCGCCAGGGTCAGAATGACCCCCTTAGTCTCCCACACAGCGAGCAATTCTGCCACTCAAAATCCAGTAGTCTCATTAGAATAATGAGAGCCTACGCAACAGCCCTACTTACTGTTACCTATGGATATTATTTTTGCAGATGTTGATAATATGACAACATTCTCCTTGTGTGATCACAACAGCAGCTACAGGTCATTAATTCTATGCTCATTTTATGTACAGTTCATTTGTAATGGTTGTAGCTGTTTCAATCAATACAAATTGCAATACATGAACTACTAGTAGTCGAGTTTTATTCAAGGGTGTTTACTGTTGTGCTAAAATATAGAGAGGGAAAGTGCAATGGAATGGGGTGATGATGGAGGAGAGTCCAGAGTATTGTTCCAGTCTGTTTGTAGCACAGGTGCATTGTCCATTGGGATATAGGAAGGGGAGCAATGGCGGTTCTAGGTGGTCAAGGTGACTGAGTGGGACACAAGGAGGACAATCAGGAGTGTCTTATTACCTGGTGGTGGTCTTGGCAAGTGTCTCTGGCTTCTGTCTGGTTCGCAGGGAACGTTTGTGGAGTGGTTCACATTCTGCAGGGGGAGGGGTACTGGTGGCCTGTTGGTCCTGTGGTGGGGCCTCCTGGGCACTAGTGGCAGCGGAAGTGGAGGGCTGGTCAGATGACTGGCTAGTGGCAGGTGCCTGCTGATGTGCTGTTGCCTCCCTCATGATGTTGGCCATGTCTGCCAGCACCCCAGTCCTCCCTGATCCCCTGGTACGGTCCCTCCTGCAGCCGGCTGTTCTCCTGCACGTTGTCTAGGATCTGGCCCATTGTTTCCTGGGAATGTTGGTAGGCTCCCAGGATCTCGGAGAGTGCCTCCTGGAGAGTCTGTTCCCTTGTCCTTGTCCTCCCAGTGTCCCTGTTGGCCTGTGCCTCTGTCCCTGTTGGCATGTGCCTCTGTCCCCTGAAAGGTGTGCCCACTGTCACTGACCCCAGGCCCCTGATTGTCTTGTGTGCGAGTGTGCGAGGTGTGGCCTGGGGTCCCTGTACAGGTGGGCACACTGCTGATTTACGTGTCCTGGGTATAGAGGTGTGGGTATATGCTGGGTGGGTGCTGTGGTGTTGAATCCTAATGGGGTAGTCTCTGCAGTGGTCTGTCTGGGCTTGGGTGACCGGCTGTCCAGTGTTTCCTGATGGGCAAGGAAGATCGTACAGATCCTGAAGTCCAGAGTTACTGTCATCACTGTGGGCCTCTTCTGTTGGGGGACTGGATAGTGGTGGCACCTCCTCTCCAGTGACATTGGATGGGGTACCTTTGGGGATGTAAATGATGTGTTATGCTTCAGGTGTCTGATGTGTACTTCTGTAGCTTTCCCTCTATGGTTGTTGTTCCCCTGCCTGCTTTTGCTTGTGTAGGTTGGTGTATTGTGGTTATGTTAGTTTCCATATGCTATGCATGCTTTGGTGATGAGTGTCCATGCAGGGCTGAGAGGGATGTCTATGCATTGGTAGAGCATGCAGGGCTTGGCATTGGGATTAGTGAGATGTGATGGTGGAGTGTGTGGGTTTTGGTGGAGTGATGGGAGTGAGGGTGTGTGATGGCATGCAGGTATGGGGGGGGATCATTGTTAAAAGTAGACTTATCAGTGTCCAGTCTTCCTCCAACTCTGGCGAGTCCCTCAGGATGCCGTAATGCCAAGACTTGCTCCTCCCATGCTATGAGTTGTGGGGGAGGAGGTGGGGGTCCACTGCCAGTCCTCTCGATGATTAGCTGGTGTCTTGCTGCTATGGAATGTACCTTCCCCCGTAGGTCGTTCCACCTCTTCCTGTTCTTGGATGCTGTCCCACGGCGTTGACCCTGTCCACGATTCTCCGCCATAGCTCCATCTTCCTTGCTATTGATATCTGCTGCACCTGTGCTCCAAAGAGCTGTGGCTCTACCCTGACAATTTCTTCCACCATGACCCTTAACTCCTCCTCAGTGCCTTTGTGGTGCCATGGGTGTCGTGTGATGTGTATTGGTGAGGGGGTGTTGGGTAATATGGTGGGGTGTGTGATGTGGAGACCGTGAGGGGTGTATGGGTGTGAGTGGTGTGTGTGTGTGTGTGTGTGTGTGTCTAGTTGTCTGTGTGCTGTTCGTGTCAATCTCCTGGCAGTAATTGTTGTTGGTAAAGGGTTGTGGGTAATGTGGGTGTGTGTTTTATAGTTGTGTGGGTGTGGTGTGTGTATGGGTGTCAGGTGTGTGTTGTTTGAACTGTCCAATGTAGTGTTGTTTTGTATGTGGGTGAGGGCGGCGGTATGTACCGCCAATGGTTTACTGCCTTTGAATGGCCGCCATGGTGATTTGTGGGTCATAATGTGATGGGTGTTGTTCTGTTGGCGTAACAGTGTGGGTTTTGGAACTGCCAGTTTATCACTGACCTTTGGTCTGGGGGGTTTGTGTATGTGGCTGTATTCTGTCGGATTGGGGGTGGGGTGGGGTGGGGTGTCATAATATGGTGAACGGATATTCGGCAGCACGGCGGTAAGTTGGCGGCCGCCAGCACGGCGGTAAGCGCCATTTACCGCCAATGTCATAGTAAGGGTGTTAGTTTGGAAGAATTTCCTTATCGTCGGGGCACGGCTGGCTGGGTCCGATGGATGGCTTGATGGTAGTGTGCTGCTCAGTCTGGTCCTGTTGAAATACTCCATGTCAGGACTTAGAAACTTTTCTTGAAGTCAAGCTATATTTAGTAGGCCAAACTAGCAAGTTGAATCTAGCGGGGCATGTAACAATAGCAGCTGCAGTTTGGTGGTGGTCCAGTGGTAGCTTCTTTTGTTCTTTAATGAAAAGTTCTTACATAGCCACTTTTGCAATCTTGATGGTAAGATAGTACACTATAACACCAGTAAAGGGTCCATGACCTTTAGGGCAGCATTTGGTGAGTTCTAACTCAATCCCCTAAAAGCTATCAGCAGGGTCAAAGGCAAACCCATTTCAAGCTAGTCAGCTGCGCTCTTCTTTGATGCAGGCTTTTTGCAGCTGTTGTGTTCCTGGAGCTTAACAGGAGGCTAGTCAGCTAGTTCTTGGAGACCACTCTTCTGTTCTGGGTACACGTGGGAGCTGTTCCACCTTCGGGGTTTCTCTCCACAGGGAGGAGGAGACCCACCTGTGGTCCACCAGAGGCATCCTGTGTGCTAATTGTGGTTAAGGGATGCCATGGGCACCTCTTAATGTGGTACCCAGCGTGCTCCTCCAGAGTCTGGCAAGGCTTGTGATTATTGTAGTCACAATGTCAGAATCTGGGTCGGGGGTGCCACAGTTCTCAGCACTCCCAACACCAATCTCCTGTGAGGCGGACCCACCCACAGCTGATGCTGGTGTCTACAAGTATTTATTTCTGCTCGTCTTTTAAGTCCCTGAAGTGGCGCTCCTTGTTAATTGCCCCCTCCTGCATTGCAGGCTGACTTTGCCAATGTCTGGGCCCTCAGCTGATGCTTGATTTCTGGTTCTTTTCCCCTCCAGCATCATGAGGCCCAGGTCGCGCTGTTCCTGCCCTCCATTGTACCCTCAGGGGAGAAGCAGCAAAAATAGAGGCCGATACCCCACCAAGGCAAGTTCCATTGGCAGCTGGGGGGGTGGTGGAGAGGGGCAGCACCACATGGCTCTTCTCACCACTTGTGGCGTTTGATGTGCTCTCAGGCGGATGGCTACCATGGGGGTTCACAATTACCAGTGCCGCAGTTACGCACCAGTTGATGCTGGCCTCATTCTGGCAGCTCTTCTGCCATCAGCTCTGCCTTATGCCAGGTCTGTGTAGCAACTCTGAGCCACAGCAGCTGGCACAGCCAGCGTCCCGTCTCCACTTGGGCACCTCGCTCTGTCACTATGATATCGGCCCACTTCCCACCTCACATGCAGCTGCAGGCACTGCCGCAGATCCATCACTCTCAGTAGGGGCAAGATGATTCCTCATAGGCCTGCAGCAGCATCTCTCCAGGCCAGGTAAACTTTCCTAACTGCTGGATTGTGGCTTGCCTGCTGGAGCCAAGGCTGTCTGGGGACTCCCCACTTCTATTTGGAGTCCCTGAGCCAACCGTTCATTACGTGATGGCTCTGGATAGGGGTTCATCTGCAGGAGCTCTGTGCAAGGCTTCCTACTCCATCTGCGTGAAGCTATGTCCCACCCAAATTCCAAGGTTCTTGAAATAGGTGGTGGGGATGGGTGTCAGTCCTAGCTCTGTTGGCCACCATGTCCCATGAGAAGTGCTCTTCCATGATTTCGGCCTTGGTAGTGTTCAGTTTCAGACAGTTGGTCTTCATCCAGTGGGCGATTTCAGTCATGCAGGCATTGAACTTGAACCAAGTACTGAGTATCTTGTCTGTGAGAGAGGGAAGGAGTTGTGTGTCATCAGCCTTGGAGAGGACATTGATGTAGAGTGGATGATGCTGGCTAGAGGAATCATGTATGCTTCACAGTCGAGCTAGGGACGATCCTTGTGGAGCTCCACAGATGAGGTCTCTGATGTCCAAGGTGTATGGTGCAGGCTGACTGACTGGGTCCTTCCACTCAGGAAGGAGCAGATTTATTGGAGTGCGTCTTCTTAAATTTGATTGTCGTGAAGGCAATGGATGATGAGTGGGTGGCGGACTGTGCAATATGCTGCAGAGAGATTCAGGAGGATGAGGGTGGCCGTGTCTTCTCTGTCCAGAGTTATGTCAAGGTCATCTGTGGTGGCAATGAGGGCAGTCCCTTACTGTGGTTGGGTCTGAAAGCAGACTGAGTGGTGTTAAGGAGTTGGTGGTCATTGAGGTATTCAGTGAGACGTCTGTGAGATCGACCTGTAGTTGGGGAGCGATGAAGTGTCTGCAGAGAATTTCTTTAGCAATGGGAGGACAGTTGCATGTTTCCAAGCATCTGGGTAGTTTGCACCACAGGTGAAGGCATTCAGAATGGGTACAACCATGGTGTTGGTGGGCTGCAGTCCTCTTGAGTAGCCTTGGTGAGGACAGGGGTTTGATGTGCCCCTGAGTGGATGGACTTCATGGTGGCAGCGTTTTTATCTGGGGTGATGAGCCATGTGTTTAGCATTGATTCTTTTTTTATAAAATCAGGAGGTGTTTGGCTAGGTCTGTTGGGTCCAGTTGAGGGTTGAATTTGCTGTTAGAGGTGATGATATTGATGCAAATGGAGAGAGATTGTTGCAGAGGTCTTTGAAGGGGCTGATCAAATTGGAGACTGCCACTGGTGAGATGAAATCCTTCCCAATGCTGAAGATTTCTTTTCTTCTGTTGATGCTGGCATTGATGCAGTCCACCAGACACATGTGGTGGTCGCAATCATTTAGTGCTAGCTTCTCAGGGTGGATTTGAATATGCTCATGTCTTCATTGTTCTGGCTCATTCTCCATTTGTGTTCCATTTGTTTGTAGTGATGTTTCATCAGTGTGAGTTCTTCCATGTGCCAATTACCTTGTGGTTTAGTTCCTCTTGTATTGATGAGTTTGGGGGAGGGGCAGGGCATCAGTGCAAGAGGTGATCCAATTGTTGACATTCTTGATGGCTTTGGGGAGGCTGTTGCTGTGTTTGGGTCAGTGGGTGTTGAAAACTGTGTGCCAGTCCTTGTCAGATACTGTTCCAATTTTGATGGGCTGGACTGGCGGTGGTACGTGTGCATAGGACCAGGTCAGGGATGCTGAACTTGATGAGGGTGCGACTTATCTAGGAGTCTGGTGTTGGCTCATCGACTCAGTTGTTGTTGAAGTTGGTGAAAATAGGGTCCAGGAGGTGTCCGATGATGAGGACAGGTCCCTTAATCATTGGTTGAGGCCCAGGCTTTCAGGGTCGTTGAAGAGTGCTTTTGAGTTGGAGTTGATATGGTCTTCCAGGTGAACATTCAGGTCTTTGAGGAGGATGTAATTGGTAGCACAGAGGATGAGTGCAGTGACAGTCTGTGATGGTGACAGTGAAGTTGATGCGTGGTCCTGGTGATCTGTAGATGAGTGCCCTCAAGGTGAAGTTGGTTGTGACATGGCGCATGAAAAACAGATTTTCCATGTACTAGGATGATGTGTCCTTTGAGGTGGTGCAGCTGATGGTGTTCTTGTGCATGATGGTGAGTCCGCCTTCGGGTTTATGAAGTCTGTCTTGCCTGGGGATTTTATAGCCAGCGGATTGTCTGTGGCAGTCAGGTGCCGATGTGGGGCTCAGCCAGGTATCCGCGAGGAAAAGCAGCTCCGGAGCATTATTGTGCAGGAGGTGTTAGATCTCTGTGACATGTTTGGTGAGTGAGCGGTTGTTGCACAGCATGCATGCGAGTGTATTGTGTAGGTTGTTGCAGGGCTGTGTGAGACAGAGGGGTTTTGGGTGGTGTTGGTTTGAGTCCGGTGAGTATTGGGTGTGGGTAAGTACATAAAAACTTGCAGGAAGTGCAGAACACTCCCTTGTTGCTGTGTGGTGTGGAGGGGCAGCAATGTGTGGAACAGCATCTAGGTTGAGGGCACAGAGGGTTATAGCATGGTAGCAGCAGAAGGAGGGCTGGACCAGGGTTCCTAGTGCTGGGCGCATTCCAGGTGCATGTGGCTGCTGACAGACTTGCCTTTGGCATGCTTTTGTCATGCCAGCAAGACTGCCACTGTGCATGCTCAAACTGCAGTAACCATTAAGTAGTTCCTGGGAAGGACAGGATTGATGACCTTCCTGTTCATAAGAATGTTAGGAAATCCAGTGATGTTGCTTCCTATGCACATGGATAATGGGAAAACCTACAATATCATTTCCCGTGCAGAGGATGCTGGGCAATCCAGTGATGTCACCTTCTGTGCAGAGGGAGGATGAAAATGAGTCACTGTACTTGAGTTCTGCTCTGCTTGGTGAGGCCTCACATCCGCCCCAACTAGTAATTCACTTTCTCAAACAAAGTAAAGGCATGCAAGCATATACACTATATCAAAGGTGCATCAAAAACATCGACCTTTTATCAAAACTTAATGCTGTGCAATATTTTGAGGTGTACGTTTAAGTACATCACAACAGAATCTTCATCTTCTAACTGCTTTTCGTAATAGAATTCTTTGATTACTTCTGCTAATTGCAACCTGTTTTGCAAAGATGTGTTACTACCAGCTACAATATTATTGTAGCCCAAGATGTTGCTTCACTATGTGGTTTTATACCTAGAACAAAGAAAAAAGGGGCCTAGCCATCACTAAATACTCTAATGTAATCCACTTAGCTGGTGTCTGGAAAGTTTCGGGGTGATTCGTTAAGTGGGGGCCAAGACAAAAGGAGGGGTCACAAAAAACATTATCCCAATGCATTTTCCCATAGGGTCTTTAGACACAACTACAGCCCAAACCGCTGAACAGAATTACACTCAATTTGGCAGAAAGATGGGTCTTGCTACGCAGATCATTCTTTTTAGGTCGAGCGTAAGTTTTCGACCTGGTGTATACTTAAGTATACTTATTCTGTGGGTTGAAGCGATTTAATTTGTGGGTTGTAGTGTTTTTTTAAAACGTCTTGCTCGCTAGTGGTCAGTTCTGCCTTTTTCTCCCTCCTTTTTCTGTTTCAGAACAGTGACCAACTACTGTATTGTTCCACTTTGGTTTCTTTATCTGTTGCTGTGACTGACTATTTTATTACATTTCTTTGGTGGTCCCCTTTCACTGTGCATGTTTTAGACTGGTAGCTGCCTGCGTTTTATTGCTGCATTTCATTCCTCCCACCTCTTCCCATGTTGCTGACATTTGTGTTGCCATTATTCTAGTTCTGTCCTTATACCCGGCTCCTAAAATAAGCTTATTTTACTAAACAAACACCGTATGCCCTTGCATCGCATCGCATTGCAGAGAGTCTATCTCGCTCCAGGGCTCCTCCCTGCCAGCACTCATGACATCACACAGGGCATTGCTTATCTCCTTTACTGAGGTCATAAACCTTCTGAGGCTGCTCTGATAACTTCATTAGAGCTTTGTTGAAATGGGAGGCAAAAATGCTCTCAAAAGTGGCACCAACGAGCTGCCAGGCTGACTGCAGGAGGTGGCAAAATGATTGGAGCTCTAAAACCATATGAATAGCAATCCCCTTCAACTCCGATCAAGTTATATTTTTTTAATATGGCTTAATTCAGAGTATGGTATTATGAAATGAAACTTCAAAACTGTGCCCAGTGACTCCTAGTTCACGTGCTCCCCATTAAGCATGCTTTGAGGCCTCCTGGGCACAGTGTCCTGGAGCGTGACAGTGGAAAGTTGGCAGCCCTAGATCCGTGTCAGGCATCAGCACTTTGTCTGATCCCGGTGTTACGTTCCTGTTTTACTCTAACCCTTGAAGCTTTGATTTTCCTCATTGTAAATACAAGGCTGCAAGTCACAGAATTCACAGAATAAATTTGACTGGTTGAAACACTCCAATGGTGCAAAGTGATGTCTATGGGTAACACTGTGCACTCTGAATGACCTGAAAAGAGACAAGCAGAACCAGTTAAAGAGCTGTGTGCTCTGTTTGAAAGTTACTGCCAGAGGCCTCGCCTCCAATGACCTCATTTATAGCACTGCAGTAAATCGAGCCAAAAACACCCAGGCAATAACCCTTGTGTATAGCATTGGATCGGCACTTGATTTGTAGTTCTGCCACTTACAAGGGGGTTAAAGTGCAGAAACATTCTCTGAGATTGGTTTACCTGATCACACTGGTGCCGGGGCAGTTCTCTTTACGCTGAACTCAGGAGGGGTTGGGGGGGCGCAAACACGGACTGAATGTGGGTTTCTTCATACCTGCGACTGTAAAATCGAACACAGGCCCTGCATCCCATTTTACAATCTCCTCTGAGCTCATAGCAGTGAAGGCGCAGAGCACTTTGTCATCCTTGCTCCCATTCATGCAAACATTTTAGAAGAGGAAAGTGGGAGATTTTAAAAACATGTATCTGGAGAATGTATTTCTCACAATGACTTTTATTGGTGCTAGAGGCAATTTCGGGCGGGAGACAGCCAAAACGAATTCATTTTTGCTCCAAAAGTCAGGAGTTTTCTACCTGAGTCGGGTCTATTGGCGTGTGTGCTTGTGCATAAAAACCCTTAGCACAGAGACTGAGTTGGCACAAATAAACATGCTGGAAAAAACAATGAGAGGTTTCCACTGTGAATAGTACCCCTCTGCAAAGACTTCACACAGCTGCAGTCGTGTCATCCTGGGGCTGTTTGTCCTCTTCTGATGTAGCAAGAGGTAGAAGGTTGTCCGTCACCTCGGCACTGTCGGCTGCGAGTTTGCGCTGCCTCCCACCACACCCTGATGCTGCCTCCCACCACACCCTGGTGCTGCCTCCCATCAAACTTTGGCACCCACAATCGCACTGCCTTCCATCTCGCACTGGCGCTGGTACCCACACTGGTGCTGCCTCCCATCACACCCTGGCACTGGTACCAACACTGGTGTTGCCTCCCATCACACCCTGACACTGGTACTGACACTGGTGTTGCCTCCCATCACACCCTGGCGCTGCCTCTCATCACACCTTGGCGCTGGTACCCACCCTGGCGCTGCTTCCATCACACTCGGACACTGTCTCCTATCACACCCTTGTGTTGCCTCCCATCACACACTGGCACTGCCTCCCATCACACACTGGCGCTGCCTCCCATCACACACTGGTGTTGCCTCCCATCACACACTCCCACTGTCTCCCACCACACACTGGCACTGTTACTAACACAGGGGCTGCCACCCATCACACGGTGGCACTGGCTCCTACCTCTTGTCACACACTGGCACTGCCTCCTACCTCTCGTCACACACTGGCACTGATACACTTGCGTTGCCTCCCATCACCTGCCTCATCACACGCTGGCACTGGTACTCACACTTGCGATGCCTCCCAGCACGTGCTGGCGCTGCCTCCCACACTGGTGCAGTGGCTCTACCTCCCACACCAGGGTTGTATCTTGGTCAGTGAGATTGAGGGTGGGGATGTGAGGTTCAAATTTTCAACAATCAGACTGGCATTTAATGATAAATACATCATACTACAAGGAGGGCGCTCGAGGGGGCTTAAGGTGCAGTGGAAAGGGAGAGGAATGCAAACTGTCAGGGTTACTAAATTAGAGAAAAGAGAAGATTTTGTAAAAAATAACCAACATTTTAAAAATCTTTCTGACACTTCAGACAGTTATATATAAAAATATCTGGTGAAATACGATGGACACCTCACCACACCCGACTAAAAGCACCTGTACCCAACTATTTATCTGAAAATATAGTTATAAGAGGGGTGTGTGACACCCCAGACACCTCCTCCCCCCCAGCTACATCCTTGTCCCTCACACACTGGCACTCCTACCTCTCACTCAGCTCACTGCCTCCCTCGCTGCCTCCCATCACGCATTGGCACTGCCTCCCACTCCTGCAGCACAACCGCGCACTCTGAGGCAGGCTTCCCTCCACACGACCCTCTCAGGAAGGCAGCCTTAGGAAGGAATACTGTGCGTCACTAACCTAATCTGCAGGGCACGCTGTCAAACTCAGGGGGCACTGGAAATCCAGCATTAGCATTCAAATATCAATGTTCTTCAAGATACATATTGGGAAAAGTTTACACTGCAATAAGTGTGGTTCCACTTTCCAGTCATGATCCAAAATGCATGGATTAGCTTGTTATCCGTCCACTCCAAGCGCTGTGGCGCCATGTAGGAGGCTGGCCTGACTTCTAGTGGGTACCTTGTGGTACTTACACTTTGTGCCAGGTCCAGTTATCCCTTATTAGTAGATTAGAGGTGTTCTAGCAGCTTAGGCTGATAGAGGTAGCTATAGCAGAGCAGCTTAGACTGACCTAGGAGACATGCAAAGCTCCTACTATACCACTTATATCACTTAGCACTATATCATAAGAAAACACAATACTCAGAGTTACTAAAAATAAAGGTAGTTTATTTTAGTGACAATATGCCAAAAGTATCTCAGAGGATATACTCCCTTAGGAGGTAAGTAATATACACAAAATATCCACACACAAATCAAATCAGGTAAGTAAACAGTTAGAAAAGTAGTGCAAACACCGTAGAACACAATAGAATGCAATAGGGAGAAATAGGCCTAGGGGCATCACAGACCATATACTCCAAAAGTGGAATGCGAACCACGAATGGACCCCAGGCCTAGTGTAATGTGTAGAGGGTCGCTGGGAGTGTAAGAAAACACTAAGGGTGTCCAAGATAACCCATCCCAAGACCCTGAAAAGTAGGAGTAAAGTTACCCTACTACCCCAGAAAGACAGTTAAGTCGAGATAGGGGATTCTGCAAGGACAACAACTGCCAGCAAAACACTGAAGACGGATTCCTGGACCTGAGGACCTGCAAAGGAAGAGGACCAAGTCCAAGAGTCACACAAGTATCCAGGGGGGGCAGGAGCCCACTAAACCCCGGATGAAGGTGTAAAAGGTGCTGACTCCAGGTGGAAGAAGCCAAAGATTCTGCAACAACGGAAGGTGCCAGAAACTTCTCCTTTAGTCAGAAGATGTCCCACAGCAAGCTGGAGGATGCAGAGTGGTTTCCATGCAGAAAGACCGCAAACAAGCCTTGCTAGCTGCAAGAGTCGCGGTCAAGGATTTTGGGTGCTGCCAGGGCCCAGGAAGGACCAGGAGGTCGCCCCTTGGAGGAGGAGACAGAAGGGGCGCTCAGCAACACGGAGAGCCCACGTAGAAGCAGGCAGCACCTGCAGAAGCACCTGAACAGGTGCTTAGAAGATCTGAGGATGGCGGTCGATTCAGCACAACAAAAGGGAGTCCCACGAAGTCTGAGTCCAACTCAGCGAGTTGGGCAATGCAGGACTGAGTGCTGGGGACCTGGGCTAGGCTGTGCACAAAGGAATCCTTGCAAAAGTGCACAGAAGCCCTAGCAGCTGCAGTTCACGCAATACACAGGATTACTGTCTGGCGTGGGGAGGCAAGGACTTACCTCCACCAAATTTGGACAGAAGGGCCACTGGACTGTGGAAGACACTTGGACCCAGCTCCTGTGTTCCAGGGATCATGCTAGTCAGGATGAGAGGACCCAGAGGACTGGTGATGCAGAAGTTTGGTGCCTACGTTGGCAGGGGGAAGATTCTGTCGACCCACAGGAGATTTCTTCTTGGCTTCCAGTGCAAAGTGAAGGCAGACAGCCCTCAGAGCATGCACCACCAGGAAACAGTCAAGAAAGCCGGCAGGATGAGGCGCTACAATGTTGCTGGTAGTCTTCTTGCTACTTTGTTGCAGTTATGCAGGCGTCCTGGAGCAGTCAGCGGTCGATCCTTGGCAGAAGCCGAAGGGGGAAGTGCAGAGGAACTCTGGTGAGCTCTTGCATTTGTTATCTGGTGAGATGCCCACAGGAGAGACCCTAAATAGCCCACAGAGGAGGATTGGCTACAGAGAAGTGTACGCACCTATCAGGAGGGGTCTCTGACATCACCTGCTGGCCACTCAGAGCTGTCCATTGTGCCCTCACATCTCTGAATCCAAGATGGCAGAGGTCTGGGACACATTGGAGGAGCCGTGGGCACCTCCCCTGGGAGGTGCTGGTCAGGGGCGTGGTCAGTCCCCTTTCCTTTGTCCAGTTTCGTGCCAGAGCAGGGCTGGGGGGATCCCTGAACCGATGTAGACTGGCTTATGCAAGGAAGGCACCATCTGTGCTCTTCAAAGCATTTCCAGAGGCCAGGAGAGGCTACTCCTCCCAGTCCCTTCACACCTATTTCTAAAGGGAGAGGGTGTAACACCCTCTCAGAGGAAATCCTTTGTTCTGCCTTCCTGGGACTGGGCTGCCCAGGCCCCAGGGGGGCAGAAACCTGTCTGAGGGTTGGCAGCAGCAGTAGCTGCAGAGAAAACCCCGGAAAGTTAGTTTGGCTTTAAAATGTGCAGTTTATTTATGTTCTTAGTGCCTCTCCTGTAATTGAATGCCGATGAGCGCTGTCATTCTGTGCATTTGGTTAAAGTAAAATTGTAGTCCTTCTTCTATTTATGGGAGTTCCGAATTTTGGCCTTAAATTTCTGGTCACCCTAACAAAGTGTAAACCAAAATTTTTGTTTCGCCTGATTCATCACCAGCGTCAATGGTACCAGTGTGATTGGCCTTGGATGGATCAAACAGAGAGATGTCTCTGCCCTGCCAGGATTTGAACTTGTCAGATCTTCGCAGCATGTGCGCAACCCATTCAGTTATCTTTCTGGGTTTATTGTCAGTGTGACTGGTTGGATTTTCCTTGCACCTCTTAACAGCCTTTATGGGTACACAACTGAAGACATTTCCCAGGCAAGTCAGCTGCACTGGTGCCCAGGCTCATCTGGTCTGGGGCCAAATTACCAGCACCTCAGAGTTGGATGACGAAGAGTCCCGGATTTGCCGGGACACTCCTGTTTTTAGGTCAAGGGCTTTTCTGACGTGTTGGTATCCATGTGGGCTTTTATTCCCACCCACTGCACACCCATCACTATCACTTGTTAATGGGCATGCCTTTCAAAAATCCTTTGTTATCATTGGTAAATGCTTTTTTATTTGTCCCTTCTGGGGGCAGTTTTGTTACTGCCTCGGCCATCGACCCTGTTACATGGATAATTGCACGTTTTTCTATACGTCTGAATGAGAAAACGTCTTCGCGCTCAGGCTCCTTGTGGCCATTGCACTTTAAATTGGCTTGCTTATGTCAACTTTTCATTTTAAATTTATGTGGCAAGAAAAGTCGAGCAAACGCAAGACCCATTACATTGCAAATGCTTGTTGTGATTTGGTGTAAATCTGTTCAGTTGTTTGAGAGAGATTAAAGGAAAAACAAATTTGTATATCTAAAGGCGCAGATCCTCCACGGATCCAACCGTCTCGGTGCTGAAATCTGGTTGGCTGTCAACACTTCAGCCAGGAAGTGTTGGCAGCCATTTTGGGGCTTGGCCTCATCGGAGTCCCAAAAAAGTGTAAAAATAAAGAAAAGGGGGCAGTGTAGGAATGCCCTGACCACCTAGCTCTGGTGCTGGGTGCTCCAGGGACCCCACCTTGGCAATAAAGAGGCGTTAAGTCACAAAAGGTGGAAGTATTTTCTGGAGAAGACCCACATGTCCTGCCCTGATCAAAAAGTGGCTATGCAGAGTATCTGGAAGGTGCGTGATGAGCTATCTATGGATGGTGATGGATTGGTTTGGAGAGGAAGGTGAATCGTGCTTCCACAATGTCTCTGGTCAAGAGTGATCGAGTTGGCTCATCAAGGGCACCAAGGGGCTGCTAAAACCAAAGCAAGACTACGAGCTAAAGTCTGGTTCCCGGGTATGGACACTCAGGTTGATGAAATGGTAGGGAGATGTCATTCTTGCATCATCACGTCAATAGAGCCCCCGAGTTGCCCAGTGGTAACTGAACCGGCCACTCTGAAACCATGGGCTAAAGTGAGCATGGACTTTGGGAGTTTCCCAGATGGAAGATTGACTGTAGTTTTAATTGACTCTTATACCAAATTCCCTGTGGTGGACGTTGTGGCGTAAACGTCGTTTGAAAATGTAAGGCCAATTCTGCAAAAGACATTTGCTTTGTTTGGTTTGCCGGATGAAATCCGAACTGATAATGGTCCTCCTTTCCACGGACAAGAGTTTAAGTCATACCTTGACGGTCTTGCGATTCGTCACCGTAAGATAATGCCTTACTGGCCTCAGGTAAATGGGGATGTGGAAAGGTTCATGCGAACTTTGAACAGGGCTCTCAGAATTGGAGTGGAGCAAAATGAGAATAGTGAACAATGTCTGTATCAATTTTTAAGTGCTTACCGTCAAACACCTCATAGCACCACTGGTTGTGCTCCCTCCTCTTTGATGTTCAAAGTGTCTCCACGTGATTGTATTCCCTCCGGTCCTAAATGGAAACCTCCGGTATTGGATGTAAAGGCCACTCAAAGCAGGCGAAAAGCCACCAACCAGAGGGCGAGTGTCCAACGACGAGCGAAGTATCGAGGATTCCAAGAAGGAGATCGAGTGGTTGTGAGATGTCGGCGGGGAGGAGGTAAGTTCAGATCGCCGTTTGAGCCTGATGTGTGGGAAGTGATTGGCATAAAAGGGTCCATGATAACAGCAGCACGAGGGAGACAAAGAGTAACACGAAACGTATCACATTTCAAAAGGGCTGGTCTAAGAGAGTTGACCAGTGAAGATGGAGAGATAGAAGACATCTCCTATGATTCACCAATATTGGCTGAAGAAAGGGAGGATGCTACGGAGCCAACGAGGGTCGAACAAACCAGGCCTGGTTTGGTTCTTGAACATGGAAGTGGTAATACCAGAAGTTCGAGATATGACTTACGCCCTAATCCCGTGCCGAGCAGTCAGCTAAAAGACTTTGTTTGTTGAACAGTTTGTTTGGAAAGTAACTGTCGGTGTCGTCTGGAGTGTAAGCACACTGTGAAAAGAACGTTGGGAACAGTGTGCAACGACCCCAGCCGTATAAAAGGGACTCTGTGAGCGACACTAAGGTTCAGGGTGTCAAGAAACAAATTTGCGGTGTTTTTCAGTCATTTGTTAGCAAAGAGAGAGTTATTTCAATTTTTTATTGAAGCTTGTCATATGAAAATGTTTTACTGTTTGTTTAAGTTCAAGTGATCAATCCCTTTCCATGTGGAGTAAAACATGGGGAGATGTAAAGTGGGAACGGAGAGCCATGCGAGCTCTCCGTGTCTCAGTAACGTGCTCAACGTGTCCGGGAGGGGCACGGAGCAGTACACTATAAATAAAGGACGGAACTGCGGTGACGCAGTTCCCGGTGTGATAGCAAACACGCAGGTCTCCGTGTTTCATTGATCAATGCGCCATGTGTCTACACTGGCTTCTCCACTTGATCTCAATGTGTCGTGTTGGACATATTGTCTCAACTCCTGGCTTCTCCTTCCAGAACATTGGCAAAATGCAGAGAGGGTCTTTATACGCAAAGGCTTTCATTTGAAGTAAAAATGTGAGCTAGTGCTCCGTTAACCTTGCAGTGATAAATACGTATAAGACAAGTTGAAAACCCCCCGTATAAAGTACATAAGGCTGTTGTCCTAAGTAAAACACATCTGCGATACAAAGGAAAGACAATATGCCTGAATTTTCAGTTGAATTATTAAATTACGCCACTGTGTTTAAGAATCCTGTCCTAGACTTTATTGACCAGCAGCAGGTGGCGCCAGAGGAAGGCTCACAAGAAATCAGGGAGTGCTCTCTCACACCTAATGATATTTCACATTCATTCATATTTTAGGCATGGGGAGTAATACAGAAAACCTACTGCAGGTGTTCCTCAAACAGATTCCTTTTATAGCTTCTCTGAGTAAATCTCTTGATCATTTCGTTTAGAGCTACTGAAATTAACATCCGTGCTGCAGTTTCTTCTCAATCTCAATAGTTCATTATATGATATACTGGCCTTTAAGTGTTCTGGATGGAAACTTCTTCCATCTAGTGTAGTGTTGCCTGCAGATGGTTTTCTGTATAATATAGTTTCTGTCTTGCATTCGTTGATACTATCAAATTCAAAAACTTATCCTCAGTGTCACTAATATTGCTTGTGAATTGCTGGTTAAGATTGTTAACAATAAATTCTTGCACGAATGTCAAGTTTCCTGGCTATGGCGGGTTGATCAATGCTAAATAATAAACACACTGAGCAAGGCACTGGAGCCTGCGTGTGTTTTTTCCCGATACGGACATACTGGACTTTTTAATTTAATTTTGCTCCCTGGGAGCCAAGTCTCAGTGAACAAAATGGCAGCTGCAACATTCTTCTCTGGTTGCGGCCAGCCAATCACAGCATTGCTGTTGGCATTTGGTCTGCGAATCCACCCCACGGACGATCCCTGGAGGATCTGTGTCCCTAGATAGCTATATTTCTTTTTCCTTTAATAACTCCAAAACTATTGATTGGATTTGCACCAAATTACAAAACGCTCTCTATCTAGACCATGATCTAGCTTTATGCCAAATTTGGTGTAAATCTGTTCAGCGGTTCCGGATGTAGTTGTGTCTAAAATCCCTATGGGAAATTGCATGGGAAAACTGAGTTTTGGGATCCCACTTTTTTTTTCGGCTCCCCCTTGACAGATCACCCTGAAGCAGGTGAAGAGTGGCAAACTGGTTTTGAATTTTTTGCGAAGATTCGTCAAATGGTGCCAAAATTACTAGCAAAAGAGAAAATGGTTTTCCCATGGAAACTAGGTCCTAACTATAACTACCTATTTGGCTTTTCCCAAGGAAACTAGGTCTTAACTATAACTACTTCCTTGTGACTGCCAGTAGGTAATATATACACACATATATATATATATATTTGTTTCAGCTTATAAACCATAAAAGAACATTTAGCTACATTAGAAAATGCAATGCACAGTTCAAAAAAAGACCTTGTTAAAAACAATGTAAACATAAGTATTTTTAGAATTACTTCTTCTAGCAACAGGAATGAGTAGAGTGCAGATACAACTTGTAGATTAAAGCTCACGTCATAAACCCATAAAACTTTTAGGGTATGCTCTTAGCCCTCTCTGGTGATTTGCCGGATCGAATTCCCAATGCCCCAAGTAAAAACTTGGAGACAGCAAACACAATGTAATCCTTTGTGTCACCTCGAAGAGTCCTGCAAGCTTCCCAGCAATGTTCTGTGCCCAAATGCTTGCATACTGGGATGATCCACCTCCATCTTGGCAGAGCATAACAGAAGAAAAGGAAGGATTCATCTGTCTCTTGGGGCAACGAGCAAAACAGGCAGTGGGAAGATAAGGATCTACTTTTTTTCCATCTACATGTGAAGGATCCCAGCGGCAAAATGCTAAATCTGAACCCTAGATGCAAACTTTTAGCTTGAAAGGGCTCAATCCTATCCAAATGGGACTCAAAGCTAAATAAAGCATTTGTGAATGAGGAATTTTTTCGGTGATACCCCACACTTTTTGTTTTTTCCAAATGTGCATCAATATAAATTCCCAAAAAACTTGGGGAATTCCAGACTTTCTCCATTTGTTACCTTCGCACAAATGTTTGATTTTGCTCAGCCATGAAGTGTGTGGGCGTTTGTCATTATTGATTAGTTCCACCAAGGCTTCCCTACTTGATACCCATTTCGGTGAGGACCACAAGCACACCCAGTATGTCAAGGGTTTTAAAAGTGCCACATGTCCAATTCTGTTTAATTCAAGATCAATGCGTAAAGGTATGAGAGTGCTTGAGGGCAGGTTGAACAGTGTCCTAATAAATTTATTTTTAGTTTGTGTGAGCAAGGACATGTCAGCACAGCCCCAAAGCTCTGGTCCATATATAGCCCCTGCCATAGCAGTGGCCCTATAGACATCTAAAACATGCAGTACTGCACCACTTGAGGTGGCCCTGTATTCCTACCTATGGCTGATGCCCTTTGGTGAAGGAGTCCTCATTTTTCCTATCTGGGGATCTACAGACAAATTATCGGCCAATCTTACACCCAGTTAATCGAAGGTTTTTACTTGATCCAAGGGCACCCACTCTATTGTCATCCGGCCTCGGAAGGACCGGTGGGAATTCAATGCCATGAATTTAGACTTTAAGGGGTTTACCTCTAAGTCCATTACTGAGCAAAAAGTTGAAAAACTATCCAACAAGGATTGAAGACATGAAGGAGCTCCATATATAAGGAGCAGATTGTCAGCAAACATGACTATTGGAGTACTGATACCTGCAGATTTAGGGGCAGCATGACTGCACCTGTTGGTACTTACACCTTGTGCCAGGTCTGGTTATCCCTGATTAGTAGTGTTCTAGCTGCTTAGGCTGTAAGAGGTAGCTATAGCAGAGGATCTTAGGCTGAACTAGGTGACCTGCAAAGCTCCTACTATACCACTTATATCAAATAGCACTATATCATAAGAAACACAATACTCAGAGTTACTAAAAATAAAGGTACTTTATTTTAGTGACAATGAGCCAAAAATATCTCAGAGGATATACTCCCTTAGGAGGTAAGTAAAATATACTCCCAAATCAAAATCAGGCAAGTAAACAGTTACAAAAGTAGTGCAAACACTGTAGAATACAATAGGATGCAATAGGCCTAGGGGCAACACAAACCATATTCTCCAAAAGTGGAATGCGAACCACAAATGGACCCCAGACCTAGTGTAGTGTGTGTAGAGGGGCGCTGTGAGTGTAAGAAAACACTAAGGGTGTCCAAGATATCCCACCCCAAGACCCTAGAAAGTAGGAGTAAATTTACCCTACTACCCCAGAAACACACGAAGGACCAGGATGTTGCCCCTTGGAGGAGGAGACAGAGGGGGCGCTCAGCCACTCAGAGAGCCCCCGCAGAAGCAGGCAGCACCCACAGAAGTACCGGAACAGGCACTTAGAAGATCTGAGGACAGCAGTTGACTCAGAATCACAAAGGAGGGCCCCACGACGTCGGAGTCCAACTCAGCAAGTTGGGCAATTTAGGAGGGAGTGCTGGGGACCCAGGCTAGGCTGTGCACAAATGAATCCTTGGAAAAGTGCACAGAAGCTGGAGCAGCTGCGGATCACGCAGTACATAGGATTGCTGTCTGGCGTGGGGAGGCAAGGACTTACCTCCACCAAATTTGGACAGAAGGGCCACTGGACTGTGGGAGACACTTGGACCCAGCTTTTGTGTTCCAGGAACCACGCTCGTCCGGATGAGAGGGGACCCAGAGGACTGGTGATGCGGAAGTTTGGTGCCTGAGTTGGCAAGGGGAATATTCTGTCGACCCACTGGAGATTTCTTCTTGGCTTCCAGTGCAGGGTGAAAGCATACAGCCCTCAAAGCATGCACCACCAGGAAACAGTCGAGAAAGCCGGCAGGATGAGACGCTACAATGTTGCTGGTAGTCGTCTTGCTACTTTGTTGTGGTTTTGCAGGTGTCCTGGAGCAGTCAGCGGTGAATCCTTGGCAGAAGTCGAAGAGGGAAGTGCAGAAGAACTCTGGTGAACTGTTTCATTAGTTATCTGAGGAATAGCCCAGAGGAGAGATCCTAAATAGCCCCAAAGGGAGGATTAGCTACTGCGAAAGGTAAGCACCTATCAGAGGGGGTCTCTGACGTTACCTGCTGGCACTGGCCCCTCAGAGCTGTCCATTGTAAGCCAACATCTCTGAATCCAAGAAGGCAGAGGTCTGGGACACACTGGAGGAGCTCTGGGCACCTCCCCTGGGAGGTGCTGGTCAGGTGAGTGGTCACTCCCCTTTCCTTTGTCCAGTTTCATGCCAGAGCAAGGCTGGAGGATCCCTGAACCGATGTAGACTGGCTTATGCAGAGATGGGCACAATCTGTGCCCATCAAAGCATTTCCAGAGGCTGGGGGAGACTACTCCTCCCAAGCCCTTCACACCTATTTCCAAACCCTCTCTCAGAGGAAATCCTTTGTTCTGCCTTCCTGGGACCAGGCTGCCCAGGCCCCAGGGGGGCAGAAACCTGTCTGAGGGGTTGGCAGCAGCAGCTGCAGTGGAGACCCCGGAAAGGCAATTTGGCAGTACCCGGGTTGTGTGCTAGAGCCCCGGGGATGCATGGAATTGTCCCCCCCAATACCAGAATGGTATTGGGGTGACAATTCCATGATTCTAGACATGTTACATGGCCATGTTGGGAGTTACCATTGTGACGCTACATATAGGTAGTGACCTATATGTAGTGCACACGTGTAATGGTGTCTCCGCACTCACAAAGTTTGGGGAATTTGCCCTGAACAATGTGAGGGCACCTTGGCTAGTGCCAGGGTGCCCACACAGTAACTTATCACCTAACCTTCACCTAGTGAGGGTTAGACATATAGGTGACTTATAAGTTACTTATGTGCAGTGAAAATGGCTGTGAAATAACGTGGACTTTTTTTACTCAGGCTGCAGTGGCAGTCCTGTGTAAGAATTGTCTGAGCTCCCTATGGGTGGCAAAATAAATGCTGCAGCCCATAGGGATCTCCTGGAACCCCAATACCCTGGGTACCTATGTACCATATACAAGGGAATTATAAGTGTGTTCCAGTGTGCCAATGAGAATTGGTAAAATTAGTCACTAGTCTGCAGTGACAATTTTAAAAGCAGAGAGAGCATAAACACTGAGGTTCTGGTTAGCAGAGCCTCAGTGATACAGTTAGGCACCACACAGGGAACACATACAGGGCATACATTATGAGAACAGGGGTTCTGCCTAGCGGTAAAAATGGTCTTGCCAAATTTGGAGGGGCCCATAGTATGGTAACAAAGGTCAGAGTCCATTTCCCCCCTATTGTACTTCAGGGTCGGCACTCATGCATGCCCAAAACATCGTTATAGTGGCCACACACATAGCCCTCATAATTAATCTGTGCCTTTCTGACTCTATCCATATACTTTAAAAGTGCTGCACACCTCTTTGGGTATTTTTTCGCAAAGAACGCTGGCATAAATAAGGAAGGGGGCAGTCCAATTCTCAATGGTGAAGAGGACTCTAGGATGCTTAGCAAGCTTCTATTCCTCGTCTTTCAAGCCCTCTTTTGCATGGAATTTCCAATGCTGCAGTTTCAATATTTCAGCGTATTCCGTTTTCCAAATTAGTTGCCTGCATAAGGTATACCCCTAGCACTTTTGAAACCCCCATGTATGCCACTTTCCTGGTTTTCTTTTTTTTTTTTTTCCTTGCTCTCCAGGGATTCCTGCTTGTCCTTCACCTTACCTGTCTCTGTAACTCCGTCCCCACTCTTCCCTGCTGCCGGGACCTGCATTGTAACTTCCCCCCATCAGTACTCTTGTCTCCCTCTTGAAGTGCACCAACTACTGGTTTCATCTCCCCCTGCCCCGACTGTCCCCCATCCTTTCCTTATACATCCACTTCCTCTATGCCTACCCCTATGTTGATTATATAAGCCCTTTTTTGCAGCCATATTTTGCTATCCTGCGCTGTTATTGCATCCACACCAACTGACACCATTGTTGCTGCCCTGCTCCCACCTGTGCAACTCTTACCTGACGCCAAGGTTGGTGCCATGCTGGAGCCCGCTGCGTCGCCAACCGTTCGCTCCTGTCCGGCTCAGTCCATTGAGCCTGTCGTTGCTGCCCTGTGCTTGGCTTCTGCAAAATACTAGCCACAGATTGAGTATATCACCCCCTCCCCCTACCATCATCATTCCTTTGCCTCCAGCGATGTTCCTCCATGCACTGGACTCCATCTTCCACCAGTTTCCCTTCACCAAATGTTCTATCTCATAATCCAACACTGTAACCTCATCCCTGTAAACACATGCAACCTCCTTGGCAGTGTTTTCCATCTGCAAGTGCAGCATTATCAGAGCACCATATTCCAGACTCTTGAGACCTGCTGTCAAGGAGGGTCGTACCATACCCTCCCAACCTTTCTTCTGACACGACTGCTCAGTCCTTGTACTTGCTTACCAGGAGTAGCGCTGTACTCTCTAGTCCGGTGCAATGCTAGGACCATACTGGGCTTTCGTGGGGCGGTGATTTTGTAGTCCACAGATGGTGTCCAGTTGGCCATACTAGGCTAAGCCTTCTCTTCATTCTGGGGTTGTGAATCCACAGAGGATCTCCCGAGTCCTCGCCATCATCCTACGTGCTCTGTGAAGGAAAATAAATGTTTAGCGTGCTGGCTCTTAATTCACACCATGCAGGGCGTACCTCTACCTTCAAAATCTCCCTTCCACCCTCCATCTCTCCACTTGCAGGTGCATGTGCCTTAGAACATACTTTGCTACTTTGCCCCCTGACCCAGTCTCTGCTTGCTAGGCATTAATCCCCTCCACCACTCGCCCCTCTGGCGTACACTTTCTTAGGCCTTTCCCTGATTACCACTGGCCAGGCATCCTCTTCTCTTATGACTTGCGAGCCTTCATCTGTATCTTGCCTTTTTTTTATCCGTCTGTTCATCACTCCATTCGAGCCCTGCCGCTATGATAGGCACCTTGGCACTTGATGCGGCCAGAGCCCCAGCCCCACCATGACTAACTGCCCCCTCGTTCCCATTGTCACACGGTCCAGCAAACCCCCTCTGTCCAGCGATACTCCCAGGGAAACTCCTCCCCCGTTAACTGGCCCATACTCCTCTCTGACAGCCTCATCCACATTCTATGACCTCCTTGTAGTCTCTGGGTAAAATACAGTCCCTCCTCTTTGGCTGCCCTAAAGTGATCCATCTTCACCTTGCTCTTCCCCTCCCAGCTGTCACCTACCCAATCATGCACCCCCCCCCCCCTCCCTTCAAGGACCAGCTTTGATGCCCTTTTCTGCCTTCGGCCTGACCACTGCCTCTAAGGGTTACCCTACCCTTCTCCCTTTCCACTTATTGCCTCTGGTGTTGTGCTGGTCCCCACCCCCCTCTCGCCTTCCATGCCCCACATGCCTTTCTCCTTGCACTTGCGATAAGAGCTTCCTCTGCTCCTGGCCACAGCTCCCCTCTGCCCCCTGATTGGCTGCCACCTGCACTGCAAAGGACTCATGCAGCCCACTCATAGCCTGCAGAGGCCAAGTGATTACACCTGCCCCCACTACTTCATCTTGGGCCTCCCCCGCCCGCACAGCCAGACCTAAGAGCCCCCCGACTTGCCGCCCACGACCTAGGGGCCTCACTCCATAACTCTGGAGCGACCCCTCCCTCCTGTCTTGCTCCCTTACGCTCTAGGGGCCCAGTGAAAATGGCCACCACAAACCCTGCTGGGGCCCTCCTCATCAGATGGCATGTTATTCCATCACCTCCATCTGGCAAAAGGTCCAGGCTTCCAGCTTGTTGTAGGAGCTGCAGGGTGGGCCACTTTACCCTGTTCTGCAATGACACCTAATCGATGCAAAATTGACTCTCGCCTATCTGGAAAAAACATCAAGCTAAAGGGAGCAAGTCAACGTGTTAATCTTAACAAAATGGTGGCGCCAAATGAAAAGACCGATGCCCGAACATAGCATAAAACCTGGAGCAGTCAATGGACTGATCCATTCCCCAGCCTATCCCGGTGGTCAGACCTCCCTAAGATCGGCAGCACCCCCCAAAGACCCCATTTTGCTGTCTCACTGCAGAAAGATGTATGTGTATGTTGAAGACAGCATTGTAATCTCTACTTTAACATCCACTTAATGAACTTTGAGTCTGCACATTGCTTTTAACTTTATAGCTTTCCTGTCTATTTCTATTCCCGGCACTTGATTCAAGGGCTTTTTTCCCTGGTCTTGAGCATGTTGCACATAGAGCATTTTAATTTCAAGCTTTTTTAACTGTATGAGTGCATCCTTATACTGTTGACATCTGGAAGCTATTTATTATTTTGCAAGTTTCTATGGTATTTGACTTTAACTTGATACGTGTGTACATCCCAACACCCCAGACCCTGAATGCCTGGCTCCTCTCTGCTCCCAGTCTTGTTGCTGCCTTCCCTTTTTGTATCAGTTACTTGTCTTACTTGCTGTCACATACTCTTTCCCACTTTTTGCCATGCTTAGTCTCTAGTCACTACCTCCCTCTCCCCTTCTCCTTCTTCCTTCCATACCTGTATTATCTCTGCCACTCCCTCTTTTTCTGAGCTAGTGTAACCCTCTCTCCAGTAACTGCACCATATTCCCAAGTGCTCACCCAGGTCTGCCAACTACCACGCATCATCATGTATTAGAATAACGCTGTTTAGGTCAAACTCTAGCAGTATTTTTAGCAGACCAGCTTGAGACATGATAGGCGAGTTTAGAGTGCAGATCAGAAATCCACCATGGTGTAGTGTACTGCAGTGCTTTTGTTATGCTGGTGCAGCTCATGTGATATGTTTCACGCTCAACCTGCACCTCTTCTTCTAGCAACCATTGTAAGGATTTAAAAACACTGTTGTAGTTATTTAAATTGGGCCTGGGCTGGCAAGCTGAGTGCCTAGCGAGGATTCCAGTCAGTGCTTAATTTGTGTTTGTTGTTTCCGGTGCTGAGCACCGGCACTTATTTTTGAGGGCCGGGGCTTGTCTTATGCCTCAAGCAATTGCTGAGAGCAAAAGACACATATGGGAAAGACGGAGAAAGGGAGAAAGGGAAAAACGAAAAAGCGTCACAAAGAGAGAAAGCAGAAAGCTGCAAGAGTGAGCTGAAGCGCCAGAAGTGGCTTTAAATGGATTAAAGAGTCCCGAGATGGCTTCAGGATTACGCTGCCTCTGTATTCCGTGCTCACACATTTAACTGCAGCAGCCGCGTGTTTCAGAAGAGAGCTCTGAGCACCGGCACTTTTCAATCTACAAATTAAGCACTGATTCCAGTGAACCGCTTGGATTACTCTGGGATCCAAGCCAGATGGTCACTGCCTGTCATGGGCGAATACTTTTGAAATAAAACCCTTGATCTTACCTTCAGCTTCTGGACTCTTCGTCGATAAGACTTTGGCGACGAGTAGTCCTCAGCTACTGACACCTTTCGTCACCTCGTTTGCAATGTTTTTGCCCTTTTTCCACTTCTAGACTCCTGATGGCAGTTAGACTTTCCTCTGGCAGTTTAAGCCTTCCTGCACGTGGCTCTTCGATCTGCAGTGGTGCTGGCCCTGTGCTGCCCACGGATACTTTTCTGGGATTTTGGGTTCTCTTTGTACTCCTCCCTGGCGCGAGCGTGCCCCAGCGCCATCACGTTGCCCTATTGCTAAGTTGCCTGGAAATGGTCCTGCTGTGAGGGCCAACTCATCACTATCAGCTGCATGCTGTTGCGTTTGACGTTACATGCAGCGGCCATATTAGATGGGGCATTCTACAACCAAATACATAAAGACCAGCTGTAATGCCCGTATTGTTTTTGTGAGAAAGTAGCCTCTTTCTAGCCTTGTTACCCCCACTTTTGGCCTGTTTGTGAGTATATGTCAGTGTGTTTTCACAGTCCCACTGGGATCCTGCTAGCCAGGGCCCAGTGCTCATAGTGAAACCCCTATGTTGTTAGTATGTTTATGTGTCACTGGGACCCTCCTAGCCAGAACCCCAGTGCTCATAAGTTTGTGGCTTATGGGTATGTGTTCCCTGTGTGCTGCCTAACTGTCTCACTGAGGCTCTGCTAACCAGAACCTCAGTGGTTATGCTCTCTCTGCTTCCAAATTGTCACTAACAGGCTAGTGACCAATTTCACCAATTCAGATTGGCATACTGGTACACCCATATAATTCCCTAGTCTATGGTACTGAGGTACCCACGGTATTGGGGTTCCAGGAGATCTCTATGGGCTGCAGCATTTCTTTTGCCACCCATAGGGAGCTCTGACAATGCTTACACAGGCCTGCCACTGCAGCCTGCGTGAAATAACGTCCACGTTATTTCACAGCCATTTACCACTGCACTTAAGTAACTTATAAGTCACCTATATGTCTAACCTTCACCAGGTGAAGGTTGGGTGCAAAGTTACTTAGTGTGTGGGCACCCTGGCACTAGCCAAGGTGCCCCCACATAGTTGAGGGCAAATTCCCCGGACTTTGTGAGTGCGGGGACACCATTACACGCGTGCACTATACATAGGTCACTACCTATGTATAGCGTCACGATGGTAACTCCGAACATGGCCATGTAACATGTCTAAGATCATGGAATTGTCACCCCAATGCCATTCTGGCATTAGGGAGATAATTCCATGATCCCCTGGGTCTTTAGCACAGAACCCGGGTACTGCCAAACTGCCTTTCCGGGGTCTCCACTGCAGCTGCTGCTGCTGCTGCTGCCAACCCCTCAGACAGGTTTCTGCCCCCCTGGGGTCCAGGCAGCCTTGGCCCAGGAAAGCAGAACAAAGGATTTCCTCTGAGAGGGTGTGACACCCTCTCCCTTTGGAAATAGGTGTGATGGCTGGGGAGGAGTAGCCTCCCCCAGCCTCTGGAAATGCTTTGATGGGCACAGATGCTGCCCATCTCTGCATAAGCCAGTCTACACCGGTTTAGGGATCCCCCAGCCCTGCTCTGGCGCAAAACTGGACAAAGGAAAGGGAAGTGACCACTCACCTGACCTGCACCTCCCAGGGGAGGTGCCCAGAGCTCCTCCAGTGTGCCCCAGACCTCTGCCATCTTGGAAACAGAGGTGTTGCTGGCACACTGGACTGCTCTGAATGGCCAGTGCCAGCAGGTGACGTCAGAGACTCCTTCTGATAGGCTCTTACCTCTCTTAGTAGCCAATCCTCCTTCCTAGGTAGCCAAACCTCCTTTTCTGGCTAGTTAGGGTCTCTGCTTTGGGAAATTCTTCAGATACCGAATGCAAGAGCTCACCAGAGTTCCTCTGCATCTCCCTCTTCACCTTCTGCCAAAGGATCGACCGCTGACTGCTCAGGACGCCTGCAAAACCGCAACAAAGTAGCAAAGACAACTACTGCAACCTTGTATCGCTTCATCCTGCCGGCTTTCTCGCCTGTTTCCTGGTGGTGCTTGCTCTGGGGGTAGCCTGCCTCCTTCTTGCACCAGGAGCTCTGAAGAAATCTCCCGTGGGTCGACGGAATCTTCCCCCTGCAACCGCATGCAACAAGAGACTGCCACACCGGTCCTCTGGGTCCCCTCTCAGCACGACGAGCGTGATCCCTGGAACTCAGCAACTCTGTCCAAGTGACTCCCACAGTCCAGTGACTCTTCAGTTCAAGTTTGGTGGAGGTAAGTCCTTGCCTACCCACGCTAGAGTGCATTGCTGGGTACTGCGTGATTTGCAGCTGCTCCGGCTCCTGTGCACTCTTCGAGGATTTCCTTCGTGCACAGCCAAGCCTGGGTCCCCGACACTCTAACCTGCAGTGCACAACCTTCTGAGTTGTCCTCTGGCGTCGTGGGACTCCCTTTTCTGACTTTGGGTGGACTCCGGTTCACTCCTCTTCTAAGTGCCTGATCCGGTACTTCTGCGGGTGCTGCCTGCTTCTGTGAGGGCTCCCTGACTTGCTGGGCGCCCCCTCTGTCTCCTCATCCAAGTGGCGACATCCTGGTCCCTCCTGGGCCACAGCAGCATCCAAAAACCCTTACTGCGACCCTTGCAGCTAGCAAGGCTTGTTTGCAGTCTTTCTGCGTGGGAACACCTCTGCAAGCTTCTTCACGACGTGGGACATCCATCCTACAAAGGGGAAGTTCCTAGTCCTCTTCGTTCTTGCAAAACACTAAGCTTCTCCCATCCAGAGGCAGCTTCCTTGCACCCTCAGCTGGCACTCTCGACACTGTTGCGACTCTTGGACTTGATCCCCTTGTCTTACAGGTACTCAGGTCCAGAAATACACTGTTGTTGCATTGCTGGTGTTGGTTTTCCTTGCAGAATCCCCCTATCACGACTTCTGTGCTCTCTGGGGGTTGTAGGTGCACTTTACACCTACCTTACAGGGTCTTGAAGTGGGCTATTTTTCTAACCCTCACTGTTTTCTTACAGTCCCAGCGACCCTCTACAAGCTCACATAGGTTTGGGGTCCATTCGTGGTTCGCATTCCACTTTTGGAGTATATGGTTTGTGTTGCCCCTATACCTATGTGCTCTATTGCAATGTATTGTAACTTTACACTGCTTGCATTACTTCCTTTTGCTATTACTGCATATTTTTAGTATTGTGTACATATATCTTGTGTATATTTGGCATCCTCATACTGAGTGTACTCACTGGGATACTTTTGGCATATTGTCATAAAAATAAAGTACCTTTATTTTTAGTATATCTGTATATTGTGTTTTCTTATGATTTTGTGCCTATGACACCAGTGGTATAGTAGGAGCTTTGCATGTCTCCTAGTTCAGCCTAAGCTGCTCTGCTATAGCTACCTTCTATCAGCCTAAGCTGCTACAAACACCTCTTCTACACTAATAAGGGATAACTGGACCTGGCACAAGGTGTAAGTACCTCTGGTACCCACTACAAGCCAGGCCAGCCTCCTACAGTTTTTCTCACCACTCGAGCTAAAGCCTTCACCTGAACTCTCTCCCCTCGGAATCACCTGTGAGGCCACTCTTCTATCAAAACTTTTTCAACAATTTAAGGTACATTTTTTGTTTATTTTAAGGAGGTTTAAAGGAGATTTCATGAAGCCTGCTGCTTCTGCACCCCAGCAACTCCAAATACTGTAAACTTACTTCAAATAATTTATTTATTTAATTATAATTTTTAATTTATTTGACATTACCTTGTGCCTCTTGGCTCCTCAGTCATTATTGCCACCCCTCAACAGATCACTCAGCCACCTCCCTTCCTGGCTCATCCGGGTAAACCCACCATCAAATGGGCTCTCTGGCTTTTCCTTTTTGAGAATCATATTATTGCCACAGATGCTGAGGGTTAAAACCCACAGAGGAAATTTGCACTTCTTTTTTGCAGTTTGTGACATACTGAGACGCAAATATTTGTCAATTTACCACCAATTGCTGCTCCTCGGATTCCGGCTGGTGATAATTGGAATGTATATGTGGAAGCAATTGAAAGGTTAAAAAAACAATTTGCAGAGGAACCCAATGTCATGCTTGAAAGGCACAACTTTGTAAAACATAAACAACTAGTTGAGGAAGGGGTGAAGGGAATTTGTAGACGAACTTAGGATCCCTGCTGGCGCTTGTGAATTTGGTCAGAAATTGGATACTTTCACCCGAGATCAATTTGTTTTTAATTGTGCATCAAAACAAAAACCAGGAACAGTTGCTAAGCTGTCGCAACACCACTCTTGGTGAAGTTTTGAACTTGGCTAAAAGCACTGAACGCTCCTTAATCTCATCCAGAGTATTTAACACTGATGCCATGGTCAGTTTCCTTGCTGAATCCACTCATTATGCGTAGTGCAGGCCAAAGGGAAACACCAAACACTAAAAGGAAACGTAAAGAAGAGTTCTATAGTTTGGTACAGATGTGGATCAAAGAAACATTTGAGCAATTTTGCAGGATGTCCGGCTATTGCCAAGCGTTTTCTTTGGTGCAAGAAACTAGGACATGTTCAAAGTGTGTGCAGAAGCAGCAAAACCCTGGTTTGCATTAGCAATGTGGATGTGCAGCTTGACTCCTGCATCGATTCTGTAAACGATTTAGTAGTAACCATTGAGTGTAATACTGTTAGTACACCTGTGAAAGGTCCCACATGTGATTGCATTGTTGAAATGTTTTATTACAGGTTATGGCAGACTCCGGATTGCCTATTACTATCTTGCAAGATACTAATTTTCATGACAAGTGGGGTAAAACCAAGTCACTCATGCCCCCTGAGGTGTCCTAGAGCTTTTGGCGAAAAACTCATTGACCTTTTAGGTTTCTTCATTGCTAAGGTTCATTGCATGGATAGGGAAACAAATACCAAGCTGTATGTTGCCATCAAGTGTAAAGATATAAGTTGGCAAGATCTTGCGAAGATGCATTTGTATCTTGCGTCCTGCACTCCAGTAGCGGTGGGTAAGTTACCAGTAAGCTCAGTATGTAGTTTAGAGGCATCCATTGACATGATTCTGACTAGACATAAGGAACTATTTTGTGATCAGGTTGGCACAGCAAAAGGTTTCGTCCATCACATCAGGTTGAAACCTCATGAACAACCTTTTGTACACCAGGTGAGGCAAGATATTTTGTCGGTTAAAGAAGATCTCAAGCTCATTTTAAAAGTTCTATGTAGCCAAGGTAAGATTGAACGATTGGAATCATCTCAGTCGGCCGCACCTATTTTCGTTGCACATAAAAAGTCAAGCGATATTATCTTGTGTCGACTTAAACACATTAAATGCCAATATTTTGAATGACTTTCACCCTCTAACCAGGAGACATGAAATGTTTGCCAACCTAGGGAATGCTAAATGGTTTTCTATTATTGATTTGAGATTGGCATACCACTAAATTCCCTTGGACAAAGAGTCCCAAGAACTGACAGCTTTTGTCACCCCATTCAGTGTCTATAAATTCTTGAGGCTACTGTTTGGGTTGGCATCAACTGCCAGCGTCTTTCAGAAGATGATGGATGTCCTGTTTGCCGATCTCAAAGGAGTACAGGCATACCAGGGCGATACTCTGATCTTTGGAGAAACGTTGGAGCAACACAGTTGTATTCTGGATAAAGTCTTATCCATTCTTACCCATAGAGGTAGGACTGCCAGAAAGAAGAAATTAAAATTTGCCACCAAGGAGTTGGATTACCTGGGTCATACCATCATTCATTCTTGAATCAAACCCACGTTTTAGCTGGTTAAGGCTGTCAGTTATGCCAGTGTGCCCACTGATTGTGATGCTCTGCGTTCCTTTTTAGGTCTTGCAGAGTATTACGCTTGGTTTTTGTCAGGGTCTGCAATGACAGTAGAACCACTCAGATCTCGGTTGTCTAAGGGGCAGTAGTTCATTTGGTTGGAGGAAATGTAGACTGCTTTTGATAAAGTGAAGGATTTGATTGTGAAGGCTTAGACTCTATCTGCTTTCAGGGATAATTGCAAGTCTGTGACCACTGTGGATGCCAACCTACGAGGCCTAGGAGTGATTTTTAAGCCAGGAAGTCAGAAGCAAAGAACAAACTGTTACATTTGCTATCACGTCCATAAAGAAATTTAAACAGTGTAGCACAATTGAACATGAAGCCCTGGCCTGCATTTGGGCTGTTCAAAATGTACCTCTGGGGACGTCGCTTTGAATTACATACTGATCACAAGCCCCAGGTATATATTTTCATGGGCAGGATACACAATAATGTGTCTGCAAGACTTACTCGTTTGGTATACCAGCTGCATGAATACACGTTTGACATTAGCCATGTGCCTGGAGGGAAACATTTTCAGACAGATTGCCTTTCTCATATGCCTTTGCCATTACTGGACAAGCAAATTGAAATGAAAGATGATGTGTTACTCACATTGATGCATTTAAAGCCTATATGGATGGTGAGTACACTTTCACAAATGAGAATTTGATGAATGTATTCCAAGCGGATGAAATTCTGAAAAAGGTCAGTGTGTACGTAATCCAGGGTTGGCTGGAAATCTGGTGTCTGCAAGGTAATTTGAAGACCTATGCTCAGGTGGCAGCGAAACTGTCATTGGCCAATGGGTTTGTCTTAAGAGGGGATTTACACATCCCTCCTTTTAGGTTACATGAGTTTATCATTTCCAAAGCGCTTCAAGGGCATTTGGGCACCACCAAAACTATCCATATCAAACAACATTACTGGTGGCCTGCTTTAGATAGCCAGTTCAAACAAACGATTGACAGATGACTGGAGTGTATTCTCTCTGACAAAAATTGGAAGACAAGCAAGATGCCTTTGCACCCTGGTCCATACCATGAAACAGCTTGGGACAAATTAGCCCGGGATTACTCTGTACCATTTGTCTCATTTCCTGGTGACATGAAATATGTAATTTTAGTAGTTTACTACTTTTGTAAGTGATTGTACCTTTTGTTTGTCAATTCCCGTTCACCCGAGAATGCAATCAAATTTCTGGAACAAGTGTATACCATTGAGGGGTCACCCAGATCTCTTGTAACTGATAATGGTTCGCATTTTGTTTCTGATCAGATGTGAAAATTTGTTTTAGTAGACACGACGTCAAGCACCAAAGGGTTGCATTGTACTCACCATCATCTAATGGCTTGGTTGAAAGAGGAAATAAAGTGATTAAGGAAGGGTTGCAGACCGCTCTTTCAGTGGAATGGAAGTGAAAATTCTTAAAACAAAAGGTCTGGGAGTACAACACAACACCTCATACTACAGGTCTTACTTGATATTTAATGTTAAAGGGGTGCAAAGATTATTCGGCTCTATTCCCTACGTGGCTGAAGGGCTGCATTACTAAGGATGTGAGGGAAAGTGCCACTTTGAAAGAGAAGGTTCAGGCAAGAGTAATAGGAAAACAGTCAAGGATGAAACAAATTTTGATAAAAACAATAGTTTTGAATTTGGTTTTACGGTTGGAGGGTCAGGTTCATGTTGAAAGCAGAAACATTGTTCTCCAAGGTCTAGATGCTCAACACAGTGCAGTTTGCACAAGGTCACATTATGATAGAAAACCCAGCAAATATAAAGATTACATAATGTAATATGTAAGGTGCATGTTTGTTTTCAGGATTGTTACTGCTTTTATAGCTTTGTTTTTGTTTTCCTTTTCTTTCTATTTTTTTTGGGGAATGGTGGTGTAGTGCATTTCAATGCTTTTGTTATGTTGGTGCAGTTCATGCAATATGTTCCACCCTCAAGCTGCGCCTCTTCTTCTAGCAGCCATTGTAAGGATTTAAAAACACAGTTGTTGTTTGAATTGGGCCCGTGCTGGCAAGCTTCGCACCTGGCAAGGATTCCAGTGAACCAGTCAGTTTTCCCTGGGATCCGAGCTAGACGGTCAATGCCTGTCGTTGGTAAGTACTTTGAAAATCAAACCCTTGATCATACCTTCTGCTTCTGGACTCTTCATCTACCACACATGGTTGATCCGCCTTGCCTTTGACTTGTCATGTCCACTGCAAAGGAGTCAGACTAAATTAAGGGATGGCATGAAGTGATAAGCTGTGACATCAGCACAGCACCTGCTTGGGGCTGACCAAGGCCCTAACAGAAAGCTGAGCTGTGGCTATATCAGAGGTATAGGTGCTCTGGTTATCAGGCCAGTGCAGTAGGGAATTCCTGACGGGGCGGCTTTAGGGTGGTGCGACCATTGCAGCTGCATCTGGCTCTGACTTTGAGATGGAAGTGGTTCTCTGTGTTTAAAAATACCCTATGGGTTTAAAAGATGGAAAACATCCCTGTGCGTCCAGCAGGTTCAGGCAACAATAAAAATGTCACACTATCTCTGCGTGATTAATGTTACTGCAGACGAGAGATCTGAATTATGTCTAGGGGCAGTTTTGACTCATCATAAAGTAGCACAGAAAGATAATGTGCTTGCTGCAAAAAAACTGTACCATGGAGGCCACAAAACTGAGTATGAGTGAACTATGTATGAGTAGAGCTTAAAAAAATTAAATGTATGTCAGAGAAGGACTATGGAGAGATGCGGGGCACTGTTGGAGAGTGGTAGTCAGGGAATTCAGAGAGAAGGTCATAGAGGGAGGGGGCAAAAAACACTGTCACACCAGGTGCCACCAGCGCTAAAGCCGGCCCTGATTCCTGACACAACACAGAGCTGCACCTGTCAGAAGCTATGATGTCTGCCAGCAAGGCTCAAGTGTGATGTACAGCAGTGTGAGGACTGCTGGTAAGATTATCTTTTTGAGGCATTCTGGCCAGAGCAACTTGATTGTGCAGTGATGACTAGTGCTGCGAGCACTGGTATAATCCGACAATGTCACCCCTGATGTTTTGCTTATCAGGCTAACTAGAAAGCAAGAGTCTAACATGAATATCAGTTTCCTAAAATAACAAAAGGCCCATCAACAGAAATAACGAAAATATCTATGTTTGCTTTTTCTAGTTCAAACCAAGCAAACACAAATGTAATTGTATACATGCTATTTTTTTTTTAAACTGCATTAAAACGGACTGAAAACAGGGACAGATCCTCTGCAATGGCGGAGGGGCTTCGCCCTACAGGCTAAGGGCCAGCTGTGGTAAAAGAAAACTATATTTCATTATCATTTTATTTTACGGCTGCTGTCTCAGCCAGCAGCTTGTGCAGAGAGGTGCGGGGCTGGGCCACAGGAGGGGGGAGAGGGACGGGGGAGTGGAGTCTATGCAGTAAGTGCACATGTATGTTTGGCTGGCCATTTCAGGGCAGCAAAACACATATGCACACTTAGGCTTCTCCAACCTGGCTGTGTTAAACAACTGGGTTGGTGAAAATGCACAGGCTCCAGTGTGCTGTCTGAGTGGTAGATGAAGCCACTCAGACCAATCCTGGCGTTGCTCTCAAGGTTTAGTATGAGAGCAGCGCTAGGATTGCTGGGAAGCCAGTGCTGGTTTCACAGGGAATGCTGGGACACCAGAAAAGAAGGGGAGTGAGGCATTGGGAACGGTACGTTTAAAAAGAATATATATTAATTACTACTCCCAGCTGTTCCCCCCCCCCCCCTCCACCTCCCCCCAGCACCCCATGTCTTGAGATTTGTGGCACGCGCCACTGCTAAAAAATGCAAAATGAGCGAGAACACAGCCATGACAAAGTTGTTTTGAAAAATGTTATGCAGGTGTTGCTACTGTCTCTCACATACCCTCTCACTACTTTATTAATCTTAACGTTCAGTAGCATAATATATTGGAGAGGCTAGAATGAGCATGATGCCCTACAACAAGTTCCTGGTTTTTAGGTAACATAACACATAAAAAAGTAAAACTACATGTTCAACAATGCAAAATCCAGTTGACTATAAAAGCCGTTCATAGCTGAAGATATCCAACATAATGATATGGAAAGGGTTACTTGCAGGAACTATGCATGGCAGCATCTCATCAACATCCTGGCCTGTTATTACATGATGCTGTTGCAAAGGTTACAGTCAAGATATTCTCCTTACAGTAAAAGAAGTGGGTGTTGATTGATGCTACAATCACAATGTAAACTATCGGTGCAATACATTTATGTTTATATGTTCAAATGTGTTTTTAGTAAAGACAACTAAAGTCAACATAGAGATATTTCAAAGTTCTCTAAATAGAATGACAAATTTAATTCACTGAGAATCCTTATTTAGATTGCAGTGTGTGTATGATTATTGGACTGCTTTCGGGACACCCTGTCTTATAGAGCTGACGTTCTAGAAGTCCTAGCTTTATAGCGTATGCTATTTTACGTTCCATTCCTAGGGTAACCACTGATTCGTAAATTTCATGGACTGCCTGTAATTTCGCCCTGCCATCCGTCCCCTGTGCTCTGAGGGAGGGAGGGGCAGACAGATAAGAAATAGGCCTTCTTGCCATAGTGTCTCCTTCCCTAAAGAAATGCAAATGTGCACAACTGGTAAATCTGCAAATACAAAGGGGCTTGGAAACCTGCATTAACTTTAATAAAGTTAGTCACTTGAAGGTTTCTGACGGCAAAGATATTTTCTTTTAGAGAAGTACTGTAAGGGTGTTCCAAGGTGAACTGTGGAGGGTGTGGTTTTAATGGACTGTTATAAAAAAACGTTAGTACTAGGTAGAAACTGTATATTATTCAAATCTGTATTTTAGAAGGACTTTTTTTTTATTTAACTAAAATGTATTTGCACATTTTGTAACAACCTATATTATGATGTTTGCAATGCATGTCGAAAATGAGGACTTACACATTCACAGTTCTTTCAGGGACCTCGATACCTCATAGTACTAAAAAACATTGGCAAAGCCAGTAGGTCTTGTCTACGCAAGAGTTATTGTCTTTACCAATGTATTTAGCCATGTTATACACCAGAATGGCTGCTGTTCAGCATAGCTAAAAGTTAGTGGCATAGTGGTGTAGTGTGGCATAGGGGCAGTGGCGTAAAGCACAGTGGTGCAGAGTAGAGTGCAGTGGGGTACAGTGGAGTTGTTTAGAGTGTACTGGCGTAAAGTGCAGTGGCATGGAGTGGCATACAGGAGTGGCAGAGAGTGCAGTAGTGTAGAGTGGTGCAGTGGCATGGAGTGCAGAGTAGACTTGCGTGACATAGAGTGCAGTAGCTTAGAGTGGTGCAGAGTGGAGTAGTGTAGAGTGGTGCAGTGCAGAGTAGACTACAGTGCTGTAGAGTGCAGTGGTGTTGAATGCTGTAGTATAGTGTAGAGTACAGTGGTGGAGAGTGCAGTGTTGCAGAGTCGAGCGTCAGTGCAGTGGTGTAGACTGGTGTAGATGGGCACAGAGCAGTGGTGTAGAGTACAGTGGTGCAAAGTAGAGGGCAGTGGCGTAGAGTGCAGTGGCATGGGGCAGAGTAGATTGGCATAGAGTGCAGTGGAGTAAAGTGGAATACAATAGAGTGGCAGAGGGTACAGAGTGGTGCAGTGGCATAGAGTGCAGAGTAGACTTGCAGGGCATAGAGTGCAGTGGCGTAGAGTGGTGCAGTTCGGAGTAGTGTAGAGTGGTGCGGTGCAGTGTAGAGTAGTGTTGTAGAGTGCAGTGGCTTAGATTGGAGTGATGCAGTGTAGAGTGGCATAGAATGCAGTAGTACAGAGTAGAGTGGTGTAGAGTACAGTGTCGGAAAGTGCAACATTTCAAAGTAGTGTCAGTGCAGTGGTGTAGAGTGGTTCAGAGAGCAGTGGCGTAGATTAAAGAGGTGCAGAGTAAAGGGCAGTGAGGTATAGTGCAGTTGTTTAGAGTGCAATGGCATAGAGTGGCATAGGGCAGGGTAGAGTGGCATACAATAGAGTGGCAGAGTGCAGTAGTGTAGAGTGGTGCAGTGGCAGAGTGCAGCATAGACTTGAGAGGCATAACGTGCAGTGGCATAGAGTGGTGCAGAGCAGAGTATAGTGCTGCAAAGTGCAGTGGTGTTAAGTGGAGTTATGCAGAGTAGAGTGGTGTAGAGTGCAGTGGAATACAGTGTATTGGTTCAGAATGCAGTAGTACAGAGTAGAGTTGTGTAAAGTATAGTGGCAGCCAGTGCAGTGTTACAGAGTAGTGTCTGAGTGCAGTGGCATATAGTGCAGTTGTTTAGAGTCCACTGGCATAGAGTGCAGTGGGGCAGAGTGGCATAGTGTGCAATGGCAAACAATAGATTGTTTCAGAGTAGAGTTCAGTGGCATAGAGTGGAGAGGTGCAGGATCGAGTGCAGTGGCGCAGAGTGCAGTGGCTTAAAGTAGATTGTTTCCCAGTAGAGTGAAGTGGCGTAGAGTGGAGAGGTGCAGAGTAGAGTGGAGTTGCGTAGAGTGGCATAGAGTGTGATGGCATAGTGTAAAGTGTTGTAGAGTGCTGTGGCATAGAGTGCAGAGGTGCTGAGTAGAATAGAGTGACGTACAGTGTATTTATGTAGATTGCAGGGGCATAGAGTTGAGTGTTAGAGTAAAGTGCACTAGCATAGAGTGTAGTGGCATACAGTGCAGTGTTGCAGAGTGGCGTATAGTGGAGTTGTGCGGACTAGATTGGTGATGCCTAGACTGGATGGGTAAAGCGTTCAGAGGCGCAGAGCGCAGTGGTGTAGAGAGGAATAAAGTGCATTGGCACAGAGTAGAGTGGTACAGAGTAGAGTAGACAGGCGTAGTGTGAAGTAGCATGGAGTGCAGTGGAATAGAGTGTAGTGGTTCAGAGTGGAGAAGAGTGCGGGGTCCCACATTGGTGTCGAATGGAGTGGTGCGTATTGGAGGGATGCAGAGTAGGGTGCAGTGGTTGGAGTGGTGCAGAGCAGAGTGGACTATGCATGGTGTAGTAACACACTGCCATTACAAACAACATGTTTTTTATTGAAATGACCATTACATTTGCACAGACATACAGTTTTTCAAATAAAACCATACCGTGCACAGACCAGTGCTTAATTTGTGCTTGTTGTTTCCGGTGCGGAGCACAGACACTTATTTTTGAAGGCCGGTACTTATTCTTCTGCATCAAGCATTTACTGCGAGCAAGACACATGTGGGAAAGACAAAGGAAAAGAAAAACAAAAAAGCATCACAATGGGAGAAAGCAGAAATCTGAAATAGTGAGCTGAAGGGGCAGGGAGTGGCTTTAAATGGATTGAAGAGGCCAGAGATGGCTTCAGGATTATGCTACCTCAGTATTCCGTGTTCACACATTTAGTTGCAGCAGCCACGTGTTTAAGAGGGCTTTGGGCACCGGCACATTTATGCTTACAAATTAAGCACTGGCACAGACAATGATGTGTGGAAATTGCATCACCTAATGCAATGATTTGTTTTAATCATATCAAGATATTTGTTTCCAGCACAGTTCAGAATTAACAAAAATGTGCTTCATTTGTACTCCTAATTCTGATATATTCTGAAGTTCATTTAAATGTTGTCATGTGATTAAAAAAAAATTTTTTAAAACCTTTCCTAACCCCAGTATCCAGCTAGATTGTCACATAAATCCTCTCACTTTGAAGTCAGAGAAAGAAAAGAAAACACTAAGGGACAGATGTACGAACCGTTTTGCATGGCTCAAACTGCAAAAATGGCAGTTTGCGCCATGCAAAATAGGCATCGTGATGCACATTCCCATTTTGCGAGTCGGTACCGACTCGCAAAATGGGAATGCGACTCACAAATAGGAAGGGGTGTTCCCTTCCTATTTGCGACTCGCACCGCGATGCAGAATTGCTTTGTGACCGCAAAAGCGGTTGCAAAGCAATTCGCAGTTAGCACCCACTTGTAGTGGGTGCTAACAAATTTGCAAAAGGGAAGGGGTCTCCATGGGACCCCTTCCCCTTTCTGAATGTCCACTGGACCACGGCCTGCTCTGAAAAAACGAAACCAAATGGTTTCATTTTTTATTTTGTATTGCAACTCGTTTTCCTTTAAGGAAAACGGGCTGCAATGCAAAAAAAAAAAAAAAAAAAAACTTCTTTATTACAAAAGCAGTCACAGACATGGAGGTCTGCTGGCTCCAGCAGGCCACCATCCCTGTGAGTGCAGGGAATAGCAAGGGGGTCTCAAATTGCGACCAACCTCATTAATTTTAATGAGGTGGGTCTTTGCAACCCTCTTGTGATGGTGCCTGAGACACCATTCTGCATATGAATTTGCGAATCGGAAATTGCAAGTCGCACCGACTCGCAATTTCCAATTCGCAAATTCGTATCTTGCTACATCTGGCCCTAAGTTTCCACCGAAGACAGAGCCTGACATTTGACCTTGTTCTTTGAATGCACAGCAAATGTGATGAGATAAGAACAAGATTTACAGGCCTGTTTACAGAAAGGGAGCTCTAGAAAAGATACTTTAAATATGGTTTGGGCAAGGGAAAGGACAACCTCAAGCTACAGAGCCTAAACTAAATAAAGCCAGCAAATTGAAAGCAATGAAATGTGAGTTACAAACCACAAAGCCAATGGCAAGCAATGGTAGGAATGTATTCCCAAGGAGTCTCTATGAATTTACTTAACTTGACAGCCGTGGGATACTTTGTGGGGACCTGGAGTGGTGTCCATGTTGCAAGGAAGGTCTGTACACCCATCTTATCAGTTTGCCACCAGTCTCTATGGTGTAGAGCTTCTGGCACACCTCATGTAGGAAATAGTGCTATGTGGCAGAGATGAAATAGGTTGTTAATTATTGTTTAAGGTGGTTGTAAGTAAGGAGTTGACCAGCGTGGCGATGGTAGTCTGCCACAAGGGTTTGGAAATTTAGCAGCTCGCCGACCAGAAACGAATTCCCCAATTTTAAGACACCTGTAGCATGCCACTGATGGAGTTGCTCTGAGCACAGCCATCCTGTGTAAGTGGGAAGGCTTAGCAAAAGTAGTGTAGGAGCACAGGTTTTCTTCATGTCAATGAGTTTACAAGATCTAGCAAGACAAGAGAAAGTTTTGCATGATAACCCTGGATGGTTATCCATAGAATGATTGGTAGGAAACAATGGGCAGTGCAGTAAACCGTCCTTAAAAGTCTTTTAGGATGCACCCATCTCTTGCAGGGGGCGGGCAGAAAGTCAGCGAGCCACCCATTGGACCTGTGCAGCTGAATAATAGTGTTCTAAGTCCAGAAGGCCTCATCCACCCGCAGCCACGAGTCGCTCTAGAGTGGAAAGAGCTACCCGATGGTGCCCCAGCAACCAAATCAGATGTGCGGCGTGTCTGAAGAAGGAATGAAGGATGAGCAGGGGAAGGTTTGCAAAATAATACTATCATCGGGTAACACACCATCTTCACTAGTGCCACATGGTCCACTACAGAAAGCAGAAGAGAAGACCAAAAAGCAAACTGGGCTCAGAGGCACCGTGACGCTCTGCTGAGATTTCCATCTTGCAAATCAGTGGGAGAATGGTAGTTATTAATCACTATGGCCCTGATTTATACTTTTTTGCACCGCATTAGCGTCCTGTTTTGACGCAAAAATGGCGTAAACTTAAAAAATACAATTGTATTTTGTAAGTTTACGCCACTTTTGCCTCAAACATGACACTAATGCGGCGCAAAAAAAGTATAAATCAGGGCCTATGTATCAAAAGGTAACTGGTTCCCTGTTCAATCTGAGATCTAATTGTATATATAGGGGAAACAGTGCCATATGTTAAAGAAACACTAGTTACATTTTAAAAATTTAACATTTTGTTTGTGTAATTTACTTCCCAAATATTTTGAAGAATCTATATGTGCTTGACACTTAGGGATAACCCAGATCACTAGTTTGGCTTTTGCTCAGTTGCAAAACCATTTTAAGACATGGGCAAAGCGGGCAATTGCCTTGCACATCCTTGCAAGGCGTCTGGCCCCTACTCACCCTTCACAAGCATGAACAGCAGACCATTGCACCAGAAGAGTTCGCCAAGGTGGCTGGGTGCTGTTTGTTCAACCACTTGACAGTGCCTCTTCTGTTTCTCTCCTATCTGCAGACCACTCCCCAGCTACTCAATACCTTCCAATAGTCTTGGTGGACCCATCTTGTCTGATTTTAGGAATTGTCCCACCTTGTTCTTCTCTTCCTTATTAATCCAGTTCTTAGCAACAACACTCTGAATCAGTTGCAGTGGATCACCCATTTGATCTCGATTTCATCCTCCTCTTTTATTATCTTTGATTGGTAGTCTGGGCTCCCAGTTCTGAGATAAATGTAGAGTCGCAGACATACACTCTAGTACTGTGAGACTACAGACAAGTTGTGGGTACCTCACATCCTGACATTAGATGTGAGACTGTCGCCCACACCATCTGCCCTGCCTCATTATATATTTTTTTGGTTGAAAGTCCATAGGGGGGCTAGGGTGAACCAGATGTTTTGTCCACTTTGTTTAAACTAGCATAGGGTTAATTACCTTAATGTTTCTCAAACTGTTTGCCAGGGGTTTTAAAATGTTCAGAAACATAATCAAAATGTTGGTGTTACTTTCTCTTCAAGAAAGAGTGGGTAGATTTGGGTAGGGGTGATAGCCTTGCCACAGTGCTGAAGGGCATTCATTTACTACAGAACAGGGACATAATGTGACACCTGAATGTAGCATACCAGGAGGTAATCACAAAAAGACCACAGGGAATAAATAGTGCTATGTTAAAGAGTAAATAAATGCACCAATAACATAGTGAGGCATGGGCTCTCTTGGGTGTGTGTGTGTGTAAAACTGACGTTTGTTCTTGAATTTTTGTCCTGAATTTTGACCCTTTGTCCTGAATTTTGACCCTTGGTCTTGAATTTTGTTACAGTCCTGTCCAGAAATTGCCTCAAAGCCAGGTTGTCACCCTATCCATTCCCAGGTAGACAAATGCAAGCACTCACAGCTATTCTGCAGGCGCGTGTTCAGTTACTTCATTTGCATTATAAAGCAAAGTGTAATTGTTTGGTGCTACTCGCTATAGTGTAACTCGAAATGTCACACACAAGGCAATGAAATGCACACAGGCGTGCTGAAAACACACAAATGTCACACATGACGAGTATGAAAACTAGGCAGCTATGTTCACTCTTCTTTGTTTCTTCTTTACCTCTAGATATGCGACTTTGTTTTGTATGCCCTTCATCTCTCAACTCCTCCGTTTTTTATGCCCCATCTCACTCCCAACTCTCTTCTCTCTTACTTAACCCACCCCTGTCTTTTTTTTTCTCTACCCCATTAACTCTGGCAGTTCTTACAGTGGCTTTTACCTTGCTGCCTGGCTGGATTGCAGGAGCTGCAGCTCTGTCTGGGTCGTGGTTTAGACTTCAGTAGCAGGGCCCAACTACACAAGTGTGTTACGTCCATTATTCCTCTTTTGTGAGCTGTGCGTACTCCCCAGGGTACCTGCTCCTATTACTTCTTTTAACCTCTTTACCTGCCTGCTCTGTCTGCATGTGCTTCCTACTTCTCCCTTTTCTGTGCTGGGAATGGTGTTTGAGTCAAAGCCCGCTTCCCATCTTCGCTCATAACACCACGAGGTGGGATCAGGTCTGTACAACCAGAGAACTGGGTCAGCGTGTCACCCTCTGGCTAAGGGTCTATTACCCAGGAGAATAACTGCATTCCTAGCAGAATCTCACATCTAGAAGTAATCATCACACCTCCCTCGTTATATAGATCTTTATACCACACATTGGGTCCGCTGTACTAAAAGATAGGTCTCAAATAGTAGTTGTAAATTGCGCACCAACTTTTTGTGAGCTCTCTGTAATTTGTGATACGACCAATGAACTAATAAGTCATACAATTTGCCGTCACAGAGGGTTGTAAAACGACCAAATGTATTATTAATTACGCAGGTTGCTATTTAAAACCCTCTGTGATTGACTATGAAGTCAGGAATGGTGGTCTGCAATGAACAGCATACCACGTGTGTTCACATTCCCAAAAAGGAAAGCATTTTTTGCAGCCTGTGTTCACAAACTGTAAAAGAGGAAATGGTGAAAAATGTCACACTGGGTTTACAGCACATGCTTTTACCACTCGGCCTGTTATTTGAAAACTCAAGCTTGCAGAGTATACTGGAGGCCAGCTCAAAATGGATCGTCAACAAATTGGGTGTGACCAAGCTGGAGGATGCCAAATTGAGCAGTAGTTTTGTGTCACTACACATGTTTAAGTAAGGGGAGACACACATCTAGCCTTATTGTTATATTTCATACTTATCCAGGTGGTGAAGTCAGAGTGCCTGGAGTTCTCGCTCCCCAAAGGAGAGTGCAAACTCACAAGTAAATTCATGGTGAAGAAGGGTGTTAAGCATATGGTGGTGTATTTAAGCAGAGATCAGTAGTACTTTCGCAGGTGGGGTCAAAATGGCCAAACAGCATTGTAGTGCCGATCTGGGACAGTTTCTAATGGAGAACAATTAGAATTACTGCAATGCACAAGTTGAATGTACACCATTTAATGGTAGAAAGAAATTGATACTGTCAAACCCAGACTCGATTCGGGGGGTCACAGGGCCAGTAGGAACTACCGGGCCACAGTAATGGGGAATGGGGTTGTTTGCTTCTAATGTTCTAGGATTCATCCTACTATGTGTTTGCGAACTAGGCCAAATACAACCCTTTCAGGAATGACGAGCAGTGACAGGTTTCTCACAGCAGTTAGTGAGGAGGAACATGAGGCTCAAGATCGAACAAACACCCAGTAGCGCAATAACGTGATTGTCCCCCCAATGCTAATCTCTGTAGAAAGAAAAGTACTTTAATATACAGTGAGATTTAATACTACACACTACAAAAGAAGAATCATGTATTCAGAGTCTTTGGAGCAGGTTTCTGTCCCACCCAGCCCCCTTCCACCTTCTCTTAATCTAAAGGTACTCAGTGTGGACTTCAGCACAGGTGCAGCTCTGGCCCCTTGGTCTGGCAGGCTTTAGTCGCACTAATGGGCACATTTACATGGCGTTTGCCCTTACGCTGCACCATTTTATGTAGTGCAGTGTTGGCGCTAAGTGGCTAGCACCACTTTTCATAGGTGTGCGTTATTTTTCAGGAGCGCGCGCTGCTTCACCCTGTACTGTCTACCGACAATGAAATGCAGGGTAGGCGTTCCGTCCTAAAAAAGACGCTAGCCCCCCTAGCATCATATTTACAAGCCTCACGAAAAAGACCCATGCCTAGGAAAAATTATGGTGGCTCTGACTAGCATCAAAATTTGAAGCCTGGTAACACTAGGTGTTAAAATGAAGCACAGACAGACACAGGTATACAAGGAAAACACACACAAACCACTTTGGCAACCACAGGACAAAATGGACCTGCTACTGCTACAGCTAGGTATACGTAGCCAATGACAATGCCAGGCACCACTGCATCACACACCATCACCACAACAGCAACCACAAAGGCAGAAGAGGCCTGGTTTGTAGTGGGTACCTTGGGTACTTACACCAGGTCCAGTTATCCCTTATTAGTGAAATGTACTAGTGTTCTAGAAGCTTAGACTGATAGAGGTAGCTATAGCGCGAGCAGCTTAGGCTAAACTAGAAGTCATGCAAAGCTCCTGAAATACCACTTATAGTTGCACAGTACCTATACACAAGTAAAGACAATACTCAGTGTTACCAAAAGTAAAGGTAGTTTATTTGGGTGCCACAAGGCCAAAAATATCTTAGAGGCAATACTCCTTCTGGAGATAAGTATTATACACAATATATACCCTAGACACCAAAATAAGGTAAGTAATTAGACATAGGATAGTGCAAATAATAGAAAATGCTATAGAATGCAATGGGAGAAAATAGGTCTAGGGGCAACTCAAACCATATACTAAAAGTGGAATGCGAATCACAAATTCCCCACTAGACAAGTGAAGTGTGTAGACAATCGCTGGGAGAGTAAGAATACAGCAAAGGTAAGTAAAATATCCCACCCCAGAGCCCAGGAAAGTAGGAGTAAAATACTGCAAGTTTCCTTAGGACACACTACAGGTCGTGATTAGAGTTATTGCAAGAACCAGGCAAGACTGCAAACAACAAATGGTGGATTCCTGGTCCTGTAGACCTGTAAAGGAAGGAGACCAAGTCCAGAAGTCGGAATAAGTTCCAGGAAGGACAGGAGCCCCTGCCAACCCAGAAGAAGGTGCAAAAGAAGAGTCCCCAGTTGGACGAAGACTGCAGAAATGCACCCAAGGAAGATGTAAGCGGGTTCCTGCGTGATGCAATGGATGTCCCGATACAGGCGAGTTTTAGCGCTGGATTCGTCCAACAGGCCTTGGTTTCGACAGTCATGTTTTGCGACAGTAGAGCTGTCTGGACCCAGGAGGGACCCGGGGGCCTCAACTCTGCATGAGGAGGAAGAGGGGGCTCTCAGCACTTCAGAGAGCCCTCAGTCGACCAGACAGCACTCAGGACACAGCAACAAAGGAGGTGCAAAGGGCAGGCGGTGCAGAACTACAAAGGAAGGTCCCACGCTGCCGGAGGTCAATGCCACGAGTTCAATGTCGCAGGATAGAGTGCTGGGGACCTGGGCCAGGCTGTGCATGAAGGAATTTTGCAAATGGTGCACAGAGGCCTCAGGAGGTGAAGAAGACGCGGTGCACAGCGGTACTGTCATACTCGGGGAAGGCAAGCTCTTACCTCCTCCAAATTGGGACAGCAGGACCTTAGGACAGTCTGTGTCGAAGGGGTCCACCACCTTTGTTCCAAGGAGCTCGCTCTTTGCCAGGAGAGGAGTCCAAGAGAACCAATTATCAACTTAGAAGGTGCCTGCAAGAGCAGGGAAGTGACTCAGTCACTCCACAGGAGATTTCTTAGGTCCTTCTGTTGCAGAGTGAAGATAGGGAGTCCCCAGAGCGTGCACACCATGGAAACTGTTGCCATTGATGTCTGGAGCTGAAGTTGCAGAGGAAATGTAGCCCTTCTGGATACTTTGTTGCTATTACAGCAGTTCCTGGAGCAGTCTGCGGTCAATCCGAGGTCAGAGGATAAAGTAGTAGTTGCAGAAGATTCCTTGCAAGTAGAATCTGAAGAGAAACCCACATGAGAGACCCTCAATGGACCTATCAGGAGAGGTCTCTGACTTAGCTGCTGGCACTGGCCACTCAGAGGCCTCCAGAGTGTCCCCACACCTTGGAAAATAAGATGGCTGAAGTCTGGGACACACCAGAGAAGCTCTGGGCACCACCCCTGGGGTGGTGATGGACAGGGGAGTGGCCACTCCCCTTTCCTGTGTACAGTTTTGTGCCAGAGCTGGGACTGGAGGTCCCTGAACTGGTATAGATTGGCTTATGCAAGGAGGGCACCATCTGTGCACTTCAAAGCATTTCCAGAGGCTGGGGGAGGCTACCCCTCCCTAGCCTGTTAAACCTACTTCCAAAGGGAGAGGGTGTAACACCCTCCTTCCAAAGGAAATGCTTTGTTCTGCCTTCCTGGGACTGAGCTGCTCAGACCCCAGGAGGGCAGAACCCTGTCTGTGAGGTGGCAGCAGCTAGCTGCATTGCAGCCTCAGAGACCTGGTTTGGCAGTACTGGGGGTCCATGGTGGAGCCCCCAGGATGCATGGAGTTAGCTCCCCAATACCAGATTTGGAATTGGGGTACAATGCTATGATCTTAGACACCTTACATGGCCATATTCAGAGTTACCATTGTGAAGCTACATATAGGTATTGACCTATATGTAGTGCCCGCATGTAATGGCGTCACCTCACTCACAGAGTTCCGGGAATTGGCCATGAACTATGTGGGGGCACCTTTGCTAGTGCAAGGGTGCCCTCCCACTTAGTAACTTTGCACCTAACCTTCAGCAAGTGAAGGTTAGACATATAGGTGACTTATAAGTTAAATGTAGTGAAAATGGCTGTGAAATCGTGTGTCTACTATTTCACACAGGCTGCAATGGCAGGCCTGTGGAAGGGTTTGTCTGAGCTCATTATTGGTGGCAAAATAAATGGTGCAGCCCATAAGAATCTCCTGGAACCCCAATGCCCTGAGTACCTATGTACCATACACTAGGGACTTATAAGGGGGGGTCCAGTGTACCAATTGAAATTGGTAAATGAAGTCACTAGCCTATAGTGAAAAATGTAAAAGCAGAGAGAACATAAGCACTGAGGTTCTTGTTAGCAGAGCCTCAGTGACACAGTTAAACACTACTGACAACACACACATTAGGCCACAAATTATAAGCATTGGGGTCCTGCATAGGAAGATCCCAGTGACAGAGGCAGAACACACTGACATATAGGGTTTGCTCAATGAGCAGTGGGATCCTGGCAAGCAGGATCCCAGTGACACAGTAAAAACACACTGGCACACACTCACAAACAGCCCAAAAGTGGGGGTAACCATGCTAGGAAGAGACTACGTTCTCACAGAGAGCAAATCCATTGCTCGCCAACAGACATCCATCCTCGACCTCAGAGAAGAAGAGGTTATCAAATATTACAGTTTGAAGCGGGAGTCTATTGTCCAGCTGCTCCACCGTATTGGACCCACAATCATGGCGAGAGTTGACAGGCCGACAAACAAATGACCCCTGACATAGCTCCTGGCTGTTCTGCACATGCTTGCCCCTCGCTCCTTTCAGACAACTACATCACGAGTGGGTGGAATATCACAGCCATCCTCATCTGCCTTCCTGCCATCTGTACTGGACGCCATTGTCCGCCTCACTCCCTAACACATCTTCTTCTCCAGCACACAGCAACTGCAGCAGGAGACAAAACAAGGAATTTATCCAATTGCTGGGATTCCACATATGATGGGTGCCATGGTTTGCATGCATGTGCAACTCGAACCTCCGGCTGCAACAGAACATCCTTATGAGAGCAGGAAGCACACACACTCAATTAATGTGCAGGACATTGTGGACCATCGGGGGCTCTTTGCCAATGTGCTGGCAAAATATTCCGGCAGTGTGTATGATGCTTATATCTTCCGGCATTCCATTATCAACCAACACTTCCAGGATAGGCAATATGGCAATCTCCTACATGTAGGTAAGCTAACAGACACTGCAAAACACAAATAAGACATATGGGCCAAACAATACACGCACCATACTCTGCACACATAGATACTGACTCATGTATGACTGCTAATCAACACATGCAACATGCATCACTCCAAACATCCAATGCACATCACCCTCACATATAGCCCTATGTAAAAGACTCTAGCACCACTGGAGCGTCACTTTTACTGATACTCCAGTGGAGCAATGCCCACTCTGCATTTACAAGGCTGGGTTAAGCTACTTTCTGTGTCTAAATGCCGCCTTGTAAATGTGGCTCAATCACATGCATCACTTAGGGCCAGAGGTAGCATTTTCCGATCTTGCGAATCGGAAATTGCGAGTCGGTGCGACTCGCAATTTCCGATTCACAAAATCGGATGCAGAACGATATCTCAGACACCGTCTGCGAGTCGCTATGGGGTCGCAAAGACCCACCTTATTAATTTTAATGAGGTGGGTCGCATTTTGCGACCCCATAGCGAGTCCCTGCACTCACAGGGATGGTGGCCTGCTGAAGTCAGCAGACCTCCATGTCTGTGACTGCTTTTTAAATAAAGCAGTTTTTAAAATTATTTTGCAGCCCGTTTTCCTTAAAGGAAAACAAGTTGCAAAATAAAAAAAATAATGAAACCATTTGATTTCGGTTTTTCAGAGTAGGCAGTGGTCTATTGGACCATTGCCTGCTCTGCAAAACCCTTATTGGCAACATTCACAAAGGGGAAGGGGTCCCATGGAGACCCCTTCCCTTTTGCGAATGGGTTACCACCAGTGTGACACTGGTGGTAACTGTGAATTGCTTTGCGACCGCATTCGCGGTCGCAAACCAATTTAGCATAGCGATGCGAGTCGCAAATAGGAAGGGAACACCCCTTCCTATTTGTGAGTCGCATTCACAATTTGCGAGTCGGTACCAACTCGCAAATTGTGAATGTGCATCGCAAACGGCATTTTGCATGGCGCAAACTGCGAATTTCGCCGTTTGCACCATGCAAAATGCTTTCTACATCTGGCCCCAAGTGTGGAAGGGGCAATCACTAGGTGTTGCTGCGGGCGTGCCACGCCAACACATTGCATTTGGCGAAGCCCCACATTTACAAGTAACTGTAAACCTGAGGCAACTTAAAAAAAATTAAAAAAACGCAACGCAAGGGGTGGCATTATCATAGTGCAACAATGAGAAATATTTAAATCTCTCATTGTTTTTGCTTTTCTTATGTGTGATGCATTCTGCAGCACACATAGAAAGAGTAAATCACCATCATTAGCTGCTTGTGTGCAAAAAGGGACACCTTCCTGCACATAATCACGCCCACAACACAAGCATCTGTGCACCATGGTGCAAGGGTGGCTAGACTGGAGCTCAGCAGCTGACTTAGTGCCAGTGCAGGGGGTGAGGACAGAAATGCACTGAATCTAGTAGTTATGACACATTTAGGCCTTTCCCGGTGATCCAGGGCAGCGCGGCAAGACAATTCCTGCCCTGTGCCCCAGGGGCTTGTAAATTAGCCACATACATTACATGGCAATACATCTTAAGCTACTATGCCACACTTTGCATGATGTCTACACAAACATATTCATGCAAGCCAGGAAATATGGATAACCGCTCTGTGTGCAAGGGAGGTGTACCATGTCGGGGGGGGGTCACATGCAACACACAGGGCACAACACCTGTCTCATGGTACACACACAACACAAACTAGGTAAAAACTCATACGACATGGCTGATTGGCAAGTCACATGTTACTGGACACATACAATAATCTGCAACATCACACACATCCTGCATGGGTGAACTGTCATGCCACACAAATCACACATTCACCATACACCTGAAGCTGTACCCTTGATTGGAAGGTGCACCATCACACACAACTACAATCATGCATGCAAACAGGAAACCACACAATGCCAGATGCAAGTCTGAATCTCTACTTCATAGACAAAGGGCAAGTGTGACACTGTCTCTACTCTTCCTTTGCAGCGGACCACGGAGCCTCAATTTATTGGGGGGAGACTCCTTTGTTCACTATCCCTTGTTTGCAAAATTAATGTGGTGTGTGCCATATTGCACAACATTTGTGTGCAAACTGATGTACTCTGGGATGAACAGATGGAGGCCCCCAGGGAGGAGGATGAGGACAATGATGCCCCATCTCAGGATGGGGAAACACTACATACTGATCTGGGGCACACACATGTGCACATATTGTGCAGAACTTCTTTGCATGAACATTGATACTAATATTTCATATCGCAACAGTTTGTAAATACATCACTTAATCACACAATTGTCTTGGAGTATATGTCACATTCAAATGCAACAGCAACTTGTACACATCTAAGAAAACAAGAATAGGCCACAACAGTGGGAAAACATGTAGGTACACAATCAGGAAGTCTAAACAAGTACACACAAAGCACTGATAAAGGAATGTGCAGGTGTAATGTATGCAGTACCAGTTAAAAATCCATTTTACATAGCAACACACATCACACAAGTCTGTATGGTTGAAATTTGACAGCAGCCAAATTGGAACACCAAGAGATTAATATTGCCCATATGTCAGGCCTTGGTAGGACAAGAGTAGTCAGTACTTACAACAGCAGGTCAGTGTCAGCTATGTCGTAAGTCAATGTCTTCATGTCACAATCACAAGTGACAACTCTGTAACATACCCCTCAGTGGCACTCATATGTATGACAAACATTGTGCGACATACAGAAGGCGCAGCACCAGTATGTCTAGGACTTTCTTACTCAAATCAGTTGTCCTCTCTTATGTATGTTGTTAGACCTAGCATCCTTTGCGTGGCTTCTCCTTCTTTTTGCCTCTGCTTCCTGTATTTTTGAATGTGTGCTGGATTTGGTTTTTGCTGGTTTTGGAACTCTCGGAACTTCACCACCACTGACCAGCGCTTAAACGCAAGTGTGGTTTGTGTAAATTGTATTGGTGATTGGCTTTTCCATGATTGGCATATTTGGTTTACTAGTAAGTCCCTAGTAAAGTGCACTAGAGGTGCCCAGGGCCTGTAAACCAAATGCTACTAGTGGGCCTGAGGCACTGATTGTGCAAGCCACATGAGTAGCCCTGTAAACATGGCTAAGACCTGACACTGCAGTGTCTGTGTGTTTAAACTGCCAATTCAACCTGACCAGTGTACCCACTTGCCAGGCCCAAACCTCATTTTTATACATGTAAGACACCCCTAAGGTAGGCCCTAGGTAGCCCAATAGGCCGGGTGCAGTGTATTTAAAAGGTAGGACATATACTGCTGTGTTTTACATCTCCTGATAGTGGAATACTGCCAAATTCTGTTTTAACTGTTGCAAAGTCTATCACTCCTAGCATGGTTACCCCCACTTTTGGCCTGTTTGTGAGTGTGTGTCTGTAGGAGGCTGGCCTGGCTTGTAGTGGGTACCAAGTGGTACTTACACTCTGTACCAGGTCCAGTTATCCCTTATCAGTGTAGAAGAGGTGTTTCTAGCAGCTTAGGCTGATAGAAGGTAGCTATAACAGAGCAGCTTAGGCTGAAATAGGAGACATGCAAATCTCCTACTATACCACTGGTGTCATATGCACAATATCATAAGAAAACACAATACACAGATACACTAAAAATAAAGGTACTTTATTTTTATGACAATATGCCAAAAGTATCTCAGTGAGTACCCTCAGTATGAGGATGCCAAATATACACAAGATATATGTACACAATACCAAAAATATGCAGTAATAGCAAAAGGAAATAATGCAAGCAGTGTAAAGTTACAGTAGATTGCAATAGGAGCACATAGGTATAGGGGCAATACAAACCATATACTCCAAAAGTGGAATGCGAACCACGAATGGACCCCAAACCTATGTGAGCTTGTAGAGGGTCGCTGGGACTGTAAGAAAACAGTGAGGGTTAGTAAAATAGCCCACCTGAGACCCTGAAAAGTAGGTGTAAAGTGCACCTATAACCCCCAGAGAGCACAGAAGTTGTGATAGGAGGTTTCTGCCAGGAAGACCAACACCAGCAAAGCAAGAACAGTGGATTTCCGGACCTGAGTACCTGTGAAACAAGGGGACCAAGTCCAAGAGTCGCAACAATGTCAAGAGTGGGCAGATGCCCAGGAAATGCCAGCTGAGGGTGCAAAGAAGCTGCCACCGGATGGAAGAAGCTTTGGTTTCTGCAAGAACGAAGAGGACTAGGAACAAGCCTTGCTAGCTGCTGTGGCCCAGGAGGGACCAGGATGTCACCACTTGGATAAGGAGACAGAGTGGGCACCCATCAAGTCAGGGAGCCCCCACAGAAGCAGGCAGCACCCGCAGAAGTACCGGAACAGGCACTTGGAAGAGGAGGGAACCAGAGTCCACCGAAGACACAAAAGGGAGTCCCACGACGCCGGAGGACAACTCAGAAGGTTGTGCACTGCAGGTTAGAGTGTCGGGGACCCAGGCTTGGCTGTGCACAAAGGAAATCCTGGAAGAGTGCACAGGAGCCGGAGCAGCTGCAAATCATGCGGTACCCAGCAATGCAGTCTAGCATGGGGAGGCAAGGACTTACCTCCACTAAACTTGGATTGAAGAGTCACTGGACTGTGGGAGTCACTTGGACAGAGTTGCTGAGTTCCAGGGACCACGCTCGTCGTGCTGAGAGGGGACCCAGAGGACCGGTGATGCAGTCTTCTGTTGCCTGCGGTTGCAGGGGGAAGATTCCGTCGACCCACGGGAGATTTCTTCAGAGCTCCTGGTGCAAGAAGGAGGCAGGCTACCCCCAGAGCATGCACCACCAGGAAACAGTCGAGAAAGCTGGCAAGATGAAGCGATACGAGGTTGCAGTAGTCGTCTTTGCTACCTTGTTGCGGTTTTGCAGGCGTCCTGAGCAGTCCGCGGTCGATCCTTTGGCAGAACGTGAAGAAGGAGATGCAAAGGAACTCTGGTGAGCTCTTGCATTCGGTATCTGAAGAATTCCCCAAAGCAGAGACCTTAAATAGCCAGAAAAGGAGGTTTGGCTACTTGGGAAGGAGGATAGGCTAGTAACACAGGTAAGAGCCTATCAGAAGGAGTCTCTGACGTCACCTGCGGCCCTGGCCACTCAGCAGTCCAGTGTGCCAGCACACCTCTGAATCAAAGATGGCAGATGTCTGGGGCATGCTGGAGGAGCTCTGGGCACCTCCCCTGGGAGGTGCAGGTCAGTGTAGTGGTCACTCCCCTTTCATTTGTCCAGTTTCGCGCCAGAGCAGGGCTGGGGGATCCCTGAACCGGTGTAGACTAGCTTATGCAGAGATGGGCACCATCTGTGCCCATCAAAGCATTTCCAGAGGCTGGTGGAGGCTACTCCTCCCCAGCCCTGACACCTTTTTCCAAAGGGAGAGGGTGTAACACCCTCTCTCTGAGGAAGTCCTTTGTTCTGCCTTCCTGGGCCAAGCCTGGCGGGACCCCAGGAGGGCAGAAACCTGTCTGAGGGGTTGGCAGCGGCAGCAGCAGCAGCTGCAGTGAAACCCCGGGAAAGGCACTTTGGCAGTACCCTGTCTGTGCTAGAGACTCGGGGGATCATGGAATTGTCTCCCCAATGCCAGAATGGCCATGTTAGGAGTTACCATTGTGACGCTATACATAGGTAGTGACCTTTGTATAGTGCACGCGTGTAATGGTGTCCCCGCACTCACAAAGTCCGGGGAATTTGCCCTGAACGATGTGGGGGCACCTTGGCCAGTGCCAGGGTGCCCACACACTAAGTAACTTTGCATCCAACCTTCACCAAGTGAAGGTTAGACATATAGGTGACTTATAAGTTACTTAAGTGCAGTGGTAAATGGCTGTGAAATAACGTGGACGTTATTTCACTCAGGCTGCAGTGGCAGGCCTGTGTAAGAATTGTCAGAGCTCCCTATGGGTGGCAAAAGAAATGCTGTAGCCCATAGGGATCTCCTGCAACCCCAAAACCCTAGGTACCTCAGTACCATATACTAGGGAATTATAAGGGTGTCCCAGTATGCCAATGTGATTTGTTGAAATTGGTCACTAGCCTGTTAGTGACAATTTAGAAAGCAGAGAGAGCATAACCACTGAGGTTCTGATTAGCAGAGCCTCAGTGAGACAGTTAGTCATCACACAGGGAACACATACAGGGCACACTTATGAGCACTGGGGCCCTGGCTGGCAGGGTCCCATTGACACATACACTAAAACAACATATATACAGTGAAATATGGGGGTAACATGCCAAGCAAGATGGTACTTTCCTTCACAACCCCCCCCAAACGAAGGACAATAAGACTAGCCATGACCTGATGAGTCTTCATTGTCTAAGTGGAAATATCTGGAGAGTCCATCTGCATTGGAGTGGGTACTCCCAGGTCTATATTCCACGGTATAGTCCATTCCCTGTAGAGATATGGACCACCTCAACAATTTATGTTTTTCACCTTTCATTTGTTTTAGCCAAAGTAGAGGTTTGTCGTCTGTCTGAACAATGAAGTGAGTGCCAAACAGGTATGGCCTCAACTTCTTCAGTGCCCAGACCACAGCAAAGGCCTCCCTCTCTATGGCAGACCAACGCTTTTCTCTAGGGGTTAACCTCCTGCTAATAAAAGCAACAGGTTGATCCTGGCCCTCAGAATTGAGTTGTGATAAGACTGCCCCTACCCCTAATTCAGATGCATCAGTTTGAACATCGAATTTCTTGGAGTAACATGGGCTTTTTAGGACAGGTGCAGTGCACATGGCCTGTTTCAGCTCCTCAAAAGCTTTCTGACAGCTAGCTGTCCACAGTACCTTTTTAGGCATCTTCTTGGAAGTGAGATCATTAAGTGGGGCTGCAATTGTGCCATAGTTTTTAATGAATCTCCTGTAATACCCAGTGAGGCCTAGGAAGGCTCTCACCTGGGTCTGTGTTGTAGGGGGAACCCAATCCATGAACGTCTGGATTTTCCCCTGAAGTGGTGCAATCTGTTCTCCACCTACCAGGTGTCCCAGATAAACCACTTTCCCTTCCCTATCTGGCACTTTGAAGCCTTGATAGTGAGGTCTGCCTTTTGCAGGGCCTCCAAAACTTTCCACAGGTGGACCCGGTGATCATCCCAGGTGGAGCTAAAGACAGCTATATCGTCCAGATATGCTGCACTAAAAGCCTCCAACCCTTGCAGGACTGTATTCACCAACCTCTGAAAAGTGGCAGCTGCATTTTTCAAACCAAAGGGCATTACTGTGAATTGGTAGTGACCTCCAATAGTCAAAAATGCAGTTTTTGCTTTAGCATCCTCTGATAACTTGATCTGCTAATACCCTGCAGTCAAATCAAAGGTGCTTAGATACTTGGCAGATGCCAGTGTATCTATGAGCTCATCTGCCCTGGGTATAGGGTGAGCATCAGTTTTTGTTACCTGGTTGAGACCTCTGTAGTCTACACAAAACCTCATCTCTCTTTTCCCATCTTTTGAGTGAGGCTTTGGTACAAGCACCACAGGAGAGGCCCATGGGCTTTCAGAATGTTCAACCACTCCCAGTTCAAGCATTTTCTGAACTTCTTGTTTTATGCAATCCCTGACATGGTCAGGCTGCCTATAGATCTTACTTTTGACAGGCATGCTGTCTCCAGTATCTATAGTGTGCTCACACCAAGAAGTGGTGCCTGGCACATTAGAAAAGAGTTCAGAAAACTGACCTATGAGATTTATGCAGCTGTCTTTCTGCTCAGCAGTAAGACAGTCTGCCAAAACTACACCTTCCACTAGAGCATCCTGTTCTGTGGAAGAGAAGAGATCAGGGAGAGGGTCACTCTCTTCTTCCTGTCCTTCATCTGTTGCCATGAGCAGGGTGAGATCAGCCCTGTCATAGTAGGGTTTAAGGCGATTGACATGGAGCACCCTAAGGGGACTCCTGGCAGTGCCCAGGTCAACCAAGTAGGTGACCTCTCCCTTCTTTTCAACAATGAGATGGGGTCCATTCCATTTGTCTTAAGGGGGCTCTTGGGGCCAAAGGCTCTAATACCCACACCTTCTGTCCTGGTTGGTACTGAATCAGAACAGCCTTCTGGTCATGCCATTGCTTTTGGAGCTCTTGGCTGACCTGAAGGTTTTTACTGGCCTTTTTCATGTACTCAGCCATTCTGGATCTTAGGCCGAGTACATAGTCCACTATGTCTTGCTTGGGAGCTTTTAAAGGTTGTTCCCAACCCTCCTTCACAAGTGTTATGGGACCTCTTACAGGGTGTCCAAAGAGGAGTTCAAAGGGGCTGAAGCCCACTCCTTTCTGGGGTACCTCCCTGTAAGCAAAAAGGAGGCAAGGTAACAGGACATCCCATCTCCACCTGAGTTTTTCAGGGAGTCCCATTATCATTCCTTTGAGAGTTTTATTAAACCTCTCTACCAGTCCATTTGTTTGTGGATGATAAGGTGTGGTGAATTTGTATGTTACACCACATTCCTTTCACATGGCCTTCAAGTATGCAGACATAAAGTTGCTACCCCTGTCTGATACAACCTCTTTTGGAAAACCCACCCTGGAAAAGATTCCGAGGAGGACTTTTGCCACTGCAGGTGCTGTAGTGGTCCTTAGAGGAATTGCTTCAGGATATCTTGTGGCATGGTCCACAACCACCAAGATAAACCTATTGCCTGAAGCAGTAGGAGGGTCAAGGGGGCCAACTATGTCAACCCCTACCCTTTCAAAGGGAACCCCAACAACAGGCAGTGGAATAAGGTGAGCCTTTGGGGTGCCACCAGTCTTGCCACTGGCTTGGCAGGTCACACAGGACTTACAAAAGTCTTTTGTGTCCTCTGACATCCTAGGCCAGTGAAACAGGGGGACAAGCCTTTCCCTTGGCTGGACATTTGGGTCAGATTAAAACATGGGAATGTCGTGTGCCAGAGTTAGGAGGAACTCTCTGTACTGCAGGGGAATGACCAATCTCCTGGCTGCTCCAGGTTTTGGGTCCCTTGCCTCTGTGTACAAGAGGTTGTCCTCCCAGTAAACTCTGTGAGTCACTGCAATCCCCATTTTGCTGTTTGACAGCTTGCTGTCCTAGACCCTCTAATGTGGGACAGGATTGCTGTGCCACACTCAGCTCCTCCCTGGCAGGCCCCCCTCCACCCAAAAGCTCAGCAGTGTCTGCTGCCAGCTCTTCTGGTGAAGGTTCTGCACAGGGGGGAAATTCTTCTTCCTCAGAAGTAGAATCATCTGTAGAGGGAGGGATAGTGGGTAGGGATTTACCCTTACTAATCCTAGCTTTAGGGAGCACTTGGTCCATTGTTCTAGGATCCAAGTCACCTGTCCTTTTTGCTTTTTGGCCTGAGCCCTTGTCAAAGCAAAAATATGCCAAGGAATGCCCAGCATTGCTGCATGAGCCTCCAACTCCACTTCTGCCCAAGCTGATGTCTCTAAATCATCCCCTAGTAGACAGTCTACAGGTAAACTGAGGCAACCACAACTTTCTTTGGACCAGTAACCCCCCCCCCGCCTCCCGGTTGAGATTCACAACAGCCATGGGGTGGCTAAGAGTGTTGTTATGAGCGTCTGTCACTTGGTACTGCTGACCAAGTAGGTGTTGTTCAGGGTGGACCGGTTTCTCTATTACCATGGTAACACTAGCACCTGTGTCCCTGTAGGCCTGAGCCTCAACACCATTGATTAGGGGGAGTTGCTTGTACTTATCCATATTAAGGGGACAAGCAACCAAGGTGGCCAAATCAATGGCACCTTCAGAGACTAGCACAGCCTCTGTGGTCTCCCTAACAAGACCAACCCCAACTAAATTACCAAAAGTGAGCCCAGCTACTCCCTTGGATTGGCTATTAGTAGGTTTGCTCCCACCACCGCTGCTATTACTAGGGGCACAAGAGGTTGCAGTAGGGGTTGTGGTAGTGGGAGGCTTGGTGCTTTTCTTTGGATAACTGGCATCAGTTGTCCAATGGCCTTTTACTTTACATAAATAGCACCATGGTTTTTTTAATTGATTAGAAAAGGATTTGGACCCACCACCCCCACCAGAGTGTTTTTGTGGGCCTGATGAAGACTCATTTTTAGATTTGTCCCCACCCTTGTCTGAAGACTTACCATCCTTCTTCTTGCCATCCTTGTCACCCCCTGTATAAACATTTCTGTTCACTCTTGTTCTGACCCATTTGTCTGTCTTCTTTCCCAATTCTTGGGGAGAGGTCAGATCTGAGTCCACTAGATATTGGTGTAACAAATCAGACACACGGTTATTCAGAATATGCTCTCTCAGGATCAGATTATACAGGCTTTCATAGTCAGAAACTTTACTGCCATGTAACCACCCCTCCAAGGCCTTCACTGAATAGTCAACAAAGTCTACCCAGTCTTGTGAGGAATCTTTTCTGGTTTCTCTGAACTTAATCCTGTATTGTTGAGTGGTTAAGCCAAATCCATCCAAGAGTGCATTCTTCAAAACTGTAAAATTATTGGCATCACTTTCCTTCAAAGTAAGGAGCCTATCCCTACCCTTTCCACTGAAAGATAGCCATAGGATAGCAGCCCACTGCCTTTGAGGGACCCCCTGTACCATACAGGCCCTCTCAAGTGCAGCAAACCACTTGTTAATGTCCTCCCCCTCCTTGTAAGGGGGAACTATCTTGTGCAGATTCCTGGAATCATACTCTTTAACAGGATTGCTATCAGGAATACTGCTGCTGCCACCACCATGGGGTCCTAACCCCAACCTATGTCTCTCTTTTTCTAAGTCTAGGGATTCCCTGTCTAGAGCCAGCTGTTGCTGTTTAAGCTTCAGTTTGGCCTCTTCCACTCCAGAGTGTTTTTGTGGGCCTGATGAAGACTCATTTTTAGATTTGTCCCCACCCTTGTCTGAAGACTTACCATCCTTCTTCTTGCCATCCTTGTCACCCCCTGTATAAACATTTCTGTTCACTCTTGTTCTGACCCATTTGTCTGTCTTCTTTCCCAATTCTTGGGGAGAGGTCAGATCTGAGTCCACTAGATATTGGTGTAACAAATCAGACACACGGTTATTCAGAATATGCTCTCTCAGGATCAGATTATACAGGCTTTCATAGTCAGAAACTTTACTGCCATGTAACCACCCCTCCAAGGCCTTCACTGAATAGTCAACAAAGTCTACCCAGTCTTGTGAGGAATCTTTTCTGGTTTCTCTGAACTTAATCCTGTATTGTTGAGTGGTTAAGCCAAATCCATCCAAGAGTGCATTCTTCAAAACTGTAAAATTATTGGCATCACTTTCCTTCAAAGTAAGGAGCCTATCCCTACCCTTTCCACTGAAAGATAGCCATAGGATTAGCAGCCCACTGCCTTTGAGGGACCCCCTGTACCATACAGGCCCTCTCAAGTGCAGCAAACCACTTGTTAATGTCCTCCCCCTCCTTGTAAGGGGGAACTATCTTGTGCAGATTCCTGGAATCATACTCTTTAACAGGATTGCTATCAGGAATACTGCTGCTGCCACCACCATGGGGTCCTAACCCCAACCTATGTCTCTCTTTTTCTAAGTCTAGGGATTCCCTGTCTAGAGCCAGCTGTTGCTGTTTAAGCTTCAGTTTGGCCTCTTCCACTCTCAACTTATTGAGTTCCCTTTCTAACATTTTGTCATCAGGGTGGGTGGGTTGGGAATGTTTTGACACAGAAGAAAGATTGGAATGAGCAGAGGGAGACCTGTCCCTAACAGTTGGTACTCTAACAACCTGGCCTCCAGGAACAAAAACATCCCCACTATGATGGGAGCGTCTATTACTACCAGCATTGCTAGGTAGTCTGCTAAGGGGCAGATTAGGAAGGGAACCCTGTAACACTCCCTCAAGGGGCTTCCCTGAGTCAGAGTGTGAGCTATCTATCAACTTTTCAGATGAGGTGCCACCCAGGGCCTTATCATTTGCAATAAGCATATTATACAGAAATTCTCTAGTAGGGTTCTTTTGTTACCACTAAACCTCTATCAATGCAGAGACTCGTTTGCCTCATAAAGTTAAGGTGGTCATAAGTTGTATTGACCAAATTAAGAGGAGTTCCTACACCAGACATGATAGAAGAAGGTTTAGAGACAGATAAAAGAGAGAAAAAAGTTTCAGGACTTTTTAAAGAACAGGAAAAAAAACTTTTTCAACTTTTTGAAATTTTTAGAAAGTTTTGAAGTACTTTTCAGTACTTAACAGATAGTGTAAGAGAAGAAAAGCTAAACTTTTTGGCTAGGTTTACATACACTGAACTTGTTTTGTATATTATTCTCTTATGAAAAGTACACAATGACAAAGTGGTAAGTAGTTTCAAGTACTTATCCCACCGCTGCACAACCAATGTAGGAGGCTGGCCTGGCTTGTAGTGGGTACCAAGAGGTACTACCACTCTGTACCAGGTCCAGTTATCCCTTATCAGTGTAGAAGAGGTGTTTCAAGCAGCTTAGGCTGATAGAAGGTAGCTATAGCAGAGCAGCTTAGGCTGAACTAGGAGACATGCAAAGCTCCTACTATACCTCTGGTGTCATATGCACAATATCATAAGAAAACACAATACACAGATACACTAAAAATAAAGGTACTTTATTTTTATGACAATATGCCAAAAGTATCTCAGTGAGTACCCTCAGTATGAGGATGCCAAATATACACAAGATATATGTACACAATACCAAAAATATGCAGTAATAGCAAAAGGAAATAATGCAAGCAGTGTAAAGTTACAGTAGATTGCAATAGGAGCACATAGGTATAGGGGCAACACACACCATATACTCCAAAAGTGGAATGCGAACCACGAATGGACCCCAAACCTATGTGAGCTTGTAGAGGGTCGCTGGGACTGTAAGAAAACAGTGAGGGTTAGAAAAATAGCCCACCCCAAGACCCTGAAAAGTAGGTGTAAAGGGCACCTATAACCCCCAGAGAGCACAGAAGTCGTGATAGGGGGTTTCTGCCAGGAAGACCAACACCAGCAAAGCAACAACAGTGGATTTCCGGACCTGAGTACCTGTGAAACAAGGGGATCAACTCCAAGAGTTGTGACAATGTTGAGAGTGGGCAGATGCCCAGGAAATGCCAGCTGAGGGTGCAAAGAAGCTGCCACCTGATGGAAGAAGCTTTGGTTTCTGCAAGAACGAAGAGGACTAGGAACTTCCCCTTTGTAGGATGGATGTCCCACGTCGTGAAGAAGCTTGCAGAGGTGTTCCCACGCAGAAAGACCGCAAACAAGCCTTGCTAGCTGCAAGGGTCGCGGTTAGGGTTTTTGGATGCTGCTGTGGCCCAGGAGGGACCAGAATGTCGCCACTTGGATGAGGAGACAGAGGGGGCACCCAGCAAGTCAGGGAGCCCTCACAGAAGCAGGCAGCACCCGCAGAAGTACCAGAACAGGCACTTGGAAGAGGAGGGAACCGGAGTCCACCCAAAGACACAAAAGGGAGTCCCACGACGCCGGAGGACAACTCGGAAGGTTGTGCACTGCAGGTTAGAGTGTTGGGGACCCAGGCTTGGCTGTGCACAAAGGAAATCCTGGAAGAGTGCACAGGAGCCAGAGCAGCTGCAAATCATGTGGTACCCAGCAATGCAGTCTAGCGTGGGGAGGCAAGGACTTACCTCCACCAAACTTGGACTAAAGAGTCACTGGGCTGTGGGAGTCACTTGGACAGAGTTGCTGAGTTCCAGGGACCACGCTTGTTGTGGTGAGAGGGGACCCAGAGGACCGGTGATGCAGTCTTTTGTTGCCTGCGGTTGCAGGGGGAAGATTCAGTCGACTCGCAGGAGACTTCTGCAGAGCTCCTGGCGGAAGAAGGAGGCAGGCTATCCCCAGAGCATGCACCACCAGAAAACAGTCGAGAAAGCCGGCAGGATGAAGCGATACAAGGTTGCAGTAGTCGTCTTTGCTACTTTTTTGCGGTTTTGCAGAGTCCTGAGCAGTCAGCGGTCGATCCTTTGGCAGAAGGTGAAGAGGGAGATGCAGAAGAACTCTGGTGAGCTCTTGCATTCGGTATCTGAAGAATTCCCCAAAGCAGAGACCTTAAATAGCCAGAAAAGGAGGTTTGGCTACCAAGGAAGGAGGATAGGCTAGTAACACAGGTAAGAGTCTATCAGAAGGAGTCTCTGACGTCACCTGCTGGCTCTGGCCACTCAGAGCAGTCCAGTGTGCCAGCACACTTCTGAATCCAAGATGGCAGAGGTCTGGGGCACGCTGGAGGAGCTCTGGGCACCTCCCATGGGAGGTGCAGGTCAGGGGAATGGTCACTCCCCTTTCCCTTGTCCAGTTTCACGCCAGAGCAGGGCTAGGGGATCCCTGAACTGGTGTAGACTAGCTTATGCAGAGCCCATCGAAGCATTTCCAGAGGCTGGGGGAGGCTACTCCTCCCAGCCCTGACACCTTTTTCCAAAGGGAGAGGGTGTAACACCCTCTCTCTGAGGAAGTCTTTTGTTCTGCCTTCCTGGGCCAAGCCTGGCTGGACCCCAGGATGGCAGAAACCTGTCTGAGGGGTTGGCAGAAGCAGCAGCAGCTGCAGTGAAACCCCCGGAAAGGCAGTTTGGCAGTACCCGGGTCTGTGCTAGAGACTCGGGGGGGATCATGGAATTGTCTCCCCAATGCCAGAATGGCATTGGGGTGACAATTCCATGATCTTAGACATGTTACATGGCCATGTTCGGCGTTACCATTGTGACGCTATACATAGGAAGTGACCTATGTATAGTGCACGCATGTAATGGTGTCCCCGCACTCACAAAGTCCAGGGAATTTGCCCTGAACGATGTGGGGGCACCTTGGCTAGTGCCAGGGTGCCCACACACTAAGTAACTTTGCACCCAACTTTCACCAGGTGAAGGTTAGACATATAGGTGACTTATAAGTTACTTAAGTGCAGTGGTAAATGGCTGTGAAATAATGTGGACGTTATTTCACTCAGGCTACAGTGGCAGGCCTGTGTAAGAATTGTCAGAGCTCCCTATGGGTGGCAAAAGAAATGCTGCAGCCCATAGGGATCTCCTGGAACCCCAATACCCTGGGTACCTCAGTACCATATACTAGGGAATTATATGGGTGTTCCAGTATGCCAATGTGAATTGGTGAAATTGGTCATTAGCCTCTTAGTGACAATTTAGAAAGCAGAGAGAGCATAACCACTGAGGTTCTGGTTAGCAGAGCCTCAGTAAAGCAGTTAGTCATCACACAGGGAATACATACAGGCAACACTTATGAGCAATGGGGCCCTGGCTGGCAGGGTCCCATTGACACATACCCCCATATTTCACTGTATATATGTTGTTTTAGTGTAACATGCCAAGCAAGATGGTACTTTCCTACAGTTTCAGTGTGTTTTTACTGTGTCACTGGGATCCTGCTAACCAGGACCACAGTGCTCATAGATAAAAACCTATATGTCAGTATGTTTTGCCTGTCTCACTGGGATCCTGCTAGCCAGGACCCCAGTGCTCATAGTTTGTGGCTTAATATGTATGCCTGTGTAGTGCCTAACTGTCACTGAGGCTCTGCTAATCCGAACCTCCGTGCTTACGCTCTCTCTGCTTTTAAATTTGTCACTGTAGGCTAGTGACTTCATTTACCAATTTCAATTGGCACACTGGACCCCCCTTATAGTTCCCTAGTATATGGTACCTAGGTACCCAGGGCATTGGGGTTCCAGGAGACCCATTTGGGCTGCAGCATTTCTTTTGCCACCCATAGGGAGCTCAGACGAATCCTTACACTGGCCTGCCATTGCAACCTGCGTGAAATACCACACACATTATTTCACAGCCATTTTTACCACACTTAAGTAACTTATAAGTCACCTATTTGTCTAACCTTCACTTGCTGTAGGTTAGGTGCAAAGTTACTAAGTGTGAGGGCACCCTTGCACTAGCAAAGGTGCCCCCATATAGTTCAGGGCCATTTCCCCAGAATTAGTGAGTGCCGGGACACCATTACACGTGTGCACTACATGTAGGTCAATACCTATATGTAACTTCACAATGGTAACTCAGAGTATGGCCATGTAACATATCTAAGATCATGGAATTGTCTCCTCATTCCAAATCTGGTATTAGGGAGCCAATTCCATGCATCCTGGGGGCTCCACAATGGACCCCCAGTACTGCCAAACCAGCTCTCTGAGGCTTGCACTACAGCTACAGCTGCTGCCACCTCACAGACAGTGTTCTGCCCTCCTGGGGTCTGGGCAGCCCAGTCCCAGGAAGGCAGACTAAAGTGTTTCCTCTGAGAGCAGGGTGTTACACCCTCTCCCTTTGAAAATAGGTGTTACGGGCTGGGGAGGGGTAGCCTCCCCAGCCTCTGTACATGCTTTGAAGGGCACAGATGGTGTCCTCCTTGCATAAACCAGTCTACAACCCCTTCTCCCCTGCTCTGGCGGGAAACTGGACAAAAGAAAGGAGAGTGACCACTCCCCTGTCCATCACCACCCCAGGGGTGGTGCTCAGAGCTCCTCCAGTGTGTCCCAGGCTTCAACCATCTTGCTTTGCAAGGTGTGGGGGCACTCTGGAGGGCTCTGAGTGGCCAGTGCCAGCAGGTGACGTCAGAGATCCCTCCTGATAGGTCCATACCTGGTAAGGTAGCCAATCCCCTTCTCAGGGCTATTTAGGGTCCCTCCTGTGGGTTCTCTTCAGATTCTGCTTGGAAGTTTCTTTCAGGTATCCTTTGCAACAACTTCAGACTTTTGACCTTGGATCAACCGTAGCCTGCTCCAAGAAACGCTGTAACTGCAACGAAGTGTCTACAAGAGACACTTTTCTTCAGCAACCTCAGCTCCATATCAGCAATGGCAACATTTTCCATGGTGTGCACACTTTGGAGACTTCCTGTCTTCATCCTGCACCAGAAGAACTGAAGAAATCTCCTGTGGAGTGACAGAATCACTCCTCTGCTCCAAGCAGGCACCTTCCAAGGAGACAACCGGTACACTGGGAGTCCTCTCACGGCGACAAGCATGCTCCTAAGGACACAGAGGGTAGACATCATCGACATAGACTGTCCTGAGGTCCCGCTGATCAATTTGGAGGAGGTAAGACCTTGCCTTCCCCAAGAACAACGGTACCCCTGTGTATTGTCTTCTTTGCCTCCTGAGGCCTCTGTGCACTCTTTGCAAAATTCCTTCGTGCACGCTTGGTGCAGGTCCCCAGCACTCTACCCTGTGACGCTCAACTCGCTGAGTTGTTCTCTGGCGGCATGGGACCTTCTTTTGTTGTGCTGCATCAATTACATTTTGCACCTCCTTTGAACCCAGATCCTGCAGCTTCTGGGGGTGGTGGCTGGCATCCTGAGGGTTCTCTAAAGTGCCGAGAGCCCCCTCTTCCTCCTCACACAGAGTTGAGGCCCCCAGGTCCCTCCTGGGTCCATCCAGTGGCATTTTGATGAAAAATTCACTTTTGCCGTAGCCAAGGCTTGTTGGCGCCTTCCAACACAAAATCTCATCTGCAACGATCTTCACACTGTGGGACATCTTTTACATCATGCAGGAACCCGCTGGCATCTTCCTAGGGTGGATTTCTGCATTCTTCAACTAACTGGGGACTCTTCTTTTGCACCCTCTTCTTGGTTGCCAGGGGCTCCTGTCCTTCCTGGAACTTCTTTCAACTTCTGGACTTGGTCCCCTTCCTTTGCAGGTCTTGAGGTCCAATAATCCAGCAGTTCTTTGCAGACTTGGTTGGCTGCTGCAAAATCCCAAAAATGAGGTTTAGTGTGTCCTAAGGAAACTTGCAGTACTTTACTCCTGCTTTTCTGGGCTCTGGGGAGGGGTAATTTACTTACCTTTACTGTATTCTTACTCTCCCAGCGATTCTGCACACACTCGACTTGTCTAGGGGGGAATTCGTGATTCACATTCCACTTTCTTAGTATATGGTTTGTGTTGCCTGTAGACTTATTTTCTCTCATTGCATTCTGTAGGATTTCCTACTGTTTGTATTGTTCTGTGACTATTTACTTGTCTAATTTTGGTGTCTAATATACATACTGTGTATAATACTTACCTCCAGAAGGAGTATTGTCTCTAAGATATTTTTGGTACTGTGTCACCCAAATAAATACGTTTATTTTTGGTAACACTGAGTATTGACTTTACTTGTGTATAAGTAATGTGCAACTATAAGTGGTATTGCATGAGCTTTGCATGTCTCCTAGTTCAACCTAAGCTCCTCTGCTATAGCTACCTCTATCAGCCTAAGCTGCTGGAACACTACTACTACTTTTCACTAATAAGAGATAACTGGACCTGGTGTAAGTACCCAAGGTACCCACTACAAACCAGGCCAGCCTCCTACACATGGGGGACTGCCTTTAAATATCTTTTAAGGTTAGTTTCCTATTGGGAGCAGATAGAGAAATGGAGTTTGGGGTCTCTGAACTCCCAATTTAAAATACGTCTTTTGGTAAAGTTTGATTTTAGATTGCTGGTTTGGAAATGCCACTTTTATAAGTGGGCATTATCTTTCTTACCATTCATTATGTGCCACTGCCTGTTTGTGGAATCCATGTCTGGGTCAGAATGCTAGTTGGGCTGTTTGTGAATTCCCTCTAGACAGTGACTCAAAGGGAGCTGGGGTGTGTCCTGCATATCCTGATGAGTCTCCTGGGCTCGAGTGGGGATGGAGGAGCTGACACCTGCACCTGAAAGTGCTGTGTGTGTTCTCACATAATGCAGTATCAGACCCACTGGTGTGTCTTGGCTAGGTCTGGGAAAGGTAGGGACCTGTGAACAACAAAGACTTTCCTTTGAAGTCTGCCTACTTGAAAGGCAGAAATGGGTTTAAGCGGTAGACCTAAAACCCCAGACTTTTAGAACACTTCTGGATCAAGAGGAACCTCTGCCAAACAGAAGATCTGGAGGAGGAGAACTGTCCCTTTGCTGTGTGTGCTTTGCTGGGTTGGCCTGCAATTGCTGCTTCTGCCTTAGAGGACAAAGACTGGACTTTTCTGTGTATACTGCTTATGCAGTTTCTCCAAGGGCTTGGACTGAGCTTGCATCCTAATAAGTCTCAGGGACAGCAAAAACTTCACCTACAAGCCTCTGGGTTCACGTGCTGTGGACTCAAACTCACCAGGTTGTTACTATTCCAGTTTCTGGCCCTTGGGAGTGAAAGCTGGTTCAAAACTACAGAATCCTGACTGATGCCGCTACCCGACCCTGCGATGCTGCCTGCAGCTGAAGCCGTGGTCTAATCTGGAGTGCGACGACCCTGACTGACATTGCATGCCTGATGTCGCCCAGGCTGATGTCCCATGACTCTGTGAGTCCCACGTGTCGTGTCACCCACGTCCGTGACACCTGACTCCACTGTGGCGCCTGCAACCCCATGATGTGACAGTGACCCCATGAGGCCGCTCCACCACATCTTGACCCGCTGGACATCGACCCCGCCGGAGCATAAGGAACTGATGCTTTGCACCACCGCGCCCCCTCATCTCCAATGCTCCACAATAAGGACCCAACGCTTTGCATCAACGCCTCCGCCCCGCAGTACCAGACCAACACCGCATCAGATCCAACGATGCCTTGCTTCCTCAACTTAGTGCACTGGCTTGTTTCCTCACTTTCACAAGGTACTGTACCTGGGGGTCCGTGTGACTCTGTGACCGACGCCATTGGTGATGGATTGTTGGGAACGTCTCCGTCACGATGCTGTGATAATACCAAATTGAAGCAATTGTGTTTCTAAGTGCTATATTGACGTTTAAAATTTGAATATTCATAACCTTGCTTGTGTATGTTGGATGTTTGTCGTTTTGGTCTTGTTATACTTAGATAAATATTGGCTATTTTTCTAAACTGGTGTTGAGTGATTTTGTAGTGTTTTCACTGTTACTCTGTGTATTGATACAAATAATTTACACATTGCCTCTGAGATAAGACTGACTGCTTGTGCTAAGCTACCAAGGGGGTGAGCAGGGGTTATCCTAGGTGTGTGTCTTCCTTACCCTGACTAGAGTGCGGGTCCCTGCTTGGATAGAGTGCAAACTGACTGCCAACCACAGACCCCATTTCTAACATATGTCAAACAATGTCATAGCATGTCTCATATCCTTGGCAAACTGCATGTGTCAATCAGGACACAGACATATTTCCACATTCTTGTACCCAGAGCTGTCAGGACTATTCATACAATCCACCCTTACTCATTGTGCATCTGACAAAGGCTGTTGGCAGCAGCTGTGTGCGACTGCCCACGTAAAATACACACACATTGAAATACAGCTGAGACACCCCTGTACTGAACTGGCACAACCACTTTGTGAGGTGACTCACAGACTACACAAGTGCTGCGGCTGGAGTCCTGAGATGTGTGGATGCCAGTCACTCATACTGCATACAATGGATATGCTACGGAAAATATTGCCCCCCCTGTAGAAAATTCAATCTCCAATGGCAAATATCACATGGACGAAATACTGTGACATGCATGAAGGACTGGACAGTGAAGATGAGAAAGATGAAGAGCAAGTGCAAATTGTCCAAACAGTGCCAGCAACTTGGGACTTGATGCCTAGACTACACAATCTGGCATCAACATGTGGGAATGACTACAAATTTAAAAAATAAATACTCCACAAAACAACATTGTAGATATGTAAGTCCACACACGTAAGCACACACATTGTGTGGGCTACTTAACATCTCAGTCACACTGTCAGCAAGTCCACCTGTGTACTTGACCAGCACAAACAAGTATGAGTGATGCATTTGTGAACTGACACTATCTGTACCCTGGGTCTGCAGAAATGGCCCTGTCCCACAATCTGCAAATGGAGTGCTAATGCAATAAAGGCACGTATACCATCCCGATTCACAGACTCATGTAAGTCCCTAGTAGATAATAGGTCAAATCTAACATCAACAACCTGTAAGTCCCTAGTAGATAATAGGGCATGGGAGTGTAGTTGTACATTTGGATACCTGCACTTAAGTGTGCACTGATGTGAAGCCTGCCATCCCCGTCTGACAGTATACCTGCAATGCACACTGTGTGCTAAAAGGGAAGTCTGTGCAAAGCTATGTGGTGAGGATTTGTACAGTTGAAGTGTATGTGCAAAGAACATTGTCACAAAATGCAACCGTAATGCCCCCCTGGGTGCCCCAGGCCCTGTGTGGCCCCCAACTTTGAGCATGGAGAAATGCAAAGATGCATCATGGTGCCTGGTGTTTGAGGAAACCATCTCTTAACACTTACATACTGTAGAGATGTATCTACAGAGGGTAACGTTAGTCACTGATATGAGCAAAAATATTTTTCTGAAAGAGCGCTGTGATCCATGAACGGGTCATGAAAATTGTTGAACTGATATCCCTAAACATACCACTGTTGGCAGTAAAAATCACACACGAATACCACAAACCATCCACATGCATGGCATGCTAAACACATCCATGGCACACGTCTCTCCAGCACATCCCAACACTTGCCTGAATGGGGAACTCTTAGTTATCATGTTGCGTGACAGCCTAATGTCCGCTCCTTGGGATACACATTAGATTGTCACACAAATGTACTGTCATAGTGGTGGGATAGCTGTACACAATCCAGGGAAAGTCAATAGCATCCCTGGATATTCCCTTAGCAAGGGTATTATGTGCATGAACATGTTGAGCACACGGGTCAGCTATCCTAAGCTGGGTGGCTACACAAACTGTGGATATGTGCCATCTATGAAGTCTGATCCCGATAATGCATGGCCCATCACATATGTAACCGCACAGTAAACATATTGTACACCTGGGAAGACAGGTGGTTATAAGTGAAGCTATTGTGGAGCTAGTAGCTTGTAAATGAGATCACCACACTTGCCAGCACCACACGTTGTAACCACCCCCCACTCTTGCGTGACAGCCTGCTGTCTCTACTTTGGGACACAGAACATATTGTTTGATATGTGCACAGTCTTACCTGTGGGTGAATGGGCCACATTCCATGGCATCCCTGGGGTTAAACTAAACAATGGACTGAGGTGCCAACACATACGGGCATATTAACAAAAAAAACTGATGCATCGGCTCCGATGCACCAGTTCCCTTGCACTGCCCTGCGCCCACCTAATGACACCATGGAAGCGCTGTATTTACAATACAGCACACCATGGCGCTCGTTAGCACAACTCTGCAAAACCTTTGGGCACAGTTGTGGTGCTTTGCTGGACTAGCACCAAAATGTGTTTTGCTAGTCCAGTAAAGTTCAGGTAGAACCATAGGATACAGCACTAGCGTCAGTTTAATGACTGCGGTGGGCAGGCATTTAAAATTGACGCTAGAATGGTGCAGTGAAATCGTATAAATTTCACTGCGCAATTTTGTTTGGCCTCCCTGCGGGAGAACACCCCCCTGCATACATAATACCTGGTGCAGGGATAATGTGGTGCAAAGGTTTACAGAGTGGCGCAATGCTAGTATTGCGCCATTTTGTAAATATGACGCAGGGTGAGGGCCTGTTTAGCGGCGCCGTAGAATAAAGATAAATAACATCATGGCGGGGCTAAGGCACCGTATTTGGCACATGAGGCAACCCTATGAACTTGTCATGTCCATGACTCAAAGGAAATGTGACCTATGCATTGACTGGTCCTAGTAAGTCATGTACCATCAACCATGTGTACTTACAAGACATAGCTTGGACACATGGAAAGAGAGGAGTATGTTGAAGTGAACTATTCACAGGCAAAACAATAATCCACATGACTGAAAACATGTAAAAATGAATTCCACCGGACATCATACATCTTTACACATATTACAGTCCTTGCCTCAAAACAATTGATGCATCGTCCCAATGCTTGTTTTCTGAAGCCATTGTGTCTGCCAAAAATGATGCATCCCATGCTGCGCATCGGAACTGCCTCATGTTGCATTATCATGTGACATAAAAAACCAGGCACTGGCGTGTGGCGTCAACAAAACTGATGCATTGTCCAAAACGTGACGCATCACCACAGGAAGTGATGTAATGGATCTGCAATGCTTATAACAGAAACTGAAAAGTTACTTTCACTTTCTTTTAGAGTCACAGTCATTTAGACTGTGTTAGAGAGAGGTGGTATATTTTGTGAGCTGTGTTTGAGAGTGTTGTTATAAGTGTATTTTGTGCTGTCTTCTGTCTCCTTAGTGTCCCTGTAGTCTGTTTTTATCCTGTATATTTGTTATTTGTATTGTGTTGTGATTGTATTGTCGGTTGTTTGTCTTTGGGGTATTTTTGTCTTTTGGGTTATTTGGGGGTAGTTTGGGGTTATATTTGCCTTGTTAATGGTGCTGTGGGTTTGTTTAAGGCCATGTCGGGAACGTGACGGGCCCATCACCTCATTGCAAATGAATTGGGTGGCTTCCTATGGCTGGTCACTGATTACCTCCCCAATATTGTGGCCATGGGGGAAAGAGTGATACAGGGCTATCACATGGAAACATGTAAGCTGGAGTGGGGGAAGGTCCTGTCCCACACAACCCATATATTCAAGGTAGAGCGTACTGCCTACCAAATGAAACATCGCTGGGCAGACATCATCAGCAGGGAACAGGACCTACTGAACTACCTAGGAATCGAGATTGGTAGAGCTGTGGGTGGGAACACACTCTGTGTGGCTGATTCCTGTTTTGCAATTGCAAGTACATGTCTGCTGGGCATAGGCCCCCCTTTACCAAGTTAAGACAAAGGGCAGGGCTGTGAGTAGTGTGTTTATGCAAAACACCATCCATGACAAGGGCAGCAATGCACCCTTAAGAAGAAAAGTGGCATTTTCCTGTTCTTGGCCCTTGGGTTTTGCCACTAAATTCTGATGTGCACCAATGCTATACAACTGTGTCCTGGTGGAAGGGTACATGGTTACCAGGAACACGTGTCCATGTCCACTAAGTGCCTGACTACTGTTTGTTGCACAGTCATGTACATGTGATTTTAAAAATGATGTGGCGTAAAGAGAGTCATGTCTGAGTGAGTCCTGTGAGTCAAGTATGTGCATAGTGCAATTGCAATAAGCTATGGTTGGAAATTGTTGCAGTAGGAAGTCATCTGCAAAATGTGAACAATTTAGCAAAGACATGTATGTCAGGTTCTTGCACATATGTGTACCTGTCAACCTGGCCTACCACTGGAACATGTATAATGGCCTTTTTGACTCTTCACTAACCTAAGTCTTCTTTGTCCATTAGCAAATCATATCTGATGTGCAGTAGTTGTCCATAGTGTTCATTGTGCAATATTCACAGTGCAGTGTCTCATGTTACCTCTTGCAGGTCCCCATCCATACACCACTGGCGAGGTGGTAAGCTTCGCAGACCCGGATGCTACCAGTGAGTGCCAATCTGTATGTATAATGTGTAGTGCAAATATTGTGTGTTCTGTTGTATACTGTGTGCAATGCCATGTACCCAGTACATGTATGCTACTACAAACGTATGCTATACATGGATATGGACTGTATGGTTGCAGTTGTGTGTAGGAAGTAAAGGGTCCTACACATGTATGCAGGGTGGCAAGATGTTCACTAAACATGTTACTGATCTGGATACCACACTTAGCACAAAGTGACTCAGGCCTTGGTGTGATGAATGAACATGTGAATATTTCCCTAAAATTACCACAACAGTGGTCAACATACCACACTTGAAAATGCCAACGTTTTGGCCAACATCGTGGTATAATGCCCCATAATATGGGTTGTAGGTAACATTGCCAACCCGTGTCATTCTCACAGATCTTGTTACGTGTATTAGGCCAGAGGGATGTCCATACAACATTGTCATACTACATGCCATCACTCACAACATGATCAGATAGTGGTGGTCGCGATAGTGTCCATAATGTTATGCAGACACCTTCACACAATGTACAGCATTAGCCAGAGCTGTTCCAAGATCGCTGTGCAGATAAGGTGTAGGGCATGCATGCACCCACATATGAGATGGCTGTGCTGAGTGCTGTTGTGCAACATGCTAACCAGAGGATTGGACACACACAAAGCCAATGGGCAACATAGTGGGAGAAATCAAGTTACTCTGCTCAACCCTCCATTTTCACATATGATGCCTGTCACATCCATTTTCCATGTAGCGATGTGTCAAGACATCTGTCTGTGCCATATGAGGCACAAACTATTGTGGGAACATATTTAACTTGCAGTCCGTGCTCAGATGAGTTAGGTGCATGCCAATGGATCTGAGGTCACTTGCGCAAGCATAAGGGACATTGTTGAGCAATCGATGATGATGATGATGGTGACCTACCATGGTCAAATGACATATGTGTATGACATTCTTAATCAGTGGTGACATGGTCCTTTGAAGAATTTCCAAGATGGTTCAGTGTTATTGTGCCGCAATAGCTAGCCTTGATACCTTGGACATGAGCAATGTGGAGATGATGGTTGGTGTGCAGATGTGTATTATCCATGCCCTTCGGGATGGCATTGTGGTTTTTGATGGCCGAGTGATAACTGCAGATGGTGTTTTAATTGCATGCCTGTTGTTCATTTGCCTAATATACATTTGGCTGACATGTCCCATTTATGTTGCAGCTGCAAACATGACTCCATCCCAGAGGCGCCAGTTCGAGAAGCATGCGGATCGCTACTGCCAAATACATCAGGTCACAAAGGGCTACCGGAGGATGGGACGCCTCTATGAGAGAGAGCGTGCATCGAGGCCATGGAAAGCATTCCCTCAAGGGGGTCCACCCAAGGACCCATCAGCCTCCAGGACCCACACAGCAGGCAGGTCTGTGGCCACAGACAGGGCAAGCTCTAAAGGGGCAGGACCGTCAACACCAGCTGCAACAAGTGCCCCAACAGGATTACAGGCTATACCAACATTTATAGAACCACCCTATGTGCTGGAATTTTGCACAGAGGCTTGAGGACCAAAAGTATCGGATTGGCAGACTGGAACACAAGAACGACCAAATAATGAAAATGCTCAGAGAGATCAGAGCTGCAGTGATGAAGCGCTGAGGTGGACAATGGTCTAGATAGACTGAACTTCCCTTCCCCTTGTATATATTTTTGTACATAGTTAAGGTATTTAGATAGTTTGGGTTACACACAGTAGTGTAGATTAGTTTTAGGACATTAAAACATATATAGGATTGTTTAGGCTATATGTTTAGTTAGTCAATGTTTAGCTGCAGTTACTGTTGTCCTCGTCTATTGATGTTTATCATGCCACGTTAGATGTATAGAATTAGTTAAGATAAGGTAATTTAGTTGTAGGAATAAGTTAGGATAACACATTGTAATTTAAGTTAGTAAAGGTAGGTTACTTATTTTAGTTTTTTATAGGCAAAAATGTGTTTTTTGATTAAATCTTGTTTTTTCTTACTAAAGGGTCTCTATAATGATTTACTGCCTAGGTGGCAGCATGTCTGCATCGGCTATGTGAGGCTCATGCCTTTGCAAACATAGTTAGTTACATGTGTGACTATGTGTATCCCCTATGGTCAAGTAACTGTCACGTTGGCAATGGTGTCACATCAGCAAATCAACTTTGCATGGCTTTACGCTGCACTGTATATGTGGGTCCGTCCAACGCAGATTTCTGTGGCAGAGGGGCGTGCATTGGGTATTGCTGTGGGCATACCCTGCAGCATGGGCACAATGGGGCCTGTGTTGCAGGGCTGAGTGCAAGAAGGGACACCATCCTGTACAATCACATACACAATAGGTGGTTTCATCTTACTATTGGCGGTGCATGATACAGCACACATAGCTAGAGGTGACAAGGAGGATACACGTGGACAATTCTCCCTCTTCCATCACATATGGGGTGGCATAAGGACCTGACAGATTCCCGAACTGTCAATGCGTGAATGCATCAGGTTGCTACACCACCTCAGAAGTGGCATTGTGGTGGTGCTACATTTGACTAACATTGTTGTGGGCCTATTTTTGCATCTTTCAATGTGTTGTGCAGTCAGCAACAGGGATTGGAAGTGGCAGACATCATTCCTGATTGTTGATGTTGCACAATGTGTGCCTTCCTGCACATGTCCAATCAACAGTGCAACACAGCCCCCACCCCCCACACCATGCTCAATGTGTGCCTGTGTTGGTGTTAGACAGCAGTTTGTGCCCCATCACCAAGGGTAGTACAGGGATGCATTGTATCTTAGTGACAACTACGCATCCCTGCACATTCAAGCTGATGCAGCACAGCAGGCTCGGTTGCAGTACTGCACTAAATCATTTCATCATACATGATTAACAATGGGCCACATTTCCCAGACGCTGACAGCACACTGCCCCATTAGAGCATACATTTTAGCGTTACACTCCAGTGGAGCAGTGTGCCAGGCCATATTTACCAGGCCATGAAGGCACCTTGTGCGCTTTTTCATGGCCTGTTAATTATTTGCCCTTTTCAGACCTCACACTGCATATAAGTGGCATTCCATGTGTGTTGCTGTGGATGTTCCCACACAACACACATGTACCACACCCACCATCTAGGCCTTCCCAGATTTTCACGTCTGGGAGTGCTGCAGTTTCATACGCCACCTAAGTGTTGGTGTAGAAGTGACAAGAGGGTGAGTGTCATCCCTGTCCCAGTAATGTCATGTTTCTGTGTGTGCCGAATTGTGCATCACATATACTAAGATGAAAACACCACGTGTGCCTGATGTTGTGCAGGAAGGTGTCCCTTCATGCACAATAGCAATCATCCCCAAAACACACGCACCCTTGCAGCATGGTGCACGTTTTGCCTGCATAGGCACATAGCAGCAAATTGTGCACCAGCACAGATGGTAATGACAGCAATGTGGTGTGTTTGTTACTTTGTGACCTTTCCCAGTGGTCCAGGGAGGCTTATCCCAGCCCCTACTGCACCACCCTGCCCAACAGGCCTGGTAGATGATGCCCAATATGAGTTAATCTTGGCCAGATGGTACGGTTGATACAGTGAAGGCACTGTTGTGAGGGTTGTGAAGTGGTCTGTGCATATATAGTGTGGTGGGGAGGGGTGTCAGTGCACATTATATGTTTGGTGTTTCTCCATTATTGTGCCCCATGCAACTGTTTCACATGCATACCGTGCTTCCCCCTTCTGCCATTTATTAGTTACAACATTGCACCCCCCCTGCAACTTCCCCTGTGTTTGTTGTTGCTCATCATAGGCTGCAGTTACTGCAGTGTCCTGTCCCTGAACTCTGGTTCCAATTCCTCAGGGATGACCGCTGCCATCATCTCCTCCAGCTGCTCCTGGGGTGCAGGACTTCAACCACCATTCTGCAAGGTTGCGTTTCGGTCACTGGCCAGTTTGAGCTTCCAAACGTGCCAGCGCTTCTTACAATCCTCTTCACCTCTGCCACACTGTTGACATTATAATCCATGGACTGCCATATTGCCCCCTTCCTACCTGTTGACAATTAGGAGGTGGCAAAGAGCTGATTTTGGTGCCCCGTCACTTCTGTGATCAAGGTGTTGTCCTCCTCCTCACCCTAACCTACACTTCCTCTTCCGTATCTTTTCTCCTGTGAATCTGTCTGGATATCCTGGCTTGTACTGGGCTCATTGGGGTCTCTCTAGGGTCTCTCCTGTCCTGCCTTCTCCAGTATCACAACTAGTGGCTTGTGTTTGGCGTTTTCACAGACTTTTTTTTAATGCTTTTAAGGCCAAAAGTGTCACTAGCATGACCAGCGTAAAAAAAAAAAAAAAAAGGTGCAGCTAATCAGGTTAGCGCCACTTTGGCATCACTAACGTCATCTTGTTTTGTGACATATCGCAAAGTCGGGTGTCATTATTTTTTACGTTAGCCTTTTCTTACCGTCATGGTGCGTCGTTTTGTAAAAATGGCATAAGAAGCAACGTAAGCATCAATTCTTGTACATATGCACCTAACTTACTTAATGTTCAGTTCATCGTACTGAAGGCATGCTGTGGGCCTTGCTTCGGCTCCCCCATCCTTAGTACTAGCTTTTATGTGATCAGAGAAACACATGCTGGCTGCAGGTTGTGGTGCAGCTACAACCCACTTTCTGTGTAAGTGTCCAGAGGCAGTTATCCTAAGACGGTGTCATTCTTCTGGGCAACGGATAGACCCACATGTTGTGTTAAGGCCTCCTCCTGGAGTGGGTACGTAGGTAGAGTCAGCAGCTTGGTCTTAACTGGTAGATTCTGCAAGGCAGTCTGCACACGCCCAGGGATGGCAGATTAGTCATTTTAAGTCGTACTAACTGCGGTGGTTGAGTTCCGGTCGGGCACACTTCATCAGTGTTTCAGGAGCCTCAATGTCACTCTGGCATACTCCATGAAATGCCTCCAAGGCAGCAGCTCCTTTCTTGAGGCAAGAGCCACAGGGCTAGCCTCTTTACATATCCATTGGGGCACATTTGGGGAATTTGACACAGGCTTACATAAGTCTTTTCTTCAGTGGTGTAGACAGCTGTGAACACTGGAGCAAGTGCCACCACTGAAGTGGCAAAGTCTCAAGCAGCACCCTTGATGAGTGCTACAACTTAGTAGTATCCTGTGCTTCAATGGTGCAGACTGTTCAGCAAACTGTGGAGCAATTAATATGGCTCTAGCAGCACAAATGTTGTGGCAGTTTCCTCAGGCACCTTTGGCAAAGCTACAATTCGTCTGCTACAATAACAATGATAGGTTCCATGCATAGAGCACACCAGTCACGCATCCACAAGTCTGTCAGCTTGATCCACAGCAACAGGGTCAATACGCTTGTCCTCCCAGTAGTCTGCTTCTCCTGTAGGGTTGGCTACATCCCTCTCCCTCAGGCAAGGTACTCCAGTCATTAAAGGACAAAGAATAGTTCTTCATTCAGATCAGGCTCCAGGTAATGTTGGCTATTCTACTCAGAGGGCACTGGAGCTGGTGTTTGGAGGCTCATCAGTCTGCACCCACTCACCTTTTAAAATGGCACCAGGTATGAAGGGAGTGTGGAACTTCCTCAGCCTCTAGACACGAGTGGCATGGTTGAGGGCCACTACTTACTGGGACTGCTTCTCCCGGGAGGAGCTCCATGATGTGACCTGGGATGGGGGCCCAGCTTGTGAAGTTGCCCTGTGGTGGCTACAGGACAGTTTTGCAGCTTGGTGGTGGAGCAGCCTTTGGATCAATGAAGGGAAATGTGGCTTTTTGGAATACTTTACAGTTACCAATAGTGGGCAGTGCAGTGTGTTCTACAATGGCAATACTTCCTAGAGTACTGTATGTTTTTACAAAACTTTTAGCTTGACACCCTGGAGTTGCTGTAGATAGCTGTGGAAATTAGCCTCGGATGTCGGGAGACAATGGGCCTCCTTGCTCAACCTGTGTCTTCCCATTAGGCAGTAAGTTCCCGGAGTGCCTGCTTGTGAGATATGCGATATATCAGCCTAACTGAAGTGGCTGATGTGCTGATTTATAGGGGTGGACTTGGCAGAGGTTTTTGAGATGAGAAAGCCAGACAGGCGGGAGCACTGACAGTTTTGTTAATTGCCATGAGAATATTACACTTAGGACAACCCAAACATTTATGTCATTTAGGGGTCGCAGCTGTGACACCCAGGTTACCCCTTGCGACCCCTGACACTGCCTCTGCGATCCCTGACCTCAGACGTAACAAAATCAGTGCCTGGAACACATGGGCAGCTCATCTTTATAAATGTTGCTTGGGGTTCCACTGCCTTGTTTTCAATCAGTGTGTTTTTTTTTTTAATACACTAAAGTGAGTAATATAATCATTCACAATTAGCGTAAAAAATGGAGTACAGTTAGCTGGAATATGACCTCATTTGGCAGTGAAGGTAAGTAAAAAACACTTTTAAATGTATGTTGTGTGCATTCTTGTGGATGAGTGTGCTTATGTAAAAGAGTGTGTGTAATGTAAATGTGTGCGTAAGCGAAAGTAATGATGATATGGCACGTGATTCTACCTCTGCCATTTTGCTGAATTGAACCCAAACTTCTAAAGGCGGCAAGGTAATAGTCCATTTTTGGAGAGCCAGGGTTCAGAAAACGCACCAACATCTGTCATATACGCCGGCATTCCCGTTGGTGTGGTCTCCAACACCAGTGGGACTTTTTGACGACACAACATATACATGACTGTCAGGAGGCTGATACAGAGACTGTCGAAGACTGCTACTCTGAGGGTAGTCTCAAGGAATTACCCTCATCGATGGAGGACAGTGCTATCACTGGGGCTCAATTCTGCTGTCACTGCAGCATTTCTAAGGCAGAGGCAGGCTGGAATCGAATACTCAGGAATTCCTCCAGGTTATAGTGACATTTGGTAATGGATGACAGCTAGTTTGCAGGCTATATAAATCTCTTCTTGAGATGGCATCCAATAGGCTCTCATCACTACATGACAGAAAAGAGGAGATGTTTGGCAGGCAATTTACATGGACAGACAGTTCTGACAACATGCAACAAGTTTTTTAAGAAACTTAAAAAGCTAACAAACAAGGCCTACTATGTAGAGGTGGGCGAGCCACTGTGATGTTGCTCGGTGACTACAGCTGTAGTCCCGACCATGTAACATTGATGTGCCAAGTTCGAATCCCAGACTCAACTCAGCATGGTGTTATTCCTGGCAACTTTCCCTTTGGTCTGTGTGTTTTGCAGCGCTTTGTTGTTCTGCAATGTTTGCGATATCTGCAAAATAACGTGGATTCCACTTGTTATTCATGCTATAACCTCTTCTGTTTGTTACATGATTTTCATGCCAAATATTTTCAAGGCTTGGGGTGTGTGCATGACTCCTCCCACCCCCCTCCCCCCCACTACTAAACACAAGAGTGCAGTCAGTAATTCACAATGTGTACATAGAATTTAACAAAAAATTCTATACATTTGAAAAACAAAAATACACTACTGATGAGGACTCCTTTGTGTATGTAGTATTTCAGTCCAGATGTATGGTATTACCTTTCGCCCCAAAATGCTGCAAACTCAATTGTCTCAATAAACTTAAATAATAGTAATTAAATTACCCCTTGCAGCCCCTATGGTATATCTCACAAACGAATGAGGGTGGTATTCAAACCTGCATGGCCTCTTACACATAACGCCTCCAGTTGCTCCTACCCACCCCTATATATTATTGTTTTATTAATGACCTTCATCACCATTTTTTTTAAGATGAACCCCTCTGATTGCCCCATCGCTGATGATACGATACAAGTTACTGGACCAAAAACTCTGCATAATTTACTCTGTCTTTTAAGGCTATTCTCACATGGAAAAAAGTAAAGCAAATATATATATATATATTTTTTGGAGGGGGGCCGTTAGGTATATGCAAGCCCCTGAAGTGCCATTCTGGATCAGGTCTGCACGGACACACTGTCATCTTTCTCCAACTAGTCTTTCTGGACCTGCAGTTACCTTTCCGACCCTACGCATGGCACCCATATGGACAGCCAGTACCCGTGGGCAAATGCAGACTTCCAGCCTTGTTCTGCCTAGTCTCCAGTGACCTCCCCCTTCCTGACTTCCCATGTCAAACAGGATTACTTTAGAAGCCATCCCAGAGACATTGGATGATCATCCAACTACATTAGAAGTCCTTTTATCATAATCAGACGTCATCAAGCTCTTAGTCATCAGCAGTGATTAGAAACTTGAGCCTGATGATTTACGGATGACTTGAAAATTACTATCTGATTACTATACTGAATGGAATTGTTCCCGATGGCATGAGGATGATTTAGAAATGCCTTCCTGGATACTTCACAAAAAGAGATTGTTCCTGATGATCAGAGGATGATTATCTGAATACTACAGTAGCACCACCATGTTATCCCCAAAGTCACATAGCGACTGTGCGTCTTTCTGCAGTGATACACGGAGGCTGTGATTACTTCGGCAGGTGCCGGGGGAACAACCACTTTACATAAGGGCAGTTGATAGCGTTTGGAGTCCTTTTTATTGGGGAGGCAGTTCTTTGAAACTCATTGACTGTGGGTCCGCAGTCAGATTAAGTTCACGGAGTTTGTGATACAGTGTTTTTGGAGATAAGCTAATATAAGAAGCGACTACATTCCAGCCCTAAAGCAGTCAAGTGATGAAACATGTGTTGGCTGAGAGGTCGTTGTAAGGATTTTGGATATTTTGTTCAAATTTAAGGCCATAAAAAGATTTGGAGGAACACTCAAGATCAAACATAATGGACTTTGGAGATAACATGGATCACTATTAGACTGTTCGGTGAACTTGAAAGAGATTGGACTTATATTTTTTGATTTTTGAGGGAATGAGCAATGAATTATAAGGGGGAGTATGGATGTATTTGTTTGGAAATTAAAGAACTAGGAAATGTATGAATTATTACTTCTATGATCTACTGCTTTTCATTGAGCCATTTATTTTAAAATATTTGTTGAAAAAATTGTTTTATATACATAGGAACTTATCATAAGGGTGAAAGCCTGTATCTTCAGGACAATTGTACACTTGTTCAACGGGTGCCTCAACATTTTCATAAGGATAACTGACTGTTCTTTCAGTCAACATTTGGGGTTTTAGGGTGTATTCCCCACTGTAGTGCACCGTTGCAGATATAGAAGTTGGATTAATATAATGTTAGCTAGTTCTCCTTGGTGCGCCATTTCTCCCATTTAAAATACTCTCCTTCTGGTAGAGACTACAGTAGCACCACCATTTTCAATAAAATTAAACTATTTTTAATAATAAGATCAACTGCAGATTACTTCTAGCGCATGTCCACTACTTAAGTTATTATTATTGCTAGAAATGTTTAACCTTTTGGATGATTTAAAAATTAGTAACTTCGTACTGCATAAAGAACATTATTTAGGTATTACACAAGTTTTGGTATTACAAGCAAATAAGCATACAATGTGCTCCCGAGGACTGTGTGTAAATTAGATCAATGGTCAGTGTTTGTACTTTTTTTATTTTAAATCTTTTTATTAATAACGAGTAAAAGCAAATACACAGTATTAATTTGTTCAATACATAATATTAATAATGATGCATGCGGTGCATTATATGCAGAGCTCCAGGAATTACAAAGCAATGGAGTTGCACTGGAAGCATGCCAGAGCAGCTGCAGAGGGCCTCCAGTGAAGTGAATTCATGGTACAGACCAATCAGCATTCACAATGTCCTCAACACACTTAACAAAGCTTATGTTGTTAGGAAAGCTGGTGCCAAAGTGCTCTTGGAAATGTGTGCACTGTGAAGCGAACTTTGCTCTCCCCAGTGGAGTATGCTTGCTGTAAGGTTGTTTCAAATGTACCAGGAATTACGTTTTTGACCGGATGTGCCTAAAGGCAGAGCTATGGACATATTTTTCAAAGTGCTATGCAATTGTTGTTAAAGGCCTTATATTTCTATTTTAAAAAAGTGCATATGTGGAAAAAGCTAATAAGGCCTATGTGCCATGTAACTACATGTCCCAGAATGCAATGTGTTAGGAAAGCAACCCTGTTGGAGGTGCTTCCCAGCAACCACCTAAATTGCTGCCCCAATGAGACTGAATCTTTCACCGCTGTCATTATTTTGCCCTGGATGACCTTTGTTTTCGCTTTTTCGGCCTTATTTCGAGTACAAATGCGAGAGCTGGTCGACAGGCATGCCTCACACGCACTTCCGGTTCCGCCGGAAGTTACGTCCTCTGCAAGTCCTTTGTCTGGTGTGAAAGCTGTGAGAGTTAGTTGTTGGGAGAGCCACTGTGGGCTTTTAACATCCGAGTATAGTATTTTTTGTGCTTTTCAAGTTCTGCAAGCAGACGAACTTTGAGTGTGCGGTTGGGAAAATATTTTAAACAATGTGCACGCAGAGATCAAATGAGATCGAGTCTTATCTCTGCCAGGTGGACCAGTCCGGTAATAATTGCTTTCAGGTTTGGGGGATTTATTGCCGTCTCAAGGAGACGTTTTTCAAGTACTCCACTGGATCTCAGAAAATGAAATGCGACGCTTAATGGCACAAACTGTATTTTTGTAAAACTTGTATGTAGTTGAATGTTACTTATAGGTCTAATTTCTTGTGGTGTAACTGGTAGTAACTGGTGTATTAAGTAACTTCAACCTTTGACGGGCTAAATCCCTTGCGCGTTTTACTTTATCTTTATTTATATTCTTTTAAGTGATTTAGTGGCTTGAATCTGGGGGTGGGTGATGTTCTAGGGGCTTCCGCAGATGTACGATGTCCCAGACAGAGAACATTTATTTTCTTACTGCACAAGGAAATCGAGCGTTCGTAAAAGGAAACCTAAAGTTACATTTTAGTCTGTGGGTCGTTCTGGTGATTATTTGTACACTTTACCTACAGGGGAAAGGATAAAGAGCAAACAAGCTCTAAGTAGACTCTGTCATCCACAACAATGTGATCTTTTACACAACGCTACTGATTTTACACTGAGATGTATGTGGGTACCCTTCGCAACACAGCAAACTGCAGTGGATTTTTGGTCTCTACAAAAGGTAAGTAGTAGGTATGAAAATCTTGCTCGGGTTAATGCAGGATTTTATGTTTACAAAAGTGGCCAAGGCTTGCTGCTGGTACCTGGACACAACCTGTAAGGCACATGGTCAAGATCTAGCTAGTCCATTCACTGCGTTTTCTTCCTAATTATCTGCAGCGCTACAAGTTCACTATTTGGGCAGAATGTGCAAAAAATTAAAATGGCTGTTGGTTACATTGCAAAGCTGGCCAGACCTAAAAACATATGGGTATTCTAGCATTTGTGCACAATGGTCTTATGCCCATTCTAGTACACAATGTAACTAAAAATGCACACTTGTAAATCAGGGATGTAGAATTCCTATCGCCCGGGACATCTTGTTTGGGGTCAAGGGCAACAAGTTTTTATGTTTACTTTGTCCTTGGGACAAGTAGGCCCAACCCTCTGCAGCACAAACCCTTTGGCTGCTTGTCTACAGAGTGGAAATCTCTGCAGTTGAGGTAATGTGTTTCCAAAAGATAATGCTGTCCGAACTTGTATTTATGGTCCAGTATTTGAAAGCCTTCATTATTCGGGTGAGTGCTGTAAATAAATGTTTTAAGGTAACACTTCACTACTGACGTTGGTTCCAGTAAAAAAAAAAATGCGTATACACATGTTTGAAAAGTTTAGGCTATGAGGCTAAGTATAATGCTCCCAGAATGCTCTCTGATTAGATGCAAATGAAGTGTCATTTAGTAAAATGTGTTGATGCATGCTAGTATTTCCCAAAAATATTTCTAATGGAAAATCAGTGTAACCATTTTCAACACAAATATGGGAAGCATGAAAATAAACGAACACTGACAAAGCCAACTGATCTGACATATATTTTTATAAGTCTTTTAGTTTCATCAATGCGTGTCTTGTTTTGACATGGCTTTTGTAATACTTTATTGTTGTGGGAGGTACCAGGCCCTCAATATTGAAACAAACGCTGGCAAAAAAAAACCCAAACGTTTTTGAACTCTAAAAGCACACGTTGCCACCAGTGGCATAACAAAGGCCCCGCAGCTGCCCTCCAGGGGGGCCCTTCAGCACAGCACCTGCCCTGAGTGAGTCTGGAGAGGGGGCTCCTCCATCTTCTTTGCAAAGGGGCACCCTCCAGTTTCATTACGTCACTGATTGCCACTGTAGTTCCTGACACTGAACAAAACTACTTTGTGTGCCAATATGCTCCTTGTGGAAGAGCAGAATGCGATCACTCACAGTAAAGCCAGCCGAAAGAGAGAGAAATAGAAGTTTAATAAAAACAAAATGTCTTTGTTAACACCAGACCTAATTAGGGACCAAGACCCACATGTAGGTAGCTTTTTGCATGTCGTTTGCGACGTGCAAAAAGCACATTGCGATGCACAAACCCAGTTTTGCGATTCGGTAACCTGGTTACCGAATCACAAAACGGGTTGTCGCAATTAGGAAGGGGTGTTCCCTTCCTAATTGCTACTCGCAGTGCAATGTAGGATTGTTTTGTGACCGCGAACGCGGGCGCAAACCATTCGCAGTTTGCACCCATTTCAAATGGGTGCTAACACTTTCGCAAAAGGTAAGGGGTCCCCATGGGACCCCTTCCCCATTGTGAATGTCACTGTAAACATTTTTTCAGAGCAGGCAGTGGTCCTGCGTCCACTGCCTGCTCTGAAAAAATGAAACGAAAACGGTTCATTTTTCGTTTTTGTTATGCATCTTGTTTTCCTTTAAGGAAAACGGGCTGCATTACAAAAAATAAAATAAACTGCTTTATTGAAAAGCAGTCACAGACATAGTGGTCTACTGCCTTCCAGCAGGCCACCATCCCTGTGAGGGCTGATATTCGCAAGGGGGTTGCAAATTGCGACCCACCTCATGATTATTCATTAGGTGGGCATTTGCGAAGCCCTTGCGAATCACAGATGGTGTCAGGGACACCATCCTACATTCGGATTTGCGACTCGCAATTTGCGAGCCGCAAATCTGAACCTACCTACATGTGGCCCCAAATTCTTAAAGAAAGTCACAAAAGTGCACCCATGGTATATGTCGTACCCCTATAAAATATTTGTGAACTGTATTTTAGCATGGGTAAATACGCATGTGTAGATTTGCTCATGTGAAAATCTATTGAGCATTTGCAAGTTCATTTTCCCTCCAACCACTTTCTTCCCAACCCTGGAAGAAGTTCTAATTCTGCCATTGTCAGGAGTAAATGTCCAACCTTTCTTTTTATGGGAACATATTACAGAGAAACTGGTGAAAATCTTTAAAACATGCAGGTTAGTAGGTTTGCAGACTCAAAGGCATTCCAGCCCTGGAACTATTGCTTACTGCTCCTCCAGCCCCAGTATGCAGATCTGCAGAAAGGTGGCAAAATAAGGAAATTGCTACAGTAGGGATGGAAACTGCAAGTATTCAAGCCCTACTATGGTAGTAGGCCTGGCATAATCAGAGAGGCTATTATCAGAGCTCTTAAATAATGAAATTGCTGCCATAATTTGTCGCCGCACTATATGGCACCAAAGGGACAAGTAGATCTTTTTACAGGACAATTAGATTTGAGAAGCAACCTGTCCCCTGGGCAAGTAGATATTTTAATAAATTCAACACCCCTGAAAGATTGTGGATTTATCAAAAAAGAGAAGTGTAAAATGTGTGTGTAGATTAGTGTGATGCAGGGCATCTCCTACAGTATAGAGAGCATGATGGTGTCCACGAGGGTGCATGTTTACAAAAAGGTTTTTACACATTTGTTCACAGGCCTTTGTTACACAGATTGTGCGTCTTGGTGCATGCTCGTGAAAACTCTATGTTTGCGGTGTCTTGCAAGTGTTGTGAGTATGTCCATCAGAGTGCAATCAGATTTGCCCCTCTCTATTCCACCTCAGTCCAGTCCAGTCCACTCCACACAAGTCAAATTCAGTCTAATCCATCCCATCCCACTTCACTCCAGTCCACCCGTGCCAGTCAGTCCAATCCACCCCATGCCAGTCAGTCCAATCTACCCCACTCCAAATCAATCCAGTCCACCCTACCCCAATCCACCGCTGCCCCCGTACCATCACTTCAATTCAATCCATCCAAAGTAATTGGCCCATTCCAATCCACCTAACCCAATTTCAATCCAATCCACCCACTCCAATGCACCCCACTGAACTTCAATACAGTCCACTCCACTACTTCAATCCACCCACAACACTCTCTACCTCTGAACCACTTAACTCTACTCCTCTCTATGCCACTTTACTCCCTGAGGGAAAAAAGCTGTTGGAAAAGCATGAGTGTGACTGACAGCAAAAGAATGAAGGGATTATGACAGAAGAGGACAGGTATGAATGTCTTGGAGGAGGATGGGATTGAAAGGTTTTGGTACTGAATGAATGGTGTCAGACCATAGCCTCAACAGGTGACGGCATGTCTGTATAGGGTATTTCTAGCCAAAAGGTAGCATAGCACTATACATGGTCAGAGATTAGCATAAAGTCAATAATTAAGCAGGCTGTCGCATGTGATGGTGGGATTTTGGTGACCCAGGAGAATGGGTACAAGAAGGGATGGCTAACAGGAGGAGACAAGGACGTTTTTAAAAGAGCAGTGTTTTTTGCTGCCAAGATAGGATCACAGGATGGTGAGGGGTTGGTGCCATGACAGGAGGGAAAAGAGATTGGCTACCAAGAGGGGACAAACGGAGGTAGGAGTGGAGCAAGTGATTTGAATTGGGCAGACTTATTGGCAACAGAGGGAGGTAATTGATAACACAATGGGTACATGGAATTGGCAAATGGCCAGAGTTTTAGTTCATGTAGGGATGAAAGGGATATGTGACAGGGTGGCCTATGGAATCAGTTAAATCATGACAACTTTTGGTGGGTCTCATTATTATTTGTAGAAATAATGTTGAGTTTCTGTCTGCAATCAAAATATTTTCCATTGCAAAATTCTAATATCGTGCCCGAAGAGACCAGGGCCTGTTGGATGTGGGAGAACACAGATAATATGGTTGCTAGAAGACATGTCCTGTGCCTTTTCAGAGTAAGTGCCACTCTGCTGGGCCTTGCTTTTAATGTTTTCAGTGCACGAATTTCAGAATTGGCAAGGCCTGTGCTGTTCTCAAGAAAAGCTTTAGTTTGGAACGGTAAAATCTGTAAGCATTAGAGAAAAATGAAAAGCAGTAGCCTACTGCTTAAATTAGTAGATGTCAAATGAACTATTTGCTGCTCGCTGAATACTGGTTGCAAATTTTAGCCAGCATTTTTGCGACCAGTAAATAATTTTTGCTACTGATCTATGCACAAATAAGTCGGGTTAAAAATGAAGACTCAGAGTGGGACGCAATCTGATCTGTTACTTCAGTATTCAAGCTGTTGCAAGTTGTGGCGTACTCCGATTAGAGACCATAACTTGGATGGTGGCGTACTGCAGTCAGTAGGCTACCATGTCTGTAAATGCCTTTTTTAAGCAAGCATTGGCAAAGACAATAGGTCTTGCCTTTGCAGGAACTATTGGTTTTGCCAATGTGTTTTAGCCATGTTCTAGGTTTTTCAAGTATGCACATAGGTAGTTTATGTGGTGATTTGTTGCAGAGGCGTGTGGCGTCCACCCCCCACCTATTGTTCTAAAGTCTACTTTAAATTGGCTATGCAACCACTGTAAGGTCCAGTGATGAAAAACTGTTTTTGTTTTCTAAAAAACTATTGCATCAGCAGTATCTCAATCCTGCAACATCCGTGGTGTATACCCCTTGCTCTATACACCCCCATCACTCATACCTACACAAGGCAATGCATTGTCCTTTTGTAGCAAGCCCCTATCCTCTTACCACACTCCTCTATCTCCCTGGTTCTCTTCCAGCCTACTCCCTGCATCTTTTGCACATCATTTACACCCACCACCTACACTCCACATCCCATTTTATTTCTTACTCACAATGAGTCAACTTTCACAACACAAAATTATCAGCGCCCATTGCAGGAAGAGTGTGAAACACTTTGATATCATTCACAGTCTCCCACTCACTACCGAATTTATCCACACACATTCCCAGTAGTTATAACAACCCTCATAAACTGAAGCGCAATCACTCACACCACACATTCAATGTTATAACTAACCATGCAGTGCTTACCATGTCATGTGATGAACCACAGCCTTTTACCTATTCAATCTACAGTTCACTTAGTACATGCTCACAGTTTTACATGACACCCCTGTCACCCACATTCACTTGAAACATTACTTGCCTAAAGTCACCCACTTACATCATCCCTCACTCACCATCATTATAAAGTATTAGACTTCACTTGAGCACACCTCTAACTCAATATTTGTTTACCCTTGACACTGCTCACTGTCACCGTTTAATTGATTATACCTCCTACATAGACTCATAATCTACATGTTACAACAGCCATACCATTTGCTTGCTATTCATCACTCAATACAGTTTAGAACTCACTGGCCATGCCATCTTTTCGCACAGAACCACTAGTACCACAACCCTGCTTCATGTAGCACAACTAGGCAATATTGTGTTCCCACACTACCGTCAGCGCCCACCACTTGCAAAATTAATTTCTTACAAAATTCATTTATCAGTCTTCTACAATGACCCTCCATTATAACTGTACATGCAACCACCTGTTCAAAGCATTCACCCCCCTAACGTAATTTAGCCACATGCAGCGAAGCTCATTCATCCACATGCTAACAGCACATTCCACTCATAACACTACTCATATAACTGTCTCACAACACTAGTCACTCATCTCACCACAACATTCACACAAAGCATCATTCAATCACTTTGAATACTACACAGCAACATCAGCAAAACTGATAACCCACTCACAGCACTGATTTACACCATTGACTCCCCATCATCTACTTACACAAGTTTGAGACACTATGCGCATACAAGATGCAAAAGCACCTTCCTCCATCACCCTTTCACTGACCCCTCACAACACACATTATGTTGCACCTAACACCACTAACTTTAACCACTCACCACACTATGATGTTCATATCCCTTGACAAAACCACTTTCTCTGCACACTTCTCCAGTAGCCAGTCGCCTCTGTCACTTTACTGCTCACTAGCTACCCCCTCATCAGAAGAACCCCTTGCCTTCAGCTACATGCATCAACTATTCTCGGCTAGTCCGAAACACCAGTCATTCACACCACCAACACAAGCCACAATCACATGCTTCACTCACAGCAACGTTAGCCTGCATCTACTCAAGCAATGTCTAACTTGCTCACACCATTCACCCATCTCCGCTATCATTCACCAATGTAATCATTCACATGAGCCACTCGGTCACATCTTACCCATAGCTCTGCCTAACCGTATTTGCCCCAGATAGCATTACCAAGCCGCTCACAACTTTTTTTTCTTCACATCACGACTTGCAGTCTCATGCATGCACAGTTTCTCACTCAACACCACGCCTGCACTAATGGTGCTAACCCCTACACTGACAGTGACTATTGAACATATTTAGTTAACAAAATTACTTGATTAGTATGACAAAGATCAAAATGAAATAATAGAGGTGAGACAGGATTAAAAGGAGTGAAATATTATTAGTGGTTCTCCAATTTGTGTAACAGCTTAACACACCTGTGCAATTATGTTGATCACAAAACACTCAAAGTAGTAATCTTGAGATTGCCCCGTAGTAACCTAAACATATGTTGAAGTCCTCACAGATAAGGCTGGGTAAGTTTTCTGTGGTAAGCTGAATTGAATTTAAAGCAAAGTTGCCTTTTCCTGTTTCTTCTTCTGTTTTCTGTACACACATAACATAGTGAACAGCTAAAAATATCCCATGGTGATCCATGTAATGCTGAGGGAATACCTGCCCATTCCACTAATCACAATCTGTAACTGGTGAGCAAGGCCAGTGCTAGGGTGAATGTTTTCCTGCAAGTCAGTCAAAAGAGACAAACCACATCCTTTTCTTACATTCTTTCTGGATTTCTGCTTTCAGACAATCAGGATAGTTCTACTGGGGTAGACCCCTCTAATGGGATGCAAGTTACCCATTTAGAGTTACAATGAGCAGTGCATGCTTCCATTGAGCAGGTTAAGTGGTTTTCTCATGTTCAGACTATGAATCCACTCTTTTTTTATTTATTTGGGGACAGCCCATGAAGCAGTTACTTGTATTTTTTTTGTAGCATGATCCGCGTTGCAGACAAAATGAATAAAAATATGGAATTTTTAACTTCCACAGAATATGAGACACGGTTTACCCATTAATATGCAAGATCATCTTAGAGCAGTGGTTCTTAACCTGTGGTTGGGGCGGGGGGGGCCTTACACAGGAGGACTGCGACTACTTAAAAATAAATATTTTAATTTATTACATTTATTAAAATAATGAAGCAAAATGTACAACTGTAAATCCTCTGATTTTGTGGGAGCATTGCAAGGGCATCAAATAGAATATAGTATCGTATGGACGTTGAGTGACCTAAATTAATTTGGAAAAGCACCAACATTCCTATTAAAATGGGTTTTTGTATATTTTTGAATGAATAAAACATTTTTTCACTTGTGTGTTTGTTTTGATAAATGCTTGTTTCTGTATTTGCTGTACATTGTTTTGCTGTTCAAATCGTAAATGCTGAGCTGCCGACCTTGGTTTCCAGTGATGACTCATCTGGGGCCCCCAAATTCCAGCAATAATGCAGTGGGTTTCCCGGGTTCCAGTAATGATTAAAAGGGGGTCAACAGAAGTCAAAAGGTTGAGAACCACTGTAATACATCCCCATCTTGAAATCATCATGGAGTAATACAGCCAAATGCTATCTTGGGGTAATACATCACCATCATTAAGTCATCATATGGCCTCATTCTAAAGTTATCCTGGTGCCATCCTTGAGTAATGCAGCCTCATTTTTATGTCATCACATCATCATTCTGTAATAATGCAGCCCCATCCTGGAATACTCCTAATATCATCCTGGACTAATCCAGCCTAATCCTGAAATCATCCTGCAGTAGTAAATGATCATCACATGTTTTCCATTTAAGTAATCAGGAGCCCATCCTTGAGTAATCCAGCCTAATCCAGAAATCATCCTGGGTTCATCCTGCAGTAGTAAATGATCATCACATATTTTTCACTCAAGTAATCAGGAATCCATCCTGGAGTAGTTTCTGTGATGACTCTAGAGTCATCTCATTTAAATATTTCGCCCTATAGGCATACTTCAGGATCGCTTGGGATGACTTCCCCAGATAATTACAGGAATAGCCCAGTTGAAGTCATCAGATGACTTCAGAATTACTCCAGGATGATCTTCCTTTTTGACTTGGGTTGACCAAGTGTGGACAGATCATCATCAGAAGTGCTGTAAAATACCTCATTTGGATCCAAGTTGAAAAACATTGTAGTAAAAGTAAGCTGTAAAATGTACTACCGACCTGTTGTCTTCTACCTTGGGGTTTAACCACGCCCATCTCACGGCCATCACTTTAATTCATTTGTAGGGTGGCCTTCAAAAATCCCTTGATTTTGTTTGTCAAAGGCATGCATATGTCATGCCTTTTCTGGTGTTTAGCCCTACTCGAGAGCACCGGCCAAGTACAGTATTGTCAAGCTTTGCATGGGTATCTGTTAACTTGTGGTACTATTTTTTAATTTTTCTGTTCCTGCAGCACATTTAATTTGAACCTACACGGGCGACGCCCTTCATGTTTCAGCACTATGCAAAATGTATTGTTTGTTTGCTTTTTTGTTAACTTTCAGTTCAGCTCAGCTCAGCTCAGCCAAAAATGCATTTTCTGTTTGTTTGTTTTTTGTTCCATTTCTGTGCTTAAACCAGTGGCGTAGCGTGGGTTGTCAGCACCCGGGGCAAGGCAAGTAATTTGCGCCCCCTAACCTGTGGATTTTAGCACTCGAGTCCCCCCCCAGATGTTGCGCCTGGTGCGGCCGGCCCCCCCTGCACTCCCCACGCTACGCCACTGGCTTAAACTATGTAAGGTTATGTCGTCATCGCCTCCTTCACACTATCACCATCATTCTTCTTAAAGTCCAGCAGCTCCAAAGGCCAGAAGTCATTTCCCTGGGCTTGTGAAAGCTGCTTTTCACATGTGCTCTGCATTTGTTTGTTTTTCTCAGAAATGCCTTCAGTGATCTGCATGCTTGTCTTGTCTGCTGTGCCGCGTGGCTGCTCTCTTTTTGTCATGGAAACGTGATATAAGTGCACTCCGCTTTCAGCCGAGTTTCTACCTTATCCTGGCACAGGCCTCCTTTCAGGTGCATCGAATCATGACCCGATTAGGGCAGGGTGGCCCAAGGCCAATGAGGAGATGTATTATTTCCTGAGGGGGATCTGTTGCCTGTGTTCTTCTATCTTTCTTAGTTCCACATACATGTGCCACTGAAGTGCTCTGAAGCTAGCCTCGATAATGGCATTCCTTTGACAACTGTTTGCTTTAGTCGGCCGCAAACCACCGGTACATACTTTTGCAACTCAGAAGGAGGAGAGGGATGCCCCTTTAACGTCTCCTCACTTGTTTTTCTGAAAGGGTCACAAAAGCCTTCTTATGAGTCAGAAGGATATTTCGGACTCGTAAAGGATTTTTTGTACATTGTAAAAAGCCCTTTAGCAGTCATAAATTCTGTGAATCACAGGGTATGTAAGACGAAAGGGCTTTGCACATCAGACCCAGTTTGTCTTATTAAAATACTATGGAATATCACTATTGAGCTGAAACCATTAGCTCTCACAGAGTGTTCTGCATTAAGCCATATCATTGTTCCGAGCACTTATTTGATAAAGCATTTTGCCCAGTTTGTGTATGTATTATATACTTATAAATAAATTAGACAAGTTATGAGCATATTAAAAACTTCAGTTTGAAGCCTATTCTAGATGTAGGGATCAAGTAGCTGACATGAGTAAAACTGAGGCAGTACACAATGCTTCCTGGGGTGAAAAGAAGATTTTGGTTAGATAAGTGAACATTATGTAGAGAGATATAGCTGTTCAGCATTTGTTACATATGACTAGTTTATACATAGCATATATACAGTATATATGCAACTAGTTCCAAACAAGCACAAAGAGAAGCCCTTTAGCCATGTGGAGGGGGATGTGGGGATTGATTTTCCTGTATATTGAGTACACCATGTCTCGCAGGAATGGCTGTAAATCAGTTGATACTAGTATCACCTCTGAGGGAGGGCTTATTTATGCAGCAGGAAACAAACATCTCAAATATGTAAACTTGATTCAAATAGGGTGGAAAAATTATTCCTTTGTTATCCTCTACATGTTTTGTTACACTATTAATGCAAATTATTTTTCTCTTCTCAAAGAACCATTTATTTCAACAGTCACTCAGACTTTAGAAGAATCTCAGACCATTTGAATTTTGTTTGAATGCCTGATGTCTTAAATCTTAAAGTGCCTTTTAATGAGACACATAGAGACATTGGCACTCAGGATTAGGAAGGACATATGTGGATGAAGGATCCAGTGATGGGACTCAACTCACCAGGTATCCTTGACAGCACTCTCTGCTACCTCAAGGAGCCTCGAACTTCACTGCTACACCTTCAGCGATTGCTGTAGGTGTTCCGGGGAATGTCTGATAATGTGATACAAGCTAACACAGCCCTAGGAGTAGTATTCATAGAGTTGGCCAGCTCCATAGCTCAAAACTGGATTCACTCATTTAGTCTGTTTCTGCTTTGCATTCTGGGACTTGTAGTTTTATTTTCAGAAGGTGATACAAGCTGCCAATACAAATCAGAAACTTGCCTACATGAACTACATACATTTGAGTCGGAGAAACCTGAGCTGTGTGTGTGTTTATAAAATCAACCTCGAGGAGAGCTTACAGTTGATTAGACTGTACAATGGTCAATATTTTATAACTAATATATCTGATAGAGACTTCTAGCTGCAGCTTCCTTACCTTAGAATTCTCTGGTGTCAGCTTCGAATCCGGAGTTTTTTCTGAGTAGTACACTTCGCGCGCGCCGTCGGGCAGCGTCGTTCGGATCCCCGTGCATCGACCAGCTCCGCGTGCGTTGTCAGCGTCGTTGGAGCCGTCTGACGTCACGGTTGTCTATATAGACGCCGTCTTGGCATGCGTACGTCCGTTCTTTTCCTTCCTCGCCGGTTAAGCGCAGTTTTGGAAAGAGCTACCCTGCTTCGATGGTTTGTCAACGCTTTTTTGACTGTTTGAAGTCATGTCTTCGAGAAAGACAGGATTCAAGCCGTGTGGTGCATGTCATCGCACCAAGTTGGTGACGGATCCGCACTGTGTTTGTCTTTGGTGCCTGGAGAAGGACCACGATTCCACCTCGTGCTCCGACTGTCTGGCCATGGCGCCGAAGGCTTTGAGGGAGAGATCCCTTAAGCTTCTTGCGGCCCAACATTCGTCTTTGGTCGGCGCGACTCCGCGGAGGTCACGGTCCCGGGTCACAGCACCACTCCCTGAGCCCCAAGTCCTATTTCTCGCATTCGAGGTCATCCGAAGGTAAGAGGCACAAGAAGAAGAAGAAGTCCAAGCAAACGTCATCTTTGTCACGCTCGTCGGCCGACGAGGCGTCTAGGGAACGTCAACGTTCCGAGTGCGGTTCTGCAGAGCCGTCGCCAGGGTCGACTCCGCGTCTTCCACCCTTTCCGAGGACCGGATCGACCCCGCTCAAATAAAGGAGTTTTACAAGGCCATGCGTCACGTTTTTGAGCGGGCTGCACCCTCGGGTGGGTCTTCGGGCCCGTGGGGTCAGCAGGGGCCCCTTCGGATTCGACGCCGGCGGCTTCGGCCTCGGTGCCGTTGGGGACCCCAGGATCTGATACCAGATCCAGACCGGCGCCGGTCTCTCACAGTCGACCTCCTTCAGCGCCGAGTCTGACGTCGAGGATTCCGCCACCGGTGCCAGCCCCAACCCCATCTTTATTCCGGACGAGCCGGAGCGATGCCGTACGACTTCGACGGAGCCAATTCGTCCCAGATCATTGTCTGAGCATTATTTAGATCAGCCAGACGCAGGAGAGGAATGAGAGGGGGTCTGAGGACCCTTTAGAAGCTGGATTGCAACAGGACTGTTATGAGGATCTAGGGGAGGCCAGTGGACTGGACACGTCTCCAGATACTGGTATGCTCTCTCCTCCTAATGTGGCTATGGAGGAGGGTGCTTCTTTCGCTATGGTGGTGCGTAGGGCAGCTGAGGTCCCGGACCTAGATTTGCCTACGGTGCCAGTCAGGACGAATATCCTGACAGAAGTGCTTCATTCGGGGGTGTCAACAACTGAGCCGTTGTTGTCCTTCAATGAGGCTCTTACAGACGTCCTTCTGGGTACGTGGTCCACACCCAGTACAGGGGCTCCTGTGAATAGGACGGTCGGCCGCCGCCATAGGCCCACTCCCAGCGACCCTAGTTTACTGACACAACACCCCACTCCTGAGAGCTTGGTTGTCCAAGCCTCTACTTCCCGTGGTGCCTTCCCTTCCGCTCCCCCGGATAGGGAATCCAAGAGGCTGGATCAGCTTGGGGAGAAGATGTTTTCTTCCACCAGCTTGGCAATGAGGTCCATAAACACCTCTTGCCTATTGGGCCATTATTCCCATACTTTATGGGATACGGTGGCACAGGTGCTGCTCCAGGTCCTGGAGGGCGTACGGGACACTCTCACTCAGGCTGTCAAGGATGGGAGAGATGCAGCCAAGTTTACGATCCGGCTTGGTTTGGATACGACCGACTCGCTGGGCAGAGCGATTTCATCGTCACTGGCCCTACGTCGCCACGCCTGGCTACGTTCTACTGGTTTTTAAGGGGTTGTCCTGTCCAGCTTGATGGACATGCCCTTTGATGGCTCACCTTTTTGGCGAAAAGGCAGACTCCACGCTTGAGAGTTTCGAGGATTCTCGAGCCACGGCCAGATCCTTGGGCCTTTCAGCACCAGCACAACAGCAGTCTGTCCTTAGCCCCTTTTGAGGCTTCGGAAGGGGTGTGGTACCACGCAAGCCACAGTTCAGCCACCGTCCTCAGGCTTCACAGCATCCCGGAAGAGGACGTGGTCTGGCCAGAGGTCGGCCGCCACACAGCCCCCCTCCTCTGCGCCCAAGCCCTCCTAGTATGGTTTTGCGGGATCATGTCCGTCCAGTTGGAGGGAGGATTCGTTTTCATCTCCCTCACTGGCTTTCCATCACCACAGACAAGTGAGTCCTGCAGATCATACGGAAGGGCTACTCCCTTCCCTTCCAGTCTTTCCCTCCTTCTATCCCTCCGACAAAGGAATGGCTGATGGAGGACCATCTAGCTTTGCTCCGCAAGGAAGTTACAGCTCTCTTGGCCAAGGGAGCCATAAAAAGAGTCCCGATATCAGAAGTAGGCAGTGTTTGTTATTCCCGCTACTTTCTGATTCCCAGAAAAAGAACAAAGGCCTACGCCCTATCTTGGATTTAAGGGACGTCAATCTCTTCCTCAAGAAGGAGAAATTCAAGATGCTCACTCTTGCTCAGGTTTTGTCTGCCCTAGGCCAAGGAGACTGGATGGTAGCGTTGGATTTTCAGGATGCGTTATTTCCATATTCCTATCCTGCCAGCCCACAGGCGTTACCTGCGGTTCATGGTGGGCCACGAGCACTTTGTTTACTATGCTTCCTTTCGGCCTCACCATTGCCCCTCAGGTTTTCACAAAGGTGATGGCGTGGTGGCAGCTCATTTGCGCAGGTCAGGGATTTCAGTCTTCCCCTACCTAAACGATTGGCTGTTGAAGGCTCCTACGCCCCAGGCTCTCGTCACCCACCTCCAGACGACAGTGGACCTCTTGCATTCGTTGGGGTTCACTATAAATGTGCCGAAGTCACACCTGACTCGCTCTCAGAAGCTCACTTTCATCGGAGCTGTTCTGGACACAGTGCAGTATCGGGCTTATCGTCCGGAACAGCGGGTCCAGGATATTCAGGTTATGATACCGATGTTTCGGCCTCTATCCTGGATCTCGGTGAGACAGACTCTGAGGCTGCTGGACTCATGGCTTCCTGCATCCTGTTGGTCAAGCATGCCAAATGGCTCATGAGGGCTCTGTAGTGGGACCTGAAGTTCCAATGGGCACAGCATCAGGGAAATCTTACCGACGTGGTTCAGAGCTCAGAGGGGACTGCGAAAGATCTGGAATGGTGGTTAGTGAACTGCGAGTGGGTCAAAGGCAGACCCCTCTCCCTTCCCCAACCAGATCTAACGGTAGTGACAGATGCGTCACTTCTAGGATGGGGCGGCCATCTGGGGGAGGTGGAGATCAGAGGTCACTGGTCTCCGGCGGAATCTGGGCTCCACATCAACTTGCTGGAGCTTCGGGCGATCCGGCAAGCATTAAAAGAATTTCTTCCTGTTGTGAAAAGGAAAGTGGTGCAGGTGTTCACGGACAACACTACCGCAATGTGTTACTGCAACAAGCAGGGCGGTGTGGGGTTGTGGACCCTTTGTCAAGAGGCTTTAAGTCTCTGGACATGGCTGGAACAGCAGGGCATGACCCTGGTGGTTCAACACCTGGCAGGTTCTCTGAACGACAGAGAAGACGAACTCAGCCGAAAATGCTTAGAGGATCATGAATGGTGTCTCCATCCGGAGGTGGCGCTATGTCACTACGTAAGTTAATTAATCCATCTGCACTCAATTAAAGCTTTAGGATAAAAGGGTATTGTTTCTATCACGTGGTTATTTTCAAATTGTGAGTCATGCACCTATGATTAAGGCTGGCGTGAACAGCCGAAACGCGTCAGGAAACGTCACATGCTCACGCAATTTGATGGTAGTGAATAATGTGCCTCCTATGACTGTGAACGAAGGCTTGGCGCTTCTCTATGTGTGGAGAAATTGGAGTTTATATATATATATATATATATATATATATATATATATATATATATATATATATAATGTGTGTGTACATGTGTATTTATGTGTACATATGTATATTTTTGATCTTGGCATTTTTGCCTTTCTTAAAGGCATGAAAGAATTTTAGCTTCAAACAGTCAGAGGTAAAATCCATAATGGTTGGTTCTTCCATGATTGCGCTTCTGGCGTGGGAAGTTGTGGAAAAGAACTGACGTACGCGTGCCGAGACGGCATCTATATAGACAACCGTGACATCATAGACTGCTCCAACGACGCATGCGGAGCTGGTCGACGCACGCGGATCTGAACGACGCCGCCAGACGGCGCGCGCCAGGGGTGTGGAATTTATTAAAATATCTACTTGTCCACGGGACAGGTTGCTTCTCAAATCTACTTGTCCTGTAAAAAGATCTACTTGTCCCTTTGGTGCCATGTAGTGTGGCGCCAAATTATAGCAGCAATCTCATTATGTAAGAGCTCTGATAATAGCCTCTCTGATTATGCCAGGGCTACTACCATAGTAGGGCTTGAATACTTGCAGTTTCAATCCCTACTGTAGCAATTTCCTTATTTTTCCACCTTTCTGCAGATCTGCATACTGGGGCTGGAGGAAGCAGTAAGCAATAGTTCCAGGGCTGGAATGCCTTTGAGTCTGCAAACCTACTAACCTGCATGTTTTAAAGATTTTCACCAGCTTCTCTCTAATATTTTCCCATAATAAGAAAGGGTGGACATTTACTCCTGACAATGGCAGGATTAGAACTTCTTCCAGGGTTGGGAAGAAAGTGGCTGGAGGGAAAATGAACTTGCAAATGCTCAATAGATTTTCACATGAGCAAATCTACACATGCGTATTTACCCATGCTAAAATACAGTTCACAAATATTTTATAGGGGTACGACATATACCATGGGTGCACTTCTGTGACTTTCTTTAAGAATTTGGAGCCACATGTAGGTAGGTTCAGATTTGTGACCCGCAAATTGCGAGTCGCAAATCCGAATGTAGGATGGTGTCCCTGACACCATCTGTGATTCGCAAGGGCTTCGCAAATGCACACCTCATGAATAATCATGAGGTGGGTCGCAAATTGCGACCCCCTTGCGAATGGCGGCCTCACAGGGATGGTGGCCTGCTGGAGACAGCAGACCACCATGTCTGTGACTGCTTTTCAATAAAGCAGTTTTTTGTAATGCAGCCTGTTTTCCTTAAAGGAAAACGAGATGCATTACAAAAACGAAAAATGAAACGTTTTCGTTTCATTTTTTCAGAGCAGGCAGTGGTCCGCAGGACCACTGCCTGCTCTGAAAAAATGTTTACAGTGACATTCACAATGGGGAAGGGGTCCCAGGGGGACCCCTTCCCTTTTGTGAAAGTGTTAGCACCCATTTGAAATGGGTGCAAACTGCGATTGGTTTGCGCCCGCATTCGCAAAACAATCCTACGTTGCACTGCGAGTCGCAATTAGGAAGGGAACACCCCTTCCTAATTGCGAGTCGCAAACCCGTTTTGCGATTCGGTAACCAGGTTACCGAATCGCAAAACTGGGTTTGTGCATCGCAATGTGCTTTTTGCACGTCGCAAACAGCGAAAGTCGCTGTTTGCGACATGCAAAAAGCTACCTACATGTGGGTCTTGGTCCCTAATTAGGTCTGGTGTTAACAAAGACATTTTGTTTTTATTAAACTTCTATTTCTCTCTCTTTCGGCTGGCTTTACTGTGAGTGATCGCATTCTTCTCTTCCACAAGGAGCATATTGGCACACAAAGTAGTTTTGTTCAGTGTCAGGAACTACAGTGGCAATCAGTGACGTAACGAAACTGGAGGGTGCCCCTTTGCAAAGAACATGGAGGAGCCCCCTCTCCAGACTCACTCAGGGCAGGTGCTGTGCTGAAGGGGCCCCCTGGAGGGCGGCTGCGGGGCCTTTGTTATGCCACTGGTGGCAACATGTGCTTTTAGAGTTCAAAAACGTTTTTTGTTTTTTTTGCCAGTGTTTGTTACAATGTTGAGGGCCTGGTAGCTCCCACAACAATAAAGTGTTACAAAAGCCATGTCAAAACAAGACACGCATTGATGAAACTAAAAGACTTATAAAAATATGTCAGATCAGTTGGCTTTGTCAGTGTTTGTTTATTTTTATGCTTCTCATAATCGTGTTGAAAATGGTTACACTGATTTTCCATTAGAAATATTTTTGGGAAATACTAGCATGCATCAAAACATTTTACTAAATGACACTTCATTTGCATATAATCGGAGAGCATTCTGGGAGCATTATACTTAGCCTCATAGCCTAAACTTTTCAAACATGTGTATACACGTTTTTTTTTTTTTTTTGTACTGGAACCAACGTCAGTAGTGAAGTGTGACCTTAAAACATTTCTTTACAGCACTCACCCTAATAATGAAGGTTTTCAAATAATGAACCATAAATACAAGTTCGAACAGCATTATCTTTTGGAAACACATTACCTCAACTGCAGAGAGTTCCACTCTCTGTAAACAGGCAGCCAAAGGGTTTGTGCTGCAGAGGGTTGGGCCTACTTGTCCCAAGGACAAAGTAAACATAAAATCTTGTTGCCCTTGACCCCAAACAAGATGTCCCGGGCGTCGGGCGATAGGAATTCCACATCCCTGCGCGCGCAGGGTACTGCTCAGAAAAAACTCCGGATTCGAAGCTGACGCCAGGGAATTCTAAGGTAAGGAATCTGCAGCTAGATAGAGTCTCTACCAGATACCTCATTACGAAGGTAAGTCACTTGTTCTTCAGTTCGTCTAACTGAGGATCATTAATACCATGTGCTGTTTCTAGCAGGGATGGTATCTGTCATAAGCAGCGGGTGACAGGTAGCTGGATGATTGGATTGTGAAGCGTGGGGCAGATATGCAGTTCACGCATAGAGGAGTCTTAGGTTCAGTACTCTTGCTGGACTGTCTCCATTGATGTTGCTGCACTCCCGTGGTTAGCTTGTGTTGGTTGATGCACTCGGGTAGTGGTAAGAGTCCTCGGTATTGACACATTTCTTCATTTCTCCTGTGCACCTGTGGTTGTCAGAAACTTCAGTGTGACAGGTCTGTCAGACACTCACCTCTCCTCTTAAATTCTCTGTTGATGTGGTGTTGTGCCACAGCCCTGGTCACGTGTTCTCCTCTTTTCCCGTTCTCCCCTGTAATGTGGCGTCCTACCATGTGTTGCATGTTCACTTCATATGGACCTCTCACTTGTCCTGTCCTGTTCATTGGATGGCACAACTTCTCCTGTTGTGGGTGTGGCAACCATCCACACTCCACACTCCACATATACCTTCCTCAGGGATCTTCTTGGTGCTCATTTTACTGGATGAAAGAGCCTTTCAATAGCCTTCGCTCGAGGACTTGGTTCTTGCAACTCGAGAATGCACTGTTGTGACATTCTATACTGCCTAGGTTTGTGCATGCTTAGCAGGGTTTGTCACTCCGTGACATTCTTATTGACGGGCCACTGGTGGCCACTTTGTGCTGGGGCAGCCAAGTGCTGCGGTCTCTTGCCCAGCATTGCTCCTCACTCTCTGAGGGCTCTCTGTTTACAGTGCTGCTGCCCTTGCCATTGGACTCGTAGGTGCATTTGTACATTGTCTCTTCATGGGTGCCATCTGCTGGCACCTTGAAAGTGTGTTCTTCTTGCTTGCAGTGGTAGCTGTTCACCTCCAGGGGGTGTGGAGCACTCTTATGGCCAGCTTCAGGTGTGCTTCTCAGAGGGCTTTCCTCACTGGGTCTTATGCCAGTTTGACAGTCTTTTTTCAGTGTCTGCAGTTGGGCCTGTGTATGCAGTCTCTCATGGGGGTGCGTCATGTTCTATTCACCCCTTGCAGCTTCTCGGTCTCCCATGCTCTGGCCTTCCTTTCTGCCCTGCTGTGCTTCAGATAGTGTGGGTAGGCGCAGTGGGGCCTCTATCACTCTCTGCTGGTTAGGTGTAGGTCCTAGGAGCACCTCAGGCTTCTTTTATATAGATTGGTAGGGTCTCTCTCTTAACTTCACTATGGCTGGGAGTGGCATCATGAGCAACCACCAGGTGGTGCCACAGTCACTCCAGTATGGGCCAGGGCATCCTCACTGAAACTGCAGGTTTGTTTTACTCCTCACAACGCTGCAATCTTTTGTCTGTGGGTGGCGTTTTGGGGTAAGGTTTCGGGGGCACTACAGGTTCGTGATAAGTGCGATGTGACGGGTACGTATGTACAAGTGTCAGCTTTACTGGTGGCTGTTTGTTTGTTAAGGTGTGGTATTACACATGACCGCTAGGTGGCATTGCAGCCACTTCTTCTGTACTGCACCAGCCTCCCTTGTGCTGCAGGTCACTTCTCTCCTGCAGGCACTGCAGCTACAGATGCAAGGCTTCCCTTAATGCTAGTTCAGACTCAGGCCTTGCTTTTCCTTTGCTGACTAGGTCCCTGTATCTTTTCCATGCACCATGTGGTGCACAGCAGGCAGGTGAGGCGCTGTACTTTCACAGCTGCTGTGTGTGGCGAGGTCGCAGGGTATTGTATACTTTTATTATGCAGAGTGGCTTGCATTTTACTTCATTGTCATCCTACGTCGGTGCTGCCTTTTGCGCGATCCGCCAATTTGCTCTCCTCCCTCGCGGCATGAGGACAGCAGCTGTTACGGGGAGGTGTGGCAAGCAGATGACCTGTCTCTGTTTCCTCCCCCAGCAAGGAAAGATTCACTCTCTGCACCAGCACTCGTGACTTTTTTCATGGGCAGCCTGTGTCGGCAGCACTCTGTCAAGCATCATCCCCTCGCACTGCAGTAAAGGTGCCAAGTGGCGTGGCATGCAGGGTCAGACCCATTGTCGCCATTGTGAAGTGGTGGTCCCTAAGCCTGCATGCCAAATATAATAATGCCACAGACACATATGTATGGTACATACAACTGGCCTAGGTCACAGGTGCTGGAACCCTTTTATTTTCAGGCGCCACGTCACTCATGATGTTTTTGTTGGATGAGTGTGAGGTGAGTGTGAAAGACAGCCCTCAGGGAGTGGCTGAATACAGTGACATGCCCAGGAGGACACTACAAATGCTATTCTTCATTGTACCTATCGCATTTGCTAACAGCATGGCTGACATGTCACTTTATCGCATAGAGGCCAAGATGTACTTAACATTCTAGCATTTGCAAGACTTGTGATTCGCTAATCGTTTAGGCTTGCAACTACTACTGTGCCTTTCACTATAGTCTAACCTGATCTTGTGAGTCGGTAAAATTTTAGACTCCTAAAACGAGCTTAGAAATGGTTTATGAATCACTATTTGTAAGGCACATGTTGTGAGCATCCATTCCAAAATATCCATTTAGGAGCAAATGTTAGTTACCAGAATTTCAGTTGAAAACCATTGATAAGTTACTGACTCCCAAGTTTGGATGGAAACGTACACGCAAAGGAGAAGTGTATCTTTTGGACTCCTTCCCCATTTGCGATTTGGTGTACAAGATTTAGAGGGAGTAGCCACTGGGCCAGGGGACCACTGACTTCTCTCACTGAAACTTTTCAAAATATATTTTTTCTTCTTCTTAAAGCCATCCAATTTTCCTTACAGAAAAGTTCTCTTTTTGAAAAGCAATCACAAGGATATGACTGATGCATTGCAAAACAATTAACAAGCATTGGCATAACCAATAGGCCTGCATTGGCTGCCTGGCTTCTGTCAGTTCTTGCCTTGTCATGGTTTTTGGTTAAACTTTGTTTGGGTACATGCTGAACCCTCATCAATCTAAAGAAACAAATCCTTTGCTACAGTCAAAAACTTTTTTTGGTCTAAAAGAATTTACATTACCATAGTACTCCCTGGCAGTGAAGGGATTTGCTTTATGCACGGATGTGTTACTTGTTAAAAGGGAGTATTACCACAGTACTCCCTGGCACAGAAGTAAACTAGTTTGTGTGTGGATGTGTTCCTTGTGAAAAGGCAGCATACCGTAACTCATACTAAAATCAGCCAATGGTTGAAGTGGGCTGATATAATGTCCCTTAACCCCTTCTCAGCCAAGGATGTAACGGTAAAGTCCTTGGCTGAGGCGCCAAAGATGTAACGGTTACGTCCTTGGGCTAACTCATAGGGGGAGCGCCAGCGCTCCTCCCCCACCCTTGGGCATGGGCCGCTCCCCAGGGGGCAAAATATTTTTAGGGCAGAAACCACTAGACAGCAGGGATTAATTTTTTTGGTCAGTTTCACTTGAGGGAAGCGACCCTTTAGGCAAGGGTCATACCCCCACCCTAAATAAATGAGGCCAAAGTTGTTCTGCCTACTAGTGGGCAGATGGGGCAATTACCCCCGATTCACACATTGTTCCCACATTTTTGTGATGGAACCTTTCGGAATCTGCAGGAATCCACAAAATTCCTACCTCCCAACATTGTCCCATATATACTGATAAAAAGTCTGCTGCACTCATCAGCGTAAAAATATATATATTTTTTTCTTCCCATTTGGACCCGCTTTGGTTCACCCTCAATTTCGACATATTTTTAGCTCTTCCCTATCACAGGCACTTGGCCCACCTACACAAGTGAGGTATCATTTTTACCCTGAGACTGAGGGAAACGTTGGGTGGTAGGAAATTTGTCCCTGTGCTGTTACCACACAGAAAGTTTGGATTTTTTTAAAAACATTTTTAAGCTAATGCTGAGGATTCTGGGTAAGTAAACATTGGAGGATCCATGCAAGTCACATCTTCCTGGACTCCCTCTAGGCCTACCCACACAAGTGAGGTACCATTTTTATTGGGAGACTTGGGGGAACGCTTGGTGGGAGGAAATTTGTGGTCCTCTCAGATTCCAGAACTTTCTGTCACCGAAATGTGAGGAAAAGGTGTTTTATTAGCCAAATTTGACGTTTGCAAAGGATTCTGGGTAACCGAACCTGATGAGAACCCCACAAGTCACCCCATTTTGGTTTCCCTAGGTGCTGGCTGAGCTAGAGGCCAAAATCTACAGCTAGGCACTTTGTAAAAAAAACTTGTCAGATTTCAATGTAAAAATGTGATGTGTCCATGTTGCGTTTCCTGTCGCGAGCATTAGGCATACCCATGCAAGTGAGGTACTATTTTAATCAGGAGACTTGGGGGAACACAGATTAGCAAAATAAGTGTTATTGCCCCTTGTCTTTCTCTACATTTTTGCTTTCCAAATGTAAGACAGTGTGTTAAAAAAAAAAAAAAAGACGTCTATTCCAGAAATGCCCTGTAATTCACATGCTAGAATGGGCACCACGGAATTCAGAGATGTGCAAATAACCACCGCTTCTCAACACCTTATCTTGTGCCCAATTAGGAAATACAAAGGTTTTCTTGATACCTATTTTTCACTCTTTATATTTCAGCAAATTAATTGCTGTATACCCGGTATAGAATGAAAACCCATGGCAAGCTGCAGCTCATTTATTGGCTCTGGGTACCTAGGGTTCTTGATGAACCTACAAGCCCTATATATCCCCGCAACCAGAAGAGTCCAGCAGACTTAACGGTATATTTCTGTTAAAAAATCTGACATTGCATTGAAAGTTACAGAGTAAAACGTGGAGTAGAATGGCTGATTTATTTTCACCTCAATTTCAATATTTGTTTTATTGCAGCTGTTATTTTCTGTAGAAAAACCTTGTAGGATCTACACAAATTACCAATTGCTGAATTCAGAATGTTGTGTACGTTTTGGTAATGTTTAGTTTTCTGGGATCCAGCACACCCATTTCTGTCACTAACTGGAAGGAGACTGAAAGCACAAAAAATTGTTAAAAAAAATGAGGTGTGTCTGAGTAAAATGAACAAATTGTGTTGAAAAATTAGGATTTCTGATTAAAGTCTGCCTGTTCCTGAAAGTTTAAAGCTGGTGATTTTAGCACTGCAAAAACTTTGTGGATGCCATTTTCAGGGCAAAAAAACACAAGTCTTCTTCTGCAGCCCTTTTTCCCCATTTTTTGACAAAAACTAAATGTTGATGTATTTTGGCAAATTTCTTGGTCTCCTTTCAGAGGAACCGACAAAGTCTGGGTACCTCTAGAATCCCTAGGCTAGTGCCAGGGTGCCCTCACACTAAGTAACTTTGCACCCAACCTTCACCAGGTGAAGGTTAGACATATAGGTGACTTATAAGTTACTTAAGTGCAGTGGTAAATGGCTGTGAAATAACGTGGACTTTATTTCACTCAGGCTGCACTGGCAGGCCTGTGTAAGAATTGTCAGAGCTCCCTGTGGGTGGCAAAAGAAATGCTGCAGCCCATAGGAATCTCCTGGAACCACAATACCCTGGGTACCTCAGTACCATATACTAGGGAATTATATGGGTGTACCAGTATGCCAATGTGAATTGGTGAAATTGGTCACTAGCCTGTTAGTGACAAATTTGGAAAGCAGAGAGAGCATAACCACTGAGGTTCTGGTTAGCAGAGCCTCAGTAAGACAGTTAGGCATCACACAGGGAACACATACAGGGCACATACGTATGAGCACTGAGGCCCTGCCTGGCAGGGTCCCAGTGACACATAGACTAAAACAACTTATATACAGTGAAATATGGGGTAACATGCCAGGCAAGATGGTACTTTCCTACACTGAGCCACTGCCACAACAACTGTCGGCAACAGTCAGAGGCTGCAAGCACCTCCACCAGCAGTACCACCAGTTTGCAGAGTTAGTTGCTGCGGGATGGAATTTGGCCCTGCCTCCATGGACTATCGTGCTACCTGTTCCCTGCAAATCTCGTGACTCAGACGGCCCAAGTGCATCACTGGGCACCATGCCCCCTCCAGAACCAGTGGAGAAAGGCATCCACTCACCCCATCCTTGGCAGGATGAAGCACACTGGGCACAAAGCTCCCTCCAGAACCAGCGGATATATGCATCCACTCACAAAGCCCCCTTCAGAACCAATGGAGAAATGCATCCACTCACCCTATTCTTGGCAGGATGAAGCACACTGGGCACAAAGCCCCCTCCAGAACCAGTGGAGAAATGCATCCTCTTACCCTATCCTTGGCAGGATGAAGCACAGTGGGCACAAAGCCCCCTCCAGAACCAGTGGAGAAATGCATCCTTTCACCCTATCCTTGGCAGAATGAAGCACACTGGGCACCATGCCTCCTCCAGAACCAGTGGAGAAGCCATCCACTTGAGAGACTGTAGCTTTGCACTCCCCAGGACCAAACATTGGGCATTTAGCCCCCTCCAGGAGCAGTGGCGTAGTACCATCTTCCGGCTGGGTGTCCCCCCCCTTTCTCCTTCCCCCTGAGGTGCCTGTGTGTTTACGACCTGATGCCCCTGTAGTGTTCTCTCCGTTTTGAGGCAGGAGTCAAGTGTGGGCTTCACCCATGATTTTTGGCTCAGTGGGCCATGGACATTTGCAAAGGACCGTGTACGGCCGTCTGTACATATTGTAAATATTTGTATATACTATTTTTCTATATTCGTTAACTATATCTGCATGTTCCAAAATATCACTGATTGAACTCAATTCCTTTTGTCCTTACGTTCTTCCAGGGGGTAACGTGGTGTAAATGTACTGTTGCTACATGTGTTTGTGTGTATTGTGTTGTGGGTGAAGATGGGGGCGGGGGTGTTGTGTGTGTGTCACTTTTTCCTCCCCCCGTGTGCTAGGTGCAGTACTCACCGTAGTCGTTGCCGCCGCCTTTGATATCCGTCGTGTATGAGAAGGTAGACCAGCATGGGCAGGACCTGTAACTCTGGCTTCATGGCGTCCTGGTTTTTCGGTGAGTGCGTGCTTTTGATGGTGTTGGCACTGCCCCGGAAAAGCTTGCAGATTGGCGGGTTGTGATAGGGTGGGTGTTACATTGTCTTCCCCCTGTCTGTTGGCGGTGACCGCTGCGGTGTTTGGCTGCGCTGTGGCAGTCGGTGTGTTAAAGTGGCTGTCTATGTAGGCGGTTTCCACCGTAGTCGTGGTCCCATTTTTTTTTTTTTACCACCGGCCTGTTGGCGGTATCACCGACCTCCAGGGTTGTAAAGAGGGCCTATATGTATTCTTCACACTAAGGCCCTCGTTAAAACCCTGGCGGTCAGAGCAGAGGTGGCGGTAATACCGCATACAGAGGCCGTAGGAAAACAAAAAAAAAAATGACATTACAAGCATGGCGGTTACCGCCATGCCAAACCGCCACTTCTAAACTCCGATTGCCAGGGTGTTAACGACCGCTTGGCTGGAGACTTCGGTCTCCAGCCCGGCAGCCGTCACTAAACCACCAGCGGTATCCCAACCCCGCATACCGCCATGAATTTTGTGGGGTTCTGTACCGCCATGAAATCCATGCCAGTAGGCACTATCGGTGCCAGGGAACGAATTCCCTAACACTGATAGGGGTCTCATACACCATCCTCCCCTCCCCAGAGTTCTCCCCCCAAACCCACGACCCCCCTACCACCCCCAAAGGTGGCAGGACCCTCCTCCCCACCAAAACATTGACACACACCCCCCACACACACTCACACAACTGCTACACATACACGCACATATGCACACAGACATACACGCACACATTTCCCATACGCACAACACATCCCCCGCATGCATACACGCACTCACACACCCCCCTACACACTCACACGCACACCCCCATGCACACACACACAACATCCCCCCCACCCCCCTCCCCTAACGGATGATCACCTTACCTGGTCCCGGTGATACTCCGGGAGGGAACGGGATCCACGGGGGCTGCTCTGCTGCCAGCACCCCGTCACCAGAACACTGCCATACTGAATCCTGGGACGTGATTCAGTGAACTATGTTCTGATGATGTGGCGGTGGAGCAGCCTCCACTTGACCGCCAGTATGGCTGCTTGCGGCTCTCCGCCCGGAAAAGGGCGCCGGGCTGCCAGCAATCATAATACGCTGTGCGGAAAACCACCTGCACTCTTCAGCACAGCAGTACCTCAGCGGTCTTTGTAAAAGCCCGCCAAGGTCCAAATGAGGGCCTATATGTATTAGCAACTATAACCCACTTGTCTTAAAATTTAATTTAGATTCATATAAGGGTGGAGAGAGGGTAGATGCAAGTGCCAACCATCCAAATAATAATACAGGATTTAGTGTTAAATTGGCCTGTATCAAACCTGCAGCATTCCTTCATGATTTAATTAAATCTTGTGCTTCTGAGTTCAGTGTATGTTTGACATCAAATGTGGACACAAGCCTCTATTTTAAATTCTTCTAATACTTTGGGCAAGACTATCTCCGATAAACTTGTGTGTGGGAAAAAAAAAAAAGAAAGGGGGTGCCTATCAGTGTAGGTGGTTTAATAAGGTTTGTTCCGTCATGCATAAATATGTAATAAATTGTGAGAAAGTAGCCTCTTTCTCGCATGGTTACCCCCACTTTTGGCCTGTTTGTGAGTGTGTGTTTTTAATGTGTCACTGGGATCCTGCTAGCCAGGACCCCAGTGCTCATAGATAAAAACCTATATGTCAGTATGTTTTGCCTGTCTCACTGGGATCCTGCTAGCCAGGACCCCAGTGCTCATAGCTTGTGGCCCAATGTGTATGTCTGTGTAATGCCTTACTGTGTCACTGAGGCTCTGCTAATCAGAACCCCCGTGCTTATGCTCTCTCTGCTTTTAAATTTATCACTGTAGGCCAGTGACTTCATTTACCAATTTCAATTGGCACACTGGACCCCCCTTATAAGTCCATAGTATATGGTACCAAGGTACCCATGGCATTGGGGTTTCAGGAGATCCATATGGGCTGCAGCATTTCTTTTGCCACCCATATGGAGCTCAGACAAACCCTTACACAGGACTGCCATTGCAGCCTGCTTGAATTAGTGCACACACTATTTCATAGCCATTTTCACTGCACTGTAACTTATATGTTCACCTATATGTCTAGCCTTCACTTGCTGAAGGTTAGGTGCAAAGTTACTAAGTGTGAGGGCACCCTTTCACTAGCAAAGGTGCCCCTACATAGTTCAGGGCCATTTCCCCAGACTTTGAGAATGCGGGAACACCATTACACGTGTGCACTACATATAGGTCAATACCCATATGTAGCTTCACAATGGTAACTCCAAATATGGCCATGTAACATGTCTATGATCATGGAATTGTTCCCCCCCCCCATTCCAAATCTGGTATTGGGGAGCTAATTCCATGCATCCTGGGGGCTCCACCATGGACCCCCAGTACTGCCAAACCAGCTCTCTGAGGGTTGCACTGCAGCTGCAGCTGCAGCTGCTGCCACCTCACAGATAGGGTTCTGCCCTCCTGGGGTCTGGGCATCCCTGTCCCAGGAAGGCAGAACAAATCATTTCCTCTGAGAGCAGGGTGTTACACCCTCTCCCTTTGGAAATAGGTGTTACAGGCTGGGGAGGGGTAGCCTCCCCCAGCCTCTGGAAATGCTTTTAAGGGCACAGATGGGGCCCTCCTTGCATAAACCAGTCTACACTGGTTCATGGTCCACTTCTCCCCTGCTCTGGTGGGAAACTAGACAAAGGAAAGGGGAGGGACCACTCCCCTGTCCATCACCACCCCAGGGGTGGTGCCCAGAACCCCTCCTGGGTGTCCCAGACTTCAGCCATCTTGCTTTGCAAGGTGTGGGGGGCACTCTGGAGGGCTCTGAGTGGCCAGTGCCAGAAGGTGACGCCAGAGATCCCTCCTGGTAGGTCCATACCTGATAAAGTAGCCAATCCACCTCTCAGGGCTATTTAGGGTCTCTCCTGTGGGTTCTCTTCAGATTCTGCTTGCAAGTTTCCTTTAGGAATCCTCTGCAACAACTTCAGACTCTTTTGACCTTGGATCAACCGCAGCCTGCTCCAAGAAACGCTGTAACTGCAACAAAGTGTCTACAAGAGACACTTTTCTTCAGAAACCTCAGCTCCAAGTCAGCAACTGCAACAGTTTCCATGGGGTGCATGCTCTGGGGACTCCCTGTCTTCATCCTGCACCAGAAGGACCGAAGAAATCTCCTGTGGAGTGACGGGGGTCACTCCCCTGCTCCAAGCAGGCACCTTCCAAGGTGACGACTGGGACCCTGGGACTCCTCTCACGGCGACGAGTGTGCTCCTAAGGACACAGAGGGTGGCCATCGACATAGACTGTCCTGAGGTCCTGCTGACCCAATTTGGAGGAGGTAAGACCTTGCCTTCCCCGAGAACGACAGTACCCCTGTGTATTGTGCCTTCTTCGCCTCCTGAGGCCTCTGTGCACTCTTTGCACAATTCCTTCGTGCACAGCATGGCCCAGGTCCCCAGCACTCCACCATGCAACGCTCAACTCACTAAGTTGTTGTCCGGCGGCGTGGAACCTTCTTTTGTTGTGCTGCATCAACCGCGTTTTGCACCTCCTTTGAACCCGGATCCTGCGGCTTCCGGGGGTGCTTGCTGGCATCCTGAGGGCTCTCTAAATTGCTGAGAGCCCCCTCTTCCTTCTCACATGGAGTTGAGGCCCCCAGGACCCTCCTGGGTCCATCCAGCGCCATTTTGATGAAAAACACACTTTTGTCGTAGCCAAGGCTTGTTGGTGCCTTCGAACGCAAAATTTCATCTGCAACGATCTTCATACCATGAGACATCTTTTGCATCATTCAAGAACCCGCTGGCATCTTCCTAGGGTGCATTTCTGCAGTCTTCTACTAACAGGGGACTCTTCTGGATTGGCAGGGGCTTCTGTGCTTCCTGGAACTTCTTTCAACTTCTGGATTTGGCCCCCTTCCTTTGCAGGTCTTCAGGTCCAAAAATCCATTGCAGACTTGGTTGGCTGCTGCAAAATCCCAAAAACGAGGTGTAGTGTGTCCTAAGGAAACTTGCAGTACTTTACTCTTGCTTTTCTGGGCTCTGGGGTGGGGTAATTTACTTACCTTTACTGTATTCTCACTCTCCCAGCGATTCTGCAAACACTACACTTGTCTAGGGGGAATTTGTGATTCACATTCCACTTTTTTAGTGTATGGCTTGTGTTGCCCCTAGACCTATTTTCTCCTGTTTCATTCTATAGGATTTCCTACTGTTTGCATTGTTCTATGACTATTTACTTGTCTAATTTTGATGTCTAGTGTATATATTGTAAATTAGACTTGCCTCCAGAAGAAGTATTGCCTCTAAGATACTTTGGGTATTGTGTCACCCAAATAAATACCTTCATTTTTGGTAACACTGAGTATTGTCTTTACTTGTGTATAAGTATTGTGTAACTATTAGTGGTATTGCATGAGCTTTGCATGTCTCCTAGTTCAGCCTAAGTTGCTCTGCTATAGCTACCTCTATCAGCCTAAGCTGCTAGAACACTACTACATTCACTAACAAGGGATAACCGGACCTGGTGTAAGTACCCAAGGTACCCACTACAAACCAGGCCAGCCTCCTACATAAATGCACTAAAGCCAAGGTGTTCCAAGGAAGTGAAGTCTGCCTGGGGGGGGGGGTTACAAACTAGTGTTAAACTCTCGGAAGGATGAAATCAGACGCAAAGCATGGGAGGACGGGCCAGTACGAGTTTATGGAGGTTGTGAACAGGCCCTTCTCAATTATGAGACGCTGCAACTCAGGTCACATATCAGTGCCTGTAGGTGGGAGTAACAATTTAAAAGGAGGAATCTTTTGCCCCGGACACCAGAGCTGCTTTTGCTTTGTCCCACTCTATTAATACTGACAGCATTGTCCAATCTATTAATCAGAGTGCCATGAGTAAGTCCCTGGGGCCGGATGGAACTCTGATTGATAGCTTTAAATCTAACATTGAGCTCTTAGGGCCAATAGTGACTAATGTACTTTGAGCTATATCAAAGGGCTGCTACCTGATTCTTGAAAAGAGGCCATCATTGTGCACAACCTTAAAAAAGGGAGACAAACAGCAACCTTCCTGTTACCACCCTATTTCTTTGCTTGACTCTGTCAAAAATATTAGAACAGGTCTTATTATCCAGACTGAAAGCTTGGACTGCAGAAAACATCTTTTCAGATGTCCATGTTGGCTATTGTCTCCTTATTATAGGAAAGTACGCTAAGGCTAAGAGGTGCCATCCACATGGCTTTTATGGACCTCTCCTGTGACTTGACACTGTCAACCGAACGGAACAAGGGTGCATGCTGAGGAGTTTGGGTTGAGCAGACTTTGGTGGATCTTCTTTGTCACCTGGGATACCTTTGCCAAAATACGATTTAACCAAGATGGATGATGCACCTATAGTATCAGGTAATTTCAGGGTATATGTCAAGAGTGCATTCTCGCCGTTTCCTATTCTTTACTTTACATTATGGCCTAGAGCCCCTTTTAGCTGTCAATTGCAAGGATATGCCACAGATTGCAACGTATGCAATCCCAGTCCTTTTATACATAGACAAAGCTGTACTCATCGCAAGCACAGCAAATAGGTTACAGATATTGTTGGACCTCTTTGTCTGTTTCATGAATTATCTGGATCTTACTGTTATATCAAAATCCTTTCACCATAATCTGTGGTTTTCCAAACTCTAAAACCAAAATACATAAGTTTGGGGAAGTCAAGTTTAACAAGGTTAGGCACTTTAGTTACTTGGGTATTAATTTTGATGAGTGAACACCTACTAATGCTGAGGTGCATGCAATTTAAGAGCTCGATTGAGGTAGTGTTTAGGCTTTCCTCTAGGTTTCGTCCTAGCTGGTGAGGGAACTTACACGCATTTATACATCTAAATGTCTATCAGTCACTTAATATAGATTTGGGTTATTTAAACTCCAGAGCACTACAGAAGGTTGCAACTTTTTTGTGTGCACCCTCTTGGCCATACCTAAGAGCACTGCAAACATCATCTGTCATTGTGAAATTAGGCTGAACTATCTCGAGAACTTAGTTGGTTTTGCCCTGATGCATTTGTGGCATAAGCTCTGGCTTTGTCCAGATGCCCAATTTTCAAAGTCACTGAATGTCAGAAATAGGATCTCTAGTTGGCAGTCGGTTTGTACCCTGTCCAAGTAGGGACCCTCACTCTAGTCAGGATAAGGGAGATACCCGCTCAGATAACCCCTGCTCACCCCCTTGGTAGCTTGGCCTTAGCAGTCATGCTTATCTCAGAAACAAGTGTAAAGCATTTGCACATAACACACATTAATAAATGAAAACACTACAAAAGGACAACAAACCAGTTTTAGAAAAATAGCCAATATTTATCTATATAAAACCAGACCAAATACGATAAACATCCAACATACAATAATACAAATATGAATTGTGCAAGATTTACTCAAAAATGCAGTTCTTTGAAGTTGATAGCTCCACCTGGGGCCATAACGGTGCCGTGATCAACAAAACCAACAGTTCAGACCGGCCGCGGCGTCGCAGGCAATCTACGGTGTCGGGAAGACCCGCAAACAGTACCTTGGATTTGCAGGGTGTTAGAAATGGGGTCTCTAGTTGGCAGTCGGTTTGCACCCTGTCCAAGTAGGGACCCTCACTCTAGTTAGGATAAGGGAGATACCTGCTCAGATAAGCCCTGCTCACCCCCTTGGGAGCTTGGCACGAGCAGTCCGGCTTATCTCAGAAGTAATGTGGAAAGCATTTGCACATAACACACAGTAATAAGTGAAAACACTACAAAAGGACACCACACCAGTTTTAGAAAAATTGCCAATATTTATCTCTATAAAACAAGACCAAATACGATAAGAATACAACATACAGTAAGAAAAATATGAATTATGCAAGATTTTCTCAAAACTACAGTTCCTTGGAGTCGATAGCTCCACCTGGGGCTATCACGGCGTCGTGATCAACAAAACCAACAGTTCAGGCCGGCCGCCGCATTGCGGGCCAGCTACAGTCTCAGGAAGACCCGCAAACAGTACCTTGGATTTGCAGGGCGTCGTGATCCTCACGGTGAGCTTCGCAGAGCGGCGTCGCTGGCGTCAGTTCCGGAGTCGGTGCAGGAGTCGTCAGGCCCTTGAAGTCATGCACCTCGGGGATCGAACTCCAGGCTGATGAAATCAGATGCGCTGGCGTGGATGGCGTCGGGGCTGCGGTGCGAAGCGGGATGATACGACGTGCGGTGCCCACAGGTCACGGTGCAGGCAGAGGCTCAGTGACGGCGTCCAGCGGCGGCGGTGAGACCAGGGCTGCGGTGTGAAGCGGGCGGTGCAATGTGCGGTGTCCACAGGTCACGGTGCAGGCAGCGGTGTCGTCGCTGCGGAAGCACTGTCGGTAGGCCCAAGCCAGCAGGGCGGGACGGTGCTTTGTGACCCTCACGAGCGGTGTCCACAGGCCACGGTGCAGGCAAGGATGCCTGGTGACGACACTGGAGCTGATGGTGCTGGCGTCGGTGGACCAGGGCTGCGGCGCAGGATGGGACGGTGCTTCGTGCTGCTCACGAGCAGTGTCCACAGGCCACGGTGCAGGCAGCGGCGCCAGTGTCAGCAGGAGCGTCATCTGGGATGCCCAGGCTGCGGTGTGAGCAGGCGATGGCGGAGTGCAGGGCCCACAGGTCGCAGTGCGAGCAGTGGCTCAGTGAAGTCGTACAATGACGGCGTCGGGGAGACCAGGGTCGGGGTGCGAAGCGGGGGAATGCAACTCCGTGTGGCGTCAGCAGGTCACGGTGCAGGCCAGCGGCGTATGTCGCAGTGGTTTCTCCTCTTGAATAGCACAAAACACACAGTTCACAGTGCTGCAGGTCGAGGAAACTGAAGTCTTTGATGTCCCTGAGACTTCCAACAGGAGGCAAGCTCTACTCCAAGCCCTTGGAGAATTTTCTCAAGCAGGACACACAGCAAAGTTCACCTTTTGCACTCTTTTCAGGCAGAAGCAGCAACTGCAGTCCAACAAAGCAGCACAGCAGAGGGACAGTACTCCTCCTTCAGCTCTTCTCCTGGGCAGAAGTTCCTCTTGATTCCAGAAAGATTCTAAAAGTCTGGGGTTTTGGGTCTGCTTCTTATACCCAGTTTTGCCTTTGAAGTTTGCAAACTTCAAAGCAAAGTCTCAAGTGTTTGCAAGATCCTTCCTTGTCCAGACCAGGCCCCAGACACTCACCAGGGGGTCGGAGACGGCATTGTGTGAGGGCAGGCACAGTCCTTTCAGGTGTGAGTGACCACTCCTCCCCTCCAGCACAGGTGGCTAATCAAGAAATGCAGACTACACCCCAGCTCCTTTTGTGTCACTGTCTAGTGTGAGGTGCAATCAGCCCAACTGTCAAACTGACCCAGACAGGGAATCCACAAACAGGCAGAGTCACAGAAATGGTATAGGCAAGAAAATGCTCAATTTCTAAAAGTGGCATTTTCAAAAGCACAATCTTAAAATCAACTTTACTAAAAGATGTATTTTTAAATTGTGAGCTCAGAGACCCCAAACTCCACATATCCATCCGCTCCCAAAGGGAATCTACACTTTAATCAGATTTAAAGGTAGCCCCCATGTTAACCTATGAGAGGGACAGGCCTTGCAACAGTGAAAAACGAATTTAGCAATATTTCTCTGTAAGGACATATAAAACACATTACTATATGTCCTACCTTAACCATACACTGCACCCAGCCCTTGGGGCTACCTAGGGCCTACCTTAAGGGTGTCTGACATGTAAGAAAAGGGAAGATTTAGGCCTGGCAAGTGGGTACACTTGCCAAGTCGAAGTTACAGTCAAAACTGCCAACACAGACACTGCAATGGCAGGTCTCAGCCATGGTTACAGGGCCACTAATGTGGGTGGTACAACCAGTGCTGCAGGCCCACTAGTAGCATTTGATGTACATGCCCTGGGCACCTCTAGTACACTTTACTAGGGACTTACCAGTAAATCAAATGTGCCAATAATGGATAAATCAATCAACAGTACAATTTCTATAGGGAGCAGTTGCACTTTAGCACTGATTAGCAGTGGTAAAGAGCACAGAGACAATAAACCACCACAAACAGACCTGAAAAAAATTAGGAGGAAGAAGGCAAAACGTTTGGGGAGAACCCTGCAAAAAGGGCCATTTCCAACACAGGGTGTTGTGATCGTCGCAGTGAACTCTGGAGAGCGGCATCGCAGTGTCGGTTCCAGAGTCGGTGCGTGAGTCGGTGAGTCGGAACTTTGGTTCGTGTTCCCGCCGTCGCGGGAAGCACGTTGAGAGGAGGAGAGAGGGCAGGAGTCCTTTAAACTTTGGTTCGTGCTCCCGCCGTCGCGGGAAGCGCGTTGAGAGGAGGAGAGAGGGCAGGAGCCCTTTAAACTTTGGTTCGCGCTCCCGCATCGCGGGACGCGAGCGGGTGAAGCCCGGGCCAAGGGCAGGCCCGTCCTTGCCAGGAAGAGGCAGGGCAGGGCAGGGCCACCCCCCTGACACCCATCTAAAGACGTCTGGATTAGGCAGCCCAAATGTACATGGCTACCTGAAGGTACTGTGCCGGCGATTATTCTCCAAAAAATAAAAGGGGGTCTCTGGGAAGTGCGTATTTGGTGCCGTTGTGAAGGAGTATTGAACCCTAAACTGAAGGACGCACTCCCGCCTCGCGCAAGGACTGACATAGGCGAAATACGCGCAAGGCGTAAGTCAGGCCTACTGCTCTACAACTGCAGGGGGTTTGGTGTGGTAAAATGTTGTGGCTGGACATTTGAATCAAGCAGGATCTGAGTATAATTTGGTTCTATTTTTCCCCCAGTCAGGGGATCTGAGTCTGATATATCCGTTAAAGAAATATACGGCGCCCTATCTCGGATAAAGGGACTAGCCTGCCAAAATGGGAAAACGTAAGGGAGACAATGGGGGAAGGGAACCCACTCAGGAGGCCCCCCCACCTAGAACAAGTTACCTAACGTCTGTAATGGGTGCCATTGAGACAGAGCTAGGGAGAGTAGAAGCTACTCTAGAGTCGTCTCTTGAGAAAGCAGGAAAGGCTGGGGGTGGGGGGAAGGACTCTGCCGGCAACATCGCTGTTGAGTAAGACTAAGAAAGGAAACCCTTGTGTAATAACAGAAATTGATTTAATTACTCCTACAACTCCAGAGAGTCCACCCTCAAATAAAAGTAGGCAAATAATTCCCCCCCATACGGCAGTAACCCCCATACACCAAGTGAGATCCCCTGTAGATAGGGATGGCTTTGGAGAGTCCCTACCAGGAATTAAGAAGATCAAGAGTAAATGTCTTTCTAAAACCCATAAAAACAAAACAAACTATAGGGAAACAGCCAAAAGATTGTAAAAATTTGGATCCAATTAAAACTTGTTTTTTTACAAATTGAAGATCAACTTAGAGACATTAAAAAGTTGTGCTCATCAGTTCTGGAGAGAGTGGCCATTCTTGAGCAGAAGGTTGAATCTATAGCAAATATAAAACCTATGCCACCGAGGGCAGAATCTCAGAACATTCATTCCATTTCTGAATGTTTACCAGCTCCACCTACTCATCAGCATCAGAACTTTAGAATATCTCCTGCCCAGAACCCAACCCAAAAACCCCTGAACATAGAGGCTTCACAGGATTCTACAAACCTACAGTCTCAGTGGGGTACAAACAAACGGGAAGGCCTGTTGGGCAAGGAGACTATAAGTATTCAGGTAGCCTGCCCAAGGATACCATTGGCATGTGCCCCCTATATTTTAATCCTGGAAAATGCCCCTATACTGGAAAGCACCTACCCCTATTCCCATATGTCACTGTTGAATAAGGTGACTCATTGGGTAGGAAAACACACGGGAGGGCGGGTTGATTTCCACAGGGACATTCTAACTGTAAGAAGGGTACCTTGGGTTGGCTCATCCCCTAAAACATCACCTGGGGACTGTATTATAATAAACTTTAGGACCCCCTGGACTGTCAATGCTTTGTATCACCACCTCTCAACTATGAGATCATCTGTAGGGCCTATAAGAGTCCAACGTCTGACTAAGTTTATCCCTCCGTTATCAAACCCACGTTATCCTGATTCAACCTACTCTGGGAATCAGAATCCCAGCAACCTTGGTCTCTCTAACCCCCTTGACACTGCTTTGACATTATCTAATAGGTATGAGACCCTGACCTCACTAGAGCAGTTAGATTGACCATTAGTAACTGAGCCATCCTTGCAAGGCCCCTTGGAGACAAATGTACTCCCACAGCCCCTATTAGAATTTAAAGGAGTCCCTGATATACATGATATACAGGGTATGACACCCCTAGGGATTATTTCATGGAATGTTGCAGGTCTAAAATCAAAAATTGGAAACCCTGATTGGATAGAATTAGTGATGGGAAACCTTATTATTTGTTGTCAGGAGACTTGGCTCACAGAATCACCACATATTAATGGTTATACCACATATTGTGTTCCTGCAACCAAGGCCCCAGCAGGCAGAGCTAAGGGCGGTCTGGCCACCTTCTTATCTGTGGAGGCTGGAGGTATGGAAGCACGTGTTGTGGGCACATCCCCTTTTTTCTGGCCCTATCTCTGAAATTAGCAGAGCCATTCGATATACTACTGATCAACTACTATAACACCTTTGATAACTCGGACATCAGTGTGGTCAGTAGTCTGGAGACCTTAATACATAAGGTAACAATCTCCAGTAAAAAGGACCTAAGAATAGTCTGGGTTGGCTATTTTAATGCCCATCTGCGCGAGCCAGAGTTCTTTGACTGTTGTGGACTCCTGGACGAGAATGACAATCCCATTCAACACTTCAAACATTCCCCGTATGGGAATGCCCTTAACTCTTTGATAACAGTAAATTCTCTTTCTTTTCCCACACCCGCTATTAGAGGGATACCAACATTTGTAAGGGGGGACACTCATAGCACTATTGACTATATTATTTACTCTAGAAAACTGTCCCCTATTACAGGACAATTCAGGGTTACCCCGACCTGTTTTAGTGACCATAACCCCTTGTCCATTGTGATTAATTTAGATCTGACAAGCGACTCAAGAAGAGGGAAGCGATACCCTGCTATGAAGCTCTCATCCCAAAAAGGGCTCACAATCAAATGGGGGAAGATAAACAGCAATATTTTTTTTAGAGATTTATTTTTGAATAAATGGCCAGATGTTATGACATCTCTGGATGAAGATAAGGCCCCCCATGAAATTATTCGTGCATTCTCCTCTCTGACAAAATATATGGCAGAGAAATTACAGCCTTCACGAGCTAATAAAGTCCATGGCCCAAGATGGTTTAACCACTCATGTACCACATCCTTAAGCAAGCTAAAAAAAAACAACAAATGCATTTCCCAAAGATCGACAAGCAATTAAGATTGCCAGGAAAAACTATAAAGAAGTTCTTGCCAGAAGGAAAGTTGAACTAAGTGAATCTGCGTGGGAGGAATTGATGGCTGCAAGCAAAATCAAAGATACAACTGCATTTTGGCGTGTGGTTAACTCTTTACTATTGAGCGATAAATATGAGACGCCCATGGACACTGTCATTCCAGCCAAAACTTGGGTGGACTATTTTAAAAAAACTTTCGCCATAGAGACAAATATCCAATCAGAAATGCTAAATTGTCTGAAACCTGCAGGAAATGATCAGCTAAGTTTGGCTTTTAGTAATATTATAAGCGTGGATGACGTTAAACAAGCAATTGAAGATAGTCCATCTGAGAAAGCCCCTGGCCCAGACAGAATTCCTGCTGACTTATATAAAGCACTTCCAGATTTCTGGGGACCACTGCTAACCAATGTCATGAGATCGGCTGTGGTAGGCCCTCTAGTAGACTCTTGGAAAGAAGCGATCATCGTACCTATTTTTAAGAAGGGAGATAGGGCAGACCCCCTGTGCTATCGCCCAATCTCTTTGCTGGACAGCTCAGTTAAAATTTTAGGCTGAGTAATTTTAAATAAGTTAGTAGAATGGGAGACTGATTCTCACTCCCTCTCAGAAATACAATTTGGCTTTCGCCCAGGGGTGGGCACAGTCAAACAAACTCTTAATCTGACACTTATAGTCCAGAAATATACTAAAGCCAAAAGGGGCTGTATACACTTAGCATTTATGGATCTCTCCTGCGCCTTTGATACAGTTAGCAGGGAGAAATTGTGGAAGGTAATGCTGGGTATGGGCGTGGATAAAGACATAGTTATATTACTTAGTAAACTTCATGCCTGCACAGAGGCTCGGGTCCGTTACTCCCGGGAGGGAGGCCTGACAGAGAAATTCCCCTCACAAAAAGGGGTCAGACAGGGATGTGTTCTTGACCCTTTTCTCTTTCTCCTGTATATAAATGGGCTGGAGAAATTTCTTTGTGAATTAGGGAAAGATTCCCCAGTTATCAATAACTCTCCAATCCCTGTACTCTTATATGCGGATGATGCAGTACTAATTTCAAGGACAGCAAATGGCCTTCAGATATTACTGAATGCTTTTAATACTTTTATGAGGAACCTTGGTGTAAGGAAATGCCTCCTTGGCATGGTTACCCCCTGACTTTTTGCCTTTGCTGATGCTATGTTTTGAATTGAAAGTGTGCTGAGGTCTGCTAACCAGGCCCCAGCACCAGTGTTCTTTCCCTAACCTGTACTTTTGATTCCACAATTGGCACACCCTGGCATCCAGATAAGTCCCTTGTAACTGGTACCTCTGGTACCAAGGGCCCTGATGCCAGGGAAGGTCTCTAAGGGCTGCAGCATGTATTATGCCACCCTAGAGACCCCTCACTCAGCACAGACACACTGCTTACCAGCTTGTGTGTGCTAGTGAGAACAAAATGAGTAAGTCGACATGGCACTCCCCTCAGGGTGCCATGCCAGCCTCTCACTGCCTATGCAGTATAGGTAAGACACCCCTCTAGCAGGCCTTACAGCCCTAAGGCAGGGTGCACTATACCATAGGTGAGGGTACCAGTGCATGAGCACTGTGCCCCTACAGTGTCTAAGCAAAACCTTAGACATTGTAAGTGCAGGGTAGCCATAAGAGTATATGGTCTGGGAGTCTGTTTTACACGAACTCCACAGCACCATAATGGCCACACTGAAAACTGGGAAGTTTGGTATCAAACTTCTCAGCACAATAAATGCACACTGATGCCAGTGTACATTTTATTGTAAAATACACCACAGAGGGCACCTTAGAGGTGCCCCCTGAAACTTAACCGACTATCTGTGTAGGCTGACTGGTTCCAGAAGCCTGCCACACTAGAGACATGTTGCTGGCCCCATGGGGAGAGTGCCTTTGTCACTCTGAGGCCAGTAACAAAGCCTGCACTGGGTGGAGATGCTAACACCTCCCCCAGGCAGGAGCTGTAACACCTGGCGGTGAGCCTCAAAGGCTCACCCCTTTGTCACAGCACCGCAGGACACTCCAGCTTAGTGGAGTTGCCCGCCCCCTCCGGCCACGGCCCCCACTTTTGGCGGCAAGGCTGGAGGAAACAAAGAAAGCAACAAGGAGGAGTCACTGGCCAGTCAGGACAGCCCCTAAGGTGTCCTGAGCTGAAGTGACTCTAACTTTTATAAATCCTCCATCTTGCAGATGGAGGATTCCCCCAATAGGATTAGGGATGTGACCCCCTCCTCTTGGGAGGAGGCACAAAGAGGGTGTACTCACCCTTAGGGCTAGTAACCATTGGCCACTAACCCCCCAGACCTAAACACGCCCTTAAATTTAGTATTTAAGGGCTCTCCCTGAACCTAGAAATTAGATTCCTGCAACTACAAGAAGAAGGACTGCCGAGCTGACAAACCCCTGCAGAGGAAGAACAGAAGACACCAACTGCCTTGGCCCCAGACTTACCGGCCTGTCTCCTGCCTTCCAAAGAACCTGCTCCAGCGACGCTTTACAAGGGACCAGCGACCTCTGAATCCTCTGAGGACTGCCCTGCTTCGAAAAAGACAAGAAACTCCCGAGGACAGCGGCCCTGCTCCAAAAGAACTGCAACTTTGTTACAAGGAGCAGATTTAAAGACCCCTGCAACTCCCCGCAAGAAGCGTGAGACTTGCAACACTGCACCCGGCGACCCCGACTCGACTGGTGGAGAACAACCAACTCAGGGAGGACCCCCCGGCGACTCTACGACTGTGAGTAACCAAAGTTGTCCCCCCTGAGCACCCACAGCGACGCCTGCAGAGGGAATCCCCAGGCTCCCCCTGACCGCGACTGTCTGAACTCCATTTCCCGACGGCTGAAAAAGACCCTGCACCCGCAGCCCCCAGCCCCTAAAGAAATGGAACTTCTGTGCAGGAGTGACCCCCAGGAGGCCCTCTCCCTTGCCCAGGTGGTGGCTACCCCGAGGAGCCCCCCCTTGCCTGCCTGCATCGCTGAAGAGACCCCTTGGTCTCCCATTGAAACCTGAAGGAAACCCGACGCGTGTTTGCACACTGCACCCGGCCGCCCCCGCGCTCCTGAGGGTGTACTTTCTGTGCTACTTTGTGTCCCCCCCGGTGCCCTACAAAACCCCCCTGGTCTGCCCTCCGAAGACGCGGGTACTTACCTGCTGGCAGACTGGAACCGGGGCACCCCCTTCTCTCCATTATAGCCTATGTGTTTTGGGCACCTCTTTGACCTTTGCACCTGACCGGCCCTGAGCTGCTGGTGTGATAACTTTGGGGTTGCTCTGAACCCCCAACGGTGGACTACCTTGGACCAAAAGCTCAAACCTGTAAGTGACTTACTTACCTGTGAAAACTAACCATAACTTACCTCCCCCAGGAACTGTGAAAATTGCACTGTGTCCACTTTTAAAACAGCTTATTATGTTTTATGCAAAAAGTATACATGCTAAAGTAATGATTCAAAGTTCCTAGAGTACTTACCTGCAATACCTTTCAAAAGAGCTATTACATGTAAAATTTGAACCTGTGGTTCTTAAAATAAACTAAGAAAAGATATTTTTCTATAACAAAACCTATTGGCTGGATTTGTCTCTGAGTGTGTGTACCTCATTTATTGTCTATGTGTATGTACAACAAATGCTTAACACTACTCCTTGGATAAGCCTACTGCTCGACCACACTACCACAAAATAGAGCATTAGTATTATCGCTGTTTACCACTATTTTAGCTGCTGTTGAATATGTAATGTAGTGGGCCCGTAAATAAATTACACTGACACCAGAGTGTAGACTACTTAACTGGCCCCAAGCACATGCACTAGAGCTCTTTTATTAGCAGCATCACCTGACCGGTGACGCCTGTGTTGGATGGGTTTGGGGTGGGTTTAAGGTACAGCCCTTGAGGGGTGGTTGTGTAGCAAAACACTAGACTGTGTCCAGCAGACACTACAGAGTCCACCATTTTACAGGTCTTTGATTGTAACCAGTAAAGTGACTGTACATCAGCACTTCTATAGAATGTGAGAGTCCCTGTTTCTTACCATTGAAGGGAACTCCAAGTCCATCTCTGCCACTTCAGTCTAGAAAACGAAAGTGGCCAAGTGCATCTTAAGGGTAGTATATCCGTCTTTCAGCATGCTTCCCTGACCAATTTTGTTTTTCTTTCTCATATGGTATAATGCTTATGCCGAATTCTCACCATTAACAATAGATATTTTTGGAAAGTAACTTTCTACCATTCACCATGTTGGCATACATTTTAAAACGTACAAGAAGTTAGAATATAAATGCCTTTACGTATAACCATTGTTTGAAAACAAAACTAAATACATTCACAGATTCTTCTTATTCTTCCAAATGCCAACGTTATTTCTCTTTTGTTCCAGTAACATATGGAATGACAAGTTCTAATACCTATTACTACACAAAAGTGATGGCAAACCTTTTCTTGGAAACACCTGCAGACAACGGTGTAACATTTCAGTCTATTGGCAGCATGGCAGATTTTTGGACAGTAAGTTCTAAATCAACTAATGGTATTAGAGTGAATGCAGAAATGACGAAACTATTATTTTGTTTGTCAATGTATTTCATGTTTAATTGCATTATTTGTTATATTAATATTATTTTATTACATTTTTCTAGTTGGCACCTTCCGTTTCTAAATGCTTAACTGATTTTACAAAAGCAGTATCGAGAATGCATGAATTTTTTTGAACACTAACAATTTTACCACAAAATCGTTACTGGATATTTCTTCATAGTTCGGCGAAACAATTTTTTAACTCACTGTATGCCTGCCTGGTTGCAGTCTTAACTACTGCAGACTCAAACATTGCTTTACAGAAAACTCATGCATCTGAATAGTGGTTGGTGTGTCCTGCTTTCTCTGGTAGCATTTACTATTATACGTTCACCAAGTCATACACAAAAGAACATTGGCTGTAAATTATGTTTGTTTACTAGCTAGAAACTACTGCTATAAACGTTGTCATTGAACATTGTTCACGGGCAAGGATGCTTGCAGTTGAGCTAAATGGCTGTCTGCCCACAATGCAATTTCATCTCTTATCCCTTGACCAAATATTTTGCCATAACTCCACCGGATCATCTCAACAAATATGTTAATCATCTTTTAAGGACCGACTGTTGCAAGTACTGGTTGCTCTTTTTTGAGCCCCCTAATATTTGTGTTAGGATGCACTTCCTCCAGCCGCCACTTTACTGAGGGCTGCATTTTTACTCCAAGACAAAGAATGCGTAATGTACTTTAATTGCCTGGATGTTCTGAGCTCTGTCGTCAACTAGGAGGCTGACTAGGGCATGTAGTGAGGAGATGACACTGTGGCGTTACATTTCTGGTTGAGGGGCATTGTTGCCCTGCTTCCCTCAGCCATGCCCAGCAAGGCCTGATCGCCCCATTTGTTCACTCAAAAGCATCTGATCCATCATCTCCCTTTGCATTACGTCCTAGTCTTTGGACCATGCTGGAGGAAGCGTGGATGCCCGACGCTAAGTACACTGTTAAAAACTATTCCTGAAATAGCCATTGTTGATAGTTTGTGCCATGGTTGCCATGCTAAGCAGTGGTGGAGGTAGGTTTTTGTCCCATGGTGGGTCAAACGCACCTGATGGACTTCAAAGTGATGAGATAAACATGTTTGATTTGAACATCTGTTGCTGAAAAACAAATTGGTGTTTGATACGTTTTTGAAGCAAATTACTCTGAGAAAGTGAGAGGAGCAAGCAAACCGGAATGTTAGCAGAGGTTTTGGGAAATTTCTCCCGAGGAGAATTGTTTTTATCAATGAGTCCAACGAGTGCCCTTAAACAGTAATTATACATAAACTGGCTAAAAAGTAATCGGATCTTAAGAGGCACTCATGAAATATACCATAAGTAGATCATTTTATGGTGTGGCAGCTATGCCCGATCTTTCCAAGGGATATTGAGAACGTCCAGAAATTACTGACAAAAAATAGATTTTCAGCACAGTTGCCCTTAATTTGGCTTAAACCCCCTGGGGGTTAATGACGGTTTAAACATTTCACTTTGCATACACAATATAGAACTTTTCGTACAAATCTAAATTCCCTAGTTTTGATTTTTGTCATCCTGACCATTTCAAATAGATTCTGAGGTATATTTTATGACTGAGTAAACTTTGAAGGGCGGGGTGGAAAAATTAGTTTATTTAGATCTCTTGGAGGTTCAAGTGACAGACAGGTTATACCAGCTTTACAGTCCAAAAAGGTCATTTAGCCCCTGACAGGTGGTACCCCACCGTGTCTGATTAATGGAAGCCCTGGTCTCTGCTCTTCTGGTGGAGGAGTGGAGGCCATATTACAAAATCCTCATCTGCCTGGCAGGAATCCCTCTTCCTTAAGTGCATCTAACTCTGTGGCAGATGCACCGAAGGCAGAGCTGATTGCTGAGTGGGTGCACCATGTGTATTTTTGCTTGCTGATCTATGAGACAACAAGGTGACCGTTAGCCATAAATTATTATAGTTTCTTTAGTTAGCATGTGTGTTTGGCCGGCCCAAGACGGCCAGCCAGACTGCTGTGCACTAACCTCACTGCACGGAATCCCCGTGGCCCCACCCCTTTACAAGAAAACGATAATAAACACAGTTTATTATTGTTTTCTTGTAAAGGTTTTTCAGCTGCTGCTGCTGGCAGGGGCAATGCTCCTCTGCCCTAACGGAGTAGCCGCCCCTGCAAGTCACCTCCCTTGGCCCAACGTTTTATAGGAGGCTGGCCTGGTTTGTAGTGGGTCCCTAAGGTACTCATACCTTATATCAGGTCCAGTTATCCCTTATTAACGAAATGTAGGCAGTGTTCTTGCAGCTTAGGCGGTCTAGAGGTAGCTGTAGCAGAGCAGCTTAGGCTGAACTAGGAGGCATGCAAAACTCCTGCCATACTACTATAGTTACACAGTACCTATACACAAGTAAAGACAATACTCAGTGTTACCAAAAATAAAGGTATTTATTTGGGTGACACAGTACCAAAAATATCTTAGAGAATACTCCTTCTGGATGTAAGTATTATACACAATATATACAGTAGATGCCAAAATTAGACAGGTAAATAGTCATAGAACAATGCAAACAGTAGGAAATCCTATAGAATGCAATGGGAGAAAATAGTCTAACCATATACTAAAAAACTGGAATTTGAATCACAAATTCCCCCCTAGACTAGTGTAGTGTGTGCAGAATCGCTGGGAGAGTAAGAGTAGAGTGAAGGTAAGTAAATCACCCCACCCCAGAGCCCAGAAAAGCAGGAGTAAAGTACTCCAAGTTTCCTTGGGACACACTACACCTCGTTTTTAGGATTTTGCAGCAGCCAGTCAAGTCTGCAAAGAACAACTTCTGGATTATTGGAACTGCAAAGGAAGGGGACCAAATCCAGAAGTTGAAAGAAGTTCCAGGAAGGACAGGAGCCACCGCCAACCCAGAAGAGGGTGCAAAAGAAGAGTCCCCGGGTAGTCGAAGACTTCAGAAATGCACTCTAGGAAGATTCTAGCGGGTTCCTGAGTGATGCAAAAGATGTCCCACGGCGTGAAGATCGTTGCTGACGAGATTTCGTGTTGGAAGGCGCCAACAATCCTTGGCAACGGCAAAAGTGTGTTTTTCATCAAAATGGCGCTGAATGGACCCAGGAGGGATCTGGGGGCCTCAACGCTGTGAAAGAAGGAAGAGGGGGTGCTCAGCACTTTAGAGAGCCCTCAGGATGCCAGCCAGCACCCCCAGAAGCCGCAGAATCCGGGTTCAAAGGAGGTGCAACACACGGTTGATGCAGCAAAACAAAAGGTCCCAAGCCGCTGGAGAACAACTCACTGAGCTGCAGCTGCAGTGCAAGCCTCAGAGAGCTGGTTTGGCAGTACTGAGTGTCCATGGTGGAGCCCCCAGGATGCATGGAATTGGCTCCCTAATACCAGATTTGGAATGAAGGGGGGTACAATTCTGTGTTTTTAGACATGTTACATGGCCATATTCGGAGTTACCATTGTTAAGCTACATATAGGTATGACCTATATGTAGTGCACTCGTGTAATGGTGTCCCCGAACTCACAGTCCGGGGAAATGGCCCTGAACTATGTGGGGGCACCTTTGCTAGTGCAAGAGTGCCCTCACACTCAGTAACTTTGCACCTAGCCTTCAGCATTCGAAGGTTAGACCTATAGGTGACTTATAAGTTCATTAAGTGCAGTGAAAATGGCTGTGAAATAGTGTGCACACTATTTCACGCAGGCTGCAATGGCAGTCTTGTGTAAGGGTTTGTCTGAGCTCTCTATGGGTGGCAAAATAAATGCTGCAGGCCACATGGATCTCCTGGAAGCCCAATGCCCTGGGTACCCAGGTATCATATATTAGGGACTTATAAGGGGGGTCCAATATGCTAATTGAAATTGGTAGATGAAGTCTCTGGCCTAGAGAGACAAATGTAAAAGCAGAGAGAGCATAAGCACTGAGTTCTGGTTAGGAAAGCCTCAGTGACACAGTCAGGCACTACACAGTCATACATATTAGGCCACAAACTATGAGCACTGGGGTCCTGGATAGCAGGATCCTATTGAAACCGGCAAAACACACTGACATATAGGTGTTAATCTATGAGCACTGGAGTCCTGGCTCGCAGGATCCCAGTGACACATTCAAAATACACAGACACACACTCACAAACAGGCCAAAAGTGGGGGTAACCATGCTAGAAAGAGGCTACTTTCTCACAGACCCCTCGCCATCTTGCCCCCTCAGCAAGAGTGACATGAAAAGGCTCTGCAAACAGCAGAACAAAAGAACAAGTCACACTTTGGGGGTGATTCTAACATTGGCGGGCGGCGGAGGCCGCCCGCCAATGTTCCCCCGTCAAAATACCGCTCCGCGGTCACAAGACCGCTGAGGGTATTTTGAGATTTGCCCTGGGCTGGCGGGCGGCCGCCAAAAGGCCGCGCGCCAGCCGCGCGCCAGCCCAGGGCAAATCTACCTTCCCACGAGGACGCCGGCTCCGAATGGAGCCGGCGTAGTGGGAAGGTGCGACGGGTGCAGTTGCACCCGTCGCGTATTTCAGTATCTGCTTTGCAGACACTGAAATACTTTGTGGGGCCCTCTTATGGGGGCCCCTGCAGTGCCCATGCCATTGGCATGGGCACTGCAGGGGCCCCCAGGGGCCCCGCGGCACCCCCTACCGCCATCCTGTTCCTGGCGGGAGACCCGCCAGGAACAGGATGGCGGTAGGGGGTGTCAGAATCCACATGGCGGCGGAGCGCGCTCCGCCGCCATGGAGGATTTTGTAGGGCAGTGGTAAACCGGCGGGAGACCGCCGGTTTACCCTTTCTGGCCGCGGCTGAACCGCCGCGGTCAGAATGCCCTTGGGAGCACCGCCAGCCTGTTGGCGGTGCTCCCGTGGTCGGTGACCCTGGCGGTCACCGGCCGCCAGGGTCAGAATGACCCCCTTTGTCTGCTGCTTGTAATGTGTACCCATTGTTTACAAGTAAAAACCCACAACCCATTCAGTCCGGATCTCAACACAGCTTTCAGTTGTCATCAACCCTAACATTGAGTTTACACACCTGCTCACCTCCTTACCTGATAAGGTAGCCAATCCCCCTCGTAGGGCTATTTAAAGTCTCTCCTGTTGGTTCTCTTCAGATTCTGCTTGCAAGTTTCCTTCAGGAATCCTCTGCAACTAGTACTTTATCCTCTGACCTCAGATCAACCGCAGCCTGCTCCAGGAACCGCTGTAACAGCACAAAGTATCCACAAGGGATACTTTTCCTCTGCAAATTCACCTCCAGCCAGCAACTGCAAAAGTTTCCACGGTGTGCATGATCTGGGGACTCCCTGTCTCCAACCTGCACCAGAAGGATCGAAGAAATTTTCCGTTGGGTGACGGAGTCACTCCCCTGCTCACGCAGCCACCTTCCAAGGCGATGACCGGTACCCTTGGACTCCGCGTGCTCCAAAGGGCACAGAGGGTTGACCCCATCGACATAGACTTTCTTCAGGTCCTACTGAGACAATTTGGAAGAGGTCGGACCTTGCCTTCCCCGAGAGCGACAGTACCCCTGTGTACTGTGCCTTCTTCACCACCTTCTGAGGCCTCTGTGCACTCTTTGCAAAATTCCTTTATGCACAGCCTGGCCCAGGTCCCCAGCACTCCATCCTGCGACGCTCAACTCGCTGAGTTGTTCTCCGGCAGCATGGGACCTTCTTTTGTTGTGCTGCATCAACTGCGTTTTGCACCTCCTTTGTACCATGGTCCTGCGGCTCCTGGGGGTGCTGGCTGGCATCCTGAGGGCTCTCTAAAGTGCTGAGAGCCCCCTCTTCCTCCTCACACAGAGTTGAGGCCTCCAGATCCCTCCCGGGTCCAGCCAGCGCCATTTTGACGCAAAACGCATATTGTCGTAACCAAGGCTTGCTGGCGACTTCCAACACAAAATCATGTCTGCATCCATCTTCACGTCGTGGGACATCTTTTACATCATGCAGGAACCTGCTGGCATCTTCCTAGGGTGCATTCCTGCAGTCTTTGTCCAACCGGGAACTCTTCTTTTGCACCCTCTTCTGGGTTGGCAGTAGCTCCCGCCCTTCCTGGAACTTCTTTCGACTTCTGGACTTGGTCCCCTTCTTTTGCAGGTCTTCATGTCCAGGAATCCAGCAGTTGTTGTTTGCAGTCTTGGTTGGCTACTATAAAGGTTCCCCTTAGAGGTAAGATAGTGGCAAAAAGAGATAATTCTATGCTCTATTTTGTGGTAGTGTGGTTGAGCAGTAGGCTTATCAGAGGCGTAGTGTTAAGCATTTGTTGTACACACACAGGCAATAAATGAGGAACACACACTCACAGACATCTCCAGGCCAATAGGTTTTTGTATAGAAAAATATATTTTCTTAGTTTATTTTACGAACCACTGGTTCAAGATTTACAAGTAATACTTCAAATGAAAGGTATTTCAGGTAGGTACTTTAGAAACTTTGAATTAGCAAAATAGCATATACAGTTTTCACATAAATGACATATAGCTATTTTAAAACTAGACACAGTGCAGTTTTCAACAGTTCCTGGGGAGGTAAGTGTTTGTTAGTTTTTGCAGGTAAGTAAACCACCTAGGGGGTTCAAGTTTGGGTCCAAGCTAGCCCACCGTTGGGGGTTCAGAGCAACCCCAAAGTTACCACACCAGCATCTCAGGGTCGGTCAGGTGCAGAGGTCAAAGTGGTGCCCAAAACGCATAGGCTTCAATGGAGAAGGGGGTGCCCCGGTTCCAGTCTGCCAGCAGGTAAGTACCCGCGTCTTCGGAGGGCAGACCAGGGGGGTTTTGTAGGGCACCGGGGGGGACACAAGTCAGCAGAAAGTACACCCTCAGCGGCATGGGGGCCGCAGGGTGCAGTGTGCAAACAAACGTCGGGTTCGCAATAGAAATCAATGGGAGACCAAGGGGTCTCTTCAGCGATGCAGGCAAGGGGGAGGGCTTCTCGGGGTAGCCACCACCTGGGCAAGGGAGAGGGCCACCTGGGGGTCGCCCCTGCACTGGAGGTCGGATCCTTCAGGTCCTGGGGGCTGCGGGTGCCGTGTCTTTACCAGGCGTCGGGTCTTTGAAGCAGGCAGTCGAGGTCAGGGGGAGCCTCAGGATTCCCTCTGCAGGCATCGCTGTGGGGGCTCAGGGGGGTCAACTCTGGCTACTCACAGTCTCGTAGTCGCCGGGGAGTCCTCCCTGAAGTGATTGTTCTCCACAAGTCGAGCCGGGGGCGTCGGGTGCATAGTGCAAAGTATCACGCTTCCAGCGGGAAACGTGTGTTGGTTCAAAGTTGCTTCTTTTTTGCAAAGTTGCAGTCTTTGTGGAACAGAGCCGCTGTCCTCGGGAGTTCTTGGTCCTTCTAGATGCAGGGCAGTCCTCTGAGGCTTCAGAGGTCGCTGGTCCCTGTAGAACGCGTCGCTGGAGCAGGGTCTTTAGAAGTGGGGAGACAGGCCGGTAGAGCTGGAGCCAAAGCAGTTTGTGTCTCCGTCTTCTCTGCAGGGTTTCAGTTCAGCAGTCCTCTTCTTCTTAGGTTGCAGGAATCTGAGTTCCTAGGTTCTGGGGAGCCCCTAAATACTGAATTTAGGGGTGTGTTTAGGTCTGGGGGGTTAGTGGCCAATGGCTACTAGCCCTGAGGGTGGCTACACCCTCTTTGTGCCTCCTCCCTGAGGGGAGGGGGGCACATTCCTATCCCTATTGGGGGAATCCTCCATCTGCAAGATGGAGGATTTCTAAAAGTCAGAGTCACCTCAGCTCTGGATGTCTTAGGGGCTGTCCTGACTGGCCAGTGACTCCTCCTTGTTTTTCTCATTATCTCCTCCGGCCTTGCCGCCAAAAGTGTGGCCGTGGCCGGAGGGGGCGGGCAACTCCACTAGCTGGAGTGCCCTGGGGTGCTGTAACAAAGGGGGTGAGCCTTTGAGGCTCACCACCAGGTGTTACAGTTCCTGCAGGGGGAGGTGAGAAGCATCTCCACCCAGTACAGGCTTTGTTACTAGCCACAGAGTGACAAAGGCACTCTCCCCATGTGGCCAGCAACATGTCTGGAGTGTGGCAGGCTGCTAGAACCAGTCAGCCTACACGGGTAGTCGGTTAAGGTTTCAGGGTGTATGTTACAATAAAATGTACACTGGCATCAGTGTGCATTTATTGTGCTGAGAAGTTTGATACCAAACTTCACAGTTTTCAGTGTAGCCATTATGGTGCTGTGGAGTTCGTGCATGACAGACTCCCAGACCATATACTCTTATGGCTACCCTGCACTTACAATGTCTAAGGTTTTGCCTAGACACTGTAGGGGCATAGTGCTCATGCACTCATGACCTCACCTATGGTATAGTGCACCCTGTCTTAGGGCTGTAAGGCCTGCTATAGGGGTGACTTATCTATATCTGTAGGCAGTGTGAGGTTGGCATGGCACCCTGAGGGGAGTGCCATGTCGACTTAGTCTTTTTATCCCCACTAGCACACAGAAGCTGGCAAGCAGTGTGTCAGTGCTGAGTGAGGGGTCCCCAGGGTGGCATAAGTTATGCTGCAGCCCTCAGAGACCTTCCCTGGCATCAGGACCCTTGGTACCAGGGGTACCAGTTACAAGGTACCTACCTGGATGCCAGGGTGTGCCAATTGTGGAAACAAAAGTACAGGTTAGGGAAAGAACACTGGTGCTGGGGCCTGATTAGCAGGCCTCAGCACACTTTCAAATCAAAACTTAGCATCAGCAAAGGCAAAATGTCAGGGGGTAACCATGCCAAGGAGGCATTTCCTTACAGGTGTCTAGTGTATACATTGTGTATAATACCTACCTCCAGAAGGAGTATTGCCTCTAAAATATTTCTGGCCTTGTGTCTCCCAAATAAACTACCTTTATTTTTGGTAACACTGAGTATTGTCTTTACTTGTGTATAAGTACTGTGTATCTATAGTGGTGTTGCGTGAGCTTTGCATGTCTCCTAGTTAAGCCTAAGCTGCTCTGCCATAGCTACCTCTATCAGCCCAAGATACCCACTGTAAACCAGAACAGCCTCCTACATTGGTGGTGCAGCGGTGGGATAAGTACTTGCAGTTGCTTTACCACTTTACCTGTGCTTTTCACAAGAAAAGCTTGCTCCAATACTTAGAGCATATATAATATATACCTAGAAGTAATATTCTAACTTTCTAAAAGTTCTGTTTAACTTTTCAGAACCGTGTAAACTTTAGCAAAATTATCTTTTCTCTAAAAAGTTAGCTCTGTTATTCTACTACCTTTTTACTCACTTCCCCAAACTTTTTTTTCTCTTTCAATGTCTTCTGTAGAACCTACCCCTAGAGTTGTGAAAACAACATAAGAAAGTCTTAACTTTAAAAGTTTGAGGGGTCTCTATTGAAAGACGTTTGGGGATTGGGAAGAACCCCAATAAGGAACACACAGGGGAAGAAGAAGAGGATGATTCCAACCAGGAAGGCTAAGAGTTGCAAACTGACAATCCTGGGGGAGGGTACTTCCACAGATCTATTTGTCAATAAGCCACTTAGTACAACTGGTAGTGGGAAAGCTTCACACACAAGTAGTACTCCCTTCACCCCTAGAGGCCTGGTCACTAGAGTGGCCCCTGTGAGAGATAGATCTACCTCTGCACATTCACATTACCTCTGTTTCAGAGGCATCCCACACATCTTACCATGAGGACCAGTCCCTCCCTAGATAGGGAACCCAGAAAGCTGAGGTTAGAGGAGGCCAGAATGAGGCTAATGCAGCAACAGTTGGCCTTGGACAGGGAGTCCCTGGCTGTGGAGAAGGAAAGGCAGGGGTTGGGGGTTAGTCCCCATGGTGGCAGCAGCAGTTTTAGAAATGAAAATGTCAGGTAACCTTCATTTGATTCTAGAAATCTGCACACAGTTGTTCCTCCTTACAAGGATGGTGATGATATCTACAAGTGGTTTGCTGCACTTGAGAGGGCATGTAAAGTTCAGAAGGTCCCTCAAACACAGTGGGCTGCTATCCTGTGGTTTCCTTTCTCTGGCAAGGGGAGAGACAGACTCCTCAGTGTCAGGGAAGATGACGACTCGGACAGCTCCCATGTTCTGAAAAGTGCACTCTTGGATGGATTAGGCTTAACCACTGAACAATATAGAATCAAGTTCAGAAAAAACAGTAATGAGTCTTTATAGGATTGGATAGACTTTGTAGGCTGTTCAGTGGAGGCCTTAGAAGGTTGGTTAAATGGCAGTAAGGTGACTGACTATGAAATTTTGTATATTCTCATTTTGAGAGAGCATAATCTTAACAATTGTGTGTCTGATTTGTTGCACCAATATCTTGTGGACTCAGATCTGACCTCTCCCCAAGAATTGGGAACGAAAGCAGACAAATTGGTCAGAACAAGGGTGAGCATAATAGCTCATACAGGGGGTGACAAGGACAGCAAAAAGAAAGATGGTGAAAAATCTCAGGACAAGCATGGGGATAAAAGTAAGGACAGAAATCCTTTTTCAGGTCCAAAACACTTCTCAGGGGATGAGAATAAATCATCTTCCTCTTCTTCTCACTCTGCACACAATAACAAGCCCTGCAAGCCAGGACCCCAGTGCTCATAGTTTGTGGCCTAATTTGTGTGTTGTCAGTATGCTTAACTGTGGCACTGAAGTTCTGCTAACAAGAACTCCAGTGCTTATGCTCTCCTTACTTACCACATTAGTCACTATGGTTTAGTGACTGCATAGTCCAATTGGCGCACTGGACCCCCTTATAAGTCCCTAGTATATGGTGCCTAGGTACCCAGGGCACTGGTGTTCCAGGAGATCCTTATGGGCTGCAGCATTTCTTTTGCCACCCATAAGGAGCTCAGAAAAAATCTTTCTTCAGGACTGCCACTGCAGCCTGCGTGAAATAGTGCACACACTATTTCACAGCCATTTTCACTGCACTTTAGTAACTTATAAGTCACCTATATGTCTACTCTTCATTTACTGAATGCTAGGTGCAAAGTTACTAAGTGTGAGGGCACCCTTGCAGTAGCAAAGGTGCCCCCACGCTGTCCAGGGCCAATTCCCCGGAGTTCGTGAATGAGAGGATACCATTACACATGTGCACTACATATATGTCAATACATATATGTAGCTTCATAATGGTAACTCCGAATATGGGCATGTGAGGTGTCTAAGATCATGCAGTCACCCCCCCATTCCAAATCTGGTATTGGGGGGCCAATCCCATGCATCCTGGGGGCTCCACCATGGACCCCCAGTACTGCCAAACCAGCTCTCTGAGGTTTCCACTGCAGCCTCAGCTGCTGCCACCTCACAGACAGGTTTCTGCCCTCCTGGGGACTGAGCAGCTCAATCCCAGGAAGGTATAACAATGCATTTCCTTTGGGAGGAGGGTGTTACACCCTCTCCCTTTGGAAATAGATGTTACAGGCTTGGGAGGGGTATCCTCCCAGAGCCTCTGGAAATGCTTTGAAGGGCAAAGATGGTGCTCTCCTTGCATAGGCCAGTCTACACAGGTTCAGGGACCCTCAGTCCCTTCTCTGGCACGAAACTGGACAAAGGAAAGGGGAGTGACCGCTCCCCTGTCCATCACCACCCCAGGGATGGTGCCCAGAGGTCCTCCAGTGTGTCCCTGGCGTTAACCATCTTGGATTTCAAGGTGGGGGGACAATCTGGAGGCCTCTGAGTGGCCAATGCCAGCAGGTGACCTCAGAGACCCCTCCTGATAGGTACATACCTAGGTAGGTAGCCAATCCCTCTCTCAGGGATATTTAGGATTTCTCTTTTGAGTGTTTCCTCAGATTCAGCTTGCAAGACTCCTCCAGGAATCCTCTGCATCTTCTGCTTTAGCTTCTCACCGTCAAATCAACCGCAGACTACTCCAGGAACCACTGTAACTGCAACAAAGTATCCAGGACAACTCCTGTGACTTCAGCTCCAGCCAGCATTTGCAACAGTTTCCAAAGTGTGCACACTCTGAGGACTCCTTGTCTTCATCCTGCACCAGAAGAACAGAAGGAACCTCCTGTGGAGTGAGGGAGTCACTTCCTTGCTTCTGCAGGCACCCTTCTGTGATGATGGATACTCTGGGACTCCTCTCCTGTTGACAAGCGTGCTCCCTGGAACACAGGTGGTGGACCGACGTGACTCAGACTGTCCTAAGGTCCAGCTGTCCAAATTTGGTGGAGGTAAGAGCTTGCCTCCCTGTGCCAGAGAGTACCCCTGTGCATCAGGTCTTCTACAGCTCCCTGGGCTTCTGTGCACTTCTTTCAGTAGTCCTTCGTGCACAGTGTAGCCCAGGTCCCCAGCACTCTATCCTGAGACGCTCAACTCCCTGAGTTGTTCTCCAGTGGCGTGGGATCCCTTTGTGTAGTGCTGCAACATCTGTAATTTGTAACTACTTTGTCTCCGTGTCCTGGGACCCCTGTGGGTGCTGCCTGGTCTTCTGAGGGCTCGCTAAAGTACTGAGAGCCCCCCTCTGGCTCCTCAGCCCAAGTGGAGACCCCCAGGTCCCTCCTGGGCCCGGGCAGTGCCTATTTGCCACAAAATACGTCCTTGCTTGAGCCAAGGCTTGTTGGCAGAATCCTGCGATGAAAACCAGCTTGCATTCAAGGACTCGACGTGGGACATCTCCTGCGCCAAGCAGGAACCCGGAGCTGTCTTCTTTGGTGCATTTATGTGCTTTTCTTCTTACTGGAAAATCCACTTTTGCACCTTCATCCAGGTTGGCAGGGGCTCCTGTTCTTCCTGGACTCCATCGACTTCTGGACTTGGTCTCCTTTCTCCACTGGTCTTCAGGTCCAGGAATTCATCCTTGGCTTCCTGCAGTCTTGCTTGGTTTTTGCATATTCCTTTACCACGTGTGTTAAGTCTGTTCTGAGGAAATTTACTGTACTTTACTCCTGTTTTTCTGGGCTCTGGGGTGGGGTACTTTACTTATCTTTGGTGTTTTCTTACACTCCCAGCGCCCCTCTACTCACTACACTTGCCTAGGGGGGAATCAGACATTCACAATCCAATATTTTAGTATATGGCTTGTGTTTCCCCTAGACCCATTGCACTCTATTGTGTTTTTCACTGTTTGCACTATTTTATGGCTGTGTACTTACCTGACTTTGGTTACTAGTGTATATATTGTGTATAATCCTCCAGAAGGAGTATTGCCTCTAAGATATGTTTGGCCTTGTATCATTAAAATAAAGTACCTTTATTTTAGGTAACACTGAGTATTGTCTTTACTTGTGAATCAATCAATTAGTTACTTGTTAAGCGTGCTACTCACCTGGTACAGTCTCAAGGCGCTGGGGAGGGGGTGCTACTGCTAGAAAAACCAGGTCTTGAGATTCTTCCTGAAGGTCAGAAGGTGCTTGGTCAGACGTAGGTTGACTGGGAGGGAGTTTCAGGTCTTGGCGGCGAGGTGGGAGAAGGATCTGCCACCGGCTGTGGTACGGTGGATGCGGGGAACGGTGGCAGTGGCGAGTGCGAGTTTGGCGGATCGGAGCTGGCGTGTTGGGACGTGGAAGTTGAGGTAGGCAGGTCCGGCTTCCTGGAGAGCCTTGTGAGCGTGGATCAGGAGTTTGAAGATGATCCTTTTGTTGACGGGGAGCCAGTGGAGGTCTCTGAGGTGGGCTGAGATGTGTTTGTGGCGAGGGAGGTTTAGGATGAGTCGTGCTGAGGCGTTCTGAATGCGCTGAAGTTTTCTCTGGAGATTGGCTGTTGTTCCCGCATAGAGTGTGTTGCCGTAGTCCAGTCTACTGCTAACGAGGGGGTGGGTGACCGTTCTTCTGGTTTCAATGGGAATCCATCTGAAGGTCTTGCGAAGCATGCGGATGGTGTTAAAGCATGAGGATGAGATGACGTTGACTTGCTGGGTCATAGAGAACGATGATTCCAGTATGAAGCTGAGGTTGCGTTCGTGGGTGTTGGGTGTTGGGGTGGCTCCTAGAGTGGCAGGCCACCAGGAGTCGTCCCAATGCTAATTTGTTGGAGCTGAAGATGATGATCTCGGTCTTGTCCGAGTTCAGTATGCGCCGGCTTGCTTCCATTCAGTTGGGGATGGCGTTAAGTCCGGTGTGGAGGTTGATCTTGGCGGTGGCGGGGTCCTTCATGAGTGAGAGGATCAGTTGTGTGTCGTCTGCGTAGGAGACCATGTTTTTTTTTTTTTTAAATATATTTTTATTAACATTTTGTTTTTACACAGTTTCATGCTTGTACATATGACATGCATTTTTGCGTACATTGTTGTATTCCACTTTTTTCTCATTGTTTGCATCTTTTATTATCATTAGACTTAATGTTTTTTATTCAGTAGATTATGTACATTTACTCTATTAAGTTACCTTTCGTTACTGCAATTCGCTGTGCTGTGTATTAAACAATCCAACATCAAACCTGACCCCTTTCTTCTTTATAACTTGGGAGAGTGGTGTTTGGGGCTAGGTGTGGGAGGGTAGGGGTGATGGAGGGGAGATAGAGGTGAGGGGAGGGGGAACCCGAGGTGCTCGGTGTATAGTCTCTGCTGACAATCGGATTAATTTAGTTGGGCGTAGGGAAAGGAAGAAGGGGAGAAAGAAAGGAGAACAAAGGACCATAAACGGTCAACCTTTACGACTTCGTGCGATTGGCTTTCGTGGTTGCTAGTTTGGAGGCACTGTAATGTGCTCGTTTTTGAATGAGGGAGGACGGGGGTCCGGGGCGCACTGGCATTCGGCGAAGGTGGCGGGTCGCTCACCCCGCCCACTGGTTATGTCAGTGGTTCAGGGGTCAGGGATTCAACTATCCACCCACCTTTATTCTTTATGCATTCTATGTGTGGTTTGGGTCTGATTTTGGGTGCCTATCTATATGTTTCCACCATTTGGTTCCATCCTCAATGTGATTTGAGTTGCACTGGTTTCTCCTACTGAGTTTACCATTCTCCTATTTATATTCTCCCAGTTCGTCATTATATTCTCCCACCCCGGGGCTATAGGAACCTGGCAAATATTTCTGGCTTCTTCCGCCTTTAGGACCTGCAGTTCAGCTCTGGACCATGTTGATATATCCCTTTTCCAGTCAGATAATTGAGGGTGAGCCGCAGCCTTCCAGCCCCTCGAGATTAGCCGCTTATAAAGGGCCAAGGAAAGGTCCAAAAAGCGCCATTCCACTTTTCCGCATAGTGCCGCTGGTCTGAGACCCAGCAGGCACAGTTCAGGGGTGGGTCTCAAGTCAATTTCAAACAATTCAGACAGGGTAGGCAATATTTCCCTCCAGCCCGTCTGGATCACAGGACAATTCCAAACCATGTGGTCAAAGTCTGCCCCTCCTCCTCCACATCTCGGGCAACTCCCCAAAGCCCCTCCGTATATACGGAACAATCTGTGAGGCGTGAGGTAGGTTCTATGCAAATAATTATACTGGATATATCTTAACCGTGAATTACGTGATATTTTCTGAGGGTAGGCCAGTGTCCTCCTCCATTCGGAGTCAGTTAATTCCCGCCCTATTGTTCCCTCCCATTTTCCTCTCAGCGACCGTAATGGATCCAAGGCTGCCCCTGCTTGGGCCCGATATATTTTAGTGATCAGATGTGATTCCTCTCCTAATGTCAACAGCGAGTGCAGAACCTCGTGTATTGTAGGCTCCGCATTCACTGTGCCCCAGTGAGTCTTAAGAGTATGTATTAATCTCCCATAAAGCAGGAACTGCCCACCGGGAACCCCTTTTTCCATTAATTCAACGAATCCCCTCAGCACTCCCTCCTCGAAGAGTCCTCCCACTACTTCTATTCCAGTTGACAACCAGGGGCCAAGTCTGGTGTTTCCCGGCCCTTTCCCCTTGGGTTCTATGGCAAGCACCGCTAGTGGTAGAGCTGGGGAGTATGGAGGGCCCACTCCCACTCTCTTCATGCATCTTTTCCAGCATGCCAGCGCCACTTTTATCATTATATTGTTCCCAGGGGGGGTTATCTTCCTGTTTGTCATGCATGTCGCAATCCATGCCGAATCTATTGGTCCTTGGGCTGTGTATAGATCAAGTTGGCCCTGGCCCACTAGCCAGCCGGATATCCACTGTAGTTGGGATGCTAGATAGTATGCTTCAAAGTCGGGGGCTCCCAGGCCACCCGCATTGGGTGGTCTGCAAATAGTTGCAAGTGTAGTTCGTCTGCGCCCATTGTCCCATATTAGTTCTCTGAGTAGTGCATTCAGGTCGCGGAACCATGCTCGGGGTATTAGTATTGGTAAGTTGGCAAAGTAGTAGAGGAGTCGGGGGAGCATGATCATCTTGGACAGCGCCACCCTGGCCATCACCGACAGCTTCAAAGAGCGCCAAAATTCTACCGAGGGTCTCAGGGATTGGAGCGCGCTACCAAGATTGCCCTCTCTTAAGTCTCCCACGTCATGATAAATCTGGATCCCCAGATATTTAAATGTCTGTGGGGCCCATTTCAGATCTATTGGGCATGTTGCTGGGCAACTATATCCGGGCACCAGGGGGAACACATATGTTTTATTACGATTAAGGCGCAATCCCGACACTACCCCAAATTCCTCCAGGGCGGACAGGGCCCAGGGGAGGCCACTCGCCCCGTCTCTAAGATAGATCAGGATGTCATCTGCATATAGCGATATAATATGGTCAGTAGGCCCCCACTGAATCCCTCTATCAGCTCCCTCCCCTCGTACCCAGGCCGCCAGGGGCTCCATCGCTAGGGCGAACAACAATGGGGACAGGGGACACCCCTGTCTGGTTCCTCGATGTACTGGGTAGGCTCCAGAAACTGTCCTACCTGTCTTGACCCTTGCCAGCGGGGATGAGTATAGCAGGTCCACCCATTCAACCCAGCCCTCCCCCAGGCCCATCTTCAGCATTGTCGCCCTCAGGTAGTCCCACCTAATTGAGTCAAAGGCCTTTTCAAAGTCCACTGCTAGCAGGGTCCCGGTTGGCGGCTTCGATTCACTAGGCATATGTATGATAGAGAAAATACGCCTAAGGTTTAGGGAGGTGCTGCGACCGGGTATGAAACCGTTCTGATCAGGATGTATCAGGGTGGGCATAAGGGGCAACAGGCGATTAGCAAGGATCTTACTGAGGATCTTAAAGTCGCTATTTAGCATTGATAGCGGGCGGTAGTCTGTCACCGATGCTTCTTTGCTGTTTGTTTTAGGAAGTGGCACTACCAATGCCCTGCGCAATGTGCGTGGGAGTTCTCTGTTCTTTGCCGATTCCCTATACATTTCTAACAGTCTGGGGACCAGTAAGGTTTTATATTTTTTATAAAAGTCCATAGGAAGACCATCTGTTCCCGGGGTTTTCCCAGGGGCCAATTGTGTAATTGCCTCAACCATCTCTTCCGCAGTCACTGGGCCCCCCAAGCCGACCCTGCCCTCTGGACTCAATACTGGCAGTGGAATCGTAGCTAGAAAGTTGTCAGTGGTCCCCCTTTCCATGTCAGCGGGCCTCCTATATAGGTGTGTGTAGTAATCTCTAAATGCGTCATTTATGGATTCTGGGCCGAGTCTACGTGTACCTCCCCTGTCTAATACGCTTGCAATAGGGTCACTATCTCCATTCGGGCGCACCAACCATGCCAATAGTCTACCAGACCTTCCCTCCTCTGACTGTATGGATGCCAAGTGTCTTTGCATATTATGACATCTAAGTCGCTCTTCAGCCTGGGAGCACTCTCTACGTGCACGATCGTATTCTTCGTCCACTTGCCCTGCGGCACCCTGTTTCAGCTCCCCCTCGTGTATGACTCTCTCCAACGCATTTAATTCTCTCTCGAGCGTGCGTTTTATCCCTACTGACTGGCCAAGACAGTGACCCCGTGTCCCCACTTTAAGTGTCTCCCACTCCATGCCTCTGGAGGAAGTAGATCCCTGGTTAGTTTCTATAAGTTCTGTTAGGTAGCATCTTAATTCCTCCCTATATGCCTGATCTTCAAGCGCTGTCGGGAGCATTCTCCATGCCGGTATGGGGGGTCTGTCCTGTGATGCTCTCCACGTCAGTAATAGAGGATTGTGGTCTGATATTGTGCGGGCAAGGTATTCAGCATGGGTCACTCTACGAGCCAGTCCCGGAGTACAAACTATCCTATCTATTCTGGTATGTACCTGGTGGAGACCCGAATAAAACGAGTAGTCCCTAGTCACTGGGTGTTGTAACCGCCAAGCGTCCACTAGGCCCCAGGCGTCTAGCCACCCAACTAAGTTTTTAGCTATTTTGGTTGATGCTGCTCCCAGCAGTGGGGGGGTAGATCTATCTAGGTCTGTGTCGAGCACTGCGTTAAAGTCTCCACCTATCAGTTCTTCCCCCGTGTGTTGTCGAGTAAGGTGCCTAGACAGAGTCATCATAAATGTTGTTTGGTCCTGGTTGGGGGCGTATATGCAACTCGGGGTCAACTGGAGCCCCTGTAATCTCCCTTCCAATATGACAAACCTTCCCTCATTGTCAATGTTGGAGGAATCAATCGTGAAGGGGACCCCCGCCCTAATCCAGATCAAGACTCCCCTTGCGTAAGCTGAATATTCTGTGGCGAACACCTGCCCCCTCCACCTCCGCCTTAGCTTCTCTCCCTCTCCGAATGCGAGGTGGGTTTCCTGTAGCATAGCTATTTGCACCCCTCTCCTTTTCAGAAAGGAAAGGATCCTATGTCTCTTAGCAGGAGTACCCATCCCCCTGACGTTCCAAGTTATGATATTATAATTCGCCATCCTATTCTAAAAGCCTGTTGCATGAAGGGCCGGCACACCCCAGGCCCCAATCGAGGCCCCCACAAGTATGTACCTTCCACATGTTCGTACCATTTCGCACGTGTAGCCGATATAACTAATAACTGCAAACCCCAACTCCCCATCCCCAGGGCACCTTCGGAACTGTAGGCTGCCCAATAAGTACTGCAACACAGCAAATTATTCAAACACATCACTTCAATACTCGCCAGTCAGGACTGACAGGCAAGAGTCAGGTTCGGGGGGGCGGCCAGGTCCGGAGGGGCCATTTCGTTTCTTATCTTGTCTCGCCTTTCAGCGCCGGTGCGGGGCCAATCTATGCAAGATCATCAGCGGTCTGCGGGGTCACTTTTGGCGCATAAGTCGAGTCCCCAGAGCCGTCGGGCGAAGACACTACCGTGTCTTCCGATTCTTCTTCAGATATCTCCCGGGTCGGCGATTCTCCACTCACTTTGGCCGCTGCCTCCAGAGCCTCCCTCCTGCCAGTTTCTCTCTGTGTCCTCGTTGGTGCTAGTCTCTGGCGGTCTCTGAGCCTTTTCCCCTTCGGGGCCTGCCTGGTCCCGTTCTTCCCACGACTTTCCGGTGTCAGTCGCGTCGACCGTGTCCCCGACCTTTCGAGCCATTCCCATGCCTCCTCTGGAGCCTGGAAGAACGTGGTCTTCCCTTCCGCGATCACTCGTAATCTTGCTGGGTAGAGCAGCGAATACTGTATCCCCTCTTCACACAATGCTCTTTTAACGGCTAGGAAGGAGGCACGCTTGTTTTGGACCTCTAAGGTGAAGTCAGGAAATAGTGTCGCTTCACCATTGGCTATTTTAAACGGGCCCATTTCCCTGGCTTTCTGTAAAAGAATGTCTCTGTCCCTGTAGTGCAGGAGCCTAGCTATTACTGTTCTCGGTGGCCTGCCAGGAGCCAGTGGACTAGCCGGTACCCGGTGTGCTCGCTCCAATGAGTAGAAGGGGGTCAGACATCCCGGTGCGACAACTGTGCGTAGCCATTTCTCCAAAAACTCCAACATATTCGGCCCCTCGGCTCCTTCAGGGAGGCCCACCACACGTATGTTATTCCTTCTGTTCCTGCCCTCTGCTTCTTCAGCTCGCTGTTCAAGCTTCGCCACTCTGCCAACCAACGAAGTCACCTCCGCTGATACATCATCATGTTTTGGGACTACTTCCGCTAGCGTTGCCTCCGCTTCTTTTACTCTATCCGCCAGTTTGTGATGATCAGCTCTCAGGAGGCCCACCTCTATCGCCACCTCATTGATGTCGCGCTGTAATGTGGATTTGGTGTCCTCAATGGCGCCCAGAATTTTGTCAAGAGTGTCTTGCATTTTGTTTTGCGGCTGGCTTTGCGTGGTCTGTTCATTCTCCCCCAGTGGTGCATGTGCCGGGGTATCCATGGTCTTACTCTTATGCTTGCCCTTGGGGGGCATTTGCCAGGCAAGTAGGGGCGACTCAGCGAGGCTAGCGCCCAGTGCGCTTAGGCCCAGAACCACTAGCGGTCCCCCGCAAACCGAATGCTCTCAAGTGCGCCTTGCTCAGTCCCCCCCCTTCGCACAATTTCTGCTCCATAGGCAGGGGATCAGTTTTTGGCTAAAACGGAGCTGACACTCTATTATGGTTCTGCGTTGCTGTATGCATAAGTGTTTGGTTCAGCAAGGACCTTCGATCCGGTTCGGTCCGGTCCAGCAAAGGGAGCCCCGTACCCGGCAACACGGGTCCCCGACCTCCAACACAGGAAGATGGCAGTAGGTGACGTCAGGTGAATCCCCGTTGTCTCGCCCCACAAAAGACAGCCAGCGCTCAGCCCAGGGCACCCGGGGCGCGGTAGTTTGCGTTGTGGGCCCCCAGTGGTTCCCGGGCAGCAGACCCCAGGGCTCCGGCCATGTGTTCCCCAGTTGGACACGCTCGAAGTGGACTCCTTACCGGGTGGTTCCGGAGGGCCTCTCATCTCCGTTTCTCACAGGTCTGCGTAGACTCTCAGTCAGGGGAGGGCGTCAGGCTCCGTCCTCCAAGCAGAAGGCCGGCCGGTGCTGACAGGGGCCTCCAGCAGGCGCTCCAGGCCTCACCCCATCCTCCGGGCGGCACCGCCCTCGAGGCCAGCGCCGGGCGCCGAGCCCCGCTTTATTCGAGGTCCGCGCCGACGCGCGTAAGTCCGTCCAAGGCCGCCCCTCAGGGCCGCGGCCGCACCCCGGTCGCCCCGCCCGTGACGGCCGCTTCTCCGCTGCTCCCCCGCTCGGGGAGCTCTCTGGCTCAGTGCGTCAACGCTTCACCCGCCGGCCGGCCGGGCTGCGGCCTCCTCGCCGTCCCGATCAGCCCGGGACACTCAGGGACCCGCTCCGGGTGGGTAAGACCGCACCTCCGCGATCTCCCCTTCCACGGCAGCCGCCGCTTACCGCTCCGCACACCGGAGCACCCGCCTCAACGCCTCCAGGCACCGATGCAGAGTCGGCCCCTCCGGAGCCGATCCTTCAAGCGTGCGCCATGCTCGGCTCCGTGGCCACGCCCCCCGCGTAGGAGACCATGTTAAGGCCATGGGATCGGATGATGTTGACGAGAGGTGCCATGTAGATGTTGAAAAGGGTGGGACTGAGCGAGGATCCCTGGGGAACTCCGCAGATGGTCTTGGTGGCTTTTGACAGGAACGGAGGGAAGTGGACTCTGAGTTCTGTCAGAGAGGAAGGATGTGATCCAGTCCAGGGCCTTGTGGCGGATTCCAGCGTCGTGGAGGCGTGTGCGAAGTGTGTGGTGGCAGACTGTGTCGAAGGCTGCAGAAAGGTCAAGGAGGATGAGAACCACGATTTCCCCTTTGTTGAGCTTTCTCCTGATGTCGTCGGTAGCAGCGGTGAGAGCGGTCTCGGTGCTGTGGTTCTTGCGGAATCCGGACTTGGAAATTTCGAGTAGGCTGTTGTCCTCCAGGAAGCGAGATAGTTGGCTGTGGACTATCTTGCCGATGATCTTCGCTGGGAAGGGGAGAAGGGAGATGGGTTGGTAGTTCTTCAGATCTTCGGGGTCGGCCTTGGGTTTTTGGAGCAGGGCGTTGACTTCAGCTTGTTTCCAGCTATCCGGGAAGGTGGTGGTCTTGAAGGAGCTGTTGATGATGGTACGGCACTGGGGAGCGATGATTTGGCTGGCCTTAGTGGCATGGTGCGGGCAGGGGTCGGCTGGTGAACAGGAGTGGATGGTGCTCATGGTCTTGGCGGTTTCCTAATCTTTGGTATGGGTCCAGGCACTCAGGAGGTTGGTGTGGATGGGTGCGTTGGGATCTGCGTTGGCAGTGGTGGTTGTGATGGTCGGCGGTGCGAAACTGCCATGGATGTCTGTGATCTTGCGGTGAAAAAAGGTGGCGAGGGCGTGGCAGAGGTCTTGCGGGGGGGGTCAGCTGAGCAGGACTTGGGGTTAGTGAGTACCTTGATGATGCTGAAGAGCTCTTTGCTGTTGTGTGCGTTGTTGTCAATTCGTTCTTTGTAGAATTATCTTTTGGTGGTCCGGATGAGCTGGTGGTGCTTGCGGATGGCAGTCTTCAGGGCGGCGTGGTTGCTCTCTGTTTGGTCTTTGCCCCAGATTTTCTCAGTTTTCCGGTATTCCTGCTTGGAGGTCTGAAGGTCGGCGGTGAACCAGGGCGCTTTCTTGCTGGTGCGGGTGTTGGTAGGTTTCCTGACTGGAGCGAGGGTGTTGGCGGAGTCGATGAGCCATTGTTTGAGGTTGAGGGCGGCGGTGTTGGGGTCACTAGTGTTGGGTGGCAGGGCGAGGATGGAGATCAGTTGGTCCTTGGATATCTTGTTCCATCTGTGGTGAGAGGTCTGTTGCTGGTGGTGGTGAGGGGTGGGTTTCTGGAAGGAGATATGGACACAGCCCTGGTTGGTCCAGTAGAGTTGGATGGTGTGGGTGAAGGTGACGTGGCTGCTGGTGGAGAAGATGCCGTCAAGTGTGTGGCTGGCTGAGTGGGTGGGCGTTGTGACGAGTTGCTTAAGGCCGAGGTTGGCGAGGTTGTTGAGCAGGGCTGATGTGTTGCAGTCATTGGTGTTCTCCAGGTGAAAATTCAGGTCTCCGAAGAGCATGTAGTCCATGGAGGCGAGGATGTGGGTGCTCATTGTGTCGGCGATGGCGTCGCAGAATTGTGGCGGGCCCCGGGGTCTGTAGACAAGGGTTCCTCTCAGGATGATGTTGGCGTTGACGTAAATCTGGAAGTGCAGGTGTTCAGCGGCATCTAGGGCGTTGTGGGTTTTGGTTGAGATCGGTCTCTTCAGGTGATTTTGTAGCCCTCTGGGATGGTTAGGGTGATGTTGGGTTCTGAAGAGGGGTTCATCCAGGTTTTGGTGAGGAAGGCGATGTCTGGGGAGGTAGATGTGAGGAGGTCCTAGAGTTCGACGGTGTGCTTGTGGATGGAGGGTGTGTTGAGGAGGATGCAGCTGAGATGGTTGTTATGGGTGGCGTTGTTGTGGCGTTGTTGTGGTGCTTGGTGGCTTGAGTGCAGGTGAAGTTGCACATCTGGCACGAGAAGGGTCCATGGGTGTGCCTAGGGGAGGTCTGGACGCAGGCGGTGGGGCGTCCAGGGTTGAGTGCGTGGAGTTCTTCTGCGGTGTCTGTCGGTGTGGGGGGTGCATGGGACAGGGGGACTGGCGCTACGCACGGTCCAAGCGCAGCCGGGCTTGTCTCTGGCGCGGCCGCCATTAAGAAGGGGAGGTGGGAGGGAGGAGCAGCTGTGAGGTGGGATGCGGGCAAATGGGGATTTCAGGGGCCGCAGGGGACGCAGCGGCGGGAATGGGAGAGCGGAAAAACCGGCAAAAAAGGGCAGTAAAGAAAAAGGCACTACAAACAGTCGGAAAAAGGCACAAAAGGTGGAAAAGGACAGCACATATTACACGAAGGCAAAGTACAGGATGGCACAAATAATGTCACAGATAAAACAAAGGCAAATTACAGGACGGCACCAATTATGGCACAGATAACACAAAGACAAATTGCAGGACGGCACAAATAATGGCACAGATAACATGAAGACAAATTATAGGGCAGACACACAATACTTACGGCAACCACTAGACACCGGGGATGAGGTGCAGACAGGTGCCTGCAGGTGGTGGAGGGCCTTGAACTCGCAGCAGCATCGAGAGAGGGGTCGGGGGCACGGTGGCAGACAGGAGGAGCTGCGCAGCATGTGTAGAGTGAAACCTGGATGGAAAAGAGGTCAGGGGGTCACTATGTGCACCGAGGAGCGGCTTTCATTAAGAAGGAGAGGTGGGAGGGAGGAGCAGCTGGGAGGCAGGAAGCCGTGGGCACATGGGGGCTTGAGGGGGGTGGGGGCACAGCGGCAGGAATGGGAGAGCGGAAAAAACGGTGAAAAAGGGCAGAAAAGAAAAAGGCACTACAGACTGAGTCGGAAAACAGAAAAAGGCAGAAAAGATGGAAAAGGATGCCACAAATAACACTAAGGTGAATTACAGGATGGCACAAATAATGACACAGATAATATGAAGGCAAGTTACAGGACGGCACAAATAATGGCACAGATAATACGAAGACAAACTACAGGACGGCACAAATAATGGCACAGATAACATAAAGATAAATTACAGGACAGACACACAATACTTACGGCAACCACCAGGGATGAGGCACAGGTGGGTGCCTGTGGGTGGTGGAGGTCCTCGAACTTGCAGCGAGGGCGGGGTCGGGGCACGGTGGCAGACAGGAGGAGCTGTGCAGCGTGTGTAGAGTGAAACCTGGCCTTAAAACAGGTCAGGGGTCACCTGACTGTGTGACTGTGGTGGTATTGGAAGCGCGTTGCATGTCTCCTAGTTCAGCCTTTCAGCCTTGGCTGCTATGCTACTGCTACCTCTAGTCAGCCTAATCTGCTACACACTGCCTGCATTTCACAAAGGTGGATCTCTGGACCTGGTATAAGGTGTAAGTACCTCTGGTACCCACTACAAACCAGGCCAGCTTCTCACACCTTGTCACTTTAAGTATTATGCCACTATCGCCCTTTTTATCTTTCTTACTAATCTGTTGATGCTCCACGACAATACTCTCAGCCTATGTTTGTCTCATATCTACATTTATTTCTTTAGTGTGCATTCATCCAATACCTTTCCTGCAGCCCCTTGGAAGATAGGAGTGGAAACACGGTGACCGTTGCAGTCTACACACAATGTGGCCCAGTTCAAAAGGGAATTTAACTAACATAATTGACTCCTAATAACCCCCTCCCTGTAACCCTGTTCCACAAGTCTCAAACCGCCTATGATCCCAACTGCCAGGGCACCTACCGCCCCATACAAATCATAAGCTGTAGAAACAGAAAACAGTTGGTAGCTCTTGTAGCTACAACTTTCTTATGTGATCTCCCCCACCCTGGATGTGAGCACCCCTTGCATACACCAGCTTAGGATTTAAAGTCTTTACTGAATTCATGTAGTGTCCTGTTTCCTGTCACACACTGTTTACCTGTAACATAAGCCCAGCAGGAGTCCGGGTGATCCATCTGCCACTCTATCATTGCATCTCCCTTGCCTGCTTTGTCATTGGAGGGGTTCCCACTCCGTCTGAGCTGTCATCCCACTCCTCTCTTTTATTCAACCTACTGTTTCTCTACTCCAGAATTTGGGTCACTTCTCTCTGCATGTGGGGAGGCTCTCCTGGGTGCCGATAGATGCTGATGTGTCACTTTCCAGCCCTAGTACCTGCACCCCGCCTTGATTCTACGTGGTTGTCCCTCACTTTTTCCTGAAACGTTTCCTTGCCAGGGGTGTTCATCCATCGATTCACTCCTGTAGGAGGCTGGCCTGATTTGTAGTGCATACCCTGGGTACTTACACCTTATACCGAGTCCAGTTATTCCTTATTAGTGAAGTAGTAGTGTTCTAGCAGCTTAGGTTGATAGAGGTAGCTATAACAGACAGCTTAGGCTGAACTAGGAGACATGCAGAGCTCATGCAATACCACTTATAGTTACACAGTACTTATACACAAGTAAATACAATACTCAGTGTTACCAAAAATAAAGGTATTTATTTGGGTGACACAGTACCAAAAATATCTTAGAGACAATACTCCTTCTGGAGGTAAGTATTATACACAATATATACACTGGACACCAAAATTAGACAAGTAAATAGTCATACAACAATGCAAACAGTAGGAAATCCTATAGAATGCAATGGAAGAAAATAGGTCTAGGGGCAACACAAACCATATACTAAAAAAGTGGACTGTGGATCACGAATTCCCCCCCAGACAAGTGTAGTGTGTGCAGAATCGCTGGGGGAGTAAGAATACAGTAACGGTAAGTAAATTACCCCGCTCCAGAGCCCAGAAAAGCAGGACTAAAGTACTGCAAGTTTCCTTAGGACACACTACACTTCATTTTTAGGATTTTCCAGCAGCCAACCAAGTCTGCAAAGAACAGCTGCTGGATTATTGGACCTGAAGACCTGCAAAGGAGGGAGACCAAGTCCAGAAGTTGAAAGAAGTTTCAGGAAGGATAGGAGCCCCTGCCAACCCAGAAGAGGGTTCAAAAGATTAGTCCCCGGTTAGTGGAAGACTGCAGAAATGCACCCTAGGAAGATGCCAGCCTGCATGATGCAAAAGATGTCCCACAGCGTGAAGATCGTTGCAGACGAGATTTTGTGTTGGAAGGCACCAACAAGCCTTGGCTACGGCAAAAGTCAGTTTTTTATCAAAATGGCGCTTGATGGACCCTTATTTTTGACACCTGTAGGATCAGATCAATGTCTCTATGGTTGAAAATTCTTGCGATTTTAATACATGAGGGCCCAGTTTTGGAGGCGGAATAGGGGCTCTGCTCTATGAACTCAGGGGCGAATTTACAATCTTTTGATGCAGGGCAGTGCTGCAAGCCTTCTTATTGCGCTGCCATGTATCAAAAAAAGAGGGCAGGAATTAGCCTTTTCATATCTACAAGATACTGCACATTTGTGTTCTTTTCCCCTGAGCTGGTGCACAATGGGCTGCCATGCACTAATGCAGGCATCCTTGCACCATGGTGCAAGGGTGTCTTGTTTGCACGGATGATTGTTTTTGTGCAGGAAGGGGCACAAAAACAATCACAAGGCATTTTCCTCTTTTTACAAAATATAGCAAACATAGAAAAAGGACAAACAGGTAGGAGAAATAAGGTATTTTTCCTTGTTGTGCCTCTCTTACACCTCCACTGGGGAGGTGTAGGCTTTGATGCATTCCCAGGTGTACAGATGCTTGCAAACGTGGAGATGCATCAAAATCCATGGGTGTTGCATGGAAACACCCACCGCATCACCCATGGAATGCCTCTTTGATGAAGAGTAAGGCAACACAGCCACTTGCTCTGCATTGCCTTACTCCATATGTACAAGGCCATGTAAAGCTACTCAAAGTGGCTTTGTTTGGCCTTGTAGATATGGGCCTGCACCTAGCCTTTGGAGAGTCCCAAAAAAAAAAAGTGACGAAGCAGCGGTGCAAGCCACTTGTAACTATGACCCTCACTTTATAGAGAAGAACTTCTAGATGCCAGAGGTTGTAGAGAGAATGAAGTCTTCCAGAAACAGCTTGAAACTGGGCCTTTCTGCTCTTTCTGGTACTCCGACCACTCTAATAATGTTTTGTCTAGTGCATCCTTCCATGTCTTCCAAGTGTGTCTGGAACATCACATTTTCTTTCTGTAGTTGTTCACTCTTAACCCTGGGAGTTTTATCCTTGAATTAGGTAACTGTTCTCTTGCTTCCATGTCCTTTGTTCCAAAGAAATCTAATGAGTTGTGTAGGAAAGTACTCTCTTTCTTGAATGGTTACCTCCTTTGTCTGCCAGATTTCAGTGTGTTTGACTGTGTTCACTGGGATCCTGCTAACTAGGACCCGAGGGAATATGATCTCTCCAAGAACTCTATATTTCATCCCACAGATGACATACTGGTGCCCCCATGTATGCCCCTATTATATGGTACCCAGGGCATTGGGGGCTCCAGGGGATCCCTGTGGGCTGCAGCAGCTATTCTGCCATCCATGGGAAGCCATCAAAGGGTTCTGCAGGCCTGCCATTGCAGTCTGCGTGAACCGGGTGCATGCACCCGTTTTCACTACATGTCACTGCACCAGGTCACTGTGTCACCCCTATGGTAGGCCCTCTTAGCCCAGAGGGCAGAGTACAGGTACCTCCGTGTGAGGGCACCCCTGCACTAGCATAAGTGTCCACCACAAACGCCAGATCCATTTTCCGGGACTTCGTGAGTGCGGTATTGCCATTTTACACGTGTACTGGACATAGGTCACTACCTATGTCAAGCTTCATAATGGTAACTCCGAACCTAGGCATTTTTGGTATCACACATGTTGGAATCATACAACCAATACTCTGAAAAGTACTGGGGTATGATTCCATGCGCTCTGGGGGCTCCTTAGAGGACCCCTAGCATTGCTCCTGCAGCCTTCTGAGGTTTTCCAGGCATCCCAAGCTGCTGCCACCTCACAGACAGGTTTCTGCCCTCCTGTTGCTTGAGAAGCTCAATCCCAGGAAGACAGAACAAAGGATTTCCATTGGGTGAGGGTTGTTACACCCTCTCCTTTGGAAATAGGTGTTACTGGACTTGGGAGGGGTAGCCTCCCCAAGCCACTGGTATGCTTTGAAGGGCACATTTGGTGCCCTCCATGCATAAACCTGTCTACACTGGTTCAGGAACCTCCAGTCCCTGCTCTGGCACGATAAACTGTGTACTGGAAAAGGAAGTGACCACTCTTCTGTCCATCACCACCCCAGAGGTGGTGCCCAGAGCCCCTCCAGAGGGTCCCTGGGTTTTGCCATCTTGAACCCAAGGTTGACTGGGAACTCTGGGAGCAACTGAGCGGCCAGGTCAGGCAAGTACCATCAGATCCCCCTCCTGATAGGTGGTCACCCAGCTAGGTGACCAAACCCCCTTTCAGGGCTATTAAGGGTCTCTCCTTTGGGTGGTTCCTCAGATTCGGCTTGCATGATTCCGTCGAAGTGCAACCTCCACTTCGACTTCTGACGGAAGAAACTGCATCAGGACTCTCCAGGACCTGACAATCTGCAACGAAGACTTTGCCTGCATCATTGTTTCCATGGCTCCTTCCAGCAACATTTCCCCGGTCGTGCATCCTCTGAGCACAGCCCGTCTTCAGTCTACACAGGAAAGTAGAAGGAATCGCCCTTGGAGTGGAGGAGTCACTCCACTGGATCTGCAGGCACCAACAGCAACAACGACTGGCCGCGTGGATCCCCTGTCCTGCTTAGCTGCGTGGCTGCTGCATCACGTGTGGCGGTCGTAAGTGGTCCCTTTGGTCCTCTATACCAGCTTTCCAGCTTCGGTAGAAGTAAGCCCTTGCCTTCCCACGCAGGACAGAACACCCGTGCACCGCGTCTTTTGCAGCTGCCAAGGCCTGTTGGCACTTCTCCCGTGGGGGTCTTCAGGCATTGTGTAGCTCCAGTCCCCAGCACTCTTTCCTGCAATGCACAGCTTCCAGAGTGGCTCTTCTGCAGCATGGGACTCTTTTTCGTATTGCTGCGCGGGCTCCATTTGCAGCTTCTGTGTCCCCACCCTGTAGGACTCCTGTGAGTGCTGCCTGTGCTTCTGTAGGCTCTCTGCGACGCTGAGGGGCCCCTCTGACTTCCCCTCCTGGGTTGAGTCCTCCTGGGCCTTGCTGGTCTCCTGCAGCACCAATTTCCACCAACCACAAGTTTTGCCTGTGACAAGGCTTGTTGTTGGAATCCGGACACGCGAACCCGACTGTAATCTTCCTTCCGGCGTGGGACATAACCTGAATCCTCCAGGAACTTGACTCCAACTCCAGGGCTACAGTGCTGACTTTCCTTCCTCACCGTCAACCAACTCCTGCATCCTAAGCTTGGTGGGTAGGGGCTTCTGCCCCCACTGGACTCTGCTGTGTCTTCTGGACTTGGTCCCCTCTTTCCACAGGTCTTCCTCTTCAGGAATCCACCATTGGTTTCTTGCATTCGCCTCTGGGTTTTGCAATTCTCTTGTTTTCTTCTAAGGGGGTGTTTTGGAGAAATTATAGTGATTTATTCCTGCTTTCCTGTTCGCTGGGGGATGTTTTGGTACTTGCCTTTGTGCTTTCCTGGTACCCCCAGTGCCCATCTGCACACTCCACTTACCTAGGTGGGGGTCCAACTCTTGCATTCAATTTCTTTTAATATAGTTTGTGCTCCCCCTGGGGGCACTATTCTCCATTGTGTTTTACACTATTTGCATGTTTTTCTAAACTAATATGCCTATTTCTGACAACTAGTGTATATATCTTGTGTATTACGTACCTTCTAAGGGAGTATTGCCTCTATAGTATTTTTGGTGCTGTGTTGCCATAATAAAGTACCTTTATTTTTGTAACACTGAGTGTATTCAGTCAAGTGCTGTGTGACTACAGTAGTATTGCATGAGCCTTGCATGTCTCCTAGATAAACCTTGGCTTCTCATCCACACCTACCACTAGAGAGCCTGGCTTCTAGATACTGCCTACCCTACACTAATAGGGGATACCTAGACCTGGTATAAAGTGTAAGTATCTTAGGTACCCACCACACACCAGGCCAGCTTCCTACAAGTGGTAACCCTGCTTAGACTTTAGAGGGCTAAACAAATACACAATAAAATACAGATACCCCCTTCTTTTGATTAAAGATATTTTAGAGGCACTAAGATGTTTACTAAGTTAGATCTTTGTGGAGCATACCTTCATTCTAGAATTAAGGAAAGGGACGAGTGAAAGACAGCCTTTAGAACACCTCTAAATGAATTTCAATATTGAGTTATGCCCTTTGGTTTGAGTTATGCTCCAGACATTTTTCACCTTTTCATATACCACATTTTTGCTGACATGCTTAATCAAATTGCCGCAATATATCTCAAGGATATCTGGTATATCCCAGTGATTCCTAGTTACACCACCAGCTTATGTGTCAAGTGTTGGCTAGACTCAATAAAAATCTATTTTTTGGAGCCTGTTAGACCTGACATCCTTGGCCTGGTATTCCCCCAAACTTGTTTCACTCCTCCTGTTTTTGTCTGAGTGCTGCAGGCCAACTAGTAGCTTTCAATTTACAAAGTGACACCCACTAAAGTAGTCTTTTAAAACATGTCTCCAGTCAGCCACTGCAGGCTGTAGCGCAGTTTTAAAACTACCATTTTGACCTATCAAAATAAACCTTTTCCTTGGTCTAAACCTTCCTTTTTAATAACTATAAGTTACCATTAATGTTAGCCCTAAAGTCTCATAGTTTAGGGTGCATTAGATTTAAAAAGTAGGGCAAGAGCACTTACATTTTACATGTCCTGGCAGGAAAATACTACCAAAGCTGTTTTTCACTGTTGTAAGGCCTATCTCTCCCATTGACTAACACTGAGGGCCTGATTTAGAGTTTGGTGGGGTGGTTACTATGTCACAAACGTGACGGATATCCTGTCGCTATATTATGATCCCATAATAGCCAATAGAGATTGTAATACAGTGGATGGGATATCTGTCATGATTGTGACAGAGTAACTTGTTGCGCCAAACTCTAAATCAGGCCCTAACTTACTTTAATCACATTTAATAAGAGATAACTTTGAATAGGGCGCAGATAGATATGCTGTTTATACTCAAATGAATTGTAATTTAAAACCCACTTCAATGATGAAGTCCGATTTTTAATCACAATTCTGAAAATGCCATGTTTAGAAAGCTGGCATTTTCTTGTCCTAACCAATTTTGCCTTTTGCCAAAGACCTGGGTCACATGACTGTGAATGGCTCCGTAGTTGGGAATTGTGTATTCCTCCCACACAGTGACACAAAAGGGGACTAGATGTGGGCAAGAAGGGCCATTCTGCCAAGATAGCTGGGGGTGGAGCTGTACCTGGTCTTACTTAGACTTCAGCATACACAAAGTAACCTGACACTAGTCTTTGTTCACCTCAAACTTCTTGGAACTTTGACATGGAAATGGAAGAACTTTCTGCCAATTTGAAGCGCCAGCAACGACCATCGGCAATGCCCGACCAGCTCTATGTGCTTCAGTGACAACAGCTGTCAGTGACAACAGCTCATGCTGTCTGGCCTACTCTTTGATCTACAGCGATGACCATCCTCAACACACTCCCTGCTCCTTGCAGCCTCCTCTATTCCTGAAGGAACTCTTCATGCTGTACTTTGAGAACGTGACTCAGCATGACTTGCCCAGTTCCTGTATCTGACCTGCGCTCCATCGCGATCTGCCTGAACCTGACGCTTCTAGCACGACCCGATACCAGCGAGTGGCGCGTTGTGCTTTTTAGGTACTATATCTACCTAAAAATTAAAAGTTGCATATCCCTGGTTCTACTGATTGTATCTTTATTGTTTTGGTATAATTATATTTATTAAAATTCACTATATTTTTCTAAATTGTTTTGGGATTTTGCTTGCAATGTGTTTTCAATTAATTACTGTTTGAATGTTGCATACTTTACACATTGTCTCTAAGTTAAGGTGGATTGCACAGGTTAATTTAGTGAGTTTTGTGGTTCACACTGACTAGGATTGTGGTTGTTGCTTGAATGGGTCTTTTACACTCCTCGACCAGTAACTCAGTATCTTACAAATCCTGAAAAGTGTGAGTTTGTCCAATCTGAAGTTGAATATCTACGTTTCTGATTGGATAACACTGGAATCTGAATGGACCCCCAAAAAAGTATCTCCTATTCTGGATTGGCCTGTCCATTTTAGGATGGTACCACATTGTTTCCTTTTTTTACCACTTTCTAACAGTACTTTGTGGTCATTCTGCTCAACTAGTAACATCACACACTAACTTAAAAAGTATATGCTTAGCCACAGGTACCAGTGGGATGCCATTGCTGGCACAGTTTTCAGAGAACTGAAGCAAGCCTTTACTCAAGACCCAGTCTCAAACTATACAGATTCAACAAAAAAGTTTATTGTTGAGACTGCTGCCTCTGACCAGGCCATTGGTGCGCTACTCTTACAGCTTCAAGACGGTGACAGGCTAGAACACCCAACTTTTTACCCCTCTCATATGTTCCCTCACTCAGAACAAAATTACTGTGTTTTCCAGAGAGAACGTCTTGCGATAGAAATGCTTTGCTCTGAATAGAGACATTTTTTGATGGGAGCACATGAACTTCTCAAACTTTTTACTGATCATTGTAACGCACAGTGTCTTAGGAATATGCATCGCAGAAGTGGTTGCCGAGAGCTTCTTTTCCAGTATGACTTCATTACTCATTTTCATAGTTCTAAGAATACCTTTGTTGATGCCCTCTCATGCAGATATCCTAAATCTTCTTGAAAGTTTGGTCAAAATAGCCTTTCTCCACAAAAGACCTTTGGAGTGACACAATCTTTTCTTGAATATCTATGCCAGTTATTCTAAACTCACCAGAAAGCATTGAGGAACTCCACAAGGGCAAACCTACATACAAGAAAATATTTTATTCAAGGGAAAGGCCTTATTCATTCCCTCTAAGGAATAAAGGGCCTGATTTAGAGTTTGATTGGCTTGACTGACGTGACTTGTATCCAGTCTGCTGTATTACATCCCATTATAGCCTATGGGAATCATAATATGGCCAACAGGATATCCGTCACATTTGTGACAGAGTAACCCCCTCCACCAAACTCTTGATCAGGCCCTAAGGTTGTAAGTCTTCAAAATGCGCCATGATTCTCCTATTGCTAGCCACAGAGGATTTCAATCTACACTGGAGCTGCTTCTTCATTTTTGTTCTGTGGCGCTCCATTTAAAAGGACACTGAACTTTATGTTAAATCATGCCCAGACTGTGCCCAAGGGAAGGTTTCTCACTCTTGATCTTCTGGTATTCTGCAGCCCTTACCAGCATATCCAGAACAAAGGCATGCTGTTTCCACTGATTTTATTGCTGCTCAGGCTCCATCCGAAGGTAATCAGATTATCATAATCATCATTGATTTCTTTTCTAGGATGGCTCATTTCATAGCACATTCTGTTAAAACCTTAGGACACATTTTTTAAGACAATTTTTTTCATTTACTTGGGCTACCTCAAGTTACTATTTCAGGTTGGGGACCTCAATATGTCTCTTGTTTTTGTAAGTAATTTTTGCAACTCATTCACATTGGTGTGGCCTTGTCTTCTGGATTTCCTCCTGAGACCAGTGGTCAAACTGAATGACTTAACTAGGGACTAGACAATTTCTTTGATGCTTTTACAATTCCACTCATAGTGACTGGTCTTTTTTTAAGACTGGCTTAAATTTTCAATAACAATTCTTTTCAAAGTGCCATTCAGTATTTGCCATTTTTCTGTCTTTATAGCCTTTATCTTCAAATCGATCCTTCTGTTTTTCAAGAAACAGTTATGGTAACTGCAGCTGCCAGCTTTGTTCTACATTTGCAAACTGTTTGATGTAAAATCTTGTTCAATCTTCAGAATTCAAAAAAAGAGAATGGAGTTCTACGCTGATGACCATTGTACATGTTATCCTGATTATGACATTGGTGGGGTAGGAGTATTTTTGATGAACATATTTTATTCAGTTTGAATACAAAGCAAACTGTGTAGCTTGGAAAAAAAGAATAAGAAAGCTCCGTAGATATCATCCCAGTCCCACCTGCTTTCCCTGTCCACCTCCCTTTGCAAATTAAACCATGTGATTTGCTATAGAAGGTACAATCGAAGTCAACCCATAGTACTCCCACCATTTACCCCAAAGCTTTGAAAATTTTGCAGGGCATCCCTGGGCAACATAAATTGTTTTCTCTTGTTGTGCACACCAGTCCATACTACAGTGCCATATTTTTAGCTTTGGAGGAGAAGATTGATTCCAGGTGTGGGCTGTCTCTTTTGGCCACCAGGGATGCCAGACCAATCAATGCCCTGTCTCCTCTGAATCCACCCACCCCATCTATCACATCCAACAATGCCAATTTCGGTGTCAGTTGTGAAGGGTTCTCCAAAACAGCTGAGAGGGTGGCCCAATCCAGGCAGAATACTGGGCTATTTGGTTGCACAGCCAAACAGTGTGAAAGAAATATGTCATCAGGGACCAACACAAAGCACGCCTAGGGTCAACGAGGATCTTCACATGACCCAGTCTCTGGGGAGTCATGTAAGTCTGATGCAACTGGAACAACAGCAATCGGGTGGAAATCGCCAATTCCCTGGGAGCCAGACATGCCTCCCAGCCATCCCATCCATCACCTACGTAAGGTTTCCAAGGACCCAGGTTCATTGTTCACCAAGGCTCAGTATAGTTGGGAGACACTACCTTTATCCAATCTACCTATCAGAAAATGGGCCTGCAAGAGGTTAAAATCTGAGAGCTCTTGTAGATCAGCAGTATACATATAAAGGGCATTGAGTACCTGCGAATATTGGTTGAACTAAGTTGGGGAAAGGGACAACTAGGCCTGGAGTTCTGCAAATCAATACCTGGTTGATCCATACTAAACCTTGGATAGTGTGGAGATTTCAATTGAGTCCCATCTCTTGAACCCCGGAAGTTTCGTCAGGTGGACCAGCTGTCACCCTCTACACAGAGGGGTCTGTCTCTTCAGGCATCTGTACCAGCCTATGACAAGGAGGGCCCCCTCTCCATATCAGAAAGACCATCCTAGTGATCTCTGGGACAGTAAGTGGAAGAGGACAACCATATAAGTAATGCGTCAATCTATTGAGTCCCTTGTGACAGAACTCTAGTTGGTATGCTGATTCATCCTAACCTCATGTCAGCCAGTCATTTATTACCAAAAAATGGGAAGCCCAGTAGTTAAGGTGGGTGTCCCCTGCCCTGAGCCCTCCCTCATGGAGTGATTGATGATAGGTACAAAGAAAGGAGCGAAGAAGTGTCTCCACTTCAGTAAACCAAGTGTTCAGAATAAGAAGCGGAAAGTTCTGCAGTGTATATAGGTAGCGGGGAAGAATCATCACCTTTATTAATGCAACTCTCCCAAGGAGGTTCACGCCATGCCGTGAGAGCAGCTCTGGTACTACTTAGGAGTGGGGCTAGGTTAATGGTCCTTGTGAGGTCCTTCACAGTTGCTATGTGTATCCCCCAAGTATTTGAAGCGCAGGTGTTGGATAGGGATGCCTGCACTCCAGGCAGGTCACGTAGGGTTCCCCCCCCCCCACCCCCTGAGGGATCAGAAGCGACTTCTCCTTGTTGATATGCAACACAGAAGCAAGATACAGGAGGACATCATCTGCATAAAACGCTATCCTGTCTTAAAAGGCCTCCTTCCAGCTCTAGCGTTGTGCATCACAGTGGATCAATTGTACCAGAGGCTCAACAGCTGGAGCAAACAATGATGAGAAAGGGGACATCCCTAATGGATGCCTTGTTTGATGGGGGAACGCGTTGGATAGCACCCTGTTAATTTGTCTTTGCACTCAGCGAGGACCATGGCTCCAGTGCAGGCGACATGGAGTTGGAAAGTGGCGTTGGTTCCTAAGCCGCTTTAAAGTCTTCTTAGTTGTACCAGAGCTCACTCCCAAGGGACCAGGAACTGGATTGGCAGCACTTGGCAAGTCAGGACTCTTAGCAAGAGAACCCAGGCACTGGCAGGTGAAGACTTTAATGTCCCTGAGACCTCTTAACAGGAAGCAAATGTAGGAGGCTGACTCAGTTTGTCGTACACCTATGATGTGATACCCTGCACTGAGTCCAGGTAACCCTTAGTAATAGTGAATAGGTGTCCAGATAGCAGAAGCTCTCTAGGGGTAGATGAGGCAAGCAGCTAAAGCTTATACAGGAGGAATGTAAAGCACTTGCAATACCACAGTAGTCAAACAGTAACTCACTCACAAGAAAGAACTACACAAGTGTTGCAAAAATAAAGGATGCTTTATTACAGCACTACTTCTAAACTGACATTGGCATATCTCCCTCTGGAGATATTACACACCTTATATACACAAAATAACCCTCAGAAATACCATGGAAATATACAGGGCACTAGGGAAGGGCCACACCGTATACTAAAAAAGTGGAGTGTGAAATAGTGACTCCAGCCAAGGTAAGTGGGGTAGTAAGCCAGAGGCTGGAGCAGTTAGGAACACCAGAGGTAAGTACAGTAAGAGACCCCAGCAACCAGAAGTAAGGTAGTTAACCACAGAGTTGTCCCAAATGCTAACACAAGGTGTAGTGGTTGGAGTTTGTGGCATTCAGGACCCTTCCCAAACCAGCAGCCATGAGGATGGATGGAGAGTGACCCTACCCCAGAAGACAGGAATACCTACACTAGGGACCCGAATGCAGAGGAGAGAAGGGACTCTCTCTCTGAAGACTGTGGATGCCTCGGATTGTCCGGCTGCTGTCTTGACCTGTGGACCAGGATGGTGGAACTCAGGGATGGATTCTGGACATGGAGAACCTGCAAAGGAAGGTGACAGAGTTCCACACCGTTGGAGGTGCCCAGATTGTGCAGTTAGCAATGCCCACCCTCCAGAAGATAAGGTTCCTGCACGTCAGTGGAAGAAGAAGTCCAGCTGCAGTGTCTAGGAGCTGTAGAAGATCCCAGGAATCACTTACAAGCTGTCGAACAGTCACCGGATTGCAGGAGGGTCAGTGACCAGCCAGGTCACCAACAAGCACAGGCAAATGCAAACAGGAGTTGCAGAACACATTGCAAAGTTATGGGGTTTAGCATGGTCCAGAAGTCTCTACCCAGGAGGGAGAGTCAGAGCTGGCCCTCAGCACACAGGAAGGCTAACAGAAGCCCTTGGAGCCCCCACTAGCGACCCACAGGCGCTGGACAACGGAAGCCACAAGAAGACCTTACCAGCCCAGCAAAACAGAAGACCCACATCTCAGGAGTTGCAAGACAAGAGATGATCTTCAGTTTCAGAGGGATGGATTCTGAGGCTTCATAGAGCCTGAAGATCTCCTGGAGGAAGAAGCAACAAGCCTTGGCAGGTGCAACAGTCCCAGTGCACAGGGGTGTCAGTCCAGTGGCAGAAGCAAGGGCCCACAGTCTCCCAAGTTGGATAGAAGATAAGCAGGACTCAGAAGAGGCCACAGGCTCACCACCGGTGTTGCAGGATCTTTGGAGGTCCGTGGCCAGCAGACCCCACCAGCCGTTCATTGTCCTGAGGTGCCACTGAAGGAGATTCCTTTGTGCTTCCTGATGGAAACAGAGCCCTTGTGACCCTGGAGGATGCATTGCCTTGGACGTTGCAGAATTCTTGTAGGATGCAGAGAAACAATGTTGCAATGGGAGCCTTCCCACCAGAAGCAGACTTGTTTGGTTCCAACGAAGAACAGCAGCAGTTCCAGAGGCCAAGAGCAGATGTTTTGCAGAGAGTTCCTTGTAGAGTCTTGATTGATGAATCTGGGAACCCTCCCAGAAGAGAGCTCTTAAGTAACCCTAAAAGGGGTTAGTCACTTTCTGTAGTGACCCACCTGGTGCACGCACCCTTTCACGCAGACTGTAATGGCAGGCCTGAAGTCACAGTTTGCATTGGTTCCCATGGGTGGCATAATAAATTCTGCAGCCAATGGGAGACCCCTGGTGTACCAATGTCCTGGGCACCATATACTAGGGACTTACATGAGTGCACAGAGTATGGCGATTGTTGGTGTGAAAGGTTACCAACAACTACATTTAGGGGCAAGAGCACAGTAACTGGGGTCCTGGTAAGCAGAATGCAAGTGAACTACGGTCCAAACATACTGACATCAGGCAAAAAGTGGGGGGTAACTATGCCAGAAAGATGGTTCTTTCATACAGCAAGCTCAGTCCAAGTCTTTGGAGAACCTTTGGGAGCAGGATGTAGAAAGCCAAGTCCAGTCTTTTCACCCCCACGACAGACGCAGCAGACCAGCAAAGCAAAGCAACAGGCAGAGCAGCAGCACCCCTTAAAGCATTGTGTGAGGACAGGCACAGCCCTATTCAGGTGCAAGTGTCAGCTTCTCCTACCACTCTAGCTCAGAAAGATGGTCCATCAGGATATGTAAGGCACAACACAGTTCCCTTTTTGTGACTGCCTAGAGTGAACACACAAACAGCCCAACTATCATCCTGATCAAGACGGGTATTCAGAAGACAGGCAGAGGCACAGAATGCGTAAGCAAGAAAACGCCCACTAACGTGACATTTTCAAACTTACAATTCAAAAAATAACTTCACCAAAATAAATATTTTTTAATTGTGAGTTCAGAGACCTCAAACTCCACATCTCTATTTGCTCCTAGTGGGAAATTACACTTACAATATATTTCAAGGCAATCCCCATGCTACCCTATAGGAGAGATGTGCTTTGCAGTAGTGAAAACTGAATTTAGCAGTAATTCAGTATCCGAACATGTAAAACTCTCCAGTACAAGTCCTACATTTAAATACACTGCACCCTGCCCATGGGGATGCCTTGGGCATACACTAGGGTTGCTTTACATGTAGTAAAAAGGAATGTTTGGGCCTGGCAAGTGGGTGCACTTCCCAAGTCGAAATGGCAGTTCTAAACTGGCCACACAGATAATGCAGTGGCAGGTCTGAAACATGTTTACAGGGCTACTCATGTGGGTGGCACAATCAGTGTTGCAGGCCCACTAGTAGCATTTGATTTATAGGCCCTGGGCGCACACACACTGCACTTTTCTAAGGACTTACTTGTAAATCAAAAATGAAAAAGCCAGTTACACATACAGTTTACACAGAGAGCACTTGCTCTTTCGCAGTGGTAAAGTGCCCAGAATTCTAAAGCCAACAAAAACAGGTCAGAAAAACAGGAGAAAGAAGGCAAAAGGTTTTGGGATAACCCTGCAAAAAGGGTGGGTGTGTATGTATGTGTGTGTGTGTATATATGTATATATATATAATCATTTCCACAAGGTTGGACACTCCAGCACACACTTGCCTCCTTCCTGATGGCCTAGTGGGACCTAATGTGATTCCTTATCATAGATTGAGGTGCGCTGAGATCCAGGATCAGAAATCTGTTTGGGAGTGGCCACGCTGGAAAAGGGAGACTCATCTTTCCAGCGATGCCTCCCACAAACATGGGGAGCATCTAAACCCCGCAAAAACCTTCAGGATGCGGGCACATACTTTACCTGCTTCCTCCAAGCCGCTCCGGTGGGGATTTGGGACATCAGTGCACATTGTTCCACGCTGACTTCACAGAAGGGGGGTGGGGAAAGGCAAAGAAGTGATATTCACCCAGGGGATGGGGGGGGAATCTTTGGTGGTTTGCAATGGAGAACTCTTTTAGGCCTTCCTTTGTGATGTCCATTTGCAGTCAGAAGCACCCATGGGGTTAAGACCTCTCATGTAGAAAAGGCCATGAAACTCAATGAAGAGTCTCCCCTCAGAGAGTCGGGGAAAAGAATAGAATGATATGCTGCACTCTGAGAAAAGTGATGGATCTTCTACAGCCTAAGGAAAGGAATGAGGGTCTGGCCTTAGTCTAGGAGCACGCAATAATATAAATACACAAATTCTAAGTGCAAACATTTCTGCTATTTCTTCTTCATGCTGACCAATAGGATTTCAGCATGCTCTTGGGAACAGTTTTACTCCCCATCTTCTCACCAGAATACAATTGTCCTTGAATGTTTCAGTACATCTTTCTTTCCCCCCCCCTACAAGCTTTCCATAAATCATCCTTCCTTTCATCTACATCTTTTGCGCTGAGAACCTTAATATCAGTAATTTAATACAAAACAAGTGTCTATTCACTAGCTAATAGTCAGTGCTTATGAAATGGCAACATCAGTAAAAAAAAAAAAAAAAAAAAATCATCTTGCACAGCAGCTATCCAAGGCGAAAAACAGGTCTCTCAGTATTAATGTATTTTTTGTATTTAACATGGCAGCATCAGTCATGCCATGCCTAGGATAACATTTTCTTTTCAGTGTTAGGCCTATAATGTTTAAGTATGGTTGCCTACTACAATATTTATTTTAAACACATTTCGGGGCATATTTAAGGGCCCCTAGCGGCACCTTAGCGCTGCCATAATGTAATTTTTTATTTTTTTATTTAGGCAGCGCTAAAGTGGCCTTTTCCATGCACCATATCTACAGAGTGGCACAAAGCATGCGTTGCGCCACTTTGTAAACCCTTGCACCACCTAATGCCTGCGCCAGGCATAATGTATGCAAAAGTAGCGTTCCGGTGCTAGGAAGCCCGCAAAAATGGTGCAGTGAAATGTAACACATTTCACTGCGACATTTTTGGTGTAATTTTTAAAACATGCTCAAAACAGGCGTTACAAGGACACTCCCATAGAAACCTATGGGCCTCCTTGCACTATGCTACACTAGCAATATTAAGTGGGTTTTACGAGGGAACGCCTACCCTGCATAAATTATAAACTGTGTGCCACAGCCTGTTCCAGACAGGTATTTTTTGACGCATGCCTACAAAAACTGATGCACTGGGCCTAATGCAATGTTTTGCAAATATGGGGTCAATATAGAGCAGAAAATGTGCTGGCGATGCAGCAAATAATGATGCAACGACAGCTGAATGGCAACATGATCTTGTAAGGGCAATCAATTCTCCCACTTGTGCACAAGGTAACACCTGAAGCCTCGAAACTTCTACCACTTCTTGAATTGCGCATTCTGCATAAGATGCTCTCCGAGTTCATTCATTGTTTCTTAGACATGTGCCATCCACATAGGTTACATAATTAGGCTCATCAAGAGTTAATCTTTTATGTCTAGTCTTGGCTTGGTGCATAAATCCCTAACATCTAGACAGTTAGGTTCCCTTCTCTCTTATCAACTTCATTTTCAGGCAATGGCAACAAGGTAGCTGGATTCAGCATGCATCATCATCTTAAAACATTTTCAGCTGCAAGTATCTGTTGTTCATACTTTGTAAGTCTGCTGTTTATCAAACGCTATGTTTTTGTTCGACTGAGCAAAATCTTTACAGAGTGAGGGACCATCACCGTGGGAGGATGTCCCATCACTATGCTCTCATATCTCTCAATATTGACACCAACTGCCACAACCACTTTATGGCAGACGGGCAGCCCCGTGTCAACAGGGTCAAAAGTAGTTAAAAGTATACCACAAGTCTTCAGGAATCTCCATGCATCTGAGTAAGCACCAAGAGAGCACATTCTTCCTTTTCTCTGCAAAACAATGTGAACATTTTAGCTGTAATGAGGCATTCCTAGTGCTTGGCACAACAGAGACTTTGTCAGCTCTAGGAAAGCTTTCAAGCAAACGTTGTCCCATGGAATCAGATCAGGCACATCTTTGTGCATCAGCCTTAATAAGGGCTTGGCCCCTAGGGAAACGTTTGGTATCCACCGTCTACAAGTAGCCAACCATTTCCAAAAACATCCTGATTTCTCTCTGAATTCTTCTTTAGGATGGTCTCAACTCTTTCCTGTGACACCTTTCATGTTCCCTTCTCATTGATATGTCCCAAATAGTTAGACTTCTTTTTAATTTACTTGGAGACACATGTGCATTCTTAGCCAAGTCGTTCAGTAAGGCAATTGTATCTAGTCTGCAAGCTTCTTGTGTACTTGATGCCACAAGCAGGTCATCAATGTACTGTATGTGAACAGAATTTCAAGGCAGAAGCAGAGTCTTGAGATCCTTTTTCAAGATCTGGCTGAAGTTTGATGGACTGTCTGTATACCCTTGTGGAACTCGGCACCATGCCAAAACTCTGTCTCTAAATACAGACAAGAACAGGATGTGGCTGTCCTCATGCAACTGAGCAGAGAAGAAGGTCTGACCTAGATCTACAAACTTAAAACATGCATTAGTGCAAGGAATCTGGAAAAGTATTGTTGCTGGATTCGGTATCACGGGACAATATGGAACAACCATGTTGTTAATCTTTCAAAGATATTTTACAATTTGGTATTTCCCATTAGGCCTCTGCAAACTCATACTATGAGAATTGCAAGAACTGTGGACAGTTATTTTTAAAATCCTGTTTTAGCATGTTTTCAATCACTTGTGTTATTCCAGCCACTGTTTCTGCTGTTAAATTATAAGGTTACTGCAGGAATCTGGCTCTGTATATACTATATCAAAATGAGATACAGTATGCACAGAGTCCAGGGTTCCCCAGAGGCTTAACAGAGGCTAAAGAGGAGAATACTAATGCTTTCTTTTGTGGTAGTGTGGTCGAGCAGTAAGGCTTATCTGAGGGTAGTGCAAAGCATTTGTTGTACACACACAGAGAATAAAGGAAGCACACACTCAATGACTATTTCCAGGCCAATGTTTTTTTATATTGGAAAAATATATTTTGTTACTTTATTTATAGAACCACAAGATTCAGTTTGCAGGTAAGTACATTTGCATACAAGTATCCACCATATGTATCAATAACACTTTGTTTCAATTTGGCAAGTTATATGGTTTTCAAATAAATAGTAATTACTTGTTTTAAAAGTTGACAGTGCAATTTTCAGAAACAGTTCTGGGGGAAGAAAATGTATTACAGTTCCGAGGTAAGTACAAGACTTACAGTTTGTTAACCCCAAACACCCACCACCAGCAACACAGGGCCGGCCGGATGTTGAGGTTGATTTAACATGGGCTCCTATGGAGATTGTAGCACTCTGAATCAGGCCTGCTTGCAGGTAAGTACCTGCGCCTTTGGACGGCAGACCTGGGGGGTTTAGAGGAGCACCAGGAAGGCCACAGGTCAGCACCACACACACACCCTCAGCGGCATAGGAGCAGCGAAGTGCAGGGTGTAAACACAGCATCGGGCTCCCAATGCTTTCCTATAGGGGAATCCCAGGGGCCACAAAGATGCTGCAGGTGAAGTCCCGGGGGTCAGTTCCGGGAAACCAAAGGCTGCACAAGGAAGAGGGCCACCTGCTTAAAGTTGCTGCACCGAAGGTCAGATTCCCCAAGGCAAGGGTGCTGCGGGTGCAGGGGTACCTTTTGGTGTCACAATTCTTCATCCAGTTCTGTTTAGGGGGGTCCTGTGGATTCAGGCTGCAGACGTCGTCATGTTGGACAGGAGGTGGGGACCACAGGATGGACACTAGAACAGAATGGCCTGTGGACCAGTTCTAGTCAGTTGGGCCACCTGGACACAGGCTGTGGGCATTGGGTGCAGAGTAGGCAGGACTCACAGATCCAGGGCAGTTCTGGAGTACTTTGTTAGAGTTCCTTTTTGGACAGAGCCACTGTCCATGTGAGTTCTTGGTTCTCTGGGGTGCAGGCAGTCCTGCAGGCTTTTGGGAGGTCACTGGTCCTGCAGGATGCGTTGCCTTCTGGTTGCAGGATTTCAGAAGCTGAAGGCAGGCCTGAAAGGCTGGGCCAAGTCAGATGGTGTCTTCAGGCTTCTCTGCTGGGGGAGGTGGGAAGTGGGGAGTCGGCTTAGCAGTCCTTCTTTCCTTCTTGAGGTCACCAGGAATATGACGAGCTAGGTTCAAAGGAGCCCTTAAATCCTGGATTTAGGGGTGTTACAGGAGTCAGAGGGAAGTAGCCAATGGCTACTGTCCCAGAGGGTGACTACAGCCTTCTGTTGTCCACTCCCTTTGGGGAGGGGGGGGGGAAGCACAGTCCTAACCCTATTGGTCCATGTCCTCCAAACCAAGATGAAGGATTTTGCACTTAAGCTCTGGGCACCTTAGGGGTGGTCCCAGCCGAAGTGGTCACTCCTCCTTGTTTACCCTAATTTTCCCACTAGACTTGCAGCCAAAAGTGGGGCTTTGTCCGGGGAGCGGGCATCTCCACTAGCTGAGGTGTCCTGGGGCACTATACAAGAGGCCTGATCCTTTGAGGCTCACCGCCAGGTGTTACAGTTCCTGCAGGGAGGAGGTGTGAAGCACCTCCAGCCAGTGCAGGCTTTGTTTCTGGCCACAGAGAGCACAGAGGCTGTGACCCTATGTGGTCAGAAATTCATCTGGAAGTGGCAGGCTGGCACAGACTGGTCAGTCCTGCACTAGAAGTTTGGCTAAAATACAGAGGGCATCTCTAAGATGCCCTCTGAGTGCATTTTGTTTAATAAATCCAACACTGGCATCAGTGTGGGTTTATTGTGCTGGAAAGTTTGATACCAAACTTCTCAGACATCAGTGAAGCCATTATGGAGCTATGGAGTTCGTAATGACAAACTCCCAACCCATATATATTATATGGCCACACTGCACAATGTCTAAGATTGGACTTCGAGACTGTAGGGGCATATTGCTCATGCAGCTATGCCCTCACATGTGGTATAGTGCACCCTGCCTTAGGGCTGTAAGGCCTGCTAGATGGGTGACTTACCTATGCCATAGGCAGTGGTTTGTGGGTATGGGACCCTGAGAGGGGTGCCATGTCGACTTTGCAGCTTGTGTGTGCTGATGGGGAATATAAAGACAAAAGCAGCGTGTACAGCTTGGTCAGGAGTCCCCTAGGGTGGCATAATATGTGCTGTAATCCTTGGGGACCTTTTCTGCCCACAGGGACCTTGGTACCATGGGTACCTTTTACAAGGGACTTAGCTGTGTGCCAGGGGTGTGGCAATTGTGGGAACAATGGTTCAGTTTTGTGAGTGAACACTGGTGCTGGGCCCTGATTAGCAGAATCCCTGCACACTCTGTCAAGTCAGCATCAATATCAGGCAAAAAGTGTGCGTGTGTTTAGAAGGGGGGGGGTTTAATCATGCCAAAAAGGTCACTTTCCTACAGTGGCGTTCTTGGGGGGGGGGGGGGGATCGTTTTTGGTTTTACAGTAGTTCAGTCCCGTTTTACCTCTTTGATTAGTCCACTGTGTTTTCGGGAAAAGTTCCCTACTTTTGGTTTTACTGAATCTCTTAAATCAGGAGGTAAAGACTCTATGGTTCTCACAGGATACAATCCTACAGCTGTTTCTTGCTGGGCCATTTTCCATTAAACATCATCATGCTTCTGGAACTCAACACCATCCAGTGTGCAGTAAAAAGTGCAATTTAACTTGCACAAAGGATCCTTTCCCAACAGATTTACAGGACTTGAATCCCATATCACAAGTTGATGATCTTCCTCAAATTAACCTATTTTCTCAGGTTTCTTTTTCACAAATAGGATTAGTTATTTGTTTATTTATAATACCTAAAACTTGGATCTTCTTTCACTAGAGAAATGACACTTGGTGGCCATTAACTTCGCCTTCTATAAATGGTCCACCTCTAAGATTGCACCAAGTGTGCAATCTTCCTCCCCAACCCCCACCCCTCAGGCTCTGTCATTGGTAATTATCAGAGTCAAAATTCTTGTTTCCCAACATGGGGATCTGTTGAAAATGGTTCTGGTTTTTAAATGGATTTGGTTGTGGTACTTGATTTATATTGAACCTGGGATTTCCCACATTTTTGTGGGGCCATAGCAGCTAGCGGGACCTGCATCATAGGAACTTGAGATTGTACTGGCATTTGTATACATTCAGCAAATACCTGAACTGGAACATTCTGTATGTGTGTCTAATTTGCTTCCTACATTCGCCCATCACTGTGTACTCTATTTGGATTTTGACTACACTCTATCTTCCAATACCCAAACTTGTTACAATAATGACAGGGAGCAAATTTCTGCAGTTTTGCAATGTCTGTCCAATTTTCCAGATCAATCAGATTACCTCTACCCTATGAAACACCAACTCCTCCTTGAGGAACCTGACCTCCAGCTTGAAAATCAACATTCCGCTAGTGTTCCCTCCGAATGATTGGCTCTAAAAACCCTTTTGAGTCAGCTGAGTCTATGCAAGCATGAACTGCTCCTTAGGTCTCTTCTACTTCATTTCTTGTTCATCACTACAGTATTGTGAATACCTCAGGACCTCATCTAAAGGTTTTATCTGCCAGCATGAAGGGTTTCTTCTGGTCCCATCTCTCCTTGTGCAACTAGTGTTGTAAAGACAATTCTCCTCCCTTCTCTCAATGAGTGAACATTTTGTGGTCGTGTCCAGGCAACAATCTGTGAATTTTGTGATGTCAGGATAAACCCAGTTGCAGCTACTCCTCTTACAGCACATTAGGCTAAAGCAATCAGGATAGTATTTATTGGTGCAGTCGCAGCAGACCCTACCAATGCCTGTGTTGATGCAACTTGTGACATTGGGGCAGGAACAGTCACAACTAAAGCAGTAACACCTGGAGTTATTACTGTAGGAACTGCTTTAACAGTTGCAGGTGCAGTTTGAAGTACTGGAAGTGGTCTCTCTATTGTATTCGCGTCAACAGAAGCTGTAGCCACTGTAGAACTAAAAGTTGTATCACTACGAGTATTAGTTGTAGAGGCCACATATGGTGGTGGATGCAAAGCCAACAAAGCATCCAAAATAACATCCCCTGAATCGCTATAAGTGTCTGTTTTCTTTGCAGCTTACTTACCATTTCCCTATTCTTTTACTCCTTTTTAGTCTTCTCAGTAGCTACAACTGGTACAGTATAGCTCCCTCAATTACACATTTTCTCCACCTTTCCTTTCCACCTCATTGGGCAGCTGCCTAATTTTGCACAGCTCTTTATGCCCAATTTTGATAATTCTCCTTCTCCTTAGCATGTGCTGCTCTTTCCCAAGCATGTAATGATTCTTATTGTGTGTGTCTGTGTCTAGAAGATGGTTTCATCTCCTAATTTATCTCTCAAATGTTCAATAACTTTTGAATCAAATGTACCATATTGTGGAAATTTAGAAGGACACACATTTTTAGCGATCTTGCACAATTGATGAAGCTTAAACATATATGGAGCCCTACGTTTGTCGCCATACAGTGAGCTGGTGTACCTTCTGATAGTGCATTTCCACCCCCCCTCCAAACTGAGACTCTTACATTTCTCATCATCAAGTCTCTAAAAGCATTACAAAATGTCAATAAATGTGAAATAATCAAATCCAAATTTCAGTGTTTTGATTCAACTCTTAATTCCGTATACCTCAGTCCTTTTCTTTACAGTCTATCACAGTTTACCTCTTAAAGACTCAACCAGTCTCAGCACCACTTTTCGCACCAACTGACCAATCCCAGTGCAGTACACTCTGACGCAACTCCTCACAGCTGTTCACCCTCATTCGCAATTTTCTCAGACACAAAATTCTACAATTCTAAATATACACAATAAACAAATAACTTTTGCCTGCACCTTTAAAAAATTCAAAGTAATTAATTCACACAAGAAGCCAATCGGAAATCAAGTTTTACCACTGCTCAGATTACACCTGACACATACATGCATACAAACATTCAAATGAAGTCTCGACCAGTTGGAAATCACTATAGCTTCCCCTTTGTGCAATAAGCTCCACTAACACCAATCAATATTAGTACTCTCACAACCATTGTCATAGTACCTATCTCAAATTGTGCAATTTTATGGTGCCTCCCAAATTCCCATCACAAACATTAGCAGACAAATGTTACCACAAATTCAACTGTTTATCTCTATCCCAAGTGATCAACAGAAAGGGCCATATGTACGACCTTTTGTTTTGTGACTCGCAAATTTGCGATCCGTTTGGGAATTTCAAATTGTGAGATGCAAAATAAAATGTGCAACACTGTTAAGTATACTGTTTGCGATTCCCAGTGGGGGTCGCAAATGACCTACCTCATGAATATTCATGAGGCCACAATTTGCGACCCCACTTGGAATGGCTGAACTCACAGGGATGGTAGTCTGCTGGGGACAGCAGACCACCACGTCTGCGACTGCTTTTTAAATAAAGCATTTTTTTCTTCTTTTTCATGGGGGTGGGGGCTGAGGGGAAAGAGGGAAGCAGCCTGTTTTCCTTAAAGGAAAACGGGATGCATTTCACTGCCTGCTCTGAAAAAATATTTTTGCAACCGTTCACAAAGGTGGAAGGGGTCCCATGGGGACACCTTCCTGTTTGCAAATGTGTTAGCACCAATTTGAAATTGGTGTTAACTGTGATTGTATTGCGACCACATTCACAGTGACAAAACAATCATACATACCATTGAGATTCGGTATTAGGAAGGGATGCCCCTTCCTAATACCGAATCGCAGAACCCAAATTGTACTTCGGTAACAAGTTACCGATTTCCAATTTGGGCTTTGTACATCCCAAAAAGCATTTTTCTAGTTGCAAACGGGAATGTTTGTGACTAAAAAAAAATTATTTCTACATGTGGCCCTAAGTGCTTAATTACCACTATTCTCAACATACAAAACATAACCTCCGTACAACAAAAATAGATCTCAACCAAGACCATTGCAATGCATAACCCTACTGATAATCACACTTCCACCACTGCAACTGCCTTCGAAAACGCAACTCAGTCAGACTTCAAGTTCAGGCTTTCAGCTTAAGGATTTGGACGTTTCTAAACTGGGGCTAATTATTATAGCTCCCTTCTCATGACATAAACCATCCTCTCGCCACTACTGCTTTGAGAATGGGGTTTTCTCCACACCTTAATCACCTGGTTCATTGATCCTTACTTTGACAGTTCTGGTTGTCATGTCAATGTGAAAAAGGCCACATGGGCATGTAATCAAATGCAATTTTTAGAATTGCAATTTTTGTGTTTGTTAAGGTGTTATGTGCCTGCAGGTCCCAAATCAACTGTTGTGTTCTCATAATTGCGTTGGTCAAAGGGATAGTGGCCCACCATTGGGGTAGTGTTCATATATCTGAAAGAGTACTAGTCCTTGTTGTTTTGATTTGACATATTCTGGTGTGGACTACAAGGTCACTGATATTGCTGGTCCTCCTAAAGGCAAATAGTGGTTGGTCAGTGGTTTAGCCTGCACGTCTCAAAGTTGCCCATCTCTTCTTAATGATTTTTTTTATCGCCTTATAAGAAGGTGTAAACGTCATCACACAAGTCTACCTCATTAATTAAGGCTTGGGTTATGTCATAAGGAAAGTCTCCCTATAGATGTTTCTAGCCCGTTTCCTTGCTGTGTTGGTCACATGTTGGTGACCATGATAGTGCCACTGCTTCAATTTCTGTATCAACTCCTGGGCCTGGACATGATAATACGCCATGTCACTACAGCTCCGTCTGAGTCAAAGGAATTGCCCAAAGCGTAAGTTGGTGCGGAGAGTCCTCAGGTGGCGGCTCTTAAAGAGAAGGCTATTTTTATCAGTAAGTTTCTGAAAGGTAGAGGTCTGTATCATGCGTTGCTGTAGGGTGATCCGATGGTCTAAAAAAGAAATGTCTTTCTCAGGGACAGTAGCAGTGAACTTCAAGTATTTGTCAAGTTTACTGACCCACTCTACAAGTGCTTGGATATCTGCACAATTTCCTTGACAAATTATCAAAATATCTTGAAGGGATTTTCCTTTGGGGTGAGAACAAATCCCAAACCTTTATTAATGGCTTTTGATTCAATAGAAGTAAGAGGTCTTGCAGATAAATACACCACTAGGTCTTCTTTGGTACAACTTTCCATTGGTTCCTGGTGACCATCTGGGATTCTTCTGTTTCCCACTAGACTTGTTTTCCTCACTCTCTGCTTCTGCCTTCCCTCTGCCCTTACCTCCTGTAAAAATAAAAATAAAAGGGGGCCTATGGCATCAACATTTAAAGTGATCTAGGCCTGTATTAGGAGCACAGCGATTTATTTTTGTGTGGTTTGGTGATTGTGGTTATGGAGGCTTCTAGCAATGAAGACAGTAAGCTTCCACTCTCAGTGAAGTAATTGAACAAGGGAGCCAGAAGAGGAGACAGAATTGGGCTAAAGTTTTATTTAAAAAAAAAAGAAGGTAAAGCCTTCTTGTCCTAGTGATTTGTTGAGCTTCAGTCTGGCAATAGCTGTTGCCACGTCATCTGGTATTATCGGACTGTTTAGGTGTTCTGCATAGTGTGGACCATTTGTAGCACAAACTATAGTCTTCTCTGAGGGATGCAGAGATTTAGAGGAATTGCAGGCTTCCCGCAAAGTGTCTAAATACTACCTGTTGTTCCTATGCTCTGAAGAAGTGATCTGGTTTCAGGTAGTCGTGTTTTCTGCTGGCTTCATGCAGTCTGAACTCAGCAGCAGTGAGGTTTCAATTGCATCTCCTTCATAGTTTGAGGGACCCCTTCTAACCCTTATATTTTGTCTCAGTCATTTTCAGACTGCTATACAAGAGGAAAAAGGATCATGCGTTTAAAGAAACCCAGAACTCCATCATAAACTTCAAGGACTCAGACTCTGAATCACATTGGTGTCTGCAAATGTACTGTAAAAAGGAGAGGATAAGACCCCTAAAAACTGTAATCTGCCAAGAAGCAAGATGGACTTTGTGAGGGGGGAAGTTCTACAAGACTTCTGCCTGTGACCAGGGCTGGGAGGGGGGGGCAAGGCCGACTAGTCTCCCTGCTCAGTGAGGGGACTTCACCGAAGGGAATACAGGACCACCTGCACTAGAGCCTAAAGCACTAGTCCCTGTCTGCTTGCCAAGACCAATGAAGAAGAAAGCGCGGAGCAGACTCCCTGTGCACGATGTGGGGAAACGGCTGCCGCTCTGATCAGGTTGTTGCTGTGTGCAGAATTAAGTTGGTGACCCACATATGCCAAAAGAGGACCTCCTTAAAGATAGCTATGATAAAGACTGCTGTCCAGAAAGGGCCGAGGCCTTGTGCGGTAGCAGTATGGCAACCGCGTATGCCAGGAGATGCTGCCATTTGGTGTGGGTTGAAGCGATGTGTGACAGCCCGTCTGCCAGGAGAGGCCACCCTGCATACGTTTGCATAGGTTTGCTGTGTTGACCGGTCTCAGCCCATGGACAGCGAGTAGCGGTGACCCTGTGTATGAGAGGGAGTCACGCACCGGAAGCACCAAGGACTGTGACTGGTGCTACCCCATTGGATAAGTGAGGATGCTGTTGGGGCATCATCATTCAGGCGTTGGACAAGAACAGGATCATTATAGCCACCCCCTTGAGAGCATTGGAACCCTTACCCTGCAGGAGAAGTTGCAGAAAACCTCTGATCGCTGCAGGAGCATGACTGCAAGGGAGAGCGCATCGGCCCGCCGAGTGTGGCCGACTCACCTGACTTGGACTGGAGCCACTATAAGCACCTGTAGACGGGTCGCACTCCAGTACTCTGAACGATTCCCTCCTGCCGGAGCAGGAAAGACTTGATTCTGGCCTGACAGCCCCAGGGGAACTTGCCAATAAAACTATTGATTTTAAATCAGAGTCGGGGTGGTCTCTTGAAACTGAAACTACAAGTGGGGCATACCCTGGATGTTACAAGTAGTGAGTGGAGAATAACCATGATTGCTAACGCAAGGACTGAGCAGGACAGGGAATCAACAGGTGACACTAGAGCCCCAACCTCAGGGGAAGACTGTATAATTGGTTGTGAATGTCTTATTTTCCTTTGTATGGTTAGTAGGAGAAATAAAATGCTTCTTTTTTTTTATAAAAGTGAGTATATGGCAGGATAATAATTTATTGTTGCTGCTATGGACATTTTGAGTTGTGAGCAAGTGTTCACAACTCCCTCCCCCCCGAGGAAGCCTTAGACCACACAACCACATTTACCACTGAGAGTCAAGTGTAGAAGGGATACTTGTCCCAGCTGCCCACAATCTGCGGTAGCCTGGGCCCTGTTACATCAGTAGTTTAAGGCTCAACCACCACAGTTTGGTCCATTATCCCTTATGTGCCTCATGGCCCTCTGAAAGGTGTTCTGACACTCCTCATGGATCATTTTCTTTTCTTCTCTGGAGAGTGATGTACCTTCAAGGGTAGCAACTCTGTTACCAATGTCTGTGAGGTCATGCTTTACATCCATAACTTCTTTGGAAAGATCATTTTTCAAAGTAAGCAGATCTGTTCTGAGAGAGTCCCATAATGATTCCATAAGTGCTCTGTGAGTGGGGTGCTCTTCTTGGCGATCCTAGGGTTGGGACGCGCCATGCCGCCACACTACGTGAAGATGGATTCCAGTTTGGATTGTGCAAATCTGGTTAGTGTGTCCCGTACATGTAAGTTTCTTTATGGTTTAAGGATGTCATAGCAGGTACAGAGTTATGGTTTGACTACCTCTGAGACACTTGGAACTAGTGGCTAGTGAGCACAAGGGTCTAGGAGATAGGGGTCTGTGCAGATGCTGTGGTGGACTCCTTCCAAGGCACACCGACAATTAATGAAATCCATGCACCACTTCCATCTGAAAATGTGCAAATTAAGCCTGGACAAGGATGGGGGTGCAACGTCTATGACTAGATAATCTTCCACCTCTAAGCCACAGCCTTCTGCTGTAAGGCACCCACCAGCTAGTAAATCACAAAGGCCACCAAGTATGGCAGTAGCAGGCAGCGAGGTATAGTGGAGTTTTGTGGTCTTGTACTGCATACACCCCAGCCTCAGTCTTCAGCGCATCGCAAGCACTCACTTACTGCTCTCTTTTGTTGGCCTGGTCTGTGGTCCTCCCATCAAGTTCTAATGGCCATTGTGGAGTCTGTTCCACTTTAGGCTACACACAGCAGGGCTGGCACATCTTTGTGCTGATCCTTGCTGATCAGAGAATAGGCCACAGTGGGGGGGGGTGGCCTGTGTTACTTGTGGCCTGTTTATAAGCTGGTGGGGCCACACAACAGGCTATGGATATGTGAAGGAGCTCCGGCAGGCATGTCTGAGGCTTTCTGGGATCCCAGTTGTAGATGTTATTGCGTTTCTCTTTCCCTTTACTCCCTGGCCACAGTTGGGTTACCCTGGGATAGGCCCGGGTTTGCTTCTCCTGTTTGGTTAATTTCCCAACTAGTTTTGCCATGTCACCCTTCATTATCCTGCGCTAACAGCTCTGGGTTTGTGAATTAGATTACAAACACTGCTGCTATGAGCCTCTGTGCTTTTTTGGCTGGCTTTTGTTTACAGAGTTCTTCTGAGGGATCTCCTCTCTAGGTCCTCCAAACTCCTAGGGTAGTTGATTTGCAGTTGTGGAGTCATTTTCTTCTGTTTCTTAGATTGCTGCAGAGAGGAGTGGCTTAAAGCAGACTGGCATAGAGAGGAGTAGTATAGAGTGGATTGGCCTAGAGCAGATTGAGCAGAGTGGCCTAGAGTGGAGTGGCCTAGAGCGGAGAGGTGTAAATTGGAATGGCATAGAGTAGAATACCATAGAATGGAGTGGCATAGAGTGGCGTTGAGTGGAATAGCATAGAGTGGAGTGTCATAAGGTGGAGTGCCATGAAGTGGAGTGGCACAGAGTGGATTAACGTAGAGGGGACTGGTGTATAGTGGAGTGACGTAGAATGGAACAGCGTAGAGTGGAGTGGCAAAGAGTGTAGTAGCATATATTGGAATAGCATAGAGTGGAATACAGTAGAGTGGAGTGTCGTTGAGTGGGGTGCCATAGAGTGGAATAGTGTAGTGTGGAGTGCCATAGAGTGGAATAGTATATTGTGGAGTGCCATAGAGTAGAATAGCATAAAGTGGCTAACGCTGAGTGGCGTAGAATGGAGTGCCATAGAGTTGAATGGTGTAGAGTAAAATAGCGTACAGTGGGGTGAGATACCATAGAATGGAGTGGAATAGAGTTGAGCGATGTAGAGTTGAACCCTATTAAGCAGAGTGTCATAGGGTGGAATGGCGTAGAGTGGAGTGATGTAGACTGGATGGGGTAGAGTTGAGTGGCATACGGTTGAGTGGTGTTGAGTGGGATAGAGTGGAATAGCTTAGAGTGACAATGTAGGGAGTGCAGTAACATAGAGTGGAGTAGCCTAGAGTGGTGTAGAGTGGAGGGACATAGAGTGAAATAGCTTTCAGTGGAGTAGTGTTCAATGCAGTGGCATAGGGTAGAGTGGCATAGGGTGGAGTGGCATAGAGTGGAGTAGCGTAGAGTGGAATGGTATAGAGTTGAATAGTGTGGAGTGATAAGATGTAGAGTGGAATGGCATAGAGTGAAGTAGCATTGAGTGGCATAGAACGAAGTGGCTTACAGTGGAATAAAATAGAGTGGAGTGGCATAGAATCATTTAGTGTGGAGTGGCATAAAGTAATATAGCATATAGTGGAGTGGAGTGGAGCGGCATGTAGTGGCATAGAGTGGAATAGCATAGAGTGCAGTGGCATACAGTAGAGTGTCATAAGGTGGACTGGCATACAGTATAGTGGCATAAAGTAGAATAGCGTAAAATGGAGTGGAATACAGTGGTGTGGCATAGAGTAAATTATTACAGAGTAGTGTGCTGCAGATTGGAGGGGTGTAGGGTGGAATAGCATAGAGTGGAGTGACGTACAGTACAGTGGCATAAAGTGGAGGAACAGAGAGTGGAATAGCATAGAGTGGAGTGGCGTACAGTAGAATAATATAGAGTGGTGTAGAATCGAGTGGCGTACAGTGGAGTAGCAATGAGTGGAGTGACATAGAGTAGAAAGGTGTTGAGTGTAGTGGTGTAAAGTGGAATACCATACAGTGGAGTAGCTTAGAGTTGAGTGGCATAGACTTGAATAGTTAAGAATGCAGTGAAGTAGAGTGAAGTTGGATAGGGTGGTAGTGTGGAGTGGAGTATAGAAGAATAGCACAGAGTCCAGTTGTGTAAAGTGGAAAAGTGTAGAGTGGAATGACATACCTTGAAGTGGCATACAGTGGAGTGGTGTAGAGAAAAGTATCTTACAGTGGACTTGACATACAGTGGAGTGGCAAACAGTGGAGAGTTTTAGAGTGAAGTGGCGTAGACTGGAATAGTGTCCAGTGGAGTGGCATAGAGTGTAATAGCTAACAGTGTTGTGGTAGAGAGTGGAGTGCCGTAGACTGTTGAATGTAGTGGCATAGAATGGCGTGGAGAAGAGTGGCATACAGTGGAGATGTGTAGTCGAGTGTAGTTTAAAGAGACATAACCAGTAAGTGTCTGAACAGATGAAGATTAAATTAGGCAGGAATAAAGGTATGGGGTGGGAAGTGCAAATTCTGGTAGTAGCTATAATTTGGTTAGGTAAGGTTAAAGTTATGAGTGTAAAAACACTTTTTATATTTTGCCATTGTAATTTCGCAGTATACAGCGAAACCTGTCAATCACAAGGCCCTAACGAAGAACACAGCTAAAGTGTGGGTAAAACTACTTGGCGGCCTTTTACTTTCGCAAAGGCGGACATTACCCAATGATATACTGCCTTGCCATTTGCAAGTATCACAAAATTACTGCAAGACTTTGCAGCATTTTTCTATCATTAAGTTGAAAAGCCTCATATCTTTAAAAATACTTACCCTTATTACCCATACCAATGAAAAGGATAATCGCACACCATAGTCTATAATACTGGTAAATTTCATGAAATTCAACTGCCCGTTTGTCCGCTACACACGAGCAGAAAGTCTATGGAAAATACTTTGGTGGAAAAACACGTTTTTGGACCTCCCTGTGTTTTTTTTTTCTTTTTTTTGCACTCCCTTGACCAGTCATCATAAAACTGCACATTGTCTGCGAAAGTAGAAAAAGCAATCTGTCTGCAAAGTTTCATGGGGATTCACCAAACAGGTGCAAAGTTATTAACACTCACAAATCTGAGGAATTCCTGTCACTGGCGATCCTACCTCCACTATAATATATTGCATGTGTACATTTATGTGGATGAGATATAGAAAATCCAGAGTTACTTGCCTGTTGATATTTTATTTATGAAATTCTGTCCTTAATATTGTGTATCATCGATATACTGATGTCAGTATTCAGGGTGCACACAGCTTGGTACCACTAATGCAGGGATTCCTTCCTTGCATAGCAGAAATTAATCTAAAGCCATTATCTTCTGGTAGAACATGGTTTTCTGGGCATTGAACTCATCAGTAATTAATCCCAAAGCAGTAGTGGTTGATTTATTGCTTCTGCTAATATTTCAGCATTGCATCTAGTTTCTCTAATTGCGTGTCCTACACCATAATACACCATACTTGAGACCCTCACGGGTGGGTAGTGAGCTTTACAAATTCCTGATACATGGGGAAAAGTGTGAAGGAGAATCTGTTTTCTGGCTTTCTCTGGAGAGGATAAATGGCAGAATAACTGTATAGGGAGGCCAATGTAGCCAAAGCCGCAGACTCTTAGGGCAGCCAGGGTTAGGCTTTAGTTCCAAAAATTAAATGAACATATCCTTCTTAATTTAGATGTTCCTCAAACATCATTCCAATGGGAGGTCAATATTAATATGGGGAGACTCAAAGCTTTTTTTTTCTACAACAGCGCCACAATCACTTCGACTCACAAAAATACTCCAGTTGCTTCCTTTGCCATGTTCACAAACCATGCCCCACCCTGACATGGCAAGATGTTTGACTCGGGGCTCCAACTGCCAAGGGGACTGTTGTATTTTTCCAGTCCTTGGAAGGACTGGGAAAAAATGCCAACATGTCTGTCATGTGCCATTGTAGTGTCAAAGGCTGGTCTTCTATGTAACCCACGGATCATCTACTACGTCCAGAGAAATGCCAGTTTATCCTTAGAGGCAGTACTAGATGCCAAAATGGAAACAATATATCCAGAAAATATCACAGCAAGAAGGGGAAAAACTAGAGACCAGAAAAGCTTAGCTGAGCAAAGACAGGAACTTAACGGAATGCAGAAACTGGAGACTGGAGGAAGGGCCATGGAGTCAAGTGAGTGAGCAACAGACTGCACAATGAAACTCCCTTCTATAGTACAGAACAAGATATGAGGTAATATCAAAAAAGGTCTGCCCATTTTGGATTGGGAAAGAACAGTGATCAAAAACATAGTCCAATAATAAAGGAATACTTGAAATATCTGAATATCACTATGAATTACTGGAATTGTGTTTTTTTTAATGTACTGATCCTTTTAAAATAAATACCCCTAATGCGGCATGTGCCAAGAACCTGTATACAGGAATTGCAGACTTCCAAGATGGTGCCAGCTGAGTACACTACCTTGTCCCCAGCTCTGTGCATTGAAATTTGAACCCACCACCACTGTGACACTGGGTGTCACTGCGACAGGATTTGAGGTGGCACATGGTAGCAAATTTTCCTTACAGGTCGATCTATCCCTAAGGACTTGCAGATTTCGTGCACTGCAGTTGTAATGAAACCTGTGCCTGGATCACTCGATTAGCAACACTGAAATGTGGAATAACATTTTGAAGTAACCTCTGTGCAACTGTCATAGCAACCGCTCCAGTACAGGAGTAAGCTTTCACCTACCCCGAAAACAGACAGGCTGTCACCAAGACATGAGTATGAAGTACAGCTTGCCATCTGGATAACATCCATCTGCAGGTGTACGAAGGAGCCCCAAGGAGGAGAGTGAGCAGCGTGGGTGGTTTTGGTCTCCCTTTCACCATTATGGGAACGGCAAGTGGCAAAGGAGTGCAGTAGTTTTGGGCCATAGAAGAAAAGAAAGGTCAATACTCGTGGTTTGCTGTGGCACACAACATGCCATACCTATTGATATGGGCTGCTCTGTTATACAAAAGTTCAAGTTTGGGGAGTAGAAATCCCAGTGTAACCACGCACAATGCTGTCTCTCCACACTCCCTCGAATTCCTTTTCACATTTCAGCTTGATCCAATATTTCCAACTCTCAGATGCTCGTTCTTGCCACACAGACAGATCTTACAAAGAGGGTACACAAACAAATCACTTCATTCAAAACACTTGGCAAAATTAGAAGTCTCAGACATTGCAGCCTTTCTTGTTGCGGAAACGGCCTGGACATTCGCTTTCAATACTTCACCATAAGGGTATTGATGAGCAGCACACTTGACCATAGCTAAGTTCTTATGTAGTGCCACGGTACTGGGGAGGTTTTGCATAGTACCCATTTTATGGGAGTTCCAGCAGATGTTAGGTACCTCCTTCACATCCAAAGGATCCCAAAGTCATGCATGACTCCAAACCATACAGTACTATAAGTCCATGTACACATTTACCATCTTTTCTTTGGCCAGGATGCGTACATGGAAGAGGGTAACAAGCCAAGCTGCATGGAAGGATTTTACCAATCCTTTTTTCAATTAGAAATCACCAACTTTGTACAATTTAATATACAGTACATACAGCATAACCTGCAACCTCAGTGCTCAGTTGTTAGGAGAATGAGAGCCTGGGTCCAACGCTTTGTGCAGAAGGCCGCGGCTGGTGCTACAAATATCAGGGGTGCCTAAAATCAGGAATGTGTAATCTTGATTCAACCTCTTGCCTCTTTCTTTCACCACCAGACACTCCCTGGCCCTTTACATCACTCTTGCAGATTCTATTCAGGCCTACATTATCAATGTTTTGCTGTTTTTCTCTTTCTTTCTCTTTTCTCACTGGGTGAAAGTCTGAGGAGGACAAATAGGTTCTGGTCACCAAAAATGAGTGCTGGTGGCCCCCCACTGGCAATCACCGGCTCCAATTAAGCACTGAGTAGACCTTTATTATTTTGCAATATCTGAGACATTACCCTTGCACAATTTACAGTTGAGAATGGTCATTTAGATAAAAGCAGCACTTAATGGCATGAACAATGACAGCTAAGCATCCATGGGGTTCCACATTCTCAAGGGTGTGCTTCAGAGAGCCATGATTCAGAGTAGGACAACAGACAAGAGTCATATGTGAAACAGGCAACAATAAAATCTCATAACAGGATAATCTGGCTGTAGAGAGATGCTGGTATTGAGAAGGAGAGCTGTAACAGCATGAGACACAGTAACAATCAAAGAGAAACTCAATACAATGATTTCGGAGGCTTCAACAAGATGTGCAGCAGCTGCCATAGGGTGATCACATGGTAGAAGCACAGCCATGACTAGGTCCAAGGCTGCTGAATAGAAGGCTACAGGATTTTTCTGTCCTTCATGCTGGACCAGTAATCTCAGGGGAAAAAGCATTCCAACTGAGTACATTATAAAAGGATTAGCAAAATCAGGAAGCCCTATAGCGGGTGCAGAAGTTAGTGTCTGTCTTATTTGTACAAATGCATTTTCTGCGTCTTTACACTATTCCAATGGTGACTCTTCTGACCTATTTCTCAAAGGGCTTTGCCATAGTGGTGTAACCCAAAAACCATTGTCTTCAATATCCAGCCATATCCAGAAAGATACCTACCTAGAATGCTGCCACTAGAAGGGTCAATTTACAAATGGCTTCAACATGTTTGGGTGACAGATTAGGAGCATTGGTAGAGATTTCATGGCCAAGGTATCTTACTCAGGGAGGATAAATATACAGTTTCTGTTTGGAAGCCTTGTGTCCATTTTTTGCTAATTCGGTGAGGAAGGGGTCTGAGTCCACCTTGAAGTGATCTACAGTAACCAATGGCAACAAAAAATCAACGTATTTAACCAAAGTAAAATCCTGGGGGAAAACCAATGTGTCATGGACCTTCTTTAATGGTTGGGAAAAGATCTACAGAAACTACGTAAATGCTTGGGGGAACCTCTGGCATGAATGTTGAGACCTTTGAATCAAAAACACAAGGAGAAACTGTTGATCTTCTTTGCCTTACATCAAGTGATGATATGATTTCATTTATAATGAGAGCCGGAACACGTGATGTCATAAATGACATGGAGCCAATGATGAACTTACTTTGGATAGATTATGAACTTTTTGACCTGACTCTGATTGTGGTATTGATGCTGATTTAAGATTGGGTTCTTAGATCCAGTCAGGTGACTGTTTCTTCATTTGTTTCATGTACGTTCATTGAAAGCTGAGATTTGTGAATGCAAATCATTAATTATTTTTGTTTTTTGGTTGCTAGAAAGTGGTTACTTTATGCCCTGATGAAGCAGAAGGATAACCGTGAAATGTGTGTCAGCTTTTGCAGGACTGTCTGTTCAGGAAATATTTGCTTTTGGGTCTGGCTTTTGCAGGACTTTTTTTTTCAGGAAATATTTGCTTCAAGGACCAGGCCATGATACATATATTGTCTAAGGATCTGGATTTGGGTTTTTTGTGCCATTATATGGACACTTTGAAATTTGTGTATTTGAATCAACAAACTTATGATTGGGTGATGAATATTACTAAAGTTTAATGTTGCTGAATGAAAGTTGATTTGGACATCATTGTTAATTAGCTGTTTGGTATATCACTTCAACTTGAAGATCTACTAATAGTGTAAGGACTTCGGAACCAGTATATTAGTTTTACTATGATCAGTGAATTGAATTTTCCTTTGAATCTTTGTGTGTTTTGCTTACTTCCCACATCCTAATAGTTTATGCAAGGAGAAACTGGCTCTCTTAGTATACAGGGAGGGGGAAAATGGCAGAACAAATGTTGTGAGAAAATGGGATAGATGGTTGAGGGGAGTTAAACCCTACTCAAGCAACAGCCACAGGCCTTGTCAGGGAGAACCACAAAAAGTCACTAAATTACCCTGTGCTTAACTGTCTGGTAGCTTGGCACAAAAGCATTCAGGCTTAACTTGAATGGAATGTGTAAAGTATTTATGCAATACTTAAGCAGTAATAAAGTGAACACACATCACAAGAAAAAATCCACACTAATTTAGAAAAATAGAGTACATTTTAATAAATTATCAGCGAAATGACAACAATTCAATCAGTAGAACTATAGTTCTGAATGTTTAAAGCTTAAGGTGAAAAATAGTGCCTTAAAAGATCAAAGTGCCACCTGCACATGTCTAGTCGAGTGAGACTGTGACAAAGTTGAAAGTTATGGCTGACTGCAATGGAGTGCTATTCGGATACACAAAGTGGATTGGGCTCGGTCTCCGCTTACCTTTGGGCTAAAAAGAAGTTTTGTCAAAAACTGTCTGAGAATATAAATGTTCAGCAGGGCAAGGCAGGTGGGGGTGTCCGAGGATGGGGTGTCGTCAGGGAGCTGCTGGATGAAGTCATAGTGAAGATTTCTACGTTTGGTCTTAGGACCTGATTTAGAGTTTGGTGGACGGTTTACTCCGTCACAAATGTATTACGATCACCATAGGCTATAATATGATCATAATACAGCAGACCGGAAATCCATCATGTTTGTGATGGAGTAACCACCTCCTCCAAACTCTAAATCAGGCCCTTAGTCTCTTTTTTGGAAGTTTAAAATCTCCAGTGGGATGAAGCTACAGGCTGTAGCCAGTGAGGGCACCATGAAGCCGAATACGGTTTACTCTGTCACAAATGTATTACGATCACCATAGGCTATAATATTATCATAATACAGCAGACCGGATATCCGTCATGTTTGTGATGGAGTAACCCCCTCCTCCAAACTCTAAATCAGGCCCTTAGTCTCTTTTTTGGAAGTTTAAAATTTCCAGCGGGATGAAGCTGCAGGCTGTAGCCAGTGAGGGCTCCATGAAGCTGAATACCCTTCAGGAGCCACTGAACATGATTTGCTGCTGCAGAGAATAACATAGTCAGGCGCACTGGCAATGCACCTTGGGCAGATTGGTGAGCAGGTAGGTACTGGTCTCCTCCTGATCCTCAGGGCACCTTTTGGTTGAAAATGTTCTCATGTTTTGGATTTTGGCTATATGGGCACCTTTAACACCACTTCCAAGGTTGGAGGACTGGAAGGGTACCTCTTGGAGGGTCAGGATTCACCCAGGCTGGGTGGAGGTGCGGGTTCAAGAGAGTTGGAGCCTTTTTTGTCCCTGAGGATCTGATCAGGAGACTGGCCAACTAGCCCTTGGAGTCACTCTGCATGTCTTGAGTTGAAGTAGAGAAGCAGGTCTCAAGAAACAGGGAAGTCCTCTGAGTGGACATGACAGGCTTCATGCAGCAGGGCAGCCTGTGGAGTACACAGCAGGCCACAAGCAGCAGGGAAGTCTTCTAAGAGTCCTCAGCAGGTTCGGAAGTGAACTGAAGACTGAGTCTGAGGGTACTAGTTTTTCACCTGGTGTCAGCTTTGCAGTGGAAGAAGCTTCTGAAGTTTTGTCTTACAGAAGTGTCTGGAGTTTCCTGCCTCCCTGATCCCAGGATGTCAGAAGTTACAAAAAGATATTATGACGTTCTTTGTGCGCCAGTGCGGACAGTCATTGAAGTGCAAGTGGACATGTTTGTCTCAGAGAAATACACAAAGGTCAACTGTCAACTTCACCTAGTCATGTGACCTAGAAACAGGATGCAGGCTCCAAATCGCTAGGACAAAAGAATTGTGACCTACAATCCAACTTTACCATTAAAGAGGGTTTGAACTTACAATTCCTTAGGTTCTAAGTAAGATATATCTAACTTATCCCACCCAAATATTTTTAATCATTAAATGTAATAAGCTAACCCAATGTTATCCGATGTGAGAGGCAGGCTTCACAATAGTGAAAAATAAATTTGTGAGTTTTTCACTACCAGGGCATGCCTTATGTGCTATTTAGTGCATACCTTAGGGGTGACAGTGTATTAAAAAGGGAGAGCCTGGCAAGGTGTTTATTTCACTAGCTCGAATTGGCAGTTTAGGACTGCACACTGGCTGCAATGGCAGGCATGACACGTGTTTTAAGGGGCTACTTAAGTGGTTGGCATAATAAGTGCTGTGAGCCCACTAGTAGTATTTAATTCACCAGCCCTTGCTATATGGTATACCACTTTACTAGGGACTTATTATTAAATTAAAAATGCCAATCAGGTGTAAGTGAATTTTACTAGGTCTTAGGGAGTGAGCAAAAGCACGTAAGCACTGATTAGCAGTGGTAAAGTGCATAGAGTCCTAAGGCCGACAAAAATGAATTCAGCAAAACAGAAGGGGAGAAGGTAAAAACTTTGGGGGTGACCCTGCAGAGACAGCCAAGTCCAACACGACTCCCCTCCAGTCAACCACTACATGAGATTAATCAATACCTCGTTGGGCCTCCCTGTTTAGGCGATAGAACATCTTTGATGGCCCTGTACTGCAGAGGCCTTTGCCAGTTCTGTGCCCCTCTGAACTCAATTGGAGTCCTCTGTCTACACTCTTCTCAGCCATTGAAGTGACCAATGCTGAATCCTTCTCCCCACCAGTGGAGCCCATTATGAAGCACCCATCCTTAGCTTGCTCACAGATTCGTCCCAGTAGACAGACAGTGCCGCCATGGCCAACAAAGTGATGTGGCCCATTCCATCCATTTGATCAGACTACTGTCCCCAGCCCAATAAAATTCTGCCTATAAGGACAACAACCAACAGAAGCCATGCCCAGGCTATCCAGGGTTCTCTGATGTTTCTCAGAGTGGGGGCAACAGCCCTGGGTGTAAGGAAGCTTTCTTCTACTCTTCTTCCCACAAGTCCAGGGGTGGTTGCAGAGACTGGCCTCTCAGCCCAGGGGCTGTACACTGAGGCTGCACAGGGGTCAGTATTGAGCCTTTTTTTCCCCCTGCCCTTCCTTCTGGGTCTTTGCACTCTCCATTTGGCAGTGGTACTCCCCGAGCCCTGAGCTTTCAGGGCACCCTGGGCGGCCATCCCTCCCTGCTCTCCCACTACTGGTGGTAAGTCATGCTCTAGAATGCAGTTAATGGGCATCTGGGAACTAATTCTCAACCTCCTCCTCTACCGCATACTAGGGATACCAGAGCAGAGGGCTGAGAAAGTACTGCCCCTGGGCATAAGCTACCCTTCACACCCATCTGGTGTACTTATCTTAGGAAACCAGACTTTCTACTACCATGATCTGGCTAGCATCGGCATCCCTTTGAGGAGTTACAGGGAACCTATTCACTGTGACCTAGTAGAAGTAACATCTCCTACCCTCAGGGATCATAAGTTTGCCCTCTCCCAATAAATTGAGATTAGGGCATGTTCTAACACCTGACCGTGGGAACTTCTTCTTCCTAAGGTCACATCACCCCTCTGTAGAGTTCTCTCCAGTGTGTGGTTTCTTAGGACACACAGACCATCTCCCTCCCCCAGCCCCCACCCCGCTTGTGTCCTAGCTGAGAACAATCAAAGTACCGGGGTTGAAAATGGGGTGACCTGGCCCGCCACCCACCAGACTTCCTCTCTGTTTCTCAGAAGGGGCATGGGAACCCTTTCCCCCCCACCTTATCCCGCAACTTGTCTGTGTTTCCTTGGACCCCCCCCCCACACTCTGCAGAGTGAATCCTGAACGTTCATGGGGTCACTCCCATGTACTTTCTTAGACTCTCTGGTACTAATCTAAAGGGCTGCCTCTTTAGCAAGCTCCCTAGGGTCAGTTAGGTTGATATCAACCAGGTGTTTGCACAGTTCTGTGAAACAGATGTTGAGCATGTGCGCTCTCATAATTAGATTGTAGAGCCCAGTGAAATCATTCACTGTGCTGGCCCTCACCCAACCACTCAGTGCCTTGCTGGAGGCATCCCTGAAATCCACCCAAGACTGATTTGGATGTTTCTGTCTGTCCCTGAATCTGATATGATACTTCTCAGGGGAGAACCCAAACTTGGAGAGTGAAATGGCTGTCATGGGAGTGTACCTCATCTGGTCCCCCACCTCTAATTTAAGAAGGGGAACCCTCCCCACTGGGGGCATGTGCTTCCACAACCTTGCTCCCTAATCCTCCTTTGGGTCCCCCATCCTATATGCAGTGAACCATTTATCTATATCAGCCTCCACCACATAACTGAGCACCAGGTCTTGGGGTATGCAGACCCTAACCTCTTTATAGGGCACTGGACTGCTACCACCACTTCTGCTGTATCCTGCCACCCGCTTGGCTTTCAGTTCTAGCTCTGCCAGGTTCCTCTTAAAAGAAAGTTTTTTTCCTCCATTTTAGGTTTGGCCATTTGAACAATTCCCTTTTATCCTTCCTGTCCACCAACTCCTCAGGGGGAAGGCTGTGGAAGCACATACTGCTCCCTGTTTTGCCTGGGGTTCTCTTTAGCATGTAAGGTTTCCTCCTCCTCCTCTTCAGGGAGCTGTATCTCAGAGTCTGTGGCTGGTCCTACAACCTCTTCCTCCTCTAAATCGACCTCTCCCTTAGAGTTGTCAGCCTCAGGACCTCTGGGATGGACTGCATCTTCTTGACCTCCTCTTAAGCATGAAGGACTGGAGGACCACCGTGGCCACCTTCCCACATTCAGTCCCTCTCTGTTTGCAAAACTTCTGCAGCTCAACCTTGCTGACATCATCAATCTTGAACAGCTCCATCTCCATTGTAGCAAAAAGGAGGTTAGGTAACCTAAATTTGGAAATGGAAAAAAAGTGTCAATCAGAAGCTAAGGGCAAATTAAAAGAAGGTCAAATCTGGTATCACATTAGTTATGTGGGATTTTAGTGTTAAACTAATCAAATGTGGTACTCCACAAACAAAAGTACTGAATCTCACCACTGAGCACAAGTGTGAGGAATTTCATTTGTTGTTTTGGTGGGTGGGGGGATGAAAGCATACTCAAGCAACAGCCACAATCTTTATCAAGGTGGACCACAAAAAGTCACTAAATTAACCTGTGCTTAACCATCAGATAGCTTGGCACAAAAGCATTTAGGCTTAACTTAGAGGCAATGTGTAAAGTATTTATGCACACGTAAACAGTAATAAAGTGAAACACAACAGAATAAAAATCCCACACTGATTAAGAAAAATAGAGATATTTCTCATAAATTATTTGACTCCAAAATGACAAAACTCCGATCAGTAGAACTGGAGTGTTACATTTTTTAAGTTTAGATTAAAAAATATTGCTTAAAAGATCAAACAGTTAACTGAGGCGATCTAGTCACACGAGAAGGGCAAATTCAAAAGTATTGGCTGACTGCTATGGAGCTCGGTTGGGATACACAAAATGGATTGGTCCGAGTCTCCACTTACCTTCGGACGTAGAAGACATTTTGTGAAAAAATGTCTGAGAAGGTAAAGATCAGGTAGGTGTCATTGTTGTTGAGCTGCTGGATGAAGTCGCAGTAAAGATTTCTACATTTGGTCTCTTCTTTGGAAGCCAAAAATCTTCAGCGTGATGAAGCTGCAGGCCCTAGCCGATGAGGACTCCACAAGGCCGGATACCCTTCTGGACAAGAGCAGCTGAACAGGATTTTCTGCTGCTGAGAAGAACAAAGTGGGAGTTCCTACGAAGTCAGGATGACTGGTGATGCACCTTAGAAAGTTCCGCGGGCATGTAGGTTCAGTTCTCATGGCACCTTTTAGCTGAACCTTTTCCAAGTCCCAAGTTTTGGATTTTGGCTATCTGGGCACATTTAGTACCACGTCCAAGGGACCAGAACTGGAGCAGCACCACTTGGATGGTCAGCACCCAGTCGTGCCGGGTGCATGTACAGGTTCAAGGTTGTTGGGGCTTTTTCTATCCCTCAGGCTCTGATCAGGAGGCCAGCTAACAAGCCCTTGGAGTCACTCTGGATTTCTTGGGTTCAAGCAGAGAAGCAGCTCCCAAGCAACAGGGCAGTCCTTTGAAGGCACCTGGGAAGCTTCAGGTAACAAGACAGTCCTCTTGGTGCAGCAGGATAGTCCTCAGAAGTACACAGTAGGACAAAGGCAGTGGGACAGTCCTCTGAGAGTCCTCCGCAGGTGCAGAAGTGAACTGAAGAGTGAGTCTGAGGATCCTAGTTTTATACTTGGCACCAGCTTTGAAGTGAATAAGCTTCTGGAATTTTTGCCCCACAGAAGTGTCTGGAATCTCCTGCCTCCCTGCCCTAGTCCCAAGAGAAGTGGATAAGCTCCTGGAATGTTTGTCCCACAGACATGTCTGGAATTTCCTGCTTCCCGGCTCTGGTCTGAGGCTGTCTGGTGTCCCAAAAGGCTAGAATGAAGTTCTTTGTGTGGGAGCTGAAGCAGTGTATTTGAAGCACACTGCTTCACCATCCTGCCAGGATCTGATTTTGTGGTGGGTGGGGAAGGCATTGTACACTCATACCCAAAGATCTCATTGGATTTGGTTGACATACAGTCCGGTGCCTGAAGGAGATAGCAAATGTCCCAGGGTTGCTGGTTCAGAGGGTCTTCTTCTGTTACACAAACATTCATCAAAGATATGTGCTTCAGGTCCTGGTACTCCCGACTATTGCCTCAGCTTCTATACTATTTCTAGAACCCATCTTCTCGAAACCATGGATATACAGACACACACACACTTTTAACATTGCCACCTTCACAGATGACACTTATGTGTGCCCTTTTAACAGATTTTTAAAAATACAGAATAATACAGGTAATTCAGGCAGGCAAGCAAAGTATTGCTGTGCTCCACCCCAAACTCCCTGAGAATGTTTTCTCTGGTTCCTGGGGTCACGGTGTAGAGTCCAGTCCAGCACTTCCCTTTTCACTCAGAGTACACTATGCCCAGCATACAATGCGCTAGGCTGTAAAAGAAAAACAAAATACTTGGGGTAGCCTATAGAGTCTAACATGCATTTAATGCAAAAATAGCCAATAAGCAAGCAAAGTTATAAGAGGCAATTGTTTTTTCAATGGGCTAGTGTGGCGTGTCTACCCTTAATTATTGGGAACATTTATAGCTAAGATTTGGTGTTTATTTTCTACAGTTTTTTCTCAATAGAAGTGAACGAAATTGAGAGCACCTGATCAAAACTGCAACTAACTGAAATGAATTAATTAGCAGGTGCCATGATGTTCTCATGAGAAAGATTGTGAGAAGACCTTGAAGACTTGATACTGAAGGCACAGAAGGCTGCTGACTTCCTTATTTTAAAAAATTCTTGCTTCGTGGTACCAATCCTCAGAGTGAGGCTGTGCTCACTACACAACACCAACATTTGAAGTTTTACAATACCAAAAAATGGCTGCAGCATATTACAAATAGGTGTACCTTAGCAGGCAAACTAGAACGTTAGCGGTCCACAGGCTGGCATTAAACCAGAATAGTGATTCCGTAATAAAATGTATCAGTACATATTAAGGCATGCATAATGATTAGATTGTTTGCAATACATGTTTTGTTTTGACACAGAAACCAGTAAATCTACTTTCTAACATTCATGCACGTGTTTCTAGGAGCAAAACACAGCTTGGAATCACCCCAAAAGTGCCTTATGATACATGTTGAGAACTATTTCAATTATTGCTTTTTCAATCATTGCTATTTCAATCATTGCTATCTATGGTCCCTGAACTTTATGGCAACAAAAAGAAATGTAATTTCTGAAAATAGTTGCATAAAGGAACCATCACAAATCTTTGATGAACTCTTAACCTGACTCCAGAAATGCCTTTCTAGAATTCTCAAGCTTCTCCTAGTGCCTAATCTAGGATTGGTGATTACACATTGGGGCCACTGCATCCATTTGTGTTGAATCTGTACTTATTTTTCCTCAACAGACTTTGATCCAAAGCAGTAGAGAAAAAACACAAAGGGTTAAAGGAGGAAGAAGAGAAAGATGGAACAACAGTGAGAAAGGGAGAAAGCAGGGATGAAAAAGAACCTGCAAGAAAGAATTTGATAAAGAGGCAAGTACTGTCGGGTACGGAAGACTATGCAGCCTTGGCATTTGGCACAGTGACATTCAGCAGCATCATCTGCAGACTCTGAACAACACGTTTGTGACCTTGCTGTTTTTCTTTTACAAATTAAGCACAGGCTTCTTCACTTCTATGAATACTTGAAGCTTAACAAGGACTTGATCACTCAACCCATCTTCCAGTCAGGATGATGGTTCTTTATAGGTCACATTCTGAAAACTTTTCACTGGCTTTCTGTTCATGAACAATGCCAAAACATAGTCCTGAAATCACTTATAAAGCTTTATACAAAAAGATCCAAAGAACATTTTTGATCACTAAATGCCTCCGTAGAGTGTAAAATCAGCTTTGCTTTTCGATCATGAAACTGTTGTGCCTTTCTTCCTTCAAATCCTCTACAGCCAGGGGCTGAAATTTGTAGTCAGAAGTCCGCCTCTCCTGTGTCACACTGCTTTGACACCAAGTGCCTATCTTCAATATTGTTGCATTCTGTCTATAAAAATGGAGTCTTTCACTGATGCACTTTGCTAGATTTCTAAATTCCTTGACTTCCCTTTCTCCATTCTCTTTCTGATTCACCCTCCTGCCGTATTCTCTAAAATGTTTAGTTACAAAAAGGTCCAAATAAAACCAGCTACAATTTAATCTTCACTTATTTTTTATGTATTTTCATTTTAATGCTGTTTGTAAGTCGAAAGTAAAATAGATTTGTGTCCCTGTAGATGACGGATAACCTATGAATGATAAAATAGAGTTTTAACATTGAGGTACCATTTTTCATCCTTCACATGAATCAAATGCTCATCGAGGTCGATGGACCTTTGGACCCAGTAAGTAGTGTGCTATAACCGTCAACAAAATTTCAACACCCCCCCCATCAATTTAGACAACATGACCAATATGGCCACTGAAGGGAAAACCTACGCAGGAATAAAGTTAAAAGATTTATTATGAACCCAAACTCAGTCATGTAGACAATACGCAGAACCAAGTTATAAAGATACATAATCACCAAGGGTTGCCCAGGGTGTCAAAATAAATTAAGGGAAACTAACAATAATAAAACTAAGCATTCAAGAAAAATAAGACATAACACCAACAAGGATATCTGAGACAAAGCTATAACTTGCGGCTCAGAATTTACAATCATTAATCAATTCTAATTTGGCAGAGTCAATAATCTTTGGCTGGGTACAGGTCAACCCTACGGCTAACAAAATAAGGGAAATATATGGGTAGGCAGGAACAAGTGGGCAAAATATAAAAAGCACAAAAAGTGGAAAAAATAATTTGGATAACGATAATCTCTGACTGCAGGCCACTAACTACATGTAGCAAAAGGCAGGTGAAAAGAGAAAGAGGAAGTGTTAGCATATCAGAAGCTCAGTCTTGAGTCTTTTGAAGGGGCAAATCAGAGAATTACTACATCTAAAGAGGGCATTTCAAGGGTTAGGGCAAATGGCAGAGAGGAAGATACCTATCCAAGGAATACAGCATTCGGGGAATCTTCATCAGCGAGACCTCAAATTCAGCAAGGCATCTGCAAGCATCTGGATCTGCATTGGTCTTCTCAAGAAATTTCTCGAGACTGCACACGACTGTCCAAAGTTCAAATGTTCATCATTATTTCAAATTTCACAAACTAATTTGATTCACAAAAGGTATCAGATCATGTTACGTTGGATAGAAATCATCTAATGAGGAATAGTCATACGACTTCAAATTGAAACAGTCAAATTTCTTCCTAGGTATGTCATGAGAACAACTCTTTTGTGTGACTCCAAGCAGGGTTCATACAAATGCATACAATCTCAATCCATGTTCCTGGAATGTGCTTTTCTCAAGGGCAAAGGAATGAATCTTTCCACGTTTAAACAAAGGGGTCTATTAAAAAATGATGTTGCTTCTCATGAGAACGAAATATGAAAGAAGACTTCACGTTAGGAAAAATAAATATTTCAGCACTTTTACATGACTGCAAAATGCAAGCCCAGCAGGCCTAACTTATGCTAACACAAGGAAAAAATATGAAATGCATAACATTAATACATTTTAGTAAACCACACATACAAACTTATAAATTCATCATTATTTCATGGATATACGTAATACATTTAATTTTAAACAGAAAAGCTTTGTTATTGCATTTAAATAAATATAACAGAGAAGTGCATTTCTCTCACTTCGCACATATTTTTAAACTCATTAATATATTGTTAGTTTTACTCTCTTTTAATTTCATAAATTTGAACTTGTCATATCTTAATTACTTTTGTGACACAAGGGACAGCACTAATTTATAAGCTTCATCAACATTGTTGTATGTGCGTATTTCAAACACATGATGGAAAGTATGACCTAAAAGTTTAATTATGATTGTACTGAGAAAATTACATATTAAAAATTAATACATTGCTGGCAGTAATTCAGATTTTGGTCTCTTGTTTCAGTTTGCACAAGGCCCACTGCTGGACGGACTTTATTGGACAAAGTGGTACAACAACCAGTCATTAGACCAGAGCACTCAGTCGTTCATCTACTATGAAAATTTACTGCTTGGTGTTCCCCGAATTCGTCAACTCAAAGTGCAAAATAACTCCTGCGTTGTGCACACAGATTTCAGGGATGATATTTCAGGATGCTATGATGTGTATTCTAAAGAAAAAGAGGATACAAGCATATTTGGACTTCTAAATGGGACAGCGTAAGTCTTTTACTATCCTACTTTTTTTACTGGCATAACATTTGAAAAAATTGCGATTATGATCTGACCCGTAAACCCCTGTATATGCAAGGGTGGAATTACGAGTCTGGCTATATTTAATGCATCTGATTATTATCGGATGCATTGAATACCTCAGCAGGGGAAATTGTATGGTATTTATCGTACCATGCCGATTTTGGTGTGGTATTCACCACAAACTCATGATAGGTGTTAGTTATCGCACACAATGAATAACATACCCCATGGTATCGTCATTTATCATGTGCGATAAATAACACCTAAACTCGTAATCGGGCCCTAAATTGGAAGTAGTGAACCAGAATATAATTATCAAACTAAGCAGTAATGGTTAGGCTGCACAGGCCAAGTTCCATAGTGTGTTAAGCCTCAGTGACCTCTCTGAAGGTTGTGTCTACCTATAACCAATCAATATACAAATAACTATCTGGGAAGGAAGGCAAATTATCTAGTAAAATCCAATTAGGATCCAAATCCCAGGTTCTTTTTTGAACCACATCTGCACTACTGGTATGGAAGAAGCTCCACAATCAAAGAATCCCCAATTCTCTGTATCTTGTTTTTCTTTTCTTTTCATTTGCAAAACTCTTTCTGCCTATGCTGGGAAGCAGATATGCTGCTGGAGCAAGAGTTTGATTGCCAGACTTAAAGTGAATGTCATACAAGCTTGAATCTAAAATAGAATGGGTATGCGCGACTATGCACGAAAGTTATGAACATTCTGCACTATGCCCTGATGAAGTTCCTAGGTAAGAAATGAAATGCTTTGGCTGGGTGTGCTTCAGATGAAGAAAAGAGAGATTTTTGAAAAGAAAAAGAAAATAAAAACAAGAAAATGAGGACTGGAGATTCTTTAATTGTCCATCTTCTTCCATGCCAGTAGAGTGGATGTGGTTCAAAAAAGAACCTGGAATTTGAATCCTACTTGGATTTAACTTAATAATTTTCCCTCCTTCACAGATAGCTATGTGAAGCAGAATATAAATTAAGAGAAAACAATGTTTTAACTAGAGGGGCAGATTTACAATTCTTTCTCGCAGTAAGGCAACTTGCTGTACTGCATTGCATGAAAACTCAAGGGTAGAAATGCTACATATTTACAAAGATATGGAGCATTTCTGCTCTCTCCTTGAGCTGGTGTGGTGCCTAGTGCCATCTCAGGCAGCCTTGCAAAACAGGTGCACAGGTCAGGTCCATGAGCACTATATGAATGGCACCTCTCATGACTTTGACAAAAGTTACTCTACAATTCCCCAACCTAGGAGAAATCCAAATTTAGCTTCAGATAGAACATTGTTTCCCTCTGCCCATGTCTCTAAGCTTCTACCCAAGATTTTAGAAGTAGACTCTAATAAAAAAAATGAGCGGTAACTGGTAACAACTGCCTCCTTGCAAGATGTTGCAATTGGGCCAACTATGGGAACTCTAAATACATTAGGAGTACTGGGGCCTAAAAAGAAGATACTCTGTATAAAGACGACCATAGGACTCCTTCCGGGCCTGGAGCTTTCCCAAACGCACTAGTATTAACTGCTCAGATTACTTCATTCATGTCAATTATGCGACTCAGGTCAAGAGCAGCTGCCTGATCGCATATTGCATCACCCTCTGTAGATAAATCAGCTGTAAGGTGCAGGGCATAGCTTCAGGGGTGTGGTGGGTTACACCACCTCCAATGTGTTTTGTGCTAAATAGTTGGGTGCAGGTTGCTTTCAGTTGGGTATGGTGAGGTGTCTGTTGGATTTCACCTCGAGTTTTAACACACACAGACAAAAACACACACACACACTCTTTTCCTCTGTTTGGAAAGACTTCAAAAATGTTGGTTATTTTACAAAATAATGCGCTTTCCCTCACTTAGTACCCCCACCAGTCGGCATTCCTTTCTCTTTCCACTGCCTCTTAAGCCCTTCTCGTATGCCTTGCTTGTCATATAATGATCTTTAACATCCTGTGCCAGCATGATTGTCGGGAAATCTGAAGCTAACAACCCCGCCCCAAAATCATAGTGACCATCCTACGCCCCTAGTAAGGTGACTAGGGTTGAAAACATTAATAAAGCGCTCAACCCACAGATCAACAGAGATTAGACTCTCGACTTTAGATGTTTTGTATGCAGTAACATAAGGGGAGAGTTACCACTCTCTAAAATACCCTGCTATTATTTGCATTCCTAGCTTCTTCCAAATCCTCCCAGGCCATACATCTTATCTCTTCTTTTCTTTCAGCAATTGTGTTCTTATAGGTTTGTCTGGAAGCTTTTATTTCATCCAGAAACTGAGGGTGTTTCCTAAGGAAGAATTTAAGCATCGGAGCATGCTGTATTAAACAACAGACACAGCTGTTCACTTCTCAGATCTTTCTGGACTAATAGCGCTGAAGATATGGAGGAGTACAGTGAATTATAAGAGCCTAAATTAAGGAGACTGTCTGTGTCATGGGTCATACATATGTCTAAAACTTCCTTATGACCGCTAACAAAATCATAAGTACATCTGTTAGAATAATTTTGTCCTAGTTAACTAAACTTGACTGAGACAAGCCTTGCCAGTCCCCTTTCCCTTTTCAAAAGGAATCATTGGAGACAAACGTATAAAAGGATGCTAGAATTAGGGATGAGGTGACACACAGGCAGATTGCTGAATGGATATGCAGCCAGATCCATTTCTGACTCCAAAGGTGGAGGCAGCTAAAAGTATGGGGGTCATTATGACCCCAGCGGTCTGTGTAAATGTGGTGGTAGTACCGCCAACAGGCAAGCGGTGCATACCGCCACATTATGACATTGGCGGGTTGGCTGATGCCAACCCGCCAATGTACCACACCGACCGCCATAGCAGTAGTAGCCGCTGGGCCGGACATAACAATCTCCAACCTGGCGGCCGCTACTGTCCCACATTATGACCCTGCCTACCGCCATGGTTTCCGTGGTGTTCGTAACGCCACGAAAGCCATGGCGGTAGGCCCTATCAGTGACAGGGAATTCCTTCCCTGTCGCTGGTAGGAGGCACACCCACCCCCCACCCCAAGACTTCCCAGACAACCCCCACCCTCTCTCCATCCACACTTCTCCCCCCCCTTCCAGTCCGTCCCCCCCAAACACGGACAGTCGCAGGCACACACCACGCATTCACACACTCACTCACAAAGGCATGCACACATTCATACACGCATGCATCCATTCATTCACGCACACATCTGTAAACACTTTTAAACTGACATGCAGACATGCATTCACATTTCCATTCATTCACGCATTCTCACACATGCACACAAACACTACTACACACTCATTCGCATTCACGCACACACTTGCACATTCATGCACACACCCCAACACACACAACACCCCCCTCCCCTGTCGGAAACCTGACTTACCTGCATCCAAGGGGTCTTCCGGTAGGGGACCGGACGGGGCACTCAACCGCCAGCAGTGCCTGCGAGAAGAACACCGCCAGGCCGTATTATTTGTTATAATATGGCTGGCGGTGGTCTACTTGTGTGGGTCTGCTGTTGGTAGCAACGCCACCTTAACACTGTCCACCAGCATGGCCCCAGCCGGATTTCCGCCCTTCTATAAGTGTCATTGTGAAGAAATACACTGTTCAAGTTTGATGTCGCTGGAATCACAATTTAAAATACAACTTTATGGTGAAATCTGATTTTAAATTGTAATTCTGAAAATGCCACTTTTAGAAAGTTGCCATTGTCTTACTTTAGCCATTTGGTGCCTGCTGCCTGTCTCTGATCACATGTCTGGTGTGGGTGACAGGCTTTGTGTATTTACCCTAGACAGTCACACATGATGGGAGATGGTGTGACTTGATGGGCCATTCTGATAGGATGAGACGGAGGACCTGGACCCAACCTCACTTACACCTTAATAAGCTGTGCCCAGTCACCACACAAAGGACTGTATACCCCCGTAATGAGTCTGGAGCCAGGACAGGGCCTCTGTGCACTTTGAAGGCCTGTTGTTGAAGTCTTCTGTATTTCAAAAGTAGCACTGAGTAGAATTACTGGACTTCAGTCATCACCACTTCAGTACACTTCTAGACCTATGAATACTTTGCCAGGAAGAAGGACTGCTGTGCTGCTGAAAGCGCTGCCACTCTACTGGACTACCAGTCTGAAGGAGCTGCTGCCTTGCTGTGCTGACTTGCTGTCTGCTGCCCTCTTGCCTGGTGAAGAACTGAACCTGGAACCTATCTTCGACCCAGAGTGACACAAAGGGCTAGTCTGATGCCCTGCTGATCTGAGCCTCATGGACATAACAGGCACCCTACAGCTCTTAGACCCGTCTTCAATGAGCTCCTGACCCACAAGAGGAGCCTCCCAGGTCCTGAACCCTTGGAAATGTTTTTCAAGCTCTTAGTCAAGCTTTTTGGCTCCTCACAAACTGGCTCCTTTACTCTGGAACCTCGTCACTTGCCCAGAAGCTCAGCTTGAGCAGCCTCAAATTTGTCTTTTCATGCAGCCAGCATCGTCCTCCTGCATGGATCCCCACCTCAAGGCTCCAGCCTGTCTGTCCATGACACACGCCCTGTTCCTTGCACCCCACAACTATGGCCAGCAATGCTTTCCTTGCTCCCTGCAAACTACTTTCACGTGAACAGGACTCTTGGAACAATTCTTGAGAAGGTAAAACTTCAGCAGGACTAATCGGGGACTGTATTCAACCTGCATTCCATCGCGATCGGCTTGAACGTTCGACTTTGACCCAGTCCAGTGTGACCAGATAGCTGCAATTGGAGCTTTATGCTTTTAGGCCGTGTATTGCAGATTATAATTTTTTTAATCCTAACTCCGGTTCTTTTGATTGGATTTTTGTTGTTTTGGCCTTGCTTTATTTTTTAAATTAAGCTCTATTTTCTTAACCAGGTGTGGGATCTCTTTGTTAAGTGTTTTCACTGTTTTAATGTTTGAAGTGTTGTACCAATACTTTACAAATTGCCTCTAAATTAAGCCTGACAGCTGTGCCAATGTACCAGAGGGGGAGCGCAGGTTAATTTATGGTTTGCCTGTCTCCCTGACTAGAGTTGTGGTTGCTGCTTGACCAGGGCTCATAACCCAGTCAACCAGTAACTCAATCTCTAGCACAAACATTTACAGCTCCGTCTTGCCATCACTAGACTACACTGTCTAAACTTAAAGAATATAGCACACTGGAGAATAAAAACCTAACGGGACCATGGGGAAGAAGAGATATTGCAGATTTACTGTTGCTTGATGATCACTTCCCCAGATGGATTTATTACACTGAAAGAGAAATGGGAGAAATGGATCTGTCCCCTTTGTGGCACTGACTAGAGAGTGGTCAGGATCACCCCTCTCTGAGAAATTACCATTTCAAGTCGCCTGAGATTGGTTAAGTTGAAATATTTGCATGCGGTATACTTCACACCCCAACAAATGTGACACACCAATAGGCTGTCTGCTTCATCCTGTTTCCACTGCACAGATCAAAGGTCAATTTTTTTTTTCTGGTAGTCGGAGTTGTCTTAAAATTGGAAAATTGTGCCTGAAGGAAAAATTTTGACTCTGGTTTTAGAGACACTGATAGAATAGAATTATCACCTAGAGGAGCACTTTTGGGCATCCTGAGCATTCTGGAGGCAGGTTGAGGAGAACATGCCCTAGTAGGAATGGCCACAATAATAGCAACAAGATATTGCAGGAACATGAAAGCCCAGAACTACTCACACTGTCAAAGTGGAGTGCAGCAATGGACTGATGTTCAAAGAAAAGGGAACCCATCTATAAAGCTTCAGGCGGCCCTCACAAACACTAAGATATAGGGTCAAAGATGGAAGGATTATAGACTGGTGGTTGAATAATAGATTGTGTATTAGTGGATTGCCCCCGGGGTACTCATAGTGGCAATGGTACAGTTTATATTAGATACTTTAAAGTTCAACTTTTCAACAGAAACGATAAACCTAATGTATATAAACAAATACCAACAATTGTGTGTGTTATCATTTTCTTAGAACCTAGATGTCATCACCTATCATGCCCTCTGCAGATGAGTGATGCTGTGACAGGTTTTATCTGACCCCTAACACCGCCCATCTAATAGAGCATATCTCAATATCTTTTTCTCTGATGTGTGCAACACATATTATTCAGTCACAGCTCGCGGGGATTCCTGGGGGTGCGGCGGCGCGGCGCACAGGGGGGAATTAATAACAAAATAAAAAAAATGTAAACGTACTTCTGCTCCCGCGCCTCGACTTCGGCGCCCGATGCTGCAGGCAGAGGCTCCAGCCTGCCCTACGGCCAATCCTGACGCTGCTCAAAGCTCAAATCTCAGACGCCATCCGACCCTTTCCCCTACCACGCCTTCAACAAAGATTCCATTCCAGTTAGCTAAACTTTCACTCTTCCTCCATCGATGCAGCCACCTACCCGGAAGCTTGAAAGCATACAGCTATCAATGGTCTCCTGAAGAAACCCACAGCAGACCTAGCCAAGCACAAAAACAGAACAATCTCTCTCATACCATACCCACCGAAGGTCTCAGAAAAAAAGCAATGAACAGGCACCTTGCAGACCATATCACCAACCAACAGGTCTTGAAATCCACACAATCAGGATTCACACCAAACAAATGTACAGAGACAGTCTTCATTTGATCAACAAATGACACTTGGATGATTCTTCGCGAAGAGAAACTGCAGCCCTCATCCTGCTTAGATCCCTTTGTAGTGTACAACAGAGTCTCACTTCCCATCCCAGGATCCACCCTTCAATGGATTTGCATCGTTCTCACCGGACTAACCCAAACGGTCAACATTCCGCCTACCTCCTCAGAAGCCTGGAACCTTATTTCTGGATTCCTGCAAGGTTCACTGCTCAACCCCACTCTCTACAACATCTACATGACTCCTCTGACAGATGCCATTCGGGTACATAACATCATTTACCTATGCCTTCAACACACAACTGATACCGTCCCTCTCTCACAAGACACATAGCACAAGAAACAATGTCACTCCTGCATGACTGCAGTAGCGACCTTGTAGAATTCCACTGCCTCAAACTGAACACAGACATTTCTAATGTAGTGATCTTTGGAAATTATGCCTTCTGTGGGACTCTGCCTGGTGGTCCAAAGACCTCGAACCCGCCCGCAGCCCACACATAACAAACCTCAGGGTCACCATAGACAACAAGTTGGATCTGTCCACCCAGGTCAACACTGTTGCCACGTACAGCTTACATACCCCGAGGAAACTGAAAATCTACAAGTGGATACAGCCGAACACCAGGAACACTTTCACCAAAACTCTCCTCACCAGCAGACTGGACTATGGTAATGCCCTTCATCATGGAATCACCAAGACCTTCACAAAAAGGTTACAGATCATCCAAAACGCAGCAGCCAGACTGGTCTTCATCCTCTTACATGGTCTCACACCACACCACTCCACTCCACACCTAAAGGAATTCCACTCGCTTCCAAAACACAAATGTGCACAATTCAGGCTTCTCACCCTCACAGACAAAATACTAAACAAACCAGGCTCGGTGTATATGAACAGCTGTGTACATCTCCACCAACTCCCCAGGCACCTTTGCTCAGCTGAACTCTCACTAATGCATGCCCCATGCATATAGAAAGCAGGTCAGGAGGATGAATCTTCTCATACATTGCTCCTAAAGCTTAGAATGACCCCACATCACATCAGTCTCCTCCTCCTGCATTCTGCAAGAAGCTGAATCCTTGACTCTTTGAGTAAGTCCCCAAGAAGCTAGCCTTCACTTACCCTCGTGGGTAATAGTGCACTACAAAAATCCACATAACATAACACATGAACCTAACACAACACATCAAAACAACATATAACAGAACGCATAAACACAACACTTAACACCGCATCAATCAATCAATCAATCATTTGTAGAGCATGCTACTCACCCGCTAGGGTCTAAAGGTGCTGAAGACGGGGAGGGGAGTGCTACTGCTCGAACAGTCAAGTCATAACACACAACACAAACACAACACATGAAACAACATGACCCAACTCATGACTTTACACATGACACAAACATAAGACATTGCACAACCCATAACATAATACAACATACACAACTCAGAACACAGTGCATATGCACAACACGTAAACACAGCACATAAACACAATACAGCACTACACATAGAACAACACATAACACAACACATGACATAACATAGCACAACACAACTCCTAGCACAACACATATCATAGCACATAACACAGCACCAACACAACACATAAACACAACAGCATAACACAACCACTCAACACAACACCAAAAATAACACAACACAAAACATAGCACAACCCATTATGACACACAAAAAACTCATAACACAACACTAATTACAACATATAAACACAACACAATAGCAACACAACAGAGCGCATTACACAGCACATAAAGCAGTGTCTAACACAAGACATAACGCATAAACATAACACAACACATGCCATAACACATAGCAAAACACAACAGATATCATGTCACATAAACAACTCTTAGCACAACACAGCACTTATCACAACTCAGAAACACAACACAAACACACCACAAAACACAATGCATACAACACAACACACCACATAACATAACACAACATCACACATAAACAACTCAAAACACAACACACCACAAAACATAAAACACAAAAACCACCAGGAACACAATACACAACACAGCACATAACATAGAACATAACACAGCACATCACAACAGATAACCGTAACACATAGCACAGCATTTAACAAAGCACACAGCACACCATTTAGCATAACACCACACATAGCACAGCACATAAACACAACACATAGAACACAGCACAAATCATAGCACCACACAACTCATAACACACACCTTAAACAACTTATAACACAAAACAGTACTTATCACAACACATAAACTCAATACAAACACATAAACACAACACAAACACAACACACTGCATAACACAATACATGCATCACATAGAATAACATACCACAACTCATAACACAGCTATTCAACACGTCACAACGTAACACAACAAACACAGCACAGTGACACAACACATCTGACACAACACCACACATTACACTACACATCATATAAACACCACACAACAGATAACACAAAACATAACAGCACACAAAACAGAGTACATAATACAGTGCAACACAATACACAACACATAGCACAACACATAAATACAACACATAGCACAATACATAAACACAGCACAATACTTAACACAAAACATAAACACAACACATAGCACACAAACACAGCACATAACACATCACAACACAACACATACAACACAAGAAACATGTGATACCACACAACATCACAAGTAATACAGCACATAAACACAATACATAACACAACATATAGCACAACACATAGTGCAGCACATATTACAACACATAAACAACTCATAACCCAACACATCACAACACAACACATAGCCCAATACATAACACAGCACAATACCACAACACATACAGCACATAACACAACGTGTGACACAACACCAAACACCCTACATAACACAACACATAAACACAACACAAATCACAACAACACTACACAACACAGTGCGTAACAAAACACATAACACAAACATCGTATGATGATTTTATATATCTCTATACTTATAAATAAGATCTTTTACCTCTCTGTCCACATCTTTGAGTCTAAAATAGTATTTTGCAAATCAAAGTATTTATTGTTTGTATTCTTACCATTTCAACTGTTCAGCGCTACACACAAAGCCATGGTACATTGCAAAATTGAAAGTCTGTAGTTTGCAAAAGAAAAATATCTGGGACGGGGTCAGTCATTTAGGCAGTAGCTCCCACTCCCCACCTGAATATTCTCTATACATCAGTATAGCAGAAGGGTATCCATCAGTCAAACTTGCCTCCCAGGGATGGCAACACATGTAAGATGCGCCCTCTAACCCTTTTGGGGTGTGGCATGCTGAGAAGAGCAATGGTGTGGCCCTGATGCAGCAGGCTGCGTGTTGTCTCTGGCTGCAGCCCAGGTTGGGCAGAGTGGCTGCTGTTATACTAAGGCAGCGATCACCCAGTGGATGCCTGGGGTCGTCCTACTACTTGGGAGTGGTGGTGACTGGAGTAAAGTGTACAAGGTTGTGTGGCCTCTATTTTGTTTGACATGTGCAGCATCAAGCAGAGAGGGCTCATAGCATATGCCTTTCCTGGCTAACTTTCTGCCACTTTGCCTTCCCTGCTGGCCTTGAGGCATACAGCTCTTTAGGGGTTGGGGGCATCCATCCACCATCTGGAATGGAAAAATCGGATGCTAGATTTGTGAGTACTCATCCTATAAATGTGACGAAGCTCTTCGGTTCAGCATTTCACATGTATAATCTGGGCCCATCATGGTAACCTAGTTCACCCAGCTGGTCGTGTCTCCTTGGTGCTGTTTAACCTCCTGCTCTGAAGTTGAGTAATTGCAGCATGTGAGATGTGACGGTCATTGGAGGAGGGCTACTTTAATCTACAATAAGACATTTAGCACTCATGCCGATTTTGCTGACCACATTATAGGACAAACGATCATTGACAGACCAAGCTCACATTTGAATGCTGCCCCTTACTGATGCTGCCACATTCTCAATGAACAATATGAAAATCCCATTACAGGGTGTCAAATCAGATTTCAGAGCAGTCAATCACAAGATAGATTAAATCAATTTGTCTCCAGCCTTTTGTCCGTATGTAGCTGTCATGGTCAATGCCCCCCTCTGAAACCAGGTCAAACTGAAACTCCTGAAGAACAAAGTTGTGCATTGGCTTGGCGCAAATCGTTTATTTTCATGTGATAGGGCACATCAAATTCTGCTTACAAGAAGAGTGGGGTGGGTAGGCCTGCTAAGAAAAAGCCTAAAAGGTGATTGTGTTATTGATAATTTTATACACCCTATTGATAGCAACCAAAGCCTGGATGGGTGCTATAGATTTGCAACCTGGAATGTGGATGGGCTAATGAATAAGTTAAGGTCCGTTGATTGGGCCAACACTATACTCTGATTTGATGTTATTTGTAGCCAAGAAACCTGGTGTGTGAATCTGGTACATATGCAAGAGTTCATCTTATTCACTTGGCGCTATTCCTTCCAAAGCTGAGCGGGCTAAAGGAGGGTTCCAGATTCTCTTCTCTAAGAAACTCCCTGTAAATGTTAAAAAGTTCTCTTTGGTGGGCCCACATTCCCAGTTGATGTGGTTAACTTTTAAGGGGGGGAGTGACCTGGTGCTGGTTAATTTTTATAATAATGCTTTTGATACAACACGCAGTAGAGTAGCTAAGGCATTTGACCATGGTCTAGAAACTTTTTTATGCTCTATTCATGCTAATTTTGTATTACTATGAGCCGGTGATTTTAATATTCAGGCTTGCCCTTTCCCGGTGACACATGTATGTGGATTTACTATTCAGGATAGGGTGGGCAATGTACATTTCAGTAACAATGAATATGGGGATATATTAAGTTCCATTATCTTTAAATATGACCTGTTGCTACGCTACTGAAGTGAGAATGTGATGCCAATGGGGAATAGGAGTCATAACAACGCATGCTGGAACCATGCATGCCTAAACAACTCGGTTGGAACAATGACCGCGTTGTTAACACAAATGCCATTACCACAAATACCTTAACAACAATTTTTCGTTGTAAAGGCATTCCTGGTAAAAAAATACGTGAACGGCATGCGTGGTTCCAGCATGCAACTCCCTCCCCCCCAGCCCTCCCACCACTAAAACAATCGTCTCCCAACCATACACCTACCCCTAGAAACAATTCTACCACCACCCCAACCCCCGCCCCAAAAACTACCGCAACCCTCCACCCCCCCTAAAAATTAAAAATCCCTGACCCCACACTCTTGCCCCTAAAACTAACCCAACCCCGCCCCTAAAAACTAAAAATGCCCAGAGCCCCCCACCCTGTCCCCAAAACTACTGTGACCGCCACCCCCTAAAACCTAAACTACCTGACCCTCCACCCCGCCCCTTAAAACTAAAACTACTCCAACCCCCACCCCGCCCCTAAAACTACTCTGACCCCTCCACCCCACCCCTAAAAACTAAAAATACCCCGACCCCCAACCCCTGCCCCTAAAGCTACTGTGACCCCACCCCTAAAACCTAAACTACCCTGACCCACCCCTAAAACTAACCTGACCCCCACCCCACTCCTAAAACTAAAAATGCACCGACCCTCCACCTCTAAAACTGACACCGTGACCCCCCCCACCCTTAAAACTACCATGACCCCCTACCCCCTAAAACCTAAACTACCCCACCCCCCTTCCGCCCCTAAAAACTAAAAATACCCTGACCTCCCACCCCACCGCTAAACCTAAACTGCGCCAACCCCCCCACCCCAGAAACTAAAAATAACACCTGCCCCTAAAACTATCGCATCCCCCACCCCCTAAAACCTAAACTACCCTGACCCTAAAACTACCCCGACCCCCCCGCCGTCCCTAAAAACTAAAAATACACTGACCCCCCTCGCCCCTAAAACTACAGTGACACCCCACCCCCAATACCTAAACTACCCCAACCCCCCCACCCCGCCCTTAAAACTAACAGGACCACCACCCCCTAAAACCTAAACTACCCAGATCCCCGCCACTCCCGCCTCTAAAAACACCCGTACCCCACACCCCCAAAAACTAAAAATAACACCACCACCCCTAAAACTACAGTGACCCCCAACCCTCCTAAAACCTACACAAACCCCACCTCTCCCCTAAAACTACTGCGACCCCCACACCCCCTGAAACCTACACTACCCTGATCCCCACCACTAAAAACAAAAAATACTCCTACCCCCCAACCCTAAACCACCCGACCCTCCCCACCCCAAAAACTTAAAATATCCCGACCCCCCACCCCTAAAACTACAGCGACCCCCCCCCCCCCCTCACGTCCTCCGACGAAGCTGACTCCCTTCTGTGCCTTAACCACGCATGTGTGTTTTTTTGCACATGCGTGGTTAAGGCACCGAACAAGGAAGTTGTGGTTAACGGAGGCGTTGTTCCCCTTTCTTTGTTCACAAATTTGTTGTTCGGGAGTCGTGGTTGAGGATGTTTCCTGCCAATGGGGAGCAGATTCCAACCTTCACTGGGGTAAATGCCTCTTCTGTTATAGATCATGTATTGGTGTCTTCCTCTGCAAGTGGTATGTGTGGTATCCCTAGCATTGCTCGTTCCACACTAAGCGATCAGGACTCCATTGTGCGCTTGTTTTTTTTCAGGGGTATGAAATGTGAAGTATTCTCTGCATTATTAAACTATATTGTTCCTCCCAGGCTCAACGGTGTGCGAATTAAGTGGGCAGATATTGACCCTGGTAGTATATTGAAAAAAGATTGTTACCAGGAACTCCCTGGAAATGAGCTATTGCCTACAGGATAAGGTAATTCCTTCTACGTTGTTGGACTGCTTTGATCACATTATTTTCTCTATTGAGGCATTTTGACCCATCAACTGAAGGCTACACAGAAAAAAATAGGGGATGGTTCGATCAAGCTTGTACTCAGGCCTCTGGGGATTTAAAATCGGCCCTGCATAGCAACACCCGAGATACCATGACAATCCGGTCCCTCCGTCTAAAGTATAGAGAGGCCTTGGCGACAAGGAAGAAAGCTCTCCAGAAGGAAGCATGGGCAAAATTGGCCCTAGCTGCGGAAACCAACAATAATAAGCTGTTTTGGGAGACAGTTAATGCACCATTCTCAAAAAAAGACACTACCCCCGAGCTTTGCTTCTTTGTTTCTTGCAATGCCTGGGTGGCCCATTTCTCTGAAAAATTTTAAGCAAAATAATAGGTACTGCGGCTTAGAAGGGTGAGAGGCAATGTCTAATCATAAGGTCCTCCTTTTGGATATTTCAATTGAAGAGGTCCTTTTAGCTGTACATGATAGTGGAGGGGGTAGGGCCCTGGCCCAGATGGGGTGCCGGTAGATGTATTTAAATCAGCCATTAAAATATGGGGGCACATTCTCACTAGGGTGTTTAATGTTGCAGTTGTCAGTGTGACCCCTCCCTCCTGGGGTTATCCATTATTGTATATGTTTACAGGAAAGGAGATAAATCTAACCCTAATAATTAGCGTTCCATTTAGCTTTTGGACTCCTACGTGAAGGTCTTAAGCAGGATCCTGTTAAAGAGGTTGGAATAGTGGGTCCAAGATCACTCATTTTATCACCAGCTCAATATGGCTTTAGAAATAGCCTTGGTACCATTGAGCTATGTGTAAGTCTGGATTTACTGATTGGTAAATATACTAAAGCCAAAGCAGGGGCCCTCTATCTCTGTTTTGCAAATCTAAGCAGTGCATTTGACCTAATTTCCCATACTATTCTTTGGTCTTCGCTGCTTACACTTGGTGCTCTGAGGGAAATTATTAGCTTCTTTGCCCGTCTGTATGAAAATCTATCCTGCAAAAGTTGCTTTGGCCCTCGGGTGAGTGTTCACCCCCTTTTAAAGTTGGGAGGGGCATTAGACAAGGCTGTGTCCTATCCCCTTTATTGTTTTCGGTATTTATTAACAGAGTGGATAACTTCCTACAATCCTTGCAGGCAGATGCCCCCAGTGCTGCAGGACGTCCTATACCTGTGTTATATGCTGATAACGCTTTCCTGCTAACTAGGATTTCAGTGGGCTTACAGAAACTGATGAGTGCCTATGGGGATTTTATGACCTCCAAGGGAATGGTGAATAACAAATTGAAAACGTTTACAATTATTTGTGGGCATAATTTTAAAAAATGCAGAACTTTTTTTTATTAATAACACTCCCATTGTCAATGTAAACTCATTCTGATATCTGGGGGTTTCTTTTACATGCAACAGATCTTGGGCACACCAGATTTCAACTGCCAAAATGGGCAGAAATGTGCATGGGATCTTCGGGTTCTCAAGTAAGTAGCCGACCCATTAGAGATATGGTGGAAATATACAAGGCCAGAGTTGTGGCTTCTGCCACTTACAGGGCTGGTCTGTGGGGCTATACGGTAAATACACCCCTGCAAGTCCAGGAAAATAGTTTCTTAAAACGGCTTCTTTGCCTTCCTACCTCCGCATCGACCATGATTATACATCAGGTGGTAGGCTTAGAGCATTTGGAGGACTTGATCTTGGTATGACTATTGGTAGTATGGTTTACCAGATGGGCTAAAGAAGAAAACAGTTTTAACAAATCGATAGTTTTAGATTGTCTAAAACTGGATAAAATGTCCCATGTATTCTTTGGCTTGCTAATATTCAATCTTCTTTGCCTGTATGATGGTTCAAGTACACAAAGCATGATGCACTTTATGCTGTTCTGTAAATTCTACTTGCATTATATTGTCTTTATCTTAAACCTTTCTTTGTTGCCCAGAATATTAGATCTTACAAAGCTGCTTTGAAGTTTCTACTTGCACAAAATGATCCCTGTTTATGTTTTAATGTTGCACTTTATATTTTAAAGGCTATTAATGGGAGGAAAAATATTCTATATTAGGTGGCCTTTTGTCCCTAGAATTTTGTATGGATTATTGTGTATGATTTTTTTAAATATGTAAATTTAGATTTGTTTTTAATGTTTTTATTCGTTGGTTTAGGGTTGGTTTTATCATATTTATGTACTTTTATGGCTATTAGGAATTAGCCAAATAAAGTTTATGAACTGAACCGAACTGAATAGATTTGATGGTGATGCGCCTAGATCAAATGAAGAAGCTGATTGATAGACAGGCTAATCAGCTGGATGAGGTGGAACAACAAATAACTGACTTGGAGGATGAACATAAAAACTCTAATGGCTTCCTTGTGCAACTGGAAAAGGTAATGGCTACTTTCAAAGCCAAAGCGGAGGGTTTGTGGTCTGGCTGCAGGTGCAACAATACGTGGCTCCTGGACATTCCTGAATACATGTCCTTTGACAAGGCTGAAACATATGGCAAAAAATTGCACCTTGAGGTTTTTGGCAGAAAACATGTTTCTCATTGCTTTGTGGTGGAGAGAGCAGATAGATCTCTTGCTGCACTGACCCCACCAGATGCCGATCCCCACTCTATTATTGCTAGGCTACTCAATTATAGAGATTGAAATCAAGTCTTGAGGCTGGCAAGGGAAAATGATACCAGGGAATATCATTGAGCTTATGTATCATTTTTTCATGCCTTCACCATGATGGTACAAGGGGGTAGGTGGGCTTTTATGACTTAAAAAAAAAAACTGCAGGATACAGTTGTGGCTTATGCCATACCATATCCTGCAAAACTCAGGGTGACAACAGAAAGTCGCACCTATTACTTCACCAAACCTGAGGATGCATGTAAATTGTGCAAAAGAACTTCCTGTAAAGAAGTCGCCAATGCTCTTCCCGACTCGCTTCAAATTCTCAACCACTTCGAGTAGAATTGCGTGCTGCGGTTTTATCTATATCCATCAAATCTGTATGAATTATACTGAATGAATGTTTTATTATCGAGTGTCTGATTAACATCCTTTGCGGGTCCTTAAGGTTTTCTTGGGTTTTGCCCTTGTCTCCCGACCTACGCTGTCAGTTGATATATACTGTGTGAAGTGCTGCATTCCACTGATGTTACTTTTTATCCTTCTGCCACTCTATTCCTCAGTATTAGGATGGTGCAAGAGTCAGAGGTTGGCGGAGGGCAGCAAATGTCTCTGTGTGCATTACACTTGTATTTGTTTTGGTGTACAAATCCAAAGTTTCTGGGATTTTAAACTGTCAATTGGGGTTTCGGGTGAGAGTATGTGGGAGGTGGAGGTTGGCAGTTGCTCATGTTCCTCTTTTTTTACAATGAAATCATGCATTGTTGAGACTAGGCCAATGGCAGCCTGGGCTCTTGTTCTCCTATTGCAACTGTCCCATTAACCCTGGCTGCTAGAGGTGGACTGACCATTCATAACATAAGGTTTGTGGCCTGGAATTTTAGAGGTCTGAATAATCTGAAAAAACAAAGACTAGTTGTAGGAAAGTACCATCTTGCCTGGCATGTTACCCCCATATTTCACTGTATATATGTTGTTTTAGTCTATGTGTCACTGGGACCCTGCCAGGCAGGGCTCCAGTGCTCATAAGTGTGCCCTGTATGTGTTCCCTGTGTGATGCCTAACTGTCTCACTGAGGCTCTGCTAACCAGAACCTCAGTGGTTATGCTCTCTCTGCTTTCCAAATTGTCACGAACAGGCTAGTGACTAATTTCACCAATTCACATTGGCATACTGGAACACCCTTATAATTCCCCAGTATATGGTACTGAGGTACCCAGGGTATTGGGGTTCCAGGAGATTCCTATGGGCTGCAGCATTTTTTTTGCCACTCATAGGGAGATCTGACAATTCTTACACAGGCCTGCCAGTGCAGCCTGAGTGAAATAACGTCCACGTTATTTCGCAGCCATTTACCACTGCACTTAAGTAACTTATAAGTCACCTATATGTCTAACCTTCACCTGGTGAAGGTTGGGTGCAAAATTACTTAGTGTGTGGGCACCCTGGCACTAGCCAAGGTGGCACCACATTGTTCAGGGCAAATTCCCCGGACTTTGTGAGTGCGGGGACACCATTTCACGCGTGCACTATACATAGGTCACTACCTATGTATAGCATCACAATGGTAACTCCAAACATGGCCATGTAACATGTCTAAGATCATGGAATTGGCACCCCAATGCCATTCTGGCATTGGGGAGACAATTCCATGATCCCCCGGGTCTCTAGCACAGAACCCGGGTACTGCCAAACTGCCTTTCCGGGGTCTCCACTGCAGCTGCTGCTGCTGCCAACCCCTCAGACAGGTTTCTGTCCTCCTGGGGTCCAGGAAGCCCTGGCCCAGGAAGGCAGAACAAAGGATTCCTCTGAGAGAGGATGTGACACCCTCTCCCTGTGGAAATAGCTGTGATGGCTGGGGAGGAGTATCCCCCCTCCCAGCCTCTGGAAATGCTTTGATGGGCACAGATGCTGCCCATCTCTGCATAAGCCAGTCTACACCGGTTTAGGGATCCCCCAGCCCTGCTCTGGCGTGAAACTGGACAAAGGAAAGGGGAGTGACCACTCCCCTGACCTGCACCTCCCAGGGGAGGTGCCCAGAGCTCCTCCAGTGTGCCCCAGACCTCTGCCATCTTGGAAACAGAGGTGTTGCTGGCACACTAGACTGCTCTGAGTGGCCAGTGCCATCAGGTGACGTCAGAGACTCCTTCTGATAGGCTCTTACCTTTCTTACTAGCCTATCCTCCTTCCTAGGTAGCCAAACCTCCTTTTCTGGCTATTTAGGGTCTCTGCTTTGGGGAATTCTTCAGATACCGAATTCTTCAGTTCCTCTGCATCTCTTTCTTTACCTTCTGCCAAAGGATCGACAGCTGACTGCTCAGGACGCCTGCAAAACCGCAACAAAGTAGCAAAGACGACTACTGCAACCTTGTATCGCTTCATCCTGCCGGCTTTCTCGCCTGTTTCCTGGTGGTGCATGCTCTGGGGGTAGCCTGCCTCCTTCTTGCACCAGGAGCTCTGAAGAAATCTCCCGTGGGTCGACGGAATCTTCCCCCTGCAACCGCAGGCAACAAAACACTGCATCACCGGTCCTCTGGGTCCCCTTTCAGCACGACGAGCGTGGTCCCTGGAACTCAGCATCTCTGTCCAAGTGACCCCCACAGTCCAGTGACTCTTCAGTCCAAGTTTGGTGGAGATAAGTCCTTGCCTCCCCAAGCTAGACTGCATTGCTGGGTACCACGTAATTTGCAGCTGCTCCGGCTCCTGTGCACTCTTCCAGGATTTCCTTCGTGCACAGCTAAGCCTGGGTCCCCAACACTCTAACCTGCAGTGCACACCTTCTGAGTTGTCCTCCGGCTTCGTGGGACTCCCTTTTCTGACTTCGGGTGGACTCAGGTTCACTCCTCTTCTAAGTGCCTGTGCCGGTACTTCTGCGGGTGCTGCCTGCTTCTGTAAGGGCTCCCTGACTTGCTGGGTGCCCCCTCTGTCTCCTCATCCAAGTGGCAACATCCTGGTCCCTCCTGGGCCACAGCAGCATCCAAAAACCCTAACCGCGACCCTTGCAGCTAGCAAGGCTTGTTTGCGGTCCTTCTGCGTGGGAACACCTCTGCAAGCTTCTTCACGACGTGGGACATCCATCCTCCAAAGGGGAAGTTCCTAGTCCTCTTCGTTCTTGCAAAACACCAAGCTTCTTCCATCCGGTGGCAGCTTCCTTGCACCCTCAGCTGGCATTTCCTGGGCTCCTGCCCACTCTCGACACTGTCACGACTCTTGGACTTGGTCCTCTTGTCTTACCGGTACTCAGGTCCAGAAATCCACTGTTGTTGCATTGCTGGTGTTGGTTTTCCTTGCAGAATCCCCCTATCACGACTTCTGTGCTCTCTGGGGTTTGTAGGTGCACTTTACACCTACCTTACAGGGTCTTGGGGTGGGCTATTTTTCTAACCCTCACTGTTTTCTTACAGACCCAGCGACCCTCTACAAGCTCACATAGGTTTGGGGTCCATTCGTGGTTCGCATTCCACTTTTGGAGTATATGGTTTGTGTTGCCCCTATACCTATGTGCTCCTATTGCAATCTATTGTAACTTTACACTGCTTGCATTACTTCCTTTTGCTATTACTGCATATTTTTGGTATTGTGTACATATCTCTGGTGTATATTTGGCATCCTCATACTGAGGGTACTCACTGAGATACTTTTGGCATATTGTCATAAAAATAAAGTACCTTTATTTTTAGTACATCTGTGTATTGTGTTTTCTTACGATATTGTGCATATGACACCAGTGGTATAGTAGGAGCTTTGCATGTCTCCTAGTTCAGCCTAAGCTGCTCTGCTATAGCTACCTTCTATCAGCCTAAGCTGCTAGAAACACCTCTTCTGCACTAATAAGGGATAAATGGACCTGGCACAAGGTGTAAGTACCCCTGGTACCCACTACAAGCCAGGCCAGCCTCCTACACTAGTGCTTGCATCTCTTGAGAGACTCAGGATACAAACCTTGTTACTGCAGGAGAACCATTTGGACCCAAAACGCCCTCACACTTTTGTCTCTAGATGGGAGTCCATTTTTGCTTCATTTAGCTTTCATCCTGAGGGTGGTGGTTCTTACACGGTTGTTTTTTTCCTTTCATAGAATGTATGCTTACCCTGAAGGGAGGGTAGTCATGGTTAATGGTGCACTATGCGAGCAGCCTTGTACCATTCTTAATATATATGCTCCCAATGCTAAGTGACCTTATTTTTTGAAAATGTAGTCCCTAATATTAGAACATAATCTTACTTTTAGAGAGGACTTCAACCTAGTCCTAGGCGTTGCACAAGATAAAACCATTCTTCCCCCTCAGCACCATGCCAGAATGGTAGACACTATTCTTGATTAGTTGGGGGAGCATGGTCTAGGTGATGGCTGGAGGCTAAAAATGTCTCTAAGAAAAGTCTATTTCTATTTTTCAGTTCCTAAGAGCTTATCATGTATAGATAATCAGTTTATTAGTTTTATAAGTGTTAAATTGACCCAATGGGGTGCTGATATTAAATAGGTGCTCGACATGCTGTCGGACCGTTCCCCAGTGATTCTAGAACTTCAGGTTCCCGTGACATTGCCCTGCTGTGCTGGATGGAGTTTCCCTTTCCTGGACCTACAGGACCAAGTGTTTAAGGAAGAGCCAGGGGAAATGATCACATAATTCTTCAGCTCTGTCTCTCCTTGTTCTGTTCTCTGTGGGGCCTTTAAGGTCTGGGTAAGAAAAATGGATATCTCCAAATGTGTGGACGTTACGGGGCACATCAGGCAACAAATAACTGAGTGAACCCATATTAGCTAAATTGGAGGAAGCGCATGTAGTGGACCCGAATAATGATTCTTTGACCAAAGTCAATATGCTGTTTTTAGAGCACAAAGAATCAGCCCCCCCCCCCCAATTGCTACCAGTCTCTATACCTATTATTATTATTGAAGCTATGTCGTAATGTGAGTGGAGATTATAAAGGAATTTATTGATAGACCATGTTATGAGTCTCAAAGCTCATCTGATAGTGAAATGTTGTTATGTTACTTATATGATCTGGCACTGGCACGGATGTCAGAAGGGACATGCGAACTCCTGATGGCTCCTATCGGGGTTGAGGAAATACTCAGGACACGATAGAAAGTTTTCAGGTGTTAAGGCCGCTGGACCATACAGACTTACTTTTGAGGTCTCTAAAACTTAAAAAATTACTATGGCCCCCACCTGCTTAATGTTTACAATGGTGTTCTTGAGAGGGGCGACTTGCCTCCATCCTCCAGGTAGGTGATTTTTAGAATATTGCTGAAGCCCAGCAAAGTCCCTTCCAAATGTTAGTCACGTTATCAGTTGTCATTATTGAATATGGAAAACAAAATGCTGACCAAAGTAATTGCGTCTAGACTTGCTTCGTACATGGATATGCTAGTGTTTCCGGAGCACTCTGCCTTCATACTAGGGAGAGCCACTTCCAGTAACTTTTATTTTGATGCAGCAAATACACCTGGAAGTCATCGTGTTCTTGGTCTTTTTAGCTACAGAGGCAATTGACTCTCTTGAATGGCCATGTAGGTATACAAGCTTGAACATATGAGACTAAGAATATATGTGCTCAAATTGGTGTGCCTGCTTCGTGATGGCGTGAGTTGTAGAGTGAAAGTGAATAATACTCTATCCTTTTGGATCACAATTGGGAAGGGATACACGGCACGGAGTACCCGTCACTGATGCCCGTTTTTTTCTTTTTGCTTAAGATCCTGGGCACAATCTCCCACCTCTACTAAGTGAAATAGTACAATATGGTAGGATGTTGGGTCTTTAGACCAATTGAGGCAATTCCGAGGTGTTTCACCTTACTCCACATATAACACAGTTGCCTGCAGCATAACTGCTAAAGTGGAAATTATGTCACCATTACATAGTTAGGAATCACAATACACCAGATACATCCCTTCTGATCCATGATAACTATGACCCGAATTTGGATACATTTAAGTGGAACGGCGGATTAAATTACCACTGTTGATGACTGGCCAGATTACCATTAATCATAATGGAAATACTGCCTGAATTCCTTCGTTTAATTTTAAACACGACCCCCTTTAATGTTTCATTCTTTAAAACTCTCAAGACTATATTGACCTGGTTGAATAGCCTGAAAAGCAGCCAAGCGTGAGGTGGAAGACTCTTATCTATTGAGATGAGGAGCCCTAACCCCTGCCCCCTCCCAAAGCCAGGATTTCATCTGACTGCCCATGCAAATTACACTGTGTACTGGTGGAACTGATACTATCACTTGACACACCTAGAAACTGAAAATGATTAAAGGCCAGGTGTATGTACAACTAGCTAAGTAACATTGGGGAAAAGTGCAGTTGATAAATTGAACATAGTGTGCAAATGCTGTTGCTTTCCAGTCAGCCATGTTTCTATGTACTACAGACACAAACTCTCTCACTTAAACTGTATAAAAACAATGTATTACTCTCCCACATCTGTGATTAAGTTTGGCAGTACAATCGGCAGCCACTGCAGCGCTGCCCTTTTTTTAGTGCGGCACTTATTTATTTGGCCTGGGCTTGCCCTTCGGTCTTCTCCTGTTGGCAAATGATAGGTGAAACTCTTAAAGTGGTCACAGGCTGTGTGCTGGCTCTTACTCCTCCAGTCACGGCGATGTTGGGTTTGTGGCGGACAACCCTACGTTGGCTAAAAAAGTTATTTATGAGCTGCACATTTGTCCTGAATGCAGGAATATTACATTCCCCCGCCTGGTTGAGCTATGAAGAACGCCTACAAATATTGTATCCAATCGCGTCACTGTCCCATTAAAGAGTGTTGCACTATGATGCTTCCCAGCTAGGTTTATGTTATATTATTCTCAACACAAACACACAAAAAAGTGAAGAGTGCAAATCACAAATCTTACAACATGCGAGATTAACGTAAAATTGGCTTTTTTTTGTTTAAAAAAAAAAAAAAAGCGAGAGTGAAGCAATCAGTCCTTAAAAACGCAGTTGAATTTCAAGGATTCAATCCTTTCTTAATGGTGAAATAACCAACAGCAACTGTAGTTATGGTTAGGTCTGAGTTTGCATTAAAAAGCTGATTTTTGCTTTGCTTATAATTTTGGTGATGTTTGATAAATCTGCACAAAACTTTGCAAAATAAAGTCATTCTTGTTTAGGTTCGACATATCACGTTTCATGCAGATACACCGAGTGTGAGAAAGTTAATTAGGTGTGGGTTAAAAGGGAGAGCTTTTCTCTTTTTAAACTTTGCTTCACACTACAGCAAAACACTTTAAACACAATTACACCAAACTCGACATGAAAGTTAAACTTTTTTTTAACATGAGTGCCTTAGCTTGGTTTGGTGTAAATCTGCTTGGTAGATTTTTAGAAACTTGTGTAAGGGAAAATATGTGAAGCAGGATTCTAAGTGTTAAATTATAAAGACATCTCACCAGTTCAATTTTTTTTTGATTCTGCTACACCTTTAGTAATGTTTAATGAAGTTGAACCGAATTTGGAAGGCATATGTTTTGCTTACTTTTAGGATTGTTAACTGGTAGGGCTCTGTCAAATAATTTGATTGGGGATGTCACAAATGTGCTCATTTACAAACAAATTTGAAACCCATTTCCAATCCCATATGAAACTTGGCAGACATTTTAAATGTCGATATAGCAAGTTTCGGATCCATCTAAGATGAATATAATATTTTCATTTGCTATTAGGTCTGAGTGAAATTTCATTCAAGTAATTTCGTGACTTTTAACAATTTCACTGCGAATTTTCAGAAATTACACCATTTTGCCACATCCCATAATTACTTCCCATTAGCGGTAAAAATGTACAACTAACACAAAGAAACAACATAACTTGAGTGGCTGCTGTCCCTGGTGCTTTTGTTTTTTGCACTACATTTTAGTGTGGCTTGTGTTTTCATGCCTTAAATTTACACAAGGATGACTTTGCTTTAAAATATAGCACTAAATGATGGATTTTTATTACGCACAATTATGCATAATTTTACCAAAATTTCACATAAACGCACAAAAACAAATTATGAAAATTTGGCACACCCCTATCTAATGCCTTTGTTGCTTTTATGAATTTGTAGAACATTTGGCAGGCTCTTGGCAAGCTTGGCCACATACAGAAATCTCAGGTTTCATGCAGATCAGGCAATAGGAGCAAAGTTAAAGTAGAGTCAAATCATTGATTTGCTAAAAACTTTGCCACCGTTTCATGGACTTAACAGCATTTGGGAGCCAGTTGGCAAGTTTAGTTTACTCTTGATATTTTGAGTTTCAATGAAACCCGTCAAGAGGGGGCACAGTTAAGAGAGGGTATAAAGTGTTCATTTGCTGATAACATTGGTGCTGATTAATGAATCTGCAAGAACTTTTACATGCTGCAGGAATTTCATGTTTCTATGAGATTGGTGCCATTTGATATATAAGCACAGAATATGTCAGACACTTGGCATGTTTAACTAAATTCTGAAATTATGAGTTTCATGCAGATCCATTAAAGGGTGCACAGTTAAATGAGCAAGGGAAAGTGAAGAATTGAATAGAATATGTTAGGAATGTTCATGTTTATGTTTTCATTTGGTATTTCAAGCTAATTCCAGTGCAGGAATCCCAGGTTTCACGCAGTTTTTACAATAGAAAGTAAGGCTAAAGGGAGATTAAAAAAGACTTCATTTGCTAATAACTTTTGATACCATTTGACAGATTTGCATGAAAGCTGAGAAATCAGAACATGAGTAACTTTCAAATGACGTGGTGGGCTCCATAAGAGTTCAGTTGACTGTAGCAAATCACTGTTACACATGACTGAAAACTACATGTAGAGGTAGTTAGTTTTACGATGAGTTTCCACATTGTACCACCTGAAACAGAATCATTACAACCCATTCGACAGCAAGATGAAGAATTGCAAGAGGTGTTTCCAGATAGGCTTCTCCTTTCATTCCACCCTATCTCAAAAGATGTATAATAAGAAGTAAATTAGATGTCCATACTATGAAGAATAGCACAATACCATGCAAAAATAAGAGGCGCCTATCTTGCCAGCACATCCACACTTGTTATACATCAAAGATGCTGCACATGGAGAAAGGCTACAAAATAAACAGGAAATTAAACTGTGCATCAAATAATGTTCTATATTCAATTATGTGTATCAAATGCTCATACAGTGGTTAGGATTTTGCAATCTAGACACTGGCACCCTTCTTTTATTATTTACTGTTACCTTACTATGTTGGAGAATAAAGTCAAGAGTATCTCGAAGATCTAAAAGGTGCCGTACTCAAAGGCAAGTTCAAGTAAATGGTGAAAGGAAGACATCATTATTAATGCATGCAACTCATCAATATATTCAGAGTTGGTTTGAACAGGCACTACAGCCCCAAGAGTCCTCAATGGAAAACGTATAGCCATTTCCCCTACCATCAGAGATGCACAGGTTGTAACATTCTGCAATATGTCCCAATCCCTCTCTAAGGCACCCTTCTGAAACGTGAATTAATTTGTCTCAGATATTCTGGCCTGCCAAGACTTTGGTCTGCCACTTAACCAACTCAATGAAAACCAAATCATCTGTTTGAAAATGCAACTGACTGTACCCAAGCTCTACCAGCAATCCAGAGGCATTGGCCTGGGATACTTGAAACCTTGTGCAATCCCTTGCACACCCATTAGCCACCAGCTGGACAGAGTTTGTCCTCAGATGAGACTGATTCTACCAAAGTCACTAAATAAACTCAGGGCCTTTATTATGTAAGGCCTTATACATAGACTCTCAACTTAATGTTGAATTAAATATTTAACTAATTTAAAGATATTGAATTCAAGGGAAATTAAAACGATTTTTTAAACATTTATTTTTAAAAAATCCCACCTAAAGTAAAATGTTCATATGTAGTTATTATGTATTAGAAATTACAAAAATGTGTGAATCTAATTAATCTAAATTAATGTAATAATTAAAACGAGTAACATATTTTTAAATTAAAAAAGGTTATTAAAATATTTCTATCATTTATGTTTTATTTATGTATAATTTATAGCACAAATTAAATGTTTATTTTTTCTGGAAGTCACAATAAATTCATTTATTTTGTATTCTATTTTAAGTTCCTGCCTCCAGACTTGTGTATGAAAGGGTATTGAATTGCCACTGGTTGACAGTAACGAGGAAGAATAACAAAATCTCTGCATATTGCGCATCACTGGGGAAGATGTAGTATTTTGATGCATTCCCAGCTTTATTAGCTTTAGTAAATCTGGGAATGAGCCAAAATCCATTGTGGATGCATAGGAACCCATTGAACACCTAAGAAAAATGGAATATAATGCAGCGCAAGCAGCTGTGTTGTGTGTGTGTGTGGCTTTGTAAATATTATTGAAGCCTTTGTGATGGTGTTGTGTTGCCTTGCAGCTTGAGAAATCTGGGCCCTGGAGCATTTTAGCTCTCTCCATTTCAGTCAACAAAGCGCAGCAACTTTGCTTTTTGCCCTGCGTGAAAGATTTAGTAGATACACCCCTGGGCCTTTTACTTCTCAGAAGAATGGAAAAGTAGGGCAAAATAAAAGAAGAAGAAAATGGTTAGCATTAGAGTGAATCATTTACCCAATACAAGTTCGTTGAAATACTTTGTGTTAATACACGCCCACAAAAAACCTTGAGACATTTTGACATTTTAGACGCAGAAAGAAAAAATGTAAATATATTAATTTTAAAAACATAAGGTACTATGCGCTTTAGAACATTTACTAAAGAATGGAGGAACGGGTGGAACCTCTAATCTTAACTGAAGCAAAAATATATTTAATAGATCTACTACTCTGTGAACGTACCAGAGCATATTTGTTAAAACAACAAACAGAAATAGCAGCTCATAATTCCCATCGTAGCCAGTTGTAATTAAAGCAAATAACAAACTGGATAGCTGTGAATAGTAAAGAACGAATGTGACACAAGAGTTTACTAACAGCCCTGAACGATCAGTTGAATATTGAGTATTTTTGTTTTTAAAAGTATTAATGTAGTATTTCTTGTTTTTCTTTTAGAAGCAAAAGGCAGTGTAAATTATGATCCTGCTGAAACCATTTTTACGAATCCAACTCAAAAACAAAATCACATGCACAATTGATGCAGTGAACCTTATAATCAGAGTTGAAGTAATGTAATGAAACCAGGTAGCCTTTGAGATATTTATCATTGTGATGTATCGCCGTTTCGCTACGCAAGGGCGCACAACAACAAATTCAGATCTGTCAAGCCAGGCAAGGCCATCTTGCGTGGCTTGATACATCTGGAGTAAAACAAGGCAGCTCAAAACACTGCCTTGCGTTACTTTGCCCCAGGGAGGCGCTCTATGGTTGGAATCTGGGCATCTACCAATTAATTTTGGCACATTCCCAGATTTACCAACACTGATAAACCTGTGAATGCATCAAAATGCTAAACCTTTCCAGGGGAAGCCGAGGAGAAACACATTTATTTCTCCTCGTTCTTTACTCTTTCTAAGTGTGCTGCATTCTGCAGCACAGCAGCACACTTAGAAAGAGGAAAGGCCTCTGAGGATTGTTTTTGTGCAGGATGGTGCCCATTCATGCACAAATACAATCCTGCTTGCAACGCAAGCACACTTGCACCGTGGTGCAAGGGTGCCTGCATTGGCGCAACACAGTACATTGTGCACCAGTGCAATGAAAGGACAATAATGCACCATATCATGTTAAATATGGTGCATTCCTGCCCTTTCCCTTTCACAGAGCGTTGGGCTGCAAGGTGGCCTGATGCACTGCATGAAATATTGATAAATCTGCCTGTATGTGTTTTAACAGTTCTCTTACACTTAGCCAAACTAACTTTTGTAGAAAGTATTGTGTAGGGCAGCAAGAAGCTAGCGACACACTGTAGTTAGCCTGTGTGTTTACATACAAGGCTGTCTACAGAGTGAAGGGGTGTGGGTGAATGCACAATACTGTTCTACAGACCAAGAGTATCAAGTTAGCGTGTGAATCATAGTTTTGACCCTTAGCATGATAGCATAGCCGAACAAAATGGTGCATGGATATAATTTGCTTGATTTCAAGGATCCTCAACCGGTTTGTGTTGACCTGTACCCTCTTTCTTCATCGCAATATGTTGCCATAAGCATGCCCCTTATCAATCTCATAGTCCTCCCATTTCCATGTGGCCTATTCTGGAGCTATCTGCGACATCAAATCCGGGGACTAGCATAGAAAATGAAGGCTAACATAAAAAAGTGCACATTATGTACATATTTATTATCAGAGTGTTAAGTTAGCCTTTGTAAACTTCAAGTTTCAATAAATGATCTCTTCAGTGGCGTTTAGAACTCTTAAAGAGAGTGTGTGGAAAGGAGTTCCAATTTAGAGGATTAGGAATGTTAAAGGTCCAAAACTGAGCCAACACAAAATGTATTTGCATTTTTAGAAGGTTGTCGGATCCTAGGGTTGGAGTAAAGTGTGATATGGTGTTGGAGAGCCAGCTATGGACTAGACATTTACATATTTTAATACTAGTGTTAGTAGTTTGCAGATGGAATTCCGAAGAGGGATAGGTGCAAAAGTAGAGAGAGATAATAGGAAATCTATTTTTGATTAGTTCAACATGAATAACCATTGGGCTAGCAAATATGAAATGGCCGTGAGAAAGTAAAAAACTAAAAGACTGGAGTTGGGGTTTCGAAGCTGGAAAGGCAAGAAGAGAGTATTATTGTCATAGGGAGGTGATATGAAAAACTGAATGAGGAAATAGTGGCACTGAGAGAGATGGTGTATTGTTAGAAATGATACGTTTGAAATAGACAGGGGTTGAGGTAATTGAAGTCTAATCATTCCAATATCTTGGGGAGAAAGGGGAGTTGAGAAACTTGGTGATAGGTGGCTGGAAAAGAGGGGTCAGCAGTAGTTTTCTTTTCTTTTTTTTTTTTTTTTAAGAAAGTTAAAACTACTACTACTACTATGTTGAATACAAGACACGAGAGAGTGATTGGAAAGAGGGGTGAGATAGAGTAGAGAAGAAAAAATTACTGACATGGGGTAATGAGCTTTCTGGAGGATGATCCATCTACCTACAGATTCCTCACCTGTAGAACAAGCCCCAGGCAACAGACTTGATATGGAAAACTTCAAAGCTGTGATGTTATCAGTAGAGGGCGCTAGACTCAGTTGGCACTGGAAGTGACGTCAGACGACATCCCTGAGAGCATAAAGGTCCTACACCAGTGCATCGATGTCAGATTCCCTCCATTTTTTTCAAGGCGAGAGGGAGATAAAAATTGTGAGAAACTGCAGTACCAACATATTAACAAAATCATATTTTATTAACTGTCCCTGTGATTCATCCATCAAAATGGGGAGGTGGCGGGTTGGTGAGGAATCTGCAGGTAGATATCCACTAGAAAGATTGTTACCACAGGTAAGTAACTTTTTCTTCTGGTGGCTACTTCTACCTTCAGTTTCCTAACCTGTATAACAGATTTCCCAGAGATACCCTCCCCAGGAGGAGGGTCGATGGATTATTCTGACCTGGAAATCCTGCAAGACGGATTTAGCAAAGTGCCTGTCCCTGTGCACCTCCACATCAAGGCAGTAATGCTTCACAAAGGTGTGCAAGGAAGGCCATGTCACCACCTTACAGATTTCTGCAATTGGGACAACCTGAACCAATGAAAAAGTGGTGGACCTATCCATGGTGGAATGTGCCCTGATTCCTTCTGGCAGCTCTTTCTTGGCGAGGGGGTACCAGGTCTTAATGAAGAGGATGATCAAATGGGATAGAGTCCTCTTCTAAACCATCTTCCCTTTCTTGGTTCCACAACAGCCCATGAAGAGTTCGTCTTCTGACCAATATTCCTTGGTGTCGTCCAAGTGGTAGTTAACCACCCACCTAGGATCCAACATATGCAACCATTCCTTCTTCATAGAATTAGGTGAGGTTTAGAAGGTTGGACAGGTAATGGATTGGGCAAGATGGAAATGAGTGATCACCTTTGAAAGGACAGCAGCCCTGGTTCTCAACACCAATTTGTCTGGATAGAAGGTAGTGAACGGGGAATGACAGCTAAGAACCTACAACTTACGGAACCATCTAGAAGACATGATGGCAACCACAAATACTGTCTTGAGGGTCAACATACGAAGGGTACAACTGAAGGAGCTCAGATGAAGTCCCCTTCAAAAACATAAGAACCAAATTCAAGTCCCACTGAGGAACAATAAATGGAGTGGAAGATAAATAGGTTAGTCAACCCCTTAAGGAAATTCAGGACAATAGGAGACTTAGGAGACTTATCACATAGCTGATATGGCAGACAAGGTAGCAAAATAGCCCTTAACAGTGCCAATGGCACATTCCCTATGAGCTAGGGAAAGCGCAAACTGCAGCACCTGCAGTAGTATGACCTGCAAATGACCCATAACATTGTCTGCACACCATGCAATAAGGTTTTCCCATCTGTCAGAGTAGGAGGACTTAATAGAGGAGTGGCACACCAACAAAATAACTTCTACCATCTCTGGCGGCATCTGAAAAGAGCTCAGTTATCCCCACTCAATTTCCAAGCATGTAGGTAGAGGTCTAGGAGTTTTGGGTGCAGAACTATTCCCCCAACTGGGAGAGAGGGTCATGCCTGAATAGGTGGAGGACATATAGAGAAGTGCAGGAGGTCTGAATACCACACCCTTCTCAGCCAGTCCGGGGCTATGAGACTAATTTGTACCTGGCTTTGGTGAATCCTTCTCAGAACCCAATAAATCATTTGTATTGGGGTAAACACTTAATGCAGTTGAAAGTTCCACATCAACCCAAACGCATCCCCCATGACACCTTTAAACAGATGCTGGAGGGTGCAGAATTTCTGGCACTGAGCATTGTCCAAGGAGGTGAATAAGTCCACCTGAGGAGTACCCCACTGGGCGCAAATATCCGGGACTACCTCTGGTAGAAGACGCCACTTGTGATCTCCAAAATAACACTGACGGCTTTGACATTCGGAGACCCCGCTAGGTGATTGGCTGTGAGATAGATCCCTTGGAGGTGTCCTCAAGACCACAGTCTCAATGCTTCCAGACAATGTAGGTGAAACTCTACTCCCCTCTTGCTTGTTGACATACAACATGACAATTAAGTTGTCCATCAAGATTTGGATGGACCTACCTACGATGAAAGGGAGGATGGCCCTGAGCACCAGCCGAATCATGTGCAATTTTGCCAGTTTGATATGAAGAGCCTGCTCCTCCAGAGATTAGAAGCCCTTGATCTCCAGACCCTCCAGAGGAGCTCTCCACCCCAGGGTGGAAACATCCCTCATGACTGTAGTCACAGTTGGAGCGATAGCAAAGGCCGTCTCGTATGTCAAGTTCGCCTCATTCACCCACCAAGCCACATCTGCTGTGGTGCCGGGGATGATAGCAAAGGAATCCAACATGTCTCCCCCATACTGTATTCACTGCTTGTGGAAGCACTGTTGCAGGGCCCTCATGTGCTGACTTGCGTGTGTGATTAGGAGAATGGAAAACACCAGCAGACCTAGGGAATTACAAGACACTCAGGACTGGAACTCTTGTGCCTGAATGGAAAAATTGAACCATATCCTGGATGTCTGTGATACTCTATAAAGGAGGAAAAGGACAGAGAAGGGTGGTGTCCAGTCCCGACCCTATGAAATAGAGCTGCTGGGAGGGCCACAGGTGAGAGTTGGGCTCATTGATCGAAAAACCCTGATCCAACAGTAGTGGTGCTGTTGACTACAGATGGCGTGACACCAACTCCAGCGAAGTAGCTTTGTGGAGTCAATCGCCCAGGTACAGGAAAATGGGTTGGCCCAACTGTCTGAGATGGTCTGCAACCACTTCCATCTTCTGTATGAAGGCTTGAGGTGCCAAGGTCAAACCAAAGAGCAGTACCACAGACTGGTAGTACATAGAATCTACCACAAATCACAAGTATTTCCAATGAGATCTCATGATAGGGATCTCCATGTCTAGGTACACCATCCAGTCTTCAAGCTCATATGCCAGTAGAACTTATGCTGGGGTCAGCATCTTGAATATCTCCTTTTTGAGGAAGAAATTCAGGCTCCTGAAGTCTAGAATGGGACATAGAAATCTGTTTGTCTTGGGCACGAGGAACGAACGTGTGTAGCAACCTTGATAAATATCTCTGTCTGGCACTAACTCCCACCCCTTTCAGAAAGAGAGCTGCCATTTCCTGTTGCAAAATAGACAAATGGTCAGGAGATGGGGAAGAAGAGAGAGGTGGGATGTATGGCAGAAAGTGAAGGAAGGGGAGGGTGTAGCCATTTTCAATAATGTGAAGGACCCACTTGTCTGCAGTAATGGCCTTTCAGGTTGGAAGAAAATGGGACATCCACCCCCGCACAGGCTTTATGTAGGGTTGCAGCAAGAAACTAGACCTGTGAGGCAGAGAAGGGTGGATCCATGGCCCCATTTTCTAGAACTACCCCTCTAGTGAGGAGTGAGGAGGATAGGTTGCTTCTGGAGTGGATGATATTGCCTGGAATGGAAGGAAGAACCTCTCCCAAAGCAACAAAAGTAGAGAAAGGACCAGAAGACCTTGGCTGGTGATGGAAGCAGGAGGACCAGTGAACGTACTGTGACTCCTGACATATTAAATCTCTCCAGCGCCGAAACTGCTTTGTCACCAAAGAGGTGTGCCCTGTCAAATGAAAGATCCATTAAGTTAGATTGAATGTTGGAAGAGAAGGCTCCCATGGCCAGGTGATGAGCCAGCCGTGTCACAGCCTGACTTAATGTTGTTTCCGGGAGCATTCTATTCATTGGCATTGACCTCCTAAAAATGCTCCATCATTTCTTGGGGTATGCAGCAGCATCATTTTGGCCAGGTCCACAATGCATGGCTATACTGGGTTTTAAGCTTAACAGCCTTAGGGTGGCCTTCTCCCCAATGTTTTGCCTGCCTCCCTCCATTTTCTGACCTCCTTTTCGCTGACTTTACGACTCTAGCACTGGTTAGCAGTGGTCAAGTGGAGAGTGCTTGTGCTCTCTCCCCTAAAACATGACACCATTGGCTCACCCAATTGGCATATTTAATTTACTTATAAGTTCCTAGTAAGGTGCACAAACGTGTCAAAGGCATGTACATTTAATGCTACTAGTAGGCCTGCAGTACTGATTGTGCCACCTACATAAGTAGCCCCTTAACCATGTCTCAGGCCTGCCATTGCAGAGCCTGTGTGTGCAGTTTTAAACTGCAATGTCAACCTATCAAGTTAAACCTCTTGCCAGGCCTAAACCTCCCCTTTTTATAAATATAAGTCAATGCTAAGGTAGGCCCTATATGACCCACAGGGCATAGTGCAATGTATGTAAAAGGCAGGACATGTACTTTTTTCACAATTTTTTTAATATTTTCTTTTTTTACATAAACTTGCCTGGGCCCATTTGTATCTATTACTTTCTAGTCCGTCAGAGATGTGTAGATCAGTCAGGGGTCTAATGGAATGGTCCACGACAGAACCTCAATAAGGCAGCCAGAAATTATCTAATGCGGGGCATCCTCACAACATGTGTATGAACGTGCCAAATGTCTGATACTAAAGGCATAATAGGGAATCTACCACCCCATGCGCCATAGGTGATGTCTTATGTAATAGGCCTTATGAAGATATTTTAGTTTGATAAGGGGGAGGCATGTTGAAATGGCTGCTTCCCAGGGCGCCTGTATTGCATCAGACCAGTCATCGTCCCGGACGTCTAAGTCAGCCTTCCAGGAATGCTGGAGTGCTGTGTGTGTATGTATACTATTGATCACCAGGGAGTGATATATTTTGGAGTTTTTATGGTCTCCTAAATCCCCTAACAGGAGTTTGCCCTCCAGCGGATTTAATTCTGGGAGTTTGTCAAGATGTTTGATGTATGGAGTGATGGTGTGTCTTAGTTGTAGATATTGGTGAAATTGGCTGTGATGTAGTTAGTAGTCCTGTTGAAGTCCTTGGAAGGATTACAGGACCATGCCATTCATGACATCACCAAGGGTTGAGATGCCTATCATTTTCCACTACCAAACTGCTCCAGTTGAGCCACCTGTTGTAAAACTGTGCCGTCAACTCTGTGAGTTTGCCCTACCAACCCATACGTCATTGTGAACCTCACCATGGGTTTATGACTACCTGTGTTGCAGGGGGGAGTTGGGCGATTTTCACATTACCATACAAGTATTCGAACAGTAGGATGTTGCCCATGGCACACTTCTCAGTTGCATATGCCGAGTCTCCATTTAGCAACCCCACCATTCATTTATCAATAGTTAAAAGCAGCATATTAAGAATAGATAGCAAAGGCAATGCCTCCACTATAGGTAGATTGGAAGCAAGTGGCAAGAGCAATGTGGAGAGCCTCCCTGTTCCAAAGGAACCCTGTGACAATAGAGTTGATCTGGTGGAACCATCTGCAGAGGATGACGTAGGGATAGTTTTGTATCAGATATAACAATCTAGGGAGGGAAATCATCTTAAAGATGGGCAGTGGACCCATCAAAGATAAATGGAAAAGTGACCATGCCCTAACTTCGTCCTGTACCCCAGCCACCGCCGGTTCAATATTTCTAGTCCATGACTACACCTGTCAGGGGATAAGTACACCCTCAGGTATTTGAGGCCCTCTCAATCACTCTATAACCTCAGGAATTCTGTCTCAGTCCCTTAAACATGCACTCTTCTGAAAAAGCCCAAACTCAACCCCACTCTGCTTAGTAACTTACAGGCCCATTGCCCTTCTTCCAATTTTAGCAAAAATCATGGAAAAACATGTTAATAAGCAACTGACACACTTTCTTGAGGACCATGAACTCCTAGATCCTACTCAAATAGGATTTAGACCCCAATACAGTACTGAGTCAGCCCTCTTGTCTGTCACTGAATCCACTCAGCAACTCTTAGATCAGGGAGGTCGCGCAGCTATCATTCTTTTGGATCTAATTGCTGCCTTTGACATGATACCCTCTGCCGTAGGCTCTCCAGTACAGGGATAGAAGGCACAGCATTAGCCTGGCTCTCCTCCTTCCTCACAGGAAGAACCTTTCAGGTTTTAGGTCGTTTCTTCCTGTCAAATATCTTTCCCTCGACCTGTGGAGTCACTCAGGGCTCTTCTTTAAGCCCCACTCTTTTTAATATTTATCTTTCCTCTTTAGCCAAAATAGTTAAACCATATAACCTGTCAGTGGTCACCTACGCTGATGATACTCAATAGTATCTCCATTCAACACTAAAGATCCTTCTCTAACCAATCTTTCCCTCTGTTTGGCTGACATCGGTAAATGGATGAATCTGTCCAAACTGAAACTCAATGATGGGAAATCTGAGGTGATGATCATAGGCAACCGCACCCCCCCCCCCAACCTTTTGGCACTATATCCAGATGCCTTTAGCAATTACTCCCTCCCCCCCGGACCACATAAAGAGCCTTGGCTTTTTGGCTGGACTGTCGCTTAACGATGGAACAATAAGCCAGAAAGATCTTTCTCCTGTTTTGGCCTCCTTAGGACCCTAAGGAAACTTTTCATGCTGTTACCACCTCTGGCCAGAAGAATTCTTATTCAGGCCATGATTCTCTTGTGACTTGATTACAGCAACTCCCTTTTCCTTAGCTCTCCTGACTACGTAGTGAAGAAACTCCAGGTCGTACAGAATGCTGCTGCAAGACTGCTTATTAATTTGCCGAGACATCATTCAGCTAAGCCAGCCTTAGCCGCTCTTCATTGGCTACCCATAAAACAGCGCATTCATTTCAAAGCCTTATGCATGATACATAAAGCCTTGCATGGGAAGGGACCCCACTACCTTAGAAAAAATACTCTTCTGTATGCCCCCACTAAACATCTGAGATCTTCCAACACCCACCTAGTACACATAACACGCCTCAAGAGGTCCTCATGGGGAGGCAAATCTTTCTCAATCAAGGCAGCACGCCTTTGGAATACCCTACCCCTAGAACTCCGGCAAGAACCTAAAAACTGTCCTTTATCTGACCTAACTTTCTTCCCCTAGTCATCTATTTTCTTGCATTTGAAACAGTTATTTTCCTTCTTAGCGCTGGGAAGCCTTTGGGTAGCTATCCACTTTATAAATCTCCTAAACTAAAACTAAACTAAACTACCTCTATCTACACTTACTTCTACCTACACTTACCTCTACCTACCTCTACCTCTAACTACACCTACATCTACCTACACATACATTTACCTAACTCCAGCTACACTTACCGCTACCTATACCTACCCCTGCCTACACCCATCACAACCTACCTCTACCTACACCTACCTCACCTACATCTATCTACTCCTTCCTCTCCCTACATCTGCCTATCTCTACCTACCTCTACATAACTACCTACACCTACCTCTAACTCTCCCTACCTCTAACTTCACCTACCTCTCCCTACCTCTACCTGCACCTACCAAAATTTACACCTACCTCTACCTACACCTACCTATACCTACACCTACATCTACCTACACCTATGCCTACCTCTACCTACGCCTACCTCTACCTACATCAACAGCTACCTACCCCTACCTACACGTATCTCTACCTACACCTACCTGTACATCTACCTACACATATTTCTACCTTTACCTCTAACTATACCTACCTATACATACACCTACCTCTACCTACACCTGCCCCTACCTACACCTCTACCTACACCTACCACTACTGATACCTACCTCTAACTACACCTACCGCAAACTAAACTTACCTCTGCCTATCTCTACTTCTACCTATCTCTACCTTCACCTACCTCTTCCTACACCAACCTCTTTTTACACCTACACACACCCCTACCTACACTACCTCTACCAACATATACCTCTACATACCACTACCTACACCTATCTCTACCTACACCTATCTCTAATAACTACCTCTACCTACACCTACCTCAACCTACATCTCCCTCTACCCATACCTACACCTAAATCTACCTCTACCTACACATACATCTACCTTTCTCTACTTACACCTACCTCTACCTAAAAATACCTCTACCTAAAAATACCTCTACCTATACCTACCTATACCTACAAATACCTACCTCTACCTGTCTACACATACCTCTACCTACACCTACCTCTACCTACACCTACATCTACCTACACCTACCTCAACCTACACTTTCCTCAACCTGTACCTACACTTACCTCTACTTACACTTACATCTACCTACACATACCTCTACCTACCTCTAACTACACCTACCTCTACCTACCCCTGCCCACACCTACCTCTACCGACATCTTCCTCTACATACACCTACCTCTATCTACCCATACTTCTACCTACAACTACCTCTACCTGCTCCTACCTCTACCTAAAATAGGCGTACCTCTACATTCACCTACCTCTACCTACACCCCTATCTACAAATACATCTACCACAACCTGCACCTACTTCTACCTACACATATCTCTACCTAGACTTACCGCTGCACTTACATCTACCTACACCTACCTGCACATATTCATCTCTACCTACACCTACCTCTACGTACCCATCCCTCTACCTACACCTATGCCTACCTCTACACCTACCTACACCTACCTATACCTACACTTACTTCTGCCTACACCTACCTCTATAGCTACTTATACCTACCACCTCAACCTACACCTTCCTCTCCATGTACCTACACCTACATCTACCTACCTCTACCTACACTTACCTCTAACTACCTACACCTACCTCTACCTACACATATCTCTACCTACCTCTAACTCTATCTACCTATACCTACCTCTGCCTACACCTTCCCCTATCTCTACATACACCTACCTCTCCCTACCTCTATCTACCCATACCTCTAGCTACACCTAGCTCTAACTGATCCTACCTTTACTTCTACCTCTCTTTACCTACACCTACCTCTACCTACACTACCCCTACTTACACATACCCCTAGATATGAATACACCTACCTTTACCTAACCTACTTCTACCTACACCTACCTCTACCCGTACCTACACCTACATCTCTCTACCTAGACGTACCTCTACCTACCTCTACATCTTCCTCTACCTACACCTATGACTACCTCTACCTACACCTACCTCTACCTACACCTACCTCAACCGACACCTACATCTACCATTACCTACACCTACATCTAAACTTACCTCTACCCTTACCTACACATACCTCTGCCTACTGCCACCTCTAACTACACCTACCCCTCGCTATATGTACCAGTATCTATACCTACCTAAACATACCCCTGGCTACACCTACCTCTACCTATTTCTACCTACACATACCTCGCACTATATGTACCTGTACCTCTACCTACCTTTACCGACACCTACGTCTACCTCTACCTACCTCTACCACTACCTCTACTTCTCCACCACATACCTCTGCCTACACCTACCTATCCCTACACATACCTGTACCTACCTCTACTTATACCGACTTCTACCTATACCTACCTCTACCACACCTAACTGTACCTACCTTTACACATACCTACCTCTACATCTACCTACACCTACCTCTACCTACATTTACCTCAACCTAACTCTACCTACACCTACCTCTAACGTTAGCTGCACCTAACTTTACCTGCTCCTAACTCTACCTAGTTCTACCCACACCTACATCTACCTCTACCTATCTCTACTTACACCTACCTACACATACCTTTACCTACACCTACCTCTACTTCTACCTACACTACCTCTACCTACACCTACCTCCATCTCTACCTACACCTACCTCTACCTACAAATACCTTAACTTAACTCTACCTACACCTTCCTATACCTATATCTACCACTACCTATACCTACCCAAACCTCTACAACTACCTTTACCTACACAAACGTCTACCTACATCTACCAACACATACCTAAACCTATACCTACTGCTACCTGTATCTACACCTTCATCTACCTACACCTAACTCTACCTACATTTACCTCTATCTACCTCTTCCTTCACCTACCTCTAACTACGCCTACAGCTACTTATACCTACCTCTTCCTACACCTACCCTACCTCTAATTACCTCTATTTACCCATACCTTGACCTACACCTACCTCTACCTCCTCCTTTATCTACACATACACCTACCTCAACCTAAACCTACCTCTACCTACAACTACCTCCACATATCTCTATCTCTACTTTCCTCCACCTATCTATACCTACTTCTGCCTACACCTAACTCTACCTACACGTACCTCTCCTGACCCATCCTTGTAGGAAAGTACTATCTTGCCTGGCATGTTACCCCCATTTTCACTGTATGTATGTTTGTTTTTGCCCTTGTATCACTGGGATCCTGCTATGCGGGACCCCAGTGCTCATAGTGGATGCCCTGTATGTGTTCCCTGTCTGGTGCCTAACTATCATTGAGGCTCTGCTAACCAGAACCTCAGTGTTTATGCTCTCTCTGCTTTCTAAAATTGTCACTGCAGGCTAGTGACTAATATTACCAATTCTCATTGGCACACTGGTACACCCATATAATTCCCTTGTATATGGTACTTAGGTACCCAGGGTATGGGGTTCCAGGAGATCCCTATGGGCTGCAGCATTTCTTTTGCCACCCATAGGGAGCTCAGACAATTCTTACACAGGACTGCCACTGCAGCCTGAGTGAAATAACGTCCACGTTATTTCACAGCCATTTTTAACTGCTTATAAGTCACCTACATGTCTAACTCCACTTGGTGAAGGTTGGGTGCCAAGTTACTTACTGTGTGGGCACCCTGGCACTAGCCAAGGTGCTCCCACATCGTTCAGGGCAAATTCCCCGAACTTTGTGAGTGCGGGGACACCATTACACGTGTGCACTGCACATAGGTCACTACCTATGTGTAGCGTCACCATGGTAACTCCGAACATGGCCATGTAACATGTCTAAGATCATGGAATTGTCACCTTAATACCATTCTGGTATTGGGGGGACAATTCCATGATCCCCTGGGTCTCTAGCACAGAACCCGGGTACTGCCAAATTTCGTTTCCAGGGTTTCCACTGCAGCTGCTGCCAATCCCTCAGACAGGATTCTGCCCTCCTGGGGTCTGGGCAGCCCCAGCCCAGGAAGGCAGAACAAAGGATTTCCTCTGAGAGAGGGTGTTATACCCTCTCCCTTTGGAAATAGGTGTGAAGGGCTGGGGAGGAGTAGCCTCCCCCAGCCTCTGGAAATGCTTTGCTGGGCACAGATGGTGCCCATCTCTGCATAAGCCAGTCTACACCAGTTCAGGGATCCCCCAGCCCTGCTCTGAAACTGGACAAAGGAAAGGGGAGTGACCACTCCCCTGACCAGTACCTCCCAGGGTTGTGCCCAGAGCTCCTCCAGTGTGTCCCAGACCTCTGCCATCTTGGATTCAGAGGTGTTGGGGGCACACTGGACTTCTCTGAGTGGCCAGTGCCAGCAGGTGACATCAGAGACCCCTCCTGATAGGTTCATACCTCTCTTGGTAGCCAAACCTCCTTTCTTGGTAGCCAAACCTCCTTTTCTGGCTATTTAGGGTCTCTCCTCTGGGCTATTCCTCAGATAACGAATGCAAGAGCTCACCAGAGTTCCTCTGCACTTCCCTTTTCGACTTCTGCCAAGGATAGACTGTTGACTGCTCCAGGATGCCTGCAAAACTGCCAAAAAATAGCAAGACGACTACCAGCAACATTGTGGCGCCTCATCCTGCCGGCTTTCTCGACTGTTTCCTGGTGGTGCATGCTCTGAGGGCTGTCTGCCTTCACCCTGCACTGGAAACCAAGAAGAAATCTCCAGTGGGTCAACGGAATCTTCCCCCTGCTAACGCAGGTACCAAAATACTGCATCACCGGTCCTCTGGGTCCCCTCTCATCCTGACGAGCATGGTCCCTGGAACACAGGAGCTGGGTCCAAGTGTCTCCCACAGTCCAGTGGCCCTTCTATCCAAATTTGGTGGAGATAAGTCCTTGCCTCCCCACGCCAGACAGCAAATCTGTGTACTGCGTGATTTGCTGCTGCTCCAGCTTCTGTGCACTTCTCCAAGGATTCCTTTGTGCACAGCCTAGCCTGGGTCCCCAGCACTCCGTCCTGCAGTGCTCAACCTGCTGAGTTGGACTCAGACGTCGTGGGACCCTCCTTTTGTGACTCTGAGTTCACAGAACTTCCAAGTGCCTGCTCTGGTACTTCTGCGGGTGCTGCCTGCTTCTGTGGGGGCTCTCTGAGTTGCTGAGTGCCCCCTCTGTCTCCTCCTCCAAGGGGCGACATCCTGGTCCTTCCTGGTCCCCAGCAGCACCCAAAACCCTCTACTGCGACCCTTGCAGCTAGCAAGGCTTGTTTGCGGTATTTCTGCGTGGAAACACTTGTGCAACATCCAGCACGCATTAGGACATCTTCCATCCAAAGGGGAAGTTCCTAGCCCTTTTAGTTGTTGCAGAATCTTCGGCTTCTTCCACCCAGAGGCAGCCCTTTTTCACCTTCATCCAGGGTTTCCTGGGCTCCTGCCCCCCTGGACACTATCGCAACTCTTGTACTTGGTACCCTTCCTTTTCAGGTCCTCAGGTTCAGGAATCCGTCTTCAGTGTTTTGCTGGTGCTTGTGGTTCTTGCAGAATCCCCCTATCACGACTATTGTGTCTTTCTGGGGTAGTAGGCTAACTTTACTCCTACTTCCTAGGGTCTTGGCGTGGGGTATTTTCGACACCCTTACTGTTTTCTTACAGTCCCAGTGACCCTCTACAATCTCCCATAGATATGCGGTCCATTTGTGATTCGCATTCCACTTTTGGAGTATATGGTTTGTGTTGCCCCCTAGACCTATGTTTGCCTATTGCATCCTATTGTGATTCTATATTGTTTGCACTACTTTTCTTACTGTTACTTACCTGTTTTGGGTTTGTGTACATATAACTTGTGTATATTACTTACCTCCTAAGTGAGGGTATTCTCTGAGATACTTTTGGCATATTGTCACTAAAATAAAGTACCTTTATTTTTAGTAACTCAGAGTATTGTGTTTTCTTATGATAGTGTGCTATATGATATAAGTGGTATAGTAGGAGCTTTGCATGTCTCCTAGTTCAGCCTAAGCTGCTTTGCCATAGCTACCTTCTATCAGCCTAAGCTGCTAGAAAAACCTCTATTCTACTAATAAGGGATAACTGGACCTGGCAAAGGGTGTAAGTACCACAAGGTACCCACTATAAGCCAGGCCAGCCTCCTATAATCCTCTACCTACACATATGCCTACCTCTTCCTACACCTCCCTCTACATCTACCTTCAGCTACCTCAACCTACACCTACCTCTACCTACACCTTACATCTACCTACACTTACCTCTCCCTCTACCTACCTCTAAATATATCTACCTATCGCTACATGTACCTCTACTTAAATCTACCTCTACCTTCCTCTGCCTACACCTACCTCTACTTACCCATACATCTACCTACACCTACCTCTGCCACTACCTATCTCTACGTACACCTTCCTCTACCTACACCAGCTCTACCTTTACCTACACCTACCTCTAATTACACCTACTTCTACCTACACCTACCTCTATCTCTACCTACACATACTTCTACCTACACTTAACTCTGCCTACCTCTACACCTACCTTTACCAATACCTACCTCTGCCTACACCTGCCTCTACCTCTACCTACACATACCTCTACCTACACCCATCTCTACCTATCCCTACTTCTGTCCATACCTATCTACTCCTACCCAGTTCTTAATTTGTGAATAAAAACTTGCCGGTTCTCAAAGCCCTCCTCTTAAACATGCGCCTGCTGCAATTAAATGTGGGAACACGGAATACTGAGGCTGTGTAATCCTGAAGCCATCTCCGGCCTCTTTAATCCATTTAAAGCCACTCCCTGTGCTTCAGCTCACTTTTGCAGCTTTCTGCTTGCTCCCATTGTGACGCTTTTTCATTTTTCTCTTCCTCTGTCATTCCCATATGTGTCTTTTGCTCCCAGTAAATGCTTGGAGCAGAAGAATAAGCGCCAGTCCTCAAAAATAAGTGCTGGTGCTCCGCACCGGAAACAAAAAGCACAAATTAAGCACTGCACCTACCTCTGCCTACACTTACCTTTACCTCCACCTAATTCTACCTACACTTACCTCTACCTACCTCTACTTATATATACCTCTACCTTCCTCTACCTACAACTACCCCAACCTACACCTTCCTCTACCTTCTCCTACCTCAATCTTCCTGTACCTCTCCCTACCTCTACGTAAACGTAGCTCTACATACCTCTACCTACACCTACCTCTACCTAACTCTACCTATCTCTACCTTTACCTACACATACCTCTGCTTACACAGACCTCTTCCTGTACCTACCCCTACCTCTCCCTACCTTTAACTACACCTACCTCTGCCTACCTCTACCTACCTTTGCCTCCACCTATGCCTCCCTCAACCTACAGTTAGCTTTACCTACACCTAACCCTACCTACCTCTACCTACACCTACGGCTAACTGTACCTACACCTATCTCTACATCTACCTACACCTACCTCTACCTCTACCTACCCCTACCAGTTCCTTTACCTACACCTACCTACATCTACTTCTACCTCTACCTACATCGATCTCTACTTACACCTACCTCTACCTACACCTACCTCTACCTACAGCTACCTCTACCTGCACCAATCTCTACCTACCTCTACCTACACCTACCTTTAACTGTACCTACACATAGCTCAACCTACACTTGCCTCTACCTCTCCCAACAATTATCTATCTCACTTACCTACACCTACCTCTACCTACCTGTACCTCTACCTACACCTAGCTCTACCTACATCTATCTCTACCTCTAGCTACACCTACCTCTACCTACTTCTACCTACACCTACCTCTACATACAACTACCTTTACCTACACCTACCTGCACCTACCTCTACCTTCAACTACTTCTACCGACACATACCTCGTCCCACTTACTTTTTCCTCTACCTGCCTCTAACTACACCTTCCTCTACCTACACCTACTCCTACCCCTACTTCTACATCAACCTCTACCTCCCTCTTCCTACACTTAGCTGTACCTACATCTACACCTAGCTCTACCGATACCTCCTGTACCTAGTCCTACACCTATTTCTAACTACACCTACCCCTACCTGGACCTACCTACACCTAGCTATACCTAGACCTATATGTACTTCTACCTACAACTACCTCTACCTTCACCTATATCTACCTACACTACCTTTGCTTCTACCTACACATTGGTCTAACACCTACCTCTACCTACACATACATTTACCTCTACCTACCTCTACCTCCATGTACCTCTACATACAGCTGACGCTACCTTTGCCTCCACCTAACACTACCTACACCTACCTCTTCATCCACCTACCTCTACATCCACCTACCTCTACTTACACCTGCCTCTATTTCTACCTTCACATTCCTCTACCTACACATACCTCTACCTACACTTATCTCTACCTAGACCTATACCTACTTTTACCTACATCTACTTTTACCTACACCTACTTCTACCTGCACCTACCTCAACCTACACTACCTCTGCATCCACCTATGCCTGGACCTACCTACACCTACCTCTACCTACATCTATCTCTAGCTACCTCTACCTATACCTCCCTTTACCTCCACCTACATCTACTTACACCTATCTCTGCATACACCTTCCTATATCTACATCTACCTATATCTACCTCTATCTCCACCTATCTTTTCCTAGACCTAACTCTACCTACAGCTACCTCTACCTGTGCTTACACCTACACCTGCCTCTACCTACACCTACCTCTACTTACACCTACCTGTACTTATACCTACCTCTACCTGCACCCACCTCAACCGGTACCTACCCCTACCTCTATCTACTCTGACCTCTCCCTACTTCTACCTACACCTACCTTTCCCTACCTCTACCTACACCTACCTCTCCCTACATCTGCCTCTAACTTTACCTACACCTAACTCCCCCTACACTTACTTCTATCTACACTTGACTCTACCTACATCTACCTCTACTTACACCTACCTGTACCTATAACTACCTCTACCTACACCTTCCTCTACCTAGTCCTACACCTACTTCTAACTACACCTATCCCTACCAACTTCTACCTATTCCTACCTCTACACATACCTCTACCTCTATCTACCTACACCTATCTCCACTTCTGCCTTCACCTAGATCTACCTACTTCGATCTACACTTACCTCTACATACAGCGGGACCTGCGTACACACACCTCTACCCATATCTACCTCTACCTACACCTAGGTCTACCTACACCTCCCTCTACCTACCCTACACCTATATACCTCTACACCTACCTTTACCTGCACCTACCACTACCCACACTTACCTCTACCTACACCTCTCTCTACCTACCTCTGCCTACACCAACCTCTACCTACTCCTACCTCTTCCTCTACCTACACCTACCTCTTCCTCTACCTACACCTACCTCTACCTACACCTATCTCTACCTACACCTAACAATGCTGTAGGAGGCTGGCCTGGTTTGTAGTGGGCACCTAAGTTACTTACACTTTATACCATTTCCAGGTATCCCTTATTAGTGAAATGTCGACAGTACCTAGAAGCTAGGCTCTCTAGGAGTAGTATTGATGAGCAGCCAAGGCCTAACTAGGAGACATGCAAAGCTCATGCAATACCACTTTAGTCACACAGTACTCACACACATGAAAGAAAATACTCAGTTACAAAAATAAAGGTACTTTATTTTGGGGACACAAATGTCAAAAATACCTTAGAGACTATATCCCCTTAGTAGTTAAGCAATATACACACTATATACACTAGAATGCAGTGATAGCTGTAAAAACAGTTAGAACACAGTGCAAATAGTGAAAATCACAATAGTTAGAAATGGGCCTGGGGGATCACAAACCATATACTAAAATAGTGGAATGGAAATGTTGGTTTCCCACCTAGGCAACTGTACATGTAGAGTGGCGCAGGCAGTATTAGAAAACACCAAAGGTAAGTAATAGAACCCACCCTAGCGCCCAAGAAAGCAGGAGTAAACCACAGTAGCTTTCCTAGAACACACAAGAACACGTGATAGAAACTTTTGCAAGAACCAGAAGAGACTTCAAGACACCAACGATGAATTCCGGACCTGAAGACCTATGGAAAAAAGGGACCAAGTTCAAGAAGCACTGATGAGTCCATGGAGAACAGGAGCCCTTGCTAACCCAGATGAAGGTGCAAAAGAAGAACCACCAGTGAAGAAGAACAGTCACTGCTGCACCAAAGAAGATGGATGCGGGTTCCTGGTTGGTGCAGATGATATCCCACACCAGATGTATGATTGCAGTCTGGTTTGTGTTGCTGGATTCCGCCAACAAGCCTTGGCACAGGCAAAGCTTGCGGTTAGGAGGGACATGGTGGCCTCTACTCTCTACCTAGTAGTAGGAGATAGAGGGGCTCTCAGCAACTCAGAAGACCAGGCAGCGTGCACAGGAGTCCCACAACACAGGGACAAAGAAGGTGCAAAGGAGGCCCACAAAACACTACACAAAGGGATCCCATGCCGCCGGAGAACCACACAGGAGGCTGTGCATCGCAGGAAGGAGTGCTGGGGGCCGGAGCTGCTCGATGCACAAAGAATTTCGTGGAAGGATGCCAACAAGCCTCGGCAACTGCAAAACACACAGTGCACGGGGGTACTGTCTTGCTTGGGGAGGCAAGCTCTTACCTCCACCAAAGTTGGTCATCTGGACTTCAGGACCACTTCAGTCTACCACCTACAGTATGTTGCTGGATCCACGCACTTCCTCAGGATAGGTGACCCAAGCCACTGGTAATCACTGCAGGAGGATGTATGCTGAAGCAGGGACGTGACTTCTTCACTTCAAGGGAGATTCTTTCGTTCTTCTGGTGCAAGCTGAAGACTGGCTGTCCTCTGATGATGCATAACCGGGAAACAGATGAAGTTGCTGGCAGGAGCTGAAGATACAATGTTGCAGAAGTCATCTTTGCTTCTTTGTAGCAGTTGTAGAGTTCCTGGAGTATCCAGATGCAGTTTTTTCAGTATGAAGATGAAGTAAAGGATGCAGAGGATTCCTGCTGGAGTCTTGCAATCCGAATCCGAAGAACCACCCAAGAGAGAGACCCTAAATAGCCCTGAAAGGGGGATTGGTAAGGTAGCAGGTAAGCACCTATCAGGGAGGGCTCTGACATCACCTGCTGGCACTGGCCACTCAGATGCTCCCATAGGGCCCTGCCAACTTCGAATTCAAGATGTCAAAACCCAGGGACACTCTGCAGGAGCTCTGAGCACCACCCCTGGTGTGGTGATGCAGAGGGGAGTGGTCACTCCCCTTTCCTTTGTCCAGTTTCACGCCAGGGCAGAGACTAGGGGTCCCTGAACCGGTGTAGACTGGATTATGCAAGGAGGGCACCATCTTTGCCCTTCAAAGCATTTCCAGAGGCTCTAGGAGGCTGCCCCTCCCATGCCTGTAACACCTGTTTCCAAGGGGAGAGGGTGTAATATCCTTCTCCCAAAGGAAATTCTTTGTTCTGCCTTCCTGGGCTTTACCTGCTCAAGCAACAGGAGGGCAGAAACCTGTCTGTGAGGTGGCAGCAGCTGGGGCTGCCTGGAAAACCTCAGAAGGCTGTAATGGCAATACTGGGGGTCCTCTAAGGAGCCCCCAGAGTTCATGGAATCATACAACCAATGCTTGCAAAAGCCTTGGGGTATGGTTCCAACATGTTTGATACCAAACATGGCCATATTCGGAGTTACCATTGTGAAGCTGTACATAGCGAGTGACCTATGTACAGTGCATGCATGAAAATGGGGTCCCCACACTCGTGAAGTCCAGGAAAATGGTCCTGGCTGATGTGGGGGCACATCTGCTAGTGCAGAGTGCCCTCACACACAGGTACTCTGCACCTAGCTTTCAGGGTTGGAAGGCCTGACATATAAGTGACCTGGTGCAGTGTTAATGGCAGTGAAAGGGTGCATACACCATTTCACACAGGCTGCAATGGCAGTCCTGTAAAAGCGTTGGCATGGGCTGCTTATAGGTGGCAAAAGAAATGCAGCAGCCCATAGAGACCCCCTGGAACCCAATGCCCTGGGTACCTACGTACCATATACTAGGGGCTTATAAGGGGTTACTGGTATGCCAACTTTGGGTGAAATACTGGGTTACCATTATGCAGTGACACCATTTAGAGGAGAGAGAGCATAAGCACTGGGGTCCTGGTTAGCAGGATCCCAGTGACCCAGTCAAACACACTGACATCAGGCAGAAATTGGGGGTAACATGCCAAAAAGAGGGGACTTTCCTACACATACCTACACCTATCTCTACCTACACCTACACCTACATCTACCTACACCTACCTCTACCTACGTCTGCCTTTACCTACAACTACATCTACCTGCACCTACCTAAACCTACACCTATCTTTACCTACACCTTCCTCTACCTCTAACTACACCTATCTCTACCCACCCCTACTTCTGCCTACACCTACCTCTCCCTATCTCTACCACCACTACACTACCTCTACCTACACCTACCTATTTTTACACATACCTTTCCATACAGCTACCTCTACCTACACCTAACACTACCTACACCTACCTCTACCGACATCTACCTCTTTCCCTCCCTACCTCTATGTACACCTATCTCTTCCTCTACCTAAACCTACCTCTATCTGCTCCTACCTCTACCTATCTCTTAACTACACCTTCCTCTACCTAAACCTTTCATGTTCAGCTGCTCTCTTAACTCCTTTGTTCCATGAACGGTATGACTTCGGATCTTGCACGTTTTGGTCTGGATAGGGGCGACCCCTCCCAGTAGCCACGGTGCCGCAGACAAGGTGGGTAACAAAGCAGTCCGTGCCCTCCAGAAGGAGCACCAGAGGAAAAATCACAAGGGGAAAAACCTCTAGGCAGCAACTCCAAGGAACAGGAGAAAAAACAGCAGGAAACCAGGACTCCAAGGACCGGAACAACACACAGCTGCAGGGAAAAACAAGCAGGAGCAAATCCACAGGAGCAACAAGCAGGAGCGAAGACCATTGCTAACAGGGAGCATTGCAAAGCAGAGAAGAGAAGAATTCAAGCTCCTTATATACTGATGGGCAGGAAGTGAAAAACAGGAAAAAGGAAAAATGCCATATTGAATTGGGAAAAGTGCCATAGAAAAAGCTAGAAAGAACGCTGTCTTGAAAAGGGAACAATAAAAAAGGGAAACAGTTTATGATGGGAAAAGAATAGCACCCTGGGAAAAAGAAAGCATGGCCCCAATGTCCAGTAGAAGAACAGCCCAAGAACAGGCAAACATTATGTGTGCGTAGTGGAGAACACCTGCAACGCAAGAGCAGGGCATGAAAGTAACGTCGGCAAGATCAGTGACCCAACTGCAGGCTGCCCGACCTCACCTCCAGGAAAAGGAGAGATGCTGCGGGCAGACATGCGGTAGGCCCACTTGGCCGATAAACTGACTGCGGGCCCCACCACAGGCCGAGAATGCAGTGCCGCGGGTTGAAAATCCATCCTTGGCAAACAGCACCTACTACTACTTCTACCTACACCTACATCTAGCTAAACCCTACCTTGCACTACACCTACCTCTACCTACACATACCTTTAGCTACACCTATCACTTCCCACAGCTACCTCTACCTACACCTATCTCTACCTAACTTTACCTACACCTACCTCTTCCTCTACCTACACCTAGCTTTACCCACACCTGCCTTTGCCTACACCTATCTCTGTCTACACCTACATCTACCTACACTGACCTCTACCTACACCTGCCCTCTACCTATTTCTACCTCTGTAGGAAAGTACCATCTTTCTTGGTATGTTACCCCCAATTTCTACCTGTTTGTCATTGTGTGTTTACTGTCTCATTGGAATCCTGATACTCTTGACCCCAGTGCTCATAGTTTATGGCCTATATGTCAGTGTGTTTTATTGTGTTGTCAGTATGCTTGACTGTGTCACTGGAGTTCTGCTAACCAGAACTCCAGTGCTTATGCTCTGTTTACCAAATTTGTCACTATAGTATAGTGACTCCATATTCCAATTCAGATTGGCACACTGGACCCCCCTTATAAGTCCCTAGTATATAGTACCTAGGTACCCAGGGCATTGGTGTTCCAGAGGATCCTTATGGACTGCAGCATTTCATTTGCCACCCATAAGGAGCTCATACAAACACCCCTTCAGGACTGCCACTGCAGCCTGAGTGAAATAGTGCACACACTATATCACAGCCGTTTTCACTGCACCAGGTAACTTACAAGTCACCTATATGTTTAACCTTCAGTAACTGATGGCTAGGTGCAAAGTTACTGTGCGTGAGGACACCCTTGCACTAGCATAGGTGCCCCCACGTTGTGCAGGACCAAGTTCCCGACTTCATGAGTGCGGGACACCATTTTAAACGTGCACTACATATATGTCAATACATATATGTAGCTTTACAATGGTAACCGCGAATATGGCCATGTGAATTGTCTAAGATTAAGAAATTGTACCTCCAATCTGATTCTGGTATTTGGGGGCGACTTCCATGCACCATGGACCCCCAGTACTGTCAAACCAGCTCTCTGAGGTTTCCACTGCAGTCCCAGCTGCTGCCACCTCACAGACAGGTTTCTGCCCTCCTGGGGATTGAGCAGCTCAATCCCCAGGAAGGCAGAACAATGCATTTCCTTTAGGGGAGGGGCGTTACACCCTCTTCCTTTGGAAATAGGCATTACAGGCGTGGGAGGGGTATCCTCCCAGAGCCTCTGGAAATGCTTTGAAGGGCACAAACGGTGCCCTCCTTGTATAAAATCCATTCTACACTGGTACAGAGACCCTCAGTCCCTGCTCTGGTGTGAAACTGGAGAAAGGAAAGGGGAGTGACCACTGCCTTGTCCATCAGCACCCCAGGGGTGGTGCCCAGAGCTCCTCCAGAGTGTCCCTGGCGTTAGCTATCTTGGATTCCAAAGTGTGGGGACCCTCTGGGAGCATCTGAGTGGCCAGTGCCAGCAGGTGACGTCAGAGACCCCTCCTGATAGGTGCATACCTGGGTAGGTAGCCAATCCCCCTTTCAGGGCTATTTAGGGTCTCTCCTCTGGGTGTTTCCTCAGATTTGGTTTGCAAGTCCCCTCCAGGACTCATCTGCATCCCCTGTTTCAGCTTCTGACTGTCGGATCAACCGCAGACTGCTCCAGGAACTTTGTAACAGCAACAAAGTATCCAAAAAGGCTACTGTAACCCTGCAATTTCAGCTCCAGCCAGCAGCTGCAACAGTTTCCAAGTTGTGCATGCTCTGAGGACTGCCTGTCTTCATTCTGCACCAGAAGGACCAAAGGAATCTCCCGTGGAGTGACAGCGTCACTTCCCCGCCTCAGCAGGCACCTCTCTGCAATGACGACTGGTACTCTGGGACTCCTCTCCTGCCGACGAGCATGATCCCTGGAACACAGGTGGTGTACCGAAGTGATCCTGACTGTCAAAAGGTCCAGCTGTCAAAATTTGGTGGAGGTAAGAGCTTGCCTCCCTGTGCCAGACAGTACCCTTGTGCATCACGACTTCTGCAGCTCCTGGGCTTCTGTGCACTTCTTCCAGAAATCCTATGTGCATAGCGTAGCCCAGGTCTGTAGGAAAGTACCATCTTGCCTGGCATGTTACCCCCGTATTTCACTGTATATATGTTGTTTTAGTTGTATGTGTCACTGGGACCCTGCCAGCCAGGGCCCCAGTGCTCATAAGTGTGCCCTGTATGTGTTACCTGTGTGATGACTAACTGTCTCACTGAGGCTCTGCTAACCAGAACCTCAGTGGTTATGCTCTCTCTGCTTTCCAAATTGTCACTAACAGGCTAGTGACCAATTTCACCAATTTACATTGGCATACTGGAACACCCTTATAATTCCCTAGTATATGGTACTGAGGTACCCAGGGTATTGGGGTCCAGGAGATCCCTATGGGCTGCGGCATTTCTTTTGCCACCCATAGGGAGCTCTGACAATTCTTACACAGGCCTGCCACTGCAGCCTGAGTGAAATAACGTCCACGTTATTTCCCAGCCATTTACCACTGCACTTAAGTAACTTAGAAGTCACCTATATGTCTAACCTTTACCTGGTAAAGGTTGGGTGCTAAGTTACTTAGTGTGTGGGCACCCTGGCACTAGCCAAGGTGCCCCCACATTATTCAGGGCAAATTCCCCGGACTTTGTGAGTGCGGGTACACCATTACACGCGTGCACTATACATATGTCACTACATATGTATAGCGTCACAATGGTAACTCCGAACATGGCCATGTAACATGTCTAAGATCATGGAATTGTCACCCCAATGCCATTCTGGCATTGGGGAGACAATTCCATGATCCCCTGAGTCTCTAGCACAGACCCGGGTACTGCCAAACTACCTTTCCCGGGGTTTCATTGCAGCTGCTGCTGCCGCCAACCCCTCAGACAGGTTTCTGCCCTCCTGGGGTCCAGCCAGGCTTGGCCCAGGAAGGTAGAACAAAGGACTTCCTCAGAGAGGGTGTTACACCCTCTACCTTTGGAAAAAGGTGTCAGGGCTGGGGAGGAGTAGCCTCCCCAGCCTCTGGAAATGCTTTGATGGGCACAGATGGTGCCCATCTCTGCATAAGCCAGTCTACACCGGTTCAGGGATCCCCCAGCCCTGCTCTGGCGCGAAACTGGACAAAGGTAAGGGGAGTGACCACTCCCCTGACCTGCACCTCCCCTGGGAGGTGCCCAGAGCTCCTCCAGTGTGCTCCAGACCTCTGCCATCTTGGAAACAGAGGTGCTGCTGGCACACTGGACTGCTCTGAGTGGCTAGTGCCAGCAGGTGATGTCAGAGACTCCTTCTGATAGGCTCTTACCTGTGTTGCTAGCCTGTCCTCCTTCCTAAGTAGCCAAACCTCCTTTTCTGGCTATTTAGGGTCTCTGCTTTGGGGAATTCTTTAGATAACGAATGCAAGAGCTTATCAGCGTTCCTCTGCATCTCTCTCTTCACCTTCTGCCAAGGAATCGACCGCTGACTGCTCTGGACGCCTGCAAAACTGCAACAAAGTAGAAAAGACGACTACTGCAACCTTGTATCGCTGATAAGGCCGCCTTCTTGACTGTTTTCCTGGTGGTGCATGCTGTGGGGGTAGTCTGCCTCCGCTCCGAAGAAATCTCCTGTGGGTCGTCGGAATCTTCCCCCTGCAACTGCAGGCACCAAATACTGCATCACCGGTCCTCTGGGTCCCCTCTCAGCACGACGAGCGTGGTCTCTGGAACTCAGTAACTCTGTCCAAGTGACTCCCACAGTCCAGTGACTCTTCAGTCCAAGTTTGGTGGAGGTAAGTCCTTGCCTCCCCACGCTAGACTGCATTGCTGGGTACCGCGTGATTTGCAGCTGCTCCGGCTCCTGTGCACTCTTCCAGGATTTCCTTCGTGCACAGCCAAGCCAGGGTCCCCGACACTCTAACCTGCAGTGCACGACCTCCTGAGTTGTCCTCCGGCGTCGTGGGACCTTTTTTTATGACTCCGGGTGAGCTCCGGTTTACTCTTCTTCGTAGTGCCTGTTCCGGCACTTCTGCGGGTGCTGCTTGCTTCTGAGTGGGCTCCTTGTCTTGCTGGGTGCCCCCTCTGTCTCCTCACACAATTGGTGACATCCTGGTCCCTCCTGGGCCACAGCAGCATCCAAAAACCCAAACTGCGACCCTTGCAGCTTGCAAGGCTTGTTTGCGGTCTTTTTGCACGGAAACACCTCTGCAAGCTTCTTCACGACGTGGGACATCCATCCTCCAAAGGGAAAGTTCCTAGTCCTCTTCGTTATTGCAGAATCCACAGCTTCTACCATCTGGTGGCAGCTTCTTTGCACCCACAGCTGGCATTTCCTGGGCATCTGCCCACTCCCGACTTGATCGTGACTTTTGGACTTGGTCCCCCTGTTCCACGGGTACTCTTGTCCGGAAATCCATTGTTGTTGCATTGCTGGTGTTGGTCTTCCTTGCAGAATTCCCCTATCACGACTTCTGTGCTCTCTGGGGAACTTAGGTGCACTTTGCACCCACTTTTCAGGGTCTTGGGGTGGGCTATTTTTCTAACCCTCACTGTTTTCTTACAGTCCCAGCGACCCTCTACAAGCTCACATAGGATTGGGGTCCATTCGTGGTTCGCATTCCACTTCTAGAGTATATGGTTTGTGTTGCCCCTATACCTATGTGCTCTCATTGCAATCTATTGTGACTGTACATTGCTTGCATTGCTTTCTATTGCTATTACTGCATATTTTTTGTATTGTGTACATATATCTTGTGTATATTTGCTATCCTCATACTGAGGGTACTCACTGAGATACTTTTGGCATATTTTCATAAACATAAAGTACCTTTATTTTTAATATATCTGTGTATTGTGTTTTCTTATGATATTGTGCACATGACACCAGTGGTATAGTAGGAGCTTTACACGTCTCCTAGTTCAGCCTAAGCTGCTCTGCTAAGCTACCCTTTTCTATCAGCCTAAGCAGCTCGACACCTCTTCTTCACTAATAAGGGATAACTGGACCTGGTGCAGAGTGTAAGTACCCCTTGGTACCACTACAAACCAGGCCAGCCTCCTACAAGGTCCCCAGCACTCTATCCTACGATGCTCAGCTCACTGAGTTGTTCTCCAGCGGCGTGGCATCCCTTTGTGTAGTGCTGCGACGACCGCATTTTCCAACTCCTTTGTCCCCATGTCCTAAGACTCCTGTGGGTGTTGCCTGATCCTCTGAGAGCTCTCAAGTGTTGAAAGCCCACTCTGTCTCCTCAGTCCAAGTCGAGACCCCCAGGTCCCTCCTGGGCTCGGGCAGTGCGTCTTTGCTGAAAATGCGTCCTTGTGTGAGCCAAGGCTTGTTGGCAGAATCCTGCGATGAAAACCAGCTTGCATCCAACGACTTGATGTGGGACACCTCTTGCACAAAGCAGGAACCCACAGCTGTCTTCTTTGATGCATTTCTTTACTTTTCTTCTAACCGGAGAATCCACTTTTGCACCTTCATCCATGTTGGCAGGGGCTCCAGTTCTTCCTGGACTCTTCATCGACTTCTGGACTTGGTCTCCTCTCTCCATAGGTCGTCAGGTCCTGGAATCCATTGTTGGTTTCTTGCAGTCTTGCTTGGTTTTTGCATAATCCTTCATCACAACTCCTAGTGTGTTCTGAGGAAACTTGCTGTACTTTACTCATGTTTTCCTTGGCTCTAGGGTGGGTTACTTTACTTACCTTTGGTGTTTTCTTACACTCCCAGCACCCCTCTACACACTACTCTTGCCTTGGTGAGGAGCAGACATTCACATTCCACTATTTTAGTATATGGTTTGCGTTGCCCCTAGGCCCATTCTAGCCTATGGTGATTTTCACTATTTGATGACTGTGTACTTACCTGATTTTGGTTACTAGTGTATATTTTGTGTATAATACTTACCTCCAAAGGGAGTATAGCCTCTAAGATATTTTTGGCCTTGTGTCACTAAAATAAAGTACCTTTATTTTTGGTACCACTGAGTATTGTCTTTCTTGTGTGTAAGTACTGTGTGACTACAGTGGTATTGCAAGAGCTTTGCATGTCTCCTAGTTCAGCCTTTGTTGCTCTGCCTACAACTACCTCTAGACAGCCTGGCCTCTAAGCACTGCGTACATTTCACTAATAAGGTATAACTGGACCGGGTGCAATGTGTAAGTACCTTAGGTACCCACTACAAACCAGGCCAGCCTCCTACAGTCCCCAAGGAGTTTTTTTTGTAGCCTAGTCTTGTTGCAGTGTCAGCTTAATAAAGTTTGTGATGCAATTCTTTCTGTGTTCCTTGTGGTTCTTTGGGGGCTGCTGAAAGAGGTCTTGCTTGGGCATTCCTCCATACAATTCAGTAATGGGACGAAGAAGGGAAGATAAGAAGGTAATGCTCGGATTACTTACAGGTAATTACTCCGATTCTTCCTTCCTCGTCCCATTCCATATGAACTTCTTTTCCTCCCCTGTTCTTTTATCAGCCCAAGGTGTAGTACTTGGTGATGCACAGGATGTGACTAGGAAGAGGAGAGGCTATATACTCCATGTACATTTTCTCTTTTATAGAAAGGGAAGAAAGATCTTTAGGTGACGTGTGAATGAATGGGCATACTCACTCCATGCAGTTGGGGAATGGGACGAGGAAGTTAAAATCGGAGTAATGAAGATTACCAGTAAGCAGTGGCAGCCGATGACTCAACATTGGAGGGTTGTAGAGCTGCAGTCCAGTGACAGGCACAGTAAAAAACGCACAATGCCTTTAGCTCAAATTCCAAAGCTCTTAATCATGGCTTGTTATTTTAATAGGCCGTGACTGAGAGCTCCGGAATTAAAGCTGAAGGGAATGTGAGTTTCTGTCAGTGGGCCAAAAAACACAAAAAAGGTACTTATCAACTCTTCTCTTCCTCATCTTCGTTTCGCTCTTCTTGGACCCTTAGGCACTTCCCCTCCCCAAATCCTGATGCTGCTTTCATGCAGCAGATAAGCAGCATGTGAGCAGCGCCATGGTTGGCTGGAGCAGAATGCTCCAGAAGGCCTAGGGGGCCTGTGCCTGCTCTCCACCTAGCTGTCTCAGACAGCTGAGTGGAGAGGTTTACACTGCGCATGTGAGGCTGGCCGGCCCAAGATAGCTGGCCAAACTGCCAGGCACAGTGTAAACTGAGGGAGTGAGCACCACTCCCCTGCTGCCAGTTAGCAGCAAATCCACTGCCCCTTAACGATTCAGGCTGAAAGCACTGAAAAATAAAATGCTAATTCATCTTATTACTATTTTATATTTTCACGTTTTCTGCACTGGTAGGAGGGGGGCGACGCTCTGTTGCCCGAAAATGGGGGGGCGCCTCTGGCGGTAAGTAATCTGAGCATTAATGCAGCAAGAGTGTTCATCCGGCAGCATAAATAATAGAATATGAGGTCAAAGTTCATTTATGCAGATAATTAGAACAGTGTCACAATTGCAGTTATAGTTAGAATTTAATAAATGGTTGAAAATGCTTTACTGCTGATTTGGGGGTGTCATATGCAATCTGATATTTTCCCTTTAGCAAAAGCATACTAATATAAGAAAAAACATTCCCGCAAAAAAACTCAAGAAGCAGTGTGGACCTGCTGTAAAAAAAAAAAAGGCTGTTCTGGTTTCCGAGTTGCCTATTCTGTGATTGTTTCTATTAAAAAAAAATCAATAAAGATGAAAACATAGTTGATTGTGTACTAGTGTAGTTTTCTGTGTACTGCATGAGAACAATGTTAATTTGTGGCAACTTGACTGTAATTGTGTGGCTTAGACTACAGTTGTGTGGTGATAAATAATACGGTGTGGAGTGGAATTATGTGGTTTGGTGTGTAGTTAAGTGGCATGGTGTGGAATTAGTTGATGTTGAATGGAAATGTGTAGTGTATAGTAGAATTAGGTGGAGTTGAGTGGAATTATGTGATATGGAATTGTCTGGAGTGGTGTGGAATTGTGTTGTGTGGAATTATGAGTTGTGGCATTATGTGGCATTATGTGACATAGTGGAATTAAGTGGCATGGCATGTATTTATGTTGCCCGGAGTGGAATTATATGGGGTGGAGTAGAATTATGTGTAGGAGTAGAATGATGTGAACTAAAGGGGAGTGGAATTATGTGTTGTGGAATTCTGCTGGGTTGAGTGGAGTGAAATTATGTGGTATGGAGTGTGGTGGAATTATGTGGAACGATAAGTAATTGTGTTTGTATGAAAAACAAAGATGAAAGCTTGGTGGGTTTATAAGAGTGTGGCTGTTTGTATACTGTATGTGGAAAATGTTGAGTTTGATATATTGACTGCAAATGTGTGGCATGGCCTACAATTATGTGGAGATACATTTTGTGGTGTGGTGGAATTGTGTTGTGTGGAATTATGTGCTGTGGGCTGCTTGGAGTGGAATTACCTGTAGTGGAATGGAATTACGTGTAAAGGAGGGGAAATATGTGTCATGGAGAGGAGCGGACTTATTTGATGCAGATTTATGTGCAGTGTGCTGGAGATATGTGGCATGGAATTATATGGCGTGGAATTGTGTGGTTCTGCATGGAACTGTTTGCCTTGGAATTGTGTGGCCTTCAATTCTCTTGGCTGGGGTGGAATAATGTGAAGTGGATTTATGTAGCATTCTCTTGTGTGCTGCAGTTAAAGTATGATAGTCTGTTACCTTTAGGACACAATTTCGGGCACTGACTCCCATCGCTGACATTTTAACGTATGGAATAACTTGGTAGGAATTCCAATAGAGCATTGATAGCCATATATGACACTCTTAAGGTATGAAATGCAGGAAAGTACCCTCTTTTTGGCATAGTTACCCCCACCTTTGCCTGTCGGTATGTTTTGAATGTGTTCACTGGGATCCTGCTAACCAGGGCCCCAGTGACTGTGCTCTCTTGAAATTTGGTTGCTTGGGACTTCATACACCCCACATTTGGCATACTGGTGCCCCCCATATAAGTCCCTAGTATATAGTACCCAGGGCATTGGGGCACCAGGGGCTCGCCATGGGCTGCAGCATGTATAGTGTCCCCTATGGGAGCCCAAGTAATATGTGTCTGCAGGCCTGCCATAGCAGCCTGTGAGAAAAGGTGAATGCACACCTTCTCTTCAGGTCTCTGCACCAGGTCACTGTAAGTCACCCCTATGGTAGGCCCTCCTAGCCCAGGGTGCAAGTACCTGTGTGTGAAGGTACCCCTGCATGAGCAGAGGTGCCCCTACGAACCCCAGCTCCATTTTTCTGGACTGGGCAGGGAAGCCACTTTACCTGTGTACTGGACACAGGTCACCCTGTGTCCAGCTACATAATGGTAACTCTGAACCTGAACATGTTTGGTATCATACATGTCGGAATCATACACCAATACTGTTGCCAGTATTGGTTGTTTGATTCCGTGCACTCTGGGGGCTCCTTAGAGGACCAGTTTGCAGGGTTTTCCCAGGCAGCACATGCTGCTGCCACCCTACAGAAAGGCAGAACAAAGTATGTCCTTTGGGAGTGGGAGGCAACACCCTCTCCCTTTGGAAATAGGTGTTGCATGGCTTGGGGTAGCCTTCCCAAGCCACTGCTGTGCTTCGAAGCGCACATTTGGTGCCCTCCTTCCATAAACCTGTTTGCACCAGTCCCCGGTCCCTGTTCTGGTGCGCATCTGGACCAGGGAAAGGGGAGTAACCACTCCCCTGTTTATCAGCACCCCAGGGGTGGTGCCCAGAGCTCATCCAGGTGGCCACTTGATTCTGCCATCTTGAATCCAAGGTGTGCAGTGGCCTCTGGGAGCATCTGAGTGGCCAGGACAGGCAGGTGACATCACCGACCCCCCCTCCTTCCTGGGCTATTTAGGGTCTCCCTCTTGAGTGGGTCCTCAGATTCGACGAGCAAGATTCCAATAGCATTCCTTTGCATTGTTTATTTCACGTTCTGGCCACTAGAACTGTAATTGGACCCTCCAGGAACCGACAAACTGCATCCACAGTGACGACTGCTCTGCAACATTGTTTCTTCGGCTCCTTCCAGCAACTGTAACATTTCCCCAGCTGTGCATCCTCTGAGAGCAATGAGTCTTCAGCCCGTACAAGAAGCAAGAAGGAATCTCGCTTGGAGTGAAGTAGTCACTCCCCTGCATCCGTAGGCACCAACTGCAACGACCACCAGCTGTGTGGATCCCCTTCCCCTCAGAGCTGCTGGGTCCTGGATCATGGGTGGTGGTCTGGAGTGGTCCCCTTGGTCGTCTCTACCAGTTGTCCAACTTGGGAGACAATAAACCCTTGCCTCTGAATGCAGGACAGTACATCTGTGTACCGCGTCTCTTGCAGATACCAAGGCTTATTGGCTTATCCTCCAAGGGATCTTCTGGCTCCGTGTAGCCCCAGCCCACATCACTCTCCCCTGCGACGCACAGCCCTCTGCCTGCTGCTCCAGCGACTAATTTCTAGGTGTGCTGCTTTGGCCTCACCGCAACTCCTGTGCTTGCTGCCTGTAGGTCGCCTGTGAGGCCTGCCTCCTCTTCCTGCAACACGCCTCACTGCTGAGGGTCACTGGCACTCCCTTCATGGGTTGAGTCCCACTGGACCTTGCTGGTCCCCGGCAGCCCTGCACCTCTTCATCCTCTTGCCAATGCTTGTTGGTGGTTTTTCCACACCACTGACTGACTGCAACTCTTCTTCCAACATGGGACATCGACTGCATCACTTCAGGAACACTTCTGGTGCTGCACTGCTCATCCACAGCTACCTCTAGAGAGTCCTGGCTTCCTAGACACTTTCTACACCTCATTATTAGAGGATACCTGGACCTGGTATAAGGTGATAACACCATAGGTGCTCACCACACACCAGGCCATCTTCCTCATTGAAATTACCTGGCAGGTGCCACCATGGGCACATAAATTGCTTCAAAACTTAAAAATGCCAACATGGGGTGAGTGCCAAGTGTCCTCTGGGGGCTTCTGTTTTGCACATTGCACTTTTTATGAAACTGTGTTGCACTCTGAGTGAAATTGCTTTTGACTGTTTAGTATCAAGGTTAATTCTTTTTTTATATTTGCTTGATTTTAAAGTATTGATTTCCATCCATGACACTGATATATGAAACTAGTTTGTAGGTGTGTCTACATTCATAAGGCATGAAACGCCCTGGTAGATACCACCGTGGACATATAAACTGCTTCAAAACTACAAGCATGGGGTGAATGCAAAGTATCCCTTGGGGGTATTTGTATCGCACATTACACTTAAAAAAAAAAAACTGTATTACTTTTGCATCATGGTTGGTCCTTTTTTATATTTGCCTTGATTTTAAAGTATTGATTTCCGTGCATGACACTATTAATGTATGTAATGATTTGGTAGGTGCTTCTGTCAGACTCTAGAGCAGTGTTTCCCAACCTTTTGACTCCCGAGGACCCCCACTGAATCACTACTGAAAGCCGAGGACCCCCAAGAAAATTGTACGATTTAAATTTCAAACATTAAAACAATAATTCGCAAAAAATACACAAACAAGTAAATGCCAAACAAATACTCAAATTAGTAAACATATCATTATTTTATATTGGAAAAAAAAATGCAAAAATTGGAAAACTTTAATGGGAAAGTTGGTGCTGCATCTTGGCGAATAACTTTTCAATGTTTTGGTTTTATTTAGGAAAGCTGAATCCTCAAGTCACATTCTACATTTCCCAAGCGATTTTTGTTTTTATTTTTAGATACGTAAACTTTTTAATTTAATGTGTGGTGGGCAAAGAAAGTAAAACTATAAAGGCCTCTCATCTTTCCATAGCCTCTCTGTCACATGTATTTAATTTGATTCATAGCACCTCTCATACGAGTGTAGGGTGTCAAAACACTTGACAGGGGACTACAAGGTGTAGGATTCACCTCATTCATACTGTTAGGCATTTTCTAAGAGCGCTTGGTCTAGAGAAACACAAACTCAGGATTCAGAACATAACACAGGGGCTAGCCTTGACTTTAATAATAGCATACTCCTATGCAAGCAAACCTTTTTTTTTTTTTTTTTTTGCAGTAATGAAAAAAATATAATTTTATAATTTGTTCCATGTAGTTCTTTGTTGGCAGTTCATAACTTGCTGTGCTAGATTATGATTGTGACTTATGAGCTTCACAATAACAAAAGAATCTCTGTGACAAAAGCGGTAACCAACTGTGCTATGCACATAAAATGTGGTTCATTGCATGATACAAGTTCTTTGCATCTGGCATATTAACCATCTGCACTACCTCCAATGAGTCAAATCTGGCAATAGACAAACTCTCATCTCTCCAGCAGGTACATTAATCACCAGAGTTGACACTTATTTTTGTCCAAAAGCTTACACTGAACTTTGCAGTGCTTTTAAAGCCGTCGCACAAATGAATAACCAGATAAAAAAGCACGCACATTTTTCTGCAGAGGGCCCAGCTGGAGAAGTGCCTTCATGCCGGTCCAGGCCTGCGGACCCCCTGAGAAACGCTGCTCTAGAGTATTGAATGCCATATATGACACACTTAATACAGATGCTACCATAGATATATAAATTGCTTCAAAACGTCAGTGTGGAGCAAATACAAATTATTCCCTTGGGGTTTTGATATTGCACTTTTTTTTTAACAAAACTGTAATGCACCTTCAGTGAAATTGCGTTAGAATGCCTTAAATAACAGTTGGCCTTTTTATATTTGTTTTAACGAGATGTACTAAAAATACTTCTTACGTGTTGTAACCATATTGTGAAGATTTTAAATGCTGATGCAATAAACTTAATAATAAATAATAATACATGTAGCATGGAGTGCAGTAGAATTGTGTGGAACAGAATGGAGTTATGTGTTTGCATAAAAAAGAATGAAAGCATGGTTGATTGTGTACTAGTTTAACTGTATACTGTATGTGGAAAATGTTGAATTGTGACAAAGTGACTGCAATTGTGTGGCAGTGATTGAAAATATGTGGACATAAATGATAGTGTGAAGTTGAATTATGTGGCTTGTGGATCTAGGTAGCATGACATGGAATTATGTGGTGTGTATTGGCATTAGATGGAGTTCAGTGAAACTATGTAGTGTGTTGTGGAATTGTGTGGTGTGAGATTGTGTGGCGTGGTATGTGTCATGTAGTTGTATTATATAGTGAAGTGGGTATATGTGGAATGGAGTGAAATTATGTGAAGTAAGTTTGTGTAGTGGGGAGAAATTATGTGGCAGGACATTGAGTAGACATTGGTGTGTTTGGAATTACGTTCAATAGAGTGGAAATATGTGGTGTTGAGTGGATTTGCTTGGTGTGGAGTTTTGCGGCTTGGGTTGGAACTGTGTACTGTTGAATAATGTGGAATTGGTTTGGGTTGGTGGAGTGAAATTATGTGGTATGCAGTGTAGTGGAATGAGGTGGAATGGAATAGCATTGTGTGTCGTGGAATGGAATTATGTGAAATGGAGATTAATTATGTGGTGAAGTGGCATTGTGTTGCAATGTGAAATTATGTGGAGTGAAGTGGTTTTGCGTGTGGTGGAGTGGAATTATGTGGCATGGGGTGGATTAGAAATATGCTTTGTAGAATTACGTATTTTTTAGTATAAATATGTTGTGTGATGTAAAATTATTTGGCATGGAATTCTAAGGCATGGTATGTAATTGTGTGATGTGGAGTGGAACTGAGATGTGGAATTGTGGCATGGAGTGGAATTGTGTAATGTGGAGTGCAATTCTGTGGCGTGGAGGAGTCTTATGTGGCATTGAGTGGAATTTCCTTAGGTGGCATGGAAGTACATGCTGTGGAATGGAATTGTGTGGTGTTGTGTGGATGTAGTTGCTGTGCCATTGTCTGGCATTGAGTGAAATTGTGTGCTGTTGAATTATGTGGCATGGAATTGTTTTGGGTTGAGTAGAATTGTGTAGAGCAAATGTGGCATGGAATGTAGTGGAATTATGTGGAACGGAATGGAATTTGTCAGGGTGTGAAATTATGTACAGTGGAAATATGTGGTAGAGTGGATTTATATGCTGCGGTGTGGAATGAAATGGATTTATTTGTAGTAGAGTGGAATTAGATGGCAAGGAGTGGAAGTATGTGGAAATTATGTTGAATTATTAAGTTTGGAATTTTGTGGCATGGCGTGAAAGTGTGTGGAGCGGACTGGAATTGTGAGAAGTGGATTTGAGAGGCATGGAGGGAAATTGTGTGATTTAAAGTGCAGTTTTGTGGAGCGGAATTATGTGGTGTGGAGGAAAATTGTGATGTGGCATGGAACTCTGTGGGGTGCCATAGAATTGTGAGGCATAGTTGGATTTGTGCTGTTTAGTGAAGGGGAATTATGCAGTGCACAGTGGAAATATGTTGGGCGGATTGGAATTTTGGTACACAGAGTGGAATTATGTGGAGTGGATTTATGTGTAGTGAAATTTAATTATGTGTCATTGAGTGGAGTGGAATTTTCTTTTGTGGAATTGTTGTGGAAGTATGTAGCGTGGTGTGGAATTCTTTGATGTGGTACTGAGTGGCATGGTATTGTGTTGGCTTTACTGGATTTTAATTATGTGGAGTGGAATTACGTTGCATAAGTGTAATGGAATTTGACAAATGGGATGGAATGGGGCTTGTTGTGGAATTATGCAAGTGGAATTATTTTTGGAGTAGAGTGGAATTGTATGCAGTGGAATTATGTGGTGTGGAGTGAAATTCTATTGTGGCATAAAATTGTGTGGCATGGATTTGTGTTGTGTTGAGTGAAGTTCACCTTTGTGGTGGCGGAGTGGAATTATGTTGGGCGGATTGAAATTTTATTGCGTGGAATGGAGTTACATGTACTGTTGAATTATGTGGTATGGGTTGGAGTGGAATTAGGTTTCATGGAATTAGTTTCACTGAATTATGTGGTGTGGCATGAAATATTTGGCATGGAATTGTGTGGTGTACTAGTGTGTTTTTTGGATTTTAATTGTGTATAGTGGAATTATGTGGCATGGTTTATAGGGGAATTATGTCGAACTGGTAGAATTATGTGGCATGGTGTGTATTTATGTTGCGTCGAGTGGAATAATGTTGTGAAGACTGGAAATGTGCAATTCGATGAAATGCCGGATTAATTACCCACACCACCCCTAGAGGCTAGAAACACTGACAGACAGCAGACCCTGCCCCAGCGTCAGTCCACTCCCCTTAGGAGGCGTCGCAAAGCAGGAAGACAGTGCACAGTGGAAAGTGAGGGCCCATCACTGTTTGGCGACCTTGAGGCTTCCATGCTGAAAGTGCAGTGCCTGCAATGTAAACACATGAGGTCAATGCAGAGGCAGTTGGTGTCAATCGATCATAACATGGGTGCAATGCACAGGCAATTTAAGTCTCACAATGACAATATGGGATCAATGCTCAAGCAGGTAGATGCCCTCAATGAAAACATGGGATCAATGCACAAGCAGTTCGAGTCTCTCAATGAAAACATGGGATCAATGCACAAGCAGTTCGAGTCTCTTAATGAAAACATGTGCAAGCTGCATGAGGGACATCAAATAGTAGCAGAAAACACAAAGGAGATGACAAACGCCATTAGGGAAGTCTGCACTGTGATGCAGCAGGCGCATGTCAGTCACCTTAGGCTCCATCACTAATTGATGGGCCGCCTGGATGGGATCTGCAGGTCTGTTAAGGGGCTCACTACCACAACTGCTTTGGTATCACGACATGCTGTGGGCATACAAGTGGAGATGGCACATTGCAGTCAGGACGTTGCACAAAGATTGGTGCAAATTACCAATGTTTTGGAGACAATGCAGACAGTACGGAGTGCTACAAACAGCGAACTTGGTCGTGGGGGTTGTGAGGAGCTCTCTAGCCTCAGCAATCTCACAACCCCTGTGATGGATCCTAGGTGTTGCAGTACCAGACACAGTACTGTCTTTGAACCCGCAACAAGAGGTGCCACCAAGGCCACTGAGCACTCAAGTGGAGTGCGTGGACGTAGGAAGTAATGTTGAGGTGTACAGGGGACTTGCATAACATTTAGAAGATCAGTTATACTATGATGCTAATAGTGTGACACTGTTACTCACAACTGTTTGTGTACAGTGCATATCTATGTCCTAATCACACTTATATTCCCTGAAGTCAAGGCAATAAAGATGCTACCTACAGCAATACACAAAATAGACGTGGTATTGTCATTACTTACATCAGAAATAGTTGCGCATGATCTCAGCGCGTCTTTGTCTGCCCTCTGCTGCACTGCTTCTGTCTGTTGGGTGAAGGGGTGGCAAGGGATCGTCATCCTCATCTGATTCCGGCTCGGTGGGTTCCACAGGTATGCCCCTCGGTGTTGCAATGTTGTGCACATGGCACAAGTAGCCACGATTTTGCATGTTGTTTCTGGGCCGTATTGTAGTGCACCACCACTCTTGTGTAGGCATCTGAAACGGCTCTTCAGCAGGCCAAAGGTCCTCTCAACAACGCTGCGGGTTGTCCTGTGAGCAGCATTATACCTCCTTCCAGCTGGCGTTGCAGGATTCAGATAGGACGTCAGTATGAATGACCGCACAGCATAGGCACTGTCTCCTAAAATGACAGAAGAGTAAAATAAGTAATTGTTATCCGTGACATCACATATACATCAAGGCGACATTGTCAACTATAACATTACCAAGTAAGTATCCTTCGCCAGACTCCCCAGCAAGTAGTCTTGTGTATATTCCCCTGTGCCGAAAGATGTAGGAGTCATGTGTGCTACCTGGGTATCTGCCCAAGAGATCTGTTATAATGTTGAAGGCATTGCTAATTACTTTTATGTTCATGGAATGTGTACTTTTACAGTTCCAATAAACCTACTCTGTGGCCGATGGTGGACAGATAGATACATGTGTCCCATCGATGGCACCTGTTACATGTGGGAATTGGGCAATCTGGTAGAAACTGAATTTTGTCTGAAGTAATTCCTCTGGAGTGTGTTAGGGAATCTTATGTGCTGTTGAATTTTGATCAGTATGGTATTGCGAAATGCATTGAAAAAGCGTGAGAGAGCACTCTGTGAGACCCCTCCAGCTGCTACTATGACGCCCTGAGGCTAATAGGTGCAGGGAGCATAATACCTGCACATGGGTGGGTATGCTATTGGTCCTTTGTGTGTTTCGCTGCAGTAGGGGTTGTAGATCAGCTATCAGGTCAAGTATCATGGCTAAGCTTAACCTGTATTTATCATATATCTCCTACTCTGTCTGGTCAAAAAGGGTAATGTGCACTCTAAAAATTCGCTCCTGTCTCCTCCTCCCTCTCCTCAAACCTGCCAGCATCCTCATCTTCCTCGCCATGACGTAGAGTGCAGCCATTGTGGAAAAGAGGCTGAGTCATTCTGGGCCTCTTTATATAGGTTGCACCTGTTTACCACCTGATTTCACTTCGGGGTAAATTGCACGTGCAAAAGGCCATTCTGCGCATATTCACTATTTGTTGATGCATTGCATTGCAAGATGGAATTTGCAATTCATAGTCTGCAAATCGGAAATTCATGACGCCAGTACTGATTCGCAGATTGCGACCCGCAAAGTCATGTCGCAGTTGCAAGGAATCACTATTTTAGCGATTCCTTATATTTGCACCACGAATGCCTTTCATACATCGTAAAAGGCGTTTTTGCATTCGCACCGTTTGCGAATGCAAACTTCTTTGATACATCTGGCCCTAAAGTACTGTTTTTAAAGAGTAGAAAGGGTGCTAGGTAGACCTGTAACAGGAATATTTTGGAGGATACAGGGGAGGCACGAAGGACTTGCATATGACAGGCATACCACGTCTGACAGGAATGCAGTGTGCAGTTTGACAACCAATTGTGAATGTTGTACTTCTGTTCCTTTTTGAATGTGTAGATGTGAGAAGTTTAGGGGAAATTTACGATGGTCATTTGGATGCATCCCTGCAATAAAGTGCTGTAAGGTCTTTCTACTGTTAGCAAGCACTGTATAAATACAGTGTGTGAAAAAACATTCCTATAATGAACCTGCAGATGGGATGGGTTTGTATCTAATAGGAAAACAAAGTACACAAGTAAAAACAAAACATGAGTGCAAAGTGAGAAAATAAGACTTATAATAAAAAAAGTAAACTATAGAAAATACAACTTTTTAGTTTTTTGTGTCCTGCTGGACACTTTTTTGCCAGTCATATGTCTTCAGTTTCACAGGACACTAGAAGTGGAAAAAAAAAACACAAGTTGAAAGTGAGAAAAGAAGACTTGGCAAAATACATAAAAATTAACTTTAGCAAATATATAAATGCATTTTTGTGTCTGTTCTGCAGGGTGTGTTTTTGCTAGTCACACCTCTTCTGTTTACTGGGCACTAGAAGTTAAAAGAAAAAATAGTACTTTAATCATGTCGGGAGCAGCAGAAGGGCACTGATTAGGTTGAATCAATCAGTGCTTGGCCCCTGCTTCACGGACGGGAGCGGACATGGTGAAATGGCCTCTACTGACGAATTACGAGGCTGTAAAGCAGAGTGCCATGCAAGCCAACAAGTGGTAAGCCACGGGCTGGCTCCAGACTTTTTTCTAACTACAACAGTGTCTAGCTGGCGATACCAGCATTTCTGGCACTGTCCAATTGCTGTATAGACGTGTCTAATTCTGGGAGTGAGATTAAATAAATATCAAATTTAGTCAGCAGAAGGTTGGCAACCACGTGAATCTCTGTCCATAAAAACATTGTTTTGCATATGTTGTCACTGAAGTGTGGGTACAATTCAGGCGTCAGGAAAAACCTATGCTTCTACACCATGACTGTGTACATCACTGCCTTTGGGTTCCCTTACCTGGTCACCAGTGCTTAATTTGTGCTTGTTATTTCCGGTGCTGAGCACCGGCACTTATTTTTGAGGGCCGGGGCTTAGTCTTCTGCCTCAATCATTTTCAGCGAGCAAAAGACACGTTTGGGATACACGGAGGAAGAGAAAAACGAAAACGCGTCACATTGAGAGAACGCTGCAAGAGTGAGCTGAAGGGGCAGGGGTGGTTTTAAATGGATTAAAGAGGCCCGAGATGGCTTCAGGGTTAAGCTGTCTCAGTATTCTGTGTTCGCACATTTCATTGCAGCAGCCGCTTGTTTAAGAGAAGGACTTTGCGCACCGGCACCTTTTTATTTACAAATTAAGCACTGCTGGTCACGCATAACAGAAGTCAGGCCTGGGGTACCTGCTGTTCACATTGTGCAAATAAATGCTAATGTCCGTGCTCTCTTCCAAGTGTCTGGTGCCTCAAACTGAAAAATGATAATGTGGAATGTGAGTAAAGAACTGTAGGGGAGACAACGGTGTGGCACAGAGAGCAGAGGCCTAGATGGTGCTGTTGCTGCCGGCATTTTTCAACAAACCTATTATGTAAAAAAAATTAAAAAAAGAAGATAGACAGATTTTTCTCTCTGACCTTTCAAATGTATATCGAGTTTCTCTTGTTCCGTTTTCTTTCCTCCCTCCTTCTATCTCTTTCAATATCTCCTCTTCCCATGTTAATGTACTTCTCCCCAACTACTTGTGTCCTTTCGGCTTCCAACTTTCTCACTTCACTTCCTCTCTCCCTGATAGATTCCCTAACTTCTCCCCAATACTCATTACCATAGAACAAATCTCATACAGCAAATCTATTGCGATCTTGTTTTCTTTCTTCTCGTCCACTGCCGAACTCCTTCCATTTTTTCTCACTGTCTCTCTATCCTTTCTCTGACTGATCCTCCCCACCCCTTGCCCTTCTTCAGTGTCCTCTCTTCTTGCGTCTTTGTCATTCTGTCCTGGCCCTTTTTAAAATAATTTTACAAGGTCTCACACCATTGATTTTTCTCCTCTTGTCTCGCCCCTTTGACCGCTCCTTATTCTCTTGTCCTGCGTGCCCACATTGCTTGCTCTTAAATCCGAGAACTGCATCTCACCGGCTTAACCACCCTTCTGTCTCACTTTCCATAGTCACACCCTCTATTGCTTTGCATGTCACACTCACTCTCTGGCAGTCTATTTCTGCTCTTTCCACAAGGTTTATTTGTCTTGCATTCCTTCGCTTTTCTTTATTATTTCTCGTGTATCTTTTCTTTATAATTTTCTTCCTTCCTTTGATTTTCATCTTTCCATTTTTAGTTACCCTTTATTGTTTTATGTAGCTCCCTCATCTTTTTCTTCTACCTCGCTCCTTTCTTTTTGCTCTCTCATCTTTTCTACTTCTGACAAGACTTGGTTGCTCTACGTAGCTCAAAATTGTGGAATTCACTTTAATGCTTTTGAGACAGTGTGTTTACACTGTCCACAAGCTTTCTCATCACTCATGCCACCCATCTAGTGGTCTTCCCCTTTAAATACCCTCTTCTATCCTGTTTTCCTCCTTCAATGTGCTCTCCTCTCCTGATCACTCCTTTAATGTGGCATGCAAAGCTTGGATTTGCCCAGCTCATTCTCAGTCATCATATGTTCTCTCTCGCCCTGTACCCTTGCTGCTTCTTTGGTCTTTTAAAACCTGTAAGCTATAATTATCATTCCATTCTGCTCTCTCCCATGTGGTGTGACTTCACCCAGTCTGTGCCTGCTTAAGTCCCATAATAACTATCCTTCACTCTTCCATTCAGAAATCGTGTGTTCTGTGCTTCTGCTTAGCCATCCTATGTTCCTCCATCTTGCGTTCTCCCACCCCATGTTCTCCATCTAGTGGTAAATCCCATCATGTGCCATTCACATTCAGTGCTCTCCAGTTGTATGTTCGTCTATCATGTGTTCTACTCATCTGGTGCTCTTCCCAGCCTTGTCATATTTCATCGAGCATTTTTCAGTTGTATGCTCTGTTTTTCACTTGCCATACACCATGCCCCTTCCATCCTGTACCCCAAAACTGTGCCCTCTTTCTGTGGTCTTTGATCCTATGGTCTCAATATTGTGCATTCTCTAAGCCTAATCTATTGCATCATGTGCTCCATGCTATACTAAAGAAGGTGGGAATTCAGGTCTACAACAAATGCATATGTAAAGACATGGATTTGCAGTTCCATAGTGACGGTCCTATTAACCCCATTATGCAATAGGGCCAACCAAGTTCTTTAGAGGTGTCATTTGTAAGAAGCACAAGCATTCACCCACCAAACGTTAATAATATCCCTCCCTCCAACCACCAAATTCGGAGGGCAAGTTTGGAGGGCATCGGTTTGGGACTCCAGACCCTGAGGCAAAAGAAAAGATCTCTGACAAAGAGCTTCTTTGTGGGGGCTTTTGGGCATTGCAGAGCCAGCCCGACGAAGAGCACAGCCCAATGATAAAGCATGTCACCTTTTAGTGGATGAAATGTGCTTCCTGCTAAGGACACCTCCGATGACTTAAGTTTTGACCTATTACTATAATCATGTTAATGGGACTGTCTCTACAAAACTTCTCACCCATGTTTTTGCACCTTGTGCTCCCTCATTCCATGCTCCCTGATCCAGTGACTTTCCAATGTGTGCTTTTCCCTAAGGTGCTTCAAACATTTTGTGCTCTTTTCCATCCAGTCCTCTTCAATCCTGTGCTCAATTATTATTCAGCACCCTCATCACATACATTCAGTCACCCTGTCTCATTTTTTGCTCCTTCATCTAGTCATTTTTCGTCTTGTGCTCCCTCATCACTTGCTTTCTTTTTCAGTATTCCCATCCAGTCTCCGTGCTCTCATCTTGTGTTCCATCACATTGTGCTCTTTCTTTCGCTGCATTTTTCCATTTTATGCTATTAACGATGAGTCTCGACTCTGTGGCATATATTCTGTGCATTTATCTATCTTCTTCACTCCCACATGCATGCCTGCATTCCCTTTCTCCCATTATTGCATCATGTGCTTTCACCTTTTTTGTTCAATTAGCTCTCTCATTCTGCGGTCTCCCTTCGCTGTTCTTGCAGATTCCAAGCTCTTGCGCATCCTGTCATCTCCCATCATTGCATGAACCCTCCGATAAAGTACTAACACTTTTCTTTCTCAGTTTTCTGCTTTTTATTTACACGTTCTCCCTATATAGGCACTGGACTTATGGTCACTGGGGTGGGGGCTTCAGCACCCCAAAGCACCTTGAGACCTCCGGGTGATAAGTTGTGCTTTACAAATATTTGTAGGGGGCTGGCCTGGTTTGCAGTGGGTACCACAGGTACTTACACCTTATACCAGGTCCAGTTATCCCTTATTAGTGAAATGTAGTCGGTGTCTAGAAGCCAGGCTGTCTAGAGGTAGCTGTAGCAGAGCAGCCAAGGCTGAACTAGGAGACATGCAAAGCTCTACCACTGTAGTCACACAGTACTTACACACAAGAAATGACAATACTCCGTGTTACCAAAAATAAAGCTGCTTTATTGTAGTGACCCAAGGCCAAAAATATCTTAGAGGCTATACTCTCTTAGGAGGTAAGTATTATACACAAAATAGACACTAATAACCAAAGTCAGGTAAGTACACTGTCATAAAATAGTGCAAATAGTGAAAATCACCATAGGCTAGAATGGGCCCAGGGGCAACACAAACCATATACTAAAATAGTGGAATGTGAAAGTCGGTTCCCCTCCTAGGAAAGAGTAGTGTGTAGAGGGGCGCTGGGCGCTGTAAGAAAACACCAAAGGTAAGTAAAGTGCCCCACCCCAGAGCCCAGGAAAACAGGAGTAAAGTATAGCACGTTTCCTCAGAACACACTAAGAGTCATGGTAAGGGATTAAGCAAAAACCAAGCAAGACTGCAAGACACCAACAATAGATTCCTGGACCTGAAGACCTGTGGAGAGAGGAGACCAAGTCCAAGAACAGACAAAGAGTCCAGGAAGAACAGGAGCCCCTGCTAACCCGGATGAAGGTGCAAAAGTGGATTCTCCAGTTGGAAGAAAAAGTCAGAAATGCACCAAAGAAGAAAGCTCTGGGTTCCTGCTTAGTGCAAGAGATTTCCCATGTCGAGTTAGTGGATGCAGGCTGGTTTTCGTCATTGGATTCCGCCAACAAGCCTTGGCTAATGCAAATGTTGTGGTTGGCAGAGGAGGGTCCTGGGGGTCTCAACTCGGACTGAGGAGACAGAGGGGGCTCTAAGCACTTCAGAGAGCCATCTGAAGACCAGGCAGCACTTATAGGAGTCCCAGGACACGGGGACAAAGGAGTTGCAAATCGCAGTCAATGCAGCACTACACAAAGGGATCCCAAGCCGCTGGAGAACAACTCGGGGAGCTGAGCATCACAGGATAGAGTGCTGGGGATCTGGGCTAAGCTGTGCATGAAGGATTTCTTGGAGAAGCGCACAGAAGCCCTAGGAGCTGCAAATCACGTGGTGCATAGGGGTACAGTTTGGCTTGGGGAGGCGAGCTCTTACCTCCTCCAAATTTGGACAGTTGAACTTTTGGACAGTCTGGGTCATTTAGGTCCACCACCTGTGTTCCAGGATCCACAACGTCATCAGGAGAGGGGACCCAGAGTACCGGTCATTGCCGCAGAGTGGTGCCTTTTGAAACAGGGAAGCGACTCCGTCACTCCACGGGAGATTGCTTCGGTCCATCTGGTGCAGGATGAAGACAGGCAGTCCTCTGTGCGTGCAAGACCTGGAAACTGTTGCAGTTACAGAGTAGAAGTAGCCTTCTTGGTTACTTTGTTGGAGTTGTAGAGTTCCTGGAGCAGTTCTGCCGTTGATCCAACGGTAGAATGTGAAGCAGAGATTGCAGAGGAGTCCTGCTGGAATCTTGCAAAGCTGAATCTGAGGAAACACCCACAGGAGAGACCCTAAATAGCCCTCAGAGGGGGATTGGTCACCTAACCAGGTCTGGACCTATCAGGAGGGGTCTCTGACGTCACCTGCTGGCACCGGCCACTCAGGTGCTCCCAGAGTTCCCTGACCATCCTGAAAACAAGATGGCATAATCCAGTGACACTCTGGAGGAGCTCTGGGCACCACCCCTGGAGTGGTGATGGACAGGGGAGTGGTCCATCCTTTGTCCAGAACAAGGACTGGGGGTCCCTGGACCGATGTAGACTGGATTATGCAAGGGGAGCACCATCTGTGCCCTTCAAAGCATTTTCCAGAGGCTCTGGGAGAAACCCCTCCCATCCCTGTAATACCTATGTCCAAAGGGAGGGGGTGTAACACCCCTCTCCTAAAGGAAATGCATTGTTCTGCATTCCTGGGATTGAGCTGCTCCAGCCCCAGGAGGGCAGAAGCCTGTCGGTGAGGTGGCAACAGCTGGGGATGCAGTGAAAACCTCAGAAGACTGGTATGGCAGTACTGGGGGTCCATGTGGAGACCGCATGGAATTGGCTCTCCAATACCAGAATCAGATTGAGGGTACAATTTCCAGTCCCTAGACACCTCACATGGCCATATTCGGAGTTACCATTGTGAAGCTACATATATGTGTTGACCTATATGTAGTGTACACTTATAATGGTGTCCTCACATTCACAAAGTCAGGGAAAAATGGGCCTGGACAACAGGGGTGACCTCACACACAGGTACTATGCACCTAGCCATCAGGGTTTGAAGGTTAGACATATAGATTACTTATAAGTGACTTGGTACAGTGAAAATGTCTTACACTATTTCACTCAGGCTGCAATGGCATCCCTGAAGAAGTATTTGTATGAGCTCCTTACGGGTGGCAAGAGAAATGCTGCAGCCCATAAGGATCTCCTGGAACCCCAATACCGTGCATACCTAGGTACCATATACTAGGGACTTATAAGAGGGGTAGTATGCCAATTTGTAGTGGAATACTGGGTTACCAGTAGGTAAGTACAAATTAGAAATCGGAGAGAGCATAAGCACTGGAGTTCTGGTTAGCAGGACTCCAGTGACAGTCAAGCATACTGACAAAACAGTAAAACATACTGACATGTAGGCCACAAACTATGAGCATTGGGGTCCTGACTGGCAGGATTTCAGTGAGACAGTAAAAACACACTGACAAACAGGCCAAAAATGGGGGTAACAATGCTAAAAAAGGCTACTTTCTCACAATATTTGATTGAAGGTAATCATGCTGGAATTCATAAAGTGAATGAGCAATAAATATGCATTTAAATTATGTTTATCTTGTCACATTTTCCATGAGTCCAAAAACAAAGGTTGAATATCAGGCTATGCCTTCTGGAAAATAGCTGCTTATTCTTTACACCTGTAAACTGGTGTTTACTTCTCTTTCTCTGACTTCAAAGGTAAATAATTTGTAAAGTGAACTATTTGACAATCTTGCCGGAGTACAGAGACTGTGAAAGGAAATATTGTATGATATCAGTTTTTATCTAATACAACATTTAAATACGTGTAAATGAACTTAACTATTTCAAAATATATTAGTAGTTATGAAAGCAAAAATTAAGCACATTTTTTTAAATTTCAAACACTTTATCGTTTGTATGCTATATCATTTTTTCAGCAAATCTGAATGCCAGTGTGCATTTTGTGGCATCTATTTTTTTTATTTTTAACTTTGTTTATTAGCATTTTCAAAAATACTACACCTCTTGCTTTATAATCATCTGGTGTAGTCCTAGGGGCATATACATAATTAGGAGTACTGTCTCATTGTGTGCATTACAGTGGGCCATGTCCACATCCAATGAGGGTAGTAGTTCAGAGCCATTCACACACTAGGTATACACCTGTACATCATATTATGAAGGATTGCATGCCAGACATCAAATGTACAATATTGTTCCAATTCAACAAAATAAACTTTAAACAGAACTGGAAACATAGCACATGTGCGTCTTGTTATCTCAGGATTTCACTTGATATATCACGATGGGGGGAGGCTTTCAGAGTGGGGAGATAGCGCTTCATTTCAGGGTAACCCCTAGTCGCAATGAGTATCCACATTAGCTGAATGCAGTGGGTCCTCAACCTCTGTGTGTGCTGCCTTTACGCAAGGCAGCCATGTGCGGCTGGGGAATACCTTGCATCTGCCGCCGTTGCCGGTTGTGCAAGTGTGTGCTAGTAGGGTGTCAGTTAAGAATTCCCCCTGTCTGGGCTCTCATCTGCTCAGGTGTCAAGACTGGTTCTGTCTGGGAAGGTTGAACTATAGCATCTGTTGCTCTGTCTGTCTCACCACCTTGGTTCCTAAACTTCCATCTCCTCGGCACCTCCATCCTCAAAGCATGTGCATCTGCTTGCACCCATTTCTTCACATCACGTCTCCAATCCTCCAGTATCAGGCACACAGGGGATTTCCAGATCATGGCTACCTTGCATCTGGCCAGCACCAAGCCCAAATCTATGAATCTGTTGCCAACCTTCTTAGAGGTTGGTTTAAGGAATTGGCACAGCAAACAGAGAGAGGGAGTGGCCGGTTCAATGTGTCTCCTATCATTCCCAGTACCCGGAGCCAGAAATTTTGCTTATTAGGGCACTCACAGGTTACGTTGTCAAAGTCTTGGTCCAGACCGTTGCATCTAGGGCACCACCTGGGTTCTCCCCTGTATATTGTCCTGAGCCTGTGTGATGTTAAGTACGTCCTATGGATGTAATTGTATTGGAGGTATTTAAACCGTTAGTTGCAAGAAACCTTGTGAGGGTAGGCCAGGTCTCTCCCTTACTCAGGGGCCGTGATCTCCCTCCCCCAATGTAGCCTCCCATCTAGCTCTCAGTGCATTCAATGACTTTAAGGTCGGTTCAGTTACCTGGCTTTAGAAAGCCTTAACTAAATGGGAACCTTTGCCCACTGACAGGAAGCGCTAGAGAACTCAGTACACATCGGGTTCTTTGTTTACCTTGTCCCACAGGTCCCGCATGGTGCATGACAGCACTCGGTAAGTGAGGAACTGCCCCTCTGGCAGGCAAGTCTCGGCAGTCAGTTCTTCGAATGGGATAAGAACACCAGACTGGAAACAGTCCCCTAATGTAACCACTCCCACCTCCGTCCAGTGCTTCATCAGGCGTGCACCGTGAGGCACACCCCTCAGTTGTAGCTCAGATGCGTACGGGACTCCTGCACCATTGTGCTTCAGTCCCCCTCTCCAGCAGGTCGGGCCACAGTCAGGAGGACACTCAGGGCCTGGATGTGAACTCTGGGGTCAAGCATTTTAGCCAGCAATAGGCCACAATTAGTCTTCCCAGATATTGTGCCTAGGTCTGGGAAGTTTCTGCCCTCTAACCACTTCGCAATCCACTGTAATTGGGCTGCCAGGAAGTATAATTCTAAGTCCGGCACCCCCAGTCCTCCCTCGTTGGTGGGTTAGCGGTGTGTGGGTAGGGACGTCTGCTGGCGACCGCTGTCCCATATCAGTTCTCTAAGGAGTGCATTGAGGTCCTTACACAAATGTATAATAATCTGGGTAGCATGATCTTTTTAGAGAGGGACAACCGAGCCGTCAAGTGGAGCTTAAGGGGGAGTGCCAGAATGCCACGCTGGATTTCAGAGATCTGATTGCTTTACCCAGGTTTCCATCCCGAAGGTCCACCGGGTCTTGGAATATTTGTATTCCCAAGTATTTAAATGTGTGGAGGCACCAGGGGATATCAGGGGGGCAGGTGGTGGGAAGGGCGGCATCTGCAATAAGTGGGAGCACACGTTTTTTTCCTGTTCACATTTAAGCCTGAGGGGCCCCCAAACTCTTCAAGTATTTTTAAGGCCCAAGGAATCCCTGTTGTACCATCTCGCAGGTATACTAACTAGTCATCCGTGCATAATGAGATGACATGATTTGTATCACCCCTCATCACTCTTCGATCGTGGCCTTGTATGTGGAAGTGCGCCGGGTTCAATGGCTACAGTGAAAAGGAGGGGGGGAGAGGGCATCCCTGTCTGGTGCCACAGAATATGACATAGGTATTGGATATCGTTTTTCCTGCACTCACCCTCGCCACAAGATGACTATACAGTAGATCCACCCATCATACCCACCATGCGCCCAGTCCCATATGGACCATCACCGTCTTCAGATAGTTCCACCTCAAGGAGTTGAATGCTTTCTCTAGGTCGACCGACAGAAGCATAGCGTTGGGGTACTGTAGGTTCCTTGGGGTGTGTAAGAGTGAGTACAGTCGTCTAAGGTTCAGGGAGGTGCTATGTGCAGGTATGAAATTGTTTTGGTCATCATGTATTAGTTGGGGCATGTTGGGGAAGCAATTGATTAGCCATGATCTTGCTCGTTATCTTGAAGTTGCAGTTCCTCATGGGTAATGGTCAGAAATCGGTCACCAAGGCTTCTTTAGATTTAGTTTTGGCCAAGGGAACCACCAGTGCCTCCCTCATTGTCTCTGGGAGTATGCCTTTTGCATATGCTTCTGCGTACAGGTCTACCAGTTTGGATGCTAGGATATCAGCAAACATCTTATAGAACTCCATAGGGAGCCGGTCCGTACCCGACGTTTTGCCAGCTGTTTAATGACCTCTTCTAATGTTATTTGCTCACTCAGGGGTTCCCCTGCTTCCAGTCCAAGAAATTGCAATGGTAATGTCTCTAAGTGACACTCTAATGCCATCTGCAATGCGTCCTCTGGCTGCTGGTAGAGGGACCATAATAGGTCTTAAACGCAGTGTTGGTACTTGAAGGGGAGTACATATGTGTCCCATCTACCATTCATAAACTAGTACCTGGGGTGTTCTTGTTCCTTGGGCGAACCAGCCAGGCTAGCAATTTGCCTGACTCGTGCACTGTGGTCAGGTATTTCTGGTAGTTATGGTATTGCAATCTTTCCAAGGTCTCGTATGCCTCGCATGTACTTAGCAGCCTAATGTAGGAGGCTGGCCTGGCTTATAGTGGGTACCTTGTGGTACTTACACCCTGTGCCAGGTCCAGTTATCCCTTATTAGTAAAATAGAGGTGTTTCTAGCAGCTTAGGCTGATAGAAGGTAGCTATGGCAAAGCAGCTTAGGCTGAACTAGGAGACATGCAAAGCTCCTACTATACCACTTATATCATTCATTCATTCAAAGGAGCTTTATTGCGGCTACAGGAGCCAAAAAAGTGCAAGCAGTAATAAATACAAATAAATACACATAATGATAATTACAAGTAAATATAATGATAAAAGGGGGTAAAAGATAAGAGAAAATGGAAAAAAGTGGAATAAAAATGGAATAAAATTGAATAAAAATGGAATAAAATGCGCTGCACAGGACGATGGGACAGTCTTAGTTGGAGTCTTTATCCAGAAGGGTTTTCCCTCTAACAAGCCAACTAGCTCCGAGGAATTTGGCGATGGCGATCACTAGCGTTGGCCTAGTGTCTGATCTGAGGATTCGGAGGGCTAGCGCAGAGCTGCGGACTCCCAGTAGTCTGCATGCCGGGGCCAGCCATTTCCTATGGGGGGCGGTGTACGCGGGGCAGGCAAAAAGGACGTGAGGGAGATTCTCAGCAGGGGCTTTGCAAGCTGGGCATACAGTTGATTCAATGTGCGACCAGCTACTGGTGAGAAGTCTTAATGGGAGTGTTCCAATGCGGAGCTGGAAGTACAGTTTCCTTTCCCTTGGGGCCGTGATTAGGTCCCAAAAAGCTTTATACTTGCATGACTCTTTTAGGTTGACAAAGTCACAAGATAGTGTAGTGTGGAGTGCAGTCCTTGTGTCTTCGTAATTTGCCATTTGCCAGTATAGTTTCTTTAGTTTGCTTTTCGAGGGGAAGACTGACGTGGTTGGTGAGTTCCAGAGATCATCGAGCCCAAGTGAGTACAGTGAGCCCTTGATGCATCGTAGCCAGGGGATTCTGTGAAGATGGTCGGCTTTTAGGATGACCTGTAGAGCTTCAGTGAAGGTGTCGAGCTCCGGAGTGGTCCAGAGACGCCGCCAGTACAGCAGAGGTCGCAGGCGGGCTTTGTGTCCAATGCGTTTGATACCGAGATCCTTGAAAAGGGGGAACAGTGGGGTGCTTAGCGGAAGGGACACAAGGTTTCTTAGGAAGTTGTTTTCAGCGGTGGTTAAGTCTTGGGTTTTGGTATAGCCCCATAGTTCAGCTCCGTAAAGTGCTGAGGAAACGGCCTGGGCTTCGTATAACTGTAATGCTGGGCGTATATCATATAGCACAATATCATAAGAAAACACAATACTCAGAGTTATTAAAAATGAAGGTACTTTATTTTTCATGACAATATACCAAAAGTATCTCAGTGAGTACCCTCAGTTAGAAGGTAAGTAATATACACAAGTCATATGTACACAAACCCAAAACAGGTAAGTAACAGTAATAAAAGTAGTGCAAACAATGTAGAAGCACAATAGGATGCAATAGATGAACATAGGTCTAGGGGCAACACAAACCATATACTCCAAAAGTGGAAAGCGAATCACGAATGGACCCCAGACCTACGGAAGCTTGTAGAGGGTCGCTGGACTGTAAGAAAATAGTCAGGGTGTCCAAGATAACCCTCCCCAAGACCCTGAAAAGTAGGAGTAAAGTTCCCCTACTAGTCCAAAAGGACACAATAGTCGTGATAGGGGGATTCTGCAAGAACCACAAACACCAGCAAAGCACTGAAGACGGATTCCTAGACCCGAGGACCTGCAAGGCAAGGGGACCAAGTCCAAGAGTCGCAATAGTGTCCGGGGGGGCGGGAAACCCAAGATGAAGGTGCAAAAGGGCTGCCTCCGGGTGGAAGAAGCTGAAGATTCTGCAACAACGAAAAGGGCTACGAACTTCTCCTTTGGATGGAAGATGTCCCACAGCGTGCTGGATGTCGCAGAAGTGTTTGCCCACAGAAATACCGCAAACAAGCCTTGCTAGCTGCAAGGGTCGCAGTAGAGGTTTTAGGTGCTGCTGGGGACCAGGAAGGACCAGGATGTCGCCCCTTGGGGGAGGAGACAGAGGGGTCACTCAGCAACTCAGAGAGCCCCCACAGAAGCAGGCAGCACCCGCAGAAGTACTGAAGCAGCCACTTGCAAAATCTGAGGACAGCGGTCAACTCAGAGTCACAAAGGAGGGTCCCACGACGTCGGAGTCCAACTCAGCGAGTTGGGCAATGCAGGACGGAGTGCTGGGGACCCAGGATAGGCTGTGCACAAAGGAAGTCCTGGAAAACTGCACAGAAGCTGTAGCAGCTGCAAATCATGCAGTACACCGGTTTGCTGTCTGGTGTGGGGAGGCAAGGACTTACGTCCACCAAACTTGAACTGAAGGACCACTGGACTGTGGGGGTCACTTGGACCCAGCTCCTATGTTCCAGGGACCACACTTGTTGAGATGAGAGGGAACCCAGAGGACTGGTGATGCAGAAGTTTGGTGCCTGCGTTAGCAGGGGGAAGACTCCGTTAACCCACTGGAGACTTCTTCAGTGCAGGTTGAAGGCAGACAGCCCTCAGAGCATGCACCACCAGGAAGCAGTCGAGAAAGCCGGCAGGATTAGGCGCTACAATGTTGCTGGTAGTCGTCTTGCTACTTTGTTGCGGTTTTGCAGGCGTCCTGGAGCAGTTAGCGGTCGATCCTTGGCAGAAGTCAAAGAGGGAAGTGCATAGGAGCTCTGGTGAGATGTTGCATTCGTTATCTGAAGAATACCTCCAGAGGAGAGACCCTAAATAGCCAGAAAAGGAGGTTTGGCCACCAAGAAAGGAGGATTGGCTACCAAGAGAGGTAAGAGCCTATCAGAGGGGGTCTCTGGTGTCACCTGCTGGCACTGGCCACTCAGAGCAGTCCAGTGTGCCCCCAACACCTCTGTTTCCAAGATGGCAGAGGTCTGGGACACACTGGAGGAGCTCTGGGCACTTCCCCTGGGAGGTACTGGTCAGGGGAGTGGTGATTCCCCTTTCCTTTGTCCAGTTTCATGCCAGAGCAGGGCTGGGGGATCCCTGAACCGGTGTAGACTGGCGTATGCAGAGATGGGCACCATCTGTGCCCATCAAAGCATTTCCAGAGGCTGGGGGAGGCTACTCCTCCCCAGCCCTTCACACTTATTTCCAAAGGGAGAGGGTGTAACACCCTCTCTCAGAGTAAATCCTTTGTTCTGCCTTCCTGGGCCGGGGCTGCCAAGACCCCAGGAGGGCAGAATCCTGTCTGAGTGGTTGGCAGCAGCAGCTGCAGTGGAAACCCCGGAAAGGCAGTTTGGCAGTACCTGGGTTCTGTGCTAGAGACCCGGGGGATCATGGAATTGTCCCCCCAATACCAGAATGGTATTGGGGGGACAATTCCATGACCTTAGACGTGTTACATGGCCATGTTTGGAGTTACCATGGTGACGCTACACATACGTAGTGACCTATGTGCAGTGCACGCGTGTAATGGTGTCCCCGCACTCACAAATTTTGGGGAATTTGCCCTGAACGATGTGGGGGGCACCTTGGCTAGTGCCAGGGTGCTCACACACTAAGTAACTTGGCACCCAACCTTCAACAAGTGAGGGTTAGACATATAGGTGACATATAAGTTACTTATGTGTAGTGAAAAATGGCTGTGAAATAACGTGGACGTTATTTCACTCAGGCTGCAGTGGCAGGCCTGTGTAAGAATTGTCTGAGCTCCCTATGGGTGGCAAAAGAAATGCTGCAGCCCATAGGGATCTCCTGGAACCCCAATACCCTGGTTACCTAAGTACCATATACAAGGGAATTATATGGGTGTACCAGTGTGACAATGAGAATTGTTAAATGTAGTCACTAGCCTACGGTGACAATTTTAGAAAACAGAGAGAGTATAAACACTGAGGTTCTGGTTAGCAGAGCCTCAGTGATACAGTTAGGCACCACACAGGGAACACATACAGGGCATACACTATGAGCACTGGGGTCCTGTCTAGCAGGATCCCAGTGACACAAGGGCAAAAACAAACATACATACAGTGAAAATGGGGGTAACATGGCAGGCAAGATGGTACTTTCCTACACAGCCATTGCAACGCTTCTTGGCTTTTGCCTTGTTCATTGCCTCTTTCATGAATCTCCAATTCTATGCAGGTAAGATCTTGCTCGAGGGACCGTCAAATCCGTACAGTCTGGTCTATGCAGTGTCCCCGCATCACTACCTTTAAAGTCTCCCACACTATACCCCGGGCCACAGTGGTCCCATAGTTGATGTGCTCTGTCAAGTGTGTCCTGAGGGTATCTCCGAAGGCCACATCCTCCAAAGCCATCGGCTGGAGCCACCATGTACTGGTCGGGACCTATCACTTGTGCAGTGCCAAGTCAGCAGTAATGGAGTATGGTCCGTCAGGGTGCGTCCCAAGTATTCGGTATGTACAACATCAGAGCTAAGAGATTTAGTGCACGCAAATCGATCTATTCTAGTGTGAAGGCTTGGAGGCCCGAATAATAGGAGTAGTCTCTATCTTGGGGGTGCTGGGTTCGCCAGATGTCCTCCATGCCCCAGTGATCTACCCAGTTTGTCAATCCTTTCCTCACCTTGTGGGCCGCAACCACGTGCAGTGGGGTTGTAGAGAAATTCATCTCAGTGTTGAGAGTACAATGAAAGTCCCCGTCCAGCAGGAACAGCCGTCCCGACAATTGAGCCAACCGGCCCAAAAGGACATGCAGAAAAGGACCTGGTCCTGGTTTTGCACGTAAATACAACCCAGGGTCACATGCCTCCCATGAAGGCTGTCCTACACTAGCACATACTGTATTGGCCGCCTTCGTCTACATCCGTAGCAATGGCTTTGAAAGGGACTACCGCCTTTACCCATATCAATTTGCCCAGTGCAAATACAGACTATGTGGTAGTGTATAATTGTCCCTTCAACCTGCGTTGCAGACGGTTGGCCTCGCTTGTGGTAGTGTGTGTTTCTTGAAGTAGGGCTATGTGGACACCTCGCCTCTTAAGACATGCCAAGAGCTTATGGCGTCTAGCAATGGTCCCCATTCCTCGGATATTCCATGTCACTAGTTTGTAGTCAGCCAGGGTGTTGAATTGTGGTCACTGTGGGACAAGCGTCCTCTGAACAGGGGCTCCCTGTCCTCAGCCATCAGTCTCCTTCTGCCTACCCGGATCCTTGTCATTTCAGTGACATTTGAACACAGGTGCAAACTGATAAACCAACAACAGGTCCCAAGTCCCACACCCCAGGGCAAATCTGCAACTGCCAGATGCCCAAACCATAAAGGTTGAACTTAACAGTTGAAACAAGTCTTGTAGCAATCTTGCCATCAGCTAAGTGTTGTGTCAAGAATTGGGGGGGGAGGTGCAGCTTGTCTCAGCCTAATGATTGTGAAAGGGTCTCCTTCTTGGGCCAAGTACGGAATCCATAATGGTGGAGGCTGAGTCACACTAGTTTGTCCGCCGTTTGGAGTGCCACCACCGGAGTCTCATTCATGTGGTGCGAGTCCAATTTGGTGGAAGGTGCACACTGGTCAGCATTGTCCACGCTGGTTTCGTCCGTCAGTTTAGGGCTCTGCTGCATGGCCGTCGCTCTCATGGCAGCCCTCCTGTCCATCTCGTTCTGTGCTGGGGTAGGCCTGGATCCCCGCTGAGGCCTGGGTCGGTTGTGTGACCTGCGGTGCCCTCTATGCCCTTGCCAGGTCTCTTTCTCTATTTGTGGAGTACCATTCCCAACTTGTACGTCTCCAGCTAGGCCAAGGCATATTCTGGTGTTTGATAGAAGCATGTGAGGCCTTCTAAAAGCACCCTTAGACTGGTGGAAAATAGGAGCGAATATTGAGTGCCTTACTCTTGGAGTGCTTGCTTCACCTTTATGTACGAGGCCTGCCGGGTTTGAATCTCAGCGGTGAAGTCCGTAAATAACGTCAACTGTCCGTTGCCCACCTTGAAAGGTCCGACCTCTCTCACTCACTGCAGCAACACATCTCTGTCTTTGTAATGCAACAGTTTTGCCACCACTGGTTGGGGAGGACCACCCAGAGATGGGGGTCTGGCTGGCACACAATGTGCTCATTTCAATGCAAAAAAAGGAGTAAGCTGTGTTGGTGCCACGTCCGTCTTCACCCACTGTAGGAGGCTGGCCTGGCTTGTTGTGGGTACCAGAGGCACTTACACCTTGTGCCAGGTCCAGTTATCCCTTATTAGTGTAGAAGAGGTGTTTCTAGCAGCTTAGACTGATAGAAGATAGCTATGGCAAAGCACCTTAGGCTGAACTAGCTCCTACTATACCACTTGTATCATATGCACAATATCAGAAGAAAACACAATACACAGAGTTACTAAAAATAAAGGTACTTTATTTTTATGAAAATATGCCAAAAGTATCTCAGTGAGTTCCCTCCGTAAGAAGGTAATATATATATATATACACAAGTTATATATACACCAACCAAAATTAAATAATAGCAAGAAACGTAATGCAAACAGTGTAGAATTACAATAGATTGCAATAGGAGCATATAGGTATAGGGGCAACACAAACCATATTCTCCAAAAATGGAATGCGAACCACAAATGGACCCCAAACCTATGTGAGCTTGTAGAGGGTCGCTGGGACTGTAAGAAAACAGTGAGGGTTAGAAAAATACCCGACCCCAAGACCCTGAAAAGTAGGAGTAAAGTGCACCTACTACCCCCAGAGGGCACAGAAGTCGTGATAGGGGGATTCTGCAGGAAGAATAAACACCAGCAGTGCACTGACAACGGATTTCCGGACCTGAGTACCTGTAAGACCAGGGGACCAAGTCCAATAGTCGCGGATGTGTCGAGAGTGGGCAGGAGCTCAGGAAATGGCAGCTGAAGGTGCAAGGAAGCTGCCACCGGTTGGAAGAAGCTTGGAGTTCTGCAAGAAAGAAGAGGACTAGGAACTTCTCCTTTGGAAGACGGATGTCCCACGTCGTGATGAAGCTTGCAGAGGTGTTCCCATGCAGAAAGACCGCAAACAAGCCTTGCTAGCTGCAAGGGTGGCGGTAGAGGTTTTTGGGTGCTGCTGTGGCCCAGGAGGGACCAGGATGTCGCCTTTTGGAGGAGGAGACAGAGGGGGCGGTCAGCAACTCAGAGAGCCCTCACAGAAGCAGGCAGCACCCGTAGAAGTACCCCAACAGGCACTTAGAAGAAAGGTGAACCGGAGTCCACGCGAAGTCACAACAGGGAGTCCCACGTCGCCGGAGGACAACTCAGAAGGTTGTGCACTGCAGGTCGGAGTGCTGGGGACCCCGGCTTGGCTGTGCACGAAGGAAATCCTGGAAGAGTGCACAGGAGCCGGAGCAGCTGCAAATCACGTGGTACACAGCTTTGCAGTCTAGCGTGGGGAGGCAAGGACTTACCTCCAACAAACTTGGACTGAAGAGTCACTGGACTGTGGGAGTCACTTGGACAGAGTTGCTGAGTTCCAGGGACCACGCTCGTCAGGATGAGAGAGGACCCAAAGTACAAGTGTTGCAGTCTTTTGGTGCCTGTGTTAGCAGGGGGAAGATTCCGTCGACCCATGGGAGAGTTCTTTGGAGCTTCTGGTGCAGGGTGAAGGCAGGCTACCCCCAGAGTATGCACCACCAGGAAACAGTCGAGAAAGCCGGCAGGATTAAGCGCTACAATGTTGCTGGTAGTCGTCTTGCTACTTTGTTGCGGTTTTGCAGGCGTCCTGGAGTAGTCAGCGGTCGATCCTTGGTAGAAGGTGAAGAGGGAGATGCAGAGGAACTCTGGTGAGCTCTTGCATTCGTAAGAAGGTAATATATATACACAAGTTATATATACACCAACCAAAATTAAATAATAGCAAGAAACGTAATGCAAACAGTGTAGAATTACAATAGATTGCAATAGGAGCACATAGGTATAGGGGCAACACAAACCATATTCTCCAAAAATGGAATGCGAACCACGAATGGACCCCAGGGCGGCTCATTTGCTACACTTGTTCTTTGTATGATGCTTGGATTTTTCACAATCCCTTCGACTTCAATGATGTAAAATTGATTGATTGATGCATCCCTACACTGAAAATTGTTCCAGCACCACTGCCTTCCCCCCATTGTCTCCTCTCATATATTGTTCTTGTCGCACTGTATGTTTTTCTCCTCACTACTGTTTCCAAGCTGTTCTGTCTGCAGCACTAACTAGCTCGGAGAAAGTCTTAAAAACACGCAAACAGATAGCTATACATGCACTACCATTTGCGTTCATTGTAAGCCCTCTGGTATGTTTTGTGGGACATATGTAATAATTGTTCTTGATATTTAGGAAACAAAAGAATGCAATGAAATACGAGAAATTGGAAGGTGCTGAAAAATAACTGTTGGGATAAGGCAGTGAAAGAATACAAAACACATGGTTTTAAAATGAAAAAAACAGAGTCAGTGTCCAGGACCAAGGTTCATTATTGCCTATTTCCAAGAGGTACATTGTCAGTACTGATTTGCATTAGGTAGGCCACTGACTTGAAGGCCACATTGCAAAAAAGGGGTGTTTGGGAAGAAATAGTGGACTGGAATGCTACCCTATTTGCAGGCATTCATTTCATCATCTCTTAAGTGTTTGATTAACAGCAGCCTGGAAACTTGAGACTGGCACAGCTTTCCAAACCTACAACTGCCAAGGTTGGTGAGTTTCAAAACGTAGTAAATTTGCACCCATTTAAAGAGTACTTCTATGGGTGCCAATTTAACTCTTTTATGGTAAACCTGTCACTGTATACATTTAGGATCTCAATCCAATAAATGAGCTAGTTAAAACATCTTAATGAAATGGGAATGACAAGAAAATCTGACAGAAATGCAGCAGACACAGCTCAGTGTCCTCTAACCCAATTACAAAAACAGGATGTATTTGAAGGGTGTCACATCCAAAACACCCCTACTGAAGCTATGCTCATTCCCATTCCACAAGGACCTAAATATTCTTTCTGGGAACTCATAACAATGGTTACATACAACACAACGGTCTGGAGTGCCTGCTTTGGGGCCCTGGGGTCACGTATTTTAAATGTATTTTTACTGCACACAGAGTTGTTGGTGGACCTGCCATATAGGTGTTTGTGGCCAGGAGTCCATGTTTCTAGTGATTGCATTTTACAAATCATTTTATCAATTGTCTGACAGCCCCATGTACTAAGTGTAGGGGCTGGCCTGGCTTATAGTGGGTACCTTGTGGTACTTACACCCTGTGCCGGGTCCAGTTATCCCTTATTAGTAGAATAGAGGTGTTTCTAGCAGCTAAGGCTGATAGAGGTAGCTATGGCAAAGCAGCTTAGGCTGAACTAGGAGACATGCAAAGCTCCTACTATACCACTTATATCATATAGCACAATATCATAAGAAAACACAATACTCAAAATAAGGGTACTTTATTTTTATGATAATATGCCAAAAGTATCTCAGTGAGTACCCTCAGGTAGAAGGTAAGTAATATACACAAGTTATATGTACACAAACCCAAAACAGGTAAGTAACCGTAGAAAAAGTAGTGCAATGTAGAATCACAATAGGATGCAATAGGTGAACATAGGTCTAGGTGCAACACAAACCATATACTCCAAAAGTGGAATGCGAATCACGAATGGACCCCAGACCTATGGGAGCTTGTAGAGGGTTGCTGGGACTGTAAGAAACCAGTGTGTCCAAGATACCCCACCCCAAGACCCTGAAAAGTAGTAGTAAAGTTAGCCTACTATCCAAGAAAGACACAGTAGTCATGATAAGGGGATTCTGCAAGAACCACAAGCACCAGCAAAACACTGAAGACGGATTCCTGGACGTGAGGACCTGCAAGGCAAGGGGACCAAGTCCAAGAGTCAGGATAGTGTCCAGGGGGGGCAGGAGTCCAGGAAACCCCGGATGAAGGTGCAAAAGGGCTGCCTCTGCGTGGAAGAAGCCAAAGATTCTGCAACAACAAAAAGGGCTAGGAACTTCTCCTTTGGATGGAAGATGTCCTACGGCATGCTGGATGATGCAGAAGTGTTTGCACACAGAAATACTACAAACAAGCCTTGATAGCTGCAAGGGTTGCGGTAGAGGTTTTTGGGTGCTGCTGGAGACCAGGAAGGACCAGGATGTCGCCCCTTGAAGGAGGAGACCGAGGGGGTGCTCAGCAACTCAGGGAGCCCCCGCAGGAGCAGGCAGCACCCGTAGAAGTACCGGAGCAGGCACTTAGAAGATTGGTGCAACCGGGGGTCACAAAAGGAGGGTCCCACGATGTCGGAGTCCAACTCAGAGGGTTGAGCACTACAGGACGGAGTGCATGGGACCCAGGCTAGGCTGTGCACGAAGGAATCTTTGGAGAAGTGCAGAGAAGCCGGAGCAGCTGCAAATCACGCAGTGGACAGGTTTGCAGTCTATCGTGGGGAGGCAAGGACTTGCCTCCACCAAACTTGGACTGAAGGATCACTGGACTGTGGGGGTCACTTGGATCTAGCTCCTGTGTTCCAGGGACCACGCTCGTCAGGATGAGAGGGGACCCAGAGGACCGGTGATGCAGTATTTTGGTGCCTGCGTTAGCAGGGGGAAGATTCCGTCGAGCCACAGGAGATTTCTTCTTGGCTTCCAGTGCAGGGGGAAGGCAGACATCCCCCAGAGCATGCACCACCAGGAAACAGTCGAGAAAGCCGGCAGGATGAGGCGCTACAATGTTGCTGGTAGTCGTCTTGCTACTTTGTTGCGGTTTTGCAGGCCTCCTGGAGCAGTCAGCGGTCGATCCTTCACAGAAGTCAAAGAGGGAAGTGCAGAGGAACTCTGGTGAGCTCTTGATTCGTTATCTGAAGAATACCCTTGAGGAGAGACCCTAAATAGCCAGAAAAGGAAGTTTGGCTACCAAGAAAGGAGGATTGGCTACCAAGAGAGGTAAGAGCCTAGCAGAGGGGGTCTCTGACGTCACCTGCTGGCACTGGCCACTCCGAGCAGTCAAGTGTGCCCCCAACACCTCTGAATCCAAGATGGCAGAGGTCTGGGACACACTGGAGGAGCTCTGGGCACCTCCCCTGGGAGGTACTGGTCAGGGGAGTGGTCACTCCCCTTTCCTTTGTCCAGTTTCGCACCAGAGCAGGGCTGAGTGATCCCTGAATCGGTGTAGCCTGGCTTATGCAGAGATGGGCTACTCCTCCCCAGCCCTTCACACCTATTTCCAAAGGGAGAGGGTGTAACACTCTCTCTCAGAGGAAATCCTTTGTTCTGCCTTCCTGGGCCGGGGCCGCCCAGACTCCATGAGGGCAGAATCCTGTCTGAAGGGTTGGCAGCAGCTGCTGTAGAAACCCCGGAAAGGCAGTTTGGCAGTACCCGGGTTCTGTGCTAGGGACCCGGGGGATCATGGAATTGTCCCCCCAATACCAGAATGGTATTGGGGGGACAATTCCATGATCTTAGACATGTTACATGGCCATGTTCGGAGTTACCATTGTGACGCTACACATAGGTAGTGACCTATATGTAGTGCACACGTGTAATGGTGTCCCCACACTCACAAAGTTCGGGGAAATTGCCCTTAACGATGTGGGGGCACCTTAGCTAGTGTCAGGGTGCCCACTCACTAAGTAACTTGCCACCCAACCTTCACCACGTGAGTGTTAGACATATAGGTGACTTATAAGTTACTTATGTGCAGTGAAAAATGGCTGTGAAATAACGTGGACGTTCTTTCACTCAGGCTGCAGTGGCAGGCCTGTGTAAGAATTGTCTGAGCTCCCTATGGGTGGCAAAAGAAATACTGCAGCCCATGGGTGTCTCCTGGAACCCCAATACCCTGGGTACCTAAGTTCCATATACAAGGGAATTACATGGGTGTACCAGTGTGCCAATGAGAATTGGTAAATTTAGTCACTAGTCTGCAGTGACAAATTTTGAAAGCAGAGAGAGTATAAACACTGAGGTTCTGGTTAGCAAAACCTCAGTGATACAGTTAGGCACCACACAGGGAACACATACAGGGCATACACTATGAGCACTGGGGTCCTGCCTAGCAGGATCCCAGTGACACAAGGGCAAAAACAAACATACATACAGTGAAAATGGGGGTAACATGCCAGGCAAGATGGTACTTTCCTACACTAAGCAAAAGTTGCAAATAGAGGAGGGCATGCAGGCACATTAATTGGGTGATCCGAGCCAGCGCCGAGGCATGGGTCTGGCTTGGCTGTAAGTATCTCTGCATGGGCATGTAGATTGCACAACAAACATAACGTACAAATATAATACAGTCTCTTCAAAAATTAAAAACATTAAAAAGTGAATTTTCTTAACCTGCCGAAGCCTTTCATTTAGTACACCAGATTATATCATCACTGCATTGACAGACATTTATGAAAAGCGATAGTTTTTGGAAACATTCATGGCTCTTTCCCACCCGCCAGCCACAGTGCCGTTGGTGAGCTGAGGCAAGTCAGAAGTGGTGTAAACCTAATCGTGACCTAGATTCTTATTGTAAAAGGAGCAACATTACAGTCTATTAAATGAAATATAAGTGGTGTCTTTACAGCGCAAATCCTTGACAAGTATTCAAAAGTTCTCTCATATGCGATAATAAAGAAAAAGGAGGCTCTGTAAAATAAAATATGAGCCTAGGATTGCAGGATTTGGATTTGCAGGGAAGCATATTGAATCCAGGTTATCTGGGTTCACATTTTGAAGTTCAGCAACCAGATGAGTATCTTTGTCACTTTCTCTTTCCCATTTCCATCAAAAGTCTCCGTTTTGTCTTTCATTCTTGACTCAGGAGGAGAAAAAACAACACAGAGATAGTAGACCCAACTCAAGGCCCCATGGCCTGACTGCCAAGTCAAGAATGCATTTATTTGGGGGGTGTCACACTCCAAACTCTCTCCTGAAACTTCGCTACAGCATAGATGAGATTTTTGCTTTTAATATTCAGTTCCTCTAAAAATGTGTACCTGAGCTGCATTATTTTTCCTTTGTCTGAAACTTATTAGCCAAAGCATTTATGTTTTTTCATGTGCTAGGAAAAGCGCACTATCAACGCTACAGGAAATTACAGAAATAAATAAATAATGGAATTAGTCTCGCAAAAGTAAACATGAATAAGGTTGTGAGCCAAGATTTCCTATGTGGAGGAAAATAAGTATAGCTCTCTATTTCTAGTAGATTTATATGTGTTTATGTCCCTTTCTTTAGTTGGAGATACTCTTCTGAAGATTACCTTGGAGGATCATCACACTGGGGCAAAATAACGAGCTATAGTGGAGCAGGATATTACAGAGACCTCGAAATAACTAAACGCCAGAGTGCAGAAGCATTGCAAACACTAAAAGATAATTTGTGGTTGGACAGAGGAACTCGAGCAGTCTTCATTGATTTTTCTGTTTATAATGCCAACATCAATCTATTTTGTGTTTTAAGGTAAGTGGAAAATTATGAAGAGTGCACCCCTAATATATACATTGTTCCTCTAAATGTACAAAAGACTGATTGTTTAAAGAAGAAACAATGTAAGAAAACTAGGCCATGAATCATCTAGACATGTGAACGGTAACATATTTTGCTGATTTGTGAAGTCGTGGCCTTGGTATAATTGTAAGTATATGTTCGGAGTTCTAGCTGTGTCTAACAAACCCTCTTTATCCCGCTCTATAATGTATGTAGGACAGTGGCAAACCAAAAGAGTGAAATATGTTGTCCTGTATCGCAAGTGAAATATTAATTTTGTACCCCAAATCATTTTTTTCCGAATCGTCAGTATGAGAGACATCTCAGACTATATGAATGTAAAATAAGATTCAAAATCTCCTCAGATTTTGAGAAGACAATAAAGTGGTTGTGCTGCATTCATGCTAGCCGATCTAATTGTCTTGATACTCCTCTCACTGGTTTGTCAAATGTGTTGTCTGGCTTAACACTGGAAACATCTAAAGTTAGACCATTTTCCTGGAAGATGCCCCATTGGAGAGTCTGGAGGGTCATAGTACTTTGTCAGATAGATGTAGGTGACCAAAGGAGATAAAGCAGAAGGCAGTACAGCACGATTGTGGATTAATTCTGCAGTCAGCAGGATTGTGGCTAATGCTTGGCAAAAGCCATTTCATGGATGGCATAGAGAATGGGGAGCTAAGCGCAACATGCTTCACACCAAATGGATACGTTGGCCATGTGCAAAAGTATCTAATACAAAGGCAGTATATTTCACATTGTCATAAGTGGGTTAGGTTGGGTGCTCAGAACACAAAATCGCGTATTCATAAATAAAGATACAGGGGCCTTATTCTGAGTTAGGTCGAATGGGAGCCCTGTTGTAAATTAGAGGGGCTTGGCTCCACCAAATCCCATCTCCCTCATTTCTTTTAGAGGTGAGGCATTCATTAGGATGTGGCAATGCCTCAGCTGTCAGATAAACCAGGACTCGGCGGCCCGTTCACCTCAGGACTGCTAGGTCAATGGGTTGGAAGGTCCACCCTACTGAAGATGAACCTTCTGGCAAATATTTTTCCTGCCTGCTACTGTCTTGCGGACCAAGGAAAAGCCTTTTTTGGGAGTTTGTTTCGGACATATAACAAACGCTGACTGGCAACTCAAACATGGCAGAATGGCCGCATTGCAGTTTTGACAACAATGCTTCTGCCAAAACCTTCTCAGTAATGTGCCTAGGATTTCTACACTGGGCAGATAGTTCTCCACTGGGTGGGCAAATGGGAGGCTGGTACTGCACTGCAGGAAAGATGGTCCATTTACTCTAATTAATTTGACTGCTACTCATTTAAATGGTTGCCCCGTATGACAAACAATTAAATATTAAGACGCCAGTTCCATCTGAATTAAGTTTGGAGTATGTGCTTTGATTAAAAAAAGATTATCAATGTACCATTGTGCTACAAATTTAACAGGGTACAGTGCCTAGGATTAAAGTGACAATATTCAGGATAGTTTATCTGTTTTAAGCTAGCCATTTGTACATCATCCTTAGTCCTGCTTTAACAGGTTCATTCCAGGCCAGTCCATGCTCCTTCCAGAGAGGACACAAGCAATCTCAGACCAGTTTCCGCCTACTTAGTTCTTATTACAGAAGGGTTCCTTGGTTTGTGTGGCACAGTGATTGCTAGACCAATGTCTGGGCACACGTTGGGCGTCTACTGCAACATAAAAGTGATGTAAGTAATGCACATATGTGAGTACAGTGAACACCATACTGCAGACGTTCGTTATGTGTTTTTCTTTACGGATTCCATCAATCCAGTGTAAACAGTATATTTATTGTTGCATTAAAGCAGTACTTAACACCATGTATGTTCCTAAAAATCGATCTCATTGCAATGGATGTATTTAGCAATTTTAATTGTTGGTCTCTCATATAAATCATAGTTTTCTCTTGAAGGTTTGTTTCTTGGTTTTTCACTCCTCTATCCCGTGGTTTGTTAGGCCGGATTTTCCTTGGTAGAGGATACCATCCAGAAAGACCAGTATGCAGATTTCTTAACGTGTTACTTTTTAAAGCAGGAGTCATGTGCATTAACTTTCGAATTCCCAAAGTCTAAAACATTCAAACCAATTTTGTCACACATCACTTGCTACCTAAGACACTCCAACCTTAAACCCTTTTTGGCCTTTGTCTGCCTGTATCTGCCAGAGCCAAATCAAGAATAAGGGCCTCATTTACACTGAACAGTCATTGGATGTTAAAGGTGCCTGAAGAGCTTAAGCGTTATTAGAAAATTGGAATGTTGCAAGAACCACTGAAAACAATTGAGCAGAAATAGCCTATATGCAGTGGCGGTTCACAGGGGTTAAAAGGGGCAAGGCGGCACGGGGCAGGGGGTATATTAATAATATAAAAAAATAAAAATAGTAAAAAATAAAACTTACCTGCTGCACCACACTGTTCCTCTGTCCCCTCAGCAGGCACAAACTAAAAACCTGCCCTGCGGCCAATCCTGACGCTGTTCGGAGCACCGTTAGGATTGGGCAGAGAACTCAGCCAGGGCACTCCCAGGCAGACTGGGAGCCTGTGCCTGCTCTCTCCAGCCTGACAACACAGTGCCTGATTGGAGAGAGCACAGTGTGCATGTGTGTTTGGTCAGAGCGAGACGGCCGGCCAAACACACATGTGCACTGAGCCCTCGTCCCCGTCATCCCCCATGGCCCCGCCCCTTTAACAACAAACCGATAATAAACATAGTTTATCATCATTTTGTTGTTAAATGTTTGCTGCTGCTGGCAGGGGGTGATGCTCCTGTGCCAGCGGAGGAGCCGCCGCTACCTATATGAACTGTTATAAGCCCCCTGCTCTCAACATTTAAATGTCTTAATACACATCCTCTGCCTTTGAATTTCTCCTGAGTCTTAATAATATATTAATTAGGAAGAGGTTTGAGAAAGGCAGAGGCTGTGCAGGACACATACAGCCTTCACCATTCATTCCTCATGTAGCTCAGTGTCATTAGGGATTCAGAAAGAGGGAGGGGTGAATGCTGTTCAGCTTCTGGGTCTTCCTGGCTTAACTGAACTGCAAAATGCAGTTTAGCCAGACCAGTGAGAACTAGGGGCTGACTTCTTCCCCCTTTCAAAGATCGTGTTGTGAAGGTTCAACAGCAATGGCCTCACAAGCGGCTGTTAACTGTAGAACATTTACAGCAAGAGCTGCGAACGAATGCTTCGGAGCCAAGAGGGGCTTCAACCACCTTAGGCTCCAAGAGGCCTTTGTTTTTCTAAGTAGAACATTTGGCCCTCATGGGATTTTTTTTAGCCCGCCATAGCTGTGCTATATCGGCCATTAAAGGCCTGCTCAAGCATTAAAGGTCCTTTTGGCTCATCCTTTAATGCTGGAGCGGGACTTTAATGGCTGGTATAGGCCACTAAGGCAGACTATAAATCCATATTAGAAAATTTGAATGTTGAGCGATCCATTGAAGACAATGGAGTGGCTCCGGGCATATAATGGCTAGTATAAGCCTTCTGCTCTAACATTCCTGTATTTGTTCTAAATTGAAAAGGGTGAAAAATAAAGACAGTCTACCCTTAGTATGTGGAATGTTCTAATAGCCTTATAGCCTTTCTGCCTCAGGCTATACCTGTAATTAAAGGCCCACACCTTCATTGTAGGCCCTTGCCTGAGGCTTGAGCCTATAACTCAGGTTTAGGGCCTTTAACAACCAGTATAAACCTTGCAGCGGGCTATACAGCTAATATTTGAGCACTGAAATGTTGGGATCTCAATTGAAGATAATGAAGCTACAGATAACTGTAATTACTGGTAAATGCCTCCTGAACTGTGTGTTGCAGACCTCATGATTTGCAAGGGTTTGCCTTAAAAAAAAAAAAAAAACTATTTTTATCAAAGGGCTACAAAATAGTTGAGGGGATTGGGTCTGTGGTTAGGGTTATTGGGGGTGGAACATATGCACCATACCACATTTCCTCGTGACTTTAAAACAAGTGGAGAGGGGTGTAAACTTTCATGACTACAAAACATATTTTTATAGAAAAGTCTGCAATGTTTGCATTGGTAATGTAAAAAAAAATGCTTTGCTGCGCACTTATTTGTCGACAGTTTTAACTCTATGTGCCTCCTATGTGGCTCCTCTTTCTTTCCCCAGCTGAAGTATTTCATCTTGATGTAGGGTTGCCAACTGGCTTTTTCTTAATGACATGACCAGTACTTTTAAATTCTGGCAAGTACCAAACTTAGGTAAATCACCTACACCACTGTTATCAGTACATATTTCAAACAGTTACTATACATAGACATACTTGTGATTTTAGGATATTTTATTATTGTGATTAATATTTTAATATATTTTTATACAATCAAGACATTCATTCATTCAAACAGTAACCATAAGAAAAGAATCACCTTAAAATGTGTTCCACAGCTTTCTTAATGATCCCTGACGGATACATAAAGTAATCAATGACAGAAAAGCCATATTAAAAATGAATATAGATTATATTGTTTTATATAAAGTTCCATTTAAGTACTATGTTAAGGCCTTTGCAGAAACTTAAAACGTATACAACTGGCAGACTATATTCTCTGGGAATGTTGACAGCTCTTTGTTCAAAAGACATGTACTTTAAAATGAAAGTAAAATATAAAAGACCTTTCAGCATGCTATTCATGCCGGGTATCACTTACAGTGATGTGTTAAAAATTAAACTGAGTTTTAAGAAGGTTTGCTGACTGCTGTTCAAGCCAGGCCTCACTCACATTCTGGAATGTGAAACTGGTGCGCTTTGAACTTGTGAAGAGGATCATTACGGCCAACTCTTCTAATTATAAAAAATGTATGTGTTGGTAGACATAGTGTGAATGCTGTCACTGACTTTTAATGTGTACCTTTAAGAGAGTCCTCTGGTGCATTTCCCAAACATATTAAGGGTGTAACTTTTCCTGTGTCAATGCTCGAATAGCCTTATAGCCCACAGTAGCGTGCTACACCTGGCATAAAAGGCCTGCTCCTTTCGTATAGGTCCTCACCGACTGGGGTGGGCCTTTAATGCCAGGTATAGCCCGTAAACATCCCATCACCAGGCCATGTCATTAATTGCATCCAGAAGAACCCCAGTACAAATCAGTACTTTCCAGAGTGAAACCAACATACATTCTGGAGTAGAATCCTCCGTCACACAGCACGAGGCCACAGGCTATTCCATCAACCTTTCCTGGATGTACTCACTGCTGCCTTAGTTGCCCACCGTCGCATTTAGAGTGACTATACATGGTGATAGTGCACTGTGAATTTTGTCAAGTCCATCACCGTTTGACCCCCTTGTTCAGTGGGAAATTATTAGGGATGGCGTAAATTGTTTAGTTTGGTGTAGTGTAATTATGCAGAATGATAGCAAAGTTACATGCAATTACGCAAGATTTCACGTGGACTGTAACCCAGCATTTAGCACCTGCATCTCCAAAATGGACCAGAGGATTTATTTTGTGCTAAGAAAATAGGGCTAAATGCAATAGAACACAAACACCAGCACTAAGTCTTATTGTCCCTGTGCTCCTGCAGTTGAACTTTTGTGCCAGATTATTCATAATCATGCAATCCTCCGTAATCATATAATTTTCTTTAATTTCAAGTTAAATGAGGAACACAAAATTACCAAAATTACTCCGATTATTCTGGCATAATTAAAATTTCGCCCATGCCTAGAAATTAACCAAAGCATGATGGATACGCAGACAAAATATCAGCAGACCTCTTCCATATTTAGTACGTGTTGACCACTGGCAGATTAATAGTGAATATGATGCTACACTTAAGATAGAAGAAATAAGGTAAATGGGTATTGTAAGGCACAGCATGGTATTTGATAAAGTATTATCACTGATGACCTCATGATACCTGAATTTCTGGTTGTTTCAGACCTACAAAGGTGTGACACGCTGAAGCAGCCGCATAAATACAAATGCATTCAACACATCGCACAGGAGCCTGACTGTGTTGAATAGTATTAAAGGACACATTTTGTCAATTCACATCACTGTATACATAGTCGCAATCCTGGACCTTTGTGTGAAAGCCGATATGGATACTCGGTGTTGCACTCTTGCTTTTATTCCATTGACCTAATTTGACTAACGCACCTGAAATCAGTGTTTAACAGGGGAAAAGATCAGGACTGAAAACAGAGGTGGTAATGGCTTCCCATCCTGTTCTGAAAGCAGCCTTCTGGCCCCAGACATCTGAGACAATGCCGAAGTTGCAGAATGACCAGTCCAGTCTTGGCTGGGAGAGAAAGATATAGAAATAAACAGAGAGCGATACAAAAAAGCAAGAGAAGCAGACTTCAGGAGAGGAATATTATGACGGTCCTGAACAGTAGAGAGGGTTAAGGACTCATGAAAAAAGAGAAAGTCTGTCACAGAGACCGGATATAAGGAAAATACTCTGGGAGTCAGACTGCAGGAAGGAGAGTCATTCGGGGGAGATAGGAAGGTGGAGACGTAGATCTGCAAGGTAGATAAAAGCTTTAGTAAAAGGAAAAGTAAGGACTGAAAGAGAGAAAACCATGGATGGTAGGAGGACAAAGGTGAGAGGAGTAATCAAGGGTGTGAAAGGTCGATGTGTTCAGCGGTTTGGATGAATGGAAGGGAAAGAGACTGCAGAGGTAAATCTTAGTTGCACAGGATAGGCAGACAGAAGAAGAGGGAACACTAAAGGGACGACAGGCTGTAGTACAGCTAATAATAGTTAGGAAAATACTGCATGCAAGTAAGACGATTCCATGGAAGAGACAAACGTGAGGGGAGAAAATAAAAGATCTTCGGGAGAAAGAAAAGCAGTAGCATGGTGGTTTTAATTTCCCACTGAATGCATAGATTACTTACCAGTAATGTCATTACTCTGAGTCCAAGCTTCTCCGTTCCGATCATTATGAAATGAAGCATTCATGCTTCCACAGACACTTTTCAAAGCCGAAATTCCTGTAAGAATATATACTTACCACAAATCCTACCGCTCCCTTTTGATACATATAACTTTGGCTTACCTGAAAACAGCCTGTAATATACCAAGATTCATAATCATTTCAATTAAGAACTTTAGGCTGGAGGGAGGTATGTAACGATCGGAACAGGGAAGTCTCGACTCAGAGTAATGACATTACCAGTAAATAATCTATGCATTACCTCCTTGTCCCCTTCCCTGTTCCTCACATTACGAAATGAGTTATGCCAAATGATTAGGAGTACCACAAAGATTCATCTGACAAAAAGAAGCTGTTGCAAATATTTATTGTGAAAATTACACTATTACTTCATAGAGTATAATACTTTAACACCAAACATATCCTTTTGACCAGATACAATATCAATTTGGTAATGTCTTACACATGTTGATGATGTGGCTGCTCTGCATATTTCTTTTAGAGAGGGAACCTGAAACTCTGCCCAGGAAACTGCCATACTCCTTGTGGACCTGCCCTCAATCCCTTCTGGAGGACAAACCCCTCTTAACAGGTATGCTGTAGAAATGTAGATTTAAACCTTCTATTTAAAGTCTGCCAGGAAGGATGTCCACCCTTGTTCACTGCACCAAACTAAGAAAAAGAGCTTCGGTATAACGAAATTGAGAAACCCTCTACAAACAAAACAGCTCTCTGCACATCCAATTTATTCCACTACAGCTCCTCCTGAGACAAAAGATTGAGGAAAAAAACTCAAGGAGGATGACCTCTTGCTGCAAATTAGATGGGTATGGAACCTTTGGAGAAAAAGCTGGGCCTCATCTCAATACAATACTATCTGGAAAAATCCTAAAATAGGGATGATTTGCTGAAAAGAGTCAAGTTCTCCTATTCTCTTGGCTGTGGTAATTGCCAGTAGAAAAAACATCCTACAGGTCAGACACATTAGATCCACAGAGTTAAGTGGTTTAAAAGGAGGCCCTTTCGGTGTGGCCAAGCCAAACATAGCCGTGTGGACATAATCCACCCAGGCTCCGCCACTTTGCCAATGAGAATGACGACTGGGGGAGCCTGCAGGAAACGTAATAAGTAGCATTGAGGAGAGGAGTCAACGGAGACACTGGGGGTCCTGAACAGCGTGGGGTAGAGGCTCTTGTGGAACCGTGCGGACGGGTGAAGCTACGAGGGCCTGGAGGGAGAGGAACCCGTGTGTGTCATGGTGGAGCAGACCGCGGCCCCGGCGGTGAGAGGCACGAGAGAGACTGAGATGGTGGTGGATCGCTTTTTCTCCTCCAGAGAGTGTTCTGTGACAGCGGTTGCTGGTGGCAACCCACCTCAAGAGTGGGAGACAGGGATGGAGGCCCCCCCCCGACCGTCCCCGAAAAAGCCTGACCATAACATGGCGGTCGGGCAACGTGTGGCAGGCCTAGGAGTACTAGAGGGGCTCCAGGAGAAGCCGGCACAACAAAGGCAAAAAACAGGGGGTCAACACCTGAGGCACCAAAACAAGCACAATAAGGGGAAGTGACTTGATATCCTAGGTCCCATTCATGGACTTTTTGTTTGCAACAAGCAGCATTTTCGAAGCACCCCCTGGGGAGCAGATGAATGCAGAGGGGGCAGGACTTTGGAGTAACCCCCCCCCAAACCTCCCCCCCCCCCCCCAAATCTGTGGTAAGCAGAGACATGAGGGATCGCGAAGTGCATTTGTCCCCTTCCACGCCTGTCTACACCACTAGCAGAGGTACTAGTTGAAACCCCGACATGCTACCTAAGAAGTCACAACACAATTGAGTGTCCAGCTATTTTCAGCCATTTGAGTCTTAGAGAGACCTCCGTGTGTCAGCCAGAGTTCAACAATATGGCACTCAGCGAGACCGACCTGCTATTTTCACTGCAAGAGTTCAAAAAGGAACTTAGGGAAGAGTTAAAACTGGACTTTACAAGCTCCCTCGAAGCCTTACACGCTGACCTAACCAGAAGACTTACCTCACTCCAACAAGATGTAGACTCAGTGGGGAGCGGCACAATCGATTTTGAAACGCAATGTAGATCTATGGCACGTCTGGAATAACTGGAAGGCTCCAATAACAAGACCCGGGAACACATGCACACACCTCTGTTGAATTGGGAGGATCTTGAAAACTGCTCCCGAAGAGACAACATTTGCCTCAGAAATCTGGAGGAGGGAGCGGAGGGTCCCGATCTGGAAGCCTTTGTACTAGATCTATTTTGCGAACTTCTAGGAGACTCGCAGATATCAATCAAGGTGCAGAGGGTGCACCGGGTGGGCCCACCAGGGACACTGAAGAAGGCCTCATGACGCCTTGATAAAAGTACACTCATTTAAGATGAAGGAAGTGATCCTGCAAGCGGCCCGAAAATAGGACACTGGATCGGTTCAAGGAGCCACATGCTCGGTATATCAAGATATTGCCATCGTCACGTTAGCAAGAAGGCTACAATTTAGGCCGATCACAGACTACCTCCGCAAGAGCAATGTGAAATATCGCTGGACTTCTCCATTTGGGCTAGCTTTCTCTATCACAATGAAATGCATCACTTCACTGAGATGGACAAGTCAGCAAATCTTCTAGGCATAGTGCTCCCAGACACAGCGAAATCTAACGGTGCAAGAGACTTTCCTCTTGAGAAGCTGTAGGAGGTGGGCCTGGTTTGTACTAGGCACCTAAGGTACTTACACCTTATACCAGGTCCAGTTATCCCTTATTATCCCTTATTAGTGAAATGTAGGCAGTCTAGAAGCCAGGCTGTCTAGAGGCAGCTGTAGGCAGAGCAGCCAAGGCTGTACTAGGAGACATGCTAAGCTCTTGCAATACCATTGTAGTCACCCAGTACTCACACACATGAAAGTGACACAAGGCCAAAAATATCTTAGAGGCTCCCTTAGGAAGTAAGTATTATACACAAAATATACACTAGTAACCAAAAACGTTAAAAAAAAGTAAATATTCAGAAAAAAGTGCAAATAGTGAAAATCACAATAGCCTGCAATGGGCCTAGGGGGAACACAAACCATATATTAAAATAGTGGAATGTGAAATTCGGTTTCCCACCTAGGCAAGTATAGTGTGTAGAGGGGCGCTGGGAGTGTAAGAAAACACCACACGTAAGTAGAAATACCCCACCCCAGAGCCCAGGAAAGCAGGAGTAAAACACAGCAGGTTTCCTAAAACACACTAGAAGTCGTGATAGAAGATAATGCAAGAACCAGAAGAGACTGCAAGACATCAGTGATGGATTCCTGGAACTTAAGACCTGTGGAAGAAGGGGACCAAGTCTAAGAAGCACAGAAGAGTCCAGGGAGAACAGGAGCCACTGCTAACCCAGATGAAGGTGCAAAAGAGGAACCACTGGTGAGAAGACAAAGTCAGTATTGCACCAAAGAAGACAGATATGGGTTTCTGGTTGGTGCAGAAGATGGATGAATGCAGTCTGGTTTGCGTCACGGGATTCCGCCTACAAGCCTTGGTAAATGCAAAAGTTGTGTTTTGTGGTGAATGGTGCTGCCCAGGCCCAGGAATGACCAGGTCGACTCTACTCAAGAGGGGGAGACAGAGGGGGCTCTCAGCAAGTCAGAAAGCCCTTAGACGACCAGGCAGCATGCACATGAGTCCCACAGCACAGGGACAAAGGAGTTGCAAATGGCGGTTATCAGAGCACTACACAAAGGGACCCCACGCCACCGGGGAACAACTCACAGAGCTGAGCGTCAAATGATGGAGTGGTGGGGACCTGGGCTACGCTGTGCACAAAGGATTTCTTGGAGCAGGGCACAGAAGCCCTACGAGCTGCAAAATACTTGGTACACGGGGTACTGTCTGGCGCGGGGAGGTAAGCTCTTACCTCCACCAAATTTGGACAGCTGGACCTTTGGTACAGTCAGGGTCACTTTAGTTCACCACCTGTGTTCCATGTTCCACGCTCGTCGTTGGGAGAGGAGACCCAGTGTACCAGTTGTCGCTGCAGGGAGGTGCCTGCTGAAGCAGGGAAGTGACTCCGTCACTCCACGGGAGATTCCTTCGGTCCATCTGGTGCAGGATGAAGACAGGCAGTCCTCGGATCGTGCTCAACCTAGAAACTGTTGCAGTTGCTGGCTGGAGCTGACGTTGATGGCTCACAGTAGCCTTCTTGGATACTTTGTTGCAGTTACAGTGTTCCTGGAGTAGACTGCGGTTGATCCAACGGTCTGAAACTGAAGCAGAGAATGCAGAGGAGTCCTGGTGGAGTCTTGCAAACCGAATCTGAGGAAACACCCACAGAGGAGAACCTAAATAGCCCTTAGAGGAGGGTTGGTCACCTAACGAGGTATGGACCTATCAGGAGGGGTCTCTGAATTCACCTGCTGGCACTGGCCAATTAGATGCTCCCAGAGTATCCAAACACCTTGGAATCCAAGATGGCAAAACCCAGGGACACTCTGGAGGAGCTCTGGACACCACCCCTGGGGTGGTGATGGACAGGGGAGTGGTCACACCGCTTTCCTTTGTCCAGTTTTGTGCCAGAGCTGGGGGTGCCTGGACCAGTGTAGACTGGATTATGCAAGGAGGGCACCGTCTGTGCCCTTCAAAGCACTTCCAGAGGCTCTGGGAGGAAACCCGCCCCATGCCTGTAACACCAATTTCCAAATGGAGAGGGTGTAACACCCCTGTCCTAAAGGAAATGCATTGCTCTGCCTTCCTGGGATTGGGCTGGCCAAGCACCAGGAGGGCAGAAGCCTGTCTGTTAGGTGGCAGAAGCTGTGGCTGCAGTGAAAACCTCAGAAGACTGGTATGGCAGTACTGGGGATCCATGGTGGAACCCCCAGGGTGCATGGCATTGGCCTACCAATTCCAGAATCAGACTGGGGGTACAATTTCCGGTTCCTAGACATCTCACATGGCCATATTCGGAGTTATCACTGTGAAGCTACATATATGTATTGACCTATATGTAGTGCACACTTATTATGGCGGCCCTACAAGTCTGGAAAAATGGGCTTGGGCGACGTGGTGGCACCTCTGCTATTGCAGGAGTGCTCTCAAACACAATGACTTTGCACCTAGCCTTCAGGGCCTGAAGGTTAGACATATAGGTGAATTATAAGTGACCTGGTACAGTGAATATGGCTGTGAAAGAGTGCTTATGCTATTTCACTCAGGCTGAAATGGGAGTCCTGAAGAAGTGTTGGTATGAGCTCCTTATAGGTGGCAAAAGAAATGCTGCAGCCCATAAAGATCTCCTGGAACCACAATGCCCTGGGCACTTAGGTACCATATACTAGGGACTTAAAAGATGGATCCAGTATGCCAATTTGGAGTGGAATACTGGGTTACCAGTATGCAAGTAATCATTTGGAATCAGAGAGAGCATAAGCACTGGAGTTCTGGTTAGCAGGACTCCAGTGAGACAGCTGAGCATACTGACAAAACAGTAAAACATACTCACATATAGGCCACAAACTATGAGCACTGGGGTCCTGACTAGTAGGATCCCGGTGAGACAGTACAAACACACTGACAACAGGCCAAAAATGTGGGTAACCATGCTAGAAGAAAGCCACCTTCCTACAGAAGCCTGCACCCAGGAAGGAACTGAGCTCCTGGCTTGCGTTGCGATGCTCCAAGAGACAGGGGTAAAAGGGAGACTGAGAACCTGTGACTCTCGCTACCTGAACGTTTGCCGGACCAGACAACATCTTGATCCTTCTCTCTTAAAGATAAACTCAACCAAAACGGGGACTGTTTGGAGGTGGCCCTGTACACCTGTGAGGGTTCCCCTATATGGGGGATACTGACACCTCTGGAACATGACAGTACACGGACACCACTCTCCAACCCAGAGCTTATTCCCTCAGCCCCATACATAACACCATTCATTGAGAATGCTAAGGCAGGTGTTGCCAGAACGCCTAAAGTGATCTACTGCTGTACAAATGATAGACTATGTATGGGACTAGTGTCCCAACTTGTTTTATTTCACTGTTCTTTGTTGATAACCATGAGTAGGACTGTAATGAGATGTGACAGAACACACCCAGGGTCAGTATCAATCCTTCAGGTGCGATGGGGATGGGTGGGGGGTACTGGGAGAGATGGATAAGGGGGAAGTAACCACGATGCATAACACTGATTACCAGTACAAATGTTAGTCACAACAACGTGGAATGTGAGGGGACTGAACACCCCCTCTAAGAGACAAAAGATATGGAAATATTTCCTAGACGTGAGATACGATATTGTAGCCTTACGGGAAACCCATTTGAAACACAACAAAGAGGGAAGACTTCGACATAGGAAGTATCCAACAGCCTTTAGGTTGTCCCACACCATAAAACACAACGGGGTGGGCCTCTTTTTTCACAAATCCCTAGCCTTCCAACATACTGCACATAAATCAGAATGGGAAGGGAGATTTCTGCTGGTGAAAGATACAATAATAGGCCACACTTCTACAATAGCAACCTTGCATGCTCCCAACACGGCTCAGGTGTTTATTAACTCTTGCCTTGAGTAATTGGGGAAATTTGCAGAGGGGGAAATTATCCTATTGGGAGACTTCAACCTGATATGGGACAGAGAAGTAGACACCTCTAACCCGGCTCGCGCCTCATCCGCCAGCTTCTCCAAGTCATTGAAAAAAAGAATGGCTGAATTAGGGCTCCTAGATGCATGGCAACACTTACATACAGGACACTAAGGACTATATCTTTTTTCCCCACTCTCACTGTGCTTACTCCCGACTAGATTACATAGTTACAAGTCAATATTTCACCCAGAGCATTCATGTGGTGGAATTTCACCCCGTAATCATTTATGACCATGCCCAAGTACAGCTGAATTCAGACTGGTCCAGGGGAGCCCCGAGAGAGCTAAGGTGGGTTTTCCCTACCCTTATCATTCGAGATGGGAGGCTGCGTGATGACATCCGCGAAGCCATAAGTGAGTATATTACTGTAAGCGACCCTCAAGACACCGACATTGCTAACAATTGGGATGCATTCAAGGCAGTGGTTAGAGGGAGATGTTTCATTGATGTCTACTCTTACCAAGCAAGAAAAACCTGAGGATGCATCACTTTAGAAACTGAATTGAAGAAGGCAGAGCTGATACACACAGTCCCCCTCTCTACAAACACAACAAAATGTGACAGCACTCAGAGGGAAATTACATGCAATCTATACAAACAGAGAGGAATTTACCATACTTCACCTTCGTCATGGGGCATATATGCAGGGCAACAAAATAGGACCTGGACTGGCCCGACAACTATGGGTAAAACAAGAGAGAGAGTATGTTCCCACCCTTCATCTGAGTCAGGAGGGAGAGGCCAAGGCAGAACGGGACAAAGTAACAGCCTTCCATAACTTTTATAAAGATTTCTACACAGCAGACAGGCCAACATGATCTGAACAGTTGCATTATCTAGACTTGGCTCCCTTAACACAAGATACCCAGGAACAAAATGAGATTCTAGACAAACCTTTAGATGAGGAGGTAAGGGCAGGGAGATTTGAGCTAAAATTACACAAAACTCTAGGGTCAGATGGCTTCACAGCTCAATTCTGTAACCATTTGCCTCAGAACTTATACCGCAATTGACCAAGTTGTTTAACTACATAGCCACTGGATCGGGCGTCCCACGCTCGATGAGTGAAGCACTATCAGTGATACTGAAGCCACGGAAAGACCAGCACCTCTGCTCATCCTATAGACCCTACTTAACCATGACGCTAAACTGTACTAAAAAATGGCAACTGCTTAGAGAGTGTTGCCAGACCTGATACACCCAGACCAGTCAGGATTCATACGAGGGAAACAAACCCATGACAACTTGAGGTGAGTTCTACACTTAATAAAGAAAGTGATCAGGAAAAGAACACCAGCGATATTGCTCACTTTGAATGCAGAAAAAGGCGTTCCACTAGATAAATTATTCTTTTGTGTTCCAGACCATGAGGCATTTTGGCTTTTCAGAAAAGTTTATTACAATGGTGCAAGCCAATTACATTGCCCGGTGGCAAGGTGAACGGAAATGAGTCAGAGACCTTTCAGCTGGGGAGGGGCACTCGCCAGGGATGCCCGCTCTGTCCTCTCTTGTTCACACTTAGGGGGTCATTACAACCTTGGCGGTAAAAGGCGCTTACCGCCGTGCAGAAGACCGCCAACACACCGCCGCGGCGGCGGTATTCCGCCACAGCTATTATGACACACATCTCGGAATCTGCCGAAATACAGACACCCACACAACACCGCCACAACAAAGGTCAGTGATAAACTGGCGGAAACAAATCCTCCACCTCCACGCCAACAGAAACACGCCCATGCTATTACGACCCACGAATCCACGCGGCGGTCTTTCAACTGCGGTATTCCATTGACAGTACACACCGCCGCGCTCAAAATACACACACAGCTCCAAAACACCGCCACATTGGACAATTCCAAATACACACACCTGATGCACATACACACACCACTCCCACACAGCCAATACTATATAAAACACACACACACATCACCCACAAACCCCTACGACCAAAAAATCACGATCGAAGGCCAAAGAGAGAGCACAGAATAGACAACCCCATCACACAGAGGCACACCACACCATCACCCACACAACATCCATGCACAAAACACCACACACCACTACACTCACCACACTCATCACCACATACACCACCCCACACATCACACACACCACCCCATGTCACGCCAAAGACACCGCCGCTTCTCCGAAGAGGAGCTCAGGGTCATGGTGGAGGAAATCATCCGGGTAGAGCCACAGCTATTTGGCTCACAGGTACAGCACACATCAATAGCCAGGAAGATGGAGTTATGGTGCAGAATAGTGGACAAGGTGAACGCCGTGGGACAGCACCCAAGAAATAGAGAGGACATCAGGAAGAGGTGGAACGACCTACGGGGGAAGGTGCGTTCAACGGTCTCCAGGCACAACATCGCGGTGCAGCGGGCTGGCGGCGGACCCCCACCTCCTCCCCCACAACTAACAACATGGGAGGAGCAAGTCTTGACCATCATGCATCCTGAGGGCCTCGGAGGAGTCGGTGGAGGATGGGACACTGGTGAGTCCAATCTTAACTATCATACCCCCACCCTACCTGCATGCTATCACACAACCCCACCCTCACACCCTCCCCTATCACTCAAAATCCTCACTTATGTACCCATAACACAAACCACCCATCCCAACACCAAGCCCTGCATAACACAACTAAGCATGGGCACCCCTCACTAAAGCATGCCCACTGCACATACCCAGAACACCCCCAACCATCATCACACAAACCCACACACAGGAATGCTTGCACTGAGGTACACAAACACCCACCCATTGCACACCATTACACACACACATGCAATAATCATGCTCTTATGCCCCTGCAGGAACCCGAAGGACCGTCACCACACCAGAGGGTCCAGACAAGACCACTCCACCCCCTCTGGACAATCGGTTCCCCTTGCACAGGCACAGCCCAACACTGACCTTCCACCCTCTGGGAACACCTGCACAGCACCCACCCAGTGGGCCCATACCTTCCTACCCAGGACAGGTCAATCAGCGGTGTGTCCACCACTACAGGGAACCCAGGATAACCCCAACAACAGGGACATGGGGGCAGTGGTAGTGGGCACACGGTCCAGTGGACAGAGGCACAGGAACACAGGGGAACTGGGAGGGCTGCTGTGCGACAGGGGGCGGACAGGCCAAGGGAACCCACTCTCCACGAGGCCCTATCCTCCATCATGGGAGCATACCACCACTCCCAGGAGACGATGGCCACGGTCCTGGACAAGTTGCAGGAGACCCTGCGCCTGCAGGAGGAACAGTATTTGGGGTTCAGGGAGGAGCTCAGGACCATCAGCTCCGCCCTGGGCACCATCGTAGGGGTGCTGAAGGACATACAGCACACCATGAGGGACACCGTGGCACTCCAAGGGGCCCCTGACACTAGCCAGGACGATGAACTGCCCACCACCTCCGCAAGCGCTAGTGGACAGGAGGCACCGCCACAGGTCCACCACACCAGCACCCCACCCCCTGCAGACGGAGAACCACCACGCAAGCGGTCCCTGAGATCCAGGAACAGGACAGAGCAAGATGGCAAGACCCCCGCCACCCTGATTGTCCTCCCACTGTCTCACTTTGTTACCCTGTCCATACTTAAACTGGCCCAGCTACACTAACTATGCCCAGATGGGCAGTGCACCTGTGAGACTAATAGACTGGACTCTGCCATGGACATTCCTCCACCATCACCCATCCTCATTTAACAAACCCCTCATATTTCGGAGCACCCTTGAAACACAAAACAATCTGGAGTCAGTCTGTGATTTAGTAAATATGTATTATCAATGACAGTGTCATAATGGGTTTCCCATTGTAAGGCTCACATACCTATGTCACACATCACAAGTCCTTGAAGGATGCAAGCAGATGACACGTTGGTAACCACACCTGTGAAACCGTAATGGAAGGGTACAACTCAGTTACCAAATAGTGATTGAATTCGGGAAACAGGATAGAGGTAGATGTGTGAAAGTTAATGTAATGTTAAACATGAAAATGTTCTCACCGGTGTGTCACTGGAAATATTGCTGTATGACTGACTCCCTGTTATCGTTGTCTTCTTCCACAGCTTCCTCCTCATCACTGTCCACAGACTCCACAGCTGCTACAACACCGTCATCTGGATCATCCTCCTGCAGAAACGGCACCTGGCGTCGCAAAGCCAAATTATGGAGCATGGAACAGGCGATGATGATGTCGCACACCTTCTTCGGTGAGTAGAATAGGGATCCACCTGTCATATGGAGGCACCTGAACCTGGCCTTCAGGAGGCCGAAGGTGCGTTCGATCACCCTCCTAGTCCGCCCATGGGCCTCATTGTAGCGTTCCTCTGCCCTGGTCCTGGGATTCCTGACTGGGGTCAATAGCCAGGAAAGGTTGGGGTAACCAGAGTCCCCCAATAGCCATACACGGTGCCTGTGGAGTTGACCCATCATATCAGGGATGCTGCTATTCCGCAGGATGTAGGCGTCATGCACTGAGCCAGGGAACATAGCATTTACCTGCGAGATGTAATGGTCTGCCAAACAGACCATCTGGACATTCATGGAATGATAACTCTCCCTGTTCCTGTACACCTTTTCACTCCTATGGGGGGGGGGGACCAGAGCTACATGGGTCCCATCAATGGCACCTATGACGTTGGGGATATGTCTAACGGCATAGAAGTCACCTTTCACTGTAGGCAAATCTGCCACCTCAGGGAAAATGATGTATCTCCTTACGTGCTTCAGCAGGACAGCCAACACTCTGGACAAGACGTTGGAAAACGTAGGCTGGGACATCCCTGATGCCATGGCCACTGTTGTCTGAAAAGACCCACTTGCAAGGAAATGGAGCACTGATAGCACCTGCACGTCAGGGGGGATTCCAGTTGGATGGCGGATTGGTGACATCAGGTCTGGCTCCAACTGGGTACATAGTTCCTGGATAGTGGCACGGTCAAACCGGTAGGTGACGATGACATGTCTCTCTTCCATTGTCAACAGGTCCACCAGCGGTCGGTACACCGGAGGATTCCGCCATCTTCTCACATGTCCCAGCTGACGGTGCCTACGAAGAACAACAGCGAAGAAACAGTCATTATAACCCTCCAGGTATGTACCCACAGTTACACAGAAGAACACACCACTCACAAAACCCTTCCTGTATGTGTGTTGAGTGTAGGCCTAGCTATGTGTGACGCAGAGGGAAATTAAGCCATGTGGGCCCCTGAAATGGTAGCTGCCTGACCTTTAAACTGGGACAATGGGATTGTGGGGTAACTGCGCTGGTGCTGTACACCGTTGCGGTAGGCGGTCGTAGACCGCGGCGCAATGCTGCATTGGTTAACATTGGACCATATGAGTCCCAGGAGCCAATGAACAGGTGCGCCAGCGGTGATGATTCGCCCCGCCGCGGACGTCACCGCCACGGATGTCACCGCCATTTTCTATCTGTTCAATCACTAGATACCTGACCTTCGACAGGAGAGGACCTACACTGCAAGTGCTGCTGTGACCTCAGTCTGGAAGCGACAATGGCTGCTGCGTCTGGGGAAAGGGCCCCTGCCTTCACTGCACAGGAGTTGGAGAAACTGGTAGACGGGGTCCTCCCCCAGTACACGCTACTCTACGATCCTCCAGACCAACAGGTAAGTACACAGGGAGCACGTTGTATGGGCTAGGCCTGGGTGGAGAGGGCTGGTTGGAAGAGGGAAGGGGGCAGAGTTTATAGAACATTAATGCATGGGAATGAATGGGCCACATGGCAAGAGTAGGGAGGGGGCCACTCACAACGGTGGTGCAGTTGGTAATGACTTTTCCTCTTTCTTTGTGCATGTCATGTAGGTCAGCGCCCACCAGAAGAGGGACATTTGGCGTGCCGTCGCCAAGGAGGTCCGGACCCTGGGGGCCCACCAGAGACGGGGCACCCACTGCTGTAAGAGATGGGAGGACATTCGCCGCTGCAGCAAGAAGACGGCGGAGGCTCAGCTGGGGATGGCCTCCCAACGTGGGAAGGGTGCCCGTCGCACCATGACCCCCCTGATGTTCCGGATCCTGGCGGTGGCCTACCCGGAGTTGGATGGGCGCTTGAGGGCATCACAGCAGACACAAGGGGGTGAGTACAACCTCATTCAACAGACTTTGCGTGCAGTGGAGGTGTCTGGGTGGGGGAGGTGGGCTGTCGGTGTCCCTAGGGTAGGGTGAGTTCGGTAGGCAAGGCCCCTCCGTAATGTAGGCCATGTGGCACTCTACCCCACCTCAGCAGAGTGCCAAGTCGAGGTATAGTTGCCCCTGTGGCATCCATGTGCGCAGATGTCCGCCATTGCCATGTAGGCCATATCCCAGAAATTGCATGTGCAGAGGGCAGGAGCACGGCGTAATGCAGGGGGCTGCTGTGTCTGTCTTGTCCGCCAACGGTAGTGGTATGCCATGCACTAAAACTCTCTTTCTTCTGTCTCCCCCCCCCCTTTTTCTGCTCTCCCTGTCCTTTTGTATATCAGCATCATCAGGCGGAGGTACAGTGGCACCGGAGCACGAGGGAGCTGCATACCACATGGCCATGGAGGGCCACACCACGGACTCTGAATGCACCAGTGGGACGGAGGGCGAGGGGAGCTTCACGCCGGCCACTGGATCACCAAGCAGCGACACGGACTCGTTCGCCGATGGGGGCTCCCTTGTGGTGGCAGCACCATCTGTGCCCCCCACCTCTACAGGTACAGCCGCCACCTCCCCTACCAGCCCCACCCCCCCCCCCAGCAGCCCCTCAGCATTCGTCCCGTGCCCGCTCACCCAGGAGGGTGGGCATCACCTTCGCCCCAGGCACCTCAGGCCCTGCCCCAGTCACCCCTGCTGCCCTCAGTGAGGAGGCCATTGACCTCCTCAGGTCACTCACTGTTGGGCAGTCTACCATTGTGAATGCCATCCAGGGTGTAGAACGAGAGTTGCAACACGGTAATGCATTCTTGGAGCACATTCATTCTGGTCAGGCTGTCCTTCAGCGAACCCTGCAATCTCTGGCCTCAGCACTGATGGCAGCCATTGTCCCTGTGTCTAGCCTTCCCCCTCCAACTTCCTCCACCCAGACCCAATCTCCTGTACCCCAGCCCATCCCAAGCACACCTACAGACCAGCATGCATACAAGTCAGCACACACAACTAGCTCAAGTAAACATAGGCACCACACACACCACAGGCACTCACGCAAGCCTCACCCACGCACAGACACAGCAACATCCACTGCCTCCACTCTGTCCCCCTCCTCCTCTTCTCCCTCCTCCCTCCCAGTCTCGTCTACACACACACCTGCATGCACCACATCTACAGGCACCATGAATCGCACAAGGAGACCCAGCACCACAAGCCGCTCACCTGCACTCACCACCTCCACTGCCATTTACACGTCCCCTGTGTCCTCTCCCAGTGTGTCTGTGACGCCCCCTCCCAAAGTACACAAACGCTGGCAATCACTCACCCAACATCCATCCACCTCATGACAGCCTCCAGTACCTGCACCTGCACCCAAAACAGCTAAAGTGACACCTCCGACAACCACCTCCTCTTCCTCCACTCCCAGACCCCCTCCAGCTACCCATCCCAGTGTTCGTCAGAAACTGTCCCTCTGTAAACTTGACCTTCCCCCCCCCAAAAAAAAATTAATCAGTCCCGTCGTAGCGCCTCAGCCAAAAAGCTTCCAATACCAGTGGTGCTGGCTTGTGGAGTGCACCGGCCACCAGGGCAGGCAGTGTGCTCCGTAGCCAAGGCACTGGCAGCCCACTGTAAAGGCTCTAAAATTGGAGAGTGGACGACGGGACCGTGTGAAGACTCCTGGTGGGAAAACAACTCACATGGGTTCCAAGGGGATTGGAGAGTCAGCTGTGACTCCACCAAAGGTGAGGAAGGGCCAGAGGAAGTCTGCCCAGCCTGTTGTGAGTGTCACAGCGGAGAAGTGCGCCATCATTTCCGGCGGTTGAGACACAACCGCCAGCACCGTCGTCATTGGTCCAGAGACCACCGCCGGAGTCACAGCCCAGGAGGGCCCAAGTATCGTCACTGGCCAGGAGACCACCGCCGGAGTCAGTGCCCTGGAGGGCCCCGGCTGCCACAGCCTCGCTGGGCAATGATGGAACGTCATGCCACACACCAATGCCCAGTGTAGAGAACGTCATGCCACACACCAATGTCCAGTGTAGAGAACGTCATGCCACACACCAATGTCCAGTGTAGAGAACGTCATGCCACACACCAATGCCCAGTGTAGAGAACGTCATGCCACACACCAATGCCCAGTGTAGAGAACGTCATGCCACACACCAATGTGCGTATCAGAACCGCCATGTCAAAGCACCGCTGAACAGTCCAGAACCGCCATGGCTAAACATCGCTGAACAGGGCAAAGACTGCCATGGCTAAACACCGCTGAACAGGGCAAAGCACCGCTGAACAGGGCAAAGACCACCATGGCACAGCACTGCTGAACAGTCCAGAACCGCCATGGCTAAACACCGCTGAACAGTCCAGAACTGCCAGGGCTAAACACCGCTGAACAGGGCAAAGACCGCCATGGCTAAACACCGCTGAACAGGGCAAAGACCGCCATGTCAAAGCACCGCTGAACAGTGCAAAGACCGCCATGTCAAAGCACCGCTGAACAGGGCAAAGACCGCCATGGCAAAGCACCGCTGAACAGGGCAAAGACCGCCATGGCAAAGCACCGCTGAACAGTCCAGAACCGCCATGGCTAAACACCACTGAACAGGGCAAAGACCGCCATGGCAAAGCACCGCTGAACAGGGCAAAGACCGCCATGGCAAAACACCGCTGAACAGGGCAAGCACCGGGTAGGAATGAATGGACCGCCACATCAGGCATCCTTATCCCAGGTGCAGCTGGGACAGTGACAGGACAGGAACTTTCACGGGGAGACTCATCCAGTCTGGGCACCAGTCCCCCCCCAGTACCAGTGTAGACCTGCATCTACTTGAGAGACTGTGGCTTTGCACTCCCCAGGATGGCACAGTGGGCAACCCACCCACTGTAGAGACTTGAGAGACTGTGGCTTTGCACTCCCCAGGATTGAACAGTGGGCCACCCACCCACTGTAGAGACTTGAGAGACTCTGGCTTTGCACTCCTCTGGATGGTACAGTGGGCAACCCACCCACTGTAGAGACTTGAGAGACTGTGGCTTTGCACTCCCCAGTATGGAACAGTGGGCAACCCACCCACTGTAGAGACTTGAGAGACTGTGGCTTTGCACTCCCCAGGATATATCAATGGGCATGGAGCCCCGTTGTGGATCTGGCTTTGCTGTCATCCGGCTGAGGTGCCCCCCCTTCCCTTCCCCCTGAGGTGCCTGTAGTATTTCTATCTGACGCCCCGGCAGTGTTCTCTCAGATTGTGGTCAGGTATCCTTTGTGGGCCTCGCCCATGCATTTTTGGACTGTTGGTGCACGGACATTGTTATGTACATATCTGGACTACTTCTCGTACTGTATATAATTATGACTGATTTTCATATATATATCTGTATATTTTTGTATGACATGTATATTGCCACATTACAATGTTTGACCAAATTTCGCTTTGTCTTTGCATTCTTCCGGGGGGATTGTGGGTTGTTACTGTGATTTTTGTGAATGCATTGGTGTGTATGTTGTAATATGCGAGGGTGGGGGTGTTTGGTGGGTGTCCCCCTAACTTTTGCCTCCCCCCTCCCCCGTGTCGTAGGTGCAGTACTCACCGTTGTCTTTGGCGCCTACGTAGCTGTTGGTCGTAGAGGAGCAGAAACACATGGGCAGGGAGTATTTGGAGTTCCGGGTCCATGGAGTCCTCGTTCCTCGTGGGATGTGTTCAGGTGAGCGTTTTCCCATTGAAAAAGCTGTTTCCGCCGTGTTTTTAACCACGGTGAATCCGCCCAGGGAAAGGTGGCGGATTGGTGGGTTGTGATACTATGGGCGGTACATTGTCTTCTGCCTGTCGGCGGTGACCGCCGCGCTGCTTGTCTGTACCGCTGTGCGGGCGGTGTGTTAAAGTGGCTGTCTTTGTTGGCGGTTTCCGCCAGGGTCATAAGTCCCTTTTTTTGTCTGCCGGCCTGTTTGCGGTATTACCGCAGCTTTAACACTGTCCGCCAGGGTTGTAATGATCACCTTAGTATAGAATCCTTGGTAGAGAGACTGCGACCGAACGGGGAGATTCAGGGTATACCTTTCAGAACCACTACCCATAGGATTTCTCTGTTTGCAGATGATGTTCGTCTGTCCTTTACTGCACTGCAGGGCAAAGTGGCTGAATTTGAGGCGGCTGCAGGGTACAGGATTAACTTGTCTAAATCCTATCTCATTAATCTCACCCTGTCCTCGGTCGATGTGGAGTACTTGACAAGCAACTTCCACTTCCACTGGGAAAGGAAGGAATTAACTTACTTAGGTATTAGACTTACCCCCGCATTGTGGACCTCTACAGAGCCAACTACCCTCCACTGATCCAACAACTGTGGACCTGTACAGAGCCAACTACCCTCCACTGATCCAACAACTTGGAGCTGACCTCAGGCGATGGGCATCTCCCTGTATGTCCTGGTTGGATCACATCCACGCCCTCAAGATGACCGTGCTGCCTAAGTTCTTATATCTCTTCCAAGGTCTACCCATCTCAATGGAAAGGTTTTTTTGTTCCACTTTGAAGACTTTCCTGACTGAATTTATCTGGCAAAAGGGAAGGGCTAGGCTCCCCTACCAGGTACTTCGGCTCCCAAGATCCGCCAGGGGCTTGGCACTCCCGGATTTCCAAACTTTTAGAAATAGGGTCTTTGGTTGCCAGTCAAGTTACCCCATTGCCAAGCAAGGACCCTCACTCTAGTCAGGGTAGGTCACACACAATCCAAACTATCCTGTGCCCACCCTCTGGTAGCTTGGCACTGAGCAGTCAGGCTTAACTTAGGAGACAGTGTGTAAAGTATTTGGCAATAAATCATGCAATAACACATTATAATCACCACTAAATTACACTACACAGGGTTAGAAAAATATAGAATATTTATCTGGATAAAATAAGGTCAAAACATTCAAGATTTGATAAGTACATGTTGAAATATCACTTTAGAGAATGATAAAGAGTCTTAAGTTCTTGGAAAGCACTAAGGGCCTGATTCTAACTTTGGAGGACGGTGTTAAACCGTCCCAAAAGTGGCGGATATACCACCTACCGTATTACGAGTTCCATAGGATATAATGGACTCGTAATACGGTAGGTGGTATATCCGCCACTTTTGGGACGGTTTAACACCGTCCTCCAAAGTTAGAATCAGGCCCTAAGTGTCTCTGCAAGCACAAAGTACCTGGTTTGCGTCTAAATTATCAGAAATGGGCCACAGAGGAGGAGATGCGTAGAAAACGGGAAGGTGTGTGTTGGTTTCTCTGGGCGCACACAGACGGCAGCACGTCGTTTATCAGCTGTGTCATGGAAGGTGCATCGAAAATGTCCCCACACGGCGGTCTGTGCGTGGATTTTCAGTCTCTGTCTGCCAGCTTGAACTTTCAAGGGCCCAGAAAATGGATAGGGCACCACTTGGCAGGGCAGGAGTCTCAGTAGAGTCCAGGTGCTGACGGGGAAGTCTTTGATGGCCCTGAGACTTCAACAACAGGAGGCAAGATCAGGTCAAGCCCTTGGAGATTCGTTACAAGCAGGAATGCACAACAAAGTCTTGTCTTTGTCCCTTTTCACAGGCAGAAGCAGGATAGCTCAACAAAGCACAGTCACAGGAAGGGCAGCACTTCTCAGCTCTTCAACTCTTCTCCTTGGCAGAGATTCCTCTTGAGTCTAGAAGTGGTCTAATTTTCGGGGGGTTTGGTGCTCTTCTTATACCACTTTCTACCTTTGAAGTAAATCTACTTCACAGGAAAGTCTCTCTTTTATGTGAGATCCTGCCTTGCCCATGCCACAGACACACACCAGGGGGTTGGAGACTGCATTGTGTGAGGGCAGGCACAGCCCTTTCAGGTGTAAGTGACCACTCCTCCCCTGCCTCTTAGCACAGATGGCTCATCAGGATATGCAGGCTACACCCCAGCTCCCTTTGTGTCACTGTCTAGAGAGAGGTGCAAATAGCCCAATTGTCTAACTAACCCAGACAGGGAATCCACAAACAGGCAGAATCACAGAATGGTTTAAGCAAGAAAATGCCTCCTTTCTAAAAGTGGCATTTTCAACACCAACTTCACTAAAATATGTATTTTTAAATTGTGCGTTCAGAGACCCCAAACTCCACATGTCCATCTACTCCCAAAGGGAGCCTGCGCTTCTAATAATATTTAAAGGCAGTCCCATGTTAACCTATGAGAGAGATAGGCCTTGCACAGTGAAAAACGGATTTGGCAGTATTTCACTGTCAGGACATATAAAACACATCAGCATATGTCCTACCTTAAACATACCTTGCACATGGGGCTACCTGGGGCCTACCTTAGGGGTGTCTTTCATGTGAGAAAAGGGAAGGTTTAGGCCTGTGCAAGTTGAATTGGCAGTCTAAACCTGCACACATAGACACTGCAGCGGCAGGTCTGAGCCATGTTTGCAGGGCTACTAATGTGGGTGGCACAACCAGTGCCATAGGCACACTAGTAGCATTTGATTTACAGGCCCTGGCCCCTCTAGTGCACTGTACTAGGGATTTACCAGTAAATCAAATATGCCAATCATGGAAAGCCAATTACACATACATTTACATAGGAGCACTTGCACTTTAGCACTGGATAAAGTGCCCAGAGTAACAAAACTGCAAAAACAGAGCTAAGCACACATCAGCAACCTGGGAAACAAAGGCATAAAGTTAGGCGAGACCACCCCAAGGATGCCAAGTCTAACACGTGTCTCTCCCAGCTGAAAGTGGGGAACCACTACCCAACCTCATGGGAGTTCTCATCAGTAAGGAGGAAGAATCTGAACAGACCATCAGCATTGGTGTGTTCTGTACCAGGGCAGTGTTTCATAATAGAGTCCATCCTCTGTGAGTCCCAAACAAGTAGGGTCTTAGCTTCTTCAGTGCCCAGACCATAGAAAAAGCTTCATGCTCTATGGCACGCCACCTACGTTCCCTGGAAAGTAACCTCCTACTAATAAAGGCTACAGGTTGATCTAGGCCCTCTTCATTAAGCTGTAGGAGTACTGCTTCTGTGCCATGCTCTGAGGCATCTGTTTGCACAACAAACTCCTTGGAATAGTCAGGTGCCTTTAGCACAGGTGCTGTGCACATGGCAGCCTTCAGAACATTAAAATCGGTCTGGCAAGCCTCGGTCCAGATCACCTTCTTTGGTTGCTTCTTGGAAGTCAACTCAGTCAAAGGGGTAACAATTGTGCTATACCCCTTGACAAACCTCCTGTAAAAGCCAGTGAGGCCTAAAAAGGCTCTCACCTCAGTCTGGGTCTCGGGAGGCTCCCAAGTCAGAATGGTGTCAATCTTTGACTTTAGGGGGTGCAACCTGGCCACTCCCCACCTGTTGTCCTAGATACACCTCAGAACCCTGCCCTATTTGGCACTTGCTTGCTTTAATAGTGAGGCCTGCCTTTTGTAGAGCCTCCAATACTTTGAAGAGGTGTTGCAAATGTTCCTCCCATGTGGAACTAAAGACAGCAATGTCATCCAGGTAGGTGGCATTGAACTCATCCAGTCTAGCCAGCACCAGGCTGACCAACCTCTGAAAGGTAGCAGGGGCATTCTTCATCCCAAAGGGTATCACCTTAAACTGGTAGTGTCCATCTGAGGTGCAGAATGCAGACCTTTCCTGAGACCTATCAGTCAGGGCGATCTGCCAATACCCAGAGGTAATATCAAATGTATTTAGGTATTTGGCAGCTTCTAAACGGTCAATGATCTCATCAGCTCGGGGGATGTGGTGTGTGTCAGTCTTGGTGACTGGACGGAGTCCCTAGTAATCCACACAGAACCTGAGTTCTGGAGTGGCACCAGGAGTAGCAGGCTTTGGGACTAATACCACAGGGCTGGCCCAAGAGCTGCTGGAAAACTCAATCACCCCCAACGCTAACATTTTAGAGAATTAAACTTTGATGTTAGCCCTTAGTCTGACATTAACTCTTGTGTTTAAAAGGAGGACTGTCCCCAGTGTCCACATCATGTGTACACAAGTTTGTGACCCCTGGGATCAGAGAGAACAGCGAGGCCAACTGACCCAACACATGGCAACAGTCCCTCTGTTGCTCTGGGAGGGGGATAGGATCACTCCCTCCACAGACCCATCTTTTTCTCCAGCAGATAGGTCAGGAAGATGCTCACTCTCTTCCTCCACCCCATCATCTGTTGCTAGGAGCACAGACAATTCAGTTTGCTCAAAGTGTGTCTTGAGCTGGTTCACATGCAGGACCCTTGAAGGGTTCCTGGGAGTCCGCAAGTCCACTGTAGGAAAGTACCATCTTGCCTGGCATGTTACCCCATATTTCACTGTATATATGTTGTTTTAGTTGTATGTGTCACTGGGACCCTGCCAGCCAGGGCCCCAGTGCTCATAAGTGTGCCCTGTATGTGTTACCTGTGTGATCACTGTCTCACTGAGGCACTGCTAACCAGAACCTCAGTGGTTATGCTCTCTCTTTGCTTTCCAAATTATCACTAACAGGCTAGTGACCAATTTCACCAATTCACATTGGCATACTGGAACACCCTTATCATTCCCTAGTATATGGTACTGAGGTACCCAGGGTATTGGGGTTCCAGGAGATCCCTACAGGCTGCAGCATTTCTTTTGCCACCCATAGGGAGCTCTGACAATTCTTACACAGGCCTGCCACTGCAGCCTGAGTGAAATAACGTCCACGTTATTTTACAGCCATTTACCACTGCACTTAAGTAACTTAGAAGTCACCTATATGTCTAACCTTTACCTAAAAAAGGTTGGGTGCTAAGTTACTTAGTGTGTGGGCACCCTGGCACTAGCCAAGGTGCCCCCAAATTGTTCAGGGCAAATTCCCCGGACTTTGTGAGTGTGGGGACACCATTACATGCGTGCACTATACATATGTCACGACATATGTATAGCGTCACAATGGTAACTCCGAACATGGCCATGTAACATGTCTAAGATCATAGAATTGTCACCCCTATGCCATTCTGGCATTGGGGAGACAATTCCATGATCCCCCGAGTCTCTAGCACAGACCCGGGTACTGCTAAACTACCTTTCCCGGGGTTTCACTGCAGCTGCTGCTGCTGCCAACCCCTCAGACAGGTTTCTGCCCTCCTGGGCTCCAGCCAGGCTTGGCCCAGGAAGGCAGAACAAAGGACTTCCTCAGAGAGAGGGTGTTACACCCTCTCCCTTTAGAAAAAGGTGTCAGGGCCGGGGAGGAGTAGCCTCCCCCAGCCTCTGGAAATGCTTTGATGGGCACAGATGGTGCCCATCTCTGTATAAGCCAGTCTACACCGGTTCAGGGATCCCCCAGCCCTGCTCTTGCGCGAAACTGGACAAAGGAAAGGGGAGTGACCACTCCCCTGACCTGCACCTCCCCTGGGAGGTGCCCAGAGCTCCTCCAGTGTGCTCCAGACCTCTGCCATCTTGGAAACAGAGGTGCTGCTGGCACACTGGACTGCTCTGAGTGGCCAGTGCCAGCAGGTGACATCAGAGACTCCTTCTGATAGGCTCTTACCTGTGTTGCTAGCCTATCCTCCTTCCTAAGTAGCCAAACCTCCTTTTCTGGCTATTTAGGGTCTCTGATTTGGGGAATTCTTTAGATAACGAATGCAAGAGCTCATCAGAGTTCCACTGCATCTCTCTCTTCACCTTCTGCCAAGGAATCGACCGCTGACTGCTCTGGACGCCTGCAAAACTGCAACAAAGTAGCAAAGACGACTACTGCAACCTTGTATCGCTGATCCGGCCGCCTTCTCGACTGTTTTCCTGGTGGTGCATGCTGTGGGGGTAGTCTGCCTCCTCTCTGCACTAGAAGCTACGAAGAAATCTCCAGTGGGTCGACGGAATCTTCCCCCTGCAACCGCAGGCACCAAAAGACTGCATCACCGGTCCTCTGGGTCCCCTCTCAGCACGACGAGCGTGGTCCCTGGAACTCAGCAACTCTGTCCAAGTGACTCTCACAGTCCAGTGAGTCTTCAGTCCAAGTTTGGTGGAGGTAAGTCCTTGCCTCCCCACGCTAGACTGAATTGCTGGGTACTGCATGATTTGCAGCTGCTCCAGCTCCTGTGCACTCTTCCAGGATTTCCTTTGTGCACAGCCAAGCCTGGGTCCCTGACACTCTAACCTGCAGTGCACGACCTCCTGAGTTGTCCTCCGGCGTCGTGGGACCTTCTTTTGTGACTTAGGGTGAGCTCTGGTTCACTCTTCTTTGTAGTGCCTGTTCCGGCACTTCTGCGGGTGCTGCTTGCTTCTGAGTGGTCTCCTTGTCCTGCTGGGCGCCCCCTCTGTCTCCTCACGCAATTGGCGACATCCTGGTCCCTCCTGGGCCACAGCAGCATCCAAAAACCCTAACCCTGACCCTTGCAACTAGCAAGGCTTGTTTGCGGTCTTTCTGCATGGAAACACCTCTGCAAGCTTCTTCACGACGTGGGACATCCATCCTCCAAAGGGGAAGTTCCTAGTCCTCTTCGTTCTTGGTGAATCCACAGCTTCTACCATCCCGTGGCAGCTTCTTTGCACCCACAGCTGCCATTTCATGGGCATCTGCCCACTCCCGACTTGATCGTAACTTTTGGACTTGGTCCCCTTATTCCACAGGTACTCTTGTCTGGAATTTCCATTGTTGTTGCATTGCTGGTGTTGGTCTTCCTTGCAGAATTCCCCTATCACGACTTCTGTGCTCTCTAGGGAACTTAGGTGCACTTTACACCTACTTTTCAGGGTCTTGGGGTGGGCTATTTTTCTAACCCTCACTGTTTTCTTACAGTCCCAGCGACCCTCTACAAGCTCACATAGGTTTGGGATCCATTTGTGGTTCGCATTCCACTTCCAGATATGGTTTGTGTTGCCCCTATACCTATGTGCTCTCATTGCAATCTATTGTGACTGTACATTGCTTGCATTGCTTTCTATTGCTATTACTGCATATTTTTGGTATTGTATACATATATCTTGTGTATATTTGTTATCATCATACTGAGGGTACTCACTGAGATACGTTTGGCATATTGTCATAAAAATAAAGTAACTTTATTTTTAGTATATCTGTGTATTGTGTTTTCTTATGAGATTGTGCATATGACACCAGTGGTATAGTAGGAGCTTTACACGTCTCCTAGTTCAGCCTAAGCTGCTCTGCTAAGCTACCTTTTCTATCAGCCTAAGCTGCTAGACACCTCTTCTACACTAGTAAGGGATAACTGGACCTGGTGCAGAGTGTAAGTACCCCTTGGTACCACTACAAACCAGGCCAGCCTCCTACATCCACCAGGTAGGTTACTTCACTCTTGTGCTCCACCACCTCAAATGGGCCAGTCAACTTGTCCTGGAGCGCCCTCGGCTCCTCTGGTGCCATTACCCACACTTTTTGTCCAGACTGAAACTTGACCAGAGTGGCATTCTAGTCATACCAGCGTTTCATGTCTTCCTGGCTTGTTTCCAGGTTCTCCTGTGCGAGACCCCTGAAGCGGGAAGTCTGGTTTGTCAGAGCCAGCATGTAACGTAATACATCCTGGGGAGGTTTACTAGGGGCTTTCTCCAAGGCCTCCTTGTCCAGACTCAAAGGTCCCATTACAAGGTGGCATTATAACAGGCTCAAAAGGACTAAATCCAAGCCCTTTTTGAGGCACCTACCTGTAGGCGGACAGAAGGCATGGCAAGAGGACATCCCACTTATGCCTCAAGGGCTCTGACAGGCCCATGATCATGCCTTCCAATGTGCAGCTGAATCTCTCAACCAGACCATTGCTTTGGGGGTGGTAAGGAGTGGTGAACTTGTACGTTACCCCACACTCCTGTCACAGAGACTTCATATAAGTAGATATGAAGTTGGTACCCCTATCAAATACCACTTCCTTGGGTAACCCCCAGCGGGTAAAAACCCCCATCAATGCACGAGCCACCACACGGGAAGAGAAGGAACTCCGAGGAATGGCTTCTGGGTACCGGGTGGCATGGTCCACCAGGACCATGAAGAACCTGTTGCCCATTGCTGTCTTGGGATCCAGAGGCCTCACAATGTCAATACCGACCCTTTCAAAGGGGGTACTAACTACAGGAAAAGGTTGGAGGGGAGCCTTACATTTCCCCCTACTCTTGCCACTTGCCTGACAAGTTGGGCAAGACCGACAATGAGCATCTGAGTGCCTGCGCATTCGGGGCCAGTGGAAGTGGGTGACAAGCCGTTCAAAGGTCTTGTCCTGCCCCAGATGTCCTGCTAAAAGCACATCATGAGCCAAATCCAGTAGGAAGGCCCTGAAGCACTGGGGTACCACCAGCACACAGGCTGACCCAGGCTCAGGAACCTTAGGCTCTCTATACAGGAGACCGTTCTCCCAGTAGATCAGGTGAGATCCTGGCTCCTTGCCAGCCACCTGGTCTGTAGCCTGCTGCCGCAAACCAACTAGACCAGGGCATGTCTTCTGTGCCTCACAGAATGCCTCCCTTGTGGGCCCCCCTTCCTGCTGCCACTGTGACAGCTCAGGGACCTCGCCCAGTTCAGCCACCTGTTCCCCTGCAGGCTCTGGGGCGTCACCCTCAGGCTCCGCCTCCTCCCGGACCATGGGCACTTCTGGGGCTGGTTTCCCACACCTCTGCCCTTCCTCTTTTTGGCAGTCCCCTGGGCCACTGTTTCAGGCTCCAGGGGCTCTTGATCACCTAACTGGCTGCCATTGACCTGTTGGATACGCATACCCACCCAGGCAGATCTAACATCTCCAAGTGTGACCTGTGTTCCACCTCCTTCCAAGGGGAATCCTCCATGTCCTTGCCAAGCACACAATCCACAGGCATGGTTGGACTCACAGCTACCTTCAAGGAACCTGCGCCACTCTGCACAGGCGCTCTGAGTTGTCCACTGCAATTACTTGGTGAAGTAGCCAGGGATCTATCTGCTCTTCAGACACCTGGTGACTCCTCACTGTAGTCACACTGGTTCCTGTGTCTCGGAGCCTCCACCTTCTGTCCATTGATGGTCACCCACTGTCTGTACTTTTTTGTGTTCTCAGGCACTAGGGTTATCTGGACCATCTCACTGTCCTCTAGTGAGATGAGGGTCTTCTCAGCTGGCTCCCACCCATCTGGAACCAACTCCTAACCAAGCACTACACTAGCCAAACCCTGGGACTCTGCACCAGTAGGTGCCGGTGTACTCTTGGGGCATTTGGGGTCCCCCTCCCATGACCCAGTTGGTCACATGCCTAACACTTACATGGGGGACCTCCTTGCACAGGTTTCCCTTTTGAGAACCATGGCTTCTTTTTACTGGGGGGCTGGGAATCCTTACCTTGGGAAATAGGTTGGGGCCCTTTAGACAGCTCCCCCCTGTTTACCCTTACTCCCTTTCTTTTGAGAGGGACCCTGCCCACCCTTGGTGTGGTCTCCCCCATACCTCTTCTGGACCCTAGTGCTCTTCCAGCGGTCGGCTTCCTGCAGTCAGTCAGCTTGCTGTCAATTAGATGCTGGCACAGCTCTGGGAAACATAAGCTGTACAAGTGCTCCCAAGCAATTAAATTGCAAAGCCCCTCATACATTGTTACCTTACTGCCCTTCACCCAACCATCCAGTGACCTGCAGAAGGAATCAACACATTCCAACCATGTTTGGTATTCCTTCCTCTTATAGGACTTGGACTTTTCCTTATACTGCTCAGGGATGAGACCATACCTTGTGAGTAAGGCATCCTTCATGATAGAGTAGGTGAGCCCTTGAGGATCCCTCCCATCTACCTAAAAGTGCTTCCACAGACCCACTCCCCAATGAGCTTCAGGGACCAGATTCATATGGAGAGCAGAATCATACCCCTTGAACCACAAGTATGTCATCCTCCCTTTTGTAATCCTTCCCAAGATCTTTAGGAATGTGTATCCTTCTCTCAGGCTGCACTGTGATATTGCTGCCACCATCTCTACTAGACTGGCTCCTCTGATCTAGCTCCCTCAAGCTAAGCTCATGAGCCAACAGTATCTTCTTTTCCTCAATGGCCATCTTTCTTTCTTCCCTCTCCCTTCTCCATCTTGTGCTTAAGCTTCTCCAGCTCCAATTGGTATTCCCTCTCTGCCTGTCTGTCTGTCCTGTAACTCTTCAGGGGTCAGACCCTTGGAGGACACACTGCTACCTGCCCTGGAGACTCTCTCCCTGGACATAACTGGCCCACTCACTATACCATTATGAATGGATTGTGTCTCCTCATCCTCCTCTGTGTGCCCCATCAGCTTCCTTGGCAGCTACCCAGGCCCTCCATGCCTTCTGCATCTCTTCCTTTATGGTGAAGCCTTTAACGGGACAAGCAAGGTCTTTGCAAAACTGCTTTAAATGGGCAACTGTATAGCTCTCCAGTTTTTCTACATCAAAAGCAGCTCCAGCTGATGCATTTCCAGATTGAGACAAGATGAAGAGTTAAAAGTGCAAAGTTCCAAAGCCAGAAAAACGAGTCCCCAAATGCAGTTCAAAAAGTGAATCAGGGGATCAGAAAAATATGGAAGTAAAAAACAATCCAAAAGAGAAAAAAACAAAACCAGCTGTATATGGTCACGTAGTGGTCTGCACTGAAAACAGTAGTGTACACTTAATCGCTGTATGTCAAGTACAAATACAAGTCCAATCCCAAATGCTGATCACCAATGTTAGAAATGGCGTCTTTGGTTGGCAATCAGGTTTTCCCCTGTCCAAGCTAGGACCCTCACTCTAGTCAGGATAAAGGAGAATCGCCCTCAGTTACCCCCACTCTCACCCCCTTGGTAGCTTGGCACGAGCAAGCAGGCTTAACTTCAGAAGAAATCTGTAAAGTATTTGTACCAATATACACAATAACTCAGTAAAAGCACTACAAAATGACACAAAACAGCTTTAGAAACATAGGTAATATTTATCTATACAAAACAAGACCAAAATGACAAAAATCCAACATACACAAGTCAAGTTATGAATTTTCAAAAAACAAGAGTTTTAAACCCTTCAGAAAACAAAGAGAACGTTAAAGGGGGGTTGTTAGCGTACAAAAGTACCTGGGTACCGTAAAAATAACACTGCACGGGCGAGCGGGCATCGTAAAAGGCCAGCAATGCTTTCATTTCTCATTCGCAAGCAAGACCTTGAGTAGTTCCTCCTCTGGTCGGGTCGCCGTTCGTCATTTCTCCTCTCTCACAAGACAGCGATGCGTCGATCCAGACAGGTACCTCGGGTCAGGGCAGGCTTTGAATTGTTTTTCCATGCCCAACAGTGTTGCGTTGAAAATCAGGTCGCACTGTAGCACAAAACCGTGCTGTGTGGGGTTTGCGTCGTTATCAGCCTCCGTTAGCGCGTGTTGGGCGTCATTTCTCCAGCCACGTTGCGTCGATCTCCCAGCCGCGATGCAGGTGAAGCGCTGATTTCAGCTGCGAAGCCAGCAGTGCATCGTTTATCAGCTGCATCACAGAAGGTGCGTCATATTTCCCCGCACGGCGGTCTGCGTGTGGATTTTCAGTCTTTGTCTGCTAGCTTGAACTTTCAAGGGCCCAGAAACTGGATAAGGCACCACTTGACAGGGCAGGAGTCTCCGCAGAGAGTCCAGGCGCTGGCAGGGGAAGACTTTGATGGCCCTGAGACTTCAACAACAGAAGGCAAGCTCAGGTCAAGCCCTTGGAGATTCTTCACAAGCAGAAATGCACAACGAAGTCCAGTATTTATCCCGTTTCACAGGCAGAAGCAGCAACTGCAGGGTAGCTCCACAAAGCACAGTCACAGGCAGGGCAGCGCAGCGCTTTTCTTCAGCTCTTCTCCTTGGCAGAGGTTCCTCTTGATTCCAGAATTTATCTAATTTTCAGGGGTTTGGGTGCTCTTCTTATACCCCTTTCTGCCTTTGAAGTAGGTCTACTTCAAAGGAAAGTCCCTCTTGTTTGTGAGATCCTGCCTTGCCCAGGCCCCAGACACACACAATGGGGTTGGAGACTGCATTGTGAGGGCGCAGGCACAGCCCCCTCAGGTGTAAGTGACCACTCCTCCCCTCTCTCCTAGCACAGATGGCTCATCAGGATATGCAGGCTACACCCCAGCTCCCTTTGTGCCACTGTCTAGGGAGAGGTGCAAACAGCCCAACTGTCAAACTAACCCAGACAGGGAATCCACAAATAGGCAGAGTCACAGAATGGTTTAAGCAAGAAAATGCCTACTTTCTAAAAGTGGCATTTTCAAAAACACAATTTCAAAACCAACTTCACTAAAAGATATATTTTTTAATTGTGCGTTCAGAGACCCCAAACTCCACATGTCCATTTACTCCCAAAGGGAACCTGCACTTTAATAATATTTAACCTATGAGGGAGATAGGCCTTTCACAGTGAAAATTTAATTTGGCAGTATTTCACTGTCAGGACATATAAAACACATCAGTATATGTCCTACCTTAAACATACACTGCACCCTGCCCATGGGGCTACCTATGGCCTATCTTAGAGGTGTCTTGTATGTAGGAAAAGGGAAGGTTTAGGCTTGCAAATGGGTACACTTGCCAAGTTGATTTGGCAGTTTAAAAGTGCCCTGCAGTGGCAGGTCTGAGCCATGTTTGCAGGGCTACTAATGTGGGTGGCACAACCAGTGCAGCAGGCCCACTGGTAGCATTTGACTTACAGGCCCTGGGCACCTTTGGTGCACTGTACAGGGACTTACCAGTAAATCAAATATGCCAATCATGGAATGCCAATTACACATTCGTTTTACATAGGACAACTTGCACTTTAGCACTGGATAGCAGTGGTAAAGTGCACAGAGTAACAAAAACAGCAAAAGCAGAGTCCAGCACACATCAACAACCTGGGAAACAGAGGCAAAATGTTAGGGGAGACCATGCCAAGGTCATGGATAGTTGCACTTTTGCCGGTTACATGGATGATTGCACTTTAGCCAGTTACATGGATAATTGCACTTTTGCCCATACGTTTCACTGCGAGAGAACTTCTGTTTCCTTTTGTGCGTCTGATTTGCGCTCAGGGCGGCCGTCTGCTCGCTTATGTGAAAATGTTTTACGTTTCATTTTCACTTTATGTGGCAAGAAGAGTCCTGTTAGTTATGTGAAACTGTTTTACTTTTAAGTTTATGTGGCAAGAAAAGACCAGTTAGAGTTCACAATGCTAATAGCTTTAACTCGTTTATTATTATTATGCTCTTATAGTATGCTCCTAAAACAAGATTAGCATTGGCCGGATACAAATAAAACACGTGGCTTCCTTGTTAAGCACAGTGTATCCAAGCAGCATGACATTGCCCTTTTCGTGGGCTGTGCTGCTCTGTAATTTCTTGCTAATACGACGTCCTCGTGCAGATCTCAGCCGCTCACTCTTGGCCTCAGCTCTCGGCAGTGACAACCTCAATGATTATTTCACCAAAACACTTGTGTACGAGTAGGTAAAAAAGCTGTACACATCTTCTAAAGTGCAGCTGATTAACAAAAAACGCGTTGCTCATACCAAATTTTTCTAAACAGCTATCTAGAGCTATCTAGGCCTGCTGATGCAGTGCTGGAAATGCAGAGGATCCACCCGGATCCAGGAACTGGCATTACTGAGCTGGATCTGGGATCCTGCCAGCCCCAGTAAAATGTGAGCATTTAGTCTTCATGCCGTCACCAGGGCACGTTCAGCAGCAGGGCACTGCGTGTGCTTTTAATTCAGCACTTCCATTTCTCCTGCTAGGCCCAACATAAATATCTCAGTTAAAGGGCCATCAGCACTCCTTTTGTCCCAGCCTTCGTCCTGATTTGGGCTTAAGGCAGCACTCCCTACATTTTTAAAACCTCAACCCATTTTTGAAGAACGACAAACGTTCCCAATCCACCTAGATTTAAAGGACATGGCGCTTGTGATTTTTAGGGTCGAGCAGTCAAGCGCTCCAGCCTGCTGTAATCTCTCTGTGGACTTTTCACCACACCCACTGCATGCCCATCAGTTTCATTTGTTCCTGGGCTTGTTTTTCAAAAATCGCTTGATTTTTTTTATTTGTAAAAGGCATGTCAAGCCCTCCTCGGGCACACTGGCCAACTACTGATATACGAGGCTCCATGTTTTCAGCTTGGTTTCTGGACCTCTTTTTCTTTTTATTTCCTACGCAGCACAATCTTGCTGCACATTTGCTGATAGGTTTCACTGCCAGCGAACTTCTGTTTAATTTTGTGTGCTCCTTCACGCTCATGGCGTGGCGCTTTACATCGACTTGCTTATGTAAAACTGTATTGCTTTTCATTTTGTGTGCCAATAAAAGTCTGGTTAGGACTTTACAATGCTCATAGCTGTAAGTCGGACAAATGCGAGACCCATTGCAGTGCAACTGCTTGTTTTATATAGTGAACAGATGCCTTCACTGCATGCGTCTACTCATTTATTTTCATGTTTACTCCAAACTTCTGCCACGTGTACCCATGGTATTGTGGCGCCATCTGCAATTCTTAACCCTTTAGCCTCTGCTCTTTGCATGCTTCAGTTTATTAGCCCTAATTAACAATGCTAAAAGCATGACTAAAAATCCCAGAATGCTAAGTAATATTGTTAAGACGGTCAGAACTGACTCATGTGTATGACGTGACAAGACACCGCTTAGAAGCTATGCCCTGTCATTTACTGGGATGGCGAGACAAACCGAAAACGCGATTTATCTTTTCTGTGTTTATCTAAGCTTTGGCAGTAGTGCAAGGCGCACAGAGCCATCGTGATGGTGGTCGCCGGTGAGAGGTTCTATACCTTTACTGAGTGTATAAGTCATGGAGTAAAATCCAAAGTGATGCAAAAACAATACTGGAAACTGTTCTGTGGGCAGGTTCAGGTTGCCTACATTTTTGGACATTAGCTGCAACGAGAGGCTGAAGAGAATTTGAGCTATGTATATAATTATCTGTTTTAACTTCTGGCAGTCCTGATTCAAGGTCAGCGAGCAGTACATACATATGTCTACGAGGGCAGGAGTTAAAGTACATTAAGCAAAACATTATGTATAAATAAACGCTGTTTAACAGTCTGGTTAAACGGAAAAACGTTAAAAGCTTCCTGCCACCGAGGACAGGCTTCACTTACCAGGTCAGATAGTAAATTGGAATTATTCCTGAGTTAGCATTGGTACAGTAATTTCCGATATAATATAAAGCAGAGCAGCAGCTTTTGTTTCTGCTTCAATCACGCCTTATAAAGAACATTTAATTGCAGCAACAGAAGCGTCTCGGACATGCCGTGAAAATGGCAGAGCGTGCAGGGCCTCTGAAATCAGAGTTTGTCCGGGAGGTGAATTTATGGCTGAGTACTAGGCAGTTCCAATTCTGAGCACAGGGATAAAGCGACACATTTCTGTATAAGAAAATAAAAATAACGCGATTTGCCCAGAATCACACTGAGTGGGAGCCAGATTAGAAACCAAGCCTGGAAGCACAAGCAACCTGTTCAACCCTATGTCTAAGCGTTTGATCCCATAGTCTCGCACTCGTCACACTATTATCACCAGCCCTACTGCTTCTAACAATAATTTACACTTCGGCCCACCCCTCTTTGTTAGCAAAAGCTAGGGAGTGAATTCATCGAGTTGGCATTTTCTAACGGGTAGACTAGTCTGCAAAAAATCTAACACTTGGACGTGATTAAATAATGCATCACCGAATACGTGAAGGCTGAAGGATGAACTTGGAACACACCCCAAAAAGGAAATAGAAATCATAGCGTCCAGTTATGAACGAAATCACGCTATGTAAAAAAACAAGCAACAGAGTTTAATTTCCCTTGTTTTACTCTGACGCAAAGGCCCGCCTGACGTCACATTCAGTGATGCAGTGCTGGTGCAGGGCCACCAAAGATGAACTTGATGGTATTTGTACAGAAGTAGGCTTTTATAGCAGCAGATCAGGCTTGAGTAGAATACCAGGATGTAGCCCATCCATCAGTATAATAATGAACATGTTTTAGATTACTATTAACAATATGTGGCCAGAGCTTTTAATAAAAACGAACACACCGGGTGTATATTTGGGAAATAAGGTCAGTAACAGATAAGTGCTGATTGAAGAGATTATTTTGTATCATATTCTCCTGTACTTATGACCCATATGTGAGGTGGGGTGGGGGTGGCGCTGAAGCGTTTCTAAATGTATGGATTCGTCAACAACAAAAAAATAAGAAAAAGGGAAATTCAAGCAAATCAAAATCATTTTTAAAAGTTAGTGATATTGTTTATCTTATCATATCAGTTGACTGCGCTCAGTTTTCACATTAGTATGTGCAGTTTAGTGCTGTGTGCTCTGTCAAAATAAAGCATGCCAAATATTCAGTCAGGAAGGAAGATCTTCCTGGAGTCATTCTTAAATCATCCAATGACTTCAGCTGGGCTATTCCTGTAATTATCTAGTGAAGTCATCACAAACCATCCTGAAGTATGCCTATGGTGGGAAATATTTAAATGAGATGAATCTAGAGTCATCACAGTAACTACTTCAAGAAGGTCTTCTGGTTACTTCTTTGGAAAATATGTGATTATCTTTAACTAACACAGTATGACTCCAGATGACTTCATGACAACAGAGGGATGAGAGTGGATTACTTAATGATGACTCCTTGACAACAGAGGCCTGAGAGTGGATTACTTAACGATAACTCCATGACAACAAAAGGATGAGAGCAGATTATTTCATGATACCCACATGACAACAAAAGGATGAGAGCAGATTACTTCATGATGACTCAATGTCAAGAACAGGATGAGAGCAGATTTCTTTGTGAGGCCTCCATGACAACTAGGCGATAGGACCAGATTACTTCATGAAGAATCTGTGACATCTAGGCAGATTACTTCACAATGACTTCTTGATAACTAGGGGGTGGAAGAAGATTATGATTACTTCAGGATGTGTATGTATTATTTAACGACTCCATAAGTACTCCATGGTGCTTTTTTTATTAGTTCGTTTTGACCCTGAGGACTTCTGGATATGTTTTTCTGACTCCAGTGCATTTCCATGATTGCATTGATTTAGGTTTTTGTGATTGCTAGATCTCGCCGTCTCAGAGTTGTTCCTGTAGACCAGTGTTTCCCAAAGTGTGCGGCGCGGCTTCCTGGTGCACCATCAGAACTCACCAGGGGCGCCTCCTTCTTCTAGGGAACACTGAAATGCTTTCGTTTTCATACTACCATACGGCCCCATTCTAAAAATACATCACATTTAGAATGGAGCTGTACAGTAGTATGAAAAAGAACAAATCACAGTAGAAATAAATCAAACTTGTTAGGGTTTTGCAATGTTATGTTATGTTGTAAGTTGTAAAACCCATCAAGTTTGATTTGTTTACACTGTGAGTCTCTTTCATACTTCTGTACAGCTGACAAAGCTGCATGGTAGTATGAAAGAGAAAGACTTGTAATGAAAACAAACGAAACTTGATGGATTTTACAATAGACATCATAACATTGCAAAAACCTAACAAGTTTGATTTATCTGCACTGCGATCCTTTCTGTTTCATACTACTGTGCATCCCCATTCTAAAGACAAGTTACGTTTAGAACTGAGCCAAACAGTAGTATGAAAAAGAAAGAATCACAGTGGAAATAACTCAAACTTGTGATGGTTTTGCAATGTTTCATAGTAAATTGTAAAACCCATCAAGTTTGATTTGTTTCCACTCAGTGTCTAATAATTTATAAATAAAAACATACCTGAAAGCTCTCCTCTGAAACAAGTGGCTGCTGCAATTAAATATGCATGCACAGAACATTGAGGCAGCGGTAATCCTAAAGCCATCTTAGGTCTCTTCAATCCATTTACAGCCTCTCCCTGCCCCTTCAGTTCACGCTTGCAGCTTTCTCCCAATGTGGAGCTTTTCCGTCTTTCTCTTACTTCGTCTTTCCCATATGTGCCTTCGCTCGAAGTAAATGCCTGATGCAGAAAATTAAGGCCCATATTTATGAAATGTTCGCGCTGCATTTGCGTCATTTTGTTATGCAAAAGCGGCGCAAACTTACAAAATATAACTATTTTGTAAGTTTGTGCCGCTTTTGCGTAAAAAAAATAATGCAAATGCTGCACAAACTTTTGATAAATATGGGCCTAAATGCCAATCCTTAAAAATAAGTGCTGGTGCCCCCACTGGAAACCCAGTGCTTAGTTTGTAAATAAAAATGTGCTGGTGCTCAAAGCTCTCTTTTGAAACAAGCGAATGCTGCATTTAAATGTGCGAGTCTTCTCGGGCCTCTTTAAACCATTTACAGCCACTCCCTACTCCTTCAGCTTCACTCATGCAGCTTTCTACTTTCTCCCTTCGTGATGTCTTTTAGTTTTTCTCTTCCTCCACGTTTCCCATACGTATCTTTTGCTCTTAAATGTCTGATGCAGAAAACCGGAAACCACTTGCTCAAATTAAGCCCTGTGGAAAGCACTGGCTCAAATTAAGCACTGATTGCACTGCGCTTCTTTCTCTTTCATACTACCATGCGGCTCCTTTCTAACGATGGTATGTTTGGAACAGAGCCATACGGTAGTATGAAAAAGAAAGAATTACATTGCAAAAATCAAACTTGTTAGAGTTTTGTAATGTGCATTTGCAGCCCTGAGTAACCCATGTGGGAATGCCATATGGGGCTGTTATGGAAGCCAAAGCTGTCAGCGTCTGGAATGGTTTGGACCAGAGCGTGACGTCGTGCCTAATAAATAAAGAGCGTGTCCGTTTAGGCAGGGTCAGGCACAATCAGGACAGTTATGGAGTGTTACTTCTGTCTGTGTTCTGCAGCTACTCAGGAAAAGAGGGTAATCATGAAATTACAAAAATGTCAACATTTAAGAGGAAATTGGTTGATTAAAAAAAAAAAAAAAAGAATCAGGAGAATGTATTTCTTCCCTTGAGGCCTGAATCAGGTATATTGTCATATGTTGGACTTTCAAGTGTGGTGCTGCAGGATCTGAGATCAAAAATGCTAATGTGCTTTTTTTTTTTTTTAACTTGCCAGGAACAAGGAGAAAGCGCCATGGCAGGCAGAAAAAGTGCAACAAAAATGTTGTGCACTGGCCTGCAGCAGCAGATTACTGGCAGTGCGTACTCCAAGTCACTAAAGACAAGTCCCTATTGCAGAAGCTGTTTATCGGTTTCATCCCAAATATTTTTTTAGGGAGAAAATGGAAGTGCTCCCGAGTCCTGGCTTACATCCCCTTACCCGTCAAAAAAAGTGCCATAACGGGGAGCTGTGGCCAATGGCTAATAGGTCAAGGGAGCCACGGGTCGAAAAAGTTTGGGAACCACTGCTCTAGACTGTAACAACATTTGAGTGCATTGCTAAGTAAATATAAAAAAAAATCCTCTCAATTACAGCATGTCATATCTCTGCCTGACATACAGTTAGTGGAATTGTAGTACTACCACTAAAGTATCGCCACCACCCTTAATTGCAATTATTATTTTAATGGGGAATAACAGGTGGTGTAAGAAAACATGCCAACCCTATTTAAAGGTTCATAAATAGCACCAGCTTCCTTTGGAGTGAAATGGTATTACCACATGCTTATAGAGTTCATGCACTGGGTTTAGACTGACTGCATAATTAGAAGGACAGATGCAGGGAGCAGGTTTAGGAGGACAATGTATGTAGAAGGGGGCATGTAAGTCAAAGGTGAAAAGCGCCTGTGGATTTTGGAGTCCCCATGTGCAGACAGAAGAGCGATCGTGGAGATCAAGAGTGGAGGGAAGATGTGCAGAGGTAGATGGTTGAAAACAAACAGTCAGCAGGGGAGTGACACAGCAAGGAACGGGATTTTAAAGAGAAGAGATGAAGAGTGCAAGTAGAAAATGGAGAGGGGTTGTAAAGTGTGGAGTGTGGATGCATATGGTGGAGAGAGAATGTAGAGCCTGTATTGATGATGTTGCAGGGAGACAAGTTACAGACCGAAGGGTTTGAACCATGTATAGTGGATGAACAGGATAGACAGCCAAAACACACAGTGAAAAGAGCATATGGAGACTGGAAAGGGAGGGACTCGTGGAAAGAATATGGAGGGAGCATGTGAAAGGGGAGAAAGCACATGGAATGTGGAAATATTTGGAGAGAATATCTGGAGGGTGGCAAGCGTATGTTTAGGGTGGAGAGCGTATGTTTAGCGTGGTGAATAAAAGTGAATAGTGCATGCGTTGGAATGACAGCAAATGTGAAGTGTGCTGGGATTGTGGAGAGCATATGAACAGAATGGAGAAGACATGCAGAGACTGGAAATAAGGGCAACCGTACATGCTGGAAAGTGCATGTTCAGCACATATGAAGTATTTACAGAATATGTAGAGGATGAAGAACACAGAGTGGCGAGGGAATGTAAACTGTGGGGAGTAGAAGTGGAAGATAGATTACAACAGCATAATTAAAATTTCACCCAGGCCTACTTTGAATGGATGTGTAGAGTGGAGAACAAATGTGGAGGTCAGATGGACAGGGCAGACAAAAGAGGTAGAGGAGAAAGTGCCCATGAAGTGCAGAGACCACTCATGAACACTTAAGATTGCACATGAAGTATATTGAATGTACAGGGTGGAGAGAACATTTAGGCGGCGGACAGAACATTTATAGGGTGAAAAAGATGAGCAGGTTGGAGAATGGATAGAGAATATGATGGAGATTGGAGGGTAGATGTGGAATGCAAAGAGAGGATGCAGACCACAGAGTTCAGATTTACAGAGACGCTGAGCATGCACTGCAGATGTAGTGAGATGGTGTGGAGAAAAGATATGGAGAACCCATGTGCACCATGGAGAATGGATGGAAAGCACATGTACAGAGTAGAAAATGCAAGTGAAAGGTGAAAAGTTCATGTACAGTGTAGAGTGGATGTGGAGGGCAGGGAGCAGATGTGCAGGATGGAGGGCAAATGTGAATAAAAGTATGCATGTGGTGTGTGAAGAGTGCTGTGCGGATCAGCTTTGGATACATCAAGAGAGCAGTTTCAAGAAAAGGACTGGAGAGTGCTATGTGAGGTGAGCAGTGATGAAGTCAGTATATATTCAACTAATATGGAGAGCTTAAGTCGGGGAAATAATGGATGCATATGATGGTTTCAGAGGATAGAGAGAGCGGTGGATGTTATGCATACTATGCAGGATGCAGAAATGATTGAGTGTTTAGAGAGAGAATGAAGAGGGCTAAGACTCAGTAGGGTAGGGAGCAAAAGTATATGACAGAAAAAGAGTGCAGATTTGATGGAGTGCGCAGAGAGCAGAGATTGTATGTGGAGAATGTATAAGGTGTATGTGCAAGGCAGTGTGTGAATATGAAGGGGTTGGAAAGCTGATAAAAAAAAAAATAGCTTACATTGATTGTGTACGGTGAAGAACTGATGTACAGGATGGATAGAGAGGTAGACCAGTGGATGTACATTGGAGCCTGCAGTGAAAGGTGGAAAGCACATGCGGATGTTAAAATTCCCACCACAGTGGATGAACAGTAAGTGTGAAGATTGAGAGTGGTGGGCAGATTTGTAGAGGTACTTGTTGGAGAGTGGATACTTGAGAGGCAAGCAAATATACAATAACGTCTGGAATTTGGAAATCAGACATGAAGAGGGGATGTGGAGCACATATGCTATGGAGACAGCATGTGGGGTGTAGAGTGAAGATGTACATGTACAAAGATAATATAGAGCCTGCCCAAAAGATGTAGTGAGGTGGTGTGGATAAAGGACGAAGTGTATGGTTTAGACCAGAATTAATGTGGAGAGTAAAAACAGCATGTGGAGGGTGGTGAGTGTGTATTTGGGGTGGTAAAGACATGTAATTTGAGAGTCCATGTATAGGTTGAATGGTGAATGTGAAGAATGATGTGCAGAATTAGGAGCACTGGTGGAAGTTGGAGAGCAGATGTGGCGTGTCAAAGTATCGGTTGAGGAGTAGGTGTGTAGAGTGCATATTTAGTGTGAGGGGCATATGTACAAAATGGAGAGAGCATGTCCACGGTGGAGACCAGATCTATTCCATCTAGAGCAAATGTAGACAGTAGAGTATTTCCACCAAATGTACATGACAGAGAACAAGCATGCTGAGGGTAGATGGACTGTGTGGAAAATAGATCTAGAGGATGGAGGCTGTGCATACAGTATGGTCAGAATATGTAGTACAAGACTACCGAAATGATGCAGAGGGCAGTGATCGGGTGTACTGCACTAAGACAGGAGGTGTGGAGAGAGAGGATAGAGTGCAGAAACAGAACATGGAGAGCAGATGTATGTGGTAGAAAGTGGAGGTGAAACTTGGAGAATGGAAGAAGAGGGATTTGATTGGATGTGAAGGGTTAAGAATAGATGTGAACGGAGGATAAACGATGGCTACAGAAGAGCGAGAGTGCACATGAAGTGTGAAGTGCACCCATTGGATCCTTAAGATTGCATATAGAGGGTGACTGTGTATGTAGAGCAAATATAGAGGCAGAAAACACATTTAGAGGGTAAAACAGATGACCAGTGTCCAAAGTGGCTATACAGTGTGGTGAGGGGTTTGGAGAGTGGGTGTGGAATGCAGAGAGAGGATGAAGATCATTAAGTGCATATACATAGTGCCAGAGTAGATAGAGCCTGTATTGCAGATGTGGTGAAGTGGTGTGAAGAATGGATAGTCAGAGTGACTGTTGACCATCGAAAGTGGATGAATGGGGTATCTTGAGGTTGGAGGGCAGATATATAGAGTTAAAGCCCCAAGTGGAGGTAAGAGATGGCAGCATGTACAGTTTGGATAGTGGATGTGGAGTGCAGAGAGTGGATGTACAATGTAAAAAGCAAATGTGAAGGGCAGCCAAGCAGATGTGAAGGGTGGGGGGCAGATGTGAAGGGTGGCAAGCATAGTGCTGGATGGCAAATACATTTGGAGGGCAAATATATCAGTTGGAGAGCAGATATGGAAGGTGGAGAACAGGATGCTAGACAAAGTGTAGAAGCTCCATGGAGAGGGCAGATGTGGGGGGCAGATGTAAAAAAGGTGGAAGTGCAACTTGGAGTATGGATACAAAGAATTTACAATAGGTGTATATTGTGTAAAACATAAGTAAAGGATGAATGTAAAGCGTAGACAGTGGGATTGAATATCAGAGCGCATGGGTGGACTGTGCACATAGCCGGTAGTGTATGTGTAGAGTATGTGGAGTGCAGACAAAGGAAAGAGAATGGATAGGAGGTAGGGCAATGCATAGTTTGAGAATAGATATGGAGAGTGGATTCAGAGCATAGTGTAAAGGGTGGATGTGGGCCATGGAGTGCTGGTGCTCATAGTGAAAAGTAGATGTAGTGTCTGCACCCCAGATGTGGTGAAGTGGTATTGAAAACGGATTTGGAGTGGGTGTGGGCCACGGACAGTAGAGAGCGGAGGCTGTAGGAGGCTCCCCTGTCTATCACCACCCCAAGGGTGGTGCCCAGAGCTCCTCCAGAGTGTCCCTGAGTTTTGCCATCTTGAATTCCAAGTTGGTGGGGCACTCTGGGAGCATCAAAGTGGCAAGTGCCAGCAGGTGACGTCAGAGACCCCTCCTGATAGGGGCTTACCTGTTTAGGTGACCAGTCCACCTCTCAGGGCTATTTAGGGTCTCTCCTCTGGGTGGTTCTTCAGATTCGGATTGCAAGACTCCAGCAGGGAGGGATAGTGTGCGTGTGTGAGGTGGATGGCTATTGGGTGTCTGTGTGCGAGAGTTTGTGTCTCTTAGGAGGGGAGGCAGACAGGGTGGGAGAGGACAGACATGACATGTGGATGGAGGTTGTGGAGGTGTCTGCAAGTGAAGTGTATGTGCTGCATTATGTGGTGATGGTGGTGGCTGTTGATGCAATGTATGCAAGTGTGAGTGTGAATGTGACACTGAGGGAGGAGAAGGGGTAGATAGTGGAGGCAGTGGATGTTGTGTGAGTTGTTGTATTGAGTGCTTGTGCCCTGAGATGTGCTGTGTTTGTCTGTGCCACACTTGTGTGATGTTTTGTGTGCATGCTTGTGTGTATGGAATGGGTTGGGGTTAAGGAGACTGGGACTGGGAAGTGGTAGTTGGAGGGGAGACGGTAGGAACAGGGACACTGGCTGCCATCATAGAGGAGTCCAGAGCCTGAAACGATCTCTGTAGGGCCTCCAACCCACTGTGGATACCCTCCAGATAGGCATTGCATTGCTGCATCTGGGAAGCCAGCCCCTGGATGGCATTCCCTATGGTTGACTACCCTACGGAGATGGATCTCTGGAGGTCAATAGCGTCCCCACTGAGGGCAGCAGGCCTCACTGGGGCACGGCCTGAGGTTCCTGGGGCAAAGGAGATGCCAACCCTCCTGGGTGCGCGGGCACAGGCAACTCGGTGGTGGGCTACTGGGAGGGCGGTGCTTGTACAGGGGTGGTGGCTGTACATGTAGCTGGGGTGGTTCCAGAGGTGTCTACCATCACAAGGTAGCTTCCATCGGAGGAGGAATCTGAGTTAGTATTGTCACCGCCTGTCACCGCCGTGGTCCTCCCCTCACCCTCCGTCTCACTGGTCCCCTTGGCATTGGTGGACTCTGCCTCCTGGGTCCTGTGGGATGCACCTCCCTCAGTCGCCAGTGCCCCTGCTTCTCTGCCAGATGATGCTAATGCACACATGGACAGGATGATAGGGGGGAGAGAAAGGGAGCAATGGGTCAATTACATCACCAACACCACAGATGGCATACACATTACCATCAGACACAAGGATCAAGATTGAGCACCATGCATCACGCTGGCATTCAATTGGCTAGGTACCATAGCAAGATGAGAGCCAAACACCACCATTTGCACCCCTCCTGGTACACACTAAGCCCTTTCTGACATGGAATGCCACCTAGCTAGTTAACAAGATTTTGCTAAACACCCATTTACCTTGAGCTGGACCATGCAGCAATGTCTGAGCTGGCATTAAGGGGCGCCCACTAACTGAAACCCACCACCAGGATCCCATGCCAGGAAACAAAGATGGTTGTAACACGCACTGTACTCACCCCCTTGTGGCTGCTGTGCTGCCCTCAAGCACCCATCCAGCTCTGAGTAGGCCATCGCCAGTATGCGGGCCATCAGGGGGTCAGGTTCTGACGGGCACCCCTCCCTCGTTGGGAGGCCATCCCCAGCTGGGCCTCCGCAGTCTTTTGAGCCCAGTGTCGAAGGTCCTCCCAGGGTCCGCACGTCCTTGGCGATGGCACGCCACAATCCCTTCTTCTGATGGGCGCTGACCTGCAGAGGTAATACAGACAGGAGGACACCATTAACCATACAATCCAGCCAGTCACACATATGGCCCACAAATACCATTTCCCCTCAATTGGCGCACACATCATTCGGAGCCCTGCATGTACACTACCGCCAGACATACCCTCACCCAAATGTCACACTGCCAGCACACACATCTCCATGCAACCTTGTCACGTGCATCGTACCCATGGTGTACTCACCTGTTGGTCTAGAGGCCCAAACAGCTGTCCATACAGGGGTAGGACCCCATCCACCAGGCCCTCCAACTCCTCTGAAGTGAAGGCAGGGGGCTTCTCCCCTGTCACACGGGCCATAGTAGGTTCGAGACACAGGTCACAGCAGCACACACAGTGAAGGTGTTGGCCTATGAAAAATCTGGAATCATGTGAGGTTATAGACAGAAAATGGCAGTCATGTCCTCGGCTGTGTACACCACCACCACCGCCGGTGATGCTCATTGGACACTGCACTTCATAGAGCCCCATGTAAGCCAATGAGAAATAGAACGGCGGTGCAAGACCGTCTTCCGCCGTGACTCCCAACGCCGGCAGAGTTACATCATTTCCACCTGTACCTACATACAGGACAGGCAGTCGCCATTTTATGATGGTGGTCAACAGTCTGAAATTGGAAACTGCGTCATTGCTGTCAATTGTACATACATTGCCGTTAACATTTGTCCAATTGCATACATGCTCAGTTACACTGAGGTGGTGGTTCCATTATTTAGTTTGTGACACCCGTCTCACTCTTGTGTCCCTTAGATACCTACCACTGCGGAGGAATAGGAGGAGGAGGCAAGACCCAGTGTACAGACCCCTTGTGGACTTGGCTACACTGGCGGACAGGCACATAATACTCACCTATAGACTGGACAGGGCCACAATCACAGAGCTGTGTACTCAATTAGAGCCTGATCTGATATCAGCTATCCGTCATCCCACTGGGATCCCCCTCTTGTGCAAGTTCTATCTGTGCTTCATTTCCTGGCAACTGGTTCTTTCCAACTAACAGTGGGCTTGGCAGCAGGAAGGAATGTCACAGCCAATGTTCTCAATAGTGCTGGCAAGGGTTTTTTCTGCCATGCTCAAACATGTGCAGCTACATCGCTTTTCCCCAAGTGGAAGATTTGGCCACTGTGAAGGCTGGTTTCCATGCAATGGGACATATTCCAAATATTACTGGGGCCATTGATAGAACACATATTGCATTTGTACCCTCCCCCCCGGCACAATGCACAGGTGTACAGAAATCAGAAGAGTTTCCACTCACTCAATGTGCAAAAGGTGTGCCTTACTGCCAAGTATCCTGGGTTGGTGCATGACAGCGCTGTTTTTAGGAATAGCAGCATCCCAAATGTGATGACACAACTACAGAGGCACAGGGTTTGGCTAATAGGTGAGCCTGAGTCCCCACCCAATGCATGTCAGTGTATGCCCCATGCCATTGTGCATGGCTAATGTTTGCACCTCAATTCTTGCAGGTGACTCTGGCTACCCAAACCTGTCCTCGCTCATGACCCCTGTGAGGAATGCCAAGACAGGGGCTGGGAATTGGTATAATGATTACCCAGGCGGATAATTGAGCGAACCTTTGGCCTCCTGAAGGCCAGGTTCATATGCCTCCATCTTACAGGTGGATCCCTGTTCTACTCCCCTGAGAAGGTCTGCCAGATAGTTGTTGTATGCTGCATGTTGCTGTAGGAGGCTGGCCTGGTTTGTAGTGGTACCAAGGGGTACTTACACTCTGCACCAGGTCCAGTTATCCCTTATTAGTGTAGAAGAGGTGTCTTGCAGCTTAGGCTGATAGAAAAGGGTAGCTTAGCAGAGCAGCTTAGGCTGAACTAGGAGGCGTGTACAGCTCCTACTATGTCACTCGTGTCATATGCACCATATCATAAGAAAACACAATACACAGATATACTAAAAGTAAAGGTACTTTATTTTTATGACAATATGCCAAAATTATCTCAGTGAGTACCCTCAGTATGAGGATAGCAAATATACACAAGATATATGTACACAATACCAAAAATATGCAGTAATAGCAATAGAAAGCAATGCAAGCAATAAACAGTCACAATAGATTGCAATGAGAGCACATAGGTATAGGGGCAACACAAACCACATACTCCAAAAGTGGAATGCGAATCACAAATGGACTCCAAACCTATGTGACCTTCTAGAGGGTCGCTGGGATTGTAAGAAAACAGTGAGGGTTAGAAAAATAGCCCACCCCAAGACCCTGAAAAGTGGGTGCAAAGTGCACCTTAGTTCCCCAGAGAGCACAGAAGTCGTGATAGGGGAATTCTGCAAGGAAGACCAACACCAGCAATGCAACAACGATGGATTTCCAGACGAGAGTACCTGTGGAACAAGGGGACCAAGTCCAAGAGTCACACTCAAGTCGTGAGTGGGCAGATGCCCAAGAAATGCCAGCTGAGGGTGCAAAGAAGCTGCCACCGGATGGTAGAAGCTGTGGATTCTGCAAGAACGAAGAGGACTAGGAACTTCCCCTTTGGAGGATGGATGTCCCACGTCGTGAAGAAGCTTGCAGAGGTGTTTCCGTGCAGAAAGACTGCAAACAAGCCTTGCTAGCTGCAAGGGTTGCGGTTAGGATTTTTTGGATGCTGCTGTGGCCCAGGAGGGACCATGATGTCACCAATTGCGTGAGGAGACAGAGGGGGCGCCCAGCAAGATAAGGAGCCCACTCAGAAGCAAGCAGCACCCGCAGAAGTGCCGGAACAGGCACTATGAAGAAGAGTGAACCGGAGCTCACCCGAAGTCACAAAAGAAGGTCACACGACGCCAGAGGACAACTCAGGAGGTCGTGCACTGCAGGTTAGAGTGTCGGGGACCCATGCTTGTCTGTGCACAAAGGAAATCCTGGAAGAGTGCACAGGAGCCGGAGCAGCTGCAAATAATGCGGTACCCAGCAATGCAGTCTAGCGTGGGGAGGCAAGGACTTACCTCCACCAAACTTGGACTGAAGAGTCACTGGACTGGGGGAGTCACTTGGACAGAGTTGCTGAGATCCAGGGACCTCGCTCGGCGTGCTGAGAGGAGACCCAGAGGACGGTGATGTAGTCTTTTGGTGCCTGCGGTTGCAGGGGGAAGATTCCGTCGACCCACTGGAGATTTCTTCAGAGCTTCTAGTGCAGAGAGGAGGCAGACTACCCCCACAGCATGCACCACCAGGAAAACAGTTGAGAAGGTGGCCGGATCAGCATTACAAGGTCGCAGTAGTCGTCTTTGCTACTTTGTTGCAGTTTTGCAGGCTTCCAGAGCAGTCAGCGGTCGATTCCTTGGCAGAAGGTGAAGAGAGAGATGCAGAGGAACTCAGATGAGCTCTTGCATTCGTTATCTAAAGAATTCCCCAAAGCAGAGACCCTAAATAGCCAGAAAAGGAGGTTTGGCTACTTAGGAAGGAGGATAGGCTAGCAACACAGGTAAGAGCCTATCAGAAGGAGTCTCTGACGTCACCTGCTGGCCCTGGCCACTCAGAGCAGTCCAGTGTGCCAGCAGCACCTCTGTTTCCAAGATGGCAGAGGTCTGGAGCACACTGGAGGAGCTCTGGGCACCTCCCAGGGGAGGTGCAGGTCAGGGGAGTGGTCACTCCCCTTTCCTTTGTCCAGTTTCGCGCCAGAGCAGGGCTGGGGGATCCCTGAACCGGTGTAGACTGGCTTATGCAGAGATGGGCACCATCTGTGCCCATCAAAGCATTTCCAGAGGCTGGGGGAGGCTACTCCTCCCCAGCCCTGACACCTTTTTCCAAAGGGAGAGGGTGTAACACCCTCTCTCTGAGGAAGTCTTTTGTTCTGCCATCCTGGGCTAAGCCTGGCTGGACCCCAGGAGGGCAGAAACCTGTCTGAGGGGTTGGCAGCAGCAGCTGCAGTGAAACCCCGGGAAAGGTAGTTTGGCAGTACCTGGGTCTGTGCTAGAGACTCGGGGGATCATGGAATTGTCTCCCCAATGCCAGAATGGCATTGGGGTGACAATTCCATGATCCTAGACATGTTACATGGCCATGTTCGGAGTTAGCATTGTGACGCTATACATATGTTGTGACATATGTATAGTGAACACGTTTAATGGTGTCCCCGCACTCACAAAGTCCGGGGAATTTGCCCTGAACAATGTGGGGGCACCATGGCTAGTGCCAGGGTGCCCACACACTAAGTAACTTAGCACCCAACCTTTACCAGGTAAAGGTTAGACAAATAGGTGACTTATAAGTTACTTAAGTGCAGTGGTAAATGGCTGTGAAATAACCTGGACGTTATTTCACTCAGGCTGCAATGGCAGGCCTGTGTAAGAATTGTCAGAGCTCCCTGTGGGTGGCACAGGAAATGCTGCAGCCCATAGGGATCTCCTGGAACCCCAATACCCTGGGTACCTCAGTACCATATACTAGGGAATTATAAGGGTGTTCCAGTATGGCAATGTTAATTGGGGAAATTGGTCACTAGCCTGTTAGTGATAATTTGGAAAGAAATGAGAGAGCATAACCACTGAGGTTCTGGTTAGCAGAGCCTCAGTGAGTCAGTTAGTCATAACACAGGTAAAACATACAGGGCACACTTATGAGCACTGGGGCCCTGGTTGGCAGGGTCCCAGTGACACATACAACTAAAACAACATATATACAGTGAAATATGGGGGTAACATGCCAGGCAAGATGGTACTTTCCTACACAACCCCCCCACCCCCCAAACGAAGGACAATAAGACTAGCCATGACCTGATGAGTCTTCATTGTCTAAGTGGAAATATCTGAATACTCCATCTGCATTGGAGTGGGTACTCCCAGGTCTATGTTCCACTGTATAGTCCTTTCCCTGTAGAGATATGGACCACCTCAACAATTTAGGGTTTTCACCTTTCATTTGTTTTAGCCAAAGTGGAGGTTTGTGGTCTGTCTGAACAATGAAGTGAGTGCCAAACAGGTATGGCTTCAACTTCTTCAGTGCCCAGACCACAGCAAAGGCCTCCCTCTCTATGGCAGACCAACGCTTTTCTCTAGGGGTCAACCTCTTGCTGATAAAAGCAACAGGTTGATCCTGGCCCTCAGAATTAAGTTGTGATAAGACTGCCCCTACCCCTAATTCAGATGCATCAGTTTGGACAATGAATTTTTTGGAGTAACAGGGGCTTTTCAGGACAGGTGCAGAGCACATGGCCTGCTTCAGCTCCTCAAAAGCTTTCTGACAGTTAGCTGTCCACAATAACTTTTTAGGCATTTTCTTTGAAGTGAGGTCATTAAGAGGGGCTGCTATGGCGCCATAGTTCTTTATGAACCTCCTGTAGTACACAGTGAGGCCTAAAAAGGCTCTCACCTGAGTCTGAGTTGTAGGGGGAACCCAATCTATGATAGTTTGGATTTTCCCCTGAAGTGGTGCAATATGTTCTCCACCTACCAGGTGTCCCAGATAAACCACTTTCCCCTGCCCTATCTGGCACTTTGAAGTCTTGATAGTGAGGCCTGCCTTTTGCAGGGCCTCTAAAACTTTCCACAGGTGGACCAGGTGATCATTCCAGGTGGAGCTAAAGACAGCTATATCATCTAGATATGCTGCACTAAAAGCCTCCAACCCTTGCAGGACTGTATTCAACAACCTCTGAAAAGTGGCAGGTACATTTTTCAACCCAAAAGGCATTACTGTGAATTGGTAGTGCCCTCCAATGGTTGAAAATGCTGTTTTTGCTTTAGCATCCTCTGATAACTTGATCTGCCAATACCCTGCAGTCAAATCAAAGGTGCTTAGATACTTGCCAGATGCCAGTGTATCTATTAGCTCATCTGCCCTGGGTATAGGGTGAGCATCAGTTTTAGTTACCTGGTTGAGACCTCTGTAGTCAACACAAAATCTCATTTCCTTCTTTCCATCTTTGGAATGAGGTTTTGGTACAAGTACCACAGGAGAGGCCCATGGACTTTCAGAGTGCTCAACCACTCCCAGTTCAAGCATTGTCTGCACTTCTTGCTTTATGAAGTCTCTGACATGGTCAGGCTGCGTATAGATCTTACTTTTGACAGGCAAGCTGTCTCCAGTATCTATAGTGTGCTCACACCAAGAAGTGGTGCCTGGCACAGTAGAAAAGAGTACAGGAAACTGACCCAGGAGATTTATGCAGTGGTCTTTCTGCTCAGCAGTAAGACAATCTGCCAAAACTACACCTTCCACTAGAGCATCTTGTTCTGTGGAGGAGAAGAGATCAGAGAGAGGGTCACTCTCTTCTTCCTGTCCTTCATCTGTTGCCATGAGCAGGGTGAGATCAGCCCTGTCATAGTACGGTTTTAGGCGATTGACATGGAGCACCCTAAGGGGACTCCTGGCAGTGCCCAAGTCAACCAAGTAGGTGACTTCTCCCTTTTTCTCAACAATTATGTGGGGTCCACTCCATTTGTCTTGGAGTGCTCTTGGGGCCACAGGCTCCAAGACCCACACTTTCTGCCCTGGTTGGTACTGAATCAGAACAGCCTTCTGGTCATGCCATTGCTTTTGGAGCTCTTGGCTGGCCTGAAGGTTTTTACTGGCCTTTTTCATGTACTCGGCCATCCTATATCTTAGGCCAAGTACATAGTCTACTATGTCTTGCTTAGGAGATTATAAAGGTTGTTCCCAACCCTCCTTTACAAGTGTTAGAGGACCTCTTACAGGGTGTCCAAATAGGAGTTCAAAGGGGCTGAAGCCCACTCCTTTCTGGGGTACCTCCCTGTAAGCAAAAAGGAGGCAAGGTAACAGGACATCCTATCTCCTCCGGAGTTTTTCAGGGAGTCCCATTATCATTCCTTTGAGAGTTTTATTAAACCTCTCAACCAGTCCATTTGTTTGTGGATAATAGGGTGTAGTGAACCTTTATGTCACACCACATTCCTTCCACATGGCCTTTAAGTAAGCAGACATTAAATTGCTTCCCCTGTCTGATACCACCTCTTTTGGGAAGCCCACCCTGGAAAAGATTCCCAGGAGGGCCTTTGCCACTGCAGGAGCAGTAGTGGTCCTTAGAGGAATTGCTTCAGGATATCTGGTGGCATGGTCCACTACCACCAAGATAAACCTATTGCCTGAAGCAGTAGGAGGGTCATGGGGCCAACTATGTCAACCCCTACCTTTTCAAAGGGAACCCCCAACCACAGGCAGTGGAATAAGGGGTGCCTTTGGGGTGCCACCTGTTTTGCCACTGGCTTCACAGGTGACACAGGACTTACAAAATTCCTTTGTGTCCTCTGACATTCTTGGCCAATGAAACAAGGGGACAAGCCTGTCCCAAGTTTTCATTTGTCCTAAATGTCCAGCCAAGGGAATGTCGTGGGCTAGAGTTAGGAGGAACTCTCTGTATTGCAAGGGAATGACCAATGTCCTGGCTGCTCCAGGTTTAGGGTCCCTTGCCTCAGTATACAAGAGGTTGTCCTCCCAGTAAACTCTGTGAGAGTCACTGACATCCCCATTTTGCTGTTTGACAGCTTGCTGTCTTAGACCCTCTAGTGTGGGACAGGTCTGCTGTGCCACACTCAGCTCCGCCCTGGCAGGCCCCCCTCCACCCAAAAGCTCAGCAGTGTCTGCTTCCAGCTCCTCTGGTGTAGGTTCTGCACAGGGGGGAAATTCTTCTTCCTCAGAAGTTGAATCATCTGTAGAGGGAGGGATAGTGGGTAGGGATTTACCCTTACTAACCCTAGCTTTAGGGAGCACTTGGTCCATTGTTCCAGGATCCAAGTCACCCTGTCCTTTTTGCTTTTTGGCCTGAGCCCTGGTTAAAGCAAAAATATGCCCAGGAATGCCCAGCATTGCTGCATGAGCCTCCAACTCCACTTCTGCCCAAGCTGATGTCTCTAAATCGTTCCCTAGTAGACAGTCTACAGGTAAATCTGAGGCAACCACAACTTTCTGTGGACCAGTAACCCCCCCAGTTAAGATTCACAACAGCCATGGGGTGGCTAAGAGTGTTGTTATGAGCATCAGTCACTTGGTACTGGTGACCAAGTAGGTGTTGTTCAGGGTGGACCAGTTTCTCTATTACCATGGTAACACTGGCACCTGTGTCCCTGTAGGCCTGAACCTCAACACCATTTATTAGGGGCAGTTGCTTGAACTTATCCATATTAAGGGGACAAGCAACCAAGGTGGCCAAATCAATGGCACCTTCAGAGACTAACACAGCCTCTGTGGTCTCCCTAACAAGACCAACCCCAACTAAATTACCAAAAGTGAGCCCAGCTACTCCCTTGGATTGGCTATTAGTAGGTTTGCTCCCACCACCACTGCTATTACTAGGGGCACTAGGTGTAGCAGCATGGGTTGTAGTGGTAGGAGGCTTGGTGCTTTTCTTTGGACAACTGGGATCAGTTGTCCAATGGCCTTTTATTTAACATAAATAGCACTATGGTTTCTTAACTTCATTTGAAGAGGATTTGGGCCCACCACCCCCACCAGAGTGTTTTTGTGGGCCTGGTGAAGACTCATTTTTAGATTTGTCCCCACCCTTGTCTGAAGACTTACCATCCTTGTTCTTGCCATCCTTGTCACCCCCTATATGAACTTTTCTGTTCACCATTTTTCTGACCCATTTGTCTGCCTTCTTTCCCAATTCTTGGGGAGAGGTCAGATCTGAGTCCACTAGGTACTGGTGCAACAAATCAGACACACAATTATTAAGAATATGCTCTCTCTGGATTAAGTTATACAGGCTTTCATAGTCAGAAACTTTACTGCCATGTAACCACCCCTCCAAGGCCTTCACGGAATGGTCAACAAAGTCTACCCAGTCTTGTGAAGACTCCTTTTTGGTTTCTCTGAACTTGATCCTGTACTGTTCAGTGGTTAAGCCATAACCATCTAGGAGTGCATTCTTAAGAACTGTAAAATCATTGGCATCACTTTCCTTAACATTAAGGAGCCTATCCCTACCCTTTCCACTGAAAGATAGCCATAGGATAGCAGCCCACTGCCTTTGAGGGACCCCCTGTACAACACAGGCCCTCTCAAGTGCAGCAAACCACTTTTTAATGTCATCCCCCTCCTTGTAAGGGGGAACTATCTTGTGCAGATTCCTAGAATCATGCTCTTTTACAGGATTACTATCTGTAATACTGCTGCTGCCACCATCAGGGTCCAAACCCCAACATCTGTCTTTCTTTTTCTAAGTCAAATGCTTGTCTGTCTAGATCCAGCTGTTGCTTCTTGAGCTTCAGTCTGGATTCTTCCACTTTCAATCTATTGAGTTCCCTTTCTAACATTCTGTCTTCAGGGAGGGTGGGTTGAGCATGCTTTGACACAGAAGAATGGTGTGAATGAACAGAGGGAGACCTGTCCCTAACAGATGGCACTCTAACAACCTGGCCTAAAGTTGTAACCTCTATACTATGATGAGAACTCACATCAGTGGTGGCCTGCTAAGGGGCAGGTTGGGAAGGTTCCCTTCTTACACTTTTACTGGGGCTACCCCAGAATCAGAGTGTGAACCATCAGCCAATCTCTCACCAGATGTGCCAGCTATGGTCTTATCATGTTCAATGAGTATATTAACCAACAATTCTCTAGAGGGATTCTTCCCTACCCCTAAACCTCTATCAATGCAGAGACTCCTTGCACCTTTCCAGTTAAGGTGGTCATAAGCAGTGCTGGCCAGATCCAGAGCTTGACCTGTACCAGACATGATAGAAAAGGTTTAAGGGACAGAAAAAGAAAGAAAAAGTTTCACAACTTTTTAAAGAACAGGAAAAGAAAACTTTTTCAACTTTTAAGAACTTTTTGAAAGTTTTAGAAGTACTTTTCAGCACTTAGCAATAGAGTAAGAGGAGAAAAGCAAAACTTTTTGGTTAGGTGTACATACACTGAACTTGTTTTGTACATTTTTCTCTGTTGAAAAGTACAAAATGACAAAGTGGTAAGTAGTTGCAAGTACTTATCCCACCGCTGCATAACCAATGTAGGAGGCTGGCCTGGTTTGTAGTGGTACCAAGGGGTACTTACACTCTGCACCAGGTCCAGTTATCCCTTATTAGTGTAGAAGAGGTGTCTAGCAGCTTAGGCTGATAGAAGGTAGCTATAGCAGAGCAGCTTAGTCTGAACTAGGAGCCGTGTAAAGCTCCTACTATACCACTGATGTCATATGCACAATATCATAAGAAAACACAATACACAGATATACTAAAAATAAAGGTACTTTATTTTTATGACAATATGCCAAAAGTATCTCAGTGAGTACCCTCAGTATGAGGATAGCAAATATACACAAGATATATGTACACAATACCAAAAATATGCAGTAATAGCAATAGAAAGCAATGCAAGCAATGTACAGTCACAATCGATTGCAATGAGAGCACATAGGTATAGGGGCAACACAAACCATATACTCCAAAAGTGGAATGCGAATCACGAATGGACCCCAAACCTATGTGACCTTGTAGAGGGTCGCTGGGACTGTAAGAAAACAGTGAGGGTTAGAAAAATAGCCCACCCCAAGACCCTGAAAAGTGGGTGCAAAGTGCACCTTAGTTCCCCAGAGAGCACAGAAGTCGTGATAGGGGAATTCTGCAAGGAAGACCAACACCAGCAATGCAACAACAATGGATTTCCAGACAAGAGTACCTGTGGAACCAGGGGACCAAGTCCAAGAGTCACACTCAAGTCGTGAGTGGGCAGATGCCCAAGAAATGCCAGCTGAGGGTGCAAAGAAGCTGCCACCGGATGGTAGAAGCTGTGTATTCTGCAAGAACGAAGAGGACTAGGAACTTCCCCTTTGGAGGATGGATGTCGCACGTCGTGAAGAAGCTTGCAGAGGTGTTTCCGTGCAGAAAGACCGCAAACAAGCCTTGCTAGCTGCAAGGGTTGCGGTTAGGGTTTTTGGATGATGCTGTGGCCCAGGAGGGACCAGTATGTCGCCAATTGCGTGAGGAGACAGAGGGGGCACCCAGCAAGACAAGGAGCCCACTCAGAAGCAAGCAGCACCCGCAGAAGTGCCGGAACAGGCACTACGAAGAAGAGTGAACCAGAGCTTACCCAAAGTCACAAAAGAAGGTCCCACGACGCCGGAGGACAACTCAGGAGGTCGTGCACTGCAGGTTAGAGTGTCGGGGACCCAGACTTGTCTGTGCACAAAGGAAATCCTGGAAGAGTGCACAGGAGCCGGAGCAGCTGCAAATCACGCGGTGCCCAGCAATGCAGTCTAGCGTGGGGAGGCAAGGACTTACCTCCACCAAACTTGGACTGAAGAGTCACTGGACTGTGGGAGTCACTTGGACAGAGTTGCTGAGTTCCAGGGACCTCGCTTGTCGTGCTGAGAGGAGACCCAGAGGACCGGTGATGCAGTCTTTTGGTGCCTGCGGTTGCAGGGAGAAGATTCCGTCGACCCACAGGAGATTTCTTCGGAGCTTCTAGTTCTGCCTTCCTGGGCCAAGCCTGGCTGGACCACAGGAGGGCAGAAACCTGTCTGAGGGGTTGGCAGCAGCAGCAGCTGCAGTGAAACCCCGGGAAAGGTAGTTTGGCAGTACCCGGGTCTGTGCTAGAGACTCGAGGGATCATGGAATTGTCTCCCCAATGCCAGAATGGCATTGGGGTGACAATTCCATGATCTTAGACATGTTACATGGCCATGTTCGGAGTTACCATTGTGTCATGACACATGTATAGTGCACGCGTGTAATGGTGTCCCCGCACTCACAAAGTCCGGGGAATTTGTCCTGAACAATGTGGGGGCACCTTGGCTAGTGCCAGGGTGCCCACACACTAAGTAACTTAGCACCCAACCTTTACCAGGTAAAGGTTAGACATATAGGTGACTTATAAGTTACTTAAGTGCAGTGGTAAATGGCTGTGAAATAACTTGGACGTTATTTCACTCAGGCTGAAATACAGGCCTGTGTAAGAATTGTCAGAGCTCCCTATGGGTGGCACAAGAAATGCTGCAGCCCATAGGGATCTCCTGGAACCCCAATACCCTGGGTACCTCAGTACCATATACTAGGGAATTATAAGGGTGTTCCAGTATGCCAATGTAAATCTGTGAAATTGGTCACTAGCCTGTTAGTGACAATTTGGAAAGAAATGAGAGAGCATAACCACTGAGGTTCTGGTTAGCAGAGCCTCAGTGAGACAGTTAGTCATAACACAGGTAACACATACAGGGCACACTTATGAGCACTGGGGCCCTGGCTGGCAGGGTCCCAGTGACACATACAACTAAAACAACATATATACAGTGAAATATGGGGGTAACATGCCAGGCAAGATGGTACTTTCCTACAGTTGCACAACCTGGCCCCCAGACGACATGTGCCCTATCTGCGTGAGGAAGAGGGTGAAATTGCTCCTGTGGCAGCAGTGGACCCTGAGGACAGTGAGGATGAGGAGGATGAGGGTGTGGACAACAGGACATCTGTAATATGGCAGTACTTCCAATGACACACAGGTAAGACAGTGAACTGACCATTCCTCTGATCATTTATCTTTTCAGTGTGGCTGTAGCATGATGGCAGTCACTTCCTTTGTATCTCAACTGACTGTCACCTATGCCTTCTCTTTTTGCAGATGTTGATGTTAGTGCAACTGTGTACTGATGTGATGACTACAGACTGCTACAGGCCATTATTTGTATGCAATCACAAAGTTCAGGGCAGATGCACAAGATGTAACTGTTGATATTATTGCACATTTTTGTCACATAAAGCACTACCACTCAAGTTGTGTTCAAGGGTGTTTATTGAAGTGCAAAATATAGGAGGAATAGTGCAAAGGAATAGAGTGATGGTAGAGGAAAGTCCATGGTATTGGTCCAATATGTTTGTAGCACAGGTCCAGTGTCCAAAGGGCCATAGGAAGGGGAGCAATGGCAGTTCAGAGTGGAACACAAGGGGGACATTCAAGAGGTTCTCATTTTCTGGCGGTGGTCGTGGTCTTGGCAAGTGTCTCTGGCATCTGTCTGGCTCACAGGGAACGTATGCAGAGTAGTTCACCTTCTGCAGGGGGAGGGGTGCTGGTTGCCTGTGGGTCCTGTGGCAAGGCCTCCTGTCCACTAGCTTCAGCAGATGTGGGGGGCTGTTCAGTTGAATGGCTAGGGGAAGGGGCCCACTGGTGTGCTGTGTAGTCACTCATGAAGTTGGACATATCAGCCAGCACCCCTGCTGTGGAGACCATGGTGGTGTTGAGGGCCTGCAAATCTTTCCTGTTCACCTGATGGTGTACCTCCTGCCGCTGCAGGTTCTCCTGCATGATGTTTAGAATCTGACCCATCTTGTCCTGGGATTGTTGGTAATCCCCCAGGACATTAGTGAGTGCCTCTTGGCCAGTCAGTTCCCTGGGCTTGTCCTCCCCCTGGTGCACAGCTGTCTCTGATTGTCCCTGGCCTCCTGTGCCTGTGTCCCCTGAATGGTGTGCCCACTGCCACTGACCCCAAGACCCTGATTGTCTTGGCTGTGAGGTGTGGACTGTGGTCCCTGTACAGGTGGGCACACTGCTGATTGACGTGTCCTGGGGACGTTGGATGGCTGCTGTGGTGTTGGATTCTGAGGGGGGAAGGCTCTGTGGTGGAGTGAGTTTGGGCTGGGGTTGCCGGCTGACCAGTGGTCCCTGATGGGCCAGTTAGTTCATCCAGATCCAGAAGTCCAGAGTTACTGTCATCATTGGGGGCATCTTCTGTTGGGGCACTGGGCAGCCGTGGCACCTCCTCGCCACTGAGATTGGCTAGGGCACCTGTGTGGATGTAAATGATGTATAATGCTACATGTCTGACATTTTCTACATCCCTAGCTTCCCCTATATCATTACTGTTGCCCTGCCACCTTTGTGTATGGTGATTGGTGATGGTGATGCATTGGTGGTGGGTGTACATGCAGGGCTGTGAGGGATGTTCATGCAGTGGGTATGGCATGCAGGGCTTGGCATTGAGGTTAGTCATTTGTGGTGGTGCACTGTGTGGGATGGAGTGGAGTGATGGGTGTCCGGGTGAGGGGTCGTGGTGGCATGCAGGTATGTGGTGGGATAGGTAGTAAATTGTGACTCACCAGTGTCCAGTCCTCCGGCTACTCCAGTGAGTCCCTCAGGATGCAGTATTGCCAAGACTTGCTCCTCCCATGCTGTCAGCAGTGGGGGAGGAGGTGGGAGTCCACCGCCAGTTCTCTGGAGGGCGAGCTGGTGCCTTGCTGCCATGGAACGTACCTTCCCCCATAGGTCATTCCACCTCTTCCTGATGTCATCCCTTGTTCTTGGATGCTGTCCCACGGCGTTCACCCTGTCCACGATTCTCTGCCATAGCTCTGTCTTCCTTGCAATGGAGATTTGCTGCACCTGTGCTCCAAAGAACTGTGGCTCTACCCTGACTATTTCCTCCACTATGACCTGCAACTCCTTATCTGTGAAATGGGGTGCCTTTGTCTGGACATGGGTGTTCTGTGGTGTGTGTTGTGCAGTGGGTGTTGTATAATGTGGTGGGGTGTGGGGTGCGTGACTTATGGATGGGTGTTTGTGGTGAGTGTAATTGTTGCTGTGATTTGCTTGGCTAGCTCTTGGCTATTTTTCATCTTCGTAAAGGGTTGTGTGTATTGTGGGTGTGTGTTTTATAGTGCTGTGGGTAGGTGGTTATGATGTGTGTATCAGTGTCAGGTGTTTGGTTTTAGCTTTGACCAATGTTGTGTTGTTTTGTATTTGGGTGGCCGTTCTAACCGCACTGGTGTGTACCGCCAATGGTTTACTGCTGTTGAATGTCCACTGTGGTAATTTGTGGGTCATAATGTGGAGGGTGTTGTTTTGTTGGTGTAACGGTATGGGTGTTCGTACCGACACTTTAACACTAACCTTTGGTCTGGCAGATATGTATCTGTGGCAGTATTCTGTCAGTTTAGTGTGTGTGTGTGCGTGTGTGTCATAATATGGTGAACAAATGTTCACCTCCGAGACGGTATGTTGGCGGCCGTCTCCGCGGCGCTAAGCAGGATTTACCACCAATGTCGTAATGAGGGCCTAAATCTTAAAGACACAGTTAACCTTGAAGTGTGGGATTTCTCCGGAAAAGACATCAGACTTATTAAAGGGGTTGAGCCTGTCAGAATTACAGTTAAGCCAAATGCTGAGTACCTGAGAACGCCTCAATACAATTTGACACCTGAAATGATTGCTAGAATAACCCAGTGATCATGTCCATGATTCAACAGGGGATCCTGAAGGAAATTATGGGAAGTCCTTGCAAGTCATCTATTATAGGCTCACAGAAGACGAGTGGGAAATACAGGATTGTACAGGACCTGCAAAGGGTGAACAATATTGTTGTTCCTTGTTATCCGTTGTACTGAATCCAGCTCTGATATTGTTTCAGATTGCATACAAGGCTGATTGGTTCACTCTCGTTGATTTGTGCCAAGCCTTTTTCTCAATACCGGGTGTAGGAAAGTACTCTCTTTTTTGGCATGGATACTCACATTTTCTGCCTGTTGTCAGTATGTTTGACTGTGTCTACTGGGATCCTGCTAACTAAGACCCCAGTAGTTTTTCTCTCTCCTGTAAATTGTACCTTTTCTTCCCATTTAAGTCCCTAGTATATGAACCTAGGTACCCAGGGCATTGGAGTTCCAGGGGATCCCTATGGGCTGCGGCAGTTATTCTCCACCCATAGGGAGCCAGTGCAAAGGGTTCTGCAAGCTTGCCATTGCAGCCTGTGTAAAACAGATGCATACACCTGTTTTTACTACAGGTCAATGCACCAGGTCACTGTAAGTCACCCCTATGGTAGGCCCTCTCAGCCCAGTGGGCGGGTGCAGGTACCTGTAGTAGAGGTGCCCCACAAACTCCAGATCCATTTTCCTGGACTTTGTGAGTGCGGGGACCCTATTTTACGTGTGTACCTGGGAATGTTTGCTATCAAACCTGTCGGAATCATACCCCAATACTGTTGCAAATATTGGAAGATTCCATGCACTCTGGGGGCTCCTTAGAGGAACCCCACCATGGCTACCACCAGTCTTACAGGGCCCAGCTGCTGCCACCCATCAGACAGCTTTCTGCCCTCCTGCTGCTTGATCCGATAAAGCCCAGGAAGGCAGAACAAAGTAACACCCTCTCCCTTTGGAAATAGGTGTGACAGGTTTGGAAGGGGTAGCCTCCCCAAGCCACTGGTTAGCTTTGAAGGGCACATTTGGTGCCCCCATGTATAAATTAGTCCACACCGGGTCAGGGACCCCAGTCCTTGCTTTGGCACAAAACTGGAGAATGGAAAGGGGAGAGACCACTCCCCTGTCCATCACCACCCTGGGGTGGTTCTCAGAGCTCCTCCAGAGGGTCCCTGGGTTCTGCCATTTTGTTTCCAAGGTTGGCAGGGAACTCTTGGAGCATCTGGCAGGTTACATCAGAGTCCCCTCCTGATAGGTGCTCACCTGGTTAGGTGACTAGTCCCCCTTTCAGGACTATTTAGAGTCTCTCTCTTGGGTGGGTCCTCAAATTCAGCTTGCAGGACTCCAGCAGGATTCCTCTGCAACCTCCACTTTGACTTCTGGCCACTGGATCTGCGACTGGACCCTCCAGGAACCGACAACGCTGCAGTCAACGAAGAAGACTCTTCTGCAACTTTGTTTCCACGGCTCCTTCCAGCTTTGCAACATTTCCCCAGCTGTACATCCTCAGAAGACAGTAATTCTTCAGCTTGCACAAGAAGAAGGAATCTCCCTTCGAGTGAAGGAGTCACTCCCCCGCAACCACAGGCACCTACAGTAAGCAACGACTGGCTGCATGGATCTTCCCTCATCTTGAGGTGCGTGAATCCTGCATCACAAGTAGTGGTCCATAGTAGTCCTCTTGGTCCTCTTTGCCAGCTTTCACACTTTGGTGGAGGTAATCCTTTGCTTTCTCATGCAGGACATTACCCCCCTGCACCACGTCTCATGCAGCTGCCAAGGCTTGTTTGTATCTCCTCCGAGGGATCTTCAGGTGACATATAGCTCCAGCCCCCAGCACTCTTTACTGGAAGGCACAGCCTCCTGTGTGGTTCTCCAGCAGTGTGGGATCTTCTTTTGTATTGCTGCGTGGGCTTCTTCTGCGACTCCTGAGCCCCCCTCCTGTGGGCCTCTTGTGGGTGCTTCCTCTTCTTCTGTGGACTTTCTGCGACTCTGAGGGACTCTTGTGACTCACCCTCCTGAGTTGAGTCCTCTAAGGCCTTGCTGGTCCCCGGCAGCACCACTTTTCCACTAACCGCGAGTTTGCCTTTGCCAAGGCTTGTTGTTGGAATTCCTACACTGACACCCGTCTGTAAACTTCCTTCCACTGTGGGACATCTTCTACATCCATCAGGAACTCTTTTCCAGCTCCCGGGCTGCAGTGCTGACCTGTTCTTTATCACCGTCGACCAACTCCTGCAACTACAGCTGGGTGGGTAGTAGCTCCTATTCCTCCTGGACTCCACTGTGACTCTTGAGCTTGGTCTCCACAGGTCTTCTTTCTTCAGGAACCACCACTGGCTTTCTTGCAGTCTTCTCTGGTTGTCTTCTTTTTCCTGTTTTCATTCTTTTGGGTGGTTTGAGGCAAATCCAGTGATTTACTCCTGCTTTCTTGGTCACTGGGGGGTGTTGTGTTACATCCCTCTGTGGTTTTCTAGTACCCCTATCTCTCCTCTACATGTTCAACTTACCTAGGTGGGGGTCCTGTGTTCGCATTCCATTTTTTAGTATATGGTTTGTGCTCCCCCTAGCGTCATAATTGGTTATTTCTATTTGCACTGTTCTATGCCTATTTCCGATTGCTAGTGTGTATAGTTAGTGTATTACTTACCTCCTATTGGAGGGATACATTTAGTAATTGGTGGTATTGTGTTCCAAAAATAAAGTACCTTTATTTTTCTACGACTGAGTGTTTTCTTTCATGTGTGTAAGTGCTGTGTGGCTACTGTGGTATTGCATGAGCTTTGCATGTCTCCTAGATAAGCCTTGGCTGCTCATCCACAGCTACATCTAGAGAGCATAGCTTCTAGACACTACCTACACTTCACTAAGAGGGGATACATGGTATAAGGTGTAAGTACCTTGGGTACCCACCACACACCAGGGCATCTTCCTACACCCTAGCATCTTGACAACCAGTTCCTCTTATATTTCGGTTCAGAAATCATGTTTTGGCATGGTGTTTAATCCCGCAGGGGTATACTGTCATCTGCTTTATTTTCCACCATATTTTGACTCAAAATCTGGAGTCCCTGGTCATGCCTTGAAACTCAGTCTTGATACAATAAATCGGTGACCTATTGGTGGCGTCGAACACTGATGAATATTGCAAATGAGATACAATTGCACTGCTGAACCACCTGGCTGAGAATTGACATAAGCATCCCCAGTAAGTTGCAGTATTGTCAGCAAGAGCTTCAATATCTTTGAGGGGGGAGAGAGATGTGTGACATGAAAGAATTTCAGCCATTGTGAAAATGAATCTGCCAACCATACGGAAAAGTAAGGATGTTTTTGGGAATGGCAAACTACTGTTGTCAGTGGATACCCAACTTTTCCCTAGTGGCCAAGCCTTTACAGAGGGTGACACACAAGAATGTGTCTGATGTGTCTGTAAGTGTAGGTAGTGTCTGATCCAGTGCTCTGGAATAACGATTGCTTAATTGCCTTCCTAGAGCTGACAGAAAATCTCTGTCTTGCCACAGGCCTGGGAAGGCCTGATTACAATAAATCATTTGCACTTTTCTGCCTTGAGAGGGAAGGCTGCATGCTCTCAGTGCTTACACAAACACGTGGCAATGCAAGAAAATCTGTAGCTTACTTCTCTGCTACAATAGAGCCGGTAGCTTCTGCGCTGCCTGGTTGCCTTAAAGCATTGGCTGCGGTCAGTGTCAGCATAGAGAGGTGGGAGGGTATAGTTTTGGGACACCCGTTAATTGTGTATGTTCCTCATTCAGTGAAATTATTGTTTAAAGGGCTACAACCCAGCACCTTAGATGTAGTCTCCTTATGAACAAGTCATTCTTAAGGTAGAATGCATGACTGTCAGGCGCTGTGGTGTTCTAAATCCTTCCACATTGTTACCTAATCATAAAAAAGATGGTGAATGTGAAGTGGACCATGATTGTCTCCATGTTACTGAATTGTGTACCAAGCCGACAGCAGACATAAAAGATGAGCCACTACTTTAATCTGGTTGTGTGCTCTGTGTTGATGGCTCATGTTTACAAGATAGAGGAGGACGTCTGAGAGCTGCTTATGCCATCTGCACAATTTCAGGAGTTGTTGAAGCTTCTTGGCTTCAAGGAGTATTTTCTACACAAATGGCCAAACCAATTACTCTTACTAGGACATGCTGTTTTTGCTCAGCTTAAAGGAAAGTTACTTTTTTTTTTTTTTTTTACACCAAAAGTCAATACGGCTTTGGTCACGACTTTGGATAATTATGGTCCCAGAGGGGGGTTTACAACATCTTCTGGATCCCCAATCTGGAATATCGAGCAAGTGAGAAACCTCTTTGAAGCGCTACAGTTACGTGAACAGGTTGCAATGGTCAAGTGCCCTGCACATTGTACTGGGTCCGATCACGTGCCATTAGGTAACAGTTATGCAGATGTGGTCGCAAAGTACTGTGCTCACAATGTTTGCACCTTTAATGGAGAATATACTAATGAGGGAATGGATGAGGCAAATTATAACACTTTGTTGACAACAGCAGATAGTTTGGAAGAGGTAAAGGTGCTTCAGAGGAAGAACAGCAGAGTTGGATTAGAGTAGGTTGTGTCAAAATAAATGATATTTGGATTTCAATGGATGGAAGACAATTGTTGCTGAACAGTTTGTTACCCCGAATGGCTAGGCATTTTCACGGTCCAGCTCATGTTGGTAGGGATGACATGAAGAGGTTGTTTAGGCAAACGTGGTTTATTCCTAAATTTAGGTTGATGGCTGAAGTGTTGTGTCACAGATGTGTTGTGCGTCAACAGAACAATGTTGGAAAGAGTACTGCAGTAACACTAAGTCACATCGGGAGATCAGGAAGACCCTTTAACAGAATGCAGTTGGATTACATCAATGTGTAACGTGCTGAGAGTTCTCCTTGTGATTGTGTGCATTTTCTGGCGTTGGGTCAAAGCCTACCCAAACAGGAGAAATGACGGTTTCAATGTAGCAATACTGCTGTTGAAGGAGGTTATTTCTAGATTAGGCTTCCCAACTTCTCTGAAATCAGACCTCAGGACTTATTTCAATAATGAAGTCTTATGACTGTTGTGTGCAGCATTGCAAGTACAACTGAGATTACATTGCAGCTATAGGCCTGAGGCTTTGGGTCTTGTTGAGCAAGTAAATGGGATGCTGAAATCTAGCTAGGCAAATCAAATCAAATCAAATCATTAACATTTATAAAGCGCGCTACTCACCCGTGCGGGTCTCAAGGCGCTAGTGGGGAAAGGGGGGGTTATCGCTGCTCGAACAGCCAAGTCTTTAGGAGTCTCCGGAAAGCGGAGTGGTCCTGGGTGGTCCTGAGGCTGGTGGGGAGGGAGTTCCAGGTCTTGGCCGCCAGGAAGGAGAAAGATCTCCCACCCGCCGTGGAGCGGCGGGTGCGAGGGACGGCAGCAAGTGCGAGGCCAGCGGAGCGGAGGGGGCGGGTGGGGACGTAGAAGCTGAGGCGTCTGTTGAGGTATTCCGGTCCCTTGTTGTGGAGGGCTTTGTGTGCGTGGGTGAGAAGACGGAAGGTGATCCTTTTGCTGACTGGGAGCCAATGCAGGTGTCTCAGGTGTGCGGAGATGTGGCTGTTGCGGGGTACGTCGAGGATGAGGCGGGCCGAGGCGTTTTGGATGCGTTGCAGGCGGTTTTGGAGTTTGGCGGTGGTCCCGGCGTAGAGGGTGTTGCCGTAGTCCAGGCGACTCGTGACAAGGGCGTGGGTCACGGTTTTTCTGGTGTCGGCGGGGATCCAGCGGAAGATCTTGCGGAGCATGCGGAGAGTGAGGAAGCAGGCGGAGGACACGGCGTTGACTTGCTTGGTCATGGTGAGAAGAGGGTCCAAGATGAAGCCGAGGTTGCGGGCGTGGTCTGCGGGGGTCGGTGCGGTGCCGAGGGCCGTGGGCCACCAGGAGTCGTCCCAGGCGGACGGGGTGTTGCCGAGGATGAGGACTTCCGTTTTTTCAGAGTTCAGCTTTAGGCGGCTGAGCCTCATCCAATCTGCGACGTCCTTCATACCCTCTTGTAGGTTGGTCTTGGTGCTGGCGGGGTCCTTGGTGAGGGAGAGTACAAGTTGGGTGTCGTCGGCGTAGGAGGTGATGATGATGTCGTGCTTGCGTACGATGTCGGCGAGGGGGCTCATGTAGACATTGAAGAGTGTCGGGCTGAGCGATGAGCCTTGAGGTACGCCGCAGATGATCTTGGTGGGTTCTGAGCGAAACGGAGGGAGGTAAACTCTTTGGGAGCGGTTAGCGAGGAAGGAGGCGATCCAGTCCAGGGCCTGGCCTTGGATCCCGGTGGAGCGTAGGCGGGTGATTAGGGTGCGGTGACAGACGGTGTCAAAGGCAGCCGAGAGGTCGAGGAGAATGAGGGCGACTGTTTCACCGTTGTCCATCAGGGTTCTGATGTCGTCTGTGACTGAGATGAGGGCGGTTTCCGTGCTGTGGTTGGTTCGGAATCCGGTTTGTGAAGGGTCGAGCAGGTTGTTGTCTTCCAGGAAGGTGGTCAGCTGTTTGTTGACGGTCTTTTCTATTACCTTGGCTGGGAAAGGTAGAAGAGAGATGGGGCGGAAGTTTTTCAGGTCGCTTGGGTCAGCCGTAGGTTTCTTTAGTAGGGCGTTGACTTCAGCGTGCTTCCAGCATTCGGGGAAGGTAGCAGAAGAAAAAGAAGAGTTGATGACGGTCTGGAGGTGCGGGGCGATGATGTCGTCGGCTTTGTTAAAGATGAAGTGCGGGCAGGGGTCCGAAGGGGCGCCGGAGTGGATAGAGTTCATGATGGATTTGGTTTCTTCCGTGTTGATGTGGGTCCAGTTGTTGAGGGTGATGTCCGGGGAAGCGGGTTCAGTGGTGTATGGTTGGGTCTGGTGTCCGAAGCTGTCGTGGAGGTCGCTGATCTTGCGATGGAAGAAAGTGGCGAGGGATTCGCACAAATCCTGTGAGGGCGTGACGGCGTTGGCGCTGGCGCTGGGGTTGGAGAACTCTTTGACGATGCTGAAGAGTTCTCTGCTGTTGTGGCTGTTTTTGTCTAGTCTGTCGGTGAAAAAGTTCCTTTTGGCAGTGCGGATCAGGTGGTGGTGTTCGCGTGTAGCGTTCTTGAGGGCGGTCATGTTGTCAGCGGTGTGGTCCTTGCGCCAGGCCTTCTCAAGGGCACGACAAGTTTTCTTTGATTCTTTGAGGGTGTCAGAGAACCAGAGAGGTTTTTTGGTGTTGGTCTGTCGATGCGTGCGTTTGAGGGGAGCAAGGTTGTCAGCGCAGTTGGAGATCCAGTTTGTGAGGTTGAGAGCTGCGTCGTTGGGGTCGGTGGTGAGGGTGGGTTGGTTGGCGGCGAGAGCGGAGAAGAGTTGCTCTTCAGGGATCTTGTTCCACTGTCGACGAGGGATGGGTTGAGTGCGGAGGTGGGAGGTCTCGCGTCGGAATGTGAAGTGGACGCAGCTGTGGTCGGTCCAGTGTAGGGCAGAGGTGTGGCTGAAGAAGACGTGTTTGCTGGCGGAGAAGATAGGGTCGAGCGTGTGTCCGGCGATGTGGGTGGCGGTGTTCACCAGTTGTTTGAGGCCGAGGTTGGCGAGGTTGTCGAGCAGGGTGGTGGTGTTGGGGTCGTTTGTTTTGCAAAGGTGTGTGCTTCCACCTTTTTGCCTCTTATATGGATGAGTCTTTACAGTGTACCTGATAAGAAGACAGGAGTGTCTCCCCACAAGATTCCTGCAAATGCACTTGTAAATATTACACAATAGTCCTTGACTATTGTAAAGGGCTAGTAGACGTGGTGCACTCTGTGTTTCATCAGGTTGGAGCAGCTACAGACCTTCAGCATCAGGAGCAATGCCATAACTTCAGCCCTTGTGACTGGGTCTTGGTGAAGAAGCACATAAGAAAGACATGTTTGGAACCTCGTTGGTGCGGGTCATATCAAGTTATCTTGGTCACAATGACTGCTGTGAAGTGTGGAGATCTCCTCAATTGAAATCACTCTTCCCATACTTGCAGAGTGGAGTTTCCCCTTGATGTGGCAGCACCTGTTCCATAAGTGGTGACAAAGAGACAACAGGAGCAAGTTAGTCAAGTTGTCGGGGTCACATAGAAAGTGAAACAGCACATGATAGGTCTGAGGGGGTCTTGAGCAAGCCACAGTTGAATTAAGCAACTGAATCCCAACCTGTTGTGGTGAACGAGTCAAACTCCCATTCAGACCCAGAAGAAAGACAAAGTGCTGGGGGAAGGCCAGTGGAAGTTAGAGACCGATGGCCCAGAAGGCAAGGAGGATACTGAGAACTCTGATCTAAGTGAAAGTGAGAATGAGGGAATGGCACTAAGGAGGTGAAAGAGAACAATAGTTCCCTGTTGTAAGTGATCTTCACCTGAATGGACAAATGTTGCTGCAAATGATGGAGGGAGAACGTTTTGTGAGTTTTGGGATAACTTGGATTCAAATGAACCTCCTTGAACTGAATGTTTTGTTTGAATTCTATTTTGAATTTCATTGTGTACAGACTGGGACAGTTCATTCTGGATGTGATTATCAGTGTCTTTAAACCATGCATATTTTTAAAACTTTTCATACACTTTAAAGAAGAATATCTAGGTCCAAGTACAAAACGAAGAAGGTGGGTTGCCTGTAGAAGAATACAGAGTAGGGCTAGGGAAGTCTCACAAAGAATATATATCAAACTGTCATTCATCGTTTGGACTTTTTGCCACTTTGACTGGGTGGTATTAACGGAAAACACTCTGTTGCTGCAGCATTCCACCCTAAATATCAGATTTTAGAGCAATCATGGAAGCTAATCACAAAAGTAGACATAGGTAAATAATACGTGCAGTATTGTATATTTCCTTTATAGTATTAGTAGTTCTGTTAACAGAAGCAATGTCCCCTATATTCCCTGTAGAGAAAGAGCTACCCTCTGGTGTTCCCCCACAAACATTGAGTCCTAGAGATACTCGTCTTCATAGGCTAGACGAGAAGGCTGTGCATATGGATGATTCTACAGAAGATAATTGTGCAAATGTATGTTTTAGACTGCTTTATGATTAAATTGACACTATGGATCGAAGGAATTGCTATGTGTGTGCAATTACCTGCCTCCCTTTCTGAGGGCATCACTTACATCATATTCCTTTGACTTATGGAGTTTCTTGTGGTCGTATATTGGCTATATTTTATAATAAGGTACGTTTCCAATATTTTTTTTCAAACTATCATTTAGTACTTCCAAAAGTTCCTTTGTTTAATCATTTGAACATCATTCTTCCCCCTTTTTTGAGTCAGGCTTACCTTAACTTTCCCCCGTCCGATCCCTTGTGTCACAGGATTTTTGGGTATCGACCATGGTGTGGCATCATTCTAGGGTAATTCCTTGGTAGTCAGCCCATCCCTGGCAGATCTTGGAGTGTTTTTTGGGACAACTGTGTGCCAGATATATTGGTCCTCCCTAGGGCCATGCAATGGTCCATGCGTTTGGCCCATATAGAGCTGTATGGGGCATACACTGATTTCCATTCTTGTTCTTTTTGCTATCACAAGCCCCATCCACAATAGTGCTCTTTGCTACCTATTCCCTTTTATACTCTCCGCAATATGTGGGATTGTCAGCCTGGGGTCTTTAGGGACAGGCCAGTGCAATACCTCCCCCAGAGTGTCTAAGATATGTTCCCAGTATGGTGCCAGGGAGGGGCATTGCCAAAAGGTGTGCAGTATATCTCCCACCGGCTGATCGCATCGTAATCAACAACTTGACTGGATCAACCCCATCTTCTGCAGATGTGTTCTCATGAAATAGGTTCTATGCAATAAGTTGAATTGTATTAAGTGAAACCGGATTGCAGTTGCTGCTTCCCACGGGGCCGCCAGGGCCTCGTTCGAGTATTCGTCATCCAAGGGACCCAAATCAGATTCCCAAGCCTCCTGCAGCCCCTTTTTACTGTCAGGCATGTTTCAGACTAAAGACGGTAACTGTCTGATTGTTTATGTTGCTTGATTTTAGTTGAGAGCCACTTAGCCTCTGGGGGAGAAAACTCAGGGTTGTCTTCCCCCTGGGGTAAGTATGGTTGTATTTTATGCCATGGTTGGCAGTATCTAAAGAATTCGGAGCAATGGAGGTTAAATTCTGCCTGCATGTCAGTGAATGGTTTCATTATACCCTCTTGTAGGACGTCTCCCAATGTTGAGATGCCAATATTATCCCAGGCGGAAGACCCATCCAGGGCAGCGACGTATGAGAGTTGAGTGCCTTTCCACAGAGGGGCTTCAAATGTGAATCTAGACACCCACCCCATTGTTTTAAGCGCTTCCATCCATGCTCTCAACAGGGTCCAGGTGGCAGAGGGCACGTGCTCTGGGATCGCACAGCTGTACAGAAGGAGAGGCAAGCTGGCCCGTCCCATCACCTATCCCTCTGAAGCATAAGCCAGATCGTTGAAGCCATTGAGGACTAATAGGTGGGCCGCCCAGTAGTAAAGAAGCATGTCCGGTGTGGCCAATCCTCTACTGAACACTGGTTGACAGCACTTTCCAAGGGACACTTGTGGGCCCCCTCCACATAGCAGGGATCTCAGAAAGGCATTTAACTTAGGAAAGAAGAGCTGATCTACAGGGAAAGAGAAATTTTGGAGTTGATATGTGTTTTTGCAAGGCCACCTTTTTAAATATGGCTGATTGGTCCATCAGCGATAACAGGAGGGTGGACCAAAAATGTATGTCTCTGGCCACCCCCTGCACAATGGAGTATAAATTACATTCATACACAACAGTCTGGCCCAGCGTGATGAATGTGCCCAGATATTTAAAGCCATTCAATTGTATTTTCAAATCTGAGGCCTAAGGGGCAGTTTTGGGACATGATCTTATCAGGTATATATTGACTTAGCCTTGTTAATCTGGAAGCCAGAGTTGGCACGAAACATAAGCAATATTTGCATTGATCAAGGTCCAGTTTCCTCTGGGTTATCATAAAACAGCAAGACTTCATCCGCATACGCGGATAGCCTATCGCTCACCTCCACTGCCCATTGTAATCCCTGATATAAGGTGTCAACCCGCACACATGCCGCCAAGGGATCAACTGTCAGTGCGAACAAATAGACAGGGTGCAGCTCTGACGGGTTCCCTGTCTGAGATTGAACAAGGGGGAGACAGTCCCTCCAACCCGTAAGTGCACCCTCAAGTTGGTATACAGCAGGAAGATGTAGCTAATGAAGCGTGGAACTAATCCATACCACTGGAGCAGTGCAAAAAGATAATCCCAACTAACAGTATTGAAAGCCTTTTGGAAATCGACCAGGAGGGGCTCTTGTTGGCCTGGCAAGACCCCACTTAGTACCAGAGCATTGTCTACCCCCGTATGTTGTGGCGAGTCGACCACTTGGGCATAAACCCCAACTGGTCGGGGTGAATTAAGTGTGAGATTGTCTTGTTCAGCCAGCATCTTAGCCCAGACCTTCCCTTAAGTATTTGGTAATAATATCGGTCTATATTCCTCACATTTATTGCCTGGGAGGCCGGGCTTTGGTATCACAACTATTTCGGCTTCTCTCAAATCCCTGCGTAGTACGCCACAATTTATGGATTCGCTGAATATATTCAATATTTAGGGCCCTGCGGTGGGCCAGAGCAGGCGCTAGAATTCAGCTGCAAATCCATTCAGTCCTGATGCCTTCCCCGCACTGAGTTGCCTTACTGCTAACCCCCAGCTCCTCAACCGTGACATCTGCCTCCAGACTATCATGTTGCTCGGCTGTTAGTCTAAGGAGTGGCCCATGCATTACAAATTGTTCTAAATCCTCAGGTGAGCTGTTCGGCAGCACTCTATAGAGGTTACCATAATACGTCACGAACTCAGCTGCAACATGTGTTCTGCCTGTTACCTGAGTACTGGCTGCCTTTTCAAGGAACGTCTCCAGCGACCCTGTCTGGAGAGGTGTGCAGAACCAGTGCAATGTTTTGCTTGTTTTGTCTCTCCCACAGGTATATCCGGCTCCGGGTGGAACAACCATGCCTCCCTAGCTTCATGGGCAAGCTCTTGCCCAAGGACCTGTTGGGCATGAAGGAAATCGCAGATTAACTCCTCCTGTAAGGTAGTCGTGTATGGGCTCTGAAGTGATAATACCTGTGTCCCGAGGTCTTCAACCCTCTGACGGAGGCAGGCTCATTGGCTCTTACAGTAACTCATTATTTCCTCACTGATCATGGCTTTCTGTGCCTTCCAGAAAACCCTTGGAGAAGGATAATCCACTGATCGGAGGTTCTCCTTAGAAAATCTCTGGCTCCACTGTATACACGCTTCTCTAAAAACTTTATCTCGTAGGAACCATTTATTGAGGCACCAGCTTGTTCCTACCCTAGGGGGCCACCATTCTATCTCCATTAGTACCGGGGAGTGATCAGAAAGACCCCTTGCCAAAAATGTTATATTCCTTACCCGGAGGCCTTCTCTCTGAGGGATGACAAAGTAGTCCAATCTGGAGAAAGAGCGGTGGGCTCCAAAATAAAAATGTGTATTCCCTCACTGCTGGGTGATGAGCCTTCCAGACATTTATTGCCTTCAAATTATTCAAAACCCCTGATAACAATGCAGGCCTCTACCGAAGCTGGAGAATGTACTCAAGCGGTCGAGTCCTGTTCACAAACTCCACTGAAGTCTGCCCCCATAATCCACTGTGCATCTGGTAACTCCCTTATGAGGATGCCAATAGCATCTGTAAAGGCAGCAGTGAGGGTGGGAGGAGCATATATACTTAGAATGGAAATTAGAGTGCCACCCCCCCCCAGCGGTTCTGTTTTTGCAACATATCTGCCTAAGCTGTCTTGCTACACCTTTGTCACCACCAGGGGGACCCTCCTGTGAATCAAAATAGCCACACCCTGAGACCACCGATGGAAGCCAGAATGATGAATTTGGACATAGTCCCTGCAGGCCAGAAAAGGACCAATTTTCACGAGGAGATGGGTCTACCGTAGCAGAAGGATGCCTGCTCCATGATGATGGGCCAACTTGAGCACTGCCTCTCTTTTGACCTTGTCCAGTGGCCCAATCACATTCAAGGATAGGAATGATATTGGCAGTGAAACCACGATTTTATCTCTTCCCTCTATGAATCCTGTCTGAGTGGAGAAAGGGGGCATGTAGTATGAAGGTCCTGAGTAGGAGCATGTCTTCTAAATGTGCCCTGTCTGCGATGCAAAGGACATAATGTTGAATTGGTCTTGATCACTGAACAATCCCTTCCCACCCCCTACGCAGGCCCCACCCCATACTTCGCAAGCTAGAAGTACCTGTTGTGTGCCTTTCGGGGAAAGCAAACTGGGCTATTCTAGACATTCCAGATCCCCTGAAGACTAACCCCTTCCCATTAACGCAACAGTTCAATCAAGAATTGTAGTGCTAGAAGCAAGAATTGAGCAATTTTGGAGGGAGGGGGGTGGAATAGTTCCATGTCATTGTCTGTATCGTTCTCTTGCACAATTTATTGCTTATATGATTGTGCTATGAGAAGAGAGACCCACATCTCAATCTGGTGACAGTGAGCTCATATTTTGTGGAACAGACTCAGTCGAGAAGGGCTCAAGGCTCTTGGTGGTCCCTGCAGGACCCAAGGATCAAGTTCTCCTTTCTCTAAATCTCATGCATTTTTTGGTGGCCGTGTGCCAACCCCCTGAGGGACCTCCCACTCATGCCCTCCCTCTACGTTGTTTCTCCACTTTGCTGTTGTCTCACCTTCTGGGCCAGTCACTTTCTTGCCATAGAGGTTGGGATGTTCGTCTATCCAGTTCCAAGTGGTTTCAGGGGTGCCATAAACAGGTTTTTTCCTGGAAGAGGACCTTCAACCTTGCCAGAAAGAGCAGGATATACTTTATTACCATGGCACCAAGTTTCTGTTTAGCTTCCTGAAATGTTCGTTGTGGCTGCTGGAGCTTTTGGATATAGTCTGGAAATATCATTACAGGGGTGGAGTGAAGAGTGAAAGGTCCTCCCACTTGAGCGGCCCTAATGATCGCATTCCTGTCTGCAAAGTTAAGAATGCGGGCTATGAAGGGCCTGGGAGAGACTCCTTCTGGCAGTTTATCAGTCAGGGCCCGATGAGCTCTTTCAATCACAAAATAGGTTGATACATCTTAAGCCAGTTAGATATAAAAGGTCGCAGGTGACGTCCCCTCCACTCCTTCTGGGATGCCAACAAAGCGTAGGTTATTTAGTCTGAACTTACCTTCCGCGTCTTCCAGGTGTGCCTCTAACTGGTTGATCTGGCGCTGCAGTTCACCTATGCATGACTTGTGTAATTTAATTGTTTCTTCAGTTTCCGAGACCCGGCCTTCAACCTCTGTCACTCTGTGCGTAATGTTTCGAAGGTCTTAATGGATCAGAGCAAGGTCAGCATTGAGCTCACCCATTCTTCCTTCCAGAGTATCTTTGAGTTCTTTTATCATCTGTAGCACTGCCACGTTTTGCAAAGTCTCATTTTGCTGGGTCACTACCCTGATAAACCATTCTATTCTGCTTACGATGTCTGTTTGGCATATTTATTGATTTTAGATTGGGACACTGTTGCTGAGGGTTTGTCTTGCACAATGATTTTCTTGTGGTCCCAAGGGTGGTTCCACCGCTTAAGGATGGCAAACAGCTGAGGCGGACGATAAAATTCCTTCTAAGGATCAGCACAGAGGATCTCTCCTATCATCAGTCGCCTCTCGGTCAGGTCCTTATATTTAGTGCTTTTGATTTCTGCGGTCTCCTCTCAATGCATGCACAGCCCATAGGCAGAGGGACCAACAAGGACTGCACTGTTCATGACCCTTCTCCAGGGATCCCTCTGTTCCGCGCAGGAGCCCCCCAGCCTCTCTCGGAGGAACAGGCCAGTAGGTCACCCAGGGATCTGCCCTGTGGCCCCTTCTCACCCCTCCTCCGGTGGGAGTAGGGGGGAAACAGAGGGGCTCAGGATTGCACCAGTGTAGCACAAGCAGACTCCTCTATGGGACCTCTCCTCTAGCTCTCTTGGGTGTGGATAGTAGATCACAGGGAGATCCTCTCTTGTCACCCAACCATATCTGTGTCTGTCCATCGGCCTACCACTCCCTCTGTATTGGCCCGGTTCATCACTTCTAGTAACTTCACTTCATGCACGATTTTTGTGTAAATTGCCCCAATTTGTTAATCACCAACAGCGCCACAGGCCTCAATTCCAAACTTGCGGGGAAGGAGTTGAATCGCAGTCTTCCAAAGCATCCTGCCTTCCTTCCCATGCAGTCAGGGACCACAATTCACTGTAGCGGCCCGATACGGCGCTTTTCATATAATGTCGCCTCAGCCCCCAGGGTCCAACCTCTGCAACATGCAGCCCTCTGCATCAGGTGTCTCTTCAGGCCCAAACATCAGCCCCTCCTGGCCTGCTCCAGTGTCAGAAGGGCTCCGGGTGGCCTCTGATGTGATCAGGCCAGCATGAAGAGGGTCGGTGAGAATCTGGCCTCACAACGCCAGAACCACCCCACTCCCCTCCTATTGTGCTGCTCAGGTGCAGTCCGGCAAGGCTGCCAGGCTCTGGGGGAGAGACTCCTCTCCAGACTGCCACAGTAGGCCTCAGCAGTGCTGCATGAGGCCCCTCTTTGCAGCACCAATGTCTTGCCTGCTGTCTAACCGCAACCTGGTTTAGTCGACCCAATCTAGATTAGTCGACAGGGAGCCGCCAGCTTTCCTCCGATTTTGGTACGGTGTGGTCGAGCTCACTCAGAGTCCGTCCGCCATGTTCAGCAGCTTGGCCACGCCCCCTGTGAACATGTTTTTGATGTTAAAGGAAAGAGCGAGTGCTTTCTAGATGTGAAAGTACCTGTGATTCCTGGAGTGTATTTTATTAGACAATATGCCTATTTCAAATTGCCCAAAACTTGGTATAGAGTTCCCAAGATTTATCATGTGGCGCATTTTGAGAATCCTGTGTCGGTTACGAAACCCAGAACTAGAAGAGGCGTTAGTGCTTCAGAGGTAGTCATATTTGGTGAGTTGTTTCCATCTGTAGGAGTGATTTTGAATACCGTTGTGAATTATTGCTGTACGTGCAATAGTTCTGATGGTTGTAGGAGGTTGGCCCTCTATGTAGTGTACAAAGCTAGGCACACTGCGCAGGAGGCTCAGGCAACCACACATTGGTTTACAGGGGTAAAAACTAGTCCACCTAATGCTCTAATTTTTATGGTAGCTTGGTTGAACAGTTAGACCAATCTTAGAGAAGTGCAAAGCATTTGTTGTACTCACAGCATCAGTCTTGCAACTCACATTCTCTAAGGAGTAACTCAAGACCAATTTATCAAAATAAAGTCAGATTTTTATGAAAATTGTCTTTTTGTGCATAATTATGCACCCTAGGAATCAATGGAGAATAACCTTTAAAAAGGCATATAAAATCATACAGTAGGTTTACCAAGTTATTTTGCAGGTTGGTCGAGGCCATCGGTGGGCACACTGTGCCAGGTGGAGAAGTTTGGGCGGCTCCCAGTTCCAGCAGGAGCAGTGGGAAAAGGTCTCTGGAGCTGGTGCAGGGCCACTGCGGAGGACCACTTGGAAAAGCACGGCACAGGTAAGTTTAAAGGTGAACCCTAGGGGTCGCCTCGAAGTGTCAAGGTCACAAGGGGTGGGGGACCCTTAGAGCATAGTTGGATCTTCGGTGCAAGGCCAGGACAGCTGGGTGCAGAGCGAATCAGTGAGCCAGGAGCTGTGTGCAAGGATGCCCTCAGAAGCAGGAGGTAAGTCGGTTTAAGGGTCGAATGCAGGACAAGGACAATGGGGGCACTCTGGCAGGAGGTCTGGGTTGTTTCTGAAGTCCCTCGACTGGGTCTTCCTCCTGGTCCTTTTACAGTCCTAGATGGGCTGTTTGATGGGTTGCCTGAAGTCAGATGGTCAATACCCAGGGTATTGAAATGGTTCAACCACTGGAGGGCTCAGTGCCACCAAACTTGGCACACTGACAGGGTTTTTCCTTGCGGTCGTTGATGGAAAGTTTGGTCTGGCTGCAGCATACGGTTCTGGGGTTAGCATCCGATCAGTGAAGTGGATGTCACTAACTTGTTGGTTCCTTGTGGAATTAAAGTAGTACCTCCACCCTGGAGGGAGTTCTCTGTCTGGAGGTCTTCTGGGGTTCTTTAGAGTTTTTCCAGTTGTCCAGCAGCTCAGTGGCGATTGGCGGGCACTGGGTGCAGCAGGCAGGGTTTGGCACCTTTTCCTTGTGAAGCAGGTCCACAGTTCTCATGCCTTTGGATCTTCATGTTGCTGGTCTTCTGTCCGTCAAATCTGAGTTCTTGGTCTTGGGATGCCCACCAAATACTCTATTTAGTGGGCGTTTTAGGGGGAGCCTGATAGTGGCAAATGGGCCATCTACCTTAGGGTGGCTACACCCACTAAGTGACCACTTCTAAAAGGGCTTTGTTCTGCATCCCAGAGGGCAAGGGCCCTCTACCCAGGGGTGCAGATTTGTGTCTAGCTGTGGCAGGCTGGTCAGGACCAGTCAGCAACCATGCCAGGGTAGTTAGCTTTTGTAGGGCAACCTCTAAGGTAGCCCTTTGGTACATTGTATAATAAATCCAACACTAGTACCAATTTGGATTTATCATTCTGAGTTATTTGATACCAAACAACCCAGGGCTCAGAGTGGCCATCATGTACCTGTGAAACTCATATTGGCCAGTGTCCAGCACATGTGTTAGCATCACTGCTCTGTTCATTCACTGTGTAAAGGTTTGGCAAGGACATAGTAGGGGCATATTGCTCATGCAGCTGTGCCCGCACATACAGTATAATGCACCCTGCCTTAGGACTGGAAGTCCTGCCAGAGGAGAGTCATACCCATAGTGCATATAGTGTATAGTGGACAGGGCACAAAGGCAATGTGCCATGCCATGTTGGCGCCTTAGGTTTACACCAGAGTGCTCAGCCTACAGTGGTAGGACTGGGTGCATCTGGATGTATGGCCCTATAGGGTGGCACAATCACTGCTGCTGCCCTCGGGGCCTAACTTTAGTACCTCATGCCCTGGGTACCTAGGTATCATTTACAAGGGACTAGCTAAAGGTGTTGCCAACTGTGCCAGTGTAGCAGAACAGTTTAGGAAAAGATCTCTGGCCCAGGAAGCCTGGTTAGTAGAGCCCCTGGGCACTAATAACTTCTAGGCTACATCACACACCAGGCAAAAAGTGGGTGCTAACCATGTCAAAAAGAGGTCTTTTCTCACACAACCTCCCCACCCCCCAAAAGAAAGAGGATGAGACTACCCTTTCCCTAGTGAGTCTTCATCATCTAAGTGGAAGAACCTGGAAAGACCATCTGCATTGGCATGGACCTGTCTCAGGTCTGTATTCCACTTGCAAGTCCATTGCCTTTAGGGAAATAGACCACCTAAGCAGTTTGGGGTTTTCTACCCTCATCTGTTGTAGCCATATGAGAGGCATGTGGTCAGTCTGAACTATGAAATGAAAGCCAAACAGGTATGGCCTCAGCTTTTTCAGGGCCCAAACCACAGCAAAGGCTTCCCTCTCTATGGCACTCCATTTTTGTTCCCTAGGGAGTAGTTTCTTTCTTAGAAAAGCAACTGGCTAATCATGTACATCATCATTTTTTTGGTAAAGGACCGCTCCTATCCCCATTTCAGAAGCATCTGTTTGGACTATGAATTGCCTGGAGTAGTCTGCTGCTTGTAGGACTGGAGCAGAGCACATAGCATTTTTCAGAGTGCTGAAGGCCCTTTATTAACTCACTATCAAGTTAACCTTTTTGGGCATTTCCTTGGAGGTTAGTTCTATGAGGGGCAACTATGGTGCCCCAATTCTTCATAAATCTCCTAGAGTACCCAATCAAGCTGTGGAGTGCCCTGAGCTGTATCTGGGTTGTGGGAGCTTCCTAAGCCGGTATGATCTGGTCCTTGGGCTGGAGAGTTGTACTTGGCCTCCACCAACCAGGTGGTCCACGTCAACAACTTTCCCCTGCCCTATCTGGTACTTTCTGGCCTTGATAGTGAGGCCTGCCTCCTGCCGAGCCTCAAGGATCTTCCCTAGGTGGATCAGGTGATCCTGCCAGGTGGAAATGCAGCTTTTAATCCAAATGGCATAACAAGAACTGATAATACCGACTAGGGGTAGAAAATGCTGACCTCTTTTGGTCCTGAGGTCAGGCAAATCTGCCAGTACCAAGATGTCAAATCAAAGGTACTCAGAAATTTGTCTGCCCCTAGTCTGTCTATGAGCTCATCATCTCTAGAGATTGGGTATGCATCAGTCTTGGTAACAGAGTTGAGGCCCCTGTAATCCACACAAAACCTAATTTCCTTTTTCTCTCCTTTGAAGTGAGGTTTTGGGACTAAAACTACTGCACTAGCCCAGGGACTCTCAGAGGTTTCAATGACACCCAGACCCAGCATCTTTTTAACTTCTGCTTGGATACTCTCCTTGACATGGTCTGACTATGTAAATTTTGTTCTTGACAGGCAAGCTATCCACAGTGTCCACATCATGGGTACACCAGTTTGTCTTTCCAGGGGCCAGGGAGAATAACTCAGCATACTGGTTGAGGACTTGCCTGCAATCAGCCTGCTGTTGCTTGGTAAGAGGGTGTCTGATAAGGCCATGCCATCCCCAGAACCATCTTGTGGTTGCTGGAGAGGAGATCAGGGAGAGGCTCACTCATCCTCCTGTCTCATCTGCCACCATGAGCATGATCACATCCACTCTGTCATAGAAGGGCTTTAGGCGGTTGACATGAATAATTCTTTTGGGGGTGTTGCAAATGCCTAGGCCCACTAGATAAGTGACCTCCCCTTTCTTTTCAAGTATGGCATAGACCCCAGACCATTTGTCTTGGAGGGTCCTTGGAGGAGCAACATGCTCTAACACCCAAACTTTCTGCCCTGGTTGGAACTCAACCATAGCAGCTTTCTGGTCATACAAGAGCTTTTGCTGCTCCTGGCTGGCTTTCTCCATGTACTCAGCCATTATTGAACGTAGACCAAGTACGTAGTCCACAATATCTTGTTTAGGCTCTTTAAGAGGCTTCTCCCAGCCTTCCCTAACAAGACTTAGTGGTCCCCTAACGGTGCACCAAAAAAGTTCAAATGGAGAGAAACCTACTCCCTTTTGTGGCACTTCCCTTTAGGCAAACAGCAGGCAAGGAAGCAGGACATCCCATCGCCTGAGTTTTTCAGGGAGTCCTCTAATTATGCTTTTTAGGGTATGGTTAAATCTTTCAACCAACCCATTTGTTTGGGAATGGTATGCGGGTGTGAACTTGTAGGTCACACCACATTCCTTCCACATGTGTTTCAAGTATGCAGACATGAAGTTTGAACCCCTGTCTGATACTGCCTCCTTAGGGAACTATACCCTGGTGAAAATACCCATGAGGGCTTTTGAAACTGCAAGCGAAGTAATGGTTCTAAGGGGTATAGCCTCAGGATATCTAGTGGCATGATCCACTACACAGTATGTGTCTGTGCCCTAAAGCTGTTTGGGGGTCAAGGAGGCAACAGTGTCGACCCCTACCCTTTCAAAGGGTACCCCAACCACAGGTAGTGGCATTAAAGGGGTCTTCAAGTGTCTTCCTGCCTTGCAACTGGCTTGGCAGGTAGTGCAGGACTGACAAAAGTCCTTCACCTTTTGGGACATTCCTGGCCAATAAAAGGAGTTAACTAACCTACTCCAAGTTTTGTTTTGGCCCAGGTGCCCAGCTAGGGAAATGTCATGGGCTAAAGTGAGGAGAAATTCTCTGAACTGCTGGGCCACTACTACCCTCCTGGTTGCACCTGGTTTAAGGTCTCAGGCCTCAGTGTACAGGAGCCCCTCCTCCCAATCAACCCTGGGGTACCACAGAGATTTCCTTGCTTTTCCTGTGCAGCTTGCTGCATCAGGCCTTCAAGAGTGGGACAGGTCCTCTGCCCTTGGCACAGATCTTCCCTGGAGGGTCCCCCTGGCCCCTCCAGGGAAGCTCTGGGTAATAAGGCCCAAGCTCTGCTGGCTCAGGTGCATCCAAGAAGAGTGAACCCTCTTCCTGAGAAGAGGGGTCCTGATCTGGGATCTGTTTTAGAAGCTGGTCCCACAGTTTTTCTCTTGGGAGGATGGTCTACTATTTCAGGATCTAGCTCTCCTTTTTCCTTCTGAAGTTTGCTCTGTGCCCTAGTCTTGACACATGTTCATTCCCGGATCCCAAGCATTGCTGAATGGTCTTCAGTTCTACTTCACCCCAGGGGGAATGCTCCAGGTCATTTCCAAGCAGGCAATCTACTGAGATGGATGAGAACACAACCACTTCTTTTTGCCCTACTAAATCTCCCCCACCGATTCAATGGTTGCCATATTCATGGGATGGAACTTTGTCTCGTCATCATTGGTGACAGGATAAGACTTCCCTACCTGTTCTGCTTTCCTGCTCTTATCTCATGACCGAGCTTACAGAACCTCTCTGGAATGCACTTCTGAGTTTAAAGAAGATCTTTATTGTTATTATTATTTCACCACGAGGTTCCTGAGAGACGAAATTGGTAAATTGGAAGCACACGTTCAAAAGTAGTCGCAGCAATGAAAGCAAAATATATCAAAGTACTTCTCAGTTGCAATGCACACAGCAAATACATGTGATTATATTATAGCATAACCTCAAGGCAAAGCATAAAAGTCAAAATTGCATCACCGTAGGGCAAGGCTGTAGGGCCTATAACTCAGCTTCATCTTTCTGGGGCTTCAAGTTGATGACTCCGGTTCAACTGCAAGAAAGAGATTTTCTACCCAAACGAGAACATGCAACTTACGTCTCCGTTCCTGTCTGAAGTCAAGATAGTTTCAATCTAACTCTGTTGTCCAGAGCCACCCCTTAAAAGCAAACTCCGTGTGAGAACCGAAGAAACTTGGAGAGTGGCCAATTCTCCAAGCCTCACTCGTTCTCAGACTGGATTGAGAGGTAAACACAAAATCTACGCACTCTTATCAGCTAGGGTCTGGTGTGAAAAACACAGCTTGGTCTATCATGTGGAAAAACACAGCTCATCTGCAATGTCTAACTCCACGTTAAAGCCAATAGGCAGCTAACCTAAATACCAAATGTAATGTGTAATGCCATGTCAAAGCCAATAGGCAGCGAAACTGAATACAGAATGTAATGGCTAATGCCATGTTAAAGCCAATAGGCAGCTAGCCCAAATACCAAATGTAATGTCTAATGTCATGTCAAAGCCAATAGGCAGCTAAACTGAACACAACATGTAATGTGCTACTGGTGAACCGTGAGCAACTAATATGCGCTGTGGTGAAACACAAAGTCATTGGTCAGACACAATTAATAGCATCACACTACCACGTACTGATTTGAGTGGACCAAGTGCTGGGTTACCATGGTAACAATAGCTTCTGTGTCCCTCAGTGCTTCTACTTTCTCCCCATTAATCAAAGGGTGCTGCCTGTATTTTTGCATATTACTTTGCCAGGCAGCACAGGATAATTCTACCCCACCCTGTGTGACTAATATTGCCTCTGTGGGGTCACTGGCATGGTCAGGCCACGCCTCTGATCTCTTCTGGAGATTGGCAACTGTATGTACTACAGGTTGACTAAAGACATTGCTTTTGTTTTTACAGCTAGACTCTCCAGTTTGGCGCCCTTTAGTTTTGCAGTCATGGCACCAAGTCTTATTAGGATCAAAGTGATTTCCTTTTTACCCACCCCTAGACTGTGAGGAGTCTCTGGGCCTACCCTTCTATGCAGATTTTGGGGGCCTTGAGAAGATTATTTGATATTTTTGAGTTGGCTCTCATCGTTCCCTTGGGGAGGCTTTTTGAACTCTTTCTTTTGGTCTCCCCCACCAGTGGTAGTTTTGATTACCCATGTTTTGAACTTATGGTCTGCCTTCCTCCCCAATTCTTGAGGGGAAAGTTGACCCCCGGTCTATCAGGTGTTGATGTAGCCTATCATTGAAATAGTTACTTACCAGATGCTCTTTCATGAATTGGTTGTACAGACTATCAGTCTTGTACCTTGTTCTAAGCTAACCAACCACCCATGTTTGGCTTTGGGTTTTTCAAGCCTCCCTGTACTCTTCAGTTGTAAATCCAAAGACCGCAATCAGAGTACCCTTCATGAGGTCATAGGATTTAGAATATGTCTCATTCAGTATCAGGAGCCTATCTGGGAGAATAACTCCCAGAACAGTGTGCCCCAATGCTTTTTCTCAACTTCCCACCTAGTACAGGCTCTTTCAAAGGCAGAAAACTATTTGACTATATCATCCCACTCAGTGAAGGGAGGGACAACTCCTTTTGGGAGATTGATGTTGAAGGATTTCTCCCTCAATACTTGTATGCTACCACAGAGATGGGTCCTAGGCCCAACTCTTTTCTTTGTTTCTCTATTTGCAAAAGCTGACTCTCTAAGGCCAGTCTCTTGGTCAGCCTGGCAATGTCCAGGTATGTTTCTGTGGGTGCACTAGTGCTGGAGTGAGTGGAGCTACCCTCATCTCTATTGTCCACAGCTTCTTCATCCACCACAGATGCAACATCATCTATCTCATAATGGGGATTATCTCTTTCAAGCTGGGCCACCAGAAACCTTTGTTTCTCTGCAATCAGGCTTTTTCCAGTACAAATTTGGTACAGACGGCAGAATTTCCTTAATTGGTCATGGCTATATGCCTCATAAGGTTCCAGGTTGAGCTCCTGGTTCTGGGTTTCTGCATCTGTCATTTTTACTTTACTAAGGTTGGGACCATTTAAAGAATTTGGAATCCCCATTTTGGATAGGCCAACTAAAGTAAGGACTTTTAATCTTTTGCTTTTGCTATAGGCACCAAACCAGGGCCCTAACAATTATTTTAAACATTTGCAAAACATTTTTAGCCATTTAAAAAACAAAAACAATTAAGCTAAAGGCAACTTGGAGAGTTATCCGTGTACTCACAAAATTGACAAAGTGGTATCAGGAAACGCAGAGTCTTTATCCCACCGCTGATCCACCAAATGTAGGAGGATGGCCCTTTGTGTAGTGTACAAAGCAAGGCACAATATAAAAGGGGGTCAAGCACCCACACGCTGGTTAACAGGGGTACAATGTAGTCCACCTCATGCTCAAATTTTTGTGGTAGCTTGGTCGAGCAGTTAGGGCAATCTTGGAGAAGTGCAAAGCATTTGTTGTACTCACAGCATCAATCTTGCAGCTCACACACTCAAAAAAGTAACTCAAGACCATTTAAACAAAAAAAAAATGCTTCCGTTTTTTAATGAAAATATGAAGCCCAAGACCATCAGAATTGGTTAAGTACTGTTCAAGATATGAATTTTGTAAGTTTAATAGAAATAATATTTTTGTGTGGAATTACTTACCATAGCAATCAATGGAGGATATCCTTAAAAAATGCATATAAAATCATACAGTAAGTTCACCAAGTTCTTCTTTTGCAGGTTGGTCGATGCCGTCAGGGGGCACACTGTGCCAGCTGGAGAAGTTCAGGTGGCTCCCTGTTCCGGCTAGAGCAGTGGGGAAATCTCTAGGGATGGTGCAGGACCACTGCAGGGGACCCCTTGGAAAAGCACTGCACAGGTAAGGTGGTCCTTTTACAGTCCCGGGTGGGCTGTTTCTCGGCTTGTCCGAAGTCAGATGATCGATTCCCATGTTAGTAGTACAGTTCAGCCACTGGAAGGCACAGTGCCACTAAACTTGGCACAGTGGCAGGGTTTATCTTCGCAGTCGATGTGAAGTTTGGTCTGGCTGCGGCATCTGGTTCTGGAGTTTGAGTCCAGTCAGTGAAGTAGACTTCACTGGCTTGTTGGTTCCTTGTGGATTTAGAGTGGTACCTCCACTCAAGAGGGAGTTCTTTGGCAATTAGCCAAGTCTGGAGGGGCTCTGGGTTCTTTCGAGTTTTTCTGGTTATACAGCAGGTCCTCAGCAGCGAATATCAGGTCCTGGGTGCAGCAAGCAGGGTTTGGTGCCTTTTACTTGTACAGCAGGTCCACAGTTCTAGCGCCTTTGGATCTTCTTGTTGCTGGTCCTCTTCTGTCTGTCGAATCTGAGTTCTTGGTCCAGGGATGCCCACTAAATACTGCATTTAGGTGGTGCTTTAGGGAAAACCTTGTAGCGGCCACTGGGCCATCTAACTTAGGGTGGCTACGGCCACTAAATGACCACTTCCGTTGGCAGAGGTCACTTCCCTACACCTGATTGGCTATTTTCCTTCCATCCAAGATGGAGGAAAATTAAATGAAGAGGTCACCTTACATGCAACACCTTAGGAGTGGTGCATGCTCGGTGGGGCCACTCCTCCTGTCCTTTGTTTGAGTTTCCTGCCGTTGTTCCCACCAAAAGTGTGGGTTTGAAACTGGGGCAGCCATCTGCTGCAAGCTACGGGCCTGGGGGTTGAGGTTCAAAGGCAGTGAGCCCTTTGAAGCTTGCCAACAGGGCAGTGCACATTCCTGAGGGAGGGAGTGTTAGCACTTCCACCCAGGAAGGGCTCTGTTCTATATCCCAGATGGCAGAGGCACTCACCCCAGGGGTGCAGATTTGTGTCTGGCGTTGGCAGGCTGGTCAGGACCCGTCAGCAGCCATGCTAGGGTAGTTAGCTTTTGCAGGGGGCACCTGTAAGGTGGTCTATGGGTACATTTTATAATAAATCAAACACTGGTACCAGTTTGGATTTATCATTCTGAGTTTGATACCAAACAACCCATGGTTCAACGTGGCCATCGTGTAGATGTGAAAATCGTATTGACCAGTGTTCAGCACATGCATTAAAGTGGAGATTGGAATGTGGGTGGTGGAGGACGACGCGGGTTTCAAAGTCGCTCCAGGGTCCGCTACCACTATGGACTGTCTACATTGGAGGCATCTGAAGAAGATGTGGAGTCATTCTAGGCCTCCGTTCCAGTCCCCCCACCATCCATGCCACTGGGTCCCTCGGTATCAGTGGTGTGCACACCCGATTCCCAGTGGCTTGCTCCCTCCCCACCGACTTGGCCGCTGTCACTTTCGTCTTGCACAGATGATGCTGAAAACACAGATACAACAGTTTGAGGGTTTGTGTGCAAATACAATTGGACCTTAATGTTCAACACACAACATTTGCACAGTGTTCATTAATTCCCCCATTACAGCTCCCATATCATGCCTTTATCACTTGTAGCCTTCTAGGTCCCTCCATGAAAAAGAGGTTTGACAGCATGAGTAAACACATAGCCCTTGAGACCTCTCTGAAACGCTGCAGTACAGACCTACAATTGATTCACATTTCACAAAGGTCCAGGTGTTGATCTGGAAATTGACTTCTCAGGATGGGACACTACTACATCTATGTGATGTAACCTTACAACTGCAAATGTCCCTTCAAGTAGCACACTGTTTTCCATCATTTATTTCTTCTCTGGAGAAAACTAAAGAAAGCAAAATATTGTTAGAGGGATGTGTGACTCTCTTACCAATGTGGACTCATTCCTGTCTGTTGCAGTCAATACGCATGCACATTTGTAAAAGACAAAGACCTTAGGTTAGCCTGCTACTGTCCACATGAACTGACTAGAAGTTTGCTGGACAAACTGGTTTCAAACATGTTTCAGTTTAGGAATGATGCTACTGTACACAAAATCCCAGTCCATTTGGTGCAGATGCACATTCTCATGTTTTCATTGCACAAATTTACCAATATAAAGTATGACATATCAACTTCTTCACATGAGCAGTTTGCAATAGTCACCAGAAATGGGGCCTCCACTACCTACTCACACTTGTGATGGAGGATCCTACCTGACCCAAACATGGCATGGGGTATGTTTGGTGCAACTGTCCCTCATGACATTGCGAAAACGCATGCACCTTTTTTTTTCTTTTTTTTTTTTCTTGGAGCCATGTGTCTGTTCACAACAGTACTTGCCTTGTGATGAGAAATATATTCGCAAACGTTTGCACAAAGAAATACACCACACACAGCATCAGACACTGTATGATTAACTTACACCTCCAGAGATCCTCATGGGCTTTGGATGTGTTTCAACCTTAATGTTGAAGGCATACCACATTGCTGGAAATGAAAAAGATTAGACAACAATATATACAGATAATTACATATCCCCTTGATGCATCATCTAGGCCAGGGCTATGAAAGCTGTCCTGTTGTGAGAGCCACCCCTGATTACTCACAATCATTGTGAGATACTAAAGACTCAAAAACCGGTGCAATTCTTGCACATAACCCCACGCAAGTTACATTGACTCTATGCCTAAACTCACAAGACTCAGAACCCATGGGCTGCATTGCATACAGGGACTGAGGGCAGTATAGAAAGACAGCTACGTGTCAGTGAGAGGGGGGACTTGGGAGATCTATGAACAAGTGTGCGTTGGAATGGGACATACTGGGATGAATGAGTGTGAGCCAGTGTGATCTTAACTTGCAGCACAGTGAATAGCTTTACCTATATGTGGCTCCATGACATATTGAAAGCATACAGAGCAGCCTATTACACTATATAGTCTAAAGACCCACTTGACAGGACAGACTCAGACAACTCAAGACCTCAATTTTTTAATTAACTTATCACTATAATTTTAACAGTGGCTTTAATCAACACATCACAATCATTTTAACAGTGGCTGTATGTTGTCACTGATACTAGTAGTACACTGTCTACTGGTAGTTAGTGGCCTGCTGTTTCTGTTGAAAACCAGAATTGTGAGTTCCATGGACACATAGTACTTCTCCTCATTTCAGGTGACTTAACACTCCCATGCACAGGCATTTCAGACAGTGGCAAAAAAAACATTTTGTCCCAGCTAAATCATTTTGTTAACTCCAACCACAACACTTCCGCCGTGAACAAAATGGGACAAAATAGCCTGTGGATCAAAAATGAAGTAGCAGCTCAGTCAGACATACCCCAGTCATACATGTACTTATTCCTCTGGGCTCCCATAGTGCTGGCTGTACAGGGACAGGATCTCCCTGGCAAGAAGCTCCAGCTCCTCCATGCTGAAAGCAGGGGCCCTCTCACCTGCGTTGCCCAGCATACTGGCTCCCAGAGGTCTGTAATAGCAGCAAAACACATGGTTTTGTTGGCTGCAGTGTTAGGAGGCAAGTGAGCTTTTTTCACTACCCCACATACAAGTACACATCGGATGTGATCAGAGACAGACAACTCCATTGGCTTTTATGCATAGCCGTCACACGCTAGCCTATGGCAGGTACTGTCATGGAGGGTACCACCTACTACGTGGTCCACTTCTTCGACAGCTGACAGGTAGCCAATGCCCTGATGGTACGGTCAAGCAGCCCTCATTTTAGGGTGTGAAGCTGGGCATTTTTCAATTGTTAGTGAGTCACCAGCATTCACAAATTGAGGCTAATGTATTTGTAAATGTCAGATACTTTGTTCTTGGGGAAAATATGACACAATAAAATTTGAACTCTGACTGTGTGTGAGATCAGTAGTTCTGCAGGGGAAGTAATACCTCAGTTGATGATATTAAAAAACATTTTTACAAATGCACAAATAATACATTTCAAATGTATTATCTGCAAATAATGTAATCATGTTTTTTTGAAGTTCCAAAACTTTGATAACAATGTGTGTACATGTATTACACAATTACATTCCTTAAGTTACCAAGAACTAAGATGTTTGTTGATGTTAGAAGTATGGGGTTACCATTCCGGCTGAAATTTTATTTTCCATGCATACAGAGTTGTGACCCTAGCCACGGGTAGAAGATGGTGGCCTCAGGTGTTTCAGACCTTTCCAGACTTTGCCACCATGGAGGAAAGGGATGTCCTAAATACATTTTAATTAAATAGGCAAACTATCCTGGATTTGTGTAAGCAGTCGGAGCCTGATCTCATGCTTCACAATATGAATCCAACAGCGATGACACCATTGGTAAAACACATGGCAGTACTACATTTTGTGGTCACTGGCTCTTTTTAATACGCTGTGGCAGAATCTGGGGGGGATGTCCCATCCAACTTTTAGTGGTATGCTACATGAAGTCATTGCTTCCTTGATACATCAACAGCTACATCCAGTTCCTACGTCCTTAGGATTTAGCCACCGTAAAGGGATATTTTTATGATTTGGGTGGACTAGTACATGTGGTTGGAGTATAGCTGGCACACATATTGCCTTGGTGCCGCAACACAAGGGAACAGGTCTACCACAATCAAAAGAACTTTAATTCCATCAATGCTCAAGTTGTCTGCTTACTGGATTCATACATCTCAAGTGTGTGTTTCCACTTCCCTGAGTCAACACATGATTCATTTGTACTACGGAACAGCACCATACCCATTGCTATGTCACAACTTGGACCAGAGAGGGCCTGGCTTGTTGGTAAGTACAATATGACTTGAAGATCTGTTGCCTGAATCCTAGTTTAGGAAGGGACAATGGCTTGATATGTAAGTAATCTGTTGATGTGTTGCTTCCATGTAGAAGTCTCATCGTATCCTAACCGACCATGTTATTGGCACTGCTGAGGAATCCAACAACAGGGGAATTGCCCTTCATTGAGGCCTATGGAAGAACAGGGAGATGAATAGAGCAGGCCTTGGGACACCATGTCATCTTCATTTGGACATTTCAAAGTTGTGATATTTGCAGTGATATGATGCTGTTTGAAAGTACAAAGTGAACATGTGTTGATCCTCGGACAGGCACACACCTGAGATGGTCACTTCTTGTACAGAGACAACTTGCAACCTGATAGAATGGAAGTTCAGGAGAATGGATCAGATATGTTTTCTGTGTAATGGCGCCATCAGGGAAATATGTGCCTCTTAACTTGCTCAGACCAAATGTGTATGCCAAGCCCTAGCATACTGTTCTTCCTTCACATTAGCTAAATCTTCAACGTGTATTCGGTGGAGGTAGCTGTTGACTTGTCTCCTCATAGGTGATAGCCCTTTTTTTTAGCACACCACTGGATGTTGGTTGTGTAATTGCACGACATACTGTCACAGTGTCCTGTAATGGTCACGTAGCATCATATTTTGTTACTGCCATGATGTTGGCTATTGGTGTTAATGATGTAGGATTCCTAATGGGAGGGCAGGTTGAATGGCTCCAGCAGAGGTCACGTATCCATGATAGTTTTACCAATTCAGTTTGCTCCTATGTGACATTCCCTTTTTTCCATGGTGTCAAGATCAGGGAGTGTTCACCTCTGAATGGAACATACTATTTGGGTACTTCATGTTTTGGTACATCTGTTCAGAATTCCACAATGAGGATTTATTTCTACATCTGTATGACAGTATACTGGGACTGTGTTTTGTCTGAATGAAATGGGGAACATGTTACCTCTTGATGATTTCTATTTTACATTTAAAACTGTGGGGTCAATACATTTTTACAAAATCTTGATGAAGACAGAGATGTAGGACTGAATGCCATAATAAAAGCAACAACAGTCTTGTAGTTTGTGTCCATTGTATTTATTCCCATTGTACCAAGCAAATTAAAAGTGTGCAAAATAATGAGAAGGCTGCAAAAAAAAGTATTTCATGGTGGATGAAAGTATAGTGGTAGAGGTAAAATTGTTTGTAGTCCAATGTCCACAATACAAATGTCCTCAGAATAGTTAATTGTGTCCCAGAAATAGTCCACAGAGTGAAAGGTACACACACATAGGAGGAAAGTAGGTATGGCATCTCTTGGAGATGGTGGTGGAGGTCTTGCCATCCTCTCCTGTCAGGCTGGATGACTGCCCGCTCCTGGGAGGAGTGGGGCACAGGTGCAAGGACTGGAGTGAGGGTAGCAGGCCCCTCATGTGGCAGGGCCTCCCTGTCTGTATCTGGCAGTGGTGTAGTTGGGCTAGATGTAGAGGGACCAGACAGGGGATGATTGAACTAGGAAACTCCTGCTTACGTGGTGGTAAATGTCAAAAACTAGCCCAGTGAGCAAGCTCATTTTGTCGTTGTGATTACATATTTCCAACATGAGCTCCCTCTGCACCTCCTTGATCTGCTCAGTTACTACCTGGCCCATCACGTATTGAGACTGTTGTACTACTGTAAACAAGGAAGGTACTATTCCTGTTAGAAAGGAAGAGAGATACACTGAGCGCGTGGGTTCCCTAGAGGAGGGAGCAGAGTGATAATATTGCACAAAGTGCAAGGCATGGTGCCCCTAGGATCAGCGGGGAAAGATTGTAGTGGCTAGCTTCCATAAAGATTTAATGGAAATGGAAAGTTCTAATAAGCATCATTGTTTACACAGTTTACATCACCCGACTTGTCAAGCCATGCCAACTGTATTATTGTTTTTGTGTTCAGCTGTTTTTTTCAAAAAATAAAAAATAAAAGTTATATAAAAAGATAGGAAGAGAGAACAAAGTGGTGGACGAGACAAAATATGGAAATCCCAAGGATTAGTTCTTGGTGCCCTCACACATCCATAGCGATGTCATGCTTCAGGATCAGGTATGCTCCTAATAGGGTCGGTGCTGCAATGATCACATTGTGTGTTTAATACAAACTTTATTTACAGACACCTCATGTGAAGTCTCTTTTGTGATTCTCAGCATAATTGTTGTGTGCAAGTGCCGTCCCAATGCTTTATACTCTGCCTCAATGATCAGTTTGACTGGTCAGTGCAAGCTACCCAAGAGTGAGCACAGGTTATACCATGAGTGTGCTCACCCACCCCTAACTGAGTTGTAGATTTTGCCTTTCTAGGGCCTTGCCTCAGCCAACCAGTGTGTGCAGCCTCCAGCAGTCTTACAAAGCACTAGGCTGTGTGCCACACTGCAGCTGAACCCAATTGCATATTTCAGTGATAAAAAGTCCTCACCTCTGAACAGAGCCTTGTCTCATAAAAGGATACCCAACAATATCAATGATTGTTCTAAGCAGTGGAACATCACTTTCAGGTAACATTTATTATTTTTTTGTTTTCCCCGTAGTGCAATACCACTGTCCTGATAAATTGAGCGCAATGCACATGGTGACCAATCTGATCAGTATATTGTAAGCCTCTTCAAGCCACTGCCTGTTTAGTCTATTGTGATGGCTTCCCAAACCCTGGACAAAACTCACAAGCCCCATGGGCCCACTTTGTAAATTTTCATTTGTCGAGAGAGCAAACCATCAAAGACAGAAAAGAGATATTTTATGCAAATGATGCATAAGTGAAAAACTGGTTCACCATAACCTGAAGTACGCTTACTCCTGTTGATGTCTGTGCCCAAGAGAGGTCTGCCCCTTGACAAGTGCTGATGTGGATGCTGGATCTACAAACAAATGCACATTGTCATTTATGAGGATTTTAAAGCTGTGTTTGCCGGAACATGGTATGTCGGTAAATATGACTCCCAGGATAGCTTTGTCATGTTGCATTTCTGCACTGTCACTGTGAAATTCAAGTTATAGCTGACACTGTAATTTCTATAGGTGATCTCCCCATCTTATTTAGTAGTTCACAGTATTGGGATACAGTCTTGGTAATTAAGAAATCTGGCTTTGGTGCGTTTGTGGGGTGTGCCACCTTATGAAGAATGTCTCGGAAAGTAGTTCTGCGTGCTGTTACATGTTCAATCATTCATGGTATTTGGAACATCCTAGGATACCTATTTTGCTCTAGCAAATTTGGAAGTTGGACCCTGGTCCTCACAAGTACCATTTTCTCCCCTGCTGTCATCCAATGTGCTAACCCTATACTTAGCTTCTGATACTCTGTTCATCTTGACTTCGATGGTGCTGTGTATGATTTCCAGTGCAATAATGATATCATTCATCTTGATATACAGAGCTGTTTTATACCTTAAATTTCCTTCATTAGCATCATTGGTTCTGTTTTCAAGTCTGTATAAGGTTGCTTAGCAGCCTTGGAAGCCATGCTGTCTGCTTCAGGTTGCTGCTTCCATGGATTGGTAATTGAAATCATCTACAAAGTCAAGACGTTTTTTGTATCTCCTTTTGTCTTCCCATATCTTGTGCAGAAAGACGACTTCTTTCAGTTTAGGCAGGTGTCCGCTGTGATGACCAAACTGACGTTTTTTCAAACTCTGATGTTTTATAGGAGGAGCTCAATCTCAAAACTTTGATCAGTGCATCATGTATTGTGCACATTTTGTTCTGCCCTGCAATGTGGCCTGTCTACCTTTTTAGCTCATGTGTTTTTCCTCCCCACACTGGTGTGGGGAAGGGCTCACCGCAACTCACCTTAAATATTTGACAACCTGTGCTGTTTGTGCATGGTTGACTCACACAAAAGTCAAGTATGCAAATAACTAGGCAGAATTATCAGGGAAATGCACATAGAGCAGGGTGTTGTTTAGCAGCCCCTTTAGTGCCCGGAGGTCAGAAACAGCAGCTATCGAAATAATAAGAAATGAGGATCACACAGACAGATTGGCTGCAGACACCCACCCAGACGAAGGTCTCTACTCTTAGGTTTAAAAATTGGAATAAAAACATCTACACTTGTGTGGTCCCTTTTAGAGAAATGAAGCACCTCGATAGTTTAAGGGATTTCCTCCACATCTGCATTAGCCATATGAGTGGTCTATTGATTGAATGAATCGTGAAATTAGTTCCTAACATGGTCTCAGTTTCTTCAACAACCACGACTAGACAGCAAACTCCTCGTTGCAGTAAGGGACCCCTAGCCTTGGGCTGGGCACAGGCACAATGTTTGCTCCAGGTTGTTAACCCTTTTAAGTGCAGAGGGATCATCCCTCCTAGTGCTGAGACACTTTTTATTATTTGGGAAAGTTCACAGCTATGCCTTGCAGAGGGATTTCAGCACATTTTGGAACTCAAAAAGCCTGCAGGTTTGCCTAAAAAACAAGTTCATTTCACTTTCTATGGGAGATGGCTTCAGTACTAGGACCAGGGTTAGCCACTCCCCCGACAAACCTACAACCCCAGATATTTCTAGAAGCTAGAACGTTAGGGCAGTCCAGGATTATGTGTCTTGAATGGATCCCACCACTTTGTTTGAACCTGTATGCTATGCAAACATCAGGGTCTAGGTGAAACAAATCAGAAAACTATGCAACTCTCAACCAACAACACAATTCCTAAGTCTTGCATTCCCACACTTCTTACAGTGAAAACGGTCCCCAACATTTGTAAGTGAAACTATGATAATGGACAAGAACTGGTCAGAACTGTGACGTATGAAATCAATGTGTTATTGACGTAGTCACAGGTCAGTTCCTTTGAAATGTGTAGGGCCAAACCACAGACGTAGGGTGCTGTTTTTATAAGGGAAATGTAGCAATGCATGATGGTGAGGCTTTTTCCATTGGCTGTTTTTTCCCCATATAAATATGGGGAAATTATTTTTTTCATCCATGCTATTAAGTTTGCAGGGCACTAAACATACCATGATGGAATCCAAAGAAGAACTCTGGATGACTTTTATTCTCCTATATTCTTAGTTTTCAGAAAACCTAAGGTACTAGGGTACCTTGTGTGCTGACTGTCCCAAATCCAAATACTGCAGCCGTTTCTCATGGGAAGAAAAAGAAAATTCTGTATTTGTAGTCATTGATCTCTGCCCCATACGCAATGGAAACAGACCTGAAATTAGGTTTTTTATGTGTTCCTTTGGTGCATGTTATGCATTTACCCAATGTGCCTTCCAGGTGGGAAGAAAGACTTAGGGCCATGTATGACACAGATACAGGCCATTTACACTCATCATTGCTCGAGAGTCCTTATTAATGGACTAGTCTCTGACTACTTCTCGCTCGAACGAGGTACACAACAGGGCTACCCTCACGCCCCCATATTATTTGCCCTGAGTATTAAACCTTTAGTGGCTAGAATTCGAGAGTTCCCACTCATCCAAGGCATCCCTTTCGGGTCAACTAATCACAAAATTTCACTATTTACGGACAATGTCCTTCTTACATTAACTTACCCCCAGCTATCATTGCTAGCCTTGCAAGCAGAATTGAGGGAGTTTGAACCAGTGCCAGGATTCAAGGTTAACCTCACCATATCCTTCTTACTCATCCTGACTGTCCCATCGAGGGATATGGAAGAGACTAAAGGGGTCATTATAACCCAGTGGTAATGTGGCGGTGGTACCACCAACAGGCTGGCGGTATATACCGCCACATTATGACATTGATGGGTTGGCAGAAGCCAATGTTCCACTCCGACCGCTAAGGCGGTTGTAGCTGCCAGGCTAGTAATAAGAATCTCCATCCCGGTGGCCGCTATTGTACCACCTCAGGCATTTTGACCCTGCCTACCGCCATGGTTTTCGTGGCGTACGTAACGCCACGAAAACCATGGCGGTAGGCCCTATCAGTTACAGGGAATTCCTTCCCTGTCACTGATAGGAGGCCCCTCCCCCCCAACAACTTACCTTGATGCCCCCCAAACCACCCTCCATCCACGCTACCCCTTCCAATCCGCCACCGCCCCTACATACACACACACAGACATGCACCACACATTCACTCACACAGGCATACACTCATGCATCCATTTATTCATGCACACTTCCGCACCACATTCACATAGACAACGTATACACACATTCACATATCCATACTTACACGCATTTTCACACATGCATACACGCATGCAAACAACACTACACATACATTCGCATTCACGCACACACTTATGCACACACACACAACACCCCCACATCCCTCCCTTGTCGGAAACCTGACTTACCTGGATCCAGAGGGTCTTCAGGCAGGGGACAGGGCATTGCTACCACCAGCAGCGACCGCCAGCAGAACACTGCCAGGCCGTATTATTTTTCATAATACGGCTGGTGGCGGATTACTGGCGTGGCGCTGCTGGTGGTAGCAGCGCCACCTTAAGGCCATCCGCCAGCATGGCCACAGCGGAAATCTGGCTGTGGTCATTATTCGGCGGACGGCTGTTAGCCGCGGCAATGGTCTTTTGGTGGCCGCGGCGGTAGGCGGTACTCACCACCAATGTCATAATGATGCCCTAACGCTCAATACACCTTTCCGCCAGGCGAAAAGAGAGATTACATACTTAGGTGTCAACCTCACACCACAGGTGGAAACCTAAATAAGGCTAATTACTTCCACTCTTAAACCAGCTACAACAAGATCTGAAGAACTGGGTCCCCTATACATAAACTGGTTAGGTCGAATAAATGCTACCAAAATGATGGTACTGCCTCCTGTCTTATATCTCTTTCATGGACTTATTTTTGAAGTCGACAGGCAGTTTTCTATATCACTGCAATCAATGCTCATGGCCTTCATGTGGCAGAAACACAGAGCCAGCCTCCCAAACAAACTTCTGTCTCTACCCAAAACGGCAGGTGTGTTATCACTACAGAACTTCCCCTTTTACTACAAAGAAGCACAAATTCGGGCAGTTACAGAGTGGTCTTTAAAAGAGTTGAATAAACACTGGCTTCATATGGACAGGGCTTTTGCAGGGAAAACAATATGGGACCTTTTTTAAAAGTCTAAACCCTAGTGCCCCTTTAACGTCTATCTGAGCACTCCAACTAAAAACAACACTGAAAGCATGGGACGAGGTTGCTAGCAGACGTAGACTGATGACTTTCCTTTATCACATACCCCTATTTACTTTAATAAAGACTTTCTACCTGCTCTAACCCTGGGTCCAATTGGTGCATGGCGAGAAGGAGGGTGACTAACCATCTCTGACTTGTTCCATGGCAGGGGTCCTTACGTTCTATAACTGCTGCCGGAACTTCAGTTTACCAGCCACTGAGATATACCACTATAATCAACTCAAACATTGGGTATCACATCCCACGATTAGACAAGCAGCTACATGAAAATTACTTTGACTAGTGAAATTTTGTGCGTAAACAGGAAGGATATAAGAGAAATATATCTTTGTTATACTCTCCTGGTTTCCTCGAAGGAGATTCCTACTCCGAGACACAGGAATCTTTGTGACCAAATCCTGGGAAAACCTATTACCACAGAGCAATGGCAGAATTTATAGAGGGCCATCCCAAAATTCAGCTGATCACTAGGCCTAAAAGAAGCCCACTATAAAGTACTTTTTGACTGGTATTTCCATCCTACCAAGCTTCATAAGATTTATTCAGACTCATCTGACACATGCTGGAGAGGATGTGGTTTACTAGATGATTTCCACCATATGTGGTCGGATTGTCCCGCGGTCTGAATTTATTAGTCTGAATTCCTCACCCAGGTGAAAGGCATCCTGGGGTATCCCCTACCGTAAACACCTGACTTTACACTACTAGGTCTGTGTGATCCAGCCCATGAACACCAAACAGTTGGGGACAAATCTATGATGTGGTTCTGTCTAGGGGCTGCCAAGATGGCTTTGGCTGAAGCCTGGAAAATAACAACAGCCACCACATTATAGCAATCGCATGCCCGCCTCTGGCAGGGTATCACCATGGAAATCTTGACAGACAAAATCACGGACACCCGTAAAGGCTTTGAAATTATATCGGGCCCGCTGGTGCGATAACTTTCATGGGCCTTCCCTTCTTCTCCTGCCCCACACACACAAGCATTCCATCTGTTCCAGACTTGAGGCCTCCCTCTTACCGATATCCCCTGCGGCCCACACTAGATTCACATTGTCTGATGCAAAATACAATTACAACTCTACCCATTGTAAACAGTCAGTACCTGTTCACATTAGACATGCATCCCTTTTTTCTGTTGATTAACATGTTATTTCTGCAGATTTGTTTTATTCTTTTTCCCCCTTTCTCCTCTTTCCTCTTCCTTGTTTACTTATTCAGGGGTTGAGGGGGGTTATTTTAGAGCTCCTACTTAGCTTGTAGAAGGATACTAAATTGCAGTTGGTTTGATGAATGCTTATGGTCGATATTAACATATGCAGTCCCTGTTCAACATTGATCTGTACAATAGCTAAATCTAGGCAGAGATTCTCCTAAAATGTTGTAATGCAATGCTTTTTGGAATGTCAAAAGACCAATAAAAACAGTTTGAGAGAAAATGTTAGTTAGGTGTACCGCCATTAAAACATATCAAACATACACCAGTTGTTTAGTACATTGAAAGGAACCCCCATGATGGCTGTTCATTTATACAGGGATAACTGCAGGGCTGATATTTATATCTATTATTGGCAGTCAGAGTACCCACAAGATGGTGGAGGTAAAGTATTCCTACACCCTAACGGACACTAATCTGTTCACAAAAAATGGAATCAGTCCTACTGCATGCCCCTGTGGCAGCAAGGGGAGCCTGTTGCTTGCTGCTAAAACGGGCTGTATCCCTATCTCATTCACTGTAAAATTGTCTTCCCTGGATCAAGTGAGCTTACCCACTCCTGGTCTAGCAGATTGTGATAAATACTCCAGTCTGCCTCTCAGTGAGGCAGAAAGACTATTTAGGACCTTTTTTGATGGGGGAGCAACTGCCAATGCTGATAGAATGCTCCACTGTCAAGCCAATAATTCCCTAGTGTCTAATGGGATTTCTGCCCTAATGAAGATGGGCAAGCAGGTTGCAAATCCCCCAGATCTGCCTCCCAAGTATGGCCAAACCCTCTCCAGTTCAACTTATGTGGGAGGATGCGTCCAGATTCCAGGACAGGCCTTGCCCTTACCTCATTTCTTTTTTGTAAATCAACCCCAGGTTTCTATTGAGCAGCCAGTCCTGACATTGAGGCACACACCCCTAAAAGGGTGGAGAGGGCAATTGCCAATAAGGGCCAGATTCTTTGACACTAATATCTATTGTCTAGAGCTCACTCTGCACACTGGCACGGTAGGATTGGGGGTAAACCCCAATCTGCAGTACGAAGAGGGCGAAGAGGGCTGTCTGTTGCCCCAAGGTGTGGGTTTCAGCCCGCTGCCAGTATTGGGCAACACCGCATTCTATTGGAAAAAAAAAAATATTCACTGGTGTCTTCAGTGCTTTCTGGGGCTACATGACTCAATGTCAGGATTGGTCGCTTCCTATTTTTCTTTTTTTTTTTTTTTTCTTTTTCCTCTTTAACACCTTGTCTAGTGGGTTTTCCACAGCCGTGGGGTGGGCAGACTGATAGTAAACCCCCAATCTTACCTTAAGAGGGTAAATAAGGCTGTATGGAATATCATGATGGCATGCGCCTCCATTTTTTCACTTTTGGTCTGTTTGACCCTTGAGAGGGCAGATTGGGAGAAAGTTCACCATTCTTCCCCTTCATGTAAGCCGAAGAGCAGACCGGAGGCCAGCGGATCGGGAAGACCACCTAGTGAAAGAACGGGACAGGCCTCTATCCTATTTTTTTTTTTTCTGGGGTTCTGGCTCGCAAGGTTTGGCAGATTTTAGTTAGGTCCTTCTTGACAGATCGTAAAGAACGTTTTCCAACCTGTATGGTTGTAGTTTTCACTTTCCACTCTTTCTAGGACATTGTGTATGACTTTTTTTGACATTGGTAGATAGTCCCACAAAACAAAGTCCTGGTGATTCTTCCTATCCAATTGATCAGAGAACAAAACATAAATAATCTCAACAGGACTACACTTCAGTAAAAGAATTACAAATAATTGTGTAGATTTCCATTATAAAGTACTGACGATCTAAAACATTCAAGTTGGTAACCATATTAAAGTGCACTTAGCTTTACATTAACATTTCGGACCTCAAAATGATTTCTTGCCCTGTCTGTTGAAACCAAATATTTAGTCACCCGAAAACGATTCGAAATCATTCAAGTAATGACAAGGCAAGAAAGCTTCTTTGCATTTACACTGGCCTATAGAAAGCAAAACCAGCCGTAAGACTTTAGGAGCCATCAAAATGCGATACGAAAACAATGAAAAGGGGACAAAATTGATATCAAGTGGCATTAAAACAGATGCATATCAAATCTGAATTCTAAAATTGCAACGGTAGCATATGCGTCACATTCTAAACTGCATCAGTAAATATATTTCATGCTATCTGAAACCCAGCTTACCTAATGTTCAGAAATGTGAACACTTTTTACAATATCTTGGGCATTCACTGAATACTTTTCCAGCTCTATTTAATCTCGTTCCAGTGTAAAGATGAGATGCAACCTAAAGGGGTTCTTTGTGAAATAGCCAGGTAGAGCCGCTATAGATGGTAGTAAATTTCTCCTAAGACGAACTTCCTCAAAGCCAGCTTTACATTATTTAAGTCATGGAACGGCACTTGAATAATTCAAAGTGGCACTATACCTGAGAAACATTTAATTTATAACTCGAAATAATGTGTGCTGATTTCTTGGTGAATTGTGAAAAAGGGAACCAATTAACATAAGCTTATTATCCACTTTGAGTTGTAATGATCACATTTTTTGCAGAACCCTCCCAATATTTTGAAATTAGGGCACTTTTTGTTGACTAAACGTTTCCCATATATTATCATGAAACTCTCTTCCTCCCGGGACCTGGTAAAGCTGGTTGTCCCACCAATGGATTTACCCATTTCAGAACTTCTGCTTGCTAAATGAGTGCCCCTTTCAAGCTGTTATTCATAGACAGAAAAAGGAATAGACCCTGTGCAAGGCAGGCCTATTACTCAGGCTTATGGGTTAGACTAACATCAATTCTAGGGGTGGGCGGCAAGCTATGCTCGGCTGGCAGAGGTAAGGTAATTTTTGGTTCTCTGCGCTCCACTTGGAGCGTGCAGTTCGACCAAAAACTCTGCTAGCCCCACCAGTAAAGCGGAGCTCACTGCATGCGCACTGCAGCCCAGTTATGGGCCACACAGAGCAAGCGTAGATAGTCTACGTTTGTATGGCCCATAACTGGGCTGCAGTGTGCACTCGGCCCAGCATCGGCAATGGAGCTGCTCACTGGCACCAGCAGCTCCAGATCCAGGCCTCTCTCCGCCAGCAGCCCAGGCCGGGAGCAGGGGTCAGAGGGAGGGAAAGCTCCAGGCTGCTGGCAACGAGGACTCCTGGGGAGGACCCAGGTAAGTCCTTGTTTTTTTTTTCTTCTTCATTGGTGCACAGTCACTGTGTACAAGAGGCCATGTAACAGCCCTGGCTTGAATTCAGGCCAGGGCCATAGGGAGCGAAAACTGCCATTTCCGACCTCTTGTGCACTGGCCTGCTCAGGCCTTTTGTTCACTGGCCTGCCCTTTGTGCAGACCACATTGGGCAGGCCAGTGCGCTAGAGACCTAAAACGCCAGCTTTCGCTGCCTAAACTGCCGTTTCAGGCCTCTTGTGCACTGGCCTGCCCTAAGTAACCTCACTGACTGCACACAAGGCAGACTGGTGCACAAGAGGCCTGAAAATAGCAGTTTTGCTGGCTGGCTGCCTGTGTGGCCTGAATGTGCCCAATCTCAGAAGCTCTAAGCAGAGCCGACCCTCCTTGGCGCTTCTGAGATCGAGCGCATTCAGGCCAGGCCAGGTGGCACTCCGCCGCTTGTGAATTTCACTGAGTTGTAAACAAACTCTGCGGAATTCCACAGAGTTGAACTCAATGAGCTCCGCCCACCTCTACCCATTTCCTCATTCAGCCCATTCTTATAGAGAGAACAAAGGAACAAGACAAGAACATTGGAATTAAAAAGTTGAGAACACTTCCTCCTGCAATCAAGGATGACTGTGGAAGTAGTAAAAACGGAGCATCCACAGCTCCCATAGCTTTCATGATTTAACTAAGTCTGAACTTGTCAACTAGACTGAAAGCAGACATCCATTCTAGAAAAAAACAAATGCACTCCTCTTTTTTGCCAACATTTATTGCGAACTAGTGAATACAAACTCATATATTGCTTCCTATAGCCAAGGTGGGGAAAGCTATATTAAGTACCCAACTCTTTCAGTGAGATCTGTAAGAGGATACCACGATTTTAACAGAAGTGCTTATCAATGACTTTAGCCGGTAGCGAGCAAAATCAGCTATGACCCCTTTCTTAATGATGAGGATAAAAACAAAAACCCACAAGTGGCCTGAAGGAAGGTCTGTGGTACTGTGTTTAGTACTCTCATTAGAAGCAGGCACCAGAGTGAAAGGTCCTAAATGCTCACTCAACAAGAATCACATTGATGTATTTTCTCTTATTAGGATAGCTATCTAAGCATGTGTTAAATAATCTCTCAGCTTAAAATAAAGAATATCATTCACCTGACATAATCTGCGCTCCATATTGGTAAATGGAATAAACTGACAAATCTGGAATCATTGCACCCAAAACCTGACTGTGTTTATCTCCTCCTTCCAGAACTGCTTAACATCAGGATCCTGAAATACTTCCACCTTGTGCTTCCACAATCACCTCTTATGCTTTCTCTTGGCATTTTCCATTACCTGATTTTGACTGCCAAATTACTGGTGTATCAGTTTTGTTTGTCCTTTTTGTCATGCAGAGCTCTGTCCTTGATTTCCTTCATTACTTTGAGGACCAATTAAATTGACTAAGAAATTAACTATGCCATTTTTAATAGCCTGAAATTCCATCCAAATGCCTCATGACATCATAGTTACTGGTGTCTAAGCTTCAGTTGCACCTTTGGTGGTTCACTGAACTGGGTCTACCTGGGACCACCAAAACATGAGCCTATCACTCAAGGAGTTTCCATTCTAGAGCATATTTTCTAGGAGGTTCCTTCAGCATTTGGAAGAGCGGTTTAAAAGATGAGAGTGAGAACATTGTTTATGCTTTGAGGCCTGCCTAAGACCTCATAGGCAAATGTAAACTTTAAATAAAAAAAATGGCCACTCACCAAAACATAGTCTATAATACGTCTGTTGACCTTTAGATTGTACTCTTGAATATTAAGTACAAGAATATTGTGGCACATTAATATTGTGGAAAAGATATTGGACATAGTATCAAACGGTAAGTGAACAGAGAGAATCATAGATTTACTATTCATAACTCCACATCTCTGATCTATGTATTGTCAAAGTACATATATATGTAGTTACTCATAGAAAATCTGTACATACTTACTTTTCAGTATTTTGTCCCTCGATATTTTGCCCCTGATATTAGTGGACCGCAAAATATTCTAGAGACTATATTTATCAGCCACACTGACTTTTATATGTTGGGTACACTGGCTGACCTTTTGTAAAGTGACAGCACAGCTATGTAAATCAATAGTTTGGAAAACATGTGTAACAAACCTCCCTTTTGTATAAACTCTTGAAAAGGCCACCCCTGCAACTGTGGTTACCCTTCTGCTTTGATCTTCTGGATGGGACATTTTAAAACAGAGTTCACCCAGGTTAGTGTTTATATCAGGAATATTGGTTGACATTAAGGGTTTCCGTACCATTATTTCTGAGAGACACACACATTTGGCAAAATTGTTCATAATAGCTTACCAAAAGAGAGTGAAACCTTTTCTAAACTTAAGCTCTACACCCTTTATACTTTGTTTCAGCTCCTCTCAAACTTGTTTGTTAAATGAAATATAAGTCCAAAAGAATCAGCCATTTGAGTCTAGAGATGAAATATGTTCAAACCTGTCTTTACACTCAGATAGTAATGTAAATCCCTCTTGACAGTTTGAGGCAAGTGCTGTGGATAACTGACTCGAGCCAGAGGGCCAAGATGTTAGCATGACTTGTGTAGTCTCCCTGTATGTTTGTCTAGTTACACGGTTATCAAAGCAAAGGCTTAATTCTCCCTTATCCTTCTACAGTTTGTAACAGAGGTTTATACTTTGCAGCAAATTCAACAAAGCTCCCAGGTGGTTTATAGAAGTATTCAAGTGGACTTATTTTCCCAGGCTACACATATGCCATGCCTATAGTTGTCCTGAAGCTCATTACCTATGCATGGGTTGTGCCTGGTTTATGCCTTCACCAGATTCTATTCTTGGAATGGTGAAGAAAGGTCAAGAGGTTGGCAGTTGAACTGAGAGGAGTCTGAAACAGGAATAAACACTGTAAAATCTTGCTACTTTGAATCTGTGCCATGATTTCATATCTTCACACTGGCAATGAGGATGAACTTGAAGATCAATCACTATCCCCGCCTCATGCGCCCAGCTGATTATCCATGAAACGACTAAAGGATGTGAAGCATCGTTCTGTTGGAACTGGCGGATCAGGAAAAGCTCTCCAAGGAATGCAGGACAGGTTTTGAACAGCCTCCCGTTCAGTACGACTGCAATATAAAATTAAAAAGAAACTATAAAGTGAGGAAAACTGTTTGAGGGCTTGTGAGAATTAGTAAGCGTGGGTGGGCCAAGCAACCCCCATTGCATAGTGAAAAAGGTCTCTGCATTGGGTTTTACAAAACAGTTTTTGACGCCATTTTAGATCGCTGGGCTATCAAATTAAAAACATGCTCCACCAGCTCATGAACATAACGCAAGGTGCGTTGCTGGCCATCTTTATGGACTAGGCAAGTTTGCAGCAGTTTTAAAGGAAATCATGGCATTATCATTGTATTCCATTTTGTGGATCAATACTGTTTATTGCATTTTTGATACAAAGAGACACAGCTGTATGCCTGCAACCTCATAGGCCTGCAGCGGCAGAATAGTTGAGGATGTGGTTAACACAGCTTTGATACTACAGCCCGGAGTCTGGCAGCGTACCCATTCGTAGTGCAGTCCCAAATGTAATGGAAAACAGTAACACAACACAACATAAAACTAATCTCCTCTGCTTTTGTAGCCCTTGATGCTCACCTCCTCCGGACATCCAAGTATCAGTTACTGGCTTTGCCATGCCCTTCATCTGTCTAGCAGTAGGAAGTGGAGTTGCAGGTGTTGTGTTCCTGGCCTATGCTCTACCCCAGCAGTCGTAAGACTTTTAAGTATGTTGGACATGTGATTTCATGATATTCGGAGGACACAATGTGAACGAACGGCGCCCATATGGTGGTGAAGTCTGCTGCTCGTTGCTCCACTGCCAGAGAGAACTTCTCCATCCCTAGCGAAGTAACAGAGTTTATGCAGCCATAAAGTGTGGTGGGACACATTATCTGTGCCCAACGGTGTTAAAATAGTCTTGAGGGCTGCATTGAGAGCTAGAGCCATTTGCCTACCCCTGAGAGAGCGCAGTGGAAAAGTAAGTGGGTTAGACAGACTGAGTACGATATATGCCAGTATTCTAGAGATCTATGTGTGGAATGCGTTATCTAGAGTGCTACTCCAATATCATTTTAGTTTGGGGCAATACCAGAGTAAGTGTAGCAGTGTGCCAGTGTTACTGGCCCTGTCCAACAGGCATCGGTGCTGGAGTGGTTCCAGGCAAGGATCCGTGCTGTGTTATAGTACCAGTACAATGTGATCTTGTAGTCTATGCGCGGTGTGGTGGGCCCTTTAATGAATGTTTCCCCATTGCTTGTCTGTTAGTTTCTCCCTATCTCGGCCTCCCACTGTTGCTGTCCCTTGATTTTAGGTATCTGTGTCGTGGCAATTAGGTGTGTGTAGATTTCAGAGATCATTCATTTATCATCACGTTTAAGTGCTAACCATTTTTCAAATGCTGTGAGAGGTGTCTGTGTGACGGATGTAACAGCTTGTGCCTGATCTGTAGGTATGTCATCCTATCTGCCTCTAGGAGCCCGTAATCTGTTTGCAAGCGGTTGAAGGGGATAATTCCCTCTGTGTCGAATAAGCATCTGACTCGCTTGCATCTGCCGGCCTGCCATCTGCGGAAGCACTCTGGGTTCAGGCCTGGGGTGACGTCTCGGTTAGCGCATATTGGAGTGGGTGATGGGAAGGATGTTAATCCACTTTTAGTGGCGACTGTGTTCCAGAACCGTAATGTTGTGCTGGTGATGGGGGAGGAGTAAATTCCAATAGCCCTGTGTTTGCGGGGTAGCCAGGGTTCTTTCCAAACATGGCACCCCACTACCGCTTGGTCCATAAAACACTAGTGCATTTCTGAGTATGGATGGCTCCATTCTGGCATGAAGCAAAATTGGGTAGTCTGATAATATTTGACAATGCATGGTACTGCCAGTCCCTCTTTACTCTTAGGGAGGTACAGGGTCTGCTGTGAGGACCACGGGCTTGTCCTGCCCTAGATACATTTTAGAATCGCAGATTGTAGTGTGGTCAATGTCTTAGTTGGTGGGGAGAGGGGAATTGTTTGGAAAATGTATAGGATGCATGGTAAGATTGACGTTTTAGTTGCTGCGACCAAACCCAGCAACAACACTTTGTTTGTTCCAGGTCAACTAGCATGCATTTGGAGAGGGCTGCTTAGTTTCCAAGAGCCGTTTTTGCTGATGTATTCGCTAGTTCAATGCCCAGGTATGGGCTCTGCCTCTTGAGCAGGGGGAACTGAGAAGTTCAGGATTTGGGATTTCTGCATATTCACAAAGTCCTGAGATATTCCCAAAATACGGCAAAGCTGCGGTGATTGCCGGAAGTGAGACCAGAGGATCAGATAAAGCCAAGATCACATCATCTGCATATAAACTAATGAGGTAGTAATCACCTCTATTTTAATACCTGTTATGGTGGGGTCTGTGCGTATTCGTTGTGCCACGGGTTCCAGGTAAAGGTCGAATAGGACTGGAGAGAGGGGGGCACCTTTGTCTCGTCCCTCTTCGGATCAGGAAGGGCTGGGATGACATACCATTCACCTGGATCAAAGCTCTGGGCTCCTTGCAGTGTGTCCAGCACAGGAATTTAGGGCCAAAGCCATGGTACTCTAGTGCTGTGAAGAGGTAGGGGCAGTGGACCCTATCAAATGCCTTTTTGGCGTCTATGGACTGCAACAGTGCCTCTTTCTGCACTCTGTGTGTCTTGTTGATAAGGTATAGGAGACGCTTTGTATTGTCTCCACATTGCTGATGTGGGATAAAACCTGCTTGATCTGGATCCAGCAGCCCGGGCATATTAGGATTTAGCCGATGCGCTAGGATCCCAGTAAACAATTTAACATCTATATTAAGAAGCGAAATAGGCCAAGAGGATCCACAGTCCTCAGGGTCTTTTCTTTGCTTTGAGATCACAGTGATGGTCGCGTCTAGCATGCTGTCGGGGAGGGAGTTGGTCTAAGTAAACAAATTGAATAGCCGTGCCAGTATCGGAGCCATTTCTGGACAGAAGGTTTTATAGAATAGCGGAGTGAAACCGTCCGGGCCCGGAAACCTCAGTCGAGAGATAGCAAGGATCACCTCCTCCATCTGTGTTGGTTTATCTAGGGCAAGTGCGTCATCTGGGGGAAGCTTGGTAAGAGCACATTCATCTAGGTATGGTGAGGGGTCAGCAACAATAGCCGTGTCGTTAGCGTACAAAGCTTGATAGAATTCATGCAACGTAGCCGGAGTTTGGGGATCTGTGTGCAGTTCTCCCACAATGGGATAGCGCACCATATTTATATTGTGAGCTTGAGTACGTGCTCTCAGTTTGTGAGCTAGAAGTTTTTCGCACAATAACAATGGCATATTCTGCTCGGTCCAAGTCTAGGCATTTCAGTTGAAGGCGGGTCCTCGCCAACTCCCTTCAAACCCTGGGGGTCCAGGTGCATATGTGTGTGCATTCTTAGTCCGCTACCTTCTGCTCAAGCTTGCGTTGCCACTCCTTCCGAGCTTTATTCTACGCTGCGGATATGGGGGTCACCTCTCCCCGCTCTAGAGTCTTAAGGACATCCAAATGGATGCTAGGGATGTAAAATCCTAAAATCCTTATTGTTGCGGACGAGGTAGTCTTTGATCATGCGCCTCAGAGCGTCCACCATGCTCTGTGTTAGTATGGAATCGCAAAATCTCCAGGTAGGAGACCGGAAGGCTAGAGTCTACTCTAGCTTCTTAGGGAGAGTCGGGCGTGGTTTGAAAAGGGATCTGGGCTCTATAGTGGTGTCATTGATGTAAGCTCGGAATGCTGGGGAGGCTAAGAAATAGTCTATGCGTGTATAGGTTTTCTTTGCTGCTGAGTACAATCCCGGGACAAATGTCCGTAAGTCCAAAGTCCTTAAGCCACTGAAGCCCTGTCGGGGAGAAGGCTCCTGTCTGTCCTCATCTGTGGCCTGACCGATCTAGGTCACTGTCCATGACTAAGTTAAAGTCGCCCCCTACCACAGGGATTGCCATGTCAGGTGTAGTTAATGTCAGGTTGAGGGCTTGCATGATGAATACTTCTTCTTGTGTGTTAGGGGCATAAACTGTGGCCAATGTGAAATGGAATGTGCCCACCCTTACTCTACATGCCAGATATCTGACTTTTAGCTCATTTATTTTGGTGAGGAATTCTCCTGGGAATGATCTCAATACCAAGATCCCTATCCCTCCACGTTTCATGTGTGTGGAAGACCAGTACAAGTGGGGGGATCGCTTGGAGCGCATCCAAGAGGTATCTTTAGCCAAGAGGTGTGTTTCCTGCAATAGACATATGTGGTTCTCAGAGCGCTCAAGCAGGGAGAGAATTGCCAACCTCTTTGCTGGACTTTTAAGGCCTCTAACATTGAGGCTCAGACATTTAAATGTTAGGTGTATGAGAGGTCAGGAAGGGCAGATGTCACTGGCATGCTAAGAGTAGAGATGTGTTGGGTGCTATGCTCAACAGTTTGGGGGGTTTCCCAAACATGAGAATCTTTGTACTAGAAGAGGAGGGAGAGAAGTAAAACAAGTAACAGTGTGACACAACAGGTGCAAGTTGGAACATAACATAAAGTCCCTAGTTCGAGGCAAACCATGTTGTGGGTGTCCCTTAGGCTCAAGGTCTTCTGGTAGAGTTTCTAGAGCTCGTCAAGGGCTGCGCCGCCACAGCCCTCGTTGTTGCAGCATAGCAGACCATGACCCGCAAGTTCATGTGCCCAATGTAATGATGTCCAGGACTGCTTGTCGCTCCTGGGCTTGCTCTCTGGATAACGGCCTGTTATGCTTCCATCTTCGGGGCGCTCGTTTCCATCTAGATCGACCGCTGGGGGGACCTTCCTGGAGTCCAGGGTCTCTAAGTCTGATGAGTCCTTCACCATCTCCACAACCTGTTGGGCCTCCCTGAGTGTTTTCACTTAGTGAAAGTGGTCTTTCCAGCAGAATGTGTCTAAAAGGGTGCCCCCAACTGTTAAAGACATTGTGGTACTGGAGATGTTCTGTAACTGGTTTAAACTCCCTGTGTCTTTGTAGAGTGAGCAGGGATAGATGTTGAAATAGGAGTAGATTGTGGCCTCTAAACTGGATACATGCATTCCGGAGAATGTCCTCTTTTATCAGGAAGTTGTGGAAACACGCTAGAATGTCTGGGGGCCTTGACCCAGTGCCACCCAGATGACCAGCTCTGTGTACCCACTCCAAGAGAATTTATTTGTTGTGCTCCCAGTCTAGGATTCAGCGAAACACGGCTGTGGTGTATTCTCTAATGTTCTCACCTTCTACCCCGGTAAGGGCACCTACGACTCAGATGTTATGTCGGTGGTAGTGGTTTTCAAAGTCTTCGGACACTATCTGCAAATAATCCTGCTGTCCCTTAATGGGAGTATCTCTTGTCATAGCTGCTCAATATCCTCATCTCTTGCTATTGTGTAATTTCTGTGAGAGGTCCTTCCTTAGATTCTGGAGTTAAGTCTTCGGGGAGTCTAACAGGGAGGTGAGAAAGCCCTTTCGTCACTGGCGCATGTTCACTGTCCGCTGAGCTCCCACTACCAGTCACCAACAAAAGCTGCGGCGTGTTGTCCATGGATTTATTTTGCACAGGCATGGATCTGGTCAGCATCTCGCGAACGGACTGTTCCTTTTTTATGTTTAGAGGTAGCCACGATCCTGGAAGCGGCCAACACCAGCAGAATGAGTTGTGGACTAGGATCTGCAAGCCTCTGGGTCACTCAACATGGGGGGGAGGCCCTCCAATCTGTCTCCTTCACTCGTGTTCTGGGCTTTGGAAGAAAAGCAGAGCCTTCGCTCAAGGTGTGTTGTAGGCCTTTCTCCAGAGTTGTCTCACCAGGGCTCAGGGAACGTTCTGACTCTCTCAAAACGCAAGGCTAGTTATGACTTCCTGGTCTGGTGGTCCAGGGGCGCTGCGCACTTCTTGGTCCAGGTGCTCAAATACAGTTTCTGTGGCTCAAGAATCCCTGGTTTCTTCCCCTATCACAGCCCGGTGAGTCCTCCTGACCGTAGCTATGTCAGGGGGAGCCCATCAGCGTTCAAAATGCCCCCAAGTGCTGGTTCAAGGGTTCACAACTTCTCTTGACGTAGGGCCCTCATCTGCAGGGAGGCCCCCTGGGTGCTGCGGTCTCCCCTGAGCCCCCCAAGTCACTCTCCTCCATTGCAGCTTCTACTTTGTGCCACTTCAAGGGCCCGGCCAGCACTAGTCAGCGGCCCCTTACCGCCAGGCCAGCCTCCTTAGCTATGCCCCAGCCAGAGCAGTCGCCTCTGATGGCTGAGCCCAGATCCTGCCCATCTCATCGTCCCCGGGGACCCTAGCGCTTAGTGCAGTCCCCTCTTATATCAGACGCCACATGGGGGGGGGGGAAAAGCCCACAGGAAAGCCCTCACTCCCACCTTCTTACAGCCCTGGAGGTGTGCCGGACCCTCGCAGCCCTCAGCCTCAGCCTTCTGTCTCCCCTTCTGCTTGCCCGACTCATGCGGCTCCTCTGCCCACGCACCTACGCCGGAGGCTTCCTCCGTCACACACCTCTGGTGCCTGGCCCCGTACGTTGCTGTGTCTTAGTCGCGGGGGGCTCCCCAGCCTCCGTGGCCCGCTGGGCTTCGTTGCGGCACATGCTGAGCCCGACCGTTGGTAGGCTGTCAAACTCTCTTCACCTGGCGGCCGCAGCTCCTGCTCTGGGCTCCGCCTGCCGTTTATGGCACTTCGTAGGCACCGGCCCCACGTGCATCACCAGTCCCACCACCGAAGGAGGGTCTGTAATGGTCCCTGATGCTGGTGTTTCTTGTTATTGCGGCCCGGGCAGCAGGGCGCTCCGACAACATGTCCGCTCACTCCTCCATCTTGGCCACGCCCCCCTCGTTTTCCCTTTTGAAGGGATCTAGTAGAGAAAAATGGGATACAGATTTTCTGACTAACAATATGAGCTCACATGTTCTGGTGTGACAGTCTGGTGGGTTGAGGTAGACCTAGGCATTATATCTGGGCTGCACATATCAAGGTGACTGTTTTCTTCTCTATGCTGGTTGCAGTCTTTGTGAAGAAAACGTTTGACTATTGTTATTTTATCAATTTTCTGGTATTTACAAGTAGTTTTACGTACATTTTATAAGGAAGTTTTATCACTATGCAGAACGTTACACCATCAAGTTTTTTGAACAGCCCAGGAGACCTACCAATGAAATGGGCAAAAATGGAAAAACGTAATTAATAACAATGCCAGGGCATGCAGAACTAGTTTGAGAGCCGAGCGAAAATTGGCATTATTGATGCATACTCTACGAGCAGACAGGGAGAGTTAAATAGAACATCTGCCAGAAGTTGGACATTAGGATGGCCTGGGGCTTTATGAGTTTCAGATTGTAATAAAAAAAACTAGATATGTATTACCTTCCTCATACAAGTAGTATTGTGAAACAATAACACTTTGATAGCCTCACACAAAAACAAAAGAAAATGATTGAAAAGTATGTGGCTGATTTAAGGAAACTAGTGACATCTTGCAACTTTGGAACATTACTAGAGGACCTCACAACTGATCTATTTCTATTACTCTACAAGAGTGACAGAATAATAGAGGAGTTGTGGGTGAAGGATGAGACACCATTAGATGATGTCCCTATTGCAAAAAGAATAGAGCACATTCTAAACTGTATCGAGGAATTGTGCGGGGAAAATACAGTAAAAGAAGAGGTAAAAGTAGTTGAAGTCAAGACCTTGAACAAGGATCTGGGAAAACTTAAGGGAAGGTTTTTCAGATGCGGGCTGCATGGACTTATGACTAACTATATGGTGTTTCTGCTCTGAAGGCTGTGTGTGAACTGTGTAGATGCAAAGGACACTATTATAACTCTTATTGCACTTTAGAGAAAGTTGGTACAACCAATGACAAGTCAAGTAAAAGAAGTGAGGTGAAAGAGATCATGCAGGAGATAGTGCTACAAAAAAATGTGTTTGTGATAAATGAAGGAAGAAAGGATATTTTACAGGTGGAGGAGAAGACCACAACCTAACCTACGGACAAAGCTTTAGTGAACAATGTGGAAGTGCAAATGTTATTTGATCCTGTTTTAAACTTACTTTCAGTTCTGATTCAATGTTTGCGAAATTATTTCAGGAAAATAATCCACTGCGGTGTATGGCTGTCAGACTGGGTGGTAATGGTGGACAAGAGACTAAAATAAGAAGTTATTTAATGGGGAGTGTGGAATATGGTTCACTGATAATTCCTTATACGGTTTTTGTTGTGATTAAAGGTGATAACTTTCTGGGTTGGCTACATCAGAAAGAGTTGGGGGTCACTCTTGATCATAATGCTGAATCATAATTTGTTGTGAGGCAAGTTGAAAATTCTTGCGCTGACTTTGCAAAACTTTTTCCTGAAGTGTATATATATTTTTTAACACAACCCAATTGTTCTGTAAATTGCATAAAACTGAAACCTGACGCTTTTCCAGTTACAGATAAGGTGAGGAGAATTCCTTTAAGTGTACAGGATGAGGTTTGCAAAGAATTGAATGGGATGGAATCCAGTGGGGTAATCTCGCTCATTGATGTGACACATAAAGCCATAAAAGCTATTCGTCTATGCATAGTTTTGAGTGGCTTAAATAGAGAAAAATTTGTGGACAAGTATTCCTTACCCAACATCTGACATGATGGCCACTTTGCGAGATACAAGATTTTTCACTACTTTTGATCTAGCATCTGCTTATTACCCTATTCAGCTGCATCCCACATCACAAGCTGTTACTTCGTTCATAAAACCGATGAGCAGCATACAATTTTCCAAGGACGTCGCTTGGGCTAGCTTCGGAAGCCTCAGTATTTCAAAGATTTATGAATTACATTCTTGGCGCTATGGAGGGTGTTTGTTGTTTCCAGCATGATGTGTTAATATATGGTTAGACCTGGGAGTAGCATAATAAATTGGTGCTGAATGTTCTAGAAAAACTGCGCAATTGGGGGCTCACACTCGTTTGGGAAAAATGTAAGTTTGGGAAGAGTGAAATCTCGTATCTGAGACACACAGTGACGAGTTCAGGTGTTAAGTAAAAGGAAGATCTTGTTGACACAATTTGTAAGCTAAAACCACCTGGTAATAAGGAAAACATGGTATCCTTTCTACCCATGGTTGAGCTCTACAGTAAGTGTATTACCAATCCCTCTAATAAGACCCAGGAAATGCACACACTATAAACAAGATGTTGAGTTTGAGTGGAGTCCAGATTGTCACAGGGAGTTTGAAACTGTAGGGCAGGATTTGAGACAAGCTTCTAACCTTAAGGCATTTAGGCTCATATTTATACTTTTTTAGCGCCACATTTGCATCACTTTTTGATGCAAAAGCGGCGCAAACTTACAAAATGCAATTCTATTTTGTAAGTTGGCGCTGCTTTTGCAACAAAAAGTTGCGCAAATGCGGCACTAAAAAAGTACAAATATGGGCCTTAGTGCAGATAAGCAGACTAAGGTTGTCACTGATGTGAGTGGTAAGGGGCTGGGTGCTGTACTAGTACAAGTGTTAGATGAAACAGAAAATACTATTGCACATGCATCTTTGGCTTAGAGAGGTGCGGAGTTCAATTATTCAGTCATCTAAAGAGAAGTAACCGGTATGCTGGGCAATCAAGAAATTCAAACATTTTCTGTGGGGGAGACAGTTTATAGTGGAACAGACCATAAGCCTTTAAAGGAAACTTTTATGAAGAAAGGTTCAGTTTTTGTGTCTGCAAGAATACATAAATGGGTTGTGAAAGGCAACAGTTTAACATTACAGTGGAGTATATTCCAGGGATGAAGAACAGTAAGGCTGACTGTCACGTCTGGTTTCAGTGAATGAAGAAGGGGGTGGAATATTAGTATAGTTGAATGAGAGTGTGTGTGTGATTACTGAAGGGGCGATATCAGAGGTCAAACTTGACATGGTACTTGAAATGATTGTCCCTTTCATCGTGAATGGTTGGCTGAAAAAGAATCAATTAAGAGATGACGTACACCCATATTTGATGATCAAAGATGAATTGTCATTTCATGATGAGATAGTTTTAGAGGGAACTGTTTGGTCGTTCCCAGTGGTATCAGATGGAGAATCATGGATATGACTCATTAAGGGCACTTCGGTGTTGTAAAAACTAAAGAGAGTAAAAGCTGATTTTTGATGGATGGGTTTATATATGAATATGGAAAGGAGAATTTTAGACAGTGGCATGAGTGTAAAGACAGTGATAAAATACATAAATTGATGTCTGTTCCAATGGTATGCAGAGAGTTACCTTAGGAAGCGTGGTAGGAAAGTGCCATGGAGGTGGTAGGCCCATTGAGAGAGCTTAGAGCTACTCCTTATCTTTTAGTAGTAATTGGCTTGTTTTCTCATTGGCATGAAGCTGTGTGTGTGAATTGGCTTGTTTTCTCATTGGCATGAAGCTGTGTGTGTGAAGGACTTAACAAGAGCTGTGATCAGATTACTGCAGGGTTTGTTCAGGAGAGACGGTGTTCCAGTAGCCATTTGTCAGACTACAGTGTGCAATTTGTTCTAGAGAATTTGAAAGTTGTCTTTAAAAATTAGGTATAAAACACAAAAAACTGTACTTTGTAACCCTGAGTTGAATGGCATGGTGGAAAGATTTAACAGAACTGTCAGATGGTTTTCAAATTAGGAGTAGGTGCAGAGCTCTGCCCTGCTGGTGGGGCTAACTGAGTTTTAGGCACTAAAGCTTGAAGCACCAAGTTCACCTAAAAACTCTGCTAGCCCTGCCAGCAGAGCAGAGCTCACCTGGTGGCCACTGCTACCTGTTTTAACAGCTCCTAGAAACGGCAGAAATGAAGCATGAACAGCTATATTAAAAGCAGCGCAAAGGCCTAATTCCTCCTTACCTTTCACAGTTTGTAACATGGGTGTATATAGTATGCACAAATTCAACAAGGCCTCCAGGTGGTTTATAAAAATATTCAAGGGGGCTTACATTCCCCGGGAGCACATATACGGTGCATATAGAACTTCTAATCTTTAAACTGCCATTTGCCTTTCTAGGGAAAAGTGTCATATTATCTGTGTAAAGCAGATTAGGTATTACTTGATTTTCTATTTAAGGTGTGCCCTAGCAATCCCTCTCACTTTAGTTCTTTATCTAAGCTGTGTGCTTACAAGTTGAAATTGAGGGGTTCTCTCTTTAACTGTATTATTGGTTGGTTGATCAATCTGTGTAATAAACTCCCCATTTGGTCCAAAGCTGCCTACAGGTGTAGTCAGAACCTGTTTGGAAGTCCACATTACATGCAGGGGTTACATGTATACAACCGTGTGTTCGTTGGGGTGCTTTACCACTGATGTCTGGGGACCTGTCTCCCTGTGGTGCTGCGAAATGGACTAAGCACATCTCTACCACACTTGATTCTCAGGATTCCAGGGCAAGCAGCCCAAGGCATTTCAAGGAGATTGTGTTGGGGGTAGAGACTCAGACCTCCACAATCATAAAATTGGCACAATAATTGAATGGCCATCTAGAAAAAGTAAATACTTGTATTCACGTCAAAATCTAATGCAATGCTTAGAGTAAATGCAGCACTACTGATATGATTATTACAGGGAACTAAACGCTTGACTACAGAGTAAAACAGGCTCAATATGGCTATAGTACAACAGCTTTGATGTAGTCTGTGACCCAGGTATCTGTCTGTACACTTGACTATGTAGTTTTTGTATGCAGGTTTCAGGTTTGACTCAAAGTTCCACCAAGCATTTATTTTTGCCAGTTCACAACCAATGTATTCCAGGCATGTGCAATACCTGTTTTTAGCAACAACAAAAAAATAATGGATGGAGTGCTGAAACCTTTCAAACACTCACCCCAAGTCACAGATCTGGGTTAAATCCATTGTTCCTTTGCTCACCACACCTGTTTGGACCCAGCCATATGCACATTAGTCTTGACCCTGCTCCCCATAGGAACAGTCCACCTTGAACTGCCAGGCCAAGTCTTCCCTGGACCGGAAACAAGCATCCTGGGACCTGTGTCGGTGTATCACCCCTCATCAGCAAGGGCAATACAAGCATTGCGGCACTTTGCAAATGCGGTGTGGGAGAAGGGCCTCCTTAATGCCACCTTGGGGTTGAAAAAAAATAAATGATGCTAGGGTGGGGCAAGGTGGCGCTAGGGGCTTGTATATATGCCCCCAAGTGAGAGCAAATATGTTAGTCTGTGAAACCAACCAACATTTTTGAAGTCTTTTTAAACAGAGGGAGAGTGTGTGTGTTTTTTTGTCTGTATGTGTCAAAATCCCTGGTGAAATCCAACAGGTACCTACTTGACTGAAAGCACCTATACCCAACTATTTATCACAAAATACATTTAGATGGGCACAATAAAACAGTATTAAGTTTTAATATAGCCGTTCATGCTTCATTTCTGCCGTTTCTAGGAGCTGTTAAAACAGGTAGCATTTGCTAATTCCCAGTGTAATTGTACACAACTTATTTACTGGACAAAATTGTGTTATTTGCCAGAATTTAAACTGGGGACCTGAAGATCACAGAAGATGATGACTGTGAGAATTAACTCACCGAGCCATCTTGTACAATATTTTTAGGACACAGTCATTTCTGCTGTGAACCATAATGTTCTTTCTAATGGATGCCAATTTACCAAACCTTTAAGGGTAACATTAGTGCCATTAAACACCCTTGGCTGCTGATGAAATAACAGAGTTTGCCTTTCAGAGCAGATGTAGTAATAGGCGTGTTAGGGATGCCAAAGAGCAATGAGGGCATTGGTTACATTTGGTTATCCCTAAATGACACAATAAGAAGATTCTGTGAAAATCCCAAGCTGCCATGACCCATTTTACATACTCCTTGGTTTTATTCACCTTTATTGTGCATGAACTGTTTTCCATTTGAATTGTATTTTAACATTTATATGGTGCTTATACTTCTTTGTGGGGCGCTGAAACACTTGCTTAGTTGGGTAGCTAGCTGCAACATGTAGGATGTGTGGATGGAAAGAAGTTGTCTTTGTTTTGATCCTAAGTGAGAAGTCTTTTCATGAAGTGTGTGATGACCACCGAGGTGAGTTTATTGTGTTAAGCACCGCTTAGCAGTGTGATGGATGAAGAATGTGTGAAAGAGATGCAATCAATCAATCAGAGATTTGTAGAGCGTGGCCAATCACCCATAGGGTCTCAAGGCGCTGTTTGTGGGTGTGCTGCCCAGTCGAAGAGCCAGGTCTTGAGGTCCTTCCTGAACTGCTTCAGTGTTGCGGTTTGCCTGAGCTTGAGAGGTAGTGTATTCTATGTCCAGGCTGCTAGGTAGGAGAAGGATCTTCCTCCTGCTGTGCTTTTCCGTATCTTGGGGACAGCTGCAAGGGCAAGCTGGGAAAAACAGAGATACCTGTTGGATACGTAGAAGGTGAGGCAGTGGTTGAGGTATGCAGGACCTATGTTGTGCAGTGCTTTGTATGTGTGGATCAGGCTTGTATGTGATGCACATGTTGACTCTGAGCCAGTGTAGGTCTCTGAGTTGGGAGGAGGTGTGGCTGTGTCAGGGATGTCCAGGATGAGTCTGGCTGCTGCATTCTGGATTCTTTGTAGTCTTGCTTGAAGTTTCTTGGTGATGCCGTCAGAGTGCATGGCCGTAGTCCAGTTTTCTAGTGAAGAGTGCAATGGTGACTGTCTTCCTCGTGCTGGAGGGAATCCACTTGAAAATCTTCTGCAGGAGTTGGAGGGTGTGTAAGCTAGACGAAGAGACGGCATTGACTTGGTGGGTCATGGATAGAGAGGAGTTCAGGATGATCCCCCAGGTTGTGTGCATGGTCCGTGGGCGTTTCCCAGAGCAGTGGGCCACCAGGAATTGTTCCAGGCAGAGGGAGTGAAGCCGATTACGAGGATCTCTGACTTTTCCGAGTTGAGTTTGAGGCAGCTGGCTTCCATCCAGACGGTGACTGCTTACATCCCGTTGTGGAAATTTCTCTTGGCCATTGCAGTCCTCGGACAGGGAGAGGATCAGTTGGGTGTTGCCGGCATAGGATACTATGTTTAGCCTGTGTCGTTTGATGATCTTGGCAAGAGGGGTCATGTAGATGTTAAAAGGCTGAGTGAAGATCCTTGGGGTACTCTGCAGCATGTGTCTTTGGGTTCTGAAATGAATGGAGGAAGTCTGGCACACTATGTTCTTCCGGTGAGGAAGGACTTGATACAATCCAGTGCTTTATCTCGGATGCTGGCGTCGCATAGTCTGTCGCAGAGGGTGTAGTGGGAGATGGTGTCAAACTGTGTCTGCAAGATGATGAGTACGGCGTGCCTCTGTGGTTCAGTATGATGTGGATGTTGTTGATGGCTGCTAGGAGTGCAGTTTCAGTGCTATGGTTTCTTCTGAATCCGTATTGAGATGTGTCTAGGATTTGGTGTGCCTGGAAGATTTCAGTGAGTTGCTGGTTGACGGCCTTCTCCGTTACCTTATATGGGAAATGGAGCAGAGAGATGAGTCTGTAGTTCTTCCGCTCCCTTGGGTCAACAGTGGGTTTCTTGAGAAGTGGATTGATCTTGGTGGCCGTCTCAAAGGATCGATTGATGGTTCGGCAGAACTCCGGTGCTATGGTGGCACTGGCCAGGTTGAAGATGTGATGAGGGCACGGATCTGAGAGTGCTCCAGGGAGGATGGAGTTTATCAGTCTTAGGGTGTCCTCTTTGGTGACGGGGGTCCTGGAGTTCAGGATTTGGTGTGTACTACGTCCATTGTGGTGAGTGATGCTGGCAGGTTTTGGTTCCTGAAGCCTTCATAGATGTCCTGTATTTTTTTAGTGAAAGAAGGTGGCAAGGTTGTTGCAGAGGTCTTGGGAGGGAGGGATGGATGAGGTGTCTGTCGTTGAGGGTTCATGAGCTCTTTGCAGTTGTTATTGCTGGTGTTGAGGCGTGTTTGAAGGAGGCTTTTTTTGGCAGCTCTGATGTTCTGGTGGTGTGTGGTGACTGCATTCTTGTAGGCCATGCGGTCTTTGGTTGATTTGCTGATCCTCCATTTCCATTGCAGTCATCTGCAGGAGCGCTTGGATTCCTATAAGTCTGCTGTAAACCACTTAGGTGTTTTGTGCTGTTGGTTTCTGGCTGTTTTCCTTAGGGGGCTATGTTGTTGGCACAATCCGATAACCAGCGGTGTAGATTGCATGCGGCTTCATTAGCGTTCGCTGGGAGGGAGTGGTTGAGAGCATTGGTGAGTTGTGCTTCTGTAACTTTGCCCCAGAGTCTGTCCAAGGGACAGGGGTCATAGTGACATGCAGTGTTCTTTGTGTAGGTAAAGTGGACACATTTCTGGTCTGTCCAATGGTGTTTGGAGATGTAGGAGATGGTGATGTTGTCCCCTGCTGAGAAAATGAGGTCAAGAATGTGTCCGGCTCTGTAGGTGGGAACGCTGACGAGTTGTTTGAGACCGAGAGTTGTGAGGTTGTCCAGAAGGTTTCTGGTGTTAGGGTCATCGTGGGTATCAAGGTGGAAGTTGAGGTGGCCGAATAGGATATATTCGGAGGAGGTGAGCGCTTGGGGGGTGACGAGTTCAGGGATGTCTTCGCAGAACTGGGGTCGGGTGGCCTGTAGATGAGTGTGCAATGAAAGGAGGCGTTTGTGTTGGTCTGAATGGTGCACTGTTTTTGGTTTCCACCAAGCTGGCTGCTTTGACCAGCTATGCAAGTCCATTATGTTACTTCTTATTTTCACAGTTCACTAGGCTTGTTACTGCACTGGGTTGTCCATCTGAGATGTTTTGATGTTTATGGTTCCGAACATCATATTTACTGTTTATATTTCACTTCCCACTTAGAGGTGCTGTGCCTCTCAATGTGTTATTTCAGAGCACTAACACCTTTTTGGAAGAGTGTTTATAAAAATATGAAATAAAGAAAGACTTTTTCTGTTTTTCATAGTGTATATTGTGCTAGGAATTGCACCTTTAGGCTATATATACATTTTGGGAGGTTGCCTGCGGATTCAGAGTCATCAAACCCTAGTCCATTCTGTGCAGTGTGTGAATCTCTATCCTTGTGGACTCCAACTCTTCTCTAGGGTTATTAAATGAAAGTAGCTTTTTGCCTTTTGGACTGATTCAGAATGGCAAACAGATGCTTAGCTAGTTTAAAGTGGATGAGAGGAAGTGATGTTAGCACGTACCCCTGGTTTGTAGTATGTGTGAGAAAGTAGCCTCTTTCTAGCATGGTTATCCCCATTTGGCCTGTTTGTCAGTGTGTTTGACTTAGTCACTAGGATCCTGCTAGCCAGGACCCCAGTTCTTATGGTTTATGGCCTGTTTTCCAGTATGTTTGACTGTTTTGTCAGTATGCTTGAATGTGTCACTGGGATCCTGATAACCAGGACTCCAGTGCTCATGCTCTCTGTGGTTCCAAATTTGTCCTTACATACTGGTAACCCAGTATTTCACTCCAAATTGGCATACTGGTCCTCCCTTATAAGTCCCTAGTATATAGTACCTAGGTACCCAGGGCATTGAGGTCCCAGGGGATCCCTATGGGCTGCAGCATTATTTTTGCCACCCATAGGGAGCCCATGCAAACGCTTCTACAGGACTGCCATTGCAGCCTGTGTGAAATAGCACATGCACTATTTCACAGCCATTTTCACTGCACCAGGTCACGTATAAGTCACTTATATGTCAGGTCTTCCAATCCTGAAGGCTGGGTGCAAACTAGCTGTGTGTTAGGGCACCCCAGCACTAGCAGATGTGCCCCCATGTCATCCAGGACCATTTTCCTAGACTTTGTGTGTGCGGGACTCCATTTTACACATGCACTGGACATAGGTCAATACCTATGCACAGCTTCACAATCGTAACTCCGAATATGGCCATGTAAGGTGTCTAACACCTCGGAATTGTACCCCAATGCTGATTCTAGTATTGGTTGTACAATCCCATGCACTGTGGGGGCTCCACTGTGGACCACCAGTACTGCCATACCAGCCTTCTGAGGTTTTCCAGGCAGCCCCAGCTGCTGCCACCTCACAGACAGGTTTCTGCCCTCCTGGTACTTGAGCAGCTCAATCCCAGAAAGACAGAACAAAGCATTTCCTTTGGGGGAGGGGTGTTGCACCCTCTCCGTTTGGAAATAGGTGATACAAGCATGGGAGGGTTAGCCTCCCAGAGCCTCTGGAAATGCTTTCCAGGGCTTAGATGGTGCCCTCCTTGCATAATCCAGTTTACACCGGTTCAGGGACCCCCAATCCCTGCTCTGGTGTGAAACTGGACTAAGGAAAGGGGAGTGACCACTCCCCTGTCCATCACCACCCCAGGAGGGTGCCCGGAGCTCCTCCAGAGTGTTCCCCTGTTTTGCCATCTTGGATTCCAAGGTGGTGGGGCACGCTGAGAGCATCTGAGTGGCCAGTGCCAGAAGGTGATGTCAGAGCCCTCCCCTGATAGGTGCTTACCTGGGTAGCTAGCAAATACCCCTTTCCAGGCTATTTAGGGTCTCTCTCCTGGGTGTTTCCCCAGATTCGGATTGCAAGACTACGGCAGGAATCCTGTGCATCCTTTACTTCATCTTTTACCAACGGAACTGTATCCGGACCCTCCAGGAACTCCACAAACTGCAACAAAGAAGCAAAGACGACTTCTGCAACATTGTATCTTCAGCTCCTGCCAGCAACTGCAACAGTTTCCAGGTCGTTCATCCTCCGAGGACTGCCTGTCTTCAGCCTGAACCAGAAAAACCGAAGGTATCTCCCGTGGAGTGACGGAGTCACTTCTCTGCTTCAGCAGGCCCCTCTCTGCAGAGACGACCGGTGGCATGGGTTCCCTCTCCTGATGACAAGCGTGGATCCAACAACACAGGTGGTGTACTAAAGTGACCTCGACAGTCCCAACGTCCAGCTGTCCAACTTTGGTGTAGGTAATAGCTTGCCTCTCCATGCAAGACAGTACCCCAATGCATCGCGTGACTTGCAGCTGCCAAGGCTTGTGTATGGCCTTCTCAGAAGTTCTTCGTGCCAGCACAGCTTAGGCCTCCAACACTCCACCCTGTGACGCACATTTTCCTGAGTGGTTCTCTGGCAGCGTGGGATCCCTTTGGGTCATGCAGCGTGGGCCTCCATGTGCACCTTATTTGTCCCCATGCTGTGGGACTCCTGTGTGTGCTGCCTGGTCTTCTGAGGGCTCTCTGAGTTGCAGAGAGCCCCCTCTGTCTCCTCTTCCTGGGTAGAGCCCACCGGGTCCCTCCTGATCCTGGGCAGCACCATTTTCCGATAACCGTGAGCTTTGCGTGTGCCAAGGCTTATTGGCAGAATCCAGTGACTCAAACCAGACTGCAATCATCCATCTGGCATGGGACATCTTCTGCACCAACCAGGAACCCGCATCTGTCTTCTTGAGTGCATAACTGACTTTGTCTTCTCACCGGTGGTTCTTCTTTTGCACCTTCATCCGGGTTAGGAGGGGCTCCTGTTCTCCCTGGACTCTCAGTGCTTCTTGGACTTGTTCCCCTTCTTCCACAGGTCTTCAGGTCCAGGAATCCATTGTTGGTGTCTTGCAGTCTGTTCTGGTTCTTGCATAATGTTATATCACAACTTCTTGTGCGTTTCAGGAAACGTACTGTGATTTACTCCTGTTTTCCTGGGCTCTGGGGTGGGCTCTATTACTTAACTTTGGTGTTTTCTTACACTCCCAGCACCCCTCTACATATTACACTTGCCTAGGTGGGAAACCGACTCTTGCATTCCACTATTTTAGTATATGGTTTGTGTTCCCCCTAGGCCCATTGCAACATATTGTGATTTTCACTATTTGCACTGTTTTCTAACTGTTTTTACAGCTATTTCTGGCATTGTGTGAAGGACAGTACTCTCTTTTTGGCATGTTACCCCCAATGTCTGCCTGATGTTAGTGTGTTTTGGACTGTCTCACTGGGATTCTGCTAGTCAGGACCCCAGTGCGTATGGTTTATGGCCTGCTTGTCACTGTTTCACTGTTTTCTAAATTGTCACTGGAGTCCTGCTAACCAGGACCCCAGTGTTCATACTCTCTCTGGTTCCAAATTTGTCCTTACATACAGTTAACACAGTATTTAACTCCAAATTGGCCTACTGGTCCTCCCTTATAAGTCCCTAGTATATGATACCTATGTACCCAGGGCATTGGGGTTCCAGGGGATCCCTATGGGCTTCAGCATTACTTTTGCCATCCATAGGAAGCCCATGCAAAGGCTTCCACAGGACTTCCATTGCAGCCTGTGTGAAATGGTGCATGCACTATTTCACATCCATTTTCACTGCACTAGGTCACTTATATGTTACATATATGTCAGGTCTTCCAACCCTGAAATCTGGGTGCAAAGTACCTGTGTGTGAGGGCACCCCTGCACTAGCAGAGGTGCCCCAACATCGCCCAGGCCCATTTTCCTAGACTTAGAGCATGGGGACATCATTTTACGCGTGCACTGGGTCAATACCTATGTCCAGCTTCACAATGGTAACCCCGAATATGGCCATGTAAGGTGTGTAATTACTGGGAATTGTACCCCAATACTGATTCTAGTATTGGTTGTACAATCCCATGCACTGTGGGAGCTCCACAGTGGACCCTCAGTACTGCCATACCAGCTTTCTGAGGTTTTCCAGGCCGCCCCAGCTGCTTCTACCTCACAAACAGGTTTCTGCCCTCCAGTTGCTTGAGCAGTTCAAGCCAAGGAAGACAGAACAAAGGATTTCCTTTGGGAGAGGGGTGTTACACCCTCTCCCTTTGGAAACAGGTGTTAAAGTCATGGGAGGGGTAGCCTCCCAGAGCCTCTGGAAATGCTTGGAAGGGCACAGATGGGTCCCTCCTTGCATAATCCAGTGTACACCGATTTAGGGCCCCCCAGTTCCTGCTCTTGCGTGAAACTGGACAAAGGAAAGGGGAGTGACCATCCCCCCGTCCATCGCCACCCTGGGGGGGATGGCCAGAGCTCCTCCAGAGTGTCCCTGGGTTTTCCCACCTTGGATTCCAAGGTGGTGGGGCACTCTGGGAGCATCTGAGTGGCCAATGCCAGCAGGTGACATCCGAGACCTCCCCTGATAGGTGGGTACCGGGTTAGGTGACCAGTCCCCATTTCAAGGCTATTTAGGGTCTCCTCTGGGTGTTTCTTCAGATTCAGATTGCAAGACTCCAGCAGGAATCCTCTGTGTCCTTTACTTCATCTTCTACCGGTGGAACCGCCGCTGAACCCTCCATGAACTCTACAAACTGCAACAAAGAAGCAAAGACGACTTCTGCAACATTGTAACTTCAGCTCCTGCCAGCAACTTCAACAGTTTCCAGGTCGTGCATCCTCCGAGGGCTGCCTGTCTTTAGCCTGCACCAGAAAAACCAAAGGAATCTCCTGTGGAATGATGGAGTCAGTTCCCTGCTTCAGCAGGCACATCTCTGCAGCGACGACCGGTGGCGTCGGTCTCCTCTCCAGATGACAAGCGTGGATCCAACAACACAGGTGGTGGACTAAAGTGACCTCGACAGTCCCAATGTCCAGCTGTCCAACTTTGGTGGAGGTAAGAGCTTAACTCCCCATGCAAGACAGTACCCCCATGCACCGCATGACTTGCAGTTGCCAAGGCTTGTGTGCGACATTCAAGACTTTCTTTGTGCACAGCACAGCTTAGGCCCCCAGCACTCCATCCTGCGACTCACAACTTCCTGAGTGTTTCTCTGGCGGCCTAGGATCCCGTTGTGTCGTGCTGCGTGGGCCTCCATTTAGACCTTCTTTGTCCGCGTGGTGTGGGACTCCTGTGCTCACTGCCTCGTCTTCTGAGGGCTCTCTGAGTTGCTGAGAGCCCCCTTTTTCTCCCCCCTCCTGGGTAGAGGCCACCAGGTCCCAGGCAGCACCATCTTCTGCTAACTGAGAGCTTTACGTGTGCCAAGGCTTGTTGGCCGAATCCAGCTACGCAAACCAGACTGAAATCATCCATCCAGCGTTGGACATCTTCTGCACCAACCAGGAACTCGTGTTTGTCTTCTTGGGTACATAACTGACTTTGTCTTCTCACCAGTGGTTCTTCTTTTGCATCTTCATCTGGTTTAGCAGGGTCTCCTGTTCTCCCTGGACTCTTCAGTGCTTCTTGTATTGTATTGTATTGTAATAGTATTTATATAGTGCTTACTACCCCTGATGAGGTGTCAAAGCACTTTTCGGCGAGTAGCATGCTACTCCGGAACCCAAAAGGAATTAGTGATGGATTAGTATAGGGAAATCTGAGTACAGTTGTAGTATTATTATGAGTTAATTTGAGCCGCGGATATGTGAGTTTGTTGGTTGGATTGACCTGAGTAAATGAAAGGGTAGAGGAGGGAAGAATCCAGAAGTGCTAATTGGGAGTTTATAGTAATAGGATGAGGCTTGGGATGAGTAAAGCGGGTCGGAGGAGGGAAGAGAGTGTGGAAAGGGTTAGGGGGATTGTAAAGAAATGGCTCCCTGTTGCAGTTACCCCCCACTTTTTGCCTGATACTGATACTGATGCTGACTTGACTGAGAAGAGTGCTGGGACCCTGCTAACCAGGCCCCAGCACCAGTGTTCCTTCACCTAAAATGTACCATTGTATCCACAATTGGCACACCCTGGCATTCAGATAAGTCCCTTGTAATTGGTACTTCTAGTACCAAGGGCCCTGATGCCAAGGAAGGTCTCTAAGGGCTGCAGCATGTCTTATGCCACCCTAGAGACCCCTCACTCAGCACAGACACACTGCTTACAAGCCTGTGTGTGCTAGTGAGAACAAAATGAGTAAGTCGACATGGCACTCCCCTCAGGGTGCCATGCCAGCCTCTCACTGCCTATGCAAGTATAGGTCAGTCACCCCTCTAGCAGGCCTTACAGCCCTAAGGCAGGGTGCACTATACCATAGGTGAGGGTACCAGTGCATGAGCATGGTACCTCTACAGTGTCTAAACAAAACCTTAGACATTGTAAGTGCAGGGTAGCCATAAGAGTATATGGTCTGGGAGTTTGTCAAACACGAACTCCACAGCACCATAATGGCTACACTGAAAACTGGGAAGTTTGGTATCAAACTTCTCAGCACAATAAATGCACACTGATGCCAGTGTACATTTTATTGCAAAATACACCCCAGAGGGCACCTTAGAGGTGCCCCCTGAAACTTAACCGACTGTCTGTGTAGGCTGACTAGTTCCAGCAGCCTGCCACACTAGAGACATGTTGCTGGCCCCATGGGGAGAGTGCCTTTGTCACTCTGAGGCCAGTAACAAAGCCTGCACTGGGTGGAGATGCTAACACCTCCCCCAGGCAGGAGCTGTAACACCTGGCGGTGAGCCTCAAAGGCTCACCCCTTTGTCACAGCCCAGCAGGGCACTCCAGCTTAGTGGAGTTGCCCGCCCCCTCCGGCCACGGCCCCCACTTTTGGCGGCAAGGCTGGAGGGAACAAAGAAAGCAACAAGGAGGAGTCACTGGCCAGTCAGGACAGCCCCTAAGGTGTCCTGAGCTGAAGTGACTCTAACTTTTAGAAATCCTCCATCTTGCAGATGGAGGATTCCCCCAATAGGGTTAGGATTGTGACCCCCTCCCCTTGGGAGGAGGCACAAAGAGGGTGTACCCACCCTCAGGGCTAGTAGCCATTGGCTACTAACCCCCCAGACCTAAACACGCCCTTAAATTTAGTATTTAAGGGCTACCCTGAACCCTAGAAAATTAGATTCCTGCAACTACAAGAAGAAGGACTGCCTAGCTGAAAACCCCTGCAGAGGAAGACCAGAATACGACAACTGCCTTGGCTCCAGAAACTCACCGGCCTGTCTCCTGCCTTCCAAAGATCCTGCTCCAGCGACGCCTTCCAAAGGGACCAGCGACCTCGCCATCCTCTGAGGACTGCCCCTGCTTCGAAAAGACAAGAAACTCCCGAGGACAGCGGACCTGCTCCAAGAAAAGCTGCAACTTTGTTTCCAGCAGCGTTAAAGAACCCTGCAAGCTCCCCGCAAGAAGCGTGAGACTTGCAACACTGCACCCGGCGACCCCGACTCGGCTGGTGGCGATCCAACACCTCAGGAGGGACCCCAGGACTACTCTAAGACTGTGAGTACAAAAACCTGTCCCCCCTGAGCCCCCACAGCGCCGCCTGCAGAGGGAATCCCGAGGCTTCCCCTGACCGCGACTCTTTGAATCCTAAGTCCCGACACCTGGGAGAGACCCTGCACCCGCAGCCCCCAGGACCTGAAGGACCGGACTTTCACTGGAGGAGTGACCCCCAGGAGTCCCTCTCCCTTGACCAAGTGGAGGTTTCCCCGAGGAACCCCCCCCTTGCCTGCCTGCAGCGCTGAAGAGATCCCCAGATCTCCCATTGACTTCCATTACAAACCCGACGCTTGTTTCTACACTGCACCCGGCCGCCCCCGCGCTGCTGAGGGTGAAATTTCTGTGTGGGCTTGTGTCCCCCCCGGTGCCCTACAAAACCCCCCTGGTCTGCCCTCCGAGGACGCGGGTACTTACCTGCAAGCAGACCGGAACCGGGGCACCCCCTTCTCTCCATTCTAGCCTATGTGTTTTGGGCACCACTTTGAACTCTGCACCTGACCGGCCCTGAGCTGCTGGTGTGGTGACTTTGGGGTTGCTCTGAACCCCCAACGGTGGGCTACCTTGGACCAAGAACTAAGCCCTGTAAGTGTCTTACTTACCTGGTTAACCTAACAAATACTTACCTCCCCTAGGAACTGTGAAAATTGCACTAAGTGTCCACTTTTAAAACAGCTATTTGTGAATAACTTGAAAAGTATACATGCAATTTTGATGATTTGAAGTTCCTAAAGTACTTACCTGCAATACCTTTCGAATGAGATATTACATGTAGAATTTGAACCTGTGGTTCTTAAAATAAACTAAGAAAAGATATTTTTCTATACAAAAACCTATTGGCTGGATTTGTCTCTGAGTGTGTGTACCTCATTTATTGTCTATGTGTATGTACAACAAATGCTTAACACTACTCCTTGGATAAGCCTACTGCTCGACCACACTACCACAAAATAGAGCATTAGTATTATCTATTTTTACCACTATTTTACCTCTAAGGGGAACCCTTGGACTCTGTGCATGCTATTCCTTACTTTGAAATAGCACATACAGAGCCAACTTCCTACAGGGATTATAGTAGCAGGAGGGGTTTTGGATGAGTCAAAGGTGAGATACATGAGGGGGGATTTAGTAGGGCTGTTTGGGAGATCATGGTAATAAACTGAGAATTGGGTGAGTTACATGTGGAAGAGGAGGGAAGAGCTTAGGCAAGGTTATTTAGGAGATAAACGTAGTAGAATGGGTTTGGGATGAGTCAGGATGGGGATGGAGGATAGATTGATAGACATGACATAAGGTGACCGGTAGACAAAGTAAAGCTTACAAGAGAGTAAAAATATAATATATATATATTTGTTTCAATGTAATACATTTAGTTATTCTCTATATTACAGATAGTAGAATCTTGTGCCCGGAATGGGCAGACATCATTTCTATGCTCATGTGAAAAATATTTAAATCCAGAAGATGCCAATGATAGGCATCCTATTAGTTAAGTTCAAACACTGTGGTAGTAATACAACTGCATTATTGAGCATATCTGAGGGGCCCCAAGCATTAGTACTGATGCCATGTACACTGGCATAACCTTTGTAAAATTCTACAAAAATTGCAGGCTATTTCCTTTCAGGGAATTGCTTACGTTAGAAGCCAACTTTTCAACAAAAGGGGATAGCACCTCATTTCTGAGTATCTAGAAGTGCAAGCAAATTCCATTACAAATTGGACTTGGTCCCCTTCTTCCACAGGTCTTCATGTCTCCTACGTTGGTGGTGAAGCGGTGGATTAAGTATTTGTAATTGACTTATCACTCTGTCACCGGTGCTTTCCACAGGAAAGTGTACTCTATACCTAGAGCTATACAAAACTATACCTTGCATTCTACAAAGACTAACAATTAGGTAAAGTAGGTCTGTTTCTTTCCTTTCACTTCAGTCTAACTTTCTATCACTATGTCTTCCTCTGAGGTCACCCATAAAAACGTTTAGGAGAACCTAACCTTAAAGTTTTAAGGGCGCTTTGCTCAGAGAGAAGCCTAGAGGTAGGGAAGAAACCTAACAAGGATTTCCTTTTACGTCTGTTTCTCCAGGATGGCCAGGAGCAGTCTGGTAACCAGAAGGAAGAGAGTGAGGGGGATTCTAACCCTTTAGACCCAGAGGAGCAGCCTGCGGATTCAGGGGAGGGTCCTTCACAAAATCTTCCCCCTAGCAAACTTAGTGTAGCTGGCAGTGGGAGGGGTTCACACACAGGTAGAGCTCCCTTCACACCTAAAGGCCAGGTTACTGGGGTTACAAAAGCTAGGGAAAGATCTGCTTCTGCTTATTCCCATGTCACCTCAGTCTCTGAGGGGTCCCGCACATCCAATCCAGAGGATAACTCCCTAGACAGGGAATTCAGAAAGCTGAGATTGGAGGAGGCTAGACTGAGGCTGCATCAGCAAAAGTTGGCCCTAGATAGGGAAGCCTTAGCTGTGGAAAGGGCAAGGCAGGGGTTGGAGTTAGTTCCCCATGGTGGCAGCAGAAATAGCAGTTTCAGGAGTTATGGTGTTAAAGAGCATACCTTTGATTCCAGAAACTTGCACAAGATTGTTCCCCCTTACAAGGAAGGGGGTGATATCTCCAAGTGGTTTGCTGCACTTGGGAGGAACTGTAAAGTACAGAGGGTCCCTCAGATGCAGTGGGCTGCTATTCTGTGGTTGTCCTTTTCTTCAAGGAGAGAAACAGACTCCTTACTGTTAGGGAGGAAGATTCAGATAACTACAATGTTTTGAAGACAGCACTCTTACATGGATTAGGCTTAACGACTGAACAATAGAGAATTAAATTCAGAGAAACCAGAACAGAGTCTTTTCAAGATTGGATAGACTTTGTGGACTGTTGAGAGAAGGCTTTAGAATGTTGGGTACATGGTGTCTGACTATGAGGGTCTATATAATCTAATTTTGAGATAGCATATTCTTAACAATTGTGTGTCTGACTTGTTGCACCAGTAGTTGGTAGACTCACATTTGACCTTTCCCCAAGAACTGGAAAAGAAGGCAGACAAATGGGTCAGTCACAAGGGTCAGCAGAAAAGCTCATTCCGGGGGTGACAAGGACAAGAAGAAAGATGGTAAGTCTCATGATAAGGGTGGGGACAAAGATAACACGTCAGAGTCTTTATCTGGCCCACAAAAATCTTCTGGGGGTGGGCACAAATCCTCTTCCAACCAACAGAAAAACCCTTGGTGTTACCTGTGTAAAAACCTCCCACCACCACAACCCCCACTGTTTCCACTAGTGCCCCTAGTAATAGCAGTGGTGGTGGGAAACACACCACAAATAACCAGTCCAAGGGTGTCGCTGGTCTCACTTTGGGTAATGTTGTGGGGGTTAGTTTAGTTAGGGAAACCACTGAGGCTGTTTTAGTCTCAGATGGTGGCACTGACCTTGCCACCTTTGTTGCTTGTTCCCTTAATATGGATAATTACAAGCAACAACCCCTAATCAGGGACATAGGTGCCAGCGTCACTATGTTGATGAAGAAACTGGTGCCCCCTGAACAACACCTACTTGGTCATCAGTACCAAGTGACTGACGCCCATAATAACACTGTTAGCCACCCCATGGCTGTTGTGAATCTCATCTGGGAGAGTGGGGGGGGGGGGTTACTGATCCAAAGAAAGTTGTGGTATCCACTGACCTACCTATAGAATGTCTACTGGGCTATGATTTGGAGACTTCAGCTTGGGCTGAAGTGGAATTGGAGGCTCATGCAGCAATGCTGGGCATTCCAAGGCACATCTTTGCTCTTACCAGGGCTCAGGCCAAAAAGCAAAGAGGACAAGGAAACTTGGATCCTTGAACAATGGAGCAAGTGCTCCTAAAACTAGGGGTAGAAAGGGCAAACCCTTGTCCACTATCCCTCAGTCTCCTTAAGGTTCCCCTTTTGATGAGGAGGAGTCTACTCCCTGTTCAGAACCTACACCAGAGGAGCTCCAAGTTGACACAGCTGAGCTTTTGGGTGGGGGGGGGGCTGCCAGGGAGGAATTGAGTGTGGCACAGCAAAAGTGTCCTACAGTAGAGGGTTTGAGACAACAAGCTGTCAAACAAGAAGCAGGGGATATCCGTGATTCTCACAGGGTTTACTGAGAGAACAATCTCCTTTACACAGAGGCAAGGGACTCAAAACCTGGTGCTACCAGGAGATAGGAGGAATTCCCTGTACTGCAAGGGAATGACTAAACACTGGCACATGACATCCTCCTTGCTGGACATTTGGGGCAAAGCAAAACTTGGGACAGACTGGTCCCTTACTTTCACTGGCCTCACATGTCAGAAGACACAAGAGTTTTGTCGCTCTTGTGTCACTTGCCAAGCCAGTGGCAAGACTGGTGGCATTCCAAAGGCCCCCTTGATCCCACTGCCTGTGATTGGGGCGCCCTTTGAGGGGGTTTGGATTGACATTGTAGGCGCCCTTGAACCTTCTGCTGCTTCTGGCAAAAGATTAATCTTCGTGGTAGTGGACCATGCCACTAGATATCCAGAAGCCATCCCTCTAAGGACCACTACAGCTCCTGCAGTGGCAAAGATCCTCCTGGGAATATTTTACAGGGTGGGCTTCCCCAAAGAGGTGGTATCAGACCGGGTTAGCAACTTCATCTCTGTATACTTAAAGGCAATGTGGTAGGAATGTGGTGTAACGTACAAATTCACCACACCCTACCATCCACAGACAAATGGATTGGTTGAGAGGTTTAACAAAACCATCAAAGGTATTATCATGGGACTCTCTAAAAAAACTCCGAAGGAGATGGGATGTCCTACTGCCATGCCTCCTTTTTGCCTACAGGGAGGTACCCCAGAAGGGAGTGGCCTACAGCCCAGTTGAACTCTTTGTTGGTCACCCTGTTAGGGGTCCACTTGCACTTGTGAAGGAGGGGTGGGAGCAACCCCTGAGACCCCCCAATCAAGACATTGTGGATTATGTGCTTGGCCTAAGATCAAGAATGGCTGAGTACATGAAAAAGGCCACTAAAAACCTTCAGGCAAGCCAAGAGTTACAGAAACAATGGCATGACCAGAAGGCTGTCCTGACTCCGTACCATCCAGGACAGAAGGTGTGGGTATTGGAGCCTGTGGCACCAAGAGCACTCCAGGACAAATGGAATGGTCCACATCTGATAGTGAAAAAGAAGGGTGAGGTCACTTATTTAGTGGACCTAGGCACTCCTACAAATCCTCTAAGAGCACTTCATGAGAACCGCCTAAAACCCTACTAAGATAGGGCACATTTGTCCCTACACATGGCCGCTGACAAGAAAGAGAGTGACACTCTCCATGACCTCTTCTCCAACACTGCAGCCGATGGCTCAGTGGAAGGAGTTATCTTTGCAGACTGCCTTACAGCCGAGCAAAAGGACCTCCTAGTTCCATTTTCTGACCTCTTTTCTCTGACACCTGGTCAGATCACTTGGTGTGAATACACCATAAATGCTGGAGACAGTTTGCTTGTCAAAAGTAAGATTTATAGACAGCCTGACCATGTCAGGGACTGCTTCAAATCAGAAGATATTGGACTTAGGAGTGACTGAGCACTCAGATAGCCCCTGGGCCAGCCCAGTGGTGCTAGTACCAAAGCCTCATTCTCAAAATGGGAAAAGGGAGATGAGGTTTTGTGTTGATTACAGAGGGCTCAATACAGTCACCAAGACTGATGCTCACCCTATACCCAGGGCTGAGGAGCTGATAGATACACTGGCATCTGCCAAGTATCTGAGCACTTTTGACTTGACTGCAGGGTATGGGCAGATCAAGCTATCAGAAGATGCTAAACCTAAGACTGCATTCTCTACCATTGGAGGGCATTACCAATTGACAGTAATGTTCGTTGGCTTGAAGAAAGCACCTGATACTTTCGAAAGGCTGGTGAATACATTCCCCCAAGGTCTGGAAGATTTCTGTGAAGCATATCTAGAGGATATTGCTGTATTCAGCGCCACCTGGGATGACCACCTGGTCCACCCGTGGAAAGTTTTGAAGGCACTGCAAAAGGCAGACCTCACTATTAAGGCGTCAAAATGCCAGAAAGGGCAGGGGAAGGTGGTTTATCTGGGACACATAGGTGGTGGGGAACAGATTGAACCACTGCAGGGGAAGATCCAGACTATTTTAGACTGGTCTCCCCCTACTACTCAGACCCAGGTCAGAGCCTTTCGTGGTCTCACTGGTACTACAGGAGGTTCATTAAGAATGATGGCTCCATTGTTGCACCTCTTAATGATCTTGCTTCCAAGAAAATGCCCAAGAAGCTATTATGGACAGCAGGCTGTCAAAAAGGTTTTGAGGAGCTTAAGCAGGCTATGTGTAATGCACCTGTCCTGAAAAGCCCAACTTATTCTAAGAAGTTTATTGTCCAGACAGATGCTTCTGATGTAGGGGCTGGGGCAATATTATCAGAACTAAACTCAGAGGGCCAGGATTAATCTGTTGCTTTTATTAGTAGAAGTTTGACTCCTAGAGAAAAGTGTTGGGCAGCCACAGAGAGGCCTTTGCTGTGGTCTGGGCCCTGAAGAAGCTAAGACCCTATTGTTTGGGATTCACTTCATTGTTCAAACAGACCACAAACTTCTCTTATGGTTAAAACAAATGAAAGGTCAAAGCCCTAAAATGTTGAGGTGGCCATTTCCCTACAGGGGATGGATTTTATAGTGGAACATAGACCTGGGAGTAAACACTCCAATGCAGATGGACTCTCCAGAGAGTTCCACCTTGACAATGAAGACTCGTCTGGGCAAGGTTAGCCTGATTTTCCCTTGTTTGGGTGTGTGTGTAATAAAGTACCCTCTTTTTGGCATGTTACCCCCCAGGTTCTTCCTGATGTCATTGTGTTTATAGCTTGCTTGTCAGTATGTTTCACTGTTTTCTAAATTGTCACTGGAGCCCTGCTAACCAGGACCCCAGTGCTCATGCTCTCTCTGGTTCCAAATATGTCCTTACATACTGGTAACCCAAATTGGCATACTGGTCCTCCCTTATAAGTCCCTAGAATATGGTACCTAGGTACCCAGGGTATTGGGGTTCCAGGGGATCCCAATGGGCTGCGGCATTAGTTTTGCCACCCATAGAGAGCCTATGCAAAGGCTTCTACAGGACTGCCATTGCAGCCTGTGTGAAATAGTGTATGCACTATTTCACAGCCATTTTCACTGCACCAAGTCACTTAGTCACCTGTATGTCAGATCTCCCAACCCTGAAGTCTAGGTGCAAAGTACCTGTGTGTGAGGGTACCCCTGCACTAGCAGAGGTACCCCAACGTTGTCAAGGCCATTTTACCAGACTTCATGAGTGTGTGGATGCTATTTTAGGCGTGCACTGGACATAGGTCAATACTTATGTCCAGCCTCACAATGGTAACCCGGAATATGGTCATATAAGGTGTCTAACTACTGGGAATTGTACCCCAATACTGATTCTAGTATTGGTTGTACAATCCCATGCACTCTGGGGGCTCCACAGTGGACCCTCAGTCCTGCCATGCCAGCCTTCTGAGATTTTCCAGGCAGCCCCAGCTGCTGCCACCTCACAGACAGGTTTCTGCCCTCCTGTTGCTTGAGCAGCTCAAGCCCAGAAAGGCAGAACAAAGGATTTCCTCTGAGAGAGGGGTGTTTCCCTTTGGAAATAGGTGTTACAGGCATGGGATGGGTAGCCTCCCAGAGCCTCTGGAAATGCTTTGAAGGGCAGAGATGGTGCCCTCCTTGCATAATCCAGTCTACACCGGTTCAGGGACCCTCAGTCCCTGCTCTGGCCCGAAACTGGACAAAGGAAAGGGGAGTGACTACTCCCCTGTCCATCACCTTCCCAGGGGTGGTGCCTATAGCTCCTCCAGAGTGACCCTGGGTTTTGCCATGTTGGATTCCAAGGTGGTGGGGCACTCTGGGAGCATCCGAGTGCCCAGTGCCAGCAGGTGATGTCAGCGACCTCCCCTGGTAGGTGCTTACCTGGTTAGGTGACCAATCCCACTTTGAGGGCTATTAGGGTCTCTCCTCTGGGTGTTTCTTCAGATTTGGATTGCAAGACTCCAGCAGGAATCCTCTGCAGCCTTTACTTCATCCTCTATCGAGGGAACTGCAGCTGAACCCTCCAGGAACTCTAAAAACAGCAACAAAGAAGCAAAGACGACTTCTGCAACATTGTAACTTCAGCTCCTGCCAGCAACTGCAACAGTTTCCAGGTTGTGCATCCCCGAGGACTGCCTGTCTTCAGCCTGCACCAGAAGAACCAAAGGAATCTCCAGTGGAGTGACGGAGTCACTTCCCTGCTTCAGCAGGCACCTCTCTCCAACGATGACCAGTGGCGTGGGTACCCTCTCCAGAAGAGGAGCGTGGATCCAGCAACACAGGTGGAGGACTGCCGTGTCCCCAACAGTCCCAACGTTCAGCTGTCCAACTTTGGTGGAGGTAAGAGCTTAACTCCTCATGAACGGCGTGACTTGCAGTTGCCAACCAGACAAGACTGCAATCATCCATCAGCGTGGGACATCTTCTGTACCAACCAGGAACCCGCATCTTTCTTCTTGGGTGCATAACTGAGTTTGTCTTCTCACAGGTGGTTCTTCTTTTGCACCTTCAACTGGGTTAGCAGGGACTCCTGTTCTCCCTGGACTCTTCAGTGCTTCTAGGACTTGGTCCCCTTCTTCCACAGGTCTTTAGGTCCAGGAATCCATTGTTGGTGTCTTGCAGTCTCTTCAGTTTCTTGCATAATCTTCTATCACGACTTCTTGTGTGTTTCAGGAAACTTACTGTGATTTACTCTGGCATTCCTGGGCTCTGGGGTGGGTTCTATCACTTAGCTTTTGTGTTTTCATACGCTCGCAGAGCCCCTCTACACACTACACTTGCCTCGGTGGGAATCCGACTTTTGCATTCCACTATTTTAGCATATGGTTTGTGTTCCCGCCTAGGCCTGTTGCAACCTACTGTGATTTTCACTATTTGCACTGTTTTCTAACTGTTTTACAGCTATTTCTGCATTCTAGTGTATAAACTGTGTATATTACTTACCTCCTAAGGGAGTATAGTCTCTAAGCTATTTTTGCCATTGTGTCACTAAAAATAAAACACCTTTATTTTTGTAATACTGAGTATATTCTTTTGTGTGTGTGTGAGTACTGTGTGACTATAGTGGTATTGCAAGAGATTTGCATGTCTCCTAGATCAGCCTTGGCTGCTCAGCTACAGCTACTGCTAGACAGCCTGGCTGCTAGACACTGACTACATTTCACTAATAAGGTATAACTGGACCTGGTATATGGTGTAAGTACCTTTAGTACCCACTACAAACCAGGCCAGCCTCTTACAATATGTTTGAGTATGGCAAGACTTCATAACACATTTGTCACCCCTTAAAACCGCAGTCTACTCCCACTCCTTCCTCACTGATCTGTTCATGGAAGGAGAAATTTGGCTTCCAGGTGGGTTTATTCCTGAGCCCTAGTAGTTTGCGGAGAAGTTGAGATGACCTTTGTAAGAGCCTATTTCAGGGGGTTTTGGGACAGGCAGAAACTACTGGGCCCAACTGTGGGGATTGCAGCTTTTTACTCCTGATGTCTGAGGCCCTGACTTACTATTGTTCCTGAGCAACTGGGACAAGAACCCCTTCAGCACTTAACTCTGTGGTAGCACAGGTCAAGCAGTCCAAGGCTTCTTGGTGTTTAGATGCAGGAGGTGAACGTAGGCTCACAACTCAAAATACGTTCAATAGCAGCAATAAATGATTGCCCAGTCAAATATTTATTTTTATGGAAAAAGGACTATTGTTATATGTACACAATGTAAAATATGGCATGAATAAATAATAATACAAAACACGAATACACTGTTCCCAGTAAAGAAAGAAAACACAGGGCAACCCTTAGGTTAGAAGCTAATGCCCTCACACATCCAAATGGATGTCATGCTTCATCACCGGGCAAGCTCCTCGTCAGACTGGCGCTGCAATGTCTGACGGGCACCCCTATAAGGGGGCTCTTTTCCGGAGATCTTTTCCCAGTAGCACTGTGCCGGATCAAAGAAAATAGAGCGAGTGGTGCCCAATTGCAGGCACCCACAAGTAAGGAGAGAGTAATGGCAGAACACAGAAGGGTTAAAATTGGTTCAACACCCTAACGGAACACCTAATTTAATGAACGTAGAAGGGTGATGGCCACATTAAAACCTAGGAGGAGAGTGATAGATGAGGTGATGCTCAAAACACTCTCGCACTCCACTGAAAGACTAGGGATTTAAGGAATTAGCCTAAATCCTAGGGCAAGAGGTCAACATGTTTCGTGTCTGTACGGTCCAACAGGATCCACCAACACTTCATCAGGACCAAAAAATATATCTCTGTACTTCACCTAAAGAAAACAATATAATGACACAAATTGCCTCAACTGACAGTCACATTAAACTCCAGTCACTTACAAAATGGCTGCACATCAGGCTAGTCTAATATAAGGGTCAACCTATAGAGTGAACACAAAAGCTTATACATCATGTCACATATGTAATGATACATTAAATGCACGCACAAACAATGGGTGGCACGCAGTGCACACACAGTGGTAGTGTATGTAATCAAAGTGTGAAGGCTTACCGTCCCATCAGTAAGATCGGACATCATAGTAAAACACGTGCCCAGAGGAGAGAAATATCACTAAAAAGACATGGCATAAAATGTACAAGTTGAGGAATACTCATAATATCAATGGAAATAGCCAACCCCGATCGTAGGGAAAGCAGGGGTCTGGATATAAACACAAATGCTCATATGACTCATCATGATATCAATTATAAATGCAGCTTAGTCAAATGCTAGATAATCGGTTCAATAAACAATGCATGTTGCAAATTGCAGTCAAAAACAATCAGGCTTAGAGTATGCGGCGATATCGCATCACAAGGACATTCATAGAAATGTATTAAAGAGACCAGTTTTGAAACTTAGTAAGTAGGAGAACAAACATACAGCAGATAGCCGTCCCGAGCATTTGTGTATATATCCAGACCCCTGCTTTTCCTACGATCGGGGTTGGATATTTCCATTGACATTATGAGTATTCCTCAACTTATACATTTTATGCCATGTCTTTTTAGTGATATTTCTCTCCTCTGGGCACATGTTTTACTATGATGTCCGATCTTACTGATGGGACGGTAAGCCTTTACACTTTGATTACATACACTACCACTAAGCATGACACCACTGTGTGTAGACTGCGTGCCACCCATTGCTTGTGCGTGCATTTAATGTATCATTACATATGTGACATGATGTATATGCTTTTGTGTTCACTCTACAGGTTGACCCTTACATTAGACTAGCCTGACGTGCAGCCTTTTTGTAAATGACTGGAGATTAATGTGACTGTCAGTTGAGGCAATTTGTGTCATTATATTGTTTTCTTTAGGAGAAGTACAGAGATAGATTTTTTGGTCCTGATGAAGTGTCAGTGGATCCTGTTGGACCGTACAGACACGAAACATGTTGACCTCTTGCCCTAGGATTTAGGCTAATTCCTTAAATCCCTAGTCTTTCAGTGGAGTGCGAGAGTGTTTTGAGCATCACCTCATCTATCACTCTCCTCCTAGGTTTTAATGTGGCCATCACCCTTCTACGTTCATTAAATTAGGTGTTCAGTTAGGGTGTTAAACCAATTTTAACCCTTCTGTGTTCTGCCATTTCTTCTCTCTCCTTACTTGTGAGTGCCTGCAATTGGGCACCACTCACTCTATTTTCTTTGATCCGGCACAGTGCTACTGGGAAAAGATCTCCGGCAAAGAGCCCCCTTATAGGGGTGCCTGTCAGACATTGCAGTGCCGGTCTGACGAGGAGCTTGCCCGATGATGAAGCATGACATCCATTTGGATGTGTGAGGGCATTACCTTCTAACCTAAGGGTTGCCCTGTGTTTTCTTTCTCTACTAGGAACAGTGTATTTGTGTTTTGTATCAGTAGGTTTGAGAGAATATACACGGGACCTTCAAATCTCCTTGTCCCTCATTTTTTGCTTATGAATAAATAATATACACAGTCCCCTGAGGTTAGTACCCTAATGTTTAATAGGCAGGATGTACTTACCTTTCTTTAATGGTTATTCCCCATTCATGATAACTTACATTCAGGTTAGGCTCCACTACAAGTCTGAGTCTCATAAGTTCCACTCTGACTGTACCAAAGTCAAAAGTGTCCCAGTGCCAAATGAGCTACTAGACAGAACACTTTCCCCATGGCCCTGCAGTCGTGCAATAAGTCTTACCCGTTCCTTAAGAAGTTTCTCTACCAGAGGCCCCAGGAGTGTTTGAGACTCGGATGTCCCAGAGGTCTGTAACAGCAACTAACTGTGAGTAGCACTCTTGGCTTTGCAGGGGCAGTTGCCGGTTGTCCATGGTGCTTTCGCCTATGACATGGTAAGTTCCTCTGATCCTTCTCACAGGTAGATGGACAATTGCTAGGGTTTCGATACATCAGTACTCAGGCATGCACAGGTCACCAAGGTGTCCTTTCCTCTGTGTCTGCTAAACCAGGCAATGATCATTGTTCTTAATGGGAGCCCCCCCCCTTCCCTGACATATGGAGTTGCCTGCTTTACTCAGCACATGAGTGACACCCGGATCAATACAGCATTAATGCACGCTTCAAGGAGGGCCACTCTAACATATAGGGTTGCTAACTTTACTCTGAAAATGGGAGATTGTCTGATCGGCACTGCAGTATTGCCATGTTCACAGCACCCCCTCTGGCATATATGGGGTCACCTACTTTACCGTACACATGAGTGACAGCACAATCTGTGCAGCAATGGCTAGCTTCAAGACAGCCACCTTCTGACATATGGGGTCGCCAACCTGAGCCTCCACCTGGGCAAAGGCCTGATCGGTGTAGCAGCCACTTCCTCAGACATCCTGACAGGGATACACTAGTGAATATCCCCTACTTTACCTCCTTCTTTCCATGCTATCACCTCTTCCTCACAGGGTACACTGGTCTCAGCAAGCAGACAGGCTCTGGTGCTCCATGCCCCCAAGCAGATGGTTTTAGATTTCCCTGAGTTATGTCGCTTCACATAGCTTGGAGACTTGCAAACCTTTGCCCCTATGTCTGGTCACTGGTAGAAGGCTCGCAGAGCTTCTCCTCCGTGGTATACAGACTGACTGACTGGTTGGCAGTTGGTAATTTTAGGGACCTCAAAGTCCCCTTCTTATAGTCCAATTCTAAGCACCAAAATTAGTCTTTGATTTGTGTGTTGGGAGCATGACTATTTGAAGTGCACACACCTCTACCCTCCTCCAGAAAGCAGCTTCTCACAGCAGGAGCAACTCCAAAACTGAAAGCCCCATAACACACGGCATGGGAGTGACTAGAGGGTCACACCTAAATGTCATCTACAGTAATAAGTGCATCAAAGAGTTATCCAAGGGCTCCACCCAACATTTTATGATTCTACTATAAGACTCATCTCCTTTCTAAAATGTGCCCAGACCACTTTCAAGGGATCCCTCTCCAATCAAATAGTACCCTTTGAATTGTACTGAAAAGTCTGGCTCTTCCTTCCTCCACTGTATGTCCTACCCAGCTCTCAGGATGGCATCAATCTACAAATCTGTCTGGAAGAATCCTGTACCTCCTCATGCTCCACTAGTCAGCCCTTTGTCTCCCAAATATAGAAACTAGAGTCTGCACACATACACCCAGCACAGCCATGCAGCTGCACATGCGCTGCACAGCACTACATACTAACTTGATTTAGCCCAAGCGTGAGTTAAGCACACAGCAGCAGAACTTTACATGAATGGGCCTTTAGGCCTCACTCCACTGACATGTTAAAAGACCTGTTTACTCCTACTGATCGCTACAGTGTATAGTGCTACCACTGTGCTTGTGCTACTTAACTCGTGCTAGAGGCAGTAACTTTTCACCATCATAAGGGTAGCGCTTTGGGAGTCTCTACCAGTACAAGACGACCTCAAATCATGAGGCAGGCCTATGTCATTGTGTACGCACATGATCCGCCCATGATAATACAAATCAGCACCAGGGATACAGATATCTTTATATCTGAGGGGCTCAGGGCAGAAGTACTCATCTGGCACCATGCGAGAAACATTTACCTCTCAACAACCATGATCTATTCTTTCTCTTGCTGCTCACAGTGTCAGTAATGTAGCGTGGACATCTGTAGGAAAATAATTACTCACAAGAAAGCTCCTGGTAGGGTTTATGACCGTAAACGGTAGGTTGACTGCTTACTAGGGAGTAACCAATGTGTTAAGCCATATCTATAGACGTTAGGGCAGCAAACTGATAGCTTCATTTCAGTTTTAGTCAAACATTTAAATATAATTATTGTTGCATTTACAAATGGCTCCTGTTACATTTTATATTTTGGTAGAATTCATGTGTCATTAAACGTTAGTACATATGGACTGAAGTATCATCATATTTGACTTGGTATTGAACGTCAAAGACTAGACTTGGCGCCTCATTATGAGTCAGGTGGAGCAGAAATACCTAATGGAATCTCACTTCACCTTATTTTGAGTGTGCCCGTTTTTCTCGATTTTACCATTCAGTGATTCTGCACAATAAAATTACATGAGGCTTTGGTTGCATTAGCAGCCAAGCCTATTTGCTGCAGCGTCCACAATCCTACCCCCACGAGAAAATATATTCTCCTTCTCCTCTACTCCCTCCCCATCCCCCACCCACAGTTGCCTGCATACATTTATCACCTGTCCAGAGTAAGTGGTAAATGTAATAAGCGTTAAACTCCACGGACCGGGAATTCTGTGTGGCTACACAACTGGATAACTCGGTCCCACAGAGTAATTTCCTATTCAGCAGGGGTGTAATTACATGACACGAGCGGATTTACTTCACAGTATCGGTAAAGTCACATCCAATTTTACCATACCCGACTCCTGTGAAACCAGTAATAAGTGTCCGGATCAAAGTTATATTTATACAAATTATGTTACTGACTGATTTCATGACAATGAGAGACTAACATCCTATGTAAATGTTATTTAACACCACAGTTTTGTATTTAAATAATATTTCTTTTATTCCAAGGTTAGTGACAGAATTTCCAGCCACCGGAGGAGCAATTCCATCATGGCAGATACGTACTGTGAAGCTTATTCGCTATGTCACTGGATGGGACTATTTTATCATTGCTTGTGAGATCATCTTTTGTGTGTTCATCTTCTATTACATTGTGGAGGAAGTCCTGGAATTGAAAATACACCGACTACAGTATTTTACCAGTATCTGGAATATTCTGGATGTTGTTGTAATATTGGTAAGATTATATTCATTGTTGTGTTTCCTAAACGATCTACCATTAGCTAATAAAACTGATGTTTACTTAAACCATTTTTATTTGACGCCTCGTCAGGGGTAGTATGCATTGTATAAAAACAATTACACTTATAATCCATTGAGGTGTTGATACGTTTATAGGAATAAGTTATATTGCATGCTGGGGTTTAAAAAATGTAAGTAGTACAACTTAGCAGAAAAAGACCCGATGCATGAGCTAGAGAACTCAAGCTTGTCTATACCTCCAAAAACTCAGTGCAAGACTGCCTCCCATTGGCACCCTTGCTGACGTGTGTGTCTCCTGATACTTAAACACAAGGAGTATGCAATTCCCTTTGGGGTACGAGAAAAGAAGAACATAGGTAGGTCAGCAGGGAACTGAGCAAACAGATCCGAGGGATCTAATTGGTAGGAAGCAAGAGCCCTCATACCCCCAGATGGGTGTCATGCTTCATCATTGGGCGGCTCCTTGTTGGGCCAGCTCTGCCTTGCTTATTGGTACCCTCAAGGGGGCATTTAGCCAGAGGTCTTTTTAGGATAAGAAGCTGATGTGAAGTGTAGGTGAAGCTGCTCTATGTGTAGATTGGTATAAAGGTGATTAAAAATAACTAAGAGGTACATAGGCGAGTTTTAATGTGAAGGTTCTCTTGTTACGAATACAAACAGTGAGTGGCTGAGTATGGGCGTAATTATCCAAAAACGCTCATAAGGATAGTCTTCATTTAGGTCGACATGTTGCCGCTATGGATCAGGGCAATTCATCAGGACAAATTAACCTGATCTAGGAGTGATTGGGAAGGCGGATGTGCTATTTATACCAAAATAACCAATCCCTTAAAAAAAAAAAAAAATGTAACCCTCTGTAAGCAAGGTATACATGCATATGTCTAAAATCTGGCCTGGAAAAAGCAAAGGCAGAGGTAAGAGAAATAACAAAAAAACAGAGGAGGATATACTGGCTGTCATACCCAAGTCAAGACATGATAAAGCATTAGGCCCTTATGATTCAATGCATGCCAAAGGCGAAATCACGCCTGTTGGTGAAAGTGCAGCATAACAAGAACAACAGACACACGCAAGCAGATGAGACATTAGTGAAGTGACGCATTAAATCTCTCAGAAAATACATAAAGGTAATCCAAAGTAGATCAGGTTAACATGACCGTGGTTGTCGCAGTTGTGGTGGAGCTTACCCAAAATCGGTAAATTACTGGCCTTATAGGTGATGGTACGGTCCGCGCTAGCTGTGGAATGAAAACTGAGGGAGAGGCACAGATAAAGATCTTTTAGCACAGCCTGCTGAGCAAGTGGAAAAAACAACAAAACGAAGCACAAAAGTGGAAAACAACAAAACAAGGCACAGTACGTTTGGTATACGGCGCTCTCATTAAGGGCAGCCTACCCCTCCCTCCCACCCTGGCGATGAGTGAGGGATCAGAGAGGGTGCGTATTTGTACCGGACTGTGCAGCCTTCCTTACTTCATTGCTCACAGTTCGGGAGCCTTATTGCACGGGTCAGTTTGGACGGCTGATCCGTATTAGTGCCACGGTGAGAATCCGTCGCCGTGGGTGGTCTGAATCTGTTAGTGTTACCTCGGGAATCAAGGTAATAGTCTCCCAAGGTCTCTTAACTGCCCATGGCGATATTTAGAAACAGGAGGCCCTCACGGCTGTTTGGTCTTAGATGCATATAGGACGCTAAGCTGAAGTGAGGCAGGGCTCCTAGTGATTTGCTTTCTTCTCTGCTTCATGTTGCAGCAGCATCAAGTTTTAATCCGCTGTCTTGGGGGTAGTCAAAGCGTCAGTCTCTGGACTCAGTTTGCATCTGTTTATTTATCACGAACACTTCTAAGTTTAAAAAAAAAAAAAAGTTTAAAAGGGGGTCACCTGATATTCATTATAGTGCCAGAAATTCCAAAATGGCTCAAAACGTTTACGAGCCAGTCTGTCTTAAATGTTGCATTTTCCGGTGTATCAACTCCTTAACAACCAGTTACAAGGGTAACTGTCAATCTCAGTTAATGAATTGGTAGCCATGCCATCTCTGGACAATCGTGTGTTCTTGCTGAGTCCTGGTTTCTTGAGCAGGACAGGACACAGAATGCACGAAATATACAGGCGGAGCCCGTCTGTTTATCAACGTGTGCAACTTTGGCCACAGTTGTTGGTACTCTCATGCCCCAGGCTTAACCTCCGGAACTGGCATGGTTCAGGGGAGGTGTATATGAGATAGACAAAATGAATCATTGAAGTGGCACCTCTGGCTAAACCTCCTGTCTGCCATCCCCTCGCATGCCATTTGTCAGCCCGGAGGATTAGTAGCAAACAGTAGACATACCTGTTCCTAGAGCCTAATGAAACTTCAAACTGAACAAGGGACGAGCTATTTTGGAGTGGTCTCAGACCCCTTCCTTTATCAAGTAGTTCAGTTGCGCAAAGTGCTTAATTGTTTTGTCAACACTCGGTTTCTTTGTATTTGTCACTGTATAGACACATAAAATGAATACTTACATAAACATAAAGCTGCAAATATGTCCCAATATTAAAATAAACCCAAAGAGCTCTTGAGTCTATCTACAACCACTACTAATCCTCATTTAATCATTAAAACAAAAACAACATTCTGTGGAAATGGAATGGCAAAAAGCATTCTTCATCACAAAAAACAATGATCCACCAAAGCAAATAATTTTAGTGTGTTATGACTGTTTTGTATATAATGCCTGAGGTCCAGAAATAGTTTTAAAAAAAAAAAAAAAAAAAAAAAAAAACACCCAATCTTCCCATTTCAATCCACTGAAAGCCATTGCTTCGTGGACCATCATCTCTGCAGCAAAGGGTCACCAGTGCTTTTTCAAGGACAAGGAAGATATGAAAAAGCAGCGTGTGCCCTCGCTGTTCATTAAATGAGGAAACCTGACAGCCCCTCTTGTAAACCTCCAAATTACTCATCACAGGATTGCAGGCGTAGGCAATCCAAAGAGGGTGGCTCTTAAATATCAGTACATTTCCACTGCATTTCTGAAAGATCGAATGAGTTGTCTTCAAGGCAGCAGTATGGTCAGTGGCAAGGAGGCATCAGGTCAGGACCATGATCTCCCTCCCTCATCCCCTCAGGAGGGAGAAATTCCATTACATATGGTGAATGGGTAGCGCCTTGAAAATAATTTACTCCATCAAAGCGTCCTGACAGTCTTTTTCCCCTCAACTGGAAGGAAATATTGATGCCTTGTTACCATATGCCCTCTAAGGAGGGAAAGGAAAACAGAAAAGAGATAGGCCCACATTTCAACATTGGCGTTAAAAACTACCTACCACTGCGGCGACGGCTGCCAAAAGACAGTCACCATGGCTACCAGCCTTTCGGCCATATTATGCCCACAGCCGGATTTCCACACAAGAAGGGAGGAAATCCGGCTGTGGCCATACCGGCACATGGCGGTAAGGTGGCGCTGCTACCACCAGCAGCGCCATGCCAGTAGATCGCTGCCAGACGTATTATGACCAATAATACAGCCTGACGGTGTTCCGCTGGCGGGCACTGCTGGCTGTAGCAGCGCCCCCTCCCGTCTCCAGCCGGAGGACCCCCTGGATCCAGGTAAGTCGGGTCTCCGACAGGGGGTGTTGTGTATGTGGGGGGTGTGAATGTGTGTGTGAATGCGGGTGTGTGTTGAGTGTTAAATGTGTGTGTGCATGTACCGATGTGTGAGTGCGTGTATGTTGTGAAATGTGAATGTGTGTTTGGAAGTGTGTGCGGATGTGTCTGTGATTGGATGTATGCATGCGTGTATGTATGTGTGTGTGAAAGGGAGTGGATGTTGGGGGGTATGGAGAGGTAGGGGAGGGTGGGGGGGTAACTGGAGAGGTAGGTGGGGAATACCCATATCAGTGACAGGGAAGCAATTCCCTGTCACTGATATGGCCTACCGCCATGGTTTTCGTGGCGTTACAAACACCATGAAAGCCATGGCAGTAGGCGGGGTCATAATCCCTCAGGCGGCACAATGTCAGCCACCAGGCTGGAGATGAATATCTCCATCCCGGTGGCTGTTACTGCTGTGGCGGTCGAAGCGGTACATTGGCGAGTTGGCTTCATCCAACCCGCCAATGTCATAATGTGGCGGTAAGTGTCACCAGCCTGTTGGCGGTACTTACCGGCACATTATCACCGACGACCGGGGTCGTAATGACCCCCATATTGTACCAGGAAGCTGCGCTTTGCAGTATCTGATTTTTTAATCTTGCGCAAAAATTAGCCTTGGTCTCCAGTGGGCATTTCAGGTCTCCCAGGGCATGCAGATAGGGATGACACCTCTGATCTGCTCTCTCAGGGAGATGAAATGCAAAATTATGGTTAGAAGTCCGAGGGAGGTATGCCTTGTGCCTGGGGCACTAGCTCCCTAATCCCCAATGTTTGTTGTTTGACCAAAAGTGATTCCTTGTGTCCCTGACACATTTCTAGCCTCTCAGGGGAATCCCTGATCTGTCCCTTACCGTACCTGAAATCCAGATAGCGGTTAAAGGCCAAAGCCAACCATGCCTTGCACAAAGAAGTCCGGCTACCACATCATTTTGTTTCAGGTCTCTTTGGCAAGAGCAGTTGTGGGGTGCTGCTGTGAGCGCATCTGACATTATTTGGTCTTTTATAATTTAATTCATAAGGGGGCGCATTAGAAGTTTGATGGGCCTTTTGACTAAGCTTGGAGTGATTCTACTATGAGCGTCACCTTTAAACGACAACCCTTTCCATAATCCACAAACAAACATCTCTTCTGGAGTCAATAATCTTCACGCACCCTGACCTATTTGGCCATGAATAACCACACCTTTAAGTAAAAGTTAGAAAGTTTATTTCCCTAAATTAACAATGCCAAAGTCACGTAAATTAATCTCAAAACCAAATGATAAACATACATGAATAACAGTGGCTGACTGAATCTTCTAAAGAATCTCAATTTACCCAATGCATTAGCAATTAAGTATGCAAGAGTCACAGTACAAATTAATAGCAAGAATAACTGCACAATAGAAATGCATATATCAAGATTCAACAGGTAAACAACATCAATTCTTTGTTAATTGTAAAGTTAACATTTCCAGCGCTCCCTAACTAACTTTCTGATTAGAATAACGTGTTTGGGCTTCATGCAAAACAATTTTAGTCAAAAGATAATTTGGAAAATATCTAGACTATGGCTCTATCAAGTAGCGGTTGGCACCTAGAAACAAAATACAATTGACATCAAGGACAATAGCATTAGTTATACCTCTTCTCATATGGATCACAAAGCTGTGATTTCTTTGTCATGTGGACATCTGTCTGGTCAGCTTCAGCAATGGGGCAGTGAAAGGGAATGGTTGAGACACGAAGGACTTCTAACCTATCTGAACTATTTAAGGCACGATTTCTAAGCAATGTGCATTCAGCATTAGAAATGTAAGCAATAAAGTCAAAGTTAGAAATAAAGTTGTTAGGAACTGGGGTGACGTGGCAAGCAAAATGGATTAAACCCAGATCTGTGACTGGGGGTGAATGTTTGAAAAGTTTCAACACTCTGTCCATTATTTTATTTTGTGATATTGCCTTGGTCACTCAAGTGGGCACATTTTCTAAGTCACACATTATTTTCTATGTTAGCTTGATTCTACGCAAATTCTTAACCCATAACAAATTAAAATCATTAGTAATTATTTCAGCTTTCACATTCCCTCCTCTGATGACTAAATATGTCATCAAACCTTACATCATTCCATAAAAATTTTTGTTCATCTAAAAGCTATAACTTTTATTTCTTCTTTCCCTTTTCGAATCTTCTATAAAGTACTTTTACATTTTAATTTCTTCCCTCCGCTGATCATTTTCCAACTTCTTTATTTTAATCACATGATACAATTTATAAATTCCCTCTGCTCCAATTATACAAGTCACAATAAATAATATTATCTGTAATATTTTCAAAATTATCTATTTTCCTAGGTTGCCCAGCCAATTTCCCACAGGAGCAAAACCTTTGCCAACCTTTTCTCAGACTCCAGACTCTTTCAACTCTTTCAAATCAGCGCTATCATTAGTCAAAATATTAATAAGGCTTATAACTTCTTTACTATAGTTAGGTATAAATGTGCAACAATGTTGTGAGTTCAGCATTTTACAAACTCCGCCCTCCTTTGCTGAAAGGATGTCTAACGCAAGGCAGTTGTGAAGAGTCATAGATCTTACAGCATCCATTTCTGTATCCATCAGGATCATAGCTCCTGAAAAATTTGTCAGCATGTTAACCACAATAGTGGGCAACTTTCACATTTAAAAAAAATTCAGAATAACTCCCACTGAAAGAATTAATGCTCTAAATAAGTCTCCAATTATGCCAGGATATGATTCCGCTTTTGTCTATGTAATTCATTCATTTTAGGTACTCTCTTTAGGTTCTCAAGTTGATAAATCTTTGGGAAAACTATCCCCAAATAACATGTGCCATACCACCCCCTTGGAAGACAGTAATACGCATTTGGTCCACAGATGTAATAAACTCCTGGAATTGCTGGGTCTTGTCCATTTAACATGAAAGTTAATTTACTCTAGAATTGAAACACATGCCTACGTTCATTCGTTCCCACAAACTGTGTCAGTTCTAGATTTTGGCCTATACACAAAGCTTCCCTACGTGTTGTGCATCTAAAGCTAATTTCCCTTGTGTCCTAATTTCACTAAATGCATGATCATTTCTAAATGTCCTTTTCTCTAAGCCCTTCTCTTAGTCCTCCTTTAATGCCTTTCTCCTGTCATCAGTCTGATCTAAGAAACTCTTTTCTATGGGTGTAAGCAAGCATGTGAGGTTGTTTCTGTGAGCACAAGCTGTGCCAAAGGTTAATGTAGGTTCACAGAATCCTCTCACTAATTCTAGGGTATTTTCCTTAGCTACTCTACTCAGTTAATTATAGGAACAAACAAAAACACTACATCATGATTTGAGTAGAAGTACTGAATGTATTACTGGTTATCGAATCTTGTTAGGAAAAGACTGCAATGTATTCCATAAGTAAGGGGGCAAACTATGGTAAGTAATTCCTTCCTCCACTGATGAAAGGATCTGCCTACAAACATAACATTCTCTCGCATTCGTCATCTCAACATATTCATGCAATAAGTGGTAGAAAACATTAGGAAAAAGTTCTCCTTGGGAGCTGTCTACATGCAAATACTTCTCATCTATTCTAAACCTGTCTAATTCCATGAGTGTAGTAGCTGTTTCTAAAGCAGAGGTATGGTTGGCTACAGTCTTGTCACGAAAAGTCATACTCACAATGAACACCAAACACAGTATCTTGCACACAATCATCAAACCAATACCTATGTATTTACCGCTTCTACTGTTTGCTAAACTGCTGATTGCAGTTAATCATGATCTGTAAAGAATCCAAAAGTAGAAGAGAAAATTATAACTATGCAGCAAAAAATAAATAATCTTATCTTCTTTAGCAGTTATTTACAGCTTTCAGTCTGTCTTGCAGTGCCTTGTCAAAAATAAGTAGCTTGTCAAAATTGTCAATTGGTCAAAATCAGGTTATTGAAAGGTCTCTTCTGCACCTTTCTTAGCTTCAAAATTTTACAAAGTTCAGTTTTTTGACCTCTTTCACATGCCAGAGTATTGACCTGTAATTTCTCGATCTAAACAAAAAGACAAAAATTCACTCTGCCAATCACTTGTGGTTGCATATTCCCATTCAGGACGTGCGTATCTCCGATTTGCAATTCTCTTTCTTTTCAATCTTCGATCTCCATTTAACTCTTCATCGCTCAAGTCTTCTCTTCTTGTTGAGTCTATTTCTTCTTCAATTGTTGTCACTGTAATTGCTTCTTTTCTCTTTGCTTGTGATTTTGGCCACTTATCTCCTTTCAGTGGACCTTTTATCAATGCTCTTTTCAGTGTTGGACTTGTAACTTCACTTTGCTCTGCAGGATTTTCATTTGACACACCTGCGACTGGTTCAGGAAGAGTCAGATCTTTTTGGCTTTGATCCGCCTCAACTCTTTCCACCTCGGGGTCTGTTTGCTATGTTTCTTTCAAGATCCTCTGCTTCTGAGAGAGCCCTCCTCTGACTAGACTCTTCTGTTACCTCATTTGAGGTTGGTTCACTGTTGCTCTCCTGTATGTTGTCCACTTCGTCTCTCACGGGAGTGTTTACACTGTCTTCGGTTTGCTCAGATTCAGTCTCTGATTCTGGAGTTTGTCCGGAGGTTGTTGGTACTTTCCGAGTATGGCTGGCATAAATCCAGTTTAGAACTCCAGCGCACTTCACAGCTGTAGTAGTTACCAGTACTACTTGGTACGGCCCTTTCCACCTGGGCTCCAAGCAAGTCTTCTTCATGTTTTCTGATGACAACCCAATTGCCCGCTCTCAGGTTGTGGCTTTGATCTTGAGATGGTTGCAGTGTGGTGGCTTCCACCTGATGAGAGAAACAGCGAACCACATCAGCCAGACCCTTGCAGTAATCTAACACCATATGATCTGTTATGTTTACAAGCGCATTTGCAGGAACCGCTGGCAATCTCATTGCTCTGGCCATCAGGATTTTATGCAATGACAGTCCAGTTTTCCTGTCAGTGTGTTTTTCATACTCATCAGAACTAACGGCACTGTGTCTGGCCTTTCAGATCGTGGACCCACGCATTTTTGTACTTTTGACTTTGAGGTACCATTCATTTGCTCAACAAGTCCTGAGGCTTCAGGGCGGTAGCTACAATGCAACTTCTGCTCAATGTTTAAAGCTGAGCATAGTAATGTTATTACTTCATTGTTGAGGTGACTTCCTCTATCTGATTCTAAAGAGACCGGAAAACCAAATTGAGGTATCAGTTTCCTAAACAATAACTTTGCTACTTGGAAGGCTGTCATTTCTTCGTGTCGGGTAAGCGTCAATCTAATGACTAAAGATACAAATCACCAACACATAGCTCAATCCTCCACACACAGGCATCTCAACAAAATCCATCTGCATTCTGCTAAATGGACCTCCTGCTCTTCCAGTGTGGCTCATACTGACCACAGTCCCTTTTCCTACGTTCATCTCTTGACAGAAAATGCAACAATGGCAAATTTCTTCAGCAACCTGTCTAAACTTTGGATTAAACCAAAATTGTCTAAATGTTCAAATCATGGCATTCCTTCCAACATGTGCTGGTCTATTTTACTATCTAGCCATTTGAGTCAACAAAATGTTTGGTAAAACCACTTTTCCGTCCCCGGACACCCAAACATCTTTCTCACGCTGAACACATTTAAATTTTAGCCAAGTTTTCTTTTCATCCTTGTTAACATTATCCTAAAGCGTTTTCAATTCTTCCCAAGTGTCAATCAAGTTTAGTGTAGAACTGGTACGTTTGTCTTCCTCAGGTAACAATTCCTAGTTGTCTTTGAACGATATACAGTTCAGTGCTTAAAACCGTACCACTTGATCCGCATAGCCATTTCCCATTGACACAAAATCTTGTGATTTCAGGTGTGTACTACATTGCACCACAGCAATCCTTTCCGGCATTTGTAAAGCTTGTAACAAATCATGAATTCTTTAATCATTTCTAACTGGTGAACCCCAAGAGGTCAGGAACCTCTCTGTGGGCAAAATCGTGGACTATTCCAAATCCATACTGGCTGTCTGTATATATGGTGTTTTTAAGCTGTGCAGAGACATGACATGCTCTAGTAAGGGCTACCAACACAGCCACATGTGCAGAATACACTCCTCAAAGCCAGGACACTTCAAGTATATCAGAAATTGTGCACACAGCTTATCCTGCTCTCAATGTTCCCATGTTGTCTCTTAAGCAGGAACCATCAACAAAAATAATGAGGTCATTTTCTTCCAATCGAGTATCTTGAATATCAGGTCTAGGTTTTGTGCAAAAATCAGTAACCTCCAGACAGTCATGTTCAACTTCCTTCAATGTGTCAACCTTAATGTTCTCTCTTGGAAGCAGGGTTAAGCACTGTTCAGCTTTTCAGCGTTGCATTGGTCGAGCCTAGAATTACGGGTTCGTAGCGGGTCAACCTAGCAATAGTCTATGTTGGGTCTTGGTTCTGGTAAGTAAAACCTCAATGGAGTGAGGGACTATAACAGTTAAAGAATGTCCCATCACAATGCTTTCACTCTGAGTTAGGCTCTATCCAACCGCGGCTACTGTGCGCAAACAGCCAGGTAAAGCTGCTTCAACTCATGACAAAACAGCATAAAAGGTTTTGTGTAGCCAGGCATTCCCAAAGCCGGAGCTTTGCACAGACTCTTTCTCAACTCAGTAAAGGCGTTCATACAGGCTTGGTCTAACGCTAAGGGATCGGTAACTTCTTTGTGAGTCAGCTTCTGCAATGGCTTAAAAATGATTGAAAAGTTTGGAATCCACTAACAACAATAGCTCACTATTCCCAAAAACATCCTGACATCTCTCTGTGCAGGTTGGGGATTCAGCTGCAATATGGCTGTGACCCTTTCTCAGGAGATTTTCCTAGTTTAGGTGTCCCAAATATTTAACTTCTTTCTGACAGTACTGTAACTTTGCTGGGGACACTTTAGCCCTCATTGCAACATTGGTGGTAAAAAACACCTACCGCCACGGCGACGGCTGCCACAAGACCACCGCCGTGGCTACCAGCCGTCTACCATATTATGACCACAGCTGGATTTCCGCCAGAAGGGTGGCGGAAATCCGGCTGTGGCCATGCTGGCAGATGGTGGTAAGGTGGCATTGCTGCCAGAAGCAGCACCACACCAGTAGACCGCCTCCAGTCGTATTATGACCAATAATACACCCTGGTGGTGTTATGCTGGCAGCAGCACCCCGTCCCGTCTCCTGCCGGAGGACCCCTGCACACAGGTAAGTGGGAGCTCCAACAGGGGAGAGGGTGGGGGGTGTCGTGTGTGTGGGGTGTGTGTATGTTTGTATGTGCATGTATGTGTGTGTGTTGCGTGTTGGATGCGAGTGTGCAAGTATGAAGGTGTGAGTGTATTTTATGTTTTGTCAACGTGTGTGTGTGTGCATGTTTGAAAGTGTGTGTGTGAGTGGAAGTATGCTTTTGTGGATGTTTGTGGGAATGTGTGTGTGTGTGTGTGTGTGTGTGAAGGGGTGGTGTGAATATAGAGGGGGAGTGGGGGGCATTGGAGAGGTGGGAGTGGGGGGGTAACTGGAGAGGGAGGAGGTGGAGACTGCTATCAGTGACAGGGAAGGAATTCCCTGTCACTGATGGTGCCTACCTCCTTGGTTTTTGTGGCAGTCAGGAAGCCACAAAAACCATGGTGGTAGGCGGGGTCATAATCCCACGGGTGGAAAAGTGATGGCCGCCAGGCTGGAGATAGATTTCTCCAGCCTGGTGGCTGTCACCACCATGGCGGTCGGAGTGGTACATTGGCGGGTTGGCTTCAGTCAACCGGCCAATGTCATAATATGCAGTAGGTACCGCCAGCCTGTTGGCGGTACTTACTGCCATGTTACCAAAGACTGCCAGGGTCATAATGACCCCCTTTATGTTCATTCTTTCGCAAGTGATCCAACAGAGCAATAGTATCGTGCTTGCATGCTTCTCTTGTCTTTGAAGCAACTAACAAATCATCAGTGTACTGGACTAATGTCGATTGGAAAGGCATTTCCAGTGACTCCAGGTTCTTTTTCAGGATCTTGTTGAAAATGGTCAGTGACTCTGAAAACCCTCGAGAAATTCTGCACCAACAATAGACGCAATCCAAAATTTGAAAACAGAAGAGAAATTGGCTATCCTCATGAAGAGGTATAGAAAATAACGTTTGCTATATGTCCACTACGGTGAACCATTCAGCATTGCATGGGATCTGAAACAAAATCAGTGCTGGATTTAGCACCATGGGACAACATTTAATCACAATATCATTTACTTTCCTCAAATCCTGAACAATTTGAAATTTCTCACATGGCTTTCGCAACCCCATTATTGGTGAGTTACATGGATGGTAAATACTTCTTTTAAAATGCCTTGGTCCACAAATTCTGCAATTATAGGTGCAATCCCTTCAATTGTATCCTGTGTCATGTAGTATTGCTAAATCTGTGGAAAAAAATGCATTTGGTTTGACTGGAACCTTAACTGGCTCAGCTTCTTTAATTAGACCAATGTTTGTTCCTGTACAATCCCACGTCATTTTAACTGTTCCCTGCAAGTCTGCAGAAAGATCTTGTATTGTAAAAACTGGAAAGGAACCGATCAAAGGGTACTCTTTATTCACTATGTCACAATCTGGTCCTGTGTGGCAAGTCATCTTCATCCTCACTGTTTGTCTGAATGCCATTTCCATCATTGGAGCAAGTAATTGAACATCTGGTTTTGCATAGCAAGTCCCTTCCTAGTAAGGATACCGGACTTGAATCACAAACTCTGAATTTGTGTAATCCTTTAAAGTTACCAATTTTAACCTGAACTGGTTCTGTAATTGGGTTTGTCAAATGTTGGTTTGCAACTCCTACAATCTCTACTGTTTTCCCTGGAAGGGGAAGGTTTGGATCTTCTTCGATTCTCACTGTAGAGCGTGTAGCTCCTGTGTCAACAAAAAATGAGACTTTGTGACCCATCACTTTTCCCTTCACATATGGACCTTTCTAATCTACTTCTAACAAAGCTGCAAACATGCATTCCTCCTCATCTGAACTCTCGCTCACCCCCAGTCATCATTCACTTCATCATCATTGTGGGGATACTGGTGTTATTACTTTGGTTAAGCCTTTGACCTGTGACCTGCTGAGGAAGCATCACCTGTTGCTGCTCCATTGGGGCTTGAGGTATTTGAATTTGCTGCCTATGTACCATTTGAACTTGGGGTGGCATTGGCTGCGACTTGGGCATCTGCAAACATGACATTTGCAATAGTTGCAGAGGCTGAAAATCTTTCACCTGATTCACATTACTTTAGAAATCTGGATTGTGGCCTTTCATTCCGGGTCCCCTCATATTTGGTAAAGAATTGATGTTGTTTGTCTGCTGAACAACACCTTCCTGTACTAACATCAGACACTCCCGTTTGCAATGTCTGAGGCCTCTGGAAGCGGGACATGGTAATATTCTTTTAATCCCTTGCACATCATTCTGAATATCCAAGTATTCAAATCGGGAACACGGTTCACATTTCCGACTCCACCACAACCTCTACCTTTCGCCTGGTTCTGTAACCACATGTTTCCCTGCTGCTGCTGTGGAAAACTTCCTTGGATTCCTGTTTATGCTGCTTTAATTTGCATCACTGTTGCCTTTTCTTGCAATTTTCTCTATTTCAACTCACTCTCATCACAACAGTACTTTGCATACTGCAATACTTCATCAATCGGCTTCGCTTGCCAATAAATCAAATGACTCTTAATCATCTGGTTAATTTCAGGTCTCAATCCTTCAACAAATCTGAACACAAAATGAATCATGTATTTCGGCTCAATTGTTTCTGTCTCACTATAATGTTTAAGTGCCTGCAACAACCTCTCATATTACTCATGTATTGACTCTTTCCCTCCCCTGAGCTGTCCTGTTTATTCTCTGCCAATCAATATTCTTGGGCGAAATTCTCGTTTTCAGAAATTCAATCACCTTATAATAATATTTCATTACGTCAGGAGATGGTGCAACTGTTGCTGGATCTCTCTGAGGTTCTCTTGGCAGCCAATCTACACTTCTTTTGCATTAAACCTATAAGTCTGCTGGAAATACTATTTCTGACAGGGTGTTCAAATACACCCACAGGCATTTTGTGAGTTTCACAAACCTATCTGTTTGCTGGTACCATTCCACTGGCTTTTCTCTCAACCTGGGATAATCACTTATCTAATGCTCCCCATGTTTGAATGCTCTGTATTAATTCTCTAATGTGAATTTTCATTCCCGGTACTCTTATGTTTTCAAAGTCCTTTGAGTCAAACTCTAACCTTTAACTCATCTTTAAATGCTTTTTTTTTCTCAATTTCTACGTCCTATTTTTCTGCCAGGTCTTCTAATTTCTGATGTACTATTCCTGCTTTGTTGGTAATCAGTTTGCACAAATAATGTAACTCATCTTCGTGGTATGAGTCAATTCTGTCCAACCCCATTGTTCCCTCAAGTAGGTCTTTTGCCTCTAGTCTAAGCCTGGTCAAATTCAGTACATTTCCTCCACTGGAATCTCCTTGGGTGCTACTCAACTTCTCCAACCATTCAGTTAACTGCAGAGCTGTCAACCATTGTAATGAAATGTTGTCATTACTCACACCGGGCACTTGCTGTAATGTCAGGTTAGGGGTCTCTGGTGTCATTGTAACTGGGTTAGGACCTAATTCCTGTGTTACCAAACCATTCTGTGGGGTCCTATGGTAGCTCAAATCAATTAACGGATGTGTTCCATCAAAGATCGGTATCATGGGAGTCATCATTCTTGCGTTTCACAGTGAATCTCTCCCTTTCTGCGCTTGGATTCAGGATTCACTGCTCTTATTATTTCCTTGGGTGAACAATTGTATGACTGGACCTGTGGTAACCACTACTGACATGACATCTGGACTTGGTCGGACATTTGCATCTCTAGGGTACATTACTCCTGTATTCTGACTTGTCAATGTAAACATCTCTGTCTGTGACACTGTTATAGGGGCGTATCTCGGGATCGTCTGTGTTTTAATTGGGGACATCAAATTCAGGATAGACTCTGCCTGGATCAATGTCGGCTTTTGATAGACCTGTCTCGTGGGCAGCCTGTCCTGCCCGCCCTACTAAGTTTGTTGCAGTATCTATAATGGGTACATCTGGATAAATTCTGGGTATGTCAATCTGCGGCATAGGCCTTTGAATCGCAGAAGTAGCTGGAACATTATGATTAACCTGTATCTGGCTCAGTGTAGATTCAATTGGTATCAGAGCTGTAGGGTCTACACTAGTACTTGAACCTCTCTCATGTGCTGCATGTGGTGGGGGTCGATTTCTTAGTAACTGTAAAATAAACTCATCATCATCTCAGTCTTCATCACAAGATAAAAACTTCCTAGACTTTGTGAATTTCTGCTCTCTGTCACTCGAAGGATAGGAATCCTTCTTCTTAGTACTTTTTTTTTAGCCTTGTTCTAGTTCTCTTGTGTAATTGCTGGAAACAACTTAATTCCCTGTAAAGTCTCAGTTCCACAGAATTTTTGCTCACTATCCCATCTAGCCTCTGCTAAAGTTTTCTTAGCTTTTCTCATTTTTCTCTCAAATTTCAGTTGCTGTTGATGTCTAGCCACTAGTTCCCAAATAGCTAATGCTTCAAACTGCACAGGTCTTGAAGGATGTTTCAAATCATACAGCACTCTCCTCAAATTCTCTAAAATCCTCAGATTGAATGTTACATGAGCAAGAAACGCCAAGCTCCCGTCTCTGTCTGTTTCTTTGCACCATTGTTTTAGCCGGACATGGTGGAGCACATTGTTCTTCAAATACAATATAGGCGGGTGTACCTTCTGGCAATGTAATTTCTCCTATTCTAGTTGGAAGGGATGTATCACTTCTTAGGGCACTCTTTAAAGCTTCCTGTAATTTACGGTACTTTCAATCAAATCAGGAAGTGAATTTCAATTCCAGAATCCTTTTCGCCTACCTACTCAACCAATTACGCTTCACGGTTGTCCACCAATCCTTTCGCGGCTTTTCACACTAACCAACCTATCCCAGCGCGGCTCAAATGATGTCACATGCACACATACAGAGGCTGACTAAGCCTTTCGGGTTGCCCTCCTAAACCCACATCTGCGCAAAACTAAATGCAAATATTGCAAGCACTAAATAAAATCAAAGCACAACTTTTCTGTTTACTACAAGAAGGGAACACAATCGCATCAGAAACCTTACTGATTTTTCACAGCGGCATTTCACTCTGACAGATACTCCTTCTATCTCAGTTTCCCTGACTCGCAAGCAAAATTCAACCAGCAACTTTTACTCTCAACAGATCATTGGATCCTCCTGGTGCACATAGGACTCACCGCATCTCCACTGAAAAACTATTACTCTAACTCACTCATGCGCTTGTCAACCACGCCCGATTGACCTATTAAACAGACAAATTACAACATAAACCAAGTGTCTCATACACTTTTTCAATACTTCTGAGTCCTAGACCACGCAGGGTTCGTATACCAATGACATAGTGGACAACTTTTGAGCCCAAACCACCACACATGTGAAGTTTGTCGACTTCCCTACTCTCACACTTTGGAGTATGCAAACTCCCTGAACAACTTAATCAGGAGTACGCAAACTCCCTAAACACTCAAACATCACAATTCACCTGCGATTTGCTGAAGCTGTGCAAGCGCAAAACCTATTTCATTCACACTGTCACTAGAACCACTGAGAACATCCTCAAACAAACATTGTCCAACTCCAAGGTTATGGAAAAGTCATGCTAGGTTCTTAGGGAGACATAGGCCCTCATTATAACATTGGTGGTTAAAACCACCTACCGCCGTGGTGACGGCCGCCAAAATACCGGTAAGGTATGCCAGCAGCAGCGCCACGCCAGTAGACCGCTGCATACCGTATCAGGACACATGATACGGCCTGGTGGTGTTCCACTGCCGAATGCTGCTGCTGGCAGCAGCAACTCATCCTGGCTCCTGCCAGAGGACCCCCTGAAATCAGGTAGGTCAGGTGCTCCAACCAGGGAGGTGGGTGGGGGGTGTTGTGTGTATGTTTGTGTGTGCGTGGATGCGAGGGTGCATGTATGGATGTGTGAGTGCATGTATGTTGTGTTTTATGAATGCGTGTGTGCATGTATGTATGTAAGTGTGTGTGAATGGATGCATGCATGCGTGGGTGAATGTGGGTATGAGTGTGCATATGCGTGTGTTCGATGGTGTATGAACGTGCGTGTATGTTGGGGGCTCTGGAGTGGGAGGGGGGTAAAAGCGCGGGAGGGGGCCGGTTGAAGACCCCTATCAGTGACAGGGAAGGAATTCCCTGTCACTGATAGTGCCTCCCACCATGGTTTTCGTGGCTGTAAGGAAGCCACGAAAACCATGGCGGTAGGTGGGGGTCATAATCCCGCAGGCGGGCTAGTGACGGCCGACTGGCTGGAGACTGAAGTCTCCAGCCACGCGGCTGTTACCGCCGTGGCGGAATGAGTGGTACATTGGCGGTTTGGCTTGAGCCAAACTGCCAATGTCATAATATGGAGAAAAGTGCTGCCAGCCTGTTGGCAGTACTTTCCTCCATTTTACCGCCATCCACCAGGGTTGTAATGAGGGCCATAATCTTTTGTTTGCACTACCAAATCTGTAAAATTATAGCCTTTATATCTGGGGAAACAGTGGTCTTTCAAAAAGATGCACCATCCAATTTTTCTACTGAATATGTGAATTCCAGTGATCTCTTAAGAAGATTAACCTTCCGACTCTAGTGGCCTCACAAGGAGGCTAACCATCCCACTCTGCTACCAAGAACTGTGAGCGCGTCTGACCTTATTTGGTCTTTTCTAATTTAATTCATAAGGGGACGAGTTAGACATTCGATGGACCTTTTGACTACGCTTGGAGTGATTTCACTATGAGCTTCACCTTTAAACAACAACCCTTTCCATAATCCACCATCAAACATCACTTCTCGAGTCATTAATCTTCACGCACCATCACCCATTTGGCCATGAATAACCGCACCTTTATGTAAAAGTAAGAAAGTTTATTTCCCTATAGTAACAATGCTAAAGTCACATAAATTAACCTCAAAACCAAATGATAAACATACATGAATAACACAGGCTGACCGATTCTTCTAAACAATTCCAACTTAACCAACGCATTAGCAATTAAGCATTAAAGAGTCACAGTACAAATTAATAGCAAGAATAACTGTGAAAAAGAAATAGCATACATCAAGATTAAACAGGTGAACAACATCAATTCTTTGTTAATTTTAAAATTAACATTTCCAGTGCTCCCTAACTAACCTTCTAATTAGAAAAGCATGTTTCTGCTTCATGCAAAACAATTTTAGTCAAAAGATAATTTAGAACACATCTAGACTATGGCTCTATCAAGTAGGCGTTGGTACCTAGAAACAAAATACGATCTACATCAAGGATAATAGCATTAGTTATACCTCTCCTCATACGGATCAGCAAGCTGCGGTTTCTTCTTCAGTTGGACATCTGTCTGGTCAGCTTCAGCCATGGGGCAGTGAAAGGGAATGGTTCAGACACAGGGGATTTCTAAGCTATCTGAACTATTTAATGTAACATTATCTAAGGGATCAGCATTCATCATTACAAGGTTAAGCAATAAAGTCAAAGTTAGTAATAAAGTTGTTAGGATCTTTTTCAGCTCCACAAACAGAACCACTACAGGGAATATTAAAATAGAAAGAGCTTCCTCTCCTCTGTGCATTAGAGCTAAATTAGAATTTCCTAAAGAAACTTTCCACCTCGTCATTGGTCAGAAAATCGTACGTTACAGTTAGTCCAATAAAAACCCAAGGCTAAGATATAACTAAGTTGGTGTCACAAGTCCATGATTGGCTCCTCTTCTCCTGTTCCCATCGCCAGACTCACCAGGTAGCCAATTTGTTGCGATTTGCTCTCTGGTCAGTGCATCCATTGTTTGTTCCTGGGAAAATCGCTGTCTCACGCATCAAACTTTACAAAATAGCATTTTCTAATACAAGGCTTTCTAGCAGGCCATTCTCTCGTGGGAAAGTTAAAGATATTTGCAAAATCTTTAGTCAGCACAGTGTGAACAATAAAAGCATTAATTCCCAGGTCATACATTTCCCACTATTGTATTAGACAGTGTAGCTTAATATGAGGCTGTGCAGACTAGGCCCTACACCTCAACTAATAATAATATGAATTTATTAAAAGCATTACGTATTTGGTGGCGGTCACTCAAGTGGGCACATGTTCCAAGTCGCACATTATTTTCTATGTTAGCTTGATTCTATACAAATTCTTATCCCATAGCAAATTAAAATCATTAGTAATTAATTCAGCTTTCACACTACTCCTCATCTATATTGGCGAGATAACTCCCTGTTAAGACAAGAGATCATTTATTTTATATAAATGTGGAATTTCCAAAACCTGTGAACTATGGTCTAGTGGTCTTGTTTACTCCCTCCCAGCTGTTCATCATTTCACTTTATCAGAAAAAGACTATTTATGTGGGTAGCCATACCACATTGTAGATAAATCTAAAATGTAATCTAGCTAATCACATTTTTGGACTGTTTGTCACTGACATTTTTATTTCTACAGTTTTTGTCCCTTAGTTTGCAGAACACAAGGAACATATACTTCCCCAGTGGCTATTTTTAAAACATAGGGACCTGGCACAGCCCAAATAGGTTTTGCAAGATATTGCTTTTAGTTGAGAGCTGCTGAGAGCCCCACTCAAGAAATAAACACAAGCCTTGTTAGGGTGATCCACAAAAGTCACTAAATAAACCTGTGTCTAACCCTCTGGAAGCTAAGCACAGAAGCAGTCAGGACATGTGTAAAGTATTTATACAGCATTCAAACAGTAATAAATTGGAAATGCAGCACAAGAAAAAACGCAATCCAATGTAGGTAAACAGCAGAGAATGTATTAAATTAAATGACATAAACACAACAATAATCCAATCAGTAGAACCAGAGTTATGAATTTTTAAAGTTCTCTGTAGAAAGTAGTTTAGCTTGGGTATACATTGCTGATCCGGGCTGAATTATACTGGACTACATATTTAAAAAATGATGTATGTGTTGCAGTGATAATGTAATATTTCAAGAGCCATGAGAACTACATACTTCATTTTGGTGTCAAAACATAGGTTTTGGGGGTCACTTAGTGTTAGAGACAAAAAATACCTTGTCAGAGCAACCCTTCTGCCAATTTCCAAAATGACTATAATAGAGGAAGAAGAGACATATATAGTAATGAAACACATAATAATGTTTTTTAATCCTTGTATGTTTATGATCTGAATATGAAAAAATCATTCCTGTTTTAGACACATTTTCATAGTTCACTTTATTTGTTAAGTCAGTCCCTCGTTTTACATTTGTATAATGTTGAACATTTGAGACAAGCATATCGACAGGAGCATCTTTTTGTAGCTCAGGTTTTTCAAGTACATGTACGTGTAAGTTCTGTGGGCAGAAGCTTTAGAAATTTCCTAGGTTTTAACACCCCATTAATATCTTCCTAAACAAATTCACACTGATCTTTCTCTAAATATGCATGATCCAAAACATTTACACATCTTCTGATCAAGTAGAACTATTTTAATGTGCCCACGCACAGAATATGATGTCAGTGGAAGGTCACTTAGTGGAACTGATCTCTTGAGCTCACTGTACCAAAGATCGTCAAATGCGTGATAGTCAGAACACGTTTTCCACAAACGCACAAGGTATTTTTCTACATCTTTAAAGACACATTTTTCTTCTGTCTCAGCAAATCCTTTTAGAAACTTCACAGGCTCAGCAGCTAAATCTCAAAGCTTTGTTCCAAATTTGCTCACAGTGTCATCACCTGTAAGAATATGTTCCATGATAAGAACAGTGGGTCTCTCTGGGTCACGTTTCTTGTATAGAAGCGGGATTAAGTCTCTTTTCTCACCTGTTCCATTGCGTATCCATAACTTTGACAGTCCTTGACTTATTAACATTGCAACAGATCTAAGTAGCACAATAATAACATCTGTATCACTGACAGTACCTATTACTCGATTGGAACCATTTTAAATAGCCCACTCAGTGTGTGGCATAACACAAAGGTCAGCTTCCTCCAATTTGCTGTTAAGTTCTTCAACAACACAGCCTGTATCTTTTGAATGTGTCTCTGCAGGCACCAAATCCTCATTGACAATTATTCTACTTGCAATAATTGGAAATTCAGTGTTCACTGAAGCGTCAGCAATGTTTTGGTGAGTTAACATCTCCAAGTTCATCTTGTTCGATGTTAATGCCAAGAATTTATCAAGTTGCACAGGTATAAGTGTTGAATTTTGGTGCAGGCAAGGTCATTTGTACCGCTTGTAGACATTTGTCTGATTCTTTCTCATTCTTTGACAGGTACTTCAAGATAACTGTCAAAGACAATGTGCAGTTCTTGCAAAGTTCACACTGACTTTAATATCTGTAGAACAGTCTGAACGTTCTCTGAAGTTTTGAGTGGATGAAACCTTCACCATTCGCAATTGTGACATAGTCAACAGCAGTTTTCAACGAGGACACCTTTTTGGATTGAAATACTTCAGCTGAATGTTTTTTTTCTAGCTCTTGTATGAGTTTGTGCTTCACTGGTTGGGTGCAGCATCTCCATCAAATAATGCGTTTGTTGGGAGAAGATCAAGCAACAGAATGTCTTTGATAAATTCACCCCTTTCTTTTGATACATCCATCTCTCTACTGTATATGCTTGCAAAAATAGTTTTTTGTAACCTTTTTTGTAGTGGCTGGTTGGACGAAATTGTTACTATTGCAATTAAAGCGTGGAAGTTTAGTTTTAGTTATTATGTCAAACAGCTTTTTCTCTTTCAATACAAATCTCTCCTGCTTCTGTTCTACATGTTCCAGGACATCAAGTATATGTGTATTTATATTGTTATCCACATATTTCTTGGTAACGGAGTTGTGGAGTCGTACAGGCTCAGTCATTTCAAAAGGGTTTCCTTATGCTGCAAGAAATGAAGAAGGCTGTCAACATGTTTATTAAAACATTGCCCTCTCTTTCCCACAAGTTCACCATGGTCCATTAATTTTGATTTTGTCATCTCTCTGAAAAAGAAACAACTTCATGGCAAACTATCTGACATTGAGCAACATGTTCACTTTTATGTGTCTGATCAAGAATTGCCTTGGAGCTTCTCTGTGATCTCTGGATCATCTTTTCCAGTTTCATATCTGGAGCCACAGCATTGAACCTTCCTCATCTGTCTTTCACCACAAAATGCCTTTGGATGAATTTTCTGTAGAGGTATATTTTTCCGCTTCTAGCTTCTTCACCCTTTCCAAATACCAGGGCCCATATATCAGGTAGTTTGTGCAATCAAATTTGTGAAACACAGTAATCAGTGACTCCCCACTCTTCAGGTGCAACTCCCAGTCAGCTTCCCGATCAGAATGAACCAAGTTTTTCCTTAGAACTATCATGTGTAAAACATTCCCCCAGTACTTGGAAAGTTGTGATTTTTCTTCACATTCTTTGACAAACTCTACAAACTTGGTTTTCGGGTTTTATGATTTTGAACTTAGTGTATTGAACATTGCCTGGCTTTGTATTATGTCTTTTGAATGAAATGCACCCTGTGCTTTGTTCGCTTTTGCGATAAGATATGTGAAACCTAATTTGTCATTCTTGTTCCAGAAAGCATTCCAACACAATGTTTCAATAGCCTCAAATATGATGAGCATACCTTGTAACGAATGAACAGAATGACTTCTGCTCAATACTGACTGGACAGTTTTGTTTCCAGAGATTTCAGCCTCAATGCGTACATTGTCTATTCCACATCCACTGAGATACCTTCCTGTACACCAAAACACAATGTTTGTCATGTGGAAAATGTGGAAATTCTACTGGATTGCTCATAAAAATGTCAGCTATAATACGGAAAACACATTTATCGCAGAAAATTGGCAGGATAGGCTGGTTTTCAAGCTAAACACGCACATTTTGGAAATTTTTTGAGCTGTGCATAGTGTTGCATAGTTTGTGACTGGAGATGGTATTACTGGTAAAAACCCAACCTTCGTCAGTGGGACAGTATTCTGGGAGATCAGAGCATGAATTCCAGCCCTCAGAGGAACTGGCTTTTCTTCATCCTTCTGTCTGCATGGAATATGCAATAAGATAAATTTAGTTAAATCAGCTTTGCAGACCACAGCATCAGGTAGAAGATCCATATCCTCAGCCACTTTGAAACTTTCTGGTAGACTGAGACATATTAATGGCTTCTCGTGATTTTGCACACGTTGGCAAGGCAGTTGGGTTATAAGTTTTCAGCTTCATTTGTTTATGCCTCAGCTGACACTAGCTTGTTTTCCAGCAGCTACTTCATTGGTACAGTCTTCAAAAAGCACCATGGCAGTATCATGTGTGCTAGATTTTCCTAACAAAGAAGAGTTGTCTTCAAAATCATAATTATCAAGAGCAGGAGTTGTAAATCCTTTCCCAATAAAGTGACTTGGAAGTAGTGTGCTGTTTGATTCATAAGAACTTACAGCATGAACTGCTAAAACGTTCCTGCTCCTTACTATGTCATTATAACTTGTTGGTACACCAATCCTACTCATTGAAGTGATTAGCTCCATACTTTTGTGCTTGTCAAAGATTGTGTGGGCAGTCATCACATGTTCAAGAGTTTTCTTTTTGCCATAATGTAATTAATAAAACATGATATGGAAAAGACAGTACATTTGCACAGCATAGGCCTGTCAGTTAAGGGGATAGTCTTCCACCTCTTCGCTTAAATCTGAAATGCCATCATCAATGTTGTCTGCTTCTGTTCCGAATTCATGAACTTTAGTTTGTAAACATTTTGCTTTGCTGACATTAAACAATGATGTCAAAAATGTTAAGACAACCTCAGGCACTCTTGTTGACTCCCAAGATTTGCAGAGCTCTGGGCGTCACAAAATTTGTCATTAAGTCCACAATCTAAATCTTTCAGGACATTTCTTAAAATGGTTCCAGATGATTGTACTGCTTCCTGTGATCTTATTTTGGCAGCAAGAACCTCAGGAGTGAAATCAGTTCAGAACACCATAAGTGGCTCATTCTTTTTGATAGACTGGCAACAACGAATTCTGTCATTGCACATCCACACCAGAAACATCCTAATTTTATTATTAAAGATCGATATAGTTTCATCAATGTTTGCCATTATTTCTCTGATCGCACAGAGTCTGAACCCATAGCCAACACTCAAGAGTGGCTTTAAAACTTTATTTGCTTTTTATAGAGTGCAAACTTAACTGAAGGTTGGTTATTACGTTGCTGCTGGGCGCTCATTGTACATTCATATTTTCAAATGTATGCACTTCAGGTGGGCATACAAATCTGCAGTAAACACATTCACCTCTCTGTTTAGAACAGCTACTCGGCTGAGAACTTCATTTTGGAAGAAACTAGCTGCAGGGAAAAACATGTTTACCCTTTGACACTCACATACTCTGTACTTTATTCTTTTGTCAATCTCTTTGGCCCTTGTTCTGGCTGAACCACAGATAACAAATTGAAGATCCTCCCCTTTCTGATCAGTTGTTGGAGGAGGATGAAGGGTAGCCATTGATCTTCTAATTGGATGGGCATTGGGTTTGGTTGTCCTCGCTTTCTCAGAAGATTCAGGTTCTTGTAGTAATTCACTGGTTTCTGCTAGTTTTTGATGATTTGTTTCCAGGCTTTTTTGCATTGTATATGACTTGTAGCACTAGTTGTCACAATGATAAAATATTTGATCCTCTTCACCCATCAGTTTCATTCTTTTGTGAACTTCGTCTTGCCGTATTTCTGCAGCATCTTGAACTCTCTTCTGTCTAGCCGCAATTGATGTTAGCTTTTCTTTTGGATTAGTTTGGCATGTGACACATTTCTCTTTGTTGAAGGAGTCCTCAGATTTTGCAATTAGCAACACTGTCAAGAGGGTAAAGATCCTCTGCTACCACCTGCTTCGCTCATGTTTACGAATTGAATTAACAGAAAACCTAAAACAAAAACGATATCGAAATAAATGACCAATATGATGGCAAAAACACATCAATATAGAGCAAGGGTTGCTCTGAGGAGTTATTTTCTGTCTCCATAAGACTACCTGACCCCCCAAACCCCTTGTTTTACCACCAAAATGAAGTATATAGGTCTCATAGTTTCAGAAATATTACATCACCATTGCAACACATCCACCATTTTCAAGAATGTTGTCTAGACAAACTGGCCCGATTAGCAATGTCTACCCAAACTAAATTACTTCTCTAATGATACAAAAATACTAATAAGAAATGAAAATCTCTGGACAACATTTTTTAATGGCGGTTTATCAAGGGGCCAGGACTAAAAAGCCTCACTTGTGGTTATCAGGTCATGCCGGACCGAGGCAAGGTCATACATTTTGGCTGACCATGATGGAGCAGGCCCAGGCACATCCCACTGAAGAGTTTACTTTCCTAAGGCCACCCTCACGAGAAGCTGTATGTGGGGGTTTCACACGGGGCCAAAGGAGATCATTGTCAGAGGTAGAGGTATGTTGGGAGTTGTAGATGGTCATTGTTGTAACACAAAGAGACAGTCGCTGCTGGAGCTTTGCATTGATAGTCAAGGCAAACTGTTGCTGCTCACTCAGACAATAGAGACTGAGGTGAAGAGCAGTCATCGCTGGAGATTCATGCTGACGGGTGTCATGGACAGTCATTATTTGAAGCAAGGAGTCCACTTTGCAGTCATCATGAGCCCAGAACCTCTGGATTTTCACCTGAAGTTCAGGAGGAGTGCACTCCGATGCCAACCAAGAGTCCTCTTGGAGATCAGGATTCACTCCAGCAGAGGCCAGCAGCACGGCTCAGGCAAGTCCAGTTGGTCCTGGTCACCTGGGTAGTTGCAGGGAGGCCTTTGACATACTGCTGCATGCATTTAGACCAAAGAGGTCAGCTGTTTGACCACTGGAGCCACTTCTGGAGAGCCTGTGTCCAAAGTAATCAGGTCCAGTATTACATATTCAGACAGCAGAGAAGTCCTCCTTTGGAATTTTCTGCAGGTCTAAGAGTGCTCTGATGAAAAGTTCTGAAGGTGCTTTTCTTACTCAGTGCCAACCTGTGGGTGTAGGAATCCCACTTTGTCTAACCTACCCCGTTTCCTCAGTTTAACTCCAAACTCTCTAGGGCAACAAAGGGCAGGCATGCCGAGGTGTGAGCTTCATTTTTCAAGAGGCAGGGCAGGAATCCCATAAACATCAGGCTGAGGTTAGGCATACCCTGGAGCTACCCTATGAAGCTTAGGAAGGGCTGAGTACAACCCCCAGGACATCCTGCTTAGGAAAGGAGCACTCTGACCCATACCCAAGGTCCTTTTGTTTCCATGCCTAGAAGGAATTCACAACACACGACAGGAAAGCCATTGAGTCATGTGACCCTGGACACTGGCAGAAAGGCAAACGTGGTTTAGACCAAAAAAGGGCAATTTTCTAAAAGTGGCATTTTGAGAATAGTAATTTAACATCTGACTTTACAATTAAAGAAGATTTTAAATTATAATTCAGTTGAGTAGAAGAAGCATTGTCTAGCTGTTCCCAAGCAGAAGTAATCACTTATTAGGTGTAATAAAATAACCCATTTGTAGGAGGCTGGCCTGGTTTGTAGTGGGTACCTTGGGTACTTACACCATACACCAGGTCCAGTTATCCCTTATTAGTGAAAAGTAGTAGTGTTCTAGCAGCTTAGGCTGATAGAGGTAGCTATAGCAGAACAGCTTAGGCTGAACTAGGAGACATGCAAAGCTCATGCAATACCACTTATAGTTACACAGTACTTAGTCACCCAAATAAATATCTTTATTTTTGTGTATGTTAGACCTGACAGCCTTAGGGTGCTCACCCCTAACTTTTTGCCTGCCTCCGTCCACTTTTGAGATACTGTTTTTGCTGTTTTTAGACTCTGCACACTTTACCACTGCTAACCAGTGCTAAAGTGCATATGCTCTCTCCCTTTAAACATGGTAACATTGAATCATACCCAATTGGGCTATTTCATGTACTTATAAATGCAGAGTACAGTGCACTATATGTGCCCAGGGCCTGCAGATTAAAAGCTACTAATGGGCCTGCAGTACTGATTGTGCCACCCACTTAAGTAGGCCCTTAACCTTGTCTCAGGCCTGCCATTGCAAGGCCTGTGTGTGCTGTTTCACTGCCAATTCGACTTGGCATATAAAAGTACTTGCCAAGCCTAAAACTCCCCTTTTCTACATATGTCACCCCTGAGGTGTGCCCTGGGTAGCCCCTAGGGCAGGGTGCTGTGTAGGTAAAAGGCAGGACATGTACCTGTGTAGTTTCATGTCCTGATAGTGTAAAAATCCTTAATTCGTTTTACATTGCTGTGAGGCCTGCTTCCTTCATAAGCTAACATTGAGGCTGCCCTCATACATTGTGTGAGTGGTAGCTGCTGATCTGAAAGGAGTAGGAAGGTCATATTTAGTAGGGCCAGAATGGTGATACAAAATCCTGCTGACTGGTGAAGTTGGATTTAATATTACTATTTTAGAAATTCCACTTTTAGAAAGTGAGCATTTCTCTGCACTTAAATCTTTCTATGCCTTACAATCCACGTATGGCTGGGTTTAGTTGACAGCTCCTTGTGCATTCACTCAGACACACCCCAAACACAGGATACTCAGCCTCACTTGCTTATATCTGCATTTTGAATGGGTCTTCTTGGGCTGGGAGGGTGGAGGGCCTGCTCTCACACAAAGGACTGCCACACCCCCTACTGGAACCCTGGCAGACATGATTGAACTGAAAGGGGACCTGGTGCACTTCTAAGCCACTCTTTGAAGTCTCCCCCACTTCAAAGGAACATTTTGGTATAAAAACAGTGCCTCTGCCCCTACCAACTCAGACACTTCCTGGAGAAGAGAACCCAAACCAGAACCTGCATCCTGCCAAGAAGGCCTGCCTGGCTGCTCAAAGGACTCACCAGTCTGCTTTTCTGTGAAGGACTGCTGCCTTGCTGCTCTCTGCCTGTGTTGAAGTGCTCTCCAAGGGCTTGGATAGAGCTTGCCCCCTGTTCCCTGAAATCTCAGGACCAAAAAGACTTCATCTCTACAAGAAGGACTCCTTGTGCGGTGAAATTCGACGCACAACCTGCCAGAAACAGCGCACAGCCTGCATCACGGTGAAAATTTCACCGCACACCGAACCGGAATGACACAACCCGACTTCGCAATGAGAAGATCGACGCAGCGCCAGCGTAGCGACCGTAACTTTGATGCATAGCCGAGCCGGAACCATGCAGCCCGACTTACAGAGAGGAATTGACGCAACAGCTGCCGTGCGGTACAAAATTTGACGTAATGCCTACCAGCTCCTGTGACTTTTTCCTAGCAGCGCCAGAAATCCACACATCATCCCCGGGGTGTCTGAAAACCCCGCAACCCAAAGAGGATCCACGACCGAGCACCAGAAATTGACGCACAGTCGTCCCTTTGTGAACACTAAATGATGCATTGCCGTGTGCGGCCCGAGAAATCGACGCACGCCCCTTTGTTTTCACGTATTTCCTTCTCTGCGGCCCTTCGCATCGATTTTTCATGCGAACCAGGTACTTGTTGCTTGAAAGAGACTTTGTTTGCTTTCAAAAGACTTAAGACACTTTGGGGGTCATTTTGACCTTGGCGGACGGCGGAGGCCGTCCGCCAAGGTACCGCCGCTGAATGACCGCACCGCGGTCAAAAGACCGCGGCGGCCATTCAGACATTTCCTCTGGGCCGGCGGGCGCTCTCCAAAAGAGCGCCCGCCGGCCCAGAGGAAATGCCCCTGCAACGAGGACGCCGGCTCAGAATTGAGCCGGCGTAGTTGCAGGGGTGCGACGGGTGCAGTTGCACCCGTCGCGTATTTCAGTGTCTGCTTAGCAGACACTGAAATACTTTGCGGGGCCCTCTTACGGGGGCCCCTGCAGTGCCCATGCCATGGGCATGGGCACTGCAGGGGCCCCCAGGGGCCCGCGGCACCCCCTACCGCCATCCTGTTCCTGGCGGGAGACCCGCCAGGAGCAGGATGGCGGTAGGGGGTGTCAGAATCCCCATGGCTGCGGAGCGCGCTCCGCAGCCATGGAGGATTCACAAGGGCAGTGGTAAACCGGCGGGAGACCGCCGGTTTACCCTTTCTGGCCGCGGCTGAACCGCCGCGGTCAGAATGCCCTCGGGAGCACCGCCAGCCTGTTGGCGGTGCTCCCGTGGTCGGTGACCCTGGCGGTCACCGGCCGCCAGGGTCAGAATGACCCCCTTTATATCACTTTTCAGTGATATCTCTTCATTTACTTATTGTATCTTTGATAGTTTTGACCTGCATTTTTACAGATACATATTATATATTTTTCTAAACAGTGTGGTGTATTTTTGTGGTGCTATATGATGGTATTGTATGATTTATTGCACAAATACTTTACACATTGCCTTCTAAGTTAAGCCTGGATGCTCAGTGCCAAGCTTCCAGAGGGTGGGCACAGGATAATTTGGATTGTGTGTGACTTATACTGACTAGCGTGAGGATCCTTGCTTGGACAGGGGGTAACCTGACTGCCAACCAGAGACCCCATTTCTAACAGTGACACAGTACCAAAAATATCTTAGGGACAATACTTCTTCTGGAGGTAAGTATTATACACAATATTTACACAAGACACCAAAATTAGACAAGTAAATAGTCTTAGAACAATGCAAACAATAGGAAAAGCTGTAGATTGCAGTGGGAGAAAAAAGGTCTGGGGCAACACAAACCATATACTAAGAAAGTGGAATGTTGGTTGAGTACCACCACCTTGTGTGGGGTGGTCCGCCAGACATTGCAGTGCCGGTCTGACGAGGAGACTGCCCAATGATGACGCTTGGCATCCTAGTGAATGCTTGAGGGCTCTCCTGAAAATACTGATACTTCCTCTCCCTGCATGCATATTGGAACAGTGTACTATTTTTGTTTACAGATTTAGGTCTTGGGAGACTGTACACTGGACCACAATTCTCCCAGTCCCTCTCGCCTTTTTTTGTTATATAAGGAGGGCACCTTCAGTGCCCTTCAAAGCATTCCCAGAGGGTGGGGGAGGCTACCCCTCCCTAGCCTGTAACACCTATTTCCAAAGGGAGAGGATGTAATACCCTGCTTTGTTATGCCTTCCTAGGACTGGGCTGCCCAGACTCCAGGACGGCAGAACCCTGTCTCTGAGGTGGCAGCAGCTGTAGCTGCAGTGCAAGCCTCAGAGGGCTGGTTTGGCAGTACTGGGGGTCCATGGTGGACCCCAAGGATGTATGGAATTGGCACCCCAATACCAAACTTGGAATGGGGGGACAATTCCATGACCTTAGACATGTTACATGGCCATATTCTGAGTTACCATTGTGAAGCTACATATAGGTCAATACCTATATGTAGTGTACGCGTGTAATGGCGTCCTTAGTAACTTTGCACCTAACCTTCAGCAAGTGAAGCTTAGACATATAGGTGACTTATAAGTTACTTAAGTGCAGTGCAAATGGCTGTGAACTAGTGTGTGCACTATTTCACGCAGGCTGCAATGGCAGTCCTGTGTAAGGGTTTGTCTGACCTCCTTATGGGTGGCAAAAGAAATGCAGCAGCCTATATGGATCTCCTGGAACCCCAAAGCCCTGGGTTCCTAGGTACGATATACTAGGTACTTATAAGGGGGTTCCAGTATGCCAATTGAAATTGGTAAATGAAGTCACTGGCCTACAGTGACAAATTTAAAAGCAGAGAGAGCATAAGCACTGAGGTTCGGATTAGCAGAGCCTCAGTGACACAGTTAGGCACTATACAGGCATACACATTAGGCCATAAACTATGAGCCCTGGGGTCCTGAACAGCAGAATCCCAGTGAGAAAGGCATAACATACTGACACACACTCTCAAACAGGCCAAAAGTGGGGGTAACTATGCTTGAAGGAGGCTACTTTCTCACACCATTGTTATTCTAATTGAAAGAAAGACATACAACAGTTATAAATAACTTTAGGAGTTTTTCACTGTGAGGACATGTAAAACATAAAGACACATCCTACTTTTTAAACACCATGCACCATGCCATATGAGTGTCAGGAGATTGCCCATTAAATCAAACTTCCACAGGAGCAGATGCCTTTTACCCAAATCCCTCCAACAAATGTGTACTCAGACTTTACTGATTGTCTGAACCCTCCATCTGTTAGAGGGAAAGGGAAATGGGAATAGAAAAAGAGAGACCGCCTCCCGATCCAGTTCCAGCCTGTGTTTCCCACTTGAAGATAGTATATTCAGTGTGTGCTTCTGTAACCTGCGCCTTTCTTCTTATTGGGATTTCGTTAAAGGAATGACCTGCAGTTGGGTGATAAGAGCATGGATAAGTGCATTCCTACTGCGCATTCAACTCTCCAGCCATTCACATTCACCCAATTCTATCGTTCTCCTAACTTGGATCTTTTAAGAGACTAGCCTCTCCCTAAGAGAACAATGTTAACTTAATATCTTCTTTTCTCCAGGAGTCAGAGGTATCCAAAGTCCTCTGGAGAACAGTTCAAAGGTTCACAAACATACAATCTACTAATGTCTTTTACTGGAAACGAAAACTCCTTCTCAAGGTTCAGTTTTCTCAATCACAGTCTCTAGGAATTAGTCTGAGCACTGAGGTTTGTCTCTAAGACTGGCAAGTCTGCAAGGTAAAGAGTTTTTGAATATATATGTATGTATGTATATATATATATATATATATATATATATATATATATATATATATATATATATATATATATATATATATATAGGCAAGTCTCGAAATCATACAAAAGGAGGATTCCTTACTGCTGTTGCTTGAATTTCCGTTAAGCCAAAACAAATTCTCCTCAGAAAGCCGATAGCCAGTTGTTGGAAGGAGGAAGACATTCACCTTCTCCAGAAGGGAAAAGTAGCTGGTGTGCACACCAGAACAAGAAAAAGAATGAATTGCTCAAAACTGGAAGAATTGTCTATAAAACGAAGTGCCTCAGGAACAACACAGCTCATTCTCCTCAGGATAACAGTTGAAGTGCACAGCTCCCAGAGAGAAACAGCTGCAGGGAAGCTTCAGCACAAGACTGAGGTAGAAACACTAGAGCACTGACCTCACAAAGATTTGCGGCCACCATCTTGAATGGCAGTTAAACCTGAAGAAGCTAGTTCTAAGAACAGCCTTCGCAAGAACCACCGGGAGTGAGGACGCCACTGCGACCAATGTGGGTACAAGGAAAAGGGGAATCATTTTTACTGAGGGAAGAACTTAACACTGGCAATAGTTTCCCTGACAATGAGGAGTTAGGCCCTACTTTATGAAAAAGGAAGGTTTAGGCCTAGCAAAAGATTTATTTTACCAGGTGGAAATGGCAGCTTAAAACTGCACTACAGGCTGCAGTGGCAGGCCTGTGACATGTTCTACAAGGCTACTTTAGTGGGTGGCACCATGAATGCTGCAGACAATTTGATGCATAGGCCCTGGGTACACTTAGGCCCTCATTTCCACCCTGACGGTTGGTGATAAAGCGGCAGTAATACCGCCAACAGGCGGGCGGTAAAAAAAAATGGAATTATGACCACGATGGAAACCGCTTAGACAGACAGCCACTTTATCACACCGACTGCCACATCAGTAGCAACAAGTACTGCAGCGGTAACCGCCAACAGCCAGGCGGAAGACAATGTATCGCCCCACAGTATTACAACAGGCCTATCCGCCACCTTTCCGGGGCGGTACCAACGACATTAAAAGCACGGCAGAAACAGGACACAGAAGGCAAAGGACTAACCTCTGGAGACTCAAGGAAGAACCACAACGCCATGGATCTCGAGTTGCACATCTTCCCCATGATTGTATACCTCCTCATTCACTACGAACAGCAACGCAGGCGAAGATGACCACGGTGAGTACTGCCGCCTAACACACAAAGGAGGGGGGGGGAGAAAAAAAAGAATGACACACACGCAACACCCCCACTCCCAACACCATACATACAACTAGATGCAGTAACACTACATATACACACTGTACCCCTCAGGAATAATGCAGGGACAAAAGGAATTGATTAAAGTGAGTGTAATAAGATAAAATACAAGAAAATCGGGCTTCAAAACAAAACATAATATACAAATGGCACTGCCCAATCCTCAATGTCCGTGCCCACTGCTTGGTCCTGGGAAGTGCAAAGCCACAGTCTCTCAAGAGGGTGGTTTGCCCACTGCTTGGTCCTGGGAAGTGCAAAGCCACAGTCTCTCAAGAGGGTGGTTTGCCCACTGCTTGGTCCTGGGGAGTGCAAGGCCACAGTCTCAAAAGTGGGTGGTTTCCCCACTGCTTGGTCCTGGGGAGTGCAAGGCCACAGTCTCAAGTGGATGGCTTCTCCACTGGTTCTGCAGGGGGCCTTGTGCCCAGTGTGCGCCATCCTGGCAAGGATGCAGTGAATGGATGGCTTCTCCTCTGGTTCTGGAAGGGGCCTTGTGCCCAGTGTGCTTCATCCTGGAAAGGAGGCGGTGAATGGATGGCTTCTCCACTGGTTCTGGAGGGGGCCTTGTGCCCAGTGCACCTGATCCTGGCAAGAAGGGGGTGAGTGGATGGCTTCCTCCACTGGTTCTGGAGGGGGCCTTGTGCCCAGTGTGCCTCATACTGGCAAGGAGGGGGTGAGTGGATGGCTTCTCCACTGGCTATGGAGGGGGCCTTGTGCATAGTGTGCTTCATCCTGGCAAGGAGGGGGTGAGTGGATGGCTTCTTCCACCAGTTCTGGATGGGGCCTTGTTCCCAGTGTGCTTCATCCTGGGAAGGAGTGGGTGAGTGGATGGCTTCTCCACTGGTTCTGGAGGGGGCATTCTGCCCAGTGTGCTTCATCCTGGGAAGGAAGGAGGAAGTGGATGGCTTCTCTACTGGTTCTGGAGGGGGCCTTGTGCCCAGTGTGATTAATCCTGGCAAGGAGGGGGTGAGTGGATGTCTTCTTCCACTGTTTCTGGAGGGGGCCTTGTACCCAGTGTGCTTCATCCTGGGAAGGAGGGGTGAGTGGATGGCTTATCCACTGGTTCTGGAGGGGGCATTCTGCCCAGTGTGCTTCATCCTTGGAAGGAGGGGGTGAGTGGATGGCTTCTCCACTTGTTCTGGAGGGGGCATTCTGCCCAGTGTGCTTCATCCTTGGAAGGAGAGGGTGAGTGGATGGCTTCTCCACTGGTTCTGGAGAGGGCATTCTGCCCTGTGATGCAGCACTTGAGGAGTGAAAGGTCACAGTCTCCACCTGGGTGTCACACCTACAGTATTTGCAGGGTCTAGGATGGACTACAGCCCATGGAGGCAGGACTACACACTGCCCGCCGGCTGTGATGGCTGCTCAGGGGTGGCAGTGGCTGTGCTGGTGTCGGGGCTGTCAGTGGTGGGGGGAGGCTCCAGCCCTTCCCCTGCAGCCTCGGACGGCTGCCCACTGGGGCTGCTGCTGCTGGCAGTGGTGCTGGTGACGGTGCTGCCATTGGTGGGGAGAGGCTCCAACCCTTCCCCTGCAGCCTTGGACGGCTGCCCACTGGGGCTGCTGCTGCTGGTAGTTGTGCTGGTTTGCGGTGGCGGTGCTGGTGTCGGGGATGTCAGTGGTGGGGGGAGGCTCCAGCCCTTCCCATGCAGCCTCGTACGGCTGAACCGTCATGGTTGGTGGTGGGAGCTCCGAATCAGTGCCAGCACCAGGCCTCCTGTCCTTCCTGCCTGCAGGCCCTTTGCCCTTCCCCCTTGGCAGCTGCTGGGGACTCCTTGCCCTTCCCCTTGGCAGCTGGTGGTGCCTCCTTGCCCTTCCCCTTGGCACCTGCTGCCAAGGGGAATGGCACGTGCAGGCACACTGTCAGTGCTGATTGTTGGTTCCCTGGAGCTTCTCCCACCTGCTGTAACGGCCGACACTACTATGGCCGTGGACTGGGTGGCTGAGGTGCTAGCCTGAGTTCTGACCACTCTGGCCCTACGTGAAGGATGGGGGGGGAGGGAAGAGGTCAACAGCGGAGAGGAAAAGCTTCTTCGGGACACGGGGTGGGAAGAGGGTGAAAGTTTGGGAGTGGAGGAAGAGGGAGTGGTTGTTGGAGGTGTCTGCTGTGTTTGGGTGCAGGTGCATGGCCTGGATGCTGTTGTGAGGTGGATGGCTGTTGGGTGTCTGAGTGCTTGCGTTTGTGTACTATGGGAGGAGTGGGCACAGATACAGTGGGAGAGGACAGAGGGGACATGTGCATGGATAAGGGGGTGGTGCCTGCCAGTGAGGGGTGTGTAGTGATAGGCGTGATGGGGTAGTGGTTGAGGATTGTGTGCATGCAGGTGTGAGTGTAGACACTACTGGGAGGGAGGTGGATGACGAGGAGGAGGGGGACACAGTGGAGGCAGTGGATGTTGGTATGTCTGCATCTGGTTGGTGTTTTGTGAGTGCCTGTGGGATGATCTGTAGTGCTTGTGTTTACCTGAGCTACTCCTGTGTGTTGTCTTGGGTGCATGCTGGTCTGAATGTGTGCTTGGGATAGGTTGGGGTTGCGGGGAATGGGACCGGGTAGAGGAAGTTGGAGGTGGGCGGCTAGAGACAGGGACAATGGCTGCCATCAGGGAGGAGGCCACGTGGAGACTCAAACCCGAATTATTGGAGGATGCTCCCTTCCGGGCCGAACTCCGCCAATGTGCGCTACAATATTTCGAAGACAATGACTGCACTGTATCCAACACACTGATAGAATGGGATGCTTTTAAGGTAGTAATAAGGGGGAAGTGCATAGCCGAGACAGTGGGAATACGTAGAACTTTACTGGGCGATACAGAGTGGGCCGGGACTAAATTAAGAGAGGCTGAGAAAGACAGACCTGGGAATCCACACCTGCAAACCCTGATACAAGAACTCAGGGCCGAAGTGGCACACTGTATTGAACGCCTTAGATGCTTTGACCACAAAAACTACCTCACAAGGGCCCATGGCGAGAGAGATAAGGCGGGCAGACTCCTCGCCTGGGTGGTCTGGCAATCTGAAAGATCCCCCCCATAATGAACCTGATCTCGGAGACAGGGGCCCAACTGTTTGAACCAGAGCAGATTAATGCCCAGTTTATGTCATTCTATGAGAAATTATACCAAAAAAGACTCAATTTAAACAGAGAACAAACTGAAAAGTATTTAACAGCACTAAAACTAAAACCCTGGGAACCGTTACCCACAGAAACACTAGAGGAGAACATCACACTAGGTGAGATTAATGAGGCCATGAAAGGAATGGCATGGGGAAAATCACCCGGAACAGATGGCCTCCCCGCTGAGTTTTATATCACCTTTGCTGGAATCCTCTCTCCGAGACTAGAAAAAATGTTTAAGTGCACCAGGGACCAGGGCCTTCTACCTGAATCCTGTTGAGAAGCGGTCATAGTCCCCCTTCTTAAGCCCGGCAAAGATCCAACAGGAGTGGGAGCGTATAGACCCCTTTGTATGTTGAACCTCGATTATAAAATCCTTAGCAAGACCCTGGCATCCAGACTTCTCCCACTGATGCCCTCTTTAATATACCCAGACCAGGCAGGTTTCATACCAGGGCGCAATACAGCTGGGAATATTGGTAGATTAATTGCCATCATGAGAGACGTAGCTCCCACCGCTGGGACCCCGGGTATCCTGGCAGTAGATATTGAAAAGGCCTTTGATAGCTTAGATTGGGATTTCCTTTATAAAGTCATGTCCAAACTTGGAATAGGACCTGAATACATCTCATGGGTGAAATTACTATATACTGACCCCTCAGCCAGAGTACGCACAGGGCGCATAATATCTAACAGATACAAAGTGGAACGTGGGACAAGACAGGGTTGCCCCCTCTCCCCCCTGCTGTTCGCCTTGGAGATCGAACCACTGGCCGCCGCGGCCAGGGCAGGAGAGGGGGGACCAGGTATCCTTGCCAGAAACGAGAGACATCATATAGCCCTTTATGCGGACGACCTCCTAATATTTTTGGAAGCCATCCAAAGGGATCTACCTCTAGCAGAGCTAATGCTAACTAACTTTGAAAGCCACTCAGGCCTAAAGGTAAACTGGGACAAAACAGGCTTACTCCCTCTTAAAAAACAACAGCCACCACCCCTGAATTTGGGACTGGTTAGATGGATTCCAGATGGGCTCCCGTATTTGGGAGTGAAAGTTTATCATGACTCCCGGGATATTCTACATGGAAATTTAGGTGGCACAATCCTTTCCATAAAAACCTGCATGACATTCTGGCAAACACTGCCAATATCAGTGACAGGGCGAATTGCGATTCTCAAAATGATCGTATTGGGGCGATTACTATATCATCTCTCCCAATTTGGATTCCTAAATCCTTCTTTAGGGAATTAAACACCATAGTAAGCTCATTTATATTGAGTAAAGGCAAGAAGAGAGTAGCTTTGACAAAACTCCAAAGACAGTCGACAGATGGGGGGCTGGCAACACCAGATTTCAAGACCTATTATCTTGCGACAGAACTACAGTGGTTGGCACTCTGGATCTCGGACAGACTATTGGCAACAACAAACGCAAAACTTTCCACCCCACAGGGGACTAGACTATTTGAGATACTCTTGGGGTCCCCTAGAGACGAGAAGCAAGACAGTCCAGAGCTAAAAATACTAACTAAGTGCTGGAAAACCTTTTTATGTAAGATTAAAACTAAAACTCCCTACTCTGCAGAGCTTCCCCTTAGCTCTTTGCAAGCAATAATGCGGAGAAAAACTGGACTCGAACTGGGAGACTGGTTAGAGGCCGGAGTTACTACAGTTGGCATGCTTTTCAAGGACAATAAACTGATGACATTCGAAGCCATCAGAGCAGAATACGACATTCCGGCCAAACATTTTTTAACATACGGGGCTATAAAAGCCAGCATATACAATCATTGGTGAACAAAGGGCATTGAACCCTCTTCACAAGCAATATGCACATATTTGACATCCCCAAGCAACAAAACTAAGGTAATATCAATGCTTTATGCTTTGATAAGAGCAGACATCACAGAACCCTTACCCTACCTTAAACAACTGTGAGAAAAAGTTCTCAATCGTGACATCCGGAGGTAGAGTGGGGACACATCCTGCGAAACCTCCCCAAGGCATCGTGAAATGCTAGATTTAAACTTATCAATTTCTATATCCTACACCAAGCCTACTTAACACCTGCCCGCATAAATAAATACTTCAATAAAACTACTAAGAGCTGCCCAAGATGCAGATTAGTGGATGCTTAGTTTAACCACATGTTTTGGGATTGCACCATACTGACACCCTATTGGACAGAGGTTTGCCACAAATTGTCACAACTACTGAATAAGAATACCACTTGTTCCATGGTTAACTGTCTCTTACACGCCTTCACTCATTCAACTAAACACAAAGCCTCAGATAGATTCCTAGACCTGGCCTTAACTCTAGCTAAGAGAGAGATAGCAATCAACTGGAAAACCCCCAAGGGCCCTAGAGTAATAACCTGGAAAAACAAATTACTTAAGTGGGCAACTGCAGAAGGCACACTACTTCAACAGGAGGCTAAGAACGGGATCAGAACCCCAGAAGTGTCGGAAGACTGGGAAATAATAATGGACACACTCAGATCGGAGTTCATACATAAGAAGCCACCCAGTAAATAACATTTAGGACCACGTAATAAATAGCCAAGACAATAGCATACAACTTTTAGCATAGGTCGAGACACACACCTGACCCTGATCAGAAATACATAACGCGTCGGACTCCTGCCAAATACCCCTATGCACTAATCAAACACGACTAGATACCCTGCAGAAAAGTTATCAATGCTGAATCATGGTTCTCGGTTGGAAGGGCTAGGGAGGGACCGGGGGCAGGTTGTTGAGTTTTGTTATTATAAGAATTTGCATTGTATACTGCATAAGTACCACTAACCAGTTCATGTACTTTTGAGACTAAGATATAATATTGTAAACGATGTAACACAGGAAGAGTATGTGTAAAAACCATTGAAATGATATAATATCAATAAAATCTGGTTTAAAAAAAATAATCACGGAGGAGGCCAGAGCCTGGATTAATCTCTGTTGGACTGCCATGCCAGAGTGAATGCCCTCCAGGAATGCATTTGTTTGTTGCAAATGGCCTACCAGCCCCTGGATGACATTCACTATGGTTGACTGCCCAACAGAGATGGATCGCAGGAGGTCAATAACCTCCTCACTTAGGGCAGCAGGGCTAACTGGGGCAGGGCCTGAGGTGCCTGGGATGAAGGAGATGCCCACCCTCCTGGATGAGCGGGCACGGGAAACTCGCTGAGGGGCTGCTGGGAAGGTGGTGCTGGTACGGGGGTGGCAGCTGTACCTGTAGTTTGGGTGGGCACAGAAGTGTCCGCCACTAGCAGGGAGCTTCCTTTGGAGGAGGTATCACTGTCAGAACTGTCCCCTCCTGTCTCTGCCATGGTGTGCCTCTCGCCCTCCGTCCCACTGGTGCCCTCACAGTCGGTGGATGCGGCCTCCTAGGCCCTGTGGGATGCAGCTCCCTCCGTCGCTGGTGCCTCTGCTCTTCCACCAGATGATACTAATGCACATAAGGACATGGTGACAAAACAAAAAAGGGGGGAAAGAGACAAAGGATACCCTTGGTCAGTGGCAGCAACACCACCACCGTTGGCGTACATGACACCACACACACACACACACACACACACACACACACACACACACACACACGGAACAGCCCTACACACTATGCAATGCACTACCAGTCACAATGCTAGTCACCAGCCCATAGACAGGAATACCTGAGGCCTATAGCAGCATACGTGACACTTACAGACCCCTGCCCAGTAGTGAATGCCTACTAGCTTGTTAGGAGGTGGTGTTCATCAGCCCCTGCCCAACATGGAACCCACCTTGCAATCTCCGGCCTGGCCTACGGGCACCCACAGGCCTGCATACCCCACCCGGAGACCACCCCACCACGTGCAAATAGTATATTGGGAACCTGTACTCACCTCCTTGTGGCTGCTGTGATGCCCTCAAGCGCCCTTCCAGCTCCGGATAGGCCACCGCCAGTATGTGGGGCATCAGGGGGGTCAGGGTTCGATGGGCACCCGTTCCTCATTGGGAGGCCATCCCCAGCGGGGCCTCCGCCGTCTTCTTTGCCCAGCGCCTCAGGTCCTCCTACCATTTCTGACAGTGGGTGCTCTGCCTGCCGTAGACCCCCAGGGTCTGCATGTCCTTGGCGATGGCACGCCATATACCCTTTTTCTGATGGGCACTGACCTGCAGAAAAAGTAACATAGAAAAAGGTACCAGTCATACCGTCCATCCTGTTACAATCATGGCCCACCATAGCCCTCACATCCCCTTACGCACAGATATTGCCCACATTACATGCAGCACGCTGCACAGAACTCTTCCACCAACTCCCCCCCTCTCGAGGCCCTCACAGCACTCCATGCATCCATGCCCCTTGCATCGTGCTCACTGTACTCACTTGTTGGTCTGGAGGCCCATAAGGCATTCGGTACTGGGGTAGGACCCCATCCACCAGTTTCTCCAACTCCACAGCGGTACAGGCAGGGGCCCTTTCCTCAGTGACACGAGCCATGGTCAATTCCAGACACAGGTCACAGTAGCAGTGTAGGTCCTCTCCTGTTGAAGGTTAGGTAGCAAGTGAGTGAACAGATACAAAATGGCGGTGATGTCAGCAGAGGTGCGTACGTCACCGCCGGCGTACATCACCACCGGCGTACATCCCCATTGGAAACTGTAACCCATAGGGCCCAATGACAACCAATGAGCAGTTGCACTTCAGTACTGGACCGCCCCCGCCACGGTGCACAACGTCAGCGGCATTACCTCATTTCCACATGTCCATCCACACAGGACAGGCGGATGCCATTTTGGGGGGGGGCAGGCTGTGGCACCTAGCTGCGTCACAGTACACATAGGCACCATTTTAGGCCTATCCAGCAACATACTGTTACAGTCACAACATGCAATGCAGTGCAGTGTTTGGAAATGTGGTATACTGACCAGCTGCTCCCCGTTTTGCCCTCTAGATTACAACTGCTGCGGATGAATAGGAGATGGAGCCATCCCCCTGTGTACAGACCCCTGGTGCACTTGGCAACAATGGAGCACAGGCACATCATCCTCACCTATAGACTTGACAGGGCCACAATCACGGAGCTGTGTGCCCAATTGGTACCTGACCTGATATCTGCTATCCGTCAGCCCACCGCGATCCCCCCTCTTGTCCAAGAGCTATCAGTGCTCCATTTCTTGGCAACTGGCTCCTTCCAAGTGACAGTGGGCTTGGCAGCAGGAATATCTTAGCCAATGTTCTCAATAGTGCTTACCAGAGTGTTGTCTGCCCTGATTAAACACATGCGCAGCTTCATTGTTTTCCCCCAGGTGGAGGATTTGGCCACAATGAAAGCTGGCTTCTATGCAATAGGACATATCCCCAACATTATTGGGGCTATTAATGGTACACATATTGCTTTCTCCCCCCCTGGAGAAATGAACAGGTGTTCAGAAATTGAAAGAACTTTCACTCGATGAATGTGCATATAGCGTGCCTGGCGGACCAGTACATCTCCCATGTCATTGCTCATTATCCAGGGTCGGTGCATGATGCCTTTATCCTGAGGAATAGCAGCATCCCATATGTGATGGCTCAACTCCAGAGGAACCGGGTGTGGCTTATGGATGAACCCTGGTTCCCACCCAGTGGATGTTTGTGTATGGTGTGAGCCCTAAGGGTTAGTGTGTGTCTAACAGTTGTCCCTCGATATTTGCAGGTGATTCTGGTTACCCCAACCTCTCATGGCTACTGACCCCTGTGAGGAATCCTAGGACAAGGGCAGAGGAACGTTACAGTGAGGCACATGGGCGTACAAGGGGAGTAATAGAGAGGACATTTGGCCTCCTGAAGGCCAGCTTTCGTTGCCTCCATCTAACAGGTGGATCCCGGTCTACTCACCCAAGAAGGTGTGCCAGATCATCATGGCATGCTGCATGTTGCATAGCAGACACCAGGAGCCTTTTCTGCAGGAAGATGAGGCTGAAGATGGGCGTGTGGCAGTAATGGACCCTGTGGACAGTGAAGATGAGGAGGCAGAGGATGAGGACAACAGAACAGGTATTATACAACAGTACTTCCAGTGACACACAGGTAAGACACTGTAACTTCACTTTGCATTGACAGGTTTGTATTTGACATTGTACATGGCAGGCAGATTCTCCCAGTTCTATGGCCACTTACTGTACCCTTTGTCATCTCTATTTTCAGATATCTGTGCCCCACTCTGGCACCTGTTATGTTGACTGCAGCCAACTACAGGTCATTCCTATGCATACATTACTGTACAGTTGTATTGCAGTGTTTAAAACTTGTTAAACTAATACATAGTTAAATCATTTGTCATACTCCATACTTGTATTTTTTAAATGGTGTTTATTTAAGTGCTAAGAAGTAGAAGGGGTAGTGGAATGGGCTGGGTTGATGGTGGAGGAATGTCCAGGATAGAGTCCAGTCTATTTGTGTCACAGTTGCATTGTCCAATGGATCATAGGAAGGGGAGCAATGGCAGTTCAAGGTGGAGAGGGTGACAGAGTGGGAAACAAGGGTGACAATCGGGAGAATCATATTTCCTGGCAGGGGTCTTGGGAACGTTCTCTGGCTTCTGCCTGGATTGCAGGGACCGTTTGCGGGGTGGTTCTCCTTCTGCAGGGGGAGGGGTGCTGGTGGCCTGTTGTTCCTGTGGCGGTGCCAGGCTGCCAGTGGTGTGCCACTGCCTCCCTCATGGTGTTGGCCATGTCTGCCAGCACCCCTGCAATGGTGACCAGGGTGGTGTGGATGTCCTTCAGGTCCTCCCTAATCCCCAGGTACTGTCCGTCCTGCAGCCGCTGGCTCTCCTGCAACTTGTACAGTATCTGGCCTATCGTCTCCTGGGAATGTTGGTATGCTTCAAGGATGTTGATGAGTGCCTCATGGAGAGTCGATTCCCTGGGCCTGTCCTCCCCCTGTCCCACAGCAGTCCTCCCAGCTTCCCTGTTGTCCTGTGCCTCTGTCCCCTAAACCATGTGCACACTGCCACAGACCCCAGGTCCCTGATGATCCTGTGTTTGTGGGGTTGCCTGGAGTCCCTGTAGTGGTGAACACACTGCTGATTGACGTGTCCTGGGGACAGAGGTATGGGCCCGCTGGGTGGGTGCTCTCCGGTGATGTTGGGTGGGGGACATGTTGGGTTAGAAAAGTAATGTTATTTTTTCTGCATGAGACATCTTGTGCATGGGTGTGTTGCCCTGTATGGTTGTGATTGCCCTGTCAGCTTTGCCTTGTGTGAGTAGTGATTTTGTGGGCTAGGTGATTCTCTCTAACATGCATGATTTAGTGATGGGTGTCCATGCAGGTCTGTGATGGGGGTCCATGCATTGGTGTTGCATGCAGGGCTTGGTATTGCGATGGGTAGGTTGTGATGGTGGGGTGTATGTGAGGTGGTGGAGTGATGGGGGTGAGGGTAGGGGTGGGGGTATATGATGGCAAGCAAGTAGGGGGGTGATAATAATAGAGATTTGACTTACCAGAGTCCAGACCTCCTGCTACTCCTGTCAGGCCCTCAGGATGCAGTAGTGCCAAGACTTGCTCCTCCCATGTTGTTAGTTGTGGGGGAGAAGGTGGGGGTCCACCGCCAGTCCTCTGTTCTGCTATCTGGTGTCTTGCTACCATGGAATGCACCTTTCCCCGTAGGTCGTTTCACCTTTTCCAGATGTCATCCCTTGTTCTGGGGTGCTGTCCCACGGCATTGACCCTGTCCATGATTCTCCCCCATAGTTCCATCATCCTAGCAATGGATGTCTGCTGTACCTGTGATCCGAATAGCTGTGGCTCTACCAGGATGATTTCCTTCACCATTACCCTTGGCGCCTCCTCTGAGAACCTGGGGTGTCTTTGTGATGCAATGGGTGTAGTATGTGTGGTGTGTGTGTGTGTGAGGGGATGAGTTGGGGGGTGTGCTGTGAGGTGCGTGGATGGTGTATGGGTGATGGGGTTCTGTGGCTCTGGTTCTGTGGGTGCTCTTGATGTGTGTCTCTCTTATTTTGAGTCGTAAAGGGTTGTGGGTAATGTGTGTGTGTGTGTTTTATAGTGGTGTGGGTGTGGTGTCGTGTGTGTGTGTGTCAGGTGGGTGTAGTTTGAATTGTCCAATGTGGTGGTGTTTTGTTAGTGTGTGTGTGTATTTTGAGTGCAGTGGTATGTAGCTCCAATGGTTTACCGCCATTCAGTGTAGCCGTGGTGATTCGTGGGTCATAATGCTGTGGGTGTAGTTCTGTTGGCGTAACGGTGTGGGTTTGGATACCACCAGTTTATAACTGACATTTGGGCTGCCAGACTTGTGTGTGTGTCTGTATAGTGACGGATTGCTATGTGTGGGTCATAATATGGGTAGCGGTAAACCGTGGCGGTATGTTGGCGTGGCGGTAAGCGGGACTTATGAGGGCCTTAGTGTCATTTACTAGGGCCTTATTAGTAAATTAAATGTACCAATCAGGTGTAGGGCAGTTTTACCATGTTTAAGGGGTAGAGCACAAGCAAGTTTCCACAGATTAACAGTGATGAAGTGCAGAGCCCTAAAAGCCAAAAAAGCAGATTCAGCAAAGGAAGGCAAAACTCTGGGGTGACCCTGCAAAGAGAACTCGGTCCAACAGGCATAACTATGTCCTCCAAGCCACAATGTCCTGCATGCATCAAATATTGTTGAAAAACATTCCTCCCTCGTATTAACATAGCTTTGAACACCAGTATTCACCTCAATGTCAGTGGTCCAACCATGGTGCGTATACAGTGCAGTGTTTAATTTTGGAGTTTAAATCTTCTTTTCAGGTGATTCAAGATGGTTCACATGGCTTCCAGCAATTGGATTTGGGAGGATGTAGCCTCTTTCTAGCATGGTTGCCCCCATTTTTGGCCTGTTTGTCAGTGTACTGCAGCCTGAGTGAAATACTGCACACACTATTTCACAGCCATTTTCAATGCACCAGGTAATATAAGTCACCTATATGTCTAACCTTCACTTATTGAAGGCTAGGTGCAAAGTTACTGTGTGTGAGGGCACACTTCCACTAGCAAAGGTGTCCCAAATTGTCCAGGACTAATTTCCCGAACTTCGTGAGTGCTGGGCACCATTATAAGCGTGCACTACATATATGTCAATATATATATGTAGCTTCACAATGGAATATGGCCATGCGGGGTGTCTAAGATTGAGAAATTGTACCCCCAATCCAATTCTGGTATTGGGGGGCCAATCCCATGCACCCTGGGGGCTCCACCATGGACCCCCAGTACTGCCAAACCAGCTCTCTGAGGTTTCCACTGCAGCCCCAGCTGCTGCCACCTCACAGACAGGTTTCTGCCCTCCTGGGGATTGAGCAGCTCAATCCCAGGAAGGCAGAACAATGCCTTTCCTTTAGGAGAGGGATGTTACACCCTCTCCCATTGGAAATAGGTGTTTCAGGCATGGGATGGGTATCCTCCCATAGCCTCTGGAAATGATTGTAAGGGCACAAATGGTGTCCTCCTTGCATAATCCAGTCTACAATGGTTCAGGGACCCCCAGTCCCTGCCCTGGCGTGAAACTGGACAAAGGAAAGGGGAGTGACACTCCCCTGTCCATCACCACCCCAGGGGTGGTGCCCAGAGCTCCTCCAGAGTATCCCTGGCGTTAGCCATCTTGGATTCCAAGGTGTGGGGACCCTCTGGGAGCATCTGAGTGGCTAGTGCCAGCAGGTGAGGTCAGAGACCCCTCCTGATAGGTGCATACCTGTGTAGGTAGCCAGTCCCCCTCTCAGGGCTACTTAGGGTCTCTCCTCTGGGTGTTTTCTCAGACTGGGTTAGCAAGACTCCTCCAGGACTCCTCTGCATCCCCTGCTTCACCTTCTGACCATCGGATCAACCACAGACTGCTCCAGGATCTCTGTAACTGCAACAAAGTATCCAACAAGGCTACTGTAACCCTGCAACTTCAGCTCCAGCCAGCAACTGCAACAGTTTCCAGGTTGTGCACGCTCTGAGGACTGTCTGTCTTCATTCTGCACCAGAAGGACTGAAGGAATCTCCTGGGGAGTGACAGTCATTTCCCTGCTTCAGCAGGCACCTCTCGTGCAACGACAACCGGTACTCTGGGACTCCTCTCATGTCGGTGAGCATGATCCTTGGAACACAGGTGGTGGACCAATGTGATCCTAACTGTCCTAAGGGCCACCTGTCCAAATTTGGTGGAGGTAAGGCTTGCCTCCCGTGCCAGACAGTACCCCTGTGCACCACGTGCACTGTGGCTCCTTAGACTTCTGTGTGCTTCTTCCGGAAATCCTTTGTGCACAGCACAGCCCAGGTCCACAGCACTCTATCCTGCGACCCTCAGCTCCCTGAGTTGTTCTCCGACGGCGTGGGATCCCTTTGTGTAGTGCTGCAATGACCGCATTCTGCAACTCCTTTGTCCCCGTGTTCTGAGACTCCTCTGGGTGCTGCCCGGTCTTCTGAGGGCTCTCTAAAGTGCTGAGAACCCCCTCTGTCTCCTCAGTCCGTGTTGAGGCACCCAGGTCCCTTCTGGGCACCAGGTAGCGCCTTTTCCCACCAACCACGTCATTTGCATGAGCCAATGCTTGTTGGTAGAATCCAGTGACGAAAACTACCCTGCATCCAACGACTCAACGTGGGACATCTCTTGCACCAAGCAGGAACCCGCAGATGTCGTCTATGGTGCATTTCTGTACTTTTCTTCTAACCGAAGAATTCACTTTTGCACCTTGATCCGGGTTAGCAGGGGCTCCTGTTCTTCCTAGACTCTTCATCGACTTCTGGACTTGGTCTCCTCTCTCCTCAGGTCTTCAGGTCTAGGAATCCATCGTTGGTCTCTTGCAGTCTTTCTTGTTTTTTTGCATAATCCTTTACCACGACTTCTAGTGCGTTCTGAGGAAACTTGCTGTACTTTACTCCTGTTTTTCTGGTGTGGGGTATTTTACTTACCTTTGGTGTTTTCTTACACTCCCAGCGCCCCTCTACACACTACAATTGCCCAGGAAAGAAACCAACATTCACATTCCACTATTTTAGTACATGGTTTGTGTTGCCCCTAGGCCCATTGCAACCTATTGTGTTTTTCACTGCTTGCACTATTTTACGACTGTGTACTTACCTGATTTTGGTTTCTAGTGTATATATTGTGTATAATACTTACCTCCAGAATGAGTATTGCCTCTAAGAAATTTTTGGCCTTGTGTCACTAAAATAAAGTACCTTTATTTTTGGTAACACTGGATATTTTATTTTCTTGTGTTTAAGTACTGTGGGACTATAGTGGTATTGCAAGAGCTTTGAATGTCTCCTAGTTCAGACTTGGCTGCTCTGCTACAGCTACATCTAGACAGCCTAAACTGCTAGACACTGCCTACATTTCAATAAGGTGGATCACTGGACCTGGAATAATGTGTAAGTACCTCTGCTACCCACTACAAACCAGGCCAGCTTCATACTGGATTCTATTGAGCAATGAACAAAGTGGTTATCCAACATCTCATTTGATGTGGTTAGAGCTTCCACTTTAGCCAGGGGAGCTTTTCTTAGATCTAGATGCAATTTATATTGGAATGGAATACCGATGCTGCTCAGACATCTATGGCATTGAAGAAGGCATTTGAGGGTTCCAAATTATTTGGAGCAGAGTTAGAAGAAAAGCTCCATCGCTTTTTCAAGGAACGGAGGCATTCTTTATCGTTTAAGAAGAGGACGACTAAGTCATCTAGATCCTCGAAATGGAAGTCATTTAAACAACCATCTTAAAGCCAGCAGTTGAATTCTTCTTTTAGACCGGAGGGGAGGTCTACATTGTTATTTCATTTCTTTCGGAAGCAAAAGCACGATTCAATGTCTAAACGACAGAACTCTTGACAAAACGAGTTCAACGCAATATTACTGGTTGGAGGGCGGATTAGAGGATTTTTTTCCAGATTGGGAAAGATATCATCAGACTATGGGTTCTTCACATTGTCAAATCTGTTTATTAGATCAAATATCAGTATCTCTCAATCCCCTTCAGGTTTGCTTCTAATGCCAGTTCCCAAGGATACTTTCAAGAGCCATGCCTTGATGGAGGGTGTTAGACCTAACAGCCTTAGGGTGGTCATCCCCCAACTTTGTGCCTGCCTCCCTACCCTTTTCTGACACTGCTTTGCTGGTTTTACGACTTTGCACACTTTACTACTAATAACCAGTGCTAAAGTGCATATGCTGTCTCCCCCAATTGGCATATTTGATTTACTTTTAAGTCCCTAGTAAAGTGCACTACATGTGCCCAGGGCCTGTAAATTAAATGCTACTAGTGGTCCTGTAGCACTGATTGTACAACCCATATAAGTAGCCCCTTAACTATGTCTCAGGCCTGCAATTGCAAGGCCTGTGTGTGCAGTTTAACTGCCACGTCGACTTGGCATTTAAAAGTACTTGCCAAGCCTTAAACTCCCCTTTTTCTACATATGCCACCCCTAAGGTAGGCCCTAGGCAACCCATAGGGCAGAGTACTATGTAGGTATAAGGCAGAGCATGTACATATGTTTTTTATATGTCCTGGTAGTGAAAAACTCCTAAATTCGTTTTCCACTACTGTGAGGCCTACTCGTTTCATAAACCAGCATTAGGACTAACCTCATATACTTTTTAAGTGGTAGATTCTGATCGGAAAGGGGTAACCAGGTCATATTTAGTATGGCCAGAATAGTAATTGAAAATCCTGCTTATTGGTGAGGGTGGAATTTATATTACTTTTTAGGAATGGCACTTTTAAAAAGTGAGCATTTGTCTCCACTTAAAACAATCTGTGCCTTACAGCCTGTCTCCAACGTCTGGTCTGTGCTGGTTGACAACCACCTTGTGCTTTTCACCCAGGCAACCACAAACACGGGACACTCAGTTACAACTGCATTCATCTGAATACTTAATGGGGCTTCCTGGGCTGGAAGGGTGGAGGGTCTGACACTTACATTTCAAAACCAGTGGTCTGCCCTCACACAAAGAACTGACATCCCCCCACTGGGACCCTGGCAGACAGGACATGGCTGAAAGGGGAACTGAGCATTTCAAAACCACTCTTTGAAGTCTTCCCCGACTTCAGAGGCATTTTGGGGTATATAAACTGGGTCCCTGACCCCACCAACTCAGACCCTTCTGGACCTACACCTGCACCCTATCAGAAGAGTTACCTGGCTGCCCAAAGGACTCATCTGGACTGCTGTGCTGAGAAGGACTTCTGCCCTGCTGTTGCCCTGCTGGCTTCTGACTTTGCTGGATTACTCTGCCTTCCCCAAAAGTGTTCTCCAAGGGCTTGGGTTGAGCTTTCCTCCTGTTTCTGAAGTCTCAGACCAACAAAGACTTCACCTCTTCAAGAAACTTCTTGTGCGTCGAAGATCAGTGCAGCGCCTGCAGAAACTGCTGTGAAGCCTGCATCGTGGATGAGAAATCGCCGCACAGACGACCTGAACAACGGAGCCCTATCTCACAACTGAAAATTTGACGCATCACCTACCAGATCGATGCAGAGCCTGTCCCTTCTTCTAGCGCATCAAGGGTTTTCAACGCAACATCTCTGGGTGTCAAAATATCCCTGCATTGCAGTAAGAAACCAAGACTGAGCGTCGAAAAACTACGCAAAACCCTTGCAGCGTGGAAAGAAACAACACATTGTCTGTGCCGCAACACCTTATTTTTCCATGCATCTCCTCCTGTGAGGTCTCCATTCATCTTTATTTTTGACACATCCCAGGTACTGTGTGTAACAAAGAGACAACTGTGCATTTCTAAGGATTGAGACTATTTTAAACATTTAAAAGTAGTATTTCAAGTTGTGCTTATTGGACCTTTGTCGTTTTGACCTTATCCTATTCCGATTAATTTTATCTATTGTTCTAAACCTGTGTGGTGTATTTTTGTGGTGTTTTCACTGTGCTATTTTATGATTTATTGCACAGATACTTTACACATTGCTTTCTAAGTTAAGCCTGACTGCTCAGTGCCAAGGTACCAGAGGGTGGGCACAGGATAATTTGGATTGTGTTGTAACTTACCCTGACTAGGATTGTGGTCCCTACTTGGACAAGGTTGTATACCTCTGCCAACTAGAGACCCATTCTAACAGAGGGGATTGCTGCTGTTCTGATGAAAAGGGAAATTTGTCCAGTTCCAAAGAGGGAGAGAGGTCTGAGCAATTATTCAATCATCGCTCTGGCTCAGAAAACATCCAGAGGCTTCTGTCTCATAATAGACCTGAAGAACCTCAGTACGTTTATTACGGACATCAAATTCACAATGGAGTCGGTGCAGAGAATTGCACCTTTTATGCCATCTCAGATTTAGTAATTATTCTTGACTTCATGGGTGCTTCTCTTCATGTACGAATGGCAAGGGAGAATTGGCAGTTTCTGAGATTTGGGAGACCAGCACTTGCAATTCATGGCCCTTCCATTCAGGATCGAAACAGCTCCCACGGTTTTTGCAAAGATGATGGCTTTGGTGGTAGCGTTCCTTCATCTGATGGGAATATCAGTCTTCCCATACCTCAACGATTAGTTAGTTCCTGCTCTGTCTATCCCAGAGTTTTTCAACTTTCTGGAGACCACAATGAAAGTGATAAGCAAGTTAGGACTTATGCTTAATATCCCAAAAGTCATCTGTCTTATCCAGGTGACTGATTGACACCTGATCAGTTTGATATAAGTCAATAAGGGTGCTCAATGAAGGACCACACGCCAATTATGAACACAATTTAGCTTTGCTAGAATTTCAGGTAAATGTATGCATTTGGCACATCAACGAAGTAGAATAAAAGACCAGCAATAAAGAGCATCTATTCATATATGAGCAAAGAGTTCATTGACATCTATTTATATACATATAAGCAAAGAGTTCATTGACAGATACAAGCTTTGATTAACTGTATACGAAACGCATATTTCAATTACTGCAGCAAGCTCACATTAAGATGTTCAGGAAGCAAAATATAAACGAGCTGAATACTTCAGATTATAAACATAGTGCAAGCATAATAATCAATCATAACAATAGAGCAGAGAAACAAAGGCCTTTCATCCCTGGGTGGAACTTAACTTAATCCACAAAATGCTGGTAAGCCCTCTACTGCCCGCTTGAACCTCTCTCCCCCTCGAGCGTCACGGTCTCTGAACAGCAAAACCAGGGAGGCAGCGCTGTGAGCCTGGCGATGGCAGCTTTCACAACCCCATCTGCGAGCTTCAATCCCCTCACCCGTGCTTCAGCGCTTAAATAACCTGAAGCTTGGATTCTATCCCTTTCTCGCATCTTCTAACTATGTTATCAGCATGTGTCCCTTGGCAGCTCTGCCGTTCCCTAGCCATTGTTTTTTTCCATCTTTTTCCTGTACTCCCGGTCTCAGGGTTCAGATGACCTTCGTCTCTCTCTCCTACACATCCTGCTTCTTACACATGCAGCTGCGAATAATTTTATCTATGGAATGTTGGAAAATAAACTTGAAAACGACATTGTGGACTTTTCCACGTTGTTTCAGGTTTCAGCAGGCATCACGCTCATCTACACTGCTAATTAACCTTTCGCGTCACAATGTCTTCCGCACTTTTACCTATACTGATCACTCCACCCCTTAGATGAGCGCAATGCATGCAAAACAAAATCATTTATTTTGACGTTTCGCTAGCTAGGTTGCTACGAATACTTGTCAGCATTATTCTAAGCGCTTGCATTTTAGTATAAAGCTGTTTTGTGCATACACATAGTCTACATAGTATAGTCATTAACGTAACACAAACAATCAATAACTCAATTAACGGATGTAACATTATATTTAGCGTCTTTGTAGCTCTTTGTGCCCAGCCTAAGAAAATGTCATACCAATGGTGCTCGGGTACTTGCTGGATGCGTGAAGCAGTGTACATAAGCTGTTTGGCGTCTATGGTCATCTGTATGGCGGCATCTTTGGTATATTTAGCTGCCATATCAAATTTAGCAAATGTGACTTGTGCGTAGTGCCGTATTGCCTCTAGTCTGGGTAGCTTAACCAGCGGGATCTTCCATTCTAACTGTGATTGCATTTGCGTCTGTAATGTGGTTGTGGTGAACTTAGTTGGTTGGTATAGGATGTGAGTGCTTATGTCAATAATGCTGGTAACATTGCACATGCACATTACTTGCTCTCTGGTGGTTTGTACAAATCCGTTAATAAGTAAGGGATGATTAGTAACATAACATACACTCTCTGTTCCTATCTGATATGTCTGTGCCATTAATAGGACAAGGTAACCATTCACATTCTCCTGGTATTGGGTGAAGGCATGGATCTAGCATCTGTCCAGGGTGGGTACATACCCACCCCTTAGACCAATCTGCACATCTAGTGGGATCTACAGTGTGATTTGTTTGATCAATCCACTTTTTGTCAGTATGGGGTATCCACCACTCTTTACCTACCACTATGGGGAGCAATATAAAGGGGCACCATATTTCAGGAGGAAGATCACTTCTTGCTATATCAAAATGAGCATAACAGATTTCTACTTCACAGTGAAACTGTATGGGCTTTACCCATATTTCCTCAGGCAAATGCAATTGTTGTCTCCAATATTCACCCTGAAGCTGTCCCCATTCCACTTTAAAGTCTGCATACTGTTGATTAATAAGGCTTTGCCATAGTATGCACTTGATGCCCTTGGACACTGTTTGTGTGTTTTGAAAGCTTTTTCCAAATTGCTCGTAAGTGAAATTATGCCATTGCCAATCACAATACAACCCTCGCAGGATCTTCCATTCTTCCTGTGAGTGTGTGGTCCCCATTGAGAAATTACTTTTATGGGCTCTCCAGTACTATATCCTGTAGAGGATAGCTTATTCCTAATGGCTTTAATATCAAAATAATTCAGGGCCCCTACCCTGATTCTGGTGGCCCCGGCTATCAGAGATCCTAGATCTCTTCTAATGCGTAGCTTTGACAAGGGCCATAACTGTGGTGTCTGTGGTGCGCATAATGGATCATACTTTGAGACATTCCCCTTGGCAATATTTATCTGTAACACAATACAGTTAATTATGCTTGCATGCAAAGCTTGCTTGCATCCTATCCTATATCGAACTATGGAAAAGTTGCCTATGTTGCTAACCATGCGTCTTTCAGCTACATAAAATATGAAGGCTGGTGGTTTGGAATATCGAGCTCCTTTGGTTCCATTGTTCATTGTAACAACCACCATATGTCCTGGTAAAATACTTTGCTTGTCAGAACAATCATGGGGTGTGCACGGGTATGCTTGTGCTGGTGTAAAAGGCACAATGGTATCACAATATTTACATATCATGTTTAGTGTATAAAGCCTGTACTGTTGCTGGCGTCCACTGCAACTCGTTTAGTCCGTTGGCATGTCGGATTTGCTGTCCAGTTACCTTCCAGGTCACAGATTTGGCAGCCATCCACTTGCCTCCAGGTACCTTTACGTTGCAAAGTGAAATCTTTCCCTGGTCATCAGTTACATTAGCGGCTTGAGGTGCACAAGTGACATGAAGGTCCGTAATGACATTCTCTGCTAGATTCGGTCGAACCCAAACACCTCTTCCGGTTGTAATTATGACCGCAAACAGGAACCACGTCATTTACTCAGATGTCATCATTTACGACCGTGGGGTAAGTCTCACTGAAGGTACAAACACAGGTACATTAGAGTTCTTTAAAAGTACAATATACGTACTCCCCACCCCTTGACTCAATATCTCTCCTGCCTCTGGCTTTTTCCCTGGATGGTGCACCCATACTTTTCTTCCTGTGCTTCCATAAGCTCCCTCACCTCTCTGGGTGTTATTGGTGGGGGGGGGGGGCAGATCTTTCTTCAACGTGGGGGGGTGTATGCTTGTTCACAAATCAATTGTGCAAGTCTGTCATGTGCTTGATATGATACAGCAGCATCTCCTTGGTTCAACAATACTACTTTAACTTCTCCTCTATAATCTGGGTCTATGACTCCCCCTAGCACCGACACTCCCTTGATGGCTAGGCTGGATTGAGGGGAAATCCTACCATATGTTCCAGGTGGTACTCTTACTCCTATTCCTAGGGGAACAGTTTTCACCTGTCCTACAGGTACTTCTCCATCCTCTGGAGCAAACAGGCCCAGTCCTATACTTTCAGAAGTAGCCACCAAAGGTAATCGAGCTTGAGGGTTTGTTTTCCAGGCAATCATTGTATGTGTGGTTTCTTTATCATGGCCTGTCATCTGAATGAAAGGAGTCTTCTGCCCAACTGGTCTGTTGTTCAATTCGAACAAGGCTTTGTCTAAATTGCTACTTCACCCTTTTAGAGTCTGATGTGCTGATAACTTTTTTTAGCTGTTCTTTCAACAATCCGTTATATCGCTCAATCATGCCCGCAGCTTGTGGATAATAACTAAGGTGCAAAATCCACTGAATTCCCTGTTCCTGTGCCCAGTCCTGCACTGTTTTCCCTGAAAAGTATGTGCCCCTATCTGTTTGGACCTCATCAGGTACCCCATAATGTTTTATCGGGTAGTTTAGCCCTCGCAAAGTGGACTTCTGGTCTGCAGACTTACAAGGCATACCCAACATATGGCCAGAGTAGGTGTCCACCATGGTCAATATGTAGCTTTTTCCTCCTTCTTTTGGTAGCGGCCTGATATAGTCCAATTGCCACACCATAGCAGCTGCAGTTCCTCTTCTGATATGGCCGCTAGGCTTCTCTTGCAGGGGCATTTGTCTAATCTGGTTGAATGTGGGGCACTCCTTTACTGCTTGTTGCACTTGTTCTTTAGTAACTGGAATCTGTCGTTGCTGTGCCCATGTATAAGTGCCATTCTCTCCTAGATGTCCGGATGTTGCATGGGCCCAGTTTGCTAAAGCAGCTCAGCTTCCTTATTGATGACCACTGTTCGTGTTTTGGCCATCTGATCTGCGGTATTGTTGAATAGAGATGCAAGTGAGGTGTCCGATGGGCAATGGGATTCCACATGTCCCACATAGATTTGACATTTTTGCCCTTTCTCCCACATCTCTTCCCATAGCTGCTCGCCTCCCCAAATGGGGGTTCCTTTAATTTTCCATCCATCCTTGCGCCAAGTCCGGGCCCAGCTTACTAATCCTTGGTAAGTGGCCCAGCTGTCGGTGTACACAAATGTTTTCTCTCTGATGGGGGCCTGTTCGATCACCGCTGCTACCCCCTGCAGTTCTGCAAGCTGGCTTGATCCATTATCTCCTCCTCACAGCAACAGTGTTTCTGAAGCAAGCTGGAATGCGACTGTTTGCCATTGCCTTTTTCCTTGATGGTACCGGGCAGTGCCATCTGTGAACCATGCATTTAGTTGTTCCTCTTCAGTAAGTTGTTCAAAAGGTGGGGCTGTTTTAAACGGTGAAGATTCCATTTCAGAGGGTTCTGGCGAGGGGGCCATTGCATGCAAGTCCACTGCTCCTAGCATATCTCTTGTAACTTCGACACTCCTGCTGGCCCCGGCTTTGCCCTCTGCTGCAGGTACCATTTCCACGTTACGATGGTAGACTCCTGCGCCCTGCCTACTTTAGTGGCAACCCCTCCTTCTCTTATCCAGCCTAGTAAGGGGACCCGTGTACTTAAGGTAACTGGCCGGTCACCAGTTATGCGTTCCATTTCCACTAATGCCCAGTAGGCCCCTGCTAGTTCTTTCTCTAACGTTGTGTAATTGCTCATGGATGGTGTTAATCTCTTTGACCAGAATCCTTGTGGCACCCTCTTTTTCCCTTGCCTCTGCCATAGGCTCCACATCACTACATCATCCTGTACTATCATTTCCAGCTCAAACGGGTCTCCTTCTGTGATAGGACATAATGCAAAATAGTTCTGTAATGCATCTTTTGCTCCCTCAAAGGCCTCTTGCTGTTCAGGTCCCCATTGGAAAGCGTGCTTTTTTCATGTGACTTGATATAATGGTCTCAGTATTAATCCTAAGTGAGGAATATGTTGTCTCCAGAATCCCAACAAACCAAGAAATCGTTGTGCTTCTGCCTTAGCTGTAGGAATCTTTAGCTGCTATACCGTATCAATCCCTTTCTGTGGTATTCTTTTTACCGGCCCTCACCAAATAGCTCCCAGGAATTTCACCTCTTGTGCAGGGCCTTGTACTTTTTTCCGGTTAATAGCCCATCCCCTCTGCTGCAAGTACTCAACCTTTCCAATGTGTCTGAGGCTTGTTCTTTGGTTTCCCCAGTGATCATGATGTCATCAATGTAATGTGCAAGTCGGGTTTTCCAAGCCGAGAAGTTGGCTAAATCTCTGGCTGTTAGTCCGTGACACAAGGTGGGACTATGTACGTATCCTTGGGGCAACTTCCTGAATGTCAATTGTCTGTTCTGCCAGCTTATTGCAAATTGGTCTTGACTGGCCTCTTCAATGTCAATTGAGAAAAAGGTGTTTGCTAAATCAATTACGGCATGCCATTCCCCACATCTGTGCTCAACTGTTCCACTACCGTGAGGGTGTCTGGGACTGTGGCTGGCAAGGGTGGAGACACTTTATTCAGTTGTCGATAGTGGACAGTCATTCAATAGATATCATCTGGTTTCTTTACGGGCCAAGTCGGAGAGTTAAATGGGCTCACAGCCCACCTTAACACACTTGCATCTAGCAGCCCCTGAATGGTTTCTGAAGTCTCTTTATGACCTCCAGGTATGTGGTACTGTTTAATGCACACTGGCTCCTTTGGAGGAGGCACATGTAATGGGCTCCACTTTGCATGCCTAACCAGAACTGTCATAGATTTCTTTATATGTACGCTCCTCACACCAAAAGTAAATGTTCCCCATTGCGTATCAATAGTTTTGCCTAGTAACAAATCCATGCCAATAATGTATTCTGGTACTTCAGCTATTAATACCTCTGCCGAGAACGGGGGTCCTTTACCAACTGACAATTTGAGTTTAACTGGTTTGGCCTCTGTCTCAGCACCCCTGTAACCATTAATGATCACACCCTTTCCTGGCAGCCTCTTAGGGTTTCCATTTATCAATCAGTGCCATAACATGTTGTGTTCCTTTTTTCCAATAAACGATGAGAGGTACATATGGCCGCCTGTCCCCGGGGCTTACCTCTTGCACTGCTCTGACTCCCGGGGTTTGGCCTGACCTTCATAATAAGGGGTCTGGGACTTCCCAGCCATCGATGGACAAGTCAGGATATAGGGTTGAGACAGGCACCTTCCTACTTTTCCCTGATTCTGTTTTTTTCTTTCTCAGACTCTTCCATGGGTGGTGCTGAGGGCTGCTTTTCATCGAATGCCTCCTTTTCTTTCCGTCTACGCTGCAATGCCTTCCATTTATTAAACAAATAAGGGGTAGGCTTCCCGTCTATTTCCTCTTTCTTCACCCCAGCATTCAATAAATCTATCCACATCTGTTGTCTGGTCACTTTTATTGTAGACTCTCCTCCCTTATACTTATTGTCCTGCCCCACGGCTCTTGTTGATTTTTCCTTGTCAAGCCCTTCCAATTGTGCCATTAATAATACCACATCCCCCACTGGTCTTCCCTTAGCGGGTCCTAGAAGAGCCAACAAGGCACCTTTCATATGCGGAGGGGCATTCCTGATCAACCGTGGCCTGATCCCTGCTGTCACGGGTTCAACGTCAAGTCCTAAAAACTGTTGGGAATACACTGCGTTCTGCATCCCCATTTCTCTCAGTTGTTCATTTGCCTCTGAGATTGTATGCCAAGGGTCCCAACTCTCTTCCACATCTATAGCAGTTGGGTACAATTGCTTCACTTCTTCAATTAACCAACCCATTAGAGAGAAAGCTTGTTGCCCCTGTGCACCTCGTAACCGTTGCCCTAACATGGCATGTGAAGTTACTAATCCCATTTTCAAAAGTTCAGTTGGTGATAAATATGTACCATCTGCTCCAGTGTCCCACAATCTCACCAACCATTTAAACAAAGGCCCTGCAGGCATCTGCCTAAACATACAGGTTATCTCCAGCAACTCACTCGGTGTATAATCTCTTACCAAACGAGAATTCTGTATTTGCCCACCATCCACTCCCTTTAATTTACTTTGCACGAGTGGACGAACCTCCATTACACTTCCCCTTCCACCTTCAACTTCACCTACACTTCCTTCTCCACCAAGTTCTGCTACGTACTTCCGCCTCATCCTCCCAATTCCAGTCATCATTATCCGAGACTGTTCCATCCCAAGTATAAGGATCTCAGTTTTCTTTGCGTACCAATGCCCTCACTTGCACAGCTGAGGGTATTTTAGGCTTCTGCCTACTCTTCTGTTTTGCTACTCGTACTGCTAATGCGGTGCACCTTGCCTCCATTTGATCACCCTGAGTCACTGCACTTTCTATAGTCTCTTTCATAAGTAACTGCCTTTCCTGCAAGGCTGCAACCTCATCCCGCAGCTTTCTTATTTCTGCATCTTGAGCTAATGTTTTCCTTATACTGTACAGTGCGCAGACAGGAAAAGCCATCCCACTTGCCCTGCCGCTTTCAGCTACAGCTTTGCCCCTCTCCACTAAGAGAGGAGTCACTTTCTCATCTAGTGCTTCCCATAAAACCGGCGCTGCCCATTGGTTCAGGAGTCCTGGCACACCAGAGAACGGGTCAGTTGCCAACCACCCACGAATGGATCTGGCTACTGCCCCATGCTGCCTTCCGCTCTCTGCCCCACTTTTCTTACGTCCCCAAAGAGGCATTATTGACTTACACCCCACTCCTGGTACCAAATTGTCTTATCCAGGTGACTGATTGACACCTGATCTGTTCGATATAAGTCAATAAGGACGCTCAATGAAGGACCACACACCAATTATGAACGCAATTTAGCTTTACTTGAATTTCAGGTAAATGGATGCATTTGGCATATCAACGAAGTAGAATGAAAGACTAGCAATAAAGAGCATCTATTTATATATGAGCAAAGAATTCATTGACATCTATTTATATATATACAAGAGCAAAGAGTTCATTGACAGATATAAGCTTTGATTAACTGTATACGAAATGCATATTTCAATTACTGCAGCAAGCTCACATTAAGATGTTCCGGAAGCAAAATATAAACAAGCTGAATACTTCAGATTATAAACACAGTGCAAGCATAATAATAAATCATAATAATAGAGCAGAGAAACAAAGGCCTTTCATCCCTGGGTGGAACTTAACTTAATCCACAAAATGCTGGGAAGCCCTCTACCGCCCGCTTGGACCTCTCTCCCCCTCGAGCGTCACGGTCTCTGGACAGCAAAACCAGGGAAGCAGCGTGGTGGGCCTGGCGATGGCAGCTTTCACAACCCCATCTGCAAGCTTCAATCCCCTAACCCGCGCTTCAGTGCCTAAATAACCTGAAGCTTGGATACTATCCCTTTCTCGCATCTTCTAGCTATGTTATCAGCACGTGTCCCTTGGCTGCTCTGCCGTTCCCTAGCCATTGTTTTTTCCGTCTTTTGCCTGTACTCCCGTTCTCAGGGTTGAGACGACCTTCGTCCCACTATCCTACACATCCTGCTTCTTACACATGCAGCTGCGAATAATTTTATCTATGGAATGTTGGAAAACAAACTTGAAAACAACATCGTGGACTTTTCCACGTTGTTTCAGGATTCAGCAGGCATCACGCTCACCTACACTGTTCGAGCTAATTAACCCTTTGCGTCACAATGTCTTCCGCACCTTTCCCTATACTGATCATCATCTGATACTGTCAAAGGAAATTAACAGGCACCATCTTCAAAACAGATGTAGGGAAAATCTTTCTTCTCTAGGAAAGAATCTACCATCTCAGTGGCTGATAGCCCTTTTTCTCTTTAGCTTGGAGGTTCCAACCAAGTTATGTCTGGAGATTCAATGGCCCTCAGAAGCTTGTGTCTTCACTGATCCATGGGAACATTTTCATTTTCGGCCCTATGTCACCTACACAGATTTTATTCTCCAACAGTTCATCCATAGGATCACCTCATTCCCTTATACTGTCTGGCGAAGCAGAAACTGATAAGGTAAATTAATTCAGTCAATCTATCGAAAGGCATGCACATGCATATACAACAGCCTGTAGTGCTCACTAGAGATGCCAGCAGTATTGGTTGGGGAGCAAAAATCCTGGCCCAGTCCTACATGCAGAAATGGTCTGTTTTGGAGCAAAGGAGATTGTCCGCCTGGAGAGAACTCACAGCAATTCACAGATCTTTTCTGAGATTCTCGGAACGGATTTTTCAGAAGGATGTTCTATTAAGAACAGACAATACAGTCTCTGTAGCTTATATCAATTATCACAGAAGCACCAGGTCAATAGCATTGAATCTGATTGGATGTTGAGTCTGTTTGGTGGTTCAGATTGGGGGGGAAGAAGACAACATTTATGCAGAGAGCTCCGTAGAACTTTTCCTTCCTCAGTGAATTTTGCCATATCCTGCAGGATCTTCAAAGAAATTATCAGGAGGTTCAGAACTCTCTTTCTGCACCTCTTCCTCTAACAGGACAGTAGAGTATTCCAGAGGTTTTGCTCGAGGTTCCAGTAAGGAAATATGGGGAATGGACGCTGTGCTGATAAATGGCCCCAGTGATGTTGTTATGCTTTTCCTCCCTTTCCCCTTATTGCAAGACATTATCAAAGATTCAGCAGCATAAATCAAATGTGATACTAATTGTAGTCTATTGCCAATATTGAGAATGGTTCCCAACCCACAGCAGTCTATCAATTTCTCCTCCATGGATTTTTCCTCCAGTTGCTTCTCCACAAGTCAGCTTTCCTTCCTTCCTCTATATGTGGTTCTGTCGGTCTGGAGGTTGAGAGGCTGGCCATAATAAGTAGGGTGGGGTTTCCTCAGTTGGTTCAGATGTTCCAAAATTCTAGGAGACCCTCTACTTTGAAATCGTATTCTAGACATTAGAAAACATTTGATAGGCGGTGTGCTGGGCATGACTTTACAGCTCCTCCCTTTCCTTTTTCCACAGTATTACAGTTCCTTAATCGGGTTCTACTGAGAAATCACAGTGGTTCACGAATAAAGCTTTTAGAGACTTCTCTGAACCTTGCAGGGAAATGGACTCCCTAGATGTAGGAGGCTGGCCTGGTTTGTAGTGGGTACCTTGGGTACTTACACCTTATACCAGGTCCAGCGATCCCTTATTAGTGAAATGTAGTAGTGTTCTAGCAGCTTAGGCTGATAGAGGTCTCTATAGCAGAGGAGCTTAGGCTGAATTAGGAGACATGCAAAGCTCGTGCAATACCACTTATAGGTACATAGTACTTATACACAAGTAAAGACAATACTCAGTGTTACTAAAAATACAAGTATTTATTTGGGTGACACAGTACCAGAAATATCTTAGAGGTAATACTCCTTCTGGAGGTAAGTATTATACACAATATATACACTAGATACCAAAATTAGACAAGTAAATAGTCATAAAACAATGCAAACAATAGGAAATGCTATAGAATGCAATGGGAGAAAAGAGGTCTAGGGGCAACACAAACCATATACTAAGAAAGTGGAATGCGAATCACAAATTCCCCCCTTGACAAGTGTAGTGTGTGCAGAATTACTGGGAGAGTAAGAATACAGTAAAAGTAAGTGCATTACCCCACCCAGAGCCCAGAAAAGCAGGAGTAAAGTACTGCAAGTTTCCTTAGGACACACTACACCTTGTGATTGGGATTTTGGAGCAACCAACCAAGTCTGCAAAGAACAACTGCTGGATTCCTGGACCTGAAGACCTGCAAAGGAAGGAGACCAAGTCCAGAAGTTGAAAGAAGTTCCAGGAAGGACAGGAACCCCTGCCAACCAAGAAGAGGGTGCAAAAGAAGAGTCCCCAGTTAGTCGAAGACTGCAGGAATGCACCCTAGGAAGATGCCAGCAGGTTCCTGCGTGATGCAAAATATGTCCCACGACATGAAGATCGTTGCAGATGTGATTTTGTGTTGGAAGTCACCAACAAGCCTTGGCTATGACTAAAGTGCGTATTTCATCAAAATGGCGCTGGATGAACCCAGGAGGGACCTGTGGGCCTCAACTCTGTGCGGAGGAAGAGGGGTCTCTCAGCACTTTAGAGAGCCTTCAGGATGCCAGCAAGAACCCCCGGAGGTCCCAGGATACGGGGACAAACGAGGTGCAAAATGCGGTTGATGCAGCACAACAAAGGAAGGTCCCATGCCGCCGGAGAACAACTCAGCGACTTGGGCGTCGCAGGATAGAGTGCACAAAGGAGTTTTGCAAATACTACACAGAGGCCTGAGGAGTGGAAGAAGATGCAGTACACAGTGGTACCGTCGCTCTCTGGGAAGGCAAGATCTTACCTCCTCCAAATTGCGTCAGCAGGAACTTAGGACAGTCTATTTTGATGATGTCCACCCTCTGTGTCCTTAGAAGCATGCTCGTCGCTGTGAGAGTACCAGTCATCATCTTGGAAGGTGCCTGCTGGAGCAGGGGAGTGACTCAGTCACTCCACAGGAGACTTCTTCGGTCCTTCTGGTGCAGGATCAAGACAGGGAGTCCCCAGAAGAGTGCACACCATGGAAACGGTGTAGACTTATGCAAGGAGGGCACCATCTGTGCCCTTCAAAGCATTTCCAGAGGCTGGGGGAGGCTACCCCTCCCCAGCCTGTAACACCTATTTCTAAAGGGAGAGGGTGTAATACCCTGCTCTCAGAGGAAATGCTTTCTTCGGCCTTCCTGGGACTGGGCTGCCCAGACCCCAGGAAAGCAGAACCCTGTCTGTGAGGTGGCAGCAGCTGTAGCTGCACTGCACGCCTCAGAGAGCTGGTTTGGCTGTACTGGGGGTCCATGGTGGAGCCCCCAGGATGCAGGGAATTGGCTCCCCAATACCAGATTTGGACTGGGGGGACAATTCCATGATCTTAGACATGTTACATGGCCATATTTGGAGTTACCATTGTGAAGCTACAAATAGGTATTGACCTATATGTAGTGCACACGTGTAATGGCGTCCCTGCACTCACAAAGTCATAGGAAATGGTCCTGAACTATGTGGGGACACCTTTGCCAGTGCAAGGGTGCCCTCACACTTAGTAACTTTACATCTAACCTTCAGCAAGTGAAGGTTAGACATCTAGATGACTTATAAGTTACTTAAGTGCAGTGAAAATGGCTGTGCAATAACGTGCTTTATTTCACGTATGCTGCAATGACAGCCCTGTATAAGGGTTTGTCTGAGCTCCCTATGGGTGGCAAAAGAAATGCTGCAGCCCATATGGATCTGAAACCCCAATGCCCTGGGTACCTAGGTACCATATACTAGGAACTTATAAGGGAGGTCCAGTGTGCCAATTGAAATTGGTAAATGAAGTCACTAGCCTACAGTGACAAATTTGAAAGCAGAGAGAGCATAAGCACTGAGGTTCTGATTAGCAGAGCCTCAGTGACACAGTCAAGCACTATACAGACACACACATTAGGCCATAAACTATGAGCACTGTGGTCCCGACCAGCAGGATCCCAGTGAGACAGGCAAAAATATACTGACATACAGGTAAAAATGGTGGCAACATGCCAAGAAAGATGGTACTTTCCTACACTAGATAACCAAATCTTTAGAAGCTTTTCAATCTCGAGACCTCTATTGAAGTCTTCTTATCCTTCTTGGGATCTTCCTGCTATCCTTAGATCACTGCAACCTCCTACTTTTAAACCTTTAGAGGAAGTAAATAAAAACAAATAATTATTTTAACTATAAGCCATAAAAGCAAGCATACAAACAGTGAAATCATAAATATGTAGTATACTAAAACCTATTTACAACAAAATAGAATTAATTGGTTTAAGCCAATATTCTCAACAACAATATGCACTGTGCAACGTAGTGAGTACCCTCTACAACAGGTTTAACTTATGGACCTAGACTCCTTCAATGGGATTGAAGAGTAGGCTATTAGTCTCTAAAAGTAGCGGGCAGTTGGACCCATTTCAAGTCTTAAACCTTTCAACTAATTGCCAGGGAGTGGAGACCTGCAATCATCAAGAAAATAAATCTCCTTCATTCTCACAGTCCAAGCGAGGCTGCGAAAACTACCTTTTCACTAGTTCTGGGTGCAACGGAGTCTACACAAGGCAATAATCAATTTTCTCCTGGGCTTCGAATATTTTGGATAGAAAATGTTTCCAGAGGGCAATTTGTGCAAATACTGCCCTCTCAACCACCATTTTTCCATTTGGTAGTGACAGAGTTAATCGGGAGAATGCCCGGTCTGAATTTTATGTACAGATGTTTAGCCTGGACTGGAGGATAGTACAGCTTTCCAATATAGTTGCTTTATGCGCTGTGCTGTACTTTTAGTTATTTTCTGGGGGAAGCCCATACAGTGCTTGTGGGTAGTTTAACAGGGAACAAATGAACTTATTTTTGATCAGGGTTAGCCTCTGACAGTTGTAATACCCCCAGAGTTCAGCACCATATGTTGCGACTGTCACTGCTGCGGCCTTATACACTGTAAGTAATTAATACAAACTTGGCCACCAGGGGGAAGTGTATGCCTTGACTTCCACTGCAATTTTAAATTCTAGAAAAAATGTCTTTTATCTAGGTATAGTGTCCTTAAATTAGTTCATATTTTTTATTTTTTATTCCTTTGAAAACATTTCATCTTTTTCATTCCAGTTTTATATATTAGTAAAAAAATTAAACATTTTGAATTTATACGTGCTCCTAAAGTGACGGCGCAGTGATAGTGAGTAATGTGATCATTAAAGTGCAGAGTGTTATAACAAATATGTACAAAATGTAGTTAAAAGCAACGGAGAGCAGTGAACTTCAAAAAGACCCCTTTATTCCAGGTGTCTTTAAGTTATCATGTATTTTTTATCCACATCTAATTTAGTTGACGTTTCGACCCTACATAAAGACACAAATCACTAACGGGTCATCTTCAGGACTGAAAAGTTCTTTATGCCAGTAGCACCTATTGTCCCAAGATTTTAAACATTGATTTTCACAAGTATTTCTTAATAATAATCAAAAACACTTCTGATCATTTTTATGAATTTCAAATTGCTTGGCAAATGAACATCTATTTAGTATCAACCTTCAGCTTTCGCAGAGACAAAAACACCATGACTTAGTTGTTGGTCGTGGCTACGCACATTTTTCTGTCAGAATTCTCCTTCAAACAGTTGCCGGGTGCAGTCCAGTTTGTAGTGGAAAGGTTTGCTACTGCTGCCCATGTTGTACCTTTGCTGTGAGAGTGATATCAAACCAAGTCATGGTGTTTTTTTAGGGTCAAGTGCAAAGCGCTCCGATCCTGCTGTAATCTCTTTGGGCTTCTAACCATGCCCATGTTACGTCAGCCACTTTCCTTGGTTCATGGGCGTGCCTTTTAAAATCTGCTTGCTTTCGTTAGTGAAAGGAATGCATACATCATGCCTTTTCTGGTGTTTAGCCCTCCTCAAGCACACCGACCAACTACTGGAAACATATGAGGCTCTGTGTTTTCCATATAGTTTCTGGACTACATTTTGTCTTTATTTCGCAGTGTGATCATGCTGGGTTTTACACAGTGCAATTACGCTCATTTTTTTCCCAATAATGTTCCAAGAAAAGTCCAGTTAGGAGTTTACAACGCTAATAGGTCTAGCTCGACAACATGGAGACCTGTTGCATTGTAAGTGCTTGTTGTAGATTGGTACTATTGTTGCTCCCCGTCACATGGGGGGATACCATCTCCCCTAACAATGGAGTTGCTCAGTACGTTTAGGTATGGTACCCAGACCTCAGGGTAAGACTTATACAAGTCACCCGGTATGCCCTCAAGGCCTGATGCCTTCCCCTTGTGCAGTAACTTTAAAACCTGGGCAGTTTCCACTATAGTCAAACTGGCCATCCCTGTTCTATGAAGTCTCTCTTCCTTATTTAAAAGATGGGAAGTGTCACTTCTGCCCTTGGAAGTTAGTGACTGCACCGTATCACAGGGCCATCCCTTGTAAAGCTCCTCAAAATGTTTTACCCATCTCTCAGGCTGGATTACTGGGCTGCAGCTAGTATTGATAGTGTGCTTTCCAACTGCCACTAGGGGCCATATGTACGAACATATTTTCCCATAGACATAGAATGGGTAAAATCCTTTGTTACATCTGGCCCTAATTTCCAAAATAGTTTGGTATCCCCCTCTTGTAGGGCAACAGGTAGGTTTGCTCATTGATCAATCTCCCAATGCTTTTTGGCATCTCTTAACGTTATTTTATAGAAGCCCCTTGCTGCTCTTATCTCTACCTTATTCCCCTTTTTTTTATAGCATCTAGCAGCAGGGATTTAGCAAGACAACAGGTTTTTGAGAACCACCTCTGAATTTTATCAGTACCAGCCCCTCTGCGCCTCACCACCGTAAAGAGAGGTCTCATTTGTTCCATCAGATTACAATTAATCAAGACCAAATTTGCTATTGGAGGGTTCCTAGATGTCATCAGAGCTAGGCTCTCTATGACCATGTTATAGATTGAGGTTTGGACCTTTGTCATTTGCCACTGCAGCCCATTTTATATTCCTCCTGTTGTTTGTTACCTCATTGTTACTACCCTTTAGCCATGGGGTGATACTGCTACTTTTAAACGGGGTTGCTGCAAAGACAGCACTTGTTGATCACTATCAACTGTTGGAACCACAGTGTTATCTAGAAGGGAGACGCACAGAGCATTTGGTATACAAAAATGTAGTCGAGGTGACTCATAAAGGAGTATCTTTTAAACTTCAATAGAGCTGGTGAGTCTGACCTTGAGTTCCCGTTTACCAGCCTTAACCCCAGATTAGTAACTAAGTGCTCTAATTGGGCAGCCTCCCCCATGGGTCTCCGCACCGCACCACATTATGTCACATGCGAGTATTGGAGTCCCCAGCCATGATTACCCGGGTACCTCAGTGCAAATGGGTCAGCACGTCCACTATGTGCTCCACTGTGACTAGTTGTACGTTTGAAGAGGCAGGTCTAATATAGATGTTCACAATAGCTATGTGCTTAGTCCCTGTTTGGCTGTCAATCTTAAGTTCAACAGCCAATACATCCCTTCTCATACAGTGGATTACCTTAGCCATTGAAAATAGGTCCTGGTTGAGCCAAATTACCAGGCCACTTGAGGCGAGTCCGGACAATGAAGGTGCTGCATGTGTATTGAAGGCCAGATACCCTGGTCTGTACACTTAAGGCCCTCATTACAACCCCGGTGGTTGGTGATAAAGTAGCAGTAATACCGCCAAATTATGACCATGGCGGTGACAACTCAAATAGACAGCCACTTTACTATACTGACCGCCAGGGCGGATACAACAGCCACAACGGCGGTAGCCGCCTACAGGCAGGCGGAACCATATTAAGTCTCATCAATTTGCAACCTTTTCCGGGGCCAAAGCCGGCTAAGACGACCATGGTGAGTACAGCCGCCTAGCACACAAGGGGAGGGGGAGGAAAAAGAGTGACACACACCCCCACGCCCAACACCATACACACAATCAGCTGCAGTAATAAAACATATTTACCCTGTACCCCTGAGGAATAATGCAAGGACAACAGGAATATATTAAAGTGACTGTTATAATAAAAACACAGAAATGCGTCAGTCTCATAGTATATACATATGTACAGTTCAAGGGACACTGCCCAGTCCTCATTGTACGTAGGCCACAGGCCAAAGTCCAAGGCCTCACTTGTCACCTGCACCAACACGGAGAGTACAGTGCAGGGGCATCTGTTGGAAAATAGGCAGGCACCTCTGGGGGCGAGGGGGGCACCTCAACCGGCAGATGGAACAAAACCACTGGTTCTGGAGGGGGCAACATGCCCTGTGCTTGGTCCTGGGGAGTGCAAGGCCACAGTTGCTCAAGTGGGTGACTTGCCCACATGCTCTGGAGGGGGCACCATGCCCTGTGCTTGGTCCTGGGGTGTACAAGGCCATAGTCTCTCAAGTGGGTAACTTGCCCACATGCTCTGGAGGGGGCAACATGCCCTGTGCTTGATCCTAGGGATGCTGGGGTTGGTGGGTGTTTTACCCACTGGTTCTGGAGGGGGCATTGTGCCCTGTGCTCTTGATCTTGGGGATGCTGGGGGTAGGTGGGTGGCTTTCCCACTGGTTCTGGAGGGGGCATCGTACCCTGTGCTCTTGATCCTGGGGAGGCTGGGGTAGGTGGGTGGCTTACCCACTGGTTCTGGAGGGGGCATTGTGCCCTGTGCTTTTGATCCTGGGGAGGCTGGGGTAGGTGGATGGCCTACCCACTGGTTCTGGAGGGGGCATCGTGCTCTAGATCCTGGGGAGTGCAAGGTCACAGTCTCTCAGGTGGGTGTGATACCCACTGGCTTTGCAGGGGGCAGGCCACACAGCAGGCCATGGAGGAAGGACTACATACCGTCCGCTGGTGGTGAGGGCTGCTCAGTGGTAGTAGTGGTGGTGGTGGTGGTGCTGCAGCTGCTGGTGGGGAGAAGCTCCTGCCCATCCCCTGCAGCATCGGACGGCTGCTCAGTGGTGGTGGTGGTGGTGCTGCTGCTGCTAGTGGTGGGGGAAGGCTCCAGCTCATCCCCTGCAGCCTCGGATGGCTGCTCACTGCTGGTGGTTGTTCTGCTGCAGCCGCTGGTGGGGGGAAGCTCCTGCCTATTCCCTGCAGCTTCAGACTGCTGCTCATTGGTGGTGGTGGTGCTGCTGCTGCTGGTGGGGGGAGGCTCCACCCCATCCCCTGCAGCCTCGGATGGCTGCCCACTGCTGGTGGTTGTGCTGCTGCTGATGGTGGTGGGGGAGGCTCCAGCCCATCCCCTGCAGCCTTGGATGGCTACCTACTGATGGTGGTGGTGCTGCTGCTGGTGGTGGGGGGAGGCTCCAGCCCATCCGCTGCAACCTCGGACGGCTGCACACTGCTGGTGGTGGTGCTGCTGGTGGTGGTGGTGGGGGGAGGC